>NC_140583.1:525632421-526991802 GCF_964204655.1 Triturus cristatus
CTACGTGAGGAGCAACAACTACTATGGTGGGCTGTTGCGGCAGCTGCTGCTGTTCTTGTTGCGGCGGCTGCTGCTGTTCTTGTTGCGGCGGCT
The DNA here is from genome assembly GCF_964204655.1 of Triturus cristatus. NCBI lineage: Eukaryota > Metazoa > Chordata > Amphibia > Caudata > Salamandridae > Triturus > Triturus cristatus. The sequence continues at coordinate 525,632,515 of NC_140583.1, forward strand.
GCTGCTGTTCTTGTTGCGGCGGCTGCACACTGATCTGCTGAGTTTGCGCCTGCGTTGAACTTTATTGTGTACTACTTTGCGGTAATGACATTTCTTCAACATCGCTGCTCGTTAGTAGACTGGCTACCTCTGCGACACTAAAGCCCTTGGGCCTAGGTTATTGTGGTTGGACCGCTGTGCTGCTCCCAGCTTGGTTCCCGGACAACGCTGCTGCAGGCGTAACTTTTTCTGTTCCTTCTTCTCACTGGCAACTTTCTTGGTACTGGACCTGGTACCTTTCTTTGGGGCCATCTTCTTCAGATGTCAGGCAGGATGCAGATGCACAACAAGTTCTGGTCACACGTGGACGTGATGCGCAGCAGGACTTCTGGCTGGCTGGCAGTACAACGGGTAGCCGGGTGATGCTGATGACACCTCCTACTCTGTCTTTTGTGCACCTAAAAGCAAATAAGACAGGAGAAGAAAATCAGTGAAATGTTGCATTTGTTGTTGTGGTTTAGTTACTTAGTACTGTACTAGTGCAAACAAAAGATAGTCTAGCCATTTATGACATTTTTTTTAACTAGAGCTATGTTATACTACTGTGTACAGCCACACACTACACTCTCAGGAAGGATAGGAAAGTTAATAATAACCACCAAAATAAAAATGTAATGAAAGTGTGGTGGACCATTAAATTATTTGAGCATCTCAGCATCCATGGAGCTGCTGCTGGCAAAGGGGGTGGATGGATGGAAGCAGTAAGCCAAATAGCCAATAGGAAAACCATGCAGGCCTATGGCAAAAGCAGGACACTAATAACTCACAGTCCAAACACCAAAAAAGGCCACCACCCACATGGACACTCACAAATCACAAACAAGCCGGGGGCCTGGGAAACACCAGGAGCTGACAAAAGGCCTATAAAAGCCAGGTAAAGGATGCATGCTAAAGCACACTGCTCTGCCTTTTTAATGCAACAAAATGGAAATACGAACATTCACAGGCCCCAAAAAGGTCTGCAGGGTGCATGCATTGCACACCAACACACCAGACACATACAACAAAAGCATGTCTTTAAGACAACCAACATCAGAAAGGCCACCCCAAAAAACACACTTCCCCAACTCAATCCAATTCCATCCATGCCCTAAATGATGTCTAAATTCAACAGATCACATAGAAAACACTTGATCAATAAAGCTGTGGCTACCTGCTCTGATCCTAGTGGATGAAAAAGCAGGCCTGTTGGCAGACAAGGCCAGGCAAGCTTGCAGGCCTAGGCTTCAAAATGGCCACCAGCCACATGGCCAGGCCCAACAACATCACAAAGGCCACCCCCAAAAAACACACTTCCCCAACTCAATCCAATGCCATCCATGCCCTAAATGATGTCTAAATTCAACAGATCACATAGAAAACACTTGATCAATAAAGCTGTGGCTACCTGCTCTGATCCTAGTGGATGAAAAAGCAGGCCTGTTGGCAGACAAGGCCAGGCAAGCTTGCAGGCCTAGGCTTCAAAATGGCCACCAGCCACATGGCCAAGCCCAACAACATCAGAAAGGCCACCCCAAAAAACACACTTCCCCAACTCAATCCAATGCCATCCATGCCCTAAATGATGTCTAAATTCAACAGATCACATAGAAAACACTTGATCAATAAAGCTGTGGCTACCTGCTCTGATCCTAGTGGATGAAAAAGCAGGCCTGTTGGCAGACAAGGCCAGGCAAGCTTGCAGGCCTAGGCTTCAAAATGGCCACCAGCCACATGGCCAGGCCCAACAACATCACAAAGGCCACCCCCAAAAAACACACTTCCCCAACTCAATCCAATGCCATCCATGCCCTAAATGATGTCTAAATTCAACAGATCACATAGAAAACACTTGATCAATAAAGCTGTGGCTACCTGCTCTGATCCTAGTGGATGAAAAAACAGGCCTGTTGGCAGACAAGGCCAGGCAAGCTTGCCGGCCTAGGCTTCAAAATGGCCACCAGCCACATGGCCAGGCCCAACAACATCACAAAGGCCACCCCCAAAAAACACACTTCCCCAACTCAATCCAATGCCATCCATGCCCTAAATGATGTCTAAATTCAACAGATCACACAGAAAACACTTGATCAATAAAGCTGTGGCTACCTGCTCTGATCCTAGTGGATGAAAAAGCAGGCCTGTTGGCAGACAAGGCCAGGCAAGCTTGCAGGCCTAGGCTTCAAAATGGCCACCAGCCACATGGCCAAGCCCAACAACATCAGAAAGGCCACCCCCAAAAAAAAACACTTCCCCAACTCAATCCAATGCCATCCATGCCCTAAATGATGTCTAAATTCAACAGATCACATAGAAAACACTTGATCAATAAAGCTGTGGCTACCTGCTCTGATCCTAGTGGATGAAAAAGCAGGCCTGTTGGCAGTCAAGGCCAGGCAAGCTTGCAGGCCTAGGCTTCAAAATGGCCACCAGCCACATGGCCAGGCCCAACAACATCACAAAGGCCACCCCCAAACCCAAAAAACACACTTCCCCAACTTAATCCAATGCCATCCATGCCCTAAATGATGTCTAAATTCAACAGATCACACAGAAAACACTTGATTAATAAAGCTGTGGCTACCTGCTCTGATCCTAGTGGATGAAAAAGCAGGCCTGTTGGCAGACAAGGCCAGGCAAGCTTGCAGGCCTAGGCTTCAAAATGGCCACCAGCCACATGGCCAGGCCCAACAACATCACAAAGGGCACCCCCAAAAAGCACACTTCCCCAACTCAATCCAATGCCATCCATGCCCTAAATGTGCTTGAAAATGAAATACATTCAAAAAACAACAAAAGGAACAGTTGCTTCATCATGCACACACCCATGAGGCCATGCCCATGGCTAGCTCGGGCCTACTACTACTACCCACAAAATAAAAAAAATAAAAAAAGGAATGATGATAATTAATTATCAAAAATAAATTGTAGTTACTTACAACAACTGCAATGCCCACAATCAAACAGACACAACAACCACTTACTTGTAAAATATCCTATTCCAAAAATCCTCAAATCCAATTGCATTGATGCAGCAGACAAAAAGAGTGATCTTTCCAACTCCAAATCCAAAGGCAGAATGAGCAGGAGATGGACAAAGCACTGGGAGGAGCCTGCCGGACAGGAACAGGAAGTTGGAGATTCTGTGTCACTTCCTCCCTCTCTCCACCTTTTATAACAAGCATTTACAATGCAACGGTCTAGGCATTGTTAAAGTTAGAGCTATTGGAATTGCTCATGACATTATTTTTGTTTATGTTTTTAAAACATGTAAAGAAACGGCATTGTTATTTACAATGTCAATAGCTTAATCTGTGTGTGGGTGCAAATGCACTAGGTCTCGCATTGGAGAGTGATTAAGCTATTGACATTGTAAATAACAATGCCGTTTCTTGAAATGTTTTAAAAACAAAAACATAAACAAAAATAATGTCATGAGCAATGCCAATAGCTCTAACTTTACCAATGCCGAGACCATTGCATTGTAAATGCTTGTTTAAACAGCAATCTCAGACATGGTGGTCTGCTGCATGGCTGCCATTCCTGATGATTCACAAACTGTGACCTACCTTATAATAATATTCATGAGGTTGGTCGATTTGCGACCCATTATGAATCTCTAAAGGAAACTCAATGAGCTTCATACATTAGGAATTCCGATGTCCTAATTGCAATACACAGCGAATCGCAACTAGGAAATAGGCATTCCTAATGCTTGTACAGCTGCACCGTCCGATGTTCTGAGCATGTCTGAAAAATTAAAGAATTTCAAAAAGAACCATCTGCGTTTGTCGCAAGTACCATTCACAGTCTTTTCGAGCCATTATTTAACCAGCAGCAGGATCAGATTATGAGCTTTTTCTCCAGGGATCTTCCAAATCCACACTCCACCTCTTAGCACAGGAACACACGCTGTGCTGTTGTGGGCATGTTTGTGAATGGTCTGACATGGCAGGAATGTTCATTTAAGGGGCCTGACACATTTCACATTTCATTTTTTTTCAATTAAAAAAGGATTTGAGGCAGATTGCTTGCAGTATTTTTTAAACTGCGGCTTTGATAAAGTTCATATAAAATATTTGTAAACCGTATAAAAAAATAAGACACATTATTTTTTAAACAATCTCACTAGAAATACCAACTTATCAGCACACTTAAAAAAAACTACATACAGCTGAAAAGTTCCCAGAACCAATGTAATTTTTAAAGCCACTAATCCTGAACTCAATTTATTCTTTGCAGACAACAACGCTCTGCGTACAGTCAGTAGGGTACTTTAACCTCCTACCAACCCCCTCCCCCTTAGGACAACCTGGTAATCCAGAAAAATACGTAAGTATATATGTATGTATGAAGGACCTGCCCTTGGCAAGCTCATGCCACCCTTGTTTATTAAACCCAAAGCATGAAATAGTTTAGCAAACAATTTATCACTGTCTAAACTTCCTCAAAATCTTCATGAATGGAGGAACCATTTGTCAAGATTCTGCTAGAAAAACAAGCGCAGGTGTGGGTAAACTGCATGGGTGCTCAAGACACTTGTCTCGTGCTCACGTGGCTAATGGTACATAATGTGCAGTTTGGCGAGCTAAGAGAAAAGCAAATTACATATAAATAAGGGTTGTGAGAATCAACCATAAAATCATTTCATCCTATGCCTTTTAATAAAAAAAGAGCAGTAAAACGAGAAATGAGTTAAACTAAGCACATTTTCCAGTAACACTTTTCCAGGTATATTTTCATAATAAACGTTCACAAAAAAATAGGTACGAGGGGTCAACATGTTTTGGTCTTTCTGTGAGCCACATGTCTTCCAAAATGTGAACGGGTATTTTATGGACGGGGGGGGGGGCGGGGGGAGTTTCCTTAAACGTCCCACTTCGATGCAGACAGAATCCCTGCCTCGGCCATATGTTCAAAAGATGTGTCCTTTGCAGTTGAAGTTGCTGGCTTGTTGTGAGGAACCCCTCTTCTGGACAGAAAAGAGGACGGTAAAAAATGCATTTTAAAATAGAACTCGGTTAAAATTTCGAGTTGGCAGCAGGATTGTTTTAGCATCTCACCGATATTTGGGCGGGGTTGATTTAGAATCTCACAGTGTGCCATTGAGGTTACTCCAAGCACTCGTGGGATGACAATGACTTTATTTACAAAAGCTCACGGAAATACTGGCCCGTGGTTCATGTCACTGTGAAAGGACGGTGTGTTCATCGGAATTAGAAACTTGTACCGGTTGTAATGTCCCTGTGTGAGGAAGGCTCACAATAGGACTCATCGCAGTGTGGTCACGTGTTCACTGGGCATCAGTGGATTCGGTTTAAAATTTCACGACAGGAAATACGGTTTGGTTTGAATCAGAGGTGTCCAAAGTTGGGCCCAGAGCCAAATTGGGCCCACAATTCAGGATCAACAGGAGTTAATAAACTGTTCTCATTTGATTAATTGTATCTATAAAGATCACACATGGATCTCTGGAAGATCTGTCATGGCGTGGGCCCTCGTGGACCAACATTGTCTTAAAATCTCCGAGAGGAAAAAAATGATTTGTTAAAAAAAACAGTGTAGCAGAGAGTTTGCTTAAAATCTCGAAGGACGTCAGCAGGGTCGGTTTGAACTCAGTCTGTTGGTGAGACCGGTTACATGTAATCAGTGTGTCGGCGGAGTAGGTGCCTGTGGACACGATTCATACACCAGGCCTCAAGGTGCTGAATTATTCACCCACAACAAAATTTACGAGCATAAACGGTCAATTGTGACGACTCCTTGCAAACTAAGAAAATCACATAAAAGTTGAACATTAATTCCAAAAGTATGGGTAATACTACAGGAGCAAACTTCAAAATGCTTTAACCGGTCTTTTGAGAACTTTACCGTCTGTCAGGGAGGGTCAAGCTCCGCTCCACAAATCCACGGAACATCCGGTGAATGATGTCATTCATACCAGGTCTATAAGCCCATCGGACGTCATCAAATCCTCTAGCGGGCATATTGTTAGTGAGTGTCCGACATACTGGGCTGGGCAAAGAGAATAGTTTTTCTCTTTACACTATCTGGCGATCCCTTGAAAAATCAGAGTTCTAATAGTTTTAGTCAATTTGTTGAGATACATTTCTCTGCTGAATGATATACCTCATTTCAAAAGACCTCAGGGTGCCCAGCACCCACTGCTTCTGTGTTAACGTGCGTTCCTTGCTGGCTTGTGTGCTGGACATTTAAGGGAAGAGCGATTAGGGCTGGGCTGCTCCCACCCTGATAAAAGGGCCGTGGAATGACTCGCCTTATCTAGGCCTGCGGGGACATATGCAGTCCCTGCAGTGACTAACGCCGCGCGCCGATAGTATCACTTGAAACACTGAATTAAAAAGGCTCACGTGGAAACCGGATCTGCGATCACCCACATGGGGAGGGGAACGCCTGTTGTGTGCCCTAAGACAGGCATCCGGGAAGGATGGGGGAATGGCAGCGCCCGCTTTTAAAGCAGGCCGGGCTGCAGCCGAAGAATGTAGCACCCTTCACATACATAAACACGGAGAGGGCGATGGTTTGGGGGAGGGGACTAGACTGCCAGAGTTTACAACAAAGAGAAACCTGCCCTCCAGAGAGGCAATCCTCCCCTTCTCTTCCTAACGTGTGTTTCTTTTCGGAAATTCATACACATTCTCTTTCAGACGCGTGTAAATTATGCACAACACAATATACTCCAGTATTCACGGGCAAAGGTGATTTGAGCTCATATTGATAAGATGTCGACTGTAAAACCACCTATGGCAAAAATAATTCTAAAACGCAGCCTAACCAAAATGTGTGCATAGATTATGATCTAGAACCCTGCCTTGCCTGTTGCCGCGTGAGCGCCTCACCATGCGCCGAACGAGTTCAATGAGCTTCCATTCTGGGCTTGTTTTTTTTTTTTAGAGCCAAGCGACATTGTATGAAGACGAGACCTAAAAACGTTCCGCCCGCTGCTAGGAGTTAAAAAACAAAAATTAGGAAATGTGTGTTTCCGGTGTACTGCTACAGAAGCCACCTGAACAAAACAGAAATAAAAAAACAAATTACACGGCCGATACCTAAAAAGTGGCGGGCCTGTTAGCACTATCAGATTGTTGCTGGGTGCCTGAACGCAGTTGTCCGTGTGTGTGCCTCTCTGACCTGCACATGCTTCGGCGTCCTGCTGCAGTGTGACTCTAAACACCTGCTTGGAGCTTTCTTCCAGGGAAAAAATGTAATGTCGGGTGAGTGGAAGCTTTTTAAAGTGGTTCACGGTGCACATGTGCGAAATGCAGTCAACGGATAGAAGTGCTGACACTCCTTTCAGCCGCTGGTTAAAGCCAGCCGAACCACAAAGTTTTTAGGCCTGGCAAGTGTGCTGTTATCACATTAACTCCTGAGACGGTCTTCTAATTGGATTTGAAGCATATCAGTACTCACAAGCATGGATACGTTAGACAAATGTCGGACACAATAAGTCCCTGCGGAGCCGACCAGAGCAGCAACCGGACGAAGGGGGTGCGGACGAGCACAGAAATGCCTCGGAGAAAGGCAGCCTCGTTTTCGGATTCGGGGGCGTGTTTTGCTGTTGTCTCCTCCCTGAGACTTTTCGCAAAAAACACGCCCCCCGATCCGAAAAGGACGGGGCATGAGTGGAGTGACGGGACCTCTTCTCCAATGGCTGGCCAGCATTTACGAGGCCAGCCAATGGAGAACAGGGCAGAAGAGGGGCGGGTTCAAGCCCCTCTTCTCCCAAGTCATTAAATCTCCGGACTTCCGGTCTGCCGACCGGATGGTCCCGAGACCTAAAAAGGACTCCTTGCACAAAAAAGGACAGCCAAATGTCAATGTAAGGAGTTGTTTTCATCCAAAATCAGCATTTGCAGAAGGTTTCATGCTGCTAGAGCTGATATTCCTCTCCAAATTGAAAATTTTACATGTTCGAGTTCTCGAGCTTTACATTACTTCCGCCGGCGTGTCGAAAATGACATGATCGCGGATATGACGTGTTCGGGGTCTCTTTCTCCCGTCGCGTTCGATTAGACGTGCCCGCGTCCTCACCCTCTCGCTCGCGATGTAGAATGACGTGTTCGAGATCTCAATCTTCTCATACTCGCGCGGTGCATGATCGCGAGAAGAAAGACGTGATCGCGCGACAAATGACGTGATCGCGCGACAAATGACGTTAATGCGGCCGCGAACTGTCGCGAGACAGCGCAAAATGGCTACCAACATCCAACATCTCATGGAGAACGCGACCGGGTCGGGAAAACTTGTCGGCGAACGCGGGGATAAAGGTAAGGGGATCGCGCGCACGCGAGAATGTATTTTTTTACAGCGCGAGCAAGAAAAAAATTATCGCTGAGCTGCCGAATCCGGAAATTTTGACATTTTCGCGCGTTCCGCGGAACGCGAAAATGCCAAAATATCGCAATTTCCACGAACGGAACGGAATTTTGGCCCAGGCCTACACACTACCCCCTACACTACAGAAAAACAACTGCACTGCCCTAAACCCTAAAACACTATCCCAGCATGACCCCCTAAACTACACAAACACCACTGCACTACCCTAAACAATAAAACACTACACCCAGCACGACCCCCTAAACTCCACAAACACCACTGCACTACCCTAAACCCTAAAACTCTACGCCCTACACTACACAAACACCACTGCACTACCCTAAACCCTAAAACACTATCCCCTACACTACACAAACACCATTGCACTACCCAAACCCTAAAACACTACCCCAAGCAGTACCCCCTACACTACCCAAACACCACTGCACTACCCTAAACCCCAAAACACTATCCCCAGCAGTACCCCTACACTGCCCAAACACCATTGCACTACCCTAAACCCTAAAACACTACCCCCAGCAGTACCCCCTACACTACCCAAACACCATTGCACTAGCATAAACCCTAAACCAATACCCCCAGCACAACCCCTATACTACCCATACACCACTGCACTACCCCAAACCCTAAAACACTACCCCCAGCACGACCCCCTTTAATACCAAAACACCACTGCACTACCCTAAACCCTAAAATGCCTTCTGTGAATACCGAAAGTCTTAAAATTAGGATTTTTCTCAATTTAGCAGTAGTATAGTTAGGACTCCTAACTTTAGGACTCCTAAATGCCTTCTGTGAATACCGACAGTCTTAAAATTAGGAATTTTCTCAATTTAGTAGTAGTAAAGTTAGGACTCCTAACGTTAGGACTCCTAAATGCCTTCTGTGAATACCAAAAGCCTTAAAATTTGGATTTTTCTCAGTTTAGTAGTAGTAAAGTTAGGAGTCCTAACTTTAGGACGCCTAAACTGAGAAAAATCCTAATTTTAAGACTTTCGGTATTCACAGAAGGCATTTAGGAGTCCTAAAGTTAGGACTCCTAACTTCTGTGAATACCAAAGTGAGTAAGTGTCTTCTGTGAATACCAAAATGAGTAAGTGCCTTCTGTGAATACGAAAATGGTAGTAAGTTTAGGATTTTGTCTTAAGTTAGTTCTGTGAATCGGGTCCTATAACACTACCCCCAGCACGACCCCTAAACTACACAAACACCACTGCACTACCAACAAACCTTAAAACACTACCCCCTACACTACACAAACACCAATGCACTACCTTAAACTCTAAAACACGACCCCCTATACTACATAAACACCACTGAACTACCCTAAACCCTAAAACACTGCCCCAGCACATCCCTCTAAACTACAAAAACACCACTGCACTAACCTAAACCCAAAATCTACAACCAGCACGACCCCTACACTACCCAAACACCACTGCACTACCCTAAATCTCCCCAGCACGACCCCTTCACTACACAAACACCAATGAACTACACTAAACGCTAAACCACTACCCCCGCACGACCCCCTACACTACCCAAACACCACTGCACTATCCTAAACACTATAACACTACCCCAGCAACACTACCCCAGCACGACCCCCAAACTACACAAACACCACTGCACTACCCTAAACCCTAAAACACTGCCTCCTACACTACACAAACACCCCTGCACTACCCTAAACCCTAAAACACAACCCCCTACACTACATAAACACCGCTTCACTACATTAAAAACCCTAAAACACTACCCCAGCACGACCCCCTATACTACCCAAACACCACTGCACTACCCTAAACCCTAAAACACTACCCCCAGCAGTACCACCTACACTACCCAAACACCACTGCACTACCCTAAACCCTAAAACACTACACCCAGCAGAACCCCCTACACTACCCAAACACCACTGCACTACCCTAAACCCTAAACCCTAAACCAATACAACCAGCACGACCCCCTATACTACCCAAACACCACTGCACTGCCCTAAACCATAAAACACTACCCCCAGCAGTACCACCTACACTACCCAAACACCACTGCACTTCCCTAAACCCTAAGACAATACCCCCAGCACGACCCCCTACACTACCCTAACACTACTGCACTACCCTAAACCCTAAAACACTACCCCAGCACGACCCCCTACACTACACAAACACCAATGCACTACCCTAAATCCTAAATCTCCCCCAAGCATGACCCACTACACTTCACAAACATCACTGCACTACCCTAAACCCTAAAACACTAACACCAGCATGACCCCCTACACTACACAAACACCGCTGCACTACCCTAAACGCTGAAACACCAGCCCCAGCATGTCCCCCTACATTGCCCGAACACCACTGCACAGCCCTAAACCCTGAAACACCAGCCCCAGCATGACCCCGTACACTGCACGAACAGCACAGCATTGCCCTAATCCCTGAAACACCAGCACCAGCAAGACCTTCGACACTGCCCAATCATCACTGCACTGCCCTAAACCCTGAAACACCAGCCCCAGCAAAACCCCTACACTGTCCAAACACCACTGCACTGCCCTAAACCCTGAAACACCAGCCCCGGCAAGACCCCCTACACTGCCCGAACACCACTGCACTGCCCTAAACCCTGAAACACCACCCCCAGGACGACCTCTACACTGCCCGATACCACTGCTCTGCCCTAAATCCTGAAACACCACCCCCAGCATGTCCCCCTACACTGCACGAAAACCACTGCACTGCCCTAAACCCTGAAATACCACTCCGCGCACGACCCCCTACACTGTCCGAAAGCCACTGCACTACCCTAAACCCTGAAACACCACCCCCAGTATGACCTCTACACTGCCCGACACCACTGCTCTGCCCTTAATCCTGAAACACCACCCCCAGCATGTCCCCCTAAACTGCGCGAACACCACTGCACTGGCCTAAACCCTGAAATACCAACCCCAGCACAACCCCCTACACTGTCCGAAACCAACTGCACTGCCCTAAACCCTGAAACACCACACTCAGCACGACCCCCTACACTGCCCGAACACCACTGCACTGCCCTAAACCCTAAAACACCACCCCACGCACGGCCCCCTTCACTGCCTGACCACCACTGCACTGCCCTAAACCCTGAAACACCACCCCCAGCACGACCCCCTAGACTGCCCAAACACCACCCCCAGCACCACACCCTACACTGCCCAAACACCACTGCACTGCCCTAAACCCTCAAACACCACCCCCAGCACAACCCCCTACACTGCCCAAAAACCACTGCACTGCCCTAAACCCTGAAACATCACCCCTACACTGCCCAAATACCAGTGTACTGCCCTAAACCCTGAAACACCACCCCCAGCATGACCCCCTACTCTGCCCGAGCACCACTGCCCTAAACCCTGACACACCACCCCCAGCAACTCCCCCTACACTGTCCGAACACCAATGCGCTGCCCTAAACCCTGAAACACCACCCACAGCAAGACCCCATACACTGCGCAAACACCACTGCACTGCACTAAACCCTAAAACACCACCCCCAGCACGACCCCCTACACTACCCCAACACCACTGCTCTGCCCGAAACCCTGAAAGACCACTCCCAGCGTGACCCCCTACACTGCCCGAGCACCACTGCCCTAAACCCTGACACACCACCCCCAGTAACACCCCCTACACTGGCTGAACACCAATGCACTGCCCTAAACTCTGAAACAGCACCCCCATCAAGACCCCCTACACTGCCCAAACACCCCTGCACTGCCCTAAACCCGAAAACACCACCCCCAGCAAGACCCCCTACACTGCCCGAACACCATAGCACTGCCCTAAACTCAAAAACACCACCCCAGCACAACCCCCTACACTGCCCGATCACCACTGCACTACCCTAAACCCAAAAACACCACCCCCAGCACGACCCCCTACACTACCCCTACACCACTGCACTGCCCTAAACCCTAAAACACCACCCCCAGCAAGACCCCCTACACTACCCCGAAACTACTGCACTGCCCTAAACCCTAAAACACCACCCCCAGCACGACCCCTACACTACCCCAACACCACTGCACTGCCCTAAACCCTAAAACACCACCCCCAGCATGACCCCCTACACTACCCCAACACCGCTGCTCTGCCCTAAACCCTAAAACACCACCCCCAGCACGACCCCCTACACTACCCAAACACAAATGCATTGCCCTAAACCCTAAAACACCACCCCCAGCACGACCCCCTACACTACACAAACACCACTGCACTGCCCTAAACCCTAAAACACCACCCCCAGTACAACCCACTTCACTACACAAACACCAATGCACTGCCCTAAACCCCAAAACACCACCCCCGCACGACCCCTTTCACTACACAAACACCAATGCACTACCCTAAACCCTAAAACACAACCCCCCACACGACCCCCTTCACTACCCAAACACCACTGCACTATCCTAAACACTAAAACACTACCCCAGCACGAACCCCTAAACTACACAATCACCGCTGCACTACCCTAAACCCTAAAACACTACCCCCTACACTACACAAACACCACTGCACTACCCTAAACTCTAAAACACGAGCCCCTACACTACACAAACACTGCTGCACTACCCTAAACCCTAAAACACTATCCCAGCATGACCCCCCCAACTACACAAACACCCCTGCACTACCCTAACCCCTAAAACACTACCACTACACTACACAAACACCATTGCACTACCCAAACCCTAAAACACTACCCCCAGCAGTAACCCCTACACAACCCAAACACCACTGCACTACTCTAAACCTAAAACACTACCCCCAGTAGTACCACCTACACTACCCAAACACCACTACACTACCCTTAACCCTAAAACACTATCCCAGCATGACCCCTTTAACTACACAAACACCCCTGCACAACCCTAATCCCTAAAACACTACCCCCTACACTACACAAACACCATTGCACTACCCATACAGTAAAACACTACCCCCAGCAGTACCACCTACACTACCTAAACACCACTGCACTACTCTAATCCCTAAACCACTACACCTAGCAGTAACCCCTACACTACCCAAACACCACTGCACTACTCTAAACCTAAAACACTACCCCCAGCAGTACCACCGACACTACCCAAACACCATTGCACTACCCTAAACCCTAAAACACTACCCCCAGCAGTACCACCTACACTACCCAAACACCAATGCACTACCCTAAACCCTAAAACTCTACCCCCAGCAATACCCCTACACTACCCAAAAACCACTGCACTACCCTAAACTCTAAATCAATACCCCCAGCACAACCCGCTATACTACCCAAACACCACTGCACTAAGCTAAACTCTAAAACACCACCCCCAGCACGACCCCCTTTAATACCCAAACACCACTGCACTACCCTAAACCCTAAAACACTCCCCCAGCATGACTCGTTACACTACGCAAACACCACTGCACTACCCTAAACCCAAAATCTACATCCAGCATGACCCTTACACTACCCAAACACAACTGGACTACCCTAAATCTCCCCCAGCATGACCCCCTCCACTACACAAACACCAATGCACTACCCTAAATGCTAAAACACCACCCCCGCACGACCCCTACACTACCCAAACACCACTGCACTATCCTAAACACTATAACACTACCCCCAGCACAACCCCCTAAACTACACAAACACCACTGCACTACCCTAAACCCTAAAACACTACCCCCTACACTACACAAAAAACAATGCACTACCCTAAACCCTAAAACACAACCCGCTGCACTACATAAACACCGCTGCACTACCCTAAACCCTAAAACACTACCCCAGCACGACCCCCTATACTACATAAACACCACTGCACTACCCTAAACCCAAAATCTTCCCCAGCACGATCCCTACACTACCCAAACACCACTGCTGAGGAACTTCGATTTTCGATCACGATCGAATCGACCCGCCATTTTGTAACCCGCCGCCATTTTCTGTTGCCATCACTCAGGCAGCACGGCGAACGAAGTCTATTCTGCTTTTCCCGTAGCTTGGTGTCGAAATCCGTCCTCGGCCTTGTTTGTGAAGCTGATGTTTGGACTAGCCGAGTACACTAATCCGTGTCTGGCTTTCCTAATCCCTGTTTCAACTGTCTGTAGGCTCACACCATTCTTTCCCGATATATCTTATCGACTGGCCTTCACTGTCTCCTGCTAGCATTCTCTTGTGTCATGCCTGTCCTCCAATACACACAAACGGATCTCACCACCTGCAAGTCAGTTGTAATCTGTTAATAAATTAAGTTCGGGGGTGGGATGACAAACACAGTTGGAGGAGAGGTCTCTTCAAGTCATCTGATCTTTCTGTTTTCGAACCCTTCTTACTGGTTCCGCTTTGTTTTCCACTTACCCTATTGGCTCTTTTCTTCTTTGCTTGGGGCGTGTGTTTTGTTAATAATTCTGTATTGTATGATATTTAATCTGATGCGCCACAGAGTGAAGTGGCAGTCTCCTGAGAACCTACTTTGTGTACTTCAAGGATAACTGTACTAGCTGCAGCTAAATAAATCCAATCTTCTAACGCCGACAGAGTGTCCCGTGTCTCTGTGTAACGAAGCAGGTGAACCCAGAACACAGAGGGCGTACCCTGCGCCACAAGGTCCAAAAGGTTTTGGTTCTTCAATTGGCGCCCAACGTGGGGTGGCTTCAGTGGTACCGGTTCTGCTCGAAGGTCGTGAGGAACCTCGCAAGAAAATTCCGGAAGGTTCGCGAGCCACACTAAGCGACCCCTGTATGTCGAAAGTGGTCCGAAGGTCTTTTGCAGCGCGGTTACTCCTTCCTGACGGCTACTGGCGACCACTGCCCTGACTGCTGCCCTGCTTTGGCCCATTCCTTTGGTGATGTATGGTAAAGCGAGACGATAGACGGGCCTATGTTGGTGGAAGAAGACGTCCTTAGTTAAGTTAAGTATTTTCGTGGGTCGCGCCCACAAATTTTGGTTCTTTGTTTGATGTCCTTAGGTTACTTAGATTTAGTCCTTGCAAAGACTAAAGCCGAGGGTAAGTGCATTTGTGCTGCGTAAACTGAGTTTTACTCCCTTGAAGTTTGTGAACAGTCCAGAGACATTGTGAAATGCCTGGTCTGACTAAGTTTGGAAGAATTTGTTGTCTTGGTTATAATAGGGACTCCCGACTTGAGGACTCTTGTCTGATTCCTTCGGTTGGAACTCCCACATATGAGCTCTACTCGAAACATGGTATCGGCCCCGTTGCCTTTAACGAGACATGGACTCGATACACGAAGAAGGATGGTGTTCTTAAATGGCCAGAAAACGGTAGTTTTGACCCTGATGTGCTAGATAATTTGGAAACAGTTTTGTTCAAAAGAAAAGCCCGGCCGGCAATGTTTGACTCTCTTCGCCTTTGGCGTAAGGAAACGAAACAGAAAGAAATTAAACAAGCAAAACAAGTTAGGAAAGCACAGGGAATGACGATTATACAGGCTGCCCAACAGTTCAAGAATGATGAAATTGACAATGCGACTGAAATTTCAGAAAGACAACATCGAATGGCGATAGATAAATGCTATCCGGTGTTGCCTGTTTCTCCTTCTGATAACAAGAAAGATATAGAAGAAGATCCCCTAATGTCCCGTTTATTGAGGTTGCCTCCGCCCTATGCGCAAAATGCTAATGTGCCTCAGCCGTTACAGCCTGCTCAGTTGCTGGTAGTACCTCCGCCGGTTCCGGCTCTTCAGCATTTGCCTCCTCCAGTACTACCGCCCTTGCCGGTTTTACCATTAGTTTCAGCTTCTCAGCCTTTATCTCCTGATCTTAGCTCTTCTTTGCCTTCTGCTCCTCCTGTGAATTCTAGTTCTCCTCTTGATAATTCTCCTAATATTCTGTCTCCAGTTCTGATGTCTAATTCACCGTCTATGCGTAAGCGTCTCACAGATTCTGTCACTAGTATTTTATCTCCTTTCTTTCTCCGGCTTTTGCTCGAAGACAATCTCGTAGTCAGTTCCCAGATTTCGAGGAACGAGAGAAGCTAGATTCTCTGGCACGGAGATGGATCAAGAAGGGTCCACAATATAGTATATCTGATATTATGCCTACCTTTTTGCAATGGAATGCACCTACGCAAAGGTATGTTTTTAATGTAATGAGCGATATTCTCATTAAAGAATGGGAAGATGTGAGTTCGAGTCCGATCTCACAAGATTTGTTAGATGTCCAAGCCGATTTTGAAAAAGGACTTATTGTAGGTTCCAAAGTTGAGGAAGCTGTAAGGACACTCATCTCTTATAGAACCTTATTGTTCTCTCAGATTTTTCTTGATTCTGATCCGTCGGTTAAATTGACATCGAAAAATTACCCTATGAGAGAGGTTCCTCCAGTATGGAAGGAAGAGGTTGCGGCAGCAGGTGCTAATCCAGCTATTCCAGCTCACTTTCAGCGTATATGGGTACATGTACCATGGAAGAGATCTGAAGTTTTGCCCCTTAAGCAGACTCTACCAGATCCTCGTAAGAACCCTGCAGGTTATTATAAAGAATTATCGCAGACAATCGATGCTTGTATTATGAATCTGGCAGATATTGATATGTTAATGGGTAATGTAGTCCCACAGACAATATGGGCTAAGATTCGTAGAGAGGATCATGCACAGGAACTGGGTGCTACTTGGGATGTCATAGCTGATACAGATAGAGATCAAGTGGGTGGTGCAAAGCCTGACGCCTTGATCTCGGAGCTTCCTGGTAGAATCATTACGTTAATGAAAACTATGATGCCTGCATTGAAAGTGAATTGGGATAAGCTAGCAACATGTAAACAAAAGAAAGATGAAAGTGTCTCTGATTTCTTTACTCGTTTCGAGGAGACATTTATTGATCATAGTGGTCAGGACATGGCTACCGAGGGTGGACAGCGACTATTCGTGGACAAATTTGTATTCAATTTGATTCCCGAGCTGTCACACAAATTAAAGGATTCAGAAAGTTCTTGGGCTGTTTCTTCTTCTGCCCAGATATTGGCTACTGCACAATATTACGAGAATAGGGACAAAGAAGAAAAAGAAAAGCAAGAGAAAAAGACGAAAGATTTAAAAACGAAGGTTCTCTTGCAGCAAGCTTATCCGCCACGTTATGTTCAGCCTCAGACTCAACAGCCACCGCAGTTTCATAGATTGTATCAGAAACCTGAGCCATACATTCCGCAACCTTTGTTAGGTCCTAATCAATGTGCCTATTGTAGAGAGGAAGGTCATTTTAAGAATAGTTGTCCGGTTTTATTGCAGCGCAATGGAGCGTCATCTGCTCCACGAGGTCGTGTTGGCCTCCAGTCAGCAAACAGAGGTAGAGGTCGAGGCATGTTAACTCAAGAACAGCGTGCCCTTCCTTCTCCTAATTCCATGAACTACTTTGATCAGCAGAATGTGAGATCCACGCAATATTATAATGAGGACCATTATGTTGAAGGCGAAAATGAGAGTCTTCATGCCAACTAGGACAGCCATGGACAAAGTAGAGGAGTTGTGCCAATCCCAGTAGATCAAAATGGCCCTTATGTCAACGTCACTACTATGGGTGTATCAAAGCTATTTCTTCTAGATACTGGAGCAATGAGAAGTTCTATTATTCATTCTAAACTCCCTGGGGCACCTTTGTCTGGCTTAACAAATGTTTCTGTAGAATTCTCTGGCGCACCTGTTCGTAATCCGGTTTCTTGTCCTTTGCCTATTTCCGTGGGTCCTTATGACTTGGAAGCTTCACTCCTGTTAACGAATGGTTGTGGTGAGAATCTGTTGGGTCTAGACCTATTGAAAAGAATGCATGCTACAATATATTGTTCTCCTTCAGGCGTACATCTCACTCTAGGTCAGAAGTTGATCTCCCCAATGTATCTGTCTAAAGATCAGTTTCCTCCTGAGTTGCTTTCTCTTCCGACAGCACTTTGGGCCACGGGTCCGAACGATGTGGGTTGTCTTGAGATACCGCCTTATGTTGTTACTCTCAAGCCCAATGTTGAATTACCACGTATTCCACAATATCGAATTTCGGCTGAAGGTGAAAAGGCGCTTTTAGAAATCATTCATGATCTCATTCGGAAGGGTGTGGTTGAAGAAACGAGAGGCAACACATGCAATAGTCCTATTCTTCCTGTTCTTAAACATACTGATCCTTCTCAGCCTCCTGTGTACCAGTTTGTGATTGATCTGCGAGAAGTATACAAAATTGAGATTCCACAATTTCCTGTTGTTCCAGATATCACTGCCTTGTTGACTATGATACCTTCCACAGTGACTTAGTTTTCTCTTATTGATCTAAAGAATGCCTTCTTCAGTATTCCAATTGCAGAAGAGAGTAGGGATATTTTTTGTTTTTCTCTTGGAGGCAGAAGCTTCCGATTTAAGCGCGCACCCCAAGGGTACTGTGAAAGTCCCTCCATTTACAGCCAAGCTTTGAAATGTCATCTTGATACTTTTCACTTGCCGTCTGGTGCTGCTCTTATCCAATACATGGACGACTTGTTAGTTGCTGCCGATTCAGAAGATATCTGTAAGGATGTCACTGTTGCACTATTGCGTCACTTGTTTAAGCTGAAACACAAGGTTTCACCTTCCAAACTACAGTATGTTTGTCGAGAGGTTACCTACTTGGGTCATCTCCTATCAAAGGAGGGACGACGATTGACACCAGAGCGAATTCAGGCGATTGCTCGAATGTCAGTACCATCCACACAAAGGGAAGTACGTGCTTTTCTGGGAATCACTTCTTATTGTAGACAGTGGATCAGTAACTTCTCTTTGATTGCTGAACCTTTGTTGGCACTCACTTTAAAAGATACGCCTCAGCCCCTTCCATGGACTGAAGAGTGCCAAAAGAGTTTCACTGATTTACGCACTGCTCTGTGTTCTGCTCCTGTATTGGGTACCCCAGATTACACTAAGCCTTTTACGCTGTATGTTCACGAGAAAGAAGGTTGTGCATTATCAGTTTTGACACAGCAATTTGGAGATAGACAGCGGCCATGTGCTCATTTTTCGGCTACGTTAGATCCCGTAGCTAAAGCATTGCCTAGTTGTCTCAAAGCCACAGCAGCTGCAGCGATTTCTATCCGACAGTCCGCTGGGATAGTGTTAGATAACACTCTTATTGTCATGGTGCCACATGCAGTGGATACCTTACTAAATAGAACGAAGACATAGCATCTCACGAGTGCACGTTTAACTGGTGACGAGCTGATGCTATTGGCTAGTCATGTACACATCAAACGATGCAATACTCTGAATCCAGCTACTTTATTGCCCCTTCCAAATGAGGAGAGTGTTGAGGATCAGCATGATTGTTTCTTCCGTACTGAGGAAGAGACAAAAGGAAGGATTGATTTGAGAGACACACCGTTAGAGAATCCAGATGGGACTCTATGGGTAGATGGTTCTTGTTTTAAGATGCCTAATGGAGATACGGTTTCAGCCTATGCTGTAACTACCTTACATACAATTGTGGAAACTGCACGTGTTAGACACAATTCAGCGCAAGCAGCAGAGTTGATAGCACTGACGAGAGCTTGTGTATTATCAAAAGGGAAAAGAGTGAACGTGTACACTGACAGTCAGTATGCCTTTGGTGCCGCGTTCAATTTTGGGCGTCTCTGGAGAGAGAGGGGTTTCCTAACTTCACATGGCACTAAGATACAGCATGGTCAGTTAGTGATTGATCTCCTTGAGTCACTTGCTTTACCTGTCCAAATAGCGATAGTAAAGTGTAGTGCTCACAAGAAGATTACGGATGATGTTGGACGAGGAAATGCATTTGCTGATGAAACAGCAAAGAAAACAGCGAGAGATTCAACGAGTCGAATGTATATGGCAGGTCCTGCGAATTGGGTCAGAGAGAGAGGAATGTGTGAGAATACAGTGGAAAGCGTGAAAACGATTCAGAAAGAGGCTACAGAAAGAGAGATAAGCAAGTGGAGAGAAAGTACGGGAATGTTAGATGAGATGGGTTGTTGGGTAGAATTATCCGAACATCAACGTTGGTTGTTACCGGATGCTTATGTACTCCCAGTGGTTACTATGGCTCATGGTCCAGCTCACCTTAGTGCAAAAGGCATTTGTAAACTTCTAGCTCCAGTTTGGCAGAATGAAAAAATCCCGAAATGTGCAGACAACGTAGTAAAGCATTGTATTGTTTGTCTGATGTATAATCCAGGAAAGGGAACCCCCACTCCAGCAGGTCACTTTGCTCCTCCGACATACCCATTTGAAGTGTTGCAAATCGGTTACATTCACATGGATCGATGCAACAACCTCAAATATGTTCTGGTGGTAGTATGTGCCTTTTCAAGATGGATAGAAACATACCCTTTGAAAGACAACACAGCTTTATCCACAGCCAAAATCCTTCTGAAAGAGTTCTTTCCCAGGTTTGGATTGCCGCGCATTGTCTGGAGTGACAATGGGAGCGAATTTGTTGGCCAAGTCATGCAGAAAGTTTGTGCAGGGCTTGGAATCAAGCAAAAGTTCCATGCGGCAAATCATCCCCAATCAGCGGGTTTAGTAGAATGCTACAATGGGACCTTGAAGTTAAAATTAGCGAAGATTCAAGCAAGTACGGGACTTAATTGGCCTGATGCTTTGCCGTTAGCTCTGCTATCCACCAGAACTGCAGTACACTCTCGTCTGGGACTTAGCCCTTACGAAGTGGTGTTTGCCCATCCGGCCAACGTATGGGGAATACCTCGTCCTAAAAAGTTCTCAGATTTGCCCTACCTAATGTTGATTGACTATTTGCATGACCTTACAACTAAATTACATGTCCTTCATCGACAGGTTCAGAGTGCTTTGCCAGAGGCTTCCACAGATCCAGGTCACTCCATCCGACCAGGTGACTGGATCTGCATCCGAAATCTTCAGAAGAAAAATTATTTGAAGCCCAGATGGCGGGAGCCCCGAATGGTCCTATTAACAACGAGGACAGCAGTTAAAGTTGAAGGAAATAAAAATTGGGTTTACGGTGTGCATTGCAAGAAAGTACCTTTGCCCTTGCCTTTTGATCAGTGGGTTCGTAGAGGGGTTGGTGACTGTGAAGGCGAAACAGTTCCACGATTTGTACCCTTTAGTGATGCACACCTGAATGGGACATTGTCTGAAAAAGAGGACAACGACATTTTACAGGAAGCAATCCCATTGCATCGTCGCTTGAATACGACTGAACCAAGAACATTGTTTCAAGATCAGAGTGTTCTAGGGAAGGAGCGCTACCACCTCAGGCCCAGACCAAAGAACAATTGAACTTTCTTCTTCTCCCTTGTGTAGTGTTCTGTTTAGGTTGCAGGGTCACGGTAGGAGTCTAGGTCACGACCTGAGTAGTGACAATAGGTCTGCAGGATTTTCAGTGTCATAGGACGGTTGAGCATCGTGACTTCAGTGATTGAGGAAGATTGCCGTGAGCATCCACTAGTGAAAATGGAAACTACACCAAGTAATGAAGAGAGAAGAAATGAAATGAAGAAAGCATCTTGTAAAATAATGTACAGTCGTTGCAATGTAACTCCTAGGGCCCGATTCACAGAACTAACTTAAGACAAAATCCTAAACTTACTACCATTTTGGTATTCACAGAAGGCACTTACTCATTTTGGTATTCACAGAAGGCACTTACTCATTTCGGTATTCACAGAAGTTAGGAGTCCTAACTTTAGGACTCCTAAATGCCTTCTGTGAATACCGAAAGTCTTAAAATTAGGATTTTTCTCAGTTTAGTAGTAGTATAGTTAGGACTCCTAACTTTAGGACTCCTAAATGCCTTCTGTGAATACCGAAAGTCTTAAAATTAGGATTTTTCTCAATTTAGTAGTCCTAAGTTTAGATTTAGGACTACTAAATTGAGAAAAATCCTAATTTTAAGACTTTCGGTATTCACAGAAGGCATTTAGGAGTCCTAAAGTTAGGAGTCCTAACTATACTAATACTAAACTGAGAAAAATCCTAATTTTAAGACTTTCGGTATTCACAGAAGGCATTTAGGAGTCCTAAAGTTAGGAGTCCTAACTTCTGTGAATACTGAAATGATTAAGTGCCTTCTGTGAATACCAAAATGAGTAAGTGCCTTCTGTGAATACCAAAATGGTAGTAAGTTTAGGATTTTGTCTTAAGTTAGTTCTGTGAATCGGGCCCTATGTGTTTTGATATCATTATGTATTGCTTTGGAAATTATTGATTGGATAGTTTATGTTTTACAGCCAAGAAACACCTCCCCTTCCTCCTCTTTGCCTTCTTCTACTATCTCTCCACACCTCTTTCATACTTTTCCTTCACATGAACTTGTCAGAAGAACCGAGTATTACAACAATTCCTTTGTCCAACTATTACACCAGCATCAATTAGTGGTTAACACAACTGATTGTTGGGTATGTGGTCCTATGCCGCATACTACTGAGAAGGGAATACCATTTCTAGTTCTTCCTTTCTCCTACGAGGGTTCTGCTTGGGCATTCTTTGTTATTTTCTCAAATGCATATCAAAGTAAATTTAGACGGCCTGTTGCTTCACAAATGAATTATCCGGATTTTAGTCATAGTTCTTTGATTAAGGGTATGGTAGTTATGGCTAAAATCATGGAGAATAGCAAGATTTCTATCGATGAAAGAAAAGCATACAACAATTGGAACGTCACTCAATACATGTCGAGTCTTAATAATAAAATGGGAAAGGAGAAATCCTCACCAATCTGGACTGTACCGCATCAAGGTAACTTCTGTTTAAAAATAAACGATCGTTCTTCTGACACTGCACCAAAGAGTAACTGTTCCTACACATACATTTATTCCTCTCTGAACTCACCTCCTCTAGTACCGTCTCAAGGCACCTATTTCATTTGTCATGATAGAGCTTATACCTGGTTGCCAACGGGTTTCTCTGGTACCTGCTACATAGCTTTCCTTCTTCCTCCTACTTACACTGCTTCTGCCAATTATCACCGAACCCGTCTCAGCCGAGGAATTATTGACTCAAAAGACACCGCGGGACAAGAAGGAGGAGATTTCCTTAAAGGTTTTCTTCCCTTCTGGGGTCCAATGGCCAATAGCAGAAATATAAGGCAACTGGTCCGTGTCGTAGAAACTACAATAGACATCACTGTAGGAGCCTTGAGTAATATCACGGCGGAACTACAGGCGGATTGTCTTATGACCTTGCAAAACCGAGTTGCCTTAGACTTTATTCTTGCCGATCGTGGTGTAGTATGTAAATTGATCGGGTCAAGCTGTTGTATTTTCATTCCTAATGACGCTCCGACAGTATACCAAGCTATTTCCAAGTTGCATATAATCTCCGAGTCTATTCATCAGGACGAAGGAGATTGGTCCTTAACGGAATGGTTTTGGGGACTACTGTCCAAATGGGGTTGGAAAGCATTGACATTCCTTTGAATAATCTTGACAATCGTATTTTCCTGTTGCC
This sequence comes from Triturus cristatus, assembly GCF_964204655.1. Lineage (NCBI taxonomy): Eukaryota > Metazoa > Chordata > Amphibia > Caudata > Salamandridae > Triturus > Triturus cristatus. The sequence continues at coordinate 525,656,348 of NC_140583.1, forward strand.
TTTGTATGCACTGTGGTCCCGCTATCTGTGATCTTTGTGCTACCATGTGCATTTCAAGACCCAAACCTCAAGTAACAGAAAACATAAGGATGATGTTACAACAACAGCTTGATGATCTCATGGCTATTGATGTGGACTCAGATTAATGTGAGTCTATCTTGCCTGAGTTCTGGCAAAAATAGGGTCTGCGGAACTTCAATTTTCGATCACGATCGAATCGACCCGCCATTTTGTAACCCGCCGTCATTTTGTGTTGCCATCACTCAGGCAGCACGGCGAACGAAGTCTATTCTGCTTTTCCCGTAGCTTGGTATCGAAATCCGTCCTCGGCCTTGTTTGTGAAGCTGATGTTTGGACTAGCCGAGTACACTAATCCGTGTCTGGCTTTCCTAATCCCTGTTTCAACTGTCTGTAGGCTCACACCATTCTTTCCCGATCATATCTTATCGACTGGCCTTCACTGTCTTCTGCTAGCATTCTCTTGTGTCATGCCTGTCCTCCAATACACACAAACGTATCTCACCACCTGCAAGTCAGTTGTAATCTGTTAATAAATTAAGTTCGGGGTGGGATGACAAACACAGTTGGAGGAGAGGTCTCTTCGAGTCATCTGATCTTTCTGTTTTCGAACCCTTCTTACTGGTTCCGCTCTGTTTTCCACTTACCCTATTGGCTCTTTTCTTCTTTGCTTGGGGCGTGTGTTTTGTTAATAATTCTGTATTGTATGATATTTAATCTGATGCGCCACAGAGTGAAGTGGCAGTCTCCTGAGAACCTACTTTGGGTACTTCTAGGATAACTGTACTAGCTGCAGCTAAATGAATCCAATCTTCTAACGCCGACAGAGTGTCCCGTGTCTCTGTGTAACGAAGCAGGTGAACCCAGAAGACGGAGGGCGTACCCTGCGCCACCAGGTCCAAAAGGATCTGGTTCTTCACTGCACTACCCTAAATCTCCCCCAGCATGACCCTCTTCACTACACAAATACCTATGCACTACCCTAAACGCTAAAACACTACACCCAGCATGACCCCCTACACTACCCAAACACCACTGCACTATCCTAAACACTATAACACTACCCCCAGCACGACCCCCTAAACTACACAAATACCACTGCACTACCCTAAACCCTAAAACACTACCCCCTACACTACACAAACACCAATGCACTACCTTAGACTCTAAAACACCACACCCTACACTACATAAACACTGCTGAACTACCCTAAACCCTAAAACACTACCCCAGCACGACCCCCTAAACTACACAAACACCACTGCACAACCCTAAACCCAAAATCTACAACCAGCACGACCCCTACACTACCCAAACACCACTGCACTACCCTAAATCTCCCCCAGCACGACCCCCTTCACTACAAAAACACCAATGCACTACCCTAAATGCTAAAACACTACCCCCAGCACGACCCCCTACACTAACAAAACACCACTGCACTACCATAAACCCTAAATCACTATCCCCTACACTACACAAACACCACTGCACTACCCTCAACCCTAAAACACAACCCCCTAAACTACATAAATACCACTGCACTACCCTAAACCCTAAAACACTACCCCAGCACGACCCCTAAACTACACAAACACCACTGCACTACCCTAAACCCTAAAACACTACCCCCTACACTTCAAAAACACCACTGCACTACCCAAACACCGCTGCACTACCCTAAACCCTAAATCAAAACTCCCAGCACAACCCCCTATACTACACAAACACCACTGCACTAAGCTAAACCCTAAAACACCACCCCGAGCACGACCCCCTTTATTACCCAAACACCACTGCACTACTCTAAACCCTAAAACACTCCCCCAGCACGACTCCCTACACTACCCAAACACCACTGCACAACCCTAAACCCAAAATCTACCCCCAGCATGACCCCCACACTGCCCAAACACCACTGCACTACCCTAAATCTCCCCCAGCATGACCCCTTCACTACACAACCACCAATGCACTACCCTAAATGCTAAAACACTACCCCCGCACAACCCTCTACACTACCCAAACTCCACTGCCCTATCCTAAAAACTATAACACTACCCCAGCACGACCCCCTAAACTACACAAACACCACTGCACTACACTAAACCCTAAAACACTACCCCCTACACTACACAAACACCACTGCACTACCCTAAACCCTAAAACACGACCCCCTACACTACATAAACACCGCTGCACTACTCTAAACCCTAAAATACTACCCCAGCACGACCCCTAAACTACACAAACACCACTGCACTTCCCTAAACCCTAAAACACTACCCCCTATGCTACAAAAACACCACGGCACTATCCAAACCCTAAAACACTACCCCCAGCAGTGCCCCCTACACTACCCAAACACAACAGCACTACCCTAAACCCTAAAACACTACCCCCTGCAGTACCCCCTACACTACCCAAACACCATTGCACTACCCTAAACCCTAAACCAATACCCCCAGCACAACCCCCTACACTACCCAAACACCAATGCACTATCCCGAACCCTAAAACACTACCACCAGCATGACCCCCTACAATACCTAAACACCACTGAGCTACCCTAAACCATAAAACACTCCCCCAGCACGACTCCCTACACTTCCCAAACACCACTGCACTACCCTAAACTCCAAATCTACCCCCAGCACGAACCCCTTCACTACACAAACACCACTGCACTGCTTCAAACCCTGAAACACTACCTCCATCAGGACCCCCTGCACTGCACAAACACCAATGCACTACCCTAAACCCTAAAACACCACCCAGCACGACACCCTACACTACCCAAACAAAATTGCACTACCCTAAACCCTAAAACACTACCCCCACACGACCCCCTACACTACACAAACACCATTGCACTGCCCTAAACCCTAAAACACCACCCCCAGCATGACCCCCTTAACTACACAAACAACAATTCACTACCATAAATCCTAAAATACAATCCCCCGCACGACCGCCTACACTACCCAAACACAACAGCACTATCCTAAACACTAAAACCCTACCCCCAGCACGACCCCCTAAACTACACAAACACCACTGCACTACCCTAAACCCTAAAACACTACCCCCTACACTACACAAACACCACTGCACTACCCTAAACCCTAAAACACTATCCCAGCACGACCCCCTAAACTACACAAACACCACTGCACTACCCTAAACAGTAAAACACTACCCCCAGCACGACCCCCTAAACTACACAAACACCACTGCACTACCCGAAACCCTAAAACACTACCCCCTACACTACACAAACACCACTGCACTACCCTAAACCCTAAAACACGACCCCCTACACTACACAAACACCGCTGCACTACCCTAAACCCTAAACACTATCCCAGCATGACCCCTAAACTACACAAATATCACTGCACTACCCTAAACCCTAAAATACTACCCCTACACTACACAAACACCATTGCACTACCCAAACCCTCAAGCACTACCCCCAGCAATACCCCCTACACTACCCAAACACCACTGCACTACCCTAAATCCTAAAACACTACCCTGGCAGTACCACCTACACTACCCGAACACCACTGCACTACCCTAAACAGTAAAACACTACCCCCAGCAGTACCACCTACACTACCCAAACACCACTGCACTACCCTAAACCCCAAAACACTACCCACAGCAGGACCCCCTACACTGCCCAAACACCACTGCACTGCCCTAAACCCGAAAACACCACCCCAGCAAGACCCCCTCCACTGCCCGAACACCATAGCACTGCCCTAAACCCAAAAACACAACCCAGCACAACCCCCTACACTGCCCGATCACCACTGCACTGCCCTAAACCCAAAACACCACCCCAGCACGACCCCCTACACTACCCCAACACCACTGCACTGCCCTAAACCCTAAAACACCACCCCCAGCAAGACCCCCTACACTTCCCCGAAACTACTGCACTGCCCTAAACCCTAAAACACCACCCCCAGCACGACCCCTACACTACCCCAATACCACTGTACTGCCCCAAACCCTAAAACACCACCCCCAGCACGACCCCCTACACTACCCCAACACCACTGCTCTGCCCTAAACCCTAAAACACCACCCCCAGCATGACCCCCTACACTACCCAAACACAAATGCACTGCCCTAAACCCTAAAACACCACCCCCAGCACAACCCCCTACACTACACAAACACCACTGCACTAACCTAAACCCTAAAACACCACCCCCAGTACGACCCACTTCACTACACAAACACCAATGCACTGCCCTAAACACCAAAACACCACCCCCGCACGACCCCTTTCTCTACACAAACACCAATGCACTACCCTAAACCCTAAAACACAACCCCCCGCACGACCCCCTACACTACCCAAACACCACTGCACTACCCTAAACACTTAAACACTACCCCAAGCACGGCCCCCTAATCTACACAATCACTGCTGCACTACCTTAAACCCTAAAACACTACCCCCTACACTACACAAACACCACTGCACTACCCTAAACCCTAAAACACTATCCCAGCATGACCCCCCAACTACACAAACACCCCTGTACTACCCTAACCCCTAAAACACTACCCCCTACACTACACAAACACCATTGCACTACCCAAACTCTAAAACTCTACCCCCAGCAGTAACCCCTACACAACCCAAACACCACTGCACTACTCTAAACCTAAAACACTACAACCAGCAGTACCACCTACACTACCCAAACACCACTACACTACCCTATACCCTAAAACACTATCCCAGCATGACCCCTTCAACTACACAAACACCCTGCACAACCCTAATCCCTAAAACACTACCCCCTACACTACACAAACACAATTGCACTACCCAAACCCTAAAACACTACCCCCAGCAGTACCACCTACACTACCCAAACACCACTGCACTACCCTAAACCCTAAACCACTACACCTAGCAGTAACCCCTACACTACCCAAACACAACTGCACTACTCTAAACCTAAAACACTACCCCCAGCAGTACCACCTACACTACCCAAACACCATTGCACTACCCTAAACCCTAAAACACTACCCCCAGCAGTACCACCTACAATACCCAAACACAAAAGCAGTACCCTAAACCCTAAAACTCTATCCCCAGCAATACCCCTACACTATCCAAACACCACTGCACTACCCTAAACTCTAAATCAATACCCTCAGCACAACCCCCTATACTACCCAAACACCACTGCACTAAGCTAAACTCTAAAACACCACCCCCAGCACGACCCCCTTTAATACCCAAACACCACTGCACTACCCTAAACCCTAAAACACTCCCCCAGCACGACTCGTTACACTACGCAAACACCACTGCACTACCCTAAACCCAAAATCTACACCCAGCATGACCCTTACACTACCCAAACACGACTGGACTACCCTAAATCTCCCCCAGCATGACCCCCTCCACTACACAAACACCAATGCACTACCCTAAATGCTAAAACAATACCCCCGCACGACCCCGTACACTACCCAAATACCACTGCACTACCCTAAACCCTAAAACACTACCCCCTACACTACACAAAAAACAATGCACTACCCTAAACCCTAAAACACAACCCGCTGCACTACATAAACACCGCTGCATTACCCTAAACCCTAAAACACTACCCCAGCACGACCCCCTATACTACACAAACACCACTTCACTACCCTAAACCCAAAATCTTCCCCAGCACGATCCCTACACTACCCAAACACCACTGCACTACCCTAAATCTCCCCCAGCATGACCCCCTTCACTACACAAATACCAATGCACTACCCTAAACGCTAAAACACTACACCCAGCACGACCCCCTACACTACCCAAACACCACCGCACTATGCTAAACACTATAACACTACCCCCAGCACGACCCCCTAAACTACACAAACACCACTGCACTACCCTAAACCCTAAAACACTACCCCCTACACTACACAAACACCAATGCACTACCTTAGACTCTAAAACACCACACCCTACACTACACAAACACCACTGCACTACCCTCAACCCTAAAACACAACCCCCTAAACTACATAAATACCACTGCACTACCCTAAACCCTAAAACACTACCCCAGCACGACCCCCTAAACTACACAAACACCACTGCACTACCCTAAACCCTAAAACACTACCCCCTACACTTCAAAAACACCACTGCACTACCCAAACACCGCTGCACTACCCTAAACCCTAAATCAAAACCCCCAGCACAACCCCCTATACTACACAAACACCACTGCACTAAGCTAAACCCTAAAACACCACCCCGAGCACGACCCCCTTTATTACCCAAACACCACTGCACTACCCTAAACCCTAAAACACTCCCCCAGCACGACTCCCTACACTACCCAAACACCACTGCACAACCCTAAACCCAAAATCTACCCCCAGCATGACCCCCACACTACCCAAACACCACTGCACTACCCTAAATCTCCCCCAGCATGACCCCCTTCACTACACAACCACCAATGCACTACCCTAAATGCTAAAACACTACCCCCGCACAACCCTCTACACTACCCAAACTCCACTGCCCTATCCTAAAAACTATAACACTACCCCAGCACGACCCCCTAAACTACACAAACACCACTGCACTACACTAAACCCTAAAACACTACCCCCTACACTACACAAACACCACTGCACTACCCTAAACCCTAAAACACGACCCCCTACACTACATAAACACCGCTGCACTACTCTAAACCCTAAAATACTACCCCAGCACGACCCCTAAACTACACAAACACCACTGCACTTCCCTAAACCCTAAAACACTACCCCCTATGCTACAAAAACACCACGGCACTATCCAAACCCTAAAACACTACCCCCAGCAGTGCCCCCTACACTACCTAAACACCACAGCACTACCCTAAACCCTAAAACACTACCCCCTGCAGTACCCCCTACACTACCCAAACACCATTGCACTACCCTAAACCCTAAACCAATACCCCCAGCACAACCCCCTACACTACCCAAACACCAATGCACTATCCCGAACCCTAAAACACTACCACCAGCATGACCCCCTACAATACCTAAACACCACTGCACTACCCTAAACCATAAAACACTCCCCCAGCACGACTCCCTACACTTCCCAAACACCACTGCACTACCCTAAACTCCAAATCTACTCCCAGCACGAACCCCTTCACTACACAAACACCACTGCACTGCTTCAAACCCTGAAACACTACCTCCATCATGACCCCCTGCACTGCACAAACACCAATGCACTACCCTAAACCCTAAAACACCACCCAGCACGACACCCTACACTACCCAAACATAACTGCACTACCCTAAACCCTAAAACACTACCCCACACGACCCCCTACACTACACAAACACCATTGCACTGCCCTAAACCCTAAAACACCACCCCCAGCATGACCCCCTTAACTACACAAACAACAATTCACTACCATAAATCCTAAAATACAATCCCCCGCACGACCGCCTACACTACCCAAACACAACAGCACTATCCTAAACACTAAAACCCTACCCCCAGCACGACCCCCTAAACTACACAAACACCACTGCACTACCCTAAACCCTAAAACACTACCCCCTACACTACACAAACACCACTGCACTACCCTAAACCCTAAAACACTATCCCAGCACGACCCCCTAAACTACACAAACACCACTGCACTACCCTAAACAGTAAAACACTACCCCCAGCACGACCCCCTAAACTACACAAACACCACTGCACTACCCGAAACCCTAAAACACTACCCCCTACACTACACAAACACCACTGCACTACCCTAAACCCTAAAACACGACCCCCTACACTACACAAACACCGCTGCACTACCCTAAACCCTAAACACTATCCCAGCATGACCCCTAAACTACACAAATATCACTGCACTACCCTAAACCCTAAAATACTACCCCTACACTACACAAACACCATTGCACTACCCAAACCCTCAAGCACTACCCCCAGCAATACCCCCTACACTACCCAAACACCACTGCACTACCCTAAATCCTAAAACACTACCCTAGCAGTACCACCTACACTACCCAAACACCACTGCACTACCCTAAACAGTAAAACACTACCCCCAGCAGTACCACCTACACTACCCAAACACCACTGCACTACCCTAAACCCCAAAACACTACCCACAGCAGGACCCCCTACACTGCCCAAACACCACTGCACTGCCCTAAACCCGAAAACACCACCCCAGCAAGACCCCCTCCACTGCCCGAACACCATAGCACTGCCCTAAACCCAAAAACACCACCCAGCACAACCCCCTACACTGCCCGATCACCACTGCACTGCCCTAAACCCAAAAACACCACCCCCAGCACGACCCCCTACACTACCCCAACACCACTGCACTGCCCTAAACCCTAAAACACCACCCCCAGCAAGACCCCCTACACTTCCCCGAAACTACTGCACTGCCCTAAACCCTAAAACACCACCCCCAGCACGACCCCTACACTACCCCAATACCACTGTACTGCCCCAAACCCTAAAACACCACCCCCAGCACGACCCCCTACACTACTCCAACACCACTGCTCTGCCCTAAACCCTAAAACACCACCCCCAGCATGACCCCCTACACTACCCAAACACAAATGCACTGCCCTAAACCCTAAAACACCACCCCCAGCACGACCCCCTACACTACACAAACACCACTGCACTAACCTAAACCCTAAAACACCACCCCCAGTACGACCCACTTCACTACACAAACACCAATGCACTGCCCTAAACACCAAAACACCACCCCCACACGACCCCTTTCTCTACACAAACACCAATGCACTACCCTAAACCCTAAAACACAACCCCCCACACGACCCCCTACACTACCCAAACACCACTGCACTACCCTAAACACTTAAACACTACCCCAAGCACGACCCCCTAATCTACACAATCACTGCTGCACTACCTTAAACCCTAAAACACTACCCCCTACACTACACAAACACCACTGCACTACCCTAAACCCTAAAACACTATCCCAGCATGACCCCCCAACTACACAAACACCCCTGCACTACCCTAACCCCTAAAACACTACCCCCTACACTACACAAACACCATTGCACTACCCAAACTCTAAAACACTACCCCCAGCAGTAACCCCTACACAACCCAAACACCACTGCACTACTCTAAACCTAAAACACTACAACCAGCAGTACCACCTACACTACCCAAACACCACTACACTACCCTAAACCCTAAAACACTATCCCAGCATGACCCCTTCAACTACACAAACCCCCTGCACAACCCTAATCCCTAAAACACTACCCCCTACACTACACAAACACAATTGCACTACCCAAACCCTAAAACACTACCCCCAGCAGTACCACCTACACTACCCAAACACCACTGCACTACCCTAAACCCTAAACCACTACACCTAGCAGTAACCCCTACACTACCCAAACACAACTGCACTACTCTAAACCTAAAACACTACCCCCAGCAGTACCACCTACACTACCCAAACACCATTGCACTACCCTAAACCCTAAAACACTACCCCCAGCAGTACCACCTACAATACCCAAACACAAAAGCACTACCATAAACCCTAAAACTCTACCCCCAGCAATACCCCTACACTACCCAAACACCACTGCACTACCCTAAACTCTAAATCAATACCCCCAGCACAACCCCCTATACTACCCAAACACCACTGCACTAAGCTAAACTCTAAAACACCACCCCCAGCACGACCCCCTTTAATACCCAAACACCACTGCACTACCCTAAACCCTAAAACACTCCCCCAGCACGACTCGTTACACTACGCAAACACCACTGCACTACCCTAAACCCAAAATCCACACCCAGCATGACCCTTACACTACCCAAACACGACTGTACTACCCTAAATCTCCCCCAGCATGACCCCCTCCACTACACAAACACCAATGCACTACCCTAAATGCTAAAACACTACCCCCGCACGACCCCGTACACTACCCAAATACCACTGCACTATCCTAAACACTATAACACTACCCCGGCCCCAGCACAACCCCCTAAACTACACAAACACCACTGCACTACCCTAAACCCTAAAACACTACCCCCTACACTACACAAAAAACAATGCACTACCCTAAACCCTAAAACACAACCCGCTGCACTACATAAACACCGCTGCATTACCCTAAACCCTAAAACACTACCCCAGCACGACCCCCTATACTACACAAACACCACTTCACTACCCTAAACCGAAAATCTTCCCCAGCACGATCCCTACACTACCCAAACACCACTGCACTACCCTAAATCTCCCCCAGCATGACCCCCTTCACTACACAAATACCAATGCACTACCCTAAACGCTAAAACACTACACCCAGCACGACCCCCTACACTACCCAAACACCACCGCACTATGCTAAACACTATAACACTACCCCCAGCACAACCCCCTAAACTACACAAACACCACTGCACTACCCTAAACCCTAAAACACTACCCCATACACTACACAAACACCAATGCACTACCTTAGACTCTAAAACACCACACCCTACACTACATAAACACTGCTGAACTACCCTAAACCCTAAAACACAACCCAGCACGACCCCCTAAACTACACAAACACCACTGCACAACCCTAAACCCAAAATCTACAACCAGCACGACCCCTACACTACCCAAACACCACTACACTACCCTAAATCTCGCCCAGCACGACCCCCTTCACTACACAAACACCAATGCACTACCCTAAACGCTAAAACACTACCCCCAGCACGACCCCCTACACTAACCAAAAACCACTGCACTATCCTAAACACTATAACACTACCCCCAGCATGACCCCCTAAACTAACCAAACACCACTGCACTACCATAAACCCTAAAACACTATCCCCTACACTACACAAACACCACTGCACTACCCTAAACCCTAAAACACAACCCCCTAAACTACATAAAAACCACTGCACTACCCTAAACCCTAAAACACTACCCCAGCACGACCCCTAAACTACACAAACACCACTGCACTACCCTAAACCCTAAAACACTACCCCCTACACTTCAAAAACACCACTGCACTACCCAAACCCTAAAACACAACCCCAGCAGTACCCCTACACTACGCAAACACCACTGCACGACCCTAAACCCTAAACCGAAACCCCCAGCACAACCCCCTATACTACCCAAACACCACTGCACTAAGCTAAACCCTAAAACACCACCCCGAGCACGACCCCCTTTAATACCCAAACACCACTGCACTACACTAAACCCTAAAACACTCCCCCAGCACGACTCCCTACACTACCCAAACACCAGCCCTAAACCCGAAATCTACCCCCAGCATGACCCCCACACTACCCAAACACCACTGCACTACCCTAAATCTCTACCAGCATGACCCCCTTCACTACACAAACACCAATGCACTACCCTAAATGCTAAAACACTACCCCCGCACAACCCTCTACACTATCCAAACTCCACTGCCCTATCCTAAACACTGTAACACTACCCCCAGCACGACCCCCTAAACTACACAAACACCACTGCACTACCCTAAACCCTAAAACACTACCCCCTACACTACACAAACACCACTGAACTACCATAAACCCTAAAACATGACCCTCTACACTACATAAACACCGATGCACTACCCTAAACCCTAAAATACTACCCCAGCACGACCCCTAAACTACACAAACACCACTGCACTTCCCTAAACCCTAAAACACTACCCCCTATGCTACAAAAACACCACAGCACTATCCAAACCCTAAAACACTACCCCAGCAGTGCCCCCTACACTACCCAAACACCACAGCACTACCCTAAACCCTAAAACACTACCCCCTGCAGTACCCCCTACACTACCCAAACACCATTGCACTACCCTACACCCTAAAACACTACCCACAGCAGTACCCCTTACACTACCCAAACACCACTGCACTACCCTAAGCCCTAAACCAATACCCCCAGCACAACCCCCTACACTACCCAAACACCACTGCACTATCCCGAACCCTAAAACACTAGCCCCAGCACGACCCCCTACAATACATAAACACCACTGCACTACCCTAAACCATAAAACACTCCCCCAGCACAACTCCCTACACTTCCCAAACACCACGGCACTACCCTAAACTCCAAATCTACCCCCAGCACGACCACCTTCACTACACAAACACCACTGCACTGCCCCAAACCCTGAAACACTACCTCCATCACGACCCCCTTCACTGCACAAACACCAATGCACTACCCTAAACCCTAAAACACCACCCAGCAAGACACCCTACACTACCCAAACATAACTGCACTACCCTAAACCCTAAAAAACTACCCCCACACGATCCACTACATTACACAAAGACCACTGCATTACCCTAAACCCTAAACACCACCCCCAGCATGACCCCCTACACTACACAAACACCGTTGCACTGCCCTAAACCCTAAAACACCACCCCCAGCACGACCCCCTTAACTACACAAACAACAATTCACTGCCCTAAACCCTAAAACACCACCCCCGCATGACCCCTTTCACTACACAAACACCAATTCACTACCCTAAACCCTAAAATACAACCCACTGCACGACCGCCTACACTACCCAAACACAACAGCACTATCCTAAACACTAAAACCCTACCCCCAGCACGACCCCCTAAACTACACAAACACCACTGCACTACCCTAAACCCTAAAACACTACCCCCTACACTACACAAACACCACTGCACTACCCTAAACCCTAAAACACGACCCCCTACACTACACAAACACCGCTGCACTACCCTAAACCCTAAAACACTATCCCAGCATGACCCCCTAAACTACACAAACACCACTGCACTACCTTAAATAGTAAAACACTACCCCCAGCACGACCCCCTAAACTACACAAACACCCGAAACCCTAAAACACTACCCCCTACACTACACAAACACCACTGCACTACCCGAAACCCTAAAACACTACCCCCTACACTACACAAACACCACTGCACTACCCTAAACCCTAAAACACGACCCCCTACACTACACAAACACCGCTGCACTACCCTAAACCCTAAACACTATCCCAGCACGACCCCTAAACTACACAAACATCATTGCACTACCCTAAACCCTAAAATACTACCCCTACACTACACAAACACCTTTGCACTACCCAAACCCTCAAACACTAACCCCAGCAGTACCCCCTACACTACCCAAACACCACTGCACTACCCTAAATCCTAAAACACTACCCCAGCAGTACCACCTACACTACCCAAACACCATTGCACTACCCTAAACAGTAAAACACTACCCCCAGCAATACCACCTAGACTACCCAAACACCACTGCACTACCCTAAACCCAAAAACACTACCCACAGCAGTACCCCTACACTGCTCAAACACCATTGCACTACCCAAACCCTAAAACACTACCCCAGCAGTACCCCCTACACTCCCCAAACATCACTGCACTAGCATAAACCCTAAACCTATACCCCCAGCACAAACCCCTATACTACCCATACACCACTGCACTGCCCTAAACCCTAAAACACTCCCCCAGCACGACTCCGTACACTACCCAAACACCACTGCACTACCCTAAACCCCAAATCAACCCCCGGCACGACCCCTACACTACACAAACACCAATGCACTACTCTAAATCTCCCCAGCACGACCCACTTCACTACACAAACACCAATGCACTACCCTAAACGCTAAAACACTGCCCCCCGCATGACCCAATACACTACGCAAACACCACTGCACTATCCTAAACACTATAACACTACCCCCACCACGACCCCATAAACTACACAAACACCACTGCACTACCCAAAAACCCTAAAACACTACCCCCTACACTACACAAACACCACTGCACTACCGTAAACTTTAAAACATGACCCCCTACACTACATAAACACAGCTGAACTACCCTAAACCCTAAAACACTGCCCCAGCATGACCTCTAAACTACACAAACACCACTGCACTACCCTAAACCCAAAATTTACTACCAGCACGACCCCTACACTACCCAAACACCACTGCACTACCCTAAATCTCCCCCAGCACGACCCCCTTCACTACACAAACACCAATGCACTACACTAAACGCTAAAACACTACCCCTGCACGACCCCCAAACTTTACAAACACCACTGCACTACCCTAAACCTTAAAACACTGCCCCCTACACTACACAAACACCACTGCACTACCCTAAACCCTATAAAACAACCCCCTACACTGCGTAAACACTGCTGCTCTTCCCTAAACCCTAAAACACTACCCCAGCACGACCCCTAAACAATACAAACACCACTGCACTACCCTAAACCATAAAACACTACCCCCTACACTACACCAACACCACTGCACTACCCAAACCCTAAAACACTTCCCCCAGCAGTACCACCTACACTATCAAAATACCACTGCACTTCCCTAAACCCAGAAAAACTACCCTCAGCATTATCCCCTACACTACTCAAACACCATTGCACTACCCTCAACCCTAAAACACTACCCCCAGCAGTACCCCCTACACTACCCAAACACCACTGCACTTCCCTAAACCCTAAACCAATACCCCCAGCATGAACCCCTACACTACTCAAACACCACTGCACTACCCTAAACCCTAAAACACTACCCCCAGCACGACCCCCTACAATACCCAAATACCACTGCACTACCCTAAACCCTAAAACACTCCCCCCAGCACGACCCCCTACACTACCCAAACACCACTGCACTACCCTAAATCTCCCCAAGCACGACCCCTGTCACTACCAAACACCACTTCAATACCCTAAACCCTAAAACACTATGCCAGAATGACCCCCTACACTACGCAAACACTACTGCCCTACCCTAAACCCTAAAACACAGCCCCAGCACAACCCCCTACACTACACAAACACCACTGCACTACTCTAAATCCTAAATTTACCCCAAGCATGACCCCCTACACTACACAGACATCACTGTACTACCCTAAACCCTAAAACACTACCACCAGCACGACCCCCTACACTACACAAACAGCACTGCACTACCCTAAACGCTGAAACACCAGCCCCAGCACGACGCCCTACATTGCCGGAACACCACTGCACTGCCCTAAACCCTGAAACACCAGCCCCATCATGACCCCCTACAATGTCCGAACACCACTGAACTGCCCTAAACCCTGAAACACCAGCCCCAGCAAGACCCCGGACACTGCTCAATCACCACTGAACTGCCCTAAACCCTGAAACACCAGCCCCAGCAAGACACGCTACACTGTCTGAACACCACTGCACTGCCATAAACCCTGAAACACCAGCACCGGCAAGACCCCTACACTCCCCGAACACCACTGCCCTAAACCCCGAAACACCACCGCCAGCACAACCCCCTACACTGCCTGAACACCACTGCACTGCCCTAAACCCTGAAACAGCACCCCCAGCACGACCCCCTACACTGCCCGAACACCACTGCACTGCCCTAAACCCTAAACGCCACCCCCAACACGACCCCTTACACTGCCGAACACCCCTGCACTGCCCTAAATCCTGAAACACAACCCCCAGCACGACCCCCTACACTGTCCGAAAGCCACTGCACTGCCCTAAACCCTGAAACACCACCCTCAGCACAACCCCCTACACTGCCCGACCACCACTGCACTGCCCTAAACCCTGAAACACCACCCCAAGCATGACCCCTTAGACTGCCCAAACACCACCCCCAGCACCACACCCTACACTGCCCAAACACCACTGCACTGCCCTAAACCCTGAAATACCACCCCCAGCACAACCCCCTACTCTGCCCAAAAACCACTGCCCTACCCTAAACCCTAAAACACTGCCCCAACACAACCCCCTACACTACACAAACTCCTCTGCACTACCCTAAATCCTAAATGTACCCTAAGCACGACCCCCTACACTACACAGACATCACTGCACTACCCTAAACCCTAAAACACTACCACCAGCACGACCACCTACACTACACAAACACCACTGCACTACCCTAAACGCTGAAACACCAGCCCCAGCACGACCCCCTACATTGCCCGAACACCACTGCACTGCCCTAAACCCTGAAACACCAGCCCCAGCAAGACACCCTACACTGTCTGAACACCACTGCACTGCCATTAACCCTGAAACACCAGCACCGGCAAGACCGCCTACACTCCCCAAACACCACTGCCCTAAACCCCGAAACACCACCCCCAGCACAACCCCCTACATTGCCTGAACACCACTGCACTGCCCTAAACCCTGAAACGCCACCCCCAGCACGACCCCCTACACTGCCCGAACACCACTGCACTGCCCTAAACCCTTTACACCACCCCCAACATGACCCCTTACACTGCCCGAACACCCCTGCACTTCATTAAACCGTGAATCACAACCCCCAGCACGACCCCCTACACTGTCCGAAAGCCACTGCACTGCCCTAAACCCTGAAACACCACCCTCAGCATGACCCCCGACACTGCCCGAACACCATTGCACTGCCCTAAATCCTGAAACACCACCCTACGTACGGCTCCCTCCACTGCCCGACCAGCACTGCACTGCCCTAAACCCTGAAACACCCCCCAAGCATGACCCCTAGACAGCCCAAACACCACCCCCAGAACCACACCCTTCACTGCCCAAACACCACTGCACTGCCCTAAACCCTGAAACACCACCCCCAGCACAACCACCTACACTGCCCAAAAACCACTGCACTGCCCTAAACCCTGAAACACCACCCCTACACTGACCGAATACCACTGCACTGCCCTAAAACCTGAAACACCACCCCCAGCATGACCCCCAACACTGCGCGAGCACCACTGCCCTAAACCCTGAAACACCACCCCCAGCAAGACCCCCTACAATCTCCAAACACCAATGCACTGCCCTAAACCCTGAAACACCAACCCCAGCAAGACCCCCTACACTGCCCAAACACCACTGCACTGCCCTAAACCGTGAAACACCACCCGCAGCATGACCCCCTACACTGCCCGAGCACCACTGCCCTAAACTCTGAAACACAACCCCAGCACGATCCCCTACACTGCCCAAACAGCACTGCACTGCCCTAAACCCTAAAACACCACCCCCTGCACGACCCCATTCACTACCCAAACACCAATGCACTACCCTAAACCCTACAACACCACCCCAAGCACGATACCCTACACTACCCAAACACCAATGCACTACCCTAAACCTTAAAACACTACACCCAGCACGACCCCCTACACTACCCAAAGACCACTGCACTACCCTAAACCCTAAAACACGACCCCCTACACTACTCAAACACTGCTGCACTACCCTAAACCCTAAAACACTACCCCCAGCACAACCCCCTACAATACACAAACACCATTGCACTACCCTAATCCCTAAAACACTACCCCCTACACTACACAAACCCCACTGCACTACACTAAACCCTAAAACACTACTCCATCACGACCCCCTACACTACCCAAACACCACTGCACTACCGTAAACCCTAAAACACAACCCCCAGCAGTACCCCCTACACTACCAAAACACCACTACACTACCTCAAACCTTAAAACACTACCTCCAGCAGTACCCCCTACACTACCCAAACACCACTGCACTACCGTAAACCCTAAAACACAACCCGAGCAGTACCCCCTACACTACCAAAACCCCACTGCACTACCTCAAACCCTAAAACACTACCTCCAGCAGTACCCCCTACACTACCCAAACACCATTGCACTACCCTAAACCCTAAAACAGTACCCCCTACACTACCCAAACACCACTGCACTACCCTAATCCCTTAAACAGTACCCCCAACACGACCCCCTACACTACACAGACATCACTGCACTACCCTAAACCCTAAAACACTACCACCAGCACGACCCCCTACACTACACAAACACCACTGCACCACCCTAAATGCTGAAACACCGCCCCAGCACGACCCCTACATTGCCCGAACACCACTGCACTGCCCTAAACCCTGAAACACCAGCCCCAGCAAGACACCCTACACTGTCTGAACACCACTGCACTGCCATTAACCCTGAAACACCAGCACCGGCAAGACCCCCTACACTCCCCGAACACCACTGCCTAAACCCCGAAACACCACCCCCAGCACAACCCCCTACACTGCCTGAAAACCACTGCACTGCCCTAAACCCTGAAACACCACCCCCAGCACGACCCACTACACTGCCCGAACACCACTGCACTGCCCTAAATCCTTTACACCACCCCCAACATGACCCCTTACACTGCCCGAACACCCCTGCACTGGCCTAAACCGTGAATCACAACCCCCAGCACGACCCCCTACACTGTCCGAATGCCACTGCACTGCCCTAAACCCTGAAACACCACCCTCAGCATGACCCCCGACACTGCCCGAACACCATTGCACTGCCCTAAATCCTGAAACACCACCCTATGCACGGCTCCCTCCAAAGCCCGACCAGCACTGCACTGCCCTAAACCCTGAAACACCCCCCCAAGCATGACCCCCTAGACTGCCCAAACACCACCCCCAGCACCACACCCTTCACTGCCCAAACACCACTGCACTGCCCTAAACCCTGAAACACCACCCCAGCACAACCACCTACACTGCCCAAAAACACTGCACTGCCCTAAACCCTGAAACACCACCCCTACACTGCCCGAATACCACTGCACTGCCCTAAAACCTGAAACACCACCCACAGCATGACCCCCAACACTGCGCGCGCACCACTGCCCTAAACCCTGAAACACCACCCCCAGCACGACCCCCTACAATCTCCAAACACCAATGCACTGCCCTAAACTCTGAAACACCACCCCCAGCAAGACCCCCTACACTGTCCAAACACCACTGCACTGCCCTAAACCGTGAAACACCACCCGCAGCATGACCCCCTACACTGCCCGAGCACCACTGCCCTAAACTCTGAAACACCACCCCAGCACGATCCCCTACACTGCCCAAACAGCACTGCACTGCCCTAAACCCTAAAACACCACCCCCTGCACGACCCCGTTCACTACCCAAACACCAATGCACTACCCTAAACCCTACAACACCACCTCAAGCACGATATCCTACACTACCCAAACACCACTGCACTACCCTAAACCCTAAAACACTACACCCAGCACGACCCCCTACACTACCCAAAGACCACTGCACTACCCTAAACCCTAAAACACGACCCCCTACACTACTCAAACACTGCTGCACTACCCTAAACCCTAAAACACTACCCCCAGCACAACCCCCTATACTGCACAAACACCATTGCACTACCCTAAACCCTAAAACACTACCCCCTACACTACCCAAACACCACTGCACTACCCTAAACCCTAAAACACTACACCCAGCACGACCCCCTACACTACCCAAAGACCACTGCACTACCCTAAACCCTAAAACACGACCCCCTACACTACTCAAACACTGCTGCACTACCCTAAACCCTAAAACACTACCCCCAGCACAACCCCCTACACTACACAAACACCATTGCACTACCCTAAACCCTAAAACACTACCCCCTACACTACACAAACACCACTGCACTACCCTAATCCCTTAAACAGTACCCCCAACACGACCCCCTACACTACACAGACATCACTGCACTACCCTAAACCCTAAAACACTACCACCAGCACGACCCCCTACACTAGTCAAACACCACTGCACTACCCTAAACGCTGAAACACCGCCCCAGCACGACCCCCTACATTGCCCGAACACCACTGCACTGCCCTAAACCCTGAAACACCAGCCCCAGCAAGACACCCTACACTGTCTGAACACCACTGCACTGCCATTAACCCTGAAACACCAGCACCGGCAAGACCCCCTACACTCCCCGAACACCACTGCCCTAAACCCCAAAACACCACCCCCAGCACAACCCCCTACACTGCCTGAACACCACTGCACTGCCCTAAACCCTGAAACACCACCCCCAGCACGACCCCCTACACTGCCCGAACACCACTGCACTCCCCTAAACCCTTTACACCACCCCCAACATGACCCCTTACACTGCCCGAACACCCCTGCACTGCCCTAAACCGTGAATCACAACCCCCAGCACGACCCCCTACACTGTCCGAAAGGCACTGCACTGCCCTAAACCCTGAAACACCACCCTCAGCATGACCCCTGACACTGCCCGAATACCATTGCACTGCCCTAAATCCTGAAACACCACCCTACGCACGGCTCCCTCCACTGCCCGACCAGCACTGCACTGCCCTAAACCCTGAAACACCCCCCCAAGCATGACCCCATAGACTGCCCAAACACCACCCCCAGCACCACACCCTTCACTGCCCAAACACCACTGCACTGCCCTAAACCCTGAAACACCACCCCCAGCACAACCACCTACACTGCCCAAAAACCACTGCACTGCCCTAAACCCTGAAACACCACCCATACACTGCCCGAATACCACTGCACTGCCCTAAAACCTGAAACACCACCCACAGCATGACCCCCAACACTGCGTGAGCACCACTGCCCTAAACCCTGAAACACCACCACCAGCAAGACCCCCTACAATCTCCAAACACCAATGCACTGCCCTAAATCCTGAAACACCACCCCCAGCAAGACCCCCTACACTGTCCAAACACCACTGCACTGCCCTAAACTGTCAAACACCACCCGCAGCATGACCCCCTACACTGCCCGAGCACCACTGCCCTAAACTCTGAAACACCACCCCAGCACGATCCCCTACACTGCCCAAACAGCACTGCACTGCCCTAAACCCTAAAACACCACCCCCTGCACGGCCCCGTTCACTACCCAAACACCAATGCACTACCCTAAACCCTACAACACCACCCCAAGCACGATACCCTACACTACCCAAACACCACTGCACTACCCTAAACCTTAAAACACTACACCCAGCACGACCCCCTACACTACCCAAAGACCACTGCACTATCCTAAACCCTAAAACACGACCCCCTACACTACTCAAACACTGCTGCACTACCCTAAACCCTAAAACACTACCCCCAGCACAACCCCCTACACTACACAAACACCATTGCACTACCCTAAACCCTAAAACACTTCCCCCTACACTACACAAACACTACAGCACTACCCTAAACCCTAAAACACTATCCCATCATGACCCCCTACACTACCCAAACACCACTGCACTACCGTAAACCCTAAAACACAACCCCCAGCAGTACCCCCTACACTACCAAAACACCACTGCACTATCTCAAACCCTAAAACACTACCCCCAGCACAACCCCCTACACAACACAAACACCATTGCACTACCCTAAACCCTAAAACACTACCCCCTACACTACACAAACACCACTGCACTGCCCTAAACCCTAAAACACTACCCCCAACACGACCCCCTACACTACCTAAACACCACTGGACTACCATAAACCCTAAAACACTACCCCCAGCATGACCCCATACACTACCCAAACACCACTGCACCACCTAAACCCTAAAACACTGCCCCCAGCACAACTCCCCATACTACTCGAACACCACTGCACTACCCTAACCCTACATATACCCCCAGCATGACCCCCTACACGACCCAAACACCACTGCACTACCCTAAACCCTACATCTACACCCAGTACGACACCTACACTACCCAAAAACCACTCCACTATCCTAAACCTTAAATCTACCCTCAGCACGACCCCCTACACTACCCCAACACCACTGCACTACCCTAATCCCTTAAACAGTACCCCCAACACGACCCCCTACACTACCCAAACACCACTGGACTACCATAAACCCTAAAACACTACCCCCAGCATGACCCCATACACTACCCAAACACCACTGCACTACCCTAAACCCTAAAACACTCCCCCCCAGCACGACTCCCTATACTACCCGAACACCACTGCACTATCCTAACCCTACATCTACCCCCAGCATGACCCCCTACACTACCCAAACACCACTGCACTACCCTAAACCCTAAAACGCTCCCCCCAGCACGACTCCCTATACTACCCGAACACCACTGCACTACCCTAACCCTACATCTACCCCCACCATGACCCCCTACACTACCCAAAAACCACTCCACTATCCTAAACCCTAAATCTACACTCAGCACGACCCCCTACACTACCCCAACACCACTGCACTACCTTAATCCCTTAAACAGTACCCCCAGCACGGCCCCTCTACTACCCAAACACCACTCGACTGCCCTAAACCCTAAAATACTACCCCCAGAACGACCCCCTACACTACATCAACACCACTGCACTGCCCTAAACCCTAAAATACTACACCCAGAACGACCCCCTACACTACATCAACACCACTGCACTGCCCTAAACCCTAAAACACAACCCCCAGCAGTACCCCCTACACTACCAAAACACCACTGCACTACCCTAAACCCTAAAACACTACCCCCAGCACTACCCCCTATATTACCCAAACACCATTGCATTTTCCTAAAACACTACCCCAGCAGTACCCCTACACTACCCAAACACCACTGCACTACCCTAAACCCTAAACCACTACTCCCAGCACGACCCCCTACACTACCCAAAAACCACTGCACTGCCCTAAACCCTGAAACACCACCCCTACACTGCCCGAATACCACTGCACTGCCCTAAAACCTGAAACACCACCCCCAGCATGACCCCCAACACTGCGCGAGCACCACTGCCCTAAACCCTGAAACACCACCCCCAGCAAGACCCCCCTACAATCTCCAAACACCAATGCACTGCCCTAAACCCTGAAACACCACCCCCAGCAAGACCCCTACACTGCCCAAATACCACTGCACTGCCCTAAACCCTGAAACACCACCCCCAGCAAGACCCCCTACACTGCCCAAACACCACTGCACTGCTCTAAACCATGAAACACCACCCGCAGCATGACCCCCTACACTGCCCGAGCACCACTGCCCTAAACTCTGAAACACCACCCCAGCACGATCCCCTACACCGCCCAAACAGCACTGCACTGCCCTAAACCCTAAAACACCACCCCCTGCACGACCCCGTTCACTACCCAAACACCAATGCACTACCCTAAACCCTACAACACCACCCCAAGCACGATACCCTACTCTACCCAAACACCACTGCACTACCCTAAACCCTAAAACACTACACCCAGCACGACCCCCTACACTACCCAAAGACCACTGCACTACCCTAAACCCTAAAACACGACCCCCTACACTACTCAAACACTGCTGCACTACCCTAAACCCTAAAACACTACCCCCAGCACAACCCCCTACACAACACAAACACCATTGCACTACCCTAAACCCTAAAACACTACCCCCTACACTACACAAACACCACTGCACTACCCTAAACCCTAAAACACTACCCCCATCACGACCCCCTACACTACCCAAACACCACTGCACTACCGTAAACCCTAAAACACAACCCCCAGCAGTACCCCATACACTACCAAAACACCACTGCACTACCTCAAACCCTAAAACACTACCTCCAGCAGTACCCCCTACACTACCCAAACACCATTGCACTACCCTAAACCCTAAAACAGTACCCCCTACACTACCCAAACACCACTGCACTACCCTAATCCCTTAAACAGTACCCCCAACACGACCCCCTACACTACCCAAACACCACTGGACTACCATAAACCCTAAAACACTACCCCCAGCATGACCCCATACACTACCCAAACACCACTGCACTACCCTAAACCCTAAAACACTCCCCCAGCACAACTCCCTATACTACTCGAACACCACTGCACTACCCTAACCCTACATCTACCCCCAACACGACCCCCTACACTACCCAAACACCACTGGACTACCATAAACCCTAAAACATTTCCCCCAGCATGACCCCATACACTACCCAAACACCACTGCACTACCCTAAACCCTAAAACACTCCCCCAGCACAACTCCCTATACTACTCGAACACCACTGCACTACCCTAAACCCTACATCTACACCCAGTACAACCCCTACACTACCCAAAAACCACTCCACTATCCTAAACCCTAAATCTACCCTCAGCACGACCCCCTACACTACCCCAACACCACTGCACTACCCTAATCCCTTAAACAGTACCCCCAACACGACCCCCTACACTACCCAAACACCACTGGACTACCATAAACCCTAAAACACTACCCCCCAGCATGACCCATACACTAACCAAACACCACTGCACTACCCTAAACCCTAAAACACTCCCCCCAGCACAACTCCCTACACTACCCGAACACCACTGCACTATCCTAACCCTACATCTACCCCCAGCATGACCCCCTACACTACCCAAACACCACTGCACTACCCTAAACCCTAAAACGCTCCCCCAGCACGACTCCCTATACTACCCAAACACCACTGCACTACCCTAAACCCTAAAACACTACCCCCAGCACTACCCCCTATAGTACCCAAACACCATTGCACTTCCCTAAAACACTACCCCAGCAGTACCCCTACACTACCCAAACACCACTGCACTACCCTAAACCCTAAACCACTACCCCCAGCACACCCCCTACACTACCCAAACACCGCTGCACTTCCATAAACCCTAAAACACTACCCCCAGCATGACCCCCAACACTACCCAAACACCACTGCACTATCCTAAACCCTAAAACACTCCCCCAGCACGACTGCCTACACTACCCGAACACCACTGCACTACCCTAACCCTACATCTACCCCCAGCATGACCCCCTACACTACCCAAACACCGCTGCACTACCCTAATCCCTTAATCTACCTCCAGCACGACCCCTACACTACCGGAAAACCACTGCACTACCCTAAACCCTAAATCTACCCTCAGCACGACCCCTTACACTACCCAAACACCACTGCAATACCGTAATCCCTTAAACAGTACCCCCAACACGACCCCCTACATTACCCAAACACCACTGCACTACTCTAAACCCTAAAACACTACCCCAGCATGCCCCCCTATACTACCCAAACACCACTGCACTGCCCTAAACCCTAAAGTACTACCCCCAGCACGACCCCCTGCACCACACAAACACCACTGCACTACCCCAACCCTAACTCTACCCCAAGCACGACCCCCTACACTACACAAACTTTACTGCACTATTCTAAACCCTAAAACACTACCACCAGCACGACCCCCTACACTACATCAACACCACTGCACTGCCCTAAACCCTAAAATACTACCCCCAGAACGACCCCCTACACTACATCAACACCACTGCACTGCCCTAAACCCTAAAACACAACCCCCAGCAGTACCCCCTACACTACCAAAACACCACTGCACTACCCTAAACCCTAAAACACTACCCCCAGCACTACCCCCTATAGTACCCAAACACCATTGCACTTCCCTAAAACACTACCCCAGCAGTACCCCTACACTACCCAAACACCACTGCACTACCCTAAACCCTAAACCACTACCCCAGCACACCCCCTACACTACCCAAACACCGCTGCACTTCCATAAACCCTAAAACACTACCCCCAGCATGACCCCCAACACTACCCAAACACCACTGCACTATCCTAAACCCTAAAACACTCCCCCAGCACGACTGCCTACACTACCCGAACACCACTGCACTACCCTAACCCTACATCTACCCCCAGCATGACCCCCTACACTACCCAAACACCGCTGCACTACCCTAATCCCTTAATCTACCTCCAGCACGACCCCTACACTACCGGAAAACCACTGCACTACCCTAAACCCTAAATCTACCCTCAGCACGACCCCTTACACTACCCAAACACCACTGCACTACCCTAATCCCTTAAATAGTACCCCCAACACGACCCCCTACATTACCCAAACACCACTGCACTACTCTAAACCCTAAAACACTACCCCAGCATGCCCCCCTATACTACCCAAACACCACTGCACTGCCCTAAACCCTAAAGTACTACCCCCAGCACGACCCCCTGCACCACACAAACACCACTGCACTACCCCAACCCTAACTCTACCCCAAGCACGACCCCCTACACTACACAAACTTTACTGCACTATTCTAAACCCTAAAACACTACCACCAGCACGACCCCCTACACTACACAAACACCACTGCACTACCCTAGACCCTAGAAAAGTAACAACCACACCATGCTCCATCCCCCTCACCTCTCACTCCTCATCGTTCCTCTCTCCTCATGGTTATTGCTTCATGTCATCTATGAGGGGCGGTGCACGTTGTTTTGAGGAAACAGAACAGCCTCTGTTTCCTTACAACGACGTGGATCGTTTACATTTTTTTAGAATTCATGGTCATTTAACATACATACCTTTACAACAAAATTTGTTGCAAAGGCATGCGTGGTAAATGAGCATGCATTCTAAAAAAATGCGTAGTAATGACTTTGCGATGTACAACGCATGCTTGGTAATGCATGCGTTGTAATGGTATTGTGAAGTAAATAATCGTTGTAACGGCTGTTTACCGATCAAAGCTGGCCCCTGTTCTTCAGTGAGTCATTTATTTGATAAATTAGGAGGAAAGAATGTGTGTTTTTTTACCGAAAATTGCATTCCCGGTTGTTGTATTGTGAAAGTGTCCGCTTGCCCTGGTTTCACTCCCGGTGAGAGAGTGGAAGAGTCTGTTTGGATCTAAAGGGGTTCTGCTGTTGGACAGGGCCGGCGCGACACGTCATCAGAAAACACAGCTAATGGAAAGCATTGTCCCCGAAGTGTGGAGCAGTGCCATGAGAGGTCAACGAGTGAGCATCCAACCGCAGTATGACCGTACCGCGTGACCTATGTTCCGCCTCCAGTGTACGGAAGGCAGGAGCGGCATCCATCGCAGGTCCACTTGAAGACCGTTGTAGCACTAATTCTACATTTTGGAACTAGGGCATTTTAACCTTGTTGTTCCCGCCCGATACAAAGAGAAGATCCTGTGTTATTCAGTGCCCTTGTTACCTTTTCTGTGATTCGTTTTGCTTGTCACTTCGCTGCCCTGCCGGGCTCCCCACCTTGTGTGCCATCTGCAGGGCCTCTGCCCTAGGATCACTGGTTTCGGTTTCTGGAGTGGAAACATAAACAGTTGCTCCCAAAGGACTAGCCTGAACACTTAGATGAATATCTCCTGCGCCAGCATTCCGCGGAAATTGTTTCCTAGCTCTCCCACGTCGACGACGATGTCATAATAGTACGGCTCCGCTCGCGACACCGTATGACGTCATAGGAGCCGTAAGGGGACCTCGTCGGCGTGCTGACGTCAGTTCCACCCATTTTTTCCGTGCCATCGAGGTAAACAGGTGGACCGACACATTTTCACATGTATACATAGTATACTAAATATATATTACCTACTGGCGGTCGCCAGTAGGTAGTTATAGTTAGGACCTAGTTACTATAGGAAAATGGCAATAACTTTGGCACCGGTTGATGAGTCTTCATGAAATTTTCAAAACTAATTCTTTGTTGAGATCAGCTCCTATGTTGAAAGTTTGGGGGTGATTCGTAAAGGGGGGCTGAGAAAAAAGGGGGGTCCCAAAACGTGTTTTTTCAATGTTAATTTCTAAAGAAAACTTTAGACAAGGCTACAGGTCGAACGGGTGAACGGAATTACCCTAAATTTGGCAGCGAGAAGGGTCTTGGTCTAGAAAGCATGCTTTTGTTTTTTTGGTGTAAATCTGTTCAGTAGTTTTTGAGAAATATCTAAAATTACAGATATCGATATTTGGGAATTCTGTCATCTGATTGGCTGAGGCGTTACGAGCATGAACTTGCTGCTGATTGGCTGCGAGTGCTGCGAGCGTTTGGAACTAGAAAGTGTTGACCGCCATTTTGTGATTCTGTTGAAGCGAGTAAGGGGGAAAAAGGGCAAAAAATTTGGGAAAGAGAAGGGTAGGAGCACTGTAACCTCTGTGGGGTGTTTAAGGTGTGCTATAGAGGGGGTGCGAAGTGAACTAATCATACCTACCAGTGTGAAAGTTCTAGGCTACGAAAATTAAGTGAGGTATTGGCTAGTGTGCGATGTTTCTAAGGTGAGCTTGTGTGTGACTCGAGGATTAAAGCGTGAGTCCACACTGTGTGTCTTATTCTGTGAAGTCATGTGCCCTGGCTGCTGCAGTACAGTTGTGGAAGTAGTGTCAGCATGTGTTTTTTTACCTTCTAGGATGAACTACTGACCCGTAGTGGTGTGAAAGTCCTGGGTACGGAAAATGTGTGAGGTATTGTCTAGAGTCTCATGGAAGGAGGAAGTGTTGGCCGCCATTTTGTTATTCCGTTGAAGCGAGTCATATACTGTGAAGTCATGTGCTCTGGCCGCTGTGCCACATCTGTGCAAGTAGTGTCAGCATGTAGTTATAGCTACTTGGAGGAACTTGTTTCGAACATTATAACTTGTGTATGGTGCTTAGGGGGTGTTATATAGGGAGTGCGAAGGTAAATTTGTGTATATGAAATGAATTTGGTATTTGGAAAGTGGAAAGCACTGACTCCTACAGGTCTGATGGCGATCGGGGCATAAGGCGAGGTGCTGCTGGAGATGGGAATAAAGCTGATGAACTACTGACCCCGATTGTGAACTTTTAACGTGCACGTGCCGTTAAATATTCGATAAAATGTTGCAAAAGTATATCGTTAGGTTAAAAAGAAATTATGAACTTTTAACCTGCAGGTGTCGTAGAAGGTTCCAGAAAGTGTGGTGATAAAATAGGTTGAACTTGTGACCTGTATGTGGCACGGAATAATAAGTAGCTTTTCGGAAGGAAAATTCAAAATCAACCAATGGAGGTAAGTTTTGGAATGTCGTTGAAGGAATGAAGTATTCTGATTTGTTCTTTACATGTATTAATGTGTGGAGCGACAGAGAAATTTTGCCATTCCTGGTTTCATTCTTGATGAAGTCAGAGCCAGCCACGGCCCGTATAGGACGTGCCACCGGGCGGTGACGTGGGTCAGGGGAGGGGCAGGGGGGGGTTGTAAAATGTGGCATACGGACGATTTCGGGTAAGGTACGAAAAAAAAAATTGTTGCGCGCGCTGGATCGCATTTGGCAATGCAGCGCGCGCAACGAAAATTGTTATATTTATTTTTTTCAGTACTTACCTGAAATTGTCCATATGCTGCATTTTACAACCCACCACCTTGCTCCTCCCCTGCCCCACGTCACCGCCCGGTTGCATGCCCTATACGGGCTGTGGCTGGTCAGAGCTTTACATGTACTATGTGAGAAAGAGAGAATTGTATGCGTGTGTAATTTGAAATCTGGCTGACAACTACAAAGGTGAGTTAGAAATGAACAAGGTGTGTTATGTGTTTTATAGTATTGATTAAGTATTTGAGGTGATGTTTTTAATTTTGAAAGTATTTTTTATTTCCAAGTAATATAGTGTTAGTAAAGTGTGGTGTTTGATATTGTTTATGAAATAATCATAAAATTTGAGCTGTTGTTATATAAGTATTTTAAATATGTTTAGGAATTTTTCACAGAGAAGAAGTAGAGTTTGTCATCTTTATAGGACTGTATTGTTTTGAAAATTAGGTACAGCGTTAATTTGAGTTTGTAATGTATTTGGGGAGATAAAGAAAATGTTGCACGTTTGCAAATTATACTTTTTGTGGAAATAGTGGGGTGGTGATAGGAGACGTATGTGTTATTAAGTTAAAAGCGATAAAACGAAATGCAGAAATGTTATGTGGGCAGGTTGTGGTCTTATTTTTTACACTGAGAGGTAGGTTTGAATGTAAGTCAGGGTAGGTTGTTGTACAATGGGGTCATGTACAGTGTTTGGAGATTACATGGAGAGGAGACGGAGATAGGAAAAGTGATCCGTTCCTTTTTTATGTACGCATAGTTTGAATCATGTGATCCTAAGTTGAGATAAATATGAATATGGTTTCTGGTTTACATTTGGGTATAGTGAATAGTTTTTGTAGTTTCTGACTAGTGAATAATAAAAAGGTAGATGTACTTAAATATATGGTAGTAAACGTGTTAATTATTGTCTGTTCTTATGGAATATAAGTAGTTGGGGAGTGCTTCTTTAGAAGAGATGTTTTATAAATGTGTGAGAGATAAAAAAAATGTAAATGTGCGGTATATTTTCTGTATGACTTTGTTGACATTTGAGAACTACATGTGATTATAAGTGATACTATTTGTTAGGCTGTGTCGCTGTGGCGGATACATGTAGGTGTTGAAGTGGTTCATGTTTTACTGATGGTGAGATTCACTATCCCTTTTGAGACACTCGTCAATTTATTCATTCCAGTTAATATCTTTAATATAGATACAGTAAAGGGACTGGATATCAAAAGTTTGGGAATTAGAACTTTGTTTACTCTCCCCATGCGCTGCTATACACTCTACAGAGTGTTTCAACGACGTTCGTAACATATAGATGTCTAGCTAGTAAAGGTGGTGTAGTTCGACTAGGCCCATTTATAAACCGTGCTATGGGATGGTTTATGTTTTACCCGCCAATTTGCATGTTTGAATACTTTTTGTTGATAAGTGTTCCGACAGACAACTGTTAAATTTAACGTTGTATATGGGTATAGTGGCACTACTGGGAATGGTGGGGGGTTCAGTTTGATTTTGTACGGTTAAGCAAGGGTGGGGGTGGGTGTGTGGGAGGTGGTTATGTTGCTGATTGAAACACAGAATATAGTAACGTGCAGATGTCAAGCTACTAAAGGTGATCTAGTACCACTGGGAGCACTTATAAGGCACCCTATGGCATGGGATATGTTTTAGTCGCAAATTTTCATGTTTTAATATGTTTTGGGAGACATCTGTTTGGCTGTAGTGGCACTTCTACGTTTGCTGGGGCTCTTTCTTTTATTGCGTAAAGTTAAGCAAGGGCGGGTGTTGAGGTGGTGTAGTGGTACTGTGACTATTTATAAACCGTCTTATGGTATGGTGTATCTTTGAATTGCAAAATTACAGGTTTTAATAGGTTTTGCTGATGAGTGTTCCGGCAGACTCCTGTTGACATGAAGTCTATGTATGGATATAGTGGCGGTAACGGGAGTGCTGGGGCTCGTTGTTTGATTTCGTAAGGTTAAGCAAGGGATGGGTGGGGGTGGGGGAGGTGCGTATGTTGCTGTTTATAAGACAGATATTTGTAACGTGGGCATGTGTAGTTACTAAAGGTAATGTAGTTTCACTGGGCCCATTTATAAACAGTGCTATGGGATGGTTTATGTTTTACCCGCCAATTTGCATGTTTGAATAGTTTTTGCTGATAAGTGTTCCGGTAGACACATGTTAAAATTAAGCCTGTGTATGGGTATAGTGGTGCTACTAGAAATGGTGGGGGTTTCAGTTTGATTTCGTATGGTTAAGGAAGAGCGGGGGTGGGTGTGGGAGAGGTGGGTATGTTTCTGATTAAAACACCGAATTTAGTAACGTGGAGATGTTGAGTTACTGAAGGTGATGTAGTACCTCTGGGAGCACTTATAAAGTGCCCTATGGCATGGTATATGTTTTACCTGCAATTTTGTATGTTTTAATCCGCTTTGTTCATGAGCGTTCCGGTAGACGGTTGTTGAAATTAAGTTCTTGTATTGGTATAATGCGTTTACTAGGTTTGGTGTGGCTCTTTCTTTAATTTTCTGAAGTTAAGGAAGGATGGGGAAGAGGGTGGTGCAGTGGCAGTGTGCCCATTTATGAATCGATTTATGGTATGGTATATGTTTTTCTGGCAAATTCCCATGTTTTAATATGTTTTGGTGATGAGTGTTCCAGCAGACTGGTACAGAAATTACACAACATTTCTGTGGATAAGACATCTTCGTGCTGATAGACACTCTTGTACTGTGGTAGAAGGCTGATAGCGTTGATGGAAAATTATGAAACTTGGTGCCATTGTAGATTTTAATGGAAGACTACACTGTTTGTTTGTTACTATGGTGTAGTTAGGGTTCTAAGTGGGAGAAAAAAGTGGAGGTGCTCTAAAAGGGGGAGGCAAAGCTCTTAAAGGGGTGTGGGCTATGAAAGTTGGGGCGTGGTCTAAATCAAGATAAGCATCATTGATTCATTGTGTGCTTTAGAAAATCCTCTCCAATTATCGTAGGTTCGGAAAAAAACATTGTTTAAAGGATTTCCCTTTCTTCTACAACGTGGGTAACCTAGCGTGATGTCTCCAGTTCTCAGTAGTGAGCAAAATAAACATGCGCACATCGATATGCATGCTGTCTCTGCAGTGTAATAAAAAATAAAATTGACTATCTTTGGGAGGGCCGAAAATAGAGCCTGGTAGAGAGTCGGTTGGAGGCTGCCTGAAAATAAGTGCCGGTACCCAGACCTGACCCAATTAAAGCGCAGTATCCATGCATCCTAAGCACTGCGCCATTCAACCATCTTTTAATTGATGCATATATTCCTACTTATAATATATACATAAATCTGTTCGTCCACTTATCTTAAGCATCTATGAGCACACTCGCCTATAGTAAGCACTGTGCCATTCATGCAGCGATACGCCTATATATGCATAGATATATCTGTCCCAGAATCAATCCTAAGCATTTATCATCCCACCCATCTATCGTAAGTACTGGTCTTTGCATTCATTCATCCTTCCATCCATCCATACATTGATACATTGATCTATGTATCTATCCATTGATGCATCTGGCCATGCATCCACTCACCCTTTATTCAACTATACGTTTTTATTTCCGTGCATCGTCTGCCCCGATCTTAAATACAATGTATTATACTCATCCAGCAACCCTCTTAAGGCGTTGAAAAGGCTTATGAAAAGCATTGACAGGCAGATTTTTTAATAAAGAATAACAAAGCTTTGAGTTACTCTTTGTGGAGCATACTTCAACACCCTTCTCTGGCTGTGTTTTAAACAAAGGTGCATCTAGCAAAAGAAATGTAAAGGAGCTTTTAAGTGTAATACGTTAATTTAGAAACATAACGTTTTGTCGAGTTGTTTATAGGTACTCTGTTTTAAAGTGGCTGTGACTGACAGATAAGGAATACCTGCACTTCCTCTATTTGAGAAAGTTTACGAGAGAGCTAATTTGGGGTGGTGAGACCCCTGAGTTCTATATTTCCATGTGAAGTACAGTATAGGAATATAAAAGTAATTGGGAATCTTTTATGTTCACATTAAAGAGGGGCTGTGAGAACTTAGTGAGGCAGGCAAAGTGTGTGTTTCGTAGCACTAAAACAAGACCGTGTGTAAGGTGAGAGCAGGTTCGTGCTGGCGTTGCCTTGTTGTGGTCGTTTGCAGAGACGCAACCAGAGGGACATTTCCGGCGAGCCTAATTCTTTCAGCAATAGGCAAAGTGGGCATGTAGGGGTTGTAAAAAGGGGTGAAAAAGAACAGAGTCTCCTTTACAAAAAAATGATGTTTTGAAGACCGGTGAAGTACTCGGGTGCAGTTCTGTGTGTGCGCCCGGGAAGCTGTGTCAGAGAGTCCGGGGCAATGGGCGTTGCGCGCCTGGTGGTCTGTCTGCTAATCACCCCACGATTATGTTGCTGGTGCGTTGCAAAAAGAGAAGGGAAATACTGAGAGAAAATGTCTCTCTTTAAAGTATTTCCCTTCTCCGACAATGCGAGTCACTTGGCATGATGTCTGCACTTCTAAGTAGTGAGCAATGTGCATGCTCTCACAGTGTCACTGCAGCACAATAAAGAAGGAACAAACATATTGTAAATAATAAATAAAGTGCTGGTGGTCACATCCCCACAGACACCCCCTCCAGTTAAAGCCATGGGTGCAGTGTTATGTTTGCGAAGTTGTTGATAAAATTGTTAGGTAATAATGGAAATTTTTATGTGTGCTATTTGGTTGATAATATCATTCTAAGTACATAGTTTAACATTTTTTAAAATACTATTTATAAAGCTGTGTGCGGTGGGTTGCAGAGAAAGTGGTGTGGGGTGGTGGGGTGTGGCGGAGAGGTAAAAAGTATGAGGTAGTGCAGTTATATATAAATTGTAAAGGAGTATGTAAATAATTAAATAAATACTTGCTGTATGTTCTATGACACTACTTGTCATCCTAGTGCTCATCTGTCGTGCTCCATCACGTTGCAGCACTGGGTCTGGAAGTTGTTAGTGAAAGTTTTACAATTGTATGTTATTATTTTAACATAGTGAAGAAATGTGAAAAATAATTGAATGTATTTTTTGTTTTTCAGAAAATTATTTTGTTTGGATTGAAATTTGGAAATGCCTAGAAGAAGAGAAAAAAAAGAAAAGAGAAGAAAAATATATATATTTGACAAAAAGGAAAGATCTTGAAGTAGAAAAAAATGCATCTAGTAGAGAAACTGTTTGTTTGAGTAAAAGCAAAAGACAATTTTTGAAAAAATATTACGAACGTTTAATGAAAAAAATCACACAAAGCAAAAAGAAGAATTTTTCAAGTAAGGTGAAGCAGAGTTCAATTTCAAATACGAGGAAAAGGAAAGATGATAAAGAAATAGTATCTGGTACTCGGAGACAAAAACAATTTCAAGAAATTCGTCAGAGACTTTTTCGATCTAGAGTGCTTCAGAATTTATTGAAAACATGCTGCAAATAGAAAAGAAGAATGTTCCAAATTCAAAGAGAAGCAGCGTATTGAAAGTGTAGTGGATACTGCTTTCAATTTGAAACAGAAGTTGTTCATTTTGATTTTAAAGAGAATGAAAGTTTTGGATAAAATAGTCAAAGTATTGAAAGACAAAAGTAGAAAAAAAAGACTTGTAAACAGAACAAACTTTTGTAAAATCTTTAGTGGACATTGGAGATTGGACATTGGAGTACTGAGCCATTTTTTAATGAGGAAAGTTACTTCCAGGAAAATAGTTTATCATTTGCAGTTGATACTGGAGGTCGTTGCTACGAAGTTCAGGATGGTGTTCCTCTTCCAAAGGAGGAAATGGTTGGTAAATGTGCAGAAGAGTTAATAGCTGTAGAAGTGCAAGGGAAACGTCCACGAGCTCCTGTGCATAAGTGGACTTGTAGTAGCATGTGTAGTATTTGACAGGAATCCATTGATATAAAGCGAAATTTGCTACGAGAATATATTCAGAAAAGTATAAAACAGAATATTAAGTTGTTACAAGGACTAGATTCATGTAATGTAAGAAAATATACTGAGAAGTATGGGCATTCTCTGGCTTATCTTTCAAGAAAAGTTTGTAAAAGTGTTTTTCATCATTTGAGGATGTTAGCAGTACACCATTCAGAAATGCGGAACTTTGTAAAGAAACTGTACTATGTAAAAAGTCCTGCATTAAGTTTAAGTGAACTGAATGGAAGTCTTTTATATGGTTCTTTATCAGATAATCAAAAAAAGTGTGATGATATTGAAATGCGATATTTTGGTTCAGAAGAGCAGTTCATAGAAAGTGAAAGTTTGACAATTACAGATGTTGGAGGAGATGAGAAAGTGATTAGCACTGACCAGTTTAAAGAAGAAATTGGAAAGTTTAATGTAGTGTGCTCTGAAATGCCAAACTATGTTTGTGTTTGTTGTCGACGTATTCATTATAAAAGTCAAAGTAGGAATGTTGATTTGCATTTGAAAAGTGTTAAGGAGAACAATGGTAAGTGGGAAGAATTTGCAACTTACTTGTTTGTTGAAGGTCAATTTGAGTTAGATAGTGATCAACATGTATGTAAATGTTCTTACAACAAATTAGAAGAGAACAAAATGCCTGCTAGAGCAGTGCATAATAAGTTGGAGTTAGTAGCTATTCCGGAGGAGCTGGCCAAATTGAATACATATGAGTCATTTCTAATTCAATCTGTTCATCCTTTTCAAACTATAATTCGGATGGAGCCTAAAACAGGTAAACTGCCACCAACAGACTTGCAAAGAGGGCTGAAAGGAAGAGTGGTGTACTTACCTTTGGATTTGAAGAAAAACATTGAAACAATTGCTGGAGAGAAAGAGGAAGATGAGGCAGTAGTTATTTTAGTAAATGGTGTACCCACAAAGAGTCGGAAAATATGGCAAGAATTTGTGGATGTTAATAAAGTTGAAAAGGCTACCTTATATCTTATAGAGAACAATATTTATTACAAAAATGTAAATGTGGATGAACAGGGAATACGTTTGGAAGATGATTTTGAAATTTCAAGTGGTCAAATAGAGAAAGTGGACAAGTCAAGGACTGAAGAGATTTATGAACATTATACAATATGTCCTTTGAATTCAAAAGCAGTGATTAAGCCTGGGCAAAGCACTACTCTACGCTCACGTAGTTTGCGAAGTTTGCGCTACTTTGCACTACGCGAATTGCACGTAGCACAGTGCAAACACGCATAGCGTAGTGCAGCGGTCATTTTTTGCTTGCTCGCAGTCCTCAACGTCAAGTTGGCGACCGCGAGCAAGCAAAATGACATCCCGGCGAGACTTTTTCCTAGTTTGCGATCAGCAACATCAAGATGCCGATCGCGAGCGAGGAAAATAAACCTCCCGGCGAGATTCTTAACGCGGGGAGGTCAGGTTTGTTATTGCGAGTGGTTGCGTATGCTCACAACCGCTGGCAATGAGAAACTACCAGTCCGCGTTGAGAAAGCTGCCGCTCGAGTAAAAATCTACTCGAACGGCAGAAAACTACAGCTCGCACTGTGCAAGATGCCGTTTTCAATGATTGCACAGTGCCGAATGCTTGTCCGCACTGTGCAATCATTGAAAACGGCATCTTGCACAGTGCGGACAGGGTACTACGCAGCTCGCGAAGTGCTACGCGTAGCTCGCATAGTGCGAAGTGCACTTTGCGTAGCTATGAGTAGCGCTACTTCGCGAACTACGCCCAGGGTTAGAAGTGATAAGAAGTAGCATTGACTTATTTCAAATGAAAAAAGCACAAGGGACTCCAATGAGTGTATGGGAGAAAAGCTTGGAAGCTCGTTGTTTTCCACAGTTGTTTCCTACTGGAGAAGGTGGACGATATGATGACCAACCTGTACGGATTCCAGCTTCAGAATATCGGTCAACAAGATTATATTCTGAAGATCCTAGATTTTGACAGTGCATTCCATACATATTTCACCTTTTGTTTGAAAGTGATATGTCTTCTCTCTCGTATGCAGTGAATCATATACTTAAAACTGGAGTTCATGAATCACTTCTTTCTGCGAAAGAATTTCTGTAGAAAGTACAAAAAACAGATGAAAATTTAGAAGCACAGTTAATCAATTTGATGGCATGTCAACGCGAAACAAATGAGTATTGGTATCGTCGTCATGGAGAACTCAAGTGTATGTTATGGAACTTAGGTACACCAACATGGTTTGTCACACTTAGCTGTGCAGAGTATGCATGGGAAGATTTGCTTGAGTTTTTAAGAGAAGCGAATTCTAATATTTAAAATGTTGACATAAAGACTCCTGGTGAACTGTGTTCATTGGATCCTGTAAATGTGTGCAGATATTTTAATCATAGGTTTCAAGCTATGATGTCTTTTATCTGCAATAAAAAGAATCCACCTCTTGGAGAAGTTACCGATTTCTTTTGGAGAAAGGAGTATCAAGCAAGAGGTGCACCTCATATACATATGCTAGTATGGATCAAGGATGCACCTACATTTGGAAATGATTCTGATGAAACAGTATTGTCTTTCTTTGAACAGTATGTGACATGTGAGATTCCAAGAGAAGGAGGTGATAGAAGCTTGAGACAGCAAGTTTTACATTTCCAAAGTCACCGTTGTGGAAAGTATTGCAGAAGAAAATACAAGTCTAAAGGAAAATTTTACACCAAATGTCGGTTTGTTTTTCCCCGTCCAGTCATTTGTAAATGAAGGGTACATTCTTTTTTTCTTCTGTGAGGCTCACAATAACTCGGAAATCTCCACAGAATACCTACAACTTAAAAAGAACAGAAGTGTCAAAGTATATCAATGACTACAATCCAGTCATTTTAAAAATGTGGAATGCGAACATGGACATCCAGTATGATGCGGATAACTCAATTGCCATTGCACGTTATGCTACATCGTACATAACAAAATCTGAAAAAACAGAGATGAAACAAATGTGGGAAGAAATTGCACGAGAGAATAGTCTTAGCTAAAAATTGTACAGCTTTAGTTTGAAAATGCTTTCCCACCGAGAAATTGAATCGTATGAATGTTCAGACCGCTTGTGTTCTTCAAGTTTATATTCAAAGTCACGAGGAATCATTTGGGTACGTTTAGGTTTTGCCTGCAAATGAAATAGAGTGTTGAAATCATTGTAAGAAATTGAACAATTAGCAGCAAATGAGCCAGATAGTACATACATTCTAATATGTTGGACACATACTATCTGAAAAGGAGTCAACATCTGGAACAGCTATGTCTGTATGAAGTCCTCCAACATTACAGCTTCAAAAGAAATGTTAAAGAGAATTTAAAAGAAGGAAAGTTTGCAGTAGTTGGATGTCATGGTTGTTTAGTAAAGCATGCAAAGGGTAATCTTATGAACCACAAGAAACTTAGTTGTGAATCTCCAGATAAGCGAGAAATTTTACTATTTAGCACTTCTGAAGCTATTTAAACCATGGCGTAGCGATAGTGAATTACTTGGAGAGTTTGACTGCTACAAAGATTCTTTTAATGCTTGTA
Source organism: Triturus cristatus (assembly GCF_964204655.1). Taxonomy (NCBI): domain Eukaryota; kingdom Metazoa; phylum Chordata; class Amphibia; order Caudata; family Salamandridae; genus Triturus; species Triturus cristatus. Next base: position 525,695,068 of record NC_140583.1, read on the forward strand.
AAGATAGCATTCGATGTCCAATTTTGCCTATATATTTAAAAATGTTGAATGATGAAGTTGAACAGGAAAAGACTATTATAGCTGAAATAGCTCATGAAAGTTCTCAAGATAGTCAAAGTAGTGGTCCATGTCGTCAAGATCCTCTTGGACAACCAATGCTGGAAAATGAAGCAGCGATTGCTATGTATGAAGTCGAAATTGCAATGCAACAAGCACACAAGAAGAATATAACATTGGAAAAGTTAGAAGAACAAGTAAATGTTGAACAGAAAGAAATATATGTGCAAGTGAGAGAACGGATAGAGCATGGTTTGTTGCATGAAAAAAAAGAATGTCTGTGTTCCTCTTTTCAATGTCTTCTGATGCACATCAGTGGTCAAGCTGGGACAGGTAAAAGTTTTTTAATTAAAGTTTTGGCCAGTTATCTTCTAAAAACTACTGGTTCACATTTATGTTGTGTGGTAAAAGCTCCAACTGGATTAGCTGCACACAATGTTAAAGGAGTTACTTTGCATAGATTATTGATGTTACCAGTGGAGCATGATAATAAATTAGAATATCAGAAGTTGTCTGGAGAAGCTTCTTATGAAGTGTCAAGAGTGCTGAAGAAAATGAATCTTTTAATTATTGATAAGGTGAGCATGGTCTCAAACTTAATGCTTGCTTTTGTACACTTAAGAATGCAACAGGTATTAAAAACAGATTACGACGTTCTCTTTGGGGGAAAACATTTAATTGTATTTGGAGATCTGCAACAACTAACCCCTGTAAAAGGAGAACCAGTGTTTTAAACTCTTCTACATGAAGACACTAAGAAATTTCTGGGAAGTATTGGAAATGTGAATCTGTCGTTACATTTTGAATATACAGAACTCACTCAGAATATGCGACAAGCAAGAGATGAAGATTATGGAAATATTCTAAAAGACGTAAGAATTGGTGTTCTAAGCAAACATGGTAAACAAGCTTTTCAAAGTCGTCTACTAAAGAACTTGTTTACAAATGAAAACACACCAGCAGAAGTAATGTACAAGAAAATGAAAGAAAAAAAGTCTATAGTTTGCTTAATGCCTATAGTGGAAGAGTGTTATATATTTAATAGAGAGCTTGTGAAATTGGAAAATCAAAAAATAGTTCACATTGAAGCTATTGATAAAATAGAGCATCAAGAAATAGCAATTGTTCTTTCAGAAAAACTACAGACTAAATTGAATTCTTTGGAAAAGTCTGTATCAAAAACTGCTGGCTTAGAATTTTTTTTAGATGTATGTTTAAACTGTCGGGTAATTTTGAAGCGTAATCTGAATGTAGAAGAAGGTTTAGTGAATGGAGCAATGGGTAAAGTTGTTGTTGAAATATCAAAATAGAAATGGAATTGAATTTTTGAAAGTTAAATTTGATCAGATTGCAGAGGTAAGACAGATTGCACGTTCAGCCGCACGTTTTTTGCTTGTAAAAGACTTGTATGCTCGTAGAAAACAGTTTCCCTTCTGTTTAGCATATGCTATAACTATTCCCAAATCACAAGGTTTAAGTGTAAATAATGATTTGGTAAATGTTGGAAAAAATGTCTTTAAAGAGGGAATGGTATATGTTGCATTATCTCGAGTTAGAACGTTGCCTGGTTTGTATTTAATTGATTTTGATGAGAACAAGGTTAGTGCTGATGTTGTGTTAGAGAATATAATCGTTTGAGAAGGCTTTATGCTCCCCATTTAGGTGAATATCTTATTTATGAGAAATGTGTTGTGCATTCAAAACGCAAATATGTTGAAGAGTTAACTATGGTTGAAAAGCAGAAAGAAAATCAACAGAATAGAAAAGATGTAAAGAAGCAGAAAATACAAACAAGTGATGATGTTGTTGGATACCAATTAGAAAATGCTTCTGGTGTCAACTGCTATGGTAATGTCATTCTAAATGTTATATTTTATCTTGAAGATGTTTGTGGTAAAATTATGGAAAGTCAGGAAAAAACTTTATGTTCTGCACTCTACACTTTATTTTAAGAATTGAGAACTGATAGAAGTAAGATCCATTCTGCTTCTGGTATTCGCCAACTGTTGGATACATGTACTGGATCTTTAACATTCAGTGCTAATATACAGCAAGATGCACAAGAATTTCTGATGGTTATGCTTGGAATACTAGAAGATGAAGGAATTCAGATTGAGAGTTTATTTGGACTCAGTTACAAATGGGAACATACATGTGAACAGAGTTCGTTAACTTCAAGCACTATAGTTGACAGAGAACGATTTCTATATTTGATAATACCTGACTGCAAATCTGTACCATTTTCCAAATTACTAAAAGAAGCAGATCACAAGATGATCTATTCGTAAATCAACAATGCTATCTACATTATGCCTACAAAGATATGGAAAATATTTGATTATAATGCTACAACGCTGTAGACCAAATGGAAGACGAGTGGAATCAAATTTAAAAATATTGTTGCTAGTCAAGTATCTATTTCTGGAAGAACTTTTGCAACAGTTGCTATTGTTTTCCATGCTGGAAGTACTACCACAAGTGGACATTTTACGGTTTATTTAAAGTGTAATAATGATTGGAGTCACTGCAACGATACACACTTGGAAATGAAACCGAGATTGCCTTATGAATTACTCAACTCATACTTGATATTTCTGAAACAAAGATTTTAGATACACCATTCGGCTTTGTGGGAAGGTGTAAAGATACTTTAAGGAATTCATAGTGGATGCTTTCAAAGCAAAAATGTTTATACATTATTTGGTATATTGAGAAAATGTTCACAGAAACTACGAAGTAAAGGTAAGATTTGAAGATTGGAAATAGTATTGGATGTGTTATTTGTGTTGATTTTGTATTATATTTGTGAGAATTAGGGATTTGTTTTTTTTTAACAGTATAGTTGATTGTATTTTTTTCCCCTGCTGTTTATGTTGAAACTACTCTGATATCACTGTAAATAGTGATTTTAAGTAGTAGCTGATGAGAGCAAAAAAAGGGAGGAAAATTGTTTTCGGAATGTTAAAATATTTTGTATTATTTAAAAACTCATTGTAATTTGTATAATATATTTCATTACATAGTAGTTTTGCAGTTTAGTTTATGTAGTTGAAAAGTTAGAAAAAATAGTAGTAATGACAAATAGCACAATAGTAGTTCGATATTTAAAATCCTTTGAAATTCACTGAAAAAACCATAGGTTTTACAGATGTTGTAGTTAGAAATTAGCATTTAAAAAACCTTAGAAATTCACTGGAAAAAACATAGGTTTCAGAGACGTTATAGTTTGTTGGACATTTGACTCATATAAAACCAGAGAAATTCGCCTGTTATAGTTAGTTGAGCTAACTATAACTCACGCGCTCGCAATGCACTGCTGATGATGTCACATATTACATCACTCATGACATGGTCAGTGAGATCACTCATGACATCACTGATGACAAGAATTTCTGATGGTTATGCTTGGAGTACTAGAAGATGAAGGAATTCAGATTAAGAGTTTATTTGGAGTCAGTTACAAATGGGAACATAAATGTGAACAGTGTTCGTTAACTTCAAGCACTATAGTTGAGAGAGAACGATTTCTATATTTGATAATACCTGACTGTAAATCTGTACCATTTTCCAAATTACTAAAAGAAGCAGATCACGAGATGATCTGTTCTCGTTGTAAATCAACAATGCTATCTACATCATGCCTACAAAGATATGGAAAATATTTGATTATAATGCTACAACGCTGTAGACCAAATGGAAGAAAAGTGGAAACCAAAATTAAACATTTTGTTGCTAGTCAAGTATCTATTTCTGAAACAACTTTTGCACCAGTTGCTATTGTTTTCCATGCTGAAAGTACTACCACAAGTAGACATTATACAGTTTATTTAAAGTGTAATAATGGTTGAAGTCATTGCAATGATACGCACTTGGAAATGAAACCGAGATTGCCTTATGAATTACCCAACTCATACTTGAAATTTCTGAAACAAAGATTATAGATACACCATTTGGCTTTGTGGGAAGGTGTAAAGATACTTTAAGGAATTCATACTGGATGCTTTCAAAGCAAAAGTTTTGATACATTATTTGGCGTATTGGAAAATGTCCACAGAAACTACAAAGTAAAGCTAAGATTTGAAGATTGGAAATAGCATTGGATGTGTTATTTGTGTCGATTTCGTATTATTTTTGTGATAATTAGGGATTTTTTTTTTAACAATCTAGTAGATTGTTTTTTTTCCCCCTGCTGTTTATTATGAAACTACTCTGACATCACTGTGAATAGTGGACTTAAGTAGTAGCTGATGACAGCAAAAAAGAGAGAAAAATTGTTTTCTGAATGTTAAATTATTTTGTATTATTTAAAAACTCACTGTAATTTGAGAAATATAGTACATTACATAATAGTTTTGCAGTCTATTTTATGTAGTTGAAAAGTTAGAAAAACAGTATTAATGACAAATAGCACAATAGAAGTTCGATATTTAAAAAACCTTTGAAATTCACTGAAAAAATCACAGGTTTTACAAACGTTTTGGTAAGGAATTTGCATTTAAAAAACCTTAGAAATTCACTGAAAAAACCATAGGTTTCAGAGACGTTATAGTTAGGAATTAGCATTTAAAAAACCTTCGAAATTCACTGAAAAAACATAGGTTTCAGAGACGTTATATTTAGTTGGACATTTGGAGCTAACTATAACTCACACGCTCGCAATGCACTGCTGATGATGTCACATATTACATCACTCATGACATGGTCAGTGAGATCACTCATGACATCACTGATGACATCTCAAATGACATCACTGATGACATCATCCACGTGATAGTCTGACACACCTCTTCACACTCTAATATAACCTTTAATACACCCACTCTAAAATACAGACTACCATTTTTTAAACCATAGACACACCAATACCAGATACTAGATACCCAGCCACTGATTTCTATCTATATATTGTGAGCCGGATATACACTGATACAGTCACTCATACATGCTGTCACTCATAATTACATCAGTATAATATCCACTCGTACACCTATACATACATTCACACAGTGCTACTGATCCATAGAGTTACTCACACATCTACTCAGTCATGCCAAAAATCAATCACACACCCATGTACTCACCTATGCAGATATATACACACCACCTGACTTATTTATAAACACACCACTTCCCTTATTTATATAGATTATATCATATACTTACTCTCCTGGAACACCTTTGCGCCAATCTCTGAACAAAAAATCTATAACACTCTACTAGCAATCAATCCCTCCAATCACTTCTCTGATCCCCTTCCTCCGGCCCTATTCAAAATGATAAAAACATCCATCCTACCATTATGGGCAAAAATTGTAAATGCCTCTCTGAGACAATGCTCCATAGTTGACTGTCTTAAAATAGGGCAGGTTACACCTATACTGAAGAAATCTGACGCCATACCATCAGAGCTCAACAACTACCACCCCATATCCAACATCCCCACTTTGGCAAAACTGCTGGAGAAATGTGTACAAATACAATTATGCAATCATATTGAGAACTACAACCTCTTAGACAATCCCCAATCTGGTTTCCGCCTAGGGCACAGCACAGAATCTGCACGCACCCATATATTGGATGACATACTAAAAATGCTTGACCGCAACGAATCGTACCTAATGATACTGCTTGACTTATCCTCCGCCTTCGACACGGTTAAACATGACAACCTACTGTCCCTATTGGAGGGAAGGATGGGCCTCTCGGGACCAGTGTTACATTGGTTCTCCTCCTTCCTTAATAACAGAACACAAAGAATCAAGATGAAGAATTCTCTCTCTCAGCCATCTGTGGTCAACATAGGTGTTCCCTAAGGCTCAGCCCTATCACCTATTCTTTTCAACCTACTAATGGAACCCTTAGCGAATGCATTGAAATCTGTGAATATCCTATATCACCTGTATGCGGACGACACACAGCTGTATTTGAAAATCTCCACTCCAGAAGACATCATCTCCCTCAACGCTATTCTACAGAACACGCAAAGTTGGCTCACGAACAACCACCTCATGCTTAATACAAAAGAAACTGAATTAATTCTCATCTCCCCACCCAATCACATCAGTGATGCCATGAGTGATGTCACTTACCTTGTCATGAGTGATGTAATATGTGATGTCATCAGCAGTGCATTCTGAGCGTGCGAGTTATAGTTAGCTCAACTAACTATAACAGGCGATTTTCTCTGGTTTTATATGAGTCAAATGTCCAACTAACTATAACGTCCTTATGGTTTTTTCAGTGAATTTCTAAGGTTTTTTAAATGCTAATTCCTATCTATAACGTCCCTGAAACCTATGTTTTTTTCAGTGAATATGTATATATACAAATGCATAACCAATAAAGGCATAAAGAAATAGCAACAGATTAAGCATTTCTCACTATTAAAACATAAGCATGATTAAGACATATTAAAAACATTCATGCCAAACAGTAAAAGCATCTTTTTGGTAGAAACAGGTGGACAATGGGGAGGTGGGTGGGAGAGAGATCTATCCACAGGCAGATACTGTATCCACCAAAAAAAGCATTACCTAAAGTAAGTAGCTTGCTGTTCTGATGGATACTTCTGCCTGTTGATTCCTCACCTTTTGAATAGAATCCTCAAGCCGTACCTCACCCGGAGGAGGTTGTCCACCTGACTAGACCAAAAAATCTTGCAAAACAGATCGAGCAAAATGGCCATCCCTTCTATCCTCCAAATCCAATAATAATCGAATAATTTTTAGTCAAAATTATATTGAAAATAATACTTTTATTAATACATTTAGACAAACATTTAAAGGAAAACTTTTATTTATAATAATTTAAAGATATTTCATACTTTACAAATTACGCCGAAGTCGCGACCCCAGCAGGACTTTTCAAAATGGCTATCGGAATGCGCGCAGCCATCGTGTAGGATGCGCGAAGGGTGTGCGACTTCTGTATAATATTTTTTTTTTTTTTAAAAGATTGATGTACATTAGACTTACACAAATTTTCATTTAAAAAAACCTTTGAAATTCACTGGAAAAACCACAGGTTTCAGGCAAGTTATAGTTAGAAATTAGCATTTAAAAAAACATAGAAATTCACTGAAAAAACCATAGGTTTCAGGAACGTTATAGTTCGTTGGACATTTCACTCGTACAAAACCTTAGAAAATCACTCGCGCCCCCGCAATGCACTGCTGATGACATCACATATTACATCATTCATGACACGGTCAGTGACATCACTGATGACATCACTAATGACATCTCAAATGACATCACTGATGACATCATCCACGTGAAAATCTGATGCACCTCCTCACACCTGAATATAACCTTTGATACACCCACTCTAAAATACAGACTACCATTTTTGAAAAAATAGACACATCCATACCAGTCACTAAATACGCACTGACTGATTCCTAGGTCTACACTAGGTCTGGGCTAAAATTTCGTTCCGTTCGCGGAAATTGCGATAATTTGACATTTTCGCGTTCCGCGGAGAGCGCGAAAAGGTCAAAATTTCCGCTTTCCGCAGCTTGGCGATAATTTGTTTCTTGCTCACGCTGTAAAATAATACATTCTCGCGCGCACGCGGTCGCCTTACTTCCGCATCTTCGCGATATTTCCGCTTGTTTGCGATAATTTTAAACATTTTCGTGATAATTTGCGAAAGTGGATTTCGCAAATTCCGCCCACCCCTAGTCTACACACACATCCACTCATTCAGCCATACAGTCACTCATCAATACAGTCACTCATCAATACAACACTATCATATGCACTCATACACCTATACAGACACTCACACACTGCCACATATCCAGTTACTCACACACTTAGTCAGTCATGCAAAGAATCAATCATACTTCCATTTACTCACCTATACAGTTATACAGACACAACCTCACTTATTCATACAGATACTAACACATAATTTCTCTCTTATAGAATCACTGATACAAATGCACACTCATCCATGCAGCCACTCTCACAATTACTGATTCTCACATATAGTTATTTATATACACCATCACTCACATATACTGCCTTTTACATATGTAGTTACTTGCACACATACCACTGAGACATAAATTCACTCACCAACACACCCATACACACACTCACCCACCCATACAGCTGTTTCCACATGCACTCTTGAACCCATACACCCAGTGAATCAACCACTCACACATCTATGCGCAGAGTCACACAACTCCCACCCACCCACACACACACACAGGCATACATATACTCAGGCAAGCAATCAATAACCCATATAGACACTCATGCAGCTACTCACCAACCCATGCAGCAGCTTACACAACAATATACAGACTGATACAGACTTTCACACAGTTTAGTCACTAACCCATGCATTCAATAAGACACATTTAATCACTCAATTATACAGTCAGTCACATACCTACTAATTCCTCCATACAGAAACTTATACACCCATTCATTCCTCAATACAGCTTGGCATATATATAAAACAGAATTAAACTTTACAGAAACACACAGTCACTGGATGATGTCATCAGTGATGTCATCAGTGATGTCAATGGAGATGTCATTAGTGATGTCTATTTGGTATAACTTTGGCGCCGGTTGACGAATCTCCACAAAATTTTCAAAACTGGTGGGGCGCTCCAGTCCACTCCTATCCTGAAAGTCTCGGGGTGATTCGTTAAGCGGGGGCCGAGAAAAAAGGGGGGTCACAAAACAGGTTTTCCCCATGCAATATTCCATAGGTACCTTTAATCGCAGCTGCAGCACGAATGCTGAACGGAATTACACCAAATTTGGCAAAGAGGTAGCCCTTGGTTCACACTTGTGCCTTTTGGTTAAATGGTGTACATCTGTTCAGTAGTTGCTGAGAAAATCAAAAGTAAAATCATAGATATATCTGGGTTGAGCCTAACCACACATCACATCGTAAAATCTGATTGGCTGTCAGCACTTCATCCAAGAAGTGTTGGCAGCCATCTTGGGACCAATATACATGATAGCACCTCATTAAAAAGAATTGCAATTAATAGAAGGTTTTAAGACTTTAGTTACATTATGAATCATTTGTTGATGGTACTATACTCATTTTAGGAATTGTGGTGTGTTCTAAGGTGATTTTACCATGTTCAAAAAAAGCCTTCTGCTGGGATATCATGAATCATGTTTGAGAGAAAACTATTTTCTCATGCTTTTCCCATAGAGGTTTGGAAGGTGATCTATAAGCTAAACTGACAGCATAGTTTCTGTAAATTCACATTATCTTTCTCAGTCATGTGAGAATGAAGTCTGACATTCTCGGTAAAACATGTACATCCAACAGGTGCAGAGACTGTCAGTTGATTCCTTTGTGTTCTACTGCAGCTTCCCAGAGTGTTCTAAAGAACAACTAGAGCGCTAACAGTCCTACTTATAACAAACATATGTCACACCTGAAGTCATTTTGATTGGAATAAAGTGGTAACTCTTAAAACATTTAATTAAAAAAGGAACAAAATGAGGGGGTTCATTTTGCCATAGAAAGCATGATTAGTGCTGCAGAAAGAAAAATGAGGTCACATTTTGAGTCACTTCTCAAATCCTCTTCTATTTCATTAAAAAATTCTGACATGCAGACTGAAACATGCACTTTCAATACCAGCAGCAGACTTCCCTGGTGAGCAGTAGCTTTACTACAGTGATCTAATAGGTTTCAGGTACGTTATAGTTAGGAATTAGCATTTAAAAAACCTTAGAAATTCACAGAAAAAACCACAGGTTTCAGGGGCGTTATAGTTAGCTGGACTTTTCACTCGTACAAAACCATTGAAATTCCCCCGTTATAGTTAGTTCAGCTAACTATAACTCGCGCGCCCGCAATGCACTGCTGATAACGTCACATATTACATCACTCATGACATGGTCAGTGACATCACTCATAACATCACTGATGACATCTCAAATGACATCACTGATGACATCACTGATGACATCATCCAGTGAATGTGTGATTTTCTGAAAATTACATATGTTTTATATATGTATATCTCAAGGTCGATGGAAGAATAAATGGGTATATAAGTGTCTAAATGGATGATTTGTTTTTGAAAAATTGATTGTATAACTGACTGATTAAGTGTATCTCAGGGAATACATGGCTTAGTGAGTAATGTTTAAATATGTTAATATCTGTATCAGTCTCTCACTTTGTGTATAAGTGGCTTCATGGGTTGGTGAGTAGCTACATGAGTGTCTATATAGGTTATTAGTTGGTTTTTTGAGTATCAGTATGAGTGTCTGAGTGTCTGTATGGTTCGGTGGGGGGTATTACGTAGTGCATAGGTGCATGAATGAGTGACTCACTGTTTGTATGTGTTGAAGACTGTATGGGTGGATCAGTGTGTGCATGGGTGTGTTAGTGAGTGAATGACTGTCTCAATAGTGTCTTTATGAGTAACTACATATGTTTTAAAATAGTATATGTGACTATTGGTGTATATAAGTGAGTATATGTGAGAGCGAGAGATTGAAAGAGTTCTTATATGAAAAAGTATGTGTTTCTTTAAGTGATTGTTTAAAAGACTAAGTATGTGTAAGTTTCTGTAGAAGTAAGTGTGGTGGTGAGTGTATAACTGTATATGCAAGTAAATGGATGTGTGATTCTTTATTAACATGAGTGACTATGTGTATGAGTAACTCTATGGATGAGTGGTGTTGTGTAACAGGATGTTTAGGTGTATGAGTACATATGATGAGTGAGTACATGTATGAGTGACTACATAGGACTGTTGGTGAATGAGTGGATGTGTATGTGGATCTTAGAATTACTGAATAGGTTGTTGTAACTGATATTGGTATGTCCATTGTTTTGAAACTTTTAGTTTCTATTTTTGAATGTGTGTATCAAAGGTTATATTAGGGGGAGAAGAGGTTTGCCACGCTATCACAAGGATGATGTCATCAATGATGTCATTTGAGATGTCATCAGTGATGTCATGAGTGATGTCACTGACCATGTCATGAGTGATGTAATATGTGACGTCATCAGCAGTGCATTGCGCGCGCGCGAGTTATAGTTAGCTGAACTAACTATAACGGGGGAATTTCAATGGTTTTGTACGAGTGAAAAGTCCAGCTAACTATAACGCCCCTGCAACCTATGGTTTTTTCAGTGAATTTCTAAGGTTTTTTAAATGCTAATTCCTAACTATAACATACCTGAAACCTATGGTTTTTTCAGTGAATTTCAAAGGTTTTTTAAATGCTAATTTCTAACTATGCCTACAGAGATAGGACATGTGAAGAAAGAAGAAAAAACGCACAGAAAGAAAAAAAAGAAATGCAGAAAGAAGCAACAGAAGTCCTCAAAGAAGAAGAAAAGTTCAGGAAGAAGGATAACGTCCAGAAAGAACAAATAGAAGAGCAGAAAGAAGCCTTGTTGCAAAATCATCCTGTACCCTCAACTTTTTCAGACGGATACTGGTGGTAACGGAGTCTGACTAACCAGTCCTAGATCCAGTGCTATGTTAAAAGACACTCAGAATACAGTGAAAACGCCTACATACACTATGGAACACTATGCGTTGGGGTCCCCTGTGATCAGCATGACCTCCTCTGTAAGCCCCTAGTATATAATAGGGCAGGGGATTAAAACTACCTCTCAAAACGCGCCACAGGACGTGTTTGCACACGTCACCTCAGGCCCCGTCCCCTCACTTCCTCACTGTGTAAACACGCCCTGTGGCTGTTTTTTTAAGTTGGGAGATTAAGTCCCCTTGAATTCTGAGGGTCCCTAGGGTCCAACTTGCCCACTAGGTACCTCCAGTAAGTGCCACAGAGCTGCGTTGCAGAGAGGTGTAAAAAGTGGCACGGCCTGGACCGCCTCTCTGCAACACAGCTCAGTGGTCCTTACTGGAAGCACCTGGTGGGCTAGTTAGCCCCCAGGGGCCCTCAGGATTGAAGGGGAATTATTTCCCCAACTTAAAACGCGCTATAGGGCGTGATTGCACACATCACCTCAGGCTCCGTCCCCTCCCTTCCCCACTGTGTAAACACGCCCTGTGGCCGTTTTTTAAGTTGGGAGATTAAGTCCCCTTGAATCCTGAGGATCCCTAGGGGCATAATAGCCCACTAGGTACGTCCAGTAAGCGCCATTGCAGAGAGGTGTAAAAAGGGGCATGGCCTGCACCACCTCTCTGCAACGCAGAGCAGTGGCGCTTACTGGAACCACCTGGTGGGCTAGTCGGCCCTCAGGGTCCCTCAGGATTGAAAGGGAATTATTTCCCCAACTTAAAACGCGCTACAGGGCGTGTTTACACACGTCACCTCAGGCCCAATCCCCTCCCTTCACCACTGTGTAAATGCGCCCTGTGGCCGTTCTAAGTTGAGAGATTAAGTCCCCTTGAATACTAAGGTTCCCTTGGGTCAAACTAGCCCACTAGGTACCTCCAGTAAGTGCCACAAAGCTGTGTTGCATAGAGGTGTAAAAAGGGGTGTGGCCTCAGAACACCTGTCTGCAACGCAGCTCCCTGGCACATACTGGAGATACCTGTTGGGCTAGTTGGCCCTCAGGGACCCTCAGTATTGAAGGGGAATTAATTCCCCAACTTACCAGGGGACGCGTTTGCAGAGTGCGGCAAGGAGGGGGCATGGCCTCCGGCGCGATGCCGGTCTTTTATTTATTTAATTTTTTTAAGAAGGAGGGCTGTGTGGCCCCCCTTCTTTTTCTAATTTACTGGCCCTGGGGACCCCATCCCCCAGGGCCTGCGACCTCATTTTTTTTGTCGAAAAAAATAAATTTGGCCCTCCCAAGGCCTTAATCGGCCCCGGGGATCCCAACCCTCGGGTCATGGCCTTTTTTTGTTTTTTAAATTCTTTAGGAGGGGGCTGCGTTGCCCCCCTCCTGAGGCCACTTATGGCCCCGGGGACCCCATCCCCCGGGGCCAGCCTTTGCTTTTTATTATTTATAAAAATATATATTTAGAGAAACACCTAGGACATGCTGGACAAACCATATGTACCTATCACCATGACGATTTGCATGATATTCATTAAAAGGCGACTATGCATAGAATGAATCCAGATGGAATGTATTTACACCGCTAGTGAAGCGCTGACGTGTCTGACGCCCTACCGTGCCTAATCCCGGCGCCCCCGCCGGTGGGTACTCTCCAAGTAGACACCCTTGTCGTTTATTTATACAAACATGGGTAGCTATTGACGGGCACATTTAATAATTAAGAAACAAAATGGACAAGTTCTATTAACAAGGTGTATGCCGCTATCTTTGGTGAAAAAGAAAAGGGGGAGTAAAACAACTTTTGTAAAAAAACCCTCACCCACCTACCTAGTAGGTGTCATGCTTCATCATCGGGGCCCAACTGGATTACCTAATACAATCCAGTTGTGCTACAACGCCTGAGTTACAGCGGAGCAGGTTGTTTAGTGAAAAGGAAGTGACGTGCTCTGTGAAGTGTGATTATGAGTTAAAAATGTCTCTTGGAATACCCTTTTGAAAATTTTTAGTAGAAGGGTCCTAGAACATGAGTAAAAACAAATACGGGATCTCTGCGGGGGTATGGTATATACCCTAGTATCCCTGATTAATTTAGGTCTACTAGTTTGAGCCTTTGGGATAGTTCTTAAGGCTTTCTTCAGGACCAAAAAATAGTGCGTAGCCTGAAAATTGTAGGAAGCCACGTGGGGTGCAGATATCAGCACACACCCTAAAGTGTGCTGTAAGTGTAGTGGGTTGTGGTTTTTACTCACAAAACCTCTGATCGGAGTACCTGTAAATAAAAAGATTAGTAAATACAAGTACACAGTTGTTTTTTCATGCATCAGTATTATTAATGCATGCTCCTATTTGTTTATAGCTGGTGGTTTCATGCATGTGGTAGAGTGGGCATGCATGATGGCTGACCACTATAAATGTAAAACTTGCGTGGCTACAATGTGCCCCGGTGATGCTAAAAGTAAGCGGAAAATCCATAGGTACATGAGGGTAAGTGATAATGGCGCGAAAAATTGGGCACATTGTACTCATATACATTATCGCCTATGGGGATTCATAGTTGGAGTATTACATTTACCTTCTAAATGCAATCAAATATATCTGGTTGTGGCGCGTGGTGGTAATCAAATAAACCATAAAGACAGACTTCAGACAAACAAAGTCGACATTCAACAACGTATATCTAGTTGTGGCGCGTAGTTCTTATTCTGTGAAAATCACGTAAAACATAAAAAAAGACCAACAACATGAAGGACTGACAATGGCGGTCTCACATTAGCTCTGAGTGTGTTATGCCTCTGAAATCCGATCGGCCTGCAATGTCCCATGCTGACCCTATCGAGATAGAGGGTGTGTGCTGATATCTGCACCCCACGTGGCCTCCTACAATTTTCAGGCTACGCACTATTTTTTGGTCCTGAAGAAAGCCTTAAGAACTATCCCAAAGGCTGAAACTAGTAGACCTAAATTAATTAGGGATACTAGGGTATATACCATACCCCCGCAGAGATATCGTATTTGTTTTTACTCATGTCCTAGGACCCTTCTATTAAAAATTTTCAAAAGGGTATTCCAAGAGACATTTTTAACTCGTAATCACACTTCACATAGCACGTCACTTCCTTTTCACTAAACAACCTGCTCCGCTGTAACTCAGGTGTTGTAGCACAGCTGGATTGCATTAGATAATCCAGTTGGGCCCCGATGATGAAGCATGCCACCTACTAGGTAGGTGGGTGAGGGTTTTTTTACAACAGTTGTTTTACTCCCTTTTCTTTTTCACCAAAGATAGCAGCAAAAAGCACTTGACCACATACACCTTGTTAATAGAACTTGTCCATTTTGTTTCTTAATACTTGTTGGGGAAGAGGACAAGTTACCTTTTTTTCCTCGCGCTCTCTTTGTTTACATATGTGCACATTTAATATACATGCACACCAGGCCATTCAAAGGGGACCCGACAAAAATTCGACCAAACCATGCAAGAAACCCCCCTCACGGTTAATAAAACACACATCCACCGCCGGATGTGTAATACTTTTTATTTTACTCTCTGGAAAGGAGACAAACCTCACTTGAGAGTCACAGCGTGCTCCTGGCTGAGCCCAATGCTGTGTTACACCCACCAGTGCCCGCTGAGTGCCTCACCCCTCTGTGTTGTATTCCACCAGCTAGTGCGTATGCTATGACACTCTCTAGCCCATGTGCACTGTAACACCACCCCGTAAATATGTGATGCCACACTTGCCTTCGCACGGGTTATATTGCCCCATCTAACGTGCCTTCCTCGATGCCTATGTTATAATGCACAGCGCTATGCCATACATATTACAATCTGGGATCCATATCTTTGTCACAGTGCATATGCAACGTTACACTCCCCAGCACATATTTTATATTACAACTTTAGAGACTAGTTAGGTTACACAACATTGCCCTGTGCATATTACACTCCAAGGCGCATATCGCATAGCACGCGCTAGTGCCTGTGCTATCTCGCACTCTCCAATCAATCTGTCATTGCGCACAATGTATTGCATATTATATTTCACGCCCCGGTTCATCTTATATCACACTTTTTGGTGCATAGTTTATACCATATACCATATCTAATTTTCATTTTCACTCGTGCTCTCAGGACTATGTTCTATATAACACTGCATCCACCTACCCTTTTCACGGGCATTACATTTTGCGATGGGGGGTGGAGGGACAGGGGGTGTTTCTGCCAAGTGAGCCCGGAGTCACAGTCACAAACGTCCTCTTCTTCCTGAATAAAAGTGAGATTATGCTGCATACTTGTTCATATTTTAAGTAGTTCGCACAGACAAACATTTTAAAAACAATAAAGTTCCTAATACCCACCTTCTGTGAACAGTTAGCTTGCTGCCCCATCCACCTCCTCCCTATCCTCTGTTGTCTGAATCCATAGACTAGCCTCCTCCCTCCTGCCATGCATGGTTTGATGTGCTGCCACTGCCCTCCATTTAGCATGATGTACCAGTCCACTCCTCCTGCCCTCCATTGCCCAATTCTATGGCCCATCATTGACCTCCTGCTTAGCCTCTGTGCTTAGATTGCTGCCCCTATTCTCCTTCCCCCGCCCTCCGATGTCTTTGTGCATGGTCCTGCTCCATCCTTTTTGCCCACCATGTTCCATGGACCTGCCACTCCTATCTACTCTGAGTGTTCTGTTGAGCTGCCACTCCCCTCCCACCTGCCTAGCATTGTCAGATGACTCTAACCTGTCCCTGACACCTCCACCCTGCCTGTCCACATGCCATGCCCCTATCCCCTTCCTCCTGTCCTCCATGGTCCATTTTACTGCCACACCCTTCTGCCCTCCCTGGTCTGTTGTGCTGCAACTGCTCCTCCTGCCTGCCCCGCGTGGTCTGTTGTGAGGCCCCTTCCCCTGAACTCTCTTGTATGTGCCCAGGTCATGACCCTCCCTTCTATCCTCCATGGTCCTTTGTGCATGCCCCTGCACCCTCCTTCTTGCCCATCATAGCCATTGTGCTGCCACTAACCTTCCCGCTTGCCATGCATGGTCTTCTGTGCTACCATGGCCCCTCCCACCTTCCCTGTGTGGTCAGCTAGCTGCCCCTGACCCCCTCCCACCTTCCCTCCATAGTCTGTGTGTATGCCATCATAGTCTCACTGTTGCTCTCCATGGTGTGTCTTGTTTCTAGTGCCCATCCTGCCTGACCTCCATGGTCATCTTGCTGCTCCTGCCCTGCCCCCTTGCCCCCAGCCCTCTGTTTCCATGTGCATACCCCTATTCCCTCCCTCCTGGCTTGTCTGATCCATTGTAATGCCCCTGATCCGTCCCTCCTGCCCTTTAAGGTCTGTTATGCTGCAGCTTTCTCTCCTGTCTGTCCATTATGGTCAGCTAGCTACCATTGCCTCTTTCCCCTCTGTTCTCTGTTGTCCATGTGCATGGTCCTGTCCCCTCCCTATTGCTTTCTATGGATTGTTGTGCTGCACTCCCGTCTCGCATGCGCTGTGTGGTGTATTGTGCTGCTGCAAACCCTGATGCCTGCCCTGTAGGGTCAGTTTGGTGCACCTCTCCATGTCCCTCCTGTCCTCTGTTATCCCAGTCCATGTCCCTACCCCAATTCCTCCTGCCTACCATAATCCAATGTACCATACTTGCGAACATTTTGAACATGGTAAGAGGGAGATTTTGAAAAAAAACTGGGGTAATGTTTTTCCCCTTTGAGTTACATTGAAAAAGAGGAGATTGTAGACAGGAGACAGATCAAATAAAGCCCATTTGAGCTTAAAAACATTGGACGTTTCCTGGCTGAAACGGGTCTGTTGGCATGTATGGTTGTACTACCACTGCCTCTTCCTTCTGCCCACAATGGACTATTATATTGCCACAGCCTCTCTTGCCAGTCCTGTATTGTTGGTTTGTTGCCCCTGCCCCCATTTCCACTGACCTCCATAGTCTGTTGTGCTGCCACTGCCCTTACTGCCTGCCCAGTGTGTTCAAATTGTTGCATCTGCACTCTCCTACCTGCCTTCAATTTTCAGAGTCCGTGCCCCTCGCCTCTGCCTCTCAACAGTATCCCAATGAACAACTAGATTGCTAACCTTCTATATTTATTACAAAAGTGTGGAACGCCTGACGTCATCTTGATGTAATCAAAACTGTAATACCTAGAGTATTTCCTTTAGAAATTACATATATGAGAGGGTCTTATTTGCATCAAAATTATGGTTAGTGCTCTAAAAAACTAAAATAAGGACATATTTTCTGAGTTTTCAAATAGCGACAAAGAACTTTTAAATTATTTTTAATCTTTATGTTTTTTTATCCAGTTGACCACTTGATTAAATGTTGCACCTAGGGGAGAGGATGTGGTTTTACTTCCAGAGCTGCAGACTTTGCAACTGGGGAACCAGGTTGGAGTTTCTGCTTCAGCTCAACATTCTGTGATTCAGGTCAAATCACTTAATCTCCCCATGGCTACAACCAAAATGAATTTGATCTTGTGTGATGTAACCAATGCTCATGTAAAGTACTCCAATACCTGACTAGTCTGCACTATATAAAACTGCAAATACACAAAAAATAAGTGTTTTGCACACTTCTGTCATTGGGCTATACTTGGGCTACATCTGGGTGATATTTGGGCTACATTTGGGCTCTTTTGTCTCTGGTGGCCATCTTGGGAGATTTATTTGTTATGAAGTTTCCTAATTTCCTCATTTACTGCAGTCTCCTCAGTAGGAAATACTTTCAGTTTTTTACTTTGGTTCCATCAAGAAGGCATTCAGATGTGTCACACATTTGCCATAAATTCTGAATGTTAGCACTCTAGTTGCTCATTAGATCACTGTAGTAAAGCTACTGCTCACCAGGGAAGTCTGATGCTGGTATTCAAAGTGCATGTTTCAGTCTGCATGTCAGAATTTTTTTATGAAATAGAAGAGGATTTGAGAAGTCAAAATGTGCCCTAATTTTTCTTTCTGCAGCACTAATCATAATTTCTATGGCAAAATGAACCCCCTCATTTTGTTCCTTTGTAAAATAAATGTTTTAAGTGTTACCACTTTATTCCAATCAAGATGGCTTCAGGTGTGCCATACTTTTGTCATAATTAAGACTGTTAGCGCTCTAGTTGTTCGTTAGAACACTCTGGGATATTCTGTCATTGGGCTATACTTGGGCTACATCTTGGTGATATTTGGGCTACATTTGGGCTCTTTTGTCTCTGGTGGCCATTTTGGGAGACTTATTTGTTATGATGTTTCCTAATTTCCTCATTTACTACAGTCTTCTCAGTAGGAAAAACTTTCAGATTTTTACTTTGGTTCCATTAAGAAGGCATTCAGATGTGTCACACATTTGCCATACATTCAGAATGTTAGCACACTAGTTGCTTATTAGATCACTGTAGTAAAGCTACTGCTCACCAGGGAAGTCTGCTGCTGGTATTGAAAGTGCATGTTTCAGTCTGCATGTCAGAATTGTTTAATGAAATAGAAGAGGATTTGAGAAGTCACTCAAAATGTGCTCTAATTTTTCTTTCTGCAGCACTAATCATACTTTCTATGGCAAAATCAACCCCCTCATTTTGTTCCTTTTTAAATTAAATGTTTTAAGAGTTACCACTTTATTCCAACCAAGATGGCTTCAGTTGTGCCATACGTTTGTCATAAGTAGGACTGTTAGCGCTCTAGTTGTTCTTTAGAACACTCTGGGAAGCCGCAGTAGAACACAAAGGAATCAACTGACAGTCTCTGCCCTTGTTGGATGTACATGTTTTATTGAGAATGTCAGACTTCATTCTCACGTGACTGAGAAAGATAATGTGAATTTACAGAAAATATGCTCTCAGTTTAGCTTATAGATCACCTTCCAAACCTCTGTGGGAAAAGCATGAGAAAATAGTTTTCTCTCAAACATGATTCATGATATCACAGCCGAAGGCTTTTTCACATGGTAAAATCACCTTAGAACATACCACAATTCCTAAAATGAGTATGGTACCATCAACAAATGATTTATAATGTAACTAAAGTCTTAAAACCTTCTATTAACTGCAATGCTTTTTAATGAGGTGCTATCATGTATATTGGTCCCAAGATCGCTGCCAACACTTCTTGGATGAAGTGCTGACAGCCAATCAGATCTCACGATGAGATGTGTAGTTAGGCCCCGCCCAGATATATATGTGATTTTACTTTTGATTTTCTCAGGAACTACTGAACAGAATGACACTATACCTGCAAAAGGCACATGCCTGACCTGAGGACTACCTCTTTGCCAAATTTCAAGTAATTCTGTTCAGCCGTTCGGGCTGTACCTAAGACGAAAGGTCCTATGGTAAAATGCATGGGGAAAATGTGTTTTGGGACCCCCCTTTTTTCTCAGCTCCCACTTGACGTATCACCCCAAGACTTTCAGGGTAGGAGCTGAGCGGAGCGCCCCATTAGTTTTGAAAATTTCACGAAGATAAGTCAACCAGTGCCAAAGTTATTCAAAATAGAATTTTCAGATTTCCTATGGGAACTCTGTCCTAACTATAACTATCTACTGGCGACCGCCAGTAGATAATATATATATATATATATATATATATATATATATATATATATATATATATATATATATATATATATATATATATATATATATATATATATATATATATATATATATATTCACTGAAAAAACCATAGGTTTCACACACATTATAGTTACGAATTAGCATTTAAAACACCTTGCAAATTCACTTAAAAAACCATAGGTTTCACACATGTTATAGTTAGCTGGACATTTCACTCGTAAAAAAACAATGAAATTCCCCCGTTATAGTTAGTGCAGGCAACTATACCTCACACGACCGCAATGCTCTGCTGATGACATCAGATATTACATCACTGATAACATATGTGTCTTTATGAAAAATAAATATTTGTAAAATATGTATAGCTAAAGATTAATGGAAGAAGACATGGGTGCCAGTAGATAATATATATATATATATTAAAAGCAAGTTGAAAACATGCTTTTATATATATAGCTATATATAGATATATATATGAAAGCATTTTTTCAACTTGCTTTTAACTTTGGCGTGGTTTGACCAATCTTCAAAAAAAAGTTTCCTGAAAAAATGTAAAAGTAGGTTGGTTCTGTGTCTCATGGAAAGTTTGGGGGTGATCTGTGCATTGAGGACCGAGAGACAGGGGCATGAAAAAAGGATGTGTTCCTATAGCAATGCGTTGTCGAACCTGCAGCCTGAACTGCTGGATCAAATTACACCACATTTGCCAGAAAGGTAGATCTTGTTATGTAGATTGTAGAAATTTAAGTAGGAAATTATAGTGATACCTCTGGTCGCGAGGCCTTCACGAAAAAGACGAGCTCGTGCAGGGAAATGCACAGCTCTAATTGGCTGCCAACACTTCAATCTGGATGGGCTAAATCCCCGAGACATGTGGGTAAACAGGGAGGGGGGGGGTTCATGGGCCCCCCACTAGGCTTTTCCTAAGCCCTGGAGACCGCTACCTCACCAGGGCACTCAAAACTAAAAATGCGGGAGGCCACTCACCACCCCCGCTGCCTCAGTGATGTCACTGACCATGTCATAAGTAATGTAATATGAGAGGTCATAAGCAGTGTATCACTCAGCTAACTATAACTGCTGAATTTATATGCAATCCAGCCTCCTCCTACTCCAAGCTCTAAGACAGCGACACCATGGAGCCAAGGTATCTCAATGAAGCATGACTGAGTCGAAAATCAATTTCAGAAAATCCTCATCCATTTATTTTTGACAACATGATAAACCTCTTGACAACTCTTTTTGGCATAATGCCTTCAACTAGCATAATGGCGAAACCAGAATAGATTGATAGATAGAAATCTATGGTGTGTGAAACGTGCATTCTAGAACAATCTGGAGTACACTAGTTGATCTGTGACTGTGCTCCATTATGGATTCTGAAGGAATGAGGAAAAGCTGTCATATTTTTGAGTGCTTTTTTGAACATCCTGTTGACTACACCATAGTTGAGGTTCAAGGACACATTTAATTAAGGGAGAATGTATTTGCTACCGTCTCTTCTACTTATGTCACCCTTTAATTTACAGTCTTGGAAATATGACACCAGATACTTTACAGAATTAATCATACATCTTCCAGACAGCATGCTTGAGTTTATACTGTAACATAGTCTAAGTAATGTCTACATTTCCACCATACCTGAAGCAATGATGTTGACAAGGATATGTTTTGTTTACATTCATGAAATATACATTCCAAAGCAGCGTCACATCATTCAGTATTGAGACCAATTCACAAAGACATGTAAATTACATGAAAGAGTACTCCTGCAGTAGTACTATTTTACATACTTGTTCATACCTTTGTGAATTTCCCCCAAAATTGCTTATTGTGGGAACATTCAGGGAATGTTCATATACAATTAGGACAAATTAAAATGATTACGCCTTCTTTTACTTTTACTAATAAGGAATTGGATGTTTCAGCTGATCCATGAAGGAATGCAATGGTACATAAAAGAGTACTCTTGTAGAAATAATTATTATATTTATAAACCCTTTTGTGAAATGGCCACCTGATTTTTGGATTTCCTTGTTCCTCAACTACCAGGAAAAAGCTTGTAGTACATTTCTTAAAATGGTGCACTTCTAGAGGGAAGGGTGTGATGAAGGGGTGTGAGTATCATCTGCCACCCCAAAATAAAGACAATTTCCTTTATGTTGGATATGGTCAGATGAAGCACTTGGGTGGTTGTGTGGTTGAAAGCCACAAGAACACACCTGAAAAGTAGCAGTCACCCAAATCATTCACTTGCCTTTACCGCTTTTCACCGCTTGCCACAAGACTTACCTGCTGCTCTTCCCTGCTGTTCTTCTTGGCCCAGGGGGGTCGCAACACTGTTCCCTGCTTTTGCCACTGAGCTGGTGAAGCCGGTTCGTGGGGACTGCATTAACCATCATCCACCATCCCCCTCGTGGCGCACGGCCACCCACGTCATCTGCCAGCACCAGGAGGCACCTGAAAAGCGGCAGCAGGCTCCCGCAGCACGGGCCCCGCTTTGCCTTTACCGCTTGTCACCGCTTGCCACTGCTTGCCACAAGACTTACCTGCTGCTCTTCCCTGCTGTTCTTCCCGACCCAGGGGGGTCACAACGATGTTCTCTGCTTTTGCCGCCGAGCTGGTGAAGCCGGTTCGTGGGGACTGCATTAACCATCATCCACCATCCCACTCGTGGCGCACGGCCACCCACGTCATCTGCCAGTGCCAGGAGGCGCCTGAAAAGAGGCCACGGGCTCCCGCAGCGCGGGACGCGCACGGTTGTGCCCGGGCCAAGGGCGGGCCCGTCTGCGCCCGCCAGGGCCTGGAGGACGCTGGGCAACTTCTCTGACATCTTGCCTCCCAGAGTTACTGACTTGGAATTATACCGACAAACGAAGGTACTGTGTACTGTGTAGCCCTCAGTAATTTACCGTCTTGTTGTTGCACTAATAACTGGAGGCTAATACAAAATAGAAAAATGAAAGGGAGTGGCGGGCACGCTAGATGCTTTTTTGGTAAGGACAGAGTCACTATTGACTCACGAGATAGAATTAACTGAGCGATGTCTCTCCCTGGATCCATCTATATTTCGGAATCATCATCCAGTGGGCATTCAGTCAGTTGGAACAGGGGACCGCGTTCATAATGATCTGTCCATTAATTCTAATTCCTCACCTACACCCTGCTCTCCCCCTTCTATATTAGATCCAAAATTACTTACACCAGTTGTCCCAGGCAGAGTTACCAGGAACAGGGTCCTGAAGAATGTGGGAACACGAAAAACGGAAGCATCGCCGGCAAAAAGAAAACGGGGGGTACCTGTAAAAAAATCTAAGCCGGTGAAGGGCAGTCAAACAGTTGACTGCCCAGACATAGTCCACAACAAAACTATGTGCCAACTAAAAAGTAGCTCCGTTGGTACACAGACTGACATGGATTAGAGATGCACTAACACCAAAGATGTCACTAACAAATCAAATTTAGGTGTGACACTAACCCATGTCCAAGATCTGTTTGAGAAAGAAATTACACAGCTTTGGGACAAATTGAATCAACTGGAAACTGTCATAAAAAACTTAGAATACAACATGGCAGATAGAAAAATAGACGAGCCTAAAAGGGGAGACCATGGGAAAGAGGTGGGTAGATATCAACATGCAGCCCATGATGGGGAAGCAAAGGGAGGCAATACTACCAACTTTACTTGCAATAGTATGTTAGACAGGCCTCAGGAGGCATTAAATTGCCCAAAACCCCTGGGCACACAGAGTAGCTGTACAACACAATTAAACGCAGGTAGGAGGTCAAGCGCCCAGAATGCGACCTTGTACTCAAGCAAAGATTTAACTAATGACACATTGTATACCAATCTGGATGTATTGAGGTTGCCCCCAGCTTCACACTAATATTAGCTGGCATACCCGCTCTTAGAGCGAACCAGAGAGAAAGCTGGGAGGATCTACGGAACAAAACCGTAGATTGGTTGGCAAAACATAAAAGGTTCCATCCTTCAGACATCAAGGAGATATTAATTGTCCGTAGAGTAGGATGGGTAGGTCAATCTACTAAAACTATAGAAGGTGACTGCATAGTAGGCCACATTTGGTTCGCTATCTTCTAAATCATCGTGAGGCAATACATTCCCTTAACACTAATATGTGTGCACTTCCATTGAGGTTTTTCTATAAACCTCAAATAGGACCCTTGGACAATTGGGCCACTCTTGTAACAACGGCTAATAGATTCCACGCTCTGTCGTACTTGGATGCCCAAGACTGACAATCAACTGCACCCCAATTGGATAGACTATTGTTAGTGGGGCTACAAGCCTCTACTCTTATGACTTATGTAAGTGATAGCAAATCAAAAAAGAGTATTGATCAAGTTGGAGCAGAAATAGCATAAAGTATTCCAACAAAGGCGGTAGGAAGACCGGATCCAAACAATAGTTACCAGAACAGAACCTGTATCCATAAAGAGAGAGAGAGGGCCATAATACATGATAATAATGATCACCTAAAGCTACTCTTGGTGAAGGAGAATGGGCTACCTTTAGTTGAGGAGAATGGGCTGAATAACAAGCTAGCCTACCCACCCCAGATGTATGGAACAGATATTAGAAATAACCCCCTTACCAATAACTCCGCTAACCTATGGGATGAATTATTAAAAAAGAGAAACAAAACAGAGGACATGGGCAACTGACAAAGTAAGGAAGAATGCCGAGGAGAGGTACAATTAATCTCCTGGAATATTGCAGGGCTTGGGAAGAATATGGAAGATGTTGTATGGCAGGAATATGTTGGGCAGAGTGATATAATTCTGCTGCAAGAAACTTGGGCCTTGGAAACACCTTATAAAGTAGGCTTTAAAACCTTTAGCATAGATGCGATCCCTTCAGTTAGAGGGAGGCCTTCAGGAGGCCTCTCTATCTGGGTAAAAGTGACTCTAGGCATAGATATGAAACTAGTAGAAACCCCATCGCAGGATATTCTGGGAATAACATTTATTACACCTGATAGACAGGAAGTTTACATACTCAATATATATAGTAGGCCATATTTGGCAAGCAAGGAATTTGAGGTCATTGAGAATCTAGACCACTTCCTAAACTCATTTGATTCAACGGCTTTGATAATACTGGGGGGTAATTTCAATCGCAAATTTGAACCTGTGGTTGGATTTAAAAACATCCTTGATGAAGAAGACCTGGCTAATAATATCCCCTTATTGGAAAGCACCCCGGTAGTACCCTGCACAACTGCTGTCGGGCAGTTACCAAGACTGGTCTCGGGGCAGGGCCTACGAGCTTGCACTGGTCGACTGCCCTCTGATAGCCCAAATTCCCCCACATTTAGCAGAAGCCATTCAAAGAGCTGCATAGACTACATATTAGTTTCAATCGAACTGTGGTCAATGGTTCATGAGTTAGTAGTCCATGCTACAACTGAGAGCGAGCACTACCCCCTATGTTTGACACTGGCGGTACATCTCTTTCAGTTAGTTGTTCTGAGGAGCACAGAACTTGATAGCAGTAATATAGAGCCATTAATAAGCAATAATTGTAGTGCTCTGAAATGGCCCTCGATAGGGGGAAATAAAGCAGCAATTAAGCAGATTTACGATATCTTTGCAAAAATGGTTTCCCCATATGTAAACCTACCTGTCTCAGAGATCCCAATAGTGGAAATTCACCATAGATTGGTAAAAGACCTGGTACCTATACTAAGCAATATTCCAAAGAAACACAAAAATTGGATTTCTGAAGCTAGCAAGTTGAGCAGTCCTTGGTACAACAAAGAATGTCGTAATGCAAAAAAGGAGCTTATCTTGGCATCGAAAACTAAATATATAGTGGCCTTAAGGGATAAAAGGGCTCAATATAAGAGATTGCTAAGCCAAACTAGAAAAGAGTGGGAGTACAACATCTGGACCAAATTAATCATTGCAGCAAAAGCAAAAGATCAATTCTGCTTTTGGCGCTTGATATCGAAGGGCAACAAGAATGGAAGATGTAGTAAAGATTTATTTTTAGATGCAAATATTTGGGTAAGACACTTTTCCTGTCTCTATTCTACATCTAGTTATGATATCGATTATTGCCCACAAGGTTATGAAATAGGTGTAAGCGCTGCCCCGCTACCATTTAGTCTGGAAGAAACAATGGCAGCAATAGATACAGTAAAATCGGGGAAGGCTCCTGGTCCTGATAAGATACCTGGTGACTTGTGGAAACATGACAAGGAGGTTTGGGGCCCTTACATCAATTTGTTGTGTAACTCTGTCGCCTCGGGTGCACCTATACCAGAAACATGGAAAGGGGCAGAGATCACAACTATTTTTAAAAAGGGTGACCGCCATGACCCCTCACACTATCGACCAATTAGTCTAATAGACGTTTTACAGAAGATATACGCTAGGCAAATTTTAAACAAATCGATTGACTGGATTGAGGAACACAATATTTTATCTCAATATCATGCAGACTTTAGAATAAAGACTAGTACAACTGATCAGGTCTTTAGATTTCTTTGCATAGCCTGGAAATATACAGGGGCAGATTTATGTTTCCTGGCGCATCCCTGCAAATCAGAAGGGATGCGCCAGGAAAGATGCGTCACGCAAGTTTACCCTTGCTCCACCACAGATGCGCCGCATTTACAATGCAGCGCATCGGGGCACAAGGATAAACAGATACATGACGCATCTGATGGCGTAAGGGCGGCGCATTGCTGAAGTCGTGTCGCAAGCACGACGCAATTCCAGCAATGTTTAGGGGCTGCCCATACCTAACATGCTGCTTCAAGCAGGTGCAGGGTTTTGACGCAGCAGCGTCAGAAAAGTGACTCAGTGAAATCTTGTAGATTTCACTGCGTCACTTTTCCGAGGCTTTTTCCGATGGAACGCCCACCCTGCATATATTAAACCTGACGCAGGTTTAATGTTGCGCAGGGCTTTACACCGTGACGCATCTGCATAGATGCGTCACGATGTAAATAGGGTGCAGGGTTTACGCCACCGCTGCGTCACAAAAGTGACGCAACAGTGGCGTAAAAGTGGCGCAAGTCTAACATAAATCTACCCCACAATATTCAGGAAGGGTCACTTATATATCGCCTTTGTGGATTTAAAGGCAGCCTTTGACCTTATCCCCAGAAATCTCCTCTGGAAATCCTTAAAAAGCCAGGTGGTGCTGGGAGAGATTCTCCAGCAGATAATAAGATTGCACGAAGATAACTACGCAAGGGTTAGATGGGGTCCAATGCGCGAACTCACTGATCCTATTCAGATAAAAAGAGGTGTAAGGCAGGGATGTGTGTTGGCCCCTACCTTATTCTCATTATATGTCAATTACATCCCTGAACATCTTCTGGGCTGTGATCATGATTCTTCTAAGCTAGGGGGGGCGCCAGTATCGGCACTCCTTTTTGCTAATGATACGATTTTAATTTCTCAAACCCCTAAAGGCCTACAAAGTTTAATAAACTCCTTTGGGATATATTGTGAGGGTAAGGGCCTAGAAATACATTCTAGTAAAACTAAATATATGGCAGTTAATCCACACAAAACTTTTAGAAAAACTGTAACTGTCAACAAACAGAAAATAGAATATGTGCATGATTTTAATTATTTAGGTATTACCTTGGACACTAAAATGACTTGGAGACCACAGTTAGAAAAACAGTAAAGCCATACTACTCCAAAACACTCTCCCAATAATAAGAAAAGTTGAGAGTAGTTTGTCTAAAGCGGTCTCACCTGCTCTTGAAGTATATAAGTACAGGGCACAATCGGCATCATTGTACGGGGCAGAGCTGTTGGGCCCCGTGACGAATGATATATTCAAGGTGGGTGAAAATAAGTTTCTGAGGAAACTAATAAGCCTCCCGATCCGTACACCGCTAACCCCAATTGTAATGGACCAAAATTTCCATCGCATAGATGATCAGGCAAACCTAAGGCCACTGTTGTTTTGGGTCCGCATGTGGTCTACAGACAAAATTATTCATTATAAAGAGGAGCTTGTGGAAATTTTAAAATTTAAAGGAGGTAAATGTAAATGTAGTTGAGCTTATATAGCGCACAGCTACCCGCAGTGGGTTTCCCGGCGCTTGCTTAGGGAACCCGTCCTGGTATTCCCCTGTGAGATAGCAGGGTATCCACAAGGTGAAAGTCAGGCATCCTGCCGCGAGGGGCCGTTGTGGAGATTAAGCAAGCTATTGCCCAGAGTCACAGAGTGTGAACCCATGAGTCGAGGAGGCACCAGGGCGAGAATTAACGAGTCCGTGGAATTTTTAGCCCAAGACCCGCCGTGGCGGGGAATTGAACCCTGATCCAGGACCGATCTCAGCTTCCGGGTCTGCCGCCTCTAACCCCTGAGCCACACTTCTCCACAGGTACGGGGTTGACTTGGTTGAAGCATATACATGACTGGTTTTTTAAATTGGCTCTTAAGCATTTCTGGTAGGACCCTTCTGGTCTGACTACGATTCAAAAAAGCTATTAAAGCAAACTTTTTGGTCCTTTATACATGATTCTTCGTCTCATTCTTCTAATGTGGGCTCATTGACAACACGGTTCCTCCTAATGAAAACAATCTGGAAGTTTGAGCCATTCCTAGACAAAATACAGCCACAGTTAGCTTAATCCCTATATTTGAAATTTCGGTATTGCGTCCTACAAATAAATGTAAACACAGTGAAATGGACGCCAGGCCATGGGGAGGTGGGCAGATGCGTCCTATGTGATACAGGCTCAATAGAAAATGAATTGCATCTATTATTATTCTGCCCAGCTTATATACAATGTAGGAGGAAATGTTTTGAACCCATTTGTTGGCTTTTTGGCACTAGATCTTGCCATGAGGCAGAAAGAATACTACGAACGGACACCATGCAACCAGTGGTTTTTAGTGTCAGTAGGTACCTGTTTGGTGTAAGCCTAATAAGGAAAAGGGAAGGCTTGACATTTTAGGTTGCGATACTTGAAATATGACAAATGTTGCACATGTACTTTATGGTTATAAAATGAAATGTATAATTAGCTTAGACTAGTTTTTATACCATTTAATGAAAAAGCGTTCCTTTTACACATTATCCTAGATGTATATATTAAACTGTAGAGTTGAATTTTGTTCTGGAAGCCTGAAATGTAATATTCCTCAAACCTATTTTTTAAACTAAAATGCCAAATAGTGAAATTTTATATTTATTATTTTAATGTTAAAGAATGGTCAATTACTCTACGGAGTGTTCAGTGTGTCCGGCGGTACTGTGCGCTAAGCTTGTTATGATATATGTTGCTCTTTTGTATTGTACTTTTATTAATTGTCAACTTTTATGGTTTTTAACCGAAATAAAGATCGATTGAGTCATTGCGTCTAGAGTTTGAGGGTGCCAAACGTATTGGGGGTGGTAAATCTGCAGGGGCAGTTTCTGACTTTGATTTTGTAAACCATTAAGATGTATGTTTTTAGTTTTCATGGGTTATGGTACCTGAACCCTTATTAGGTTTGGCATGTAAAGGTGCTTGCACCATTTGTGGCAAATATATTGTATTCATTATCTACTCCAGAGTCATAATAAAGGGCTTCTGGTCATCCTTCTTCCACTATTGTCTTCAGACCTTATTAAACACATCTTGAATAATTGCCCATTAGCTTGTTATTGTCACTTCCTTTAATCAGCTTACATATGCCCATTTGCTCTTTTGTAGAATGTATGAGGAACTATTTTAGTAGACTCTGTCACAATGCGTTTAATTCTATATCTTGTTCATGGATTATTTACACAATGTAGATGGAGATAGAAAGCTGTATGCTTACACTTTGGAAGAGCGCATTCTGAAAAAGTGACGTCTTGAGAAAGTATTTACAGCACTGCTTTGCACCTAGGTCCAAGTTTCCTCAAACAAGCATATCTTCTGCACAATCACATTTACCAGAAATTTACCTCCACCATTAAACGTTTCCTTTTTTAAAACAAATTAGGGTGTGCACCCCAATAGAGAATGGCAACTACACAACTATTCTGGGAGTTTTTGCACCCAAGAAATATATGCAACTGCAGCGCAAATGTATCAATAAAATAGTACAACGACTCCCAAGCTGCTGCAGTTTCTCAAGTCATTCCTAGAGGTCCCTCTCTAGTCAGATACAATTGGTTGAAATGTCATTCACAATCTGAGGGAGGTAGCTATAACATAGACATTTGCACAGACACTCCTGCTATTCTACTGCCCTTTGCTCTTTTTTCTAAACTATATTAAAAAAAAATGTTGATAGTGATGAGTCAACATTGCAACTTACAATAAATGTCTTAAGTGCTAGGAAAATAGATGAGGATACCCTACCATACATGGGGACTAGAAGCCAGTGAGAAAAACACGTCTAAATAGTTCTATTCTTGGGAGTAGGAAGCTGGCTCTCTAAATAGTGCACTAAAAAGATGTACACTGAGTAGAGAGTTCAGAGAATCCCCAAATGGTATACAGAGGTAAAAGCAGATCATTCTAATGCTCTTTTTGCCTTTCAATTAGGTACCATGGGAAACAATGGGGAAAAAGCTAAAAATGCATAGAAAATCAGACAATGCTTTCTCGAAGTTCACCTTCTTGTCTTAGATTGATGTAGGGGCCAGGTCCCAAGTTCCTATGGGAGAAGTTCGGAAGCATCCCAGATTGGGTGGGAGAAGAGTGCTGAGGCTCTTGGAAGCTGGTGAAGGGGGCCACTTGAAATTACACTGCATAGGAGGACTTGCAGGTAAGTCTGATGGTGCTTCTTTTAGGGAGGAAGTTGCAAGGGCTTGGGGACTACAGGAGCATAGCTGGTTAGTCGATGACGGGGCAGGGTGCAGAGTGAACAGGTCAGCCACGCATACTGGATCTTGTGGTCCCCGCAGTCAGGAGCGGGCAACTTGGAGAGGCGATTTCGGGACAGCTGGCCCACTCAGGAAGTGGATTTTGGGTATCTTGACATCCCTCTATGGGTTCTTGCTTTGTGTGCTTTGGTTGTCTAGTGTGGACTCTTCTTTCTTCTTGATGTTTGCCATTGGGGGTCCCGTCTCCCTGGTATTGGTTCATCGCAGCTCCGGGAAGGTCCTGGTGTCTTCGACCTTGATGGGGAGACACATTTGACCCTTGACAGCTATTGTACCTTTTCTTGCTTCAGTGCTGGGTCAAGGGTGTCGGGGAGCAGCAAGTCGACAATCCAGACTTCACTGGATAGGTGCCTGCGGAGTGTTGTGGAAGTGATACATTCACCTCAAAGGGAGCTTCTTGGTGATTTCTTTAAGGCTGAAGGTGATCCAGGGCTCTTGGTATCCTCTCAGGTTCAGGACAATACAGTAGGCAGTTATTGTTGAGTCCTTTAAGCAGCAGACAGGGTTTGGCTTATTTTTCTTGTGCAGCAGAGCTTCACTTCTCGTATAGTGGGTCTTATTTGTCCTGGTCTTTTCTTGTCTATTGAATCTGATGTTCTGGGGTGTCACCTAAAGTCTGAATTTAGGCACGTTTCGAGGGGAAAAGAAAATCGCATTGGGTAAATTGGGGATCTTGAGGTGACGCTAACCTGATAGTAAGACACAGTATTTGGAATCAGAAATTCTTAGAGTGGTGTGCACAACGAAGGAATGTTTACCCTACACTCCTAACTGAATTCCCTAAGGTGGAAGTCCTATACAAATTGAAACAAACCTAAGGGTGCACCTTGGAATGATAACATCTTTTATTGAGGTCGTAATATACATGACTGTCTAATGATCTGGACTGGAAGCATGAAACGATTGAAGGACTTTTTTACATACCTTAATAGTCATACGTGCAATATGAGTTTTACATATCAGTACAGAAGGTATAATATTGCTTTCCTTGATGTTGAGCTGTCCATTGATAATAACGAAAGAGAGAGCAGACTTTTTTGCAAACCAGCATCCTGCAACTCGATACTACACACCTTGAGTGAACATACGAGATGCCAAATTGATGCTATCCCTTTTGGGGAGATGCTTAGGGCCAGACCCAACTGCAATGATGACAAAGAATGTGAGACAGCACTCAATGAGATTGAAATGAGGCTCCTCCTTAGGGGATATAGTAAACAGATGGTGAACGCGTCAAGAAAGCGTATCGTCAAGACGAGTAGATCAGGGACACTTTCCATCAAACAACAAAAACATGCAGGACATAATGAGGTTAGACTCATAACGGTACCTGCAAAAACATTGGCACTTATTAACCACAGACCGGCTCCTTACAGACCATATCTCTGTGAGACCAAACATCGCAATTCGGAGGGGGAGGACACTCAGAAATCTCCTCAGTCTGAGCTATCCCAAACAAAAGCTCAAAGAGAACTGGCTTACAACACATATGCCTGGTTTCTACAAATGTGGACATTGCGGAATGTGCAGACATACAGTGCACACAACTAAGCAATTTACTGTTAAAGATGTGGGACATTTTGACATCACACGTAACATTACATGTAAAAACCAAATACGTTGTGTACCTCATCTTTTGCAAATATGATCGAGCATATGTGGGCAGCACGATTAGATGCCTTAAAGAAATGGTGGGGGAACATATGAGAACAGTCAAGTCCAATGATGCACAATGCCCTATTGCTACCCACATAATGGAATGTCTGGCACTAGGGGTGGGCGTAATTTGCGTAATCGTGTTACGCAAATCTCCGCGAAACGGTAAAAAATCTCCGCGAACACGCAGAAATTCCGCGAACGCGCGGAATTGCTTGTTCGCGATGCTTTTTTCCTGATCACAATTGCTGTTTGCGTGCTCGGGGAGAAATGTCTCGCGAACACGCATTTTGAGAACGCGAACAAGCAAAAAATTTCGCGAAGTTGCAGAACGCAGAATTTTGGGCAATTTTGCGTTCTCCGCGGAACGCGAAATTACCCAAATTCCACAAATTCCGCGAGCGGAACGTAATTTGCCGCCCAGGCCTATCTGGCACAACAGGGATACAGGAGTCTCAAATTTTGTGGCATTGATCATGTGACTAGGGATCCCCATGGGGGAAATAGGGAACTCTATTTACGGCGTAGAAAGGCAATGTGGATATTAAGATTACGGTCTGTAGAAATCGGTATGAACATCGACCATGAACTCCAATTCTTCCTTGCTGACTGACATGCTAATGCTCTATTTTATGTATGTGACCTTTTTAGCAACAGAAATATACAATGCCTGCTTGAAATTTGGTACATCTACACCTGTCGGTATGTGTGTTTTGGACTGCTATACACTATGGGACATATTCTCAAGGACTTATTGCCGAGTTATCGGCACTTTATCTCAGCCAACGTGGTGTTAAATGTATCGCCCCATTAACAAGCTGGTGCTAACAGCCGATATCACCAGTATTCATGCGATAGCAGCCGCAAAACACATCGCCACAGATGGCACCGGCGACTAATGCTAATGATATGCAGAGTAGGCGTTCCCGTGCAAAACGCCGCGACAACACCACTTCACAACATTCTCAACGACCAGCCAGATCGGCAATAAGATCACAAAACATGCGATAAGGTGCATTATCAGCAGTTATTTTATACCTGTTCTTACCTGGTGTCAAGTCGGATGACAACCTGCACCATAAAAGGGAGCCCAGTCCAGAGCCACACCTGAAGAACAACAGATGCCATGGAGCTATTGATCATGCAGCTCGGACACCCAAGAGGGTCACAACAACCACCATCTCCAGGACCCCGGGCAACCCCTCCAAAGATACTCCAATTCAACTTTACGAAATCATGAACAAAACAATTCACCTAATGTCACACAATTACAACAATTAACATTCATGTGTAGTCAGAAAAAGGAGAATTATTC
This sequence comes from Triturus cristatus, assembly GCF_964204655.1. Classification (NCBI taxonomy): domain Eukaryota; kingdom Metazoa; phylum Chordata; class Amphibia; order Caudata; family Salamandridae; genus Triturus; species Triturus cristatus. Next base: position 525,729,012 of record NC_140583.1, read on the forward strand.
ATTCACCATTGAAATTCCAAATAAAACATCACATTCAAATTTAACTCAAGGCAACTATTTGGAAGAGTCATGGCGGGTCTTCCCTGGACAATCTGTAAGTCACACCCTGCAAGACAAAATTCAAGATAAGGTGTGTCATGCACTCACCAAAGAACAGAGAGAGAAAGAGAGAGAGGGAGAGAAAGAGAGAGAAAGAGAGAGAGGGTGAGAGAGAGAAAGCGAGAGAAAGAGAGAGAAAGAGAGAGAGAGAGAGATTGTACAAGGAGCGCAAGGCCGCTCGGGCTCTTGGCTCATACATGCCAATTGTTGTGTGTGTATCGCTATTGGTGCACCATAAGCCTAAGGCCTGGCATCAATTGCAGTGCAAAAGCCACATCACATTTCAAATATGCAAGCAGTAGTCAGACTAACATTAGTGATGAAAGCTCCTTTGTTTCAATACATAAGGCGAAAGGACATCTGCACCTCTGACCTTGGACCTAAATACAGGCTGGCACTCCCTGAGAGAGATACCATACCAGATGATGACGCCTCCCATACTATGAACTGCTCTAATGAAAGACCTGCGTATCCACACCCCACATACAGAAGTCCCTGGTTGAGGTACTCCTGCAAGGGATGCCCTTGACACTTACGTACACAACAACTCGTACGTCCAAACATTGCACACACATACAACTCATTGCTCAGAGCTGTGGCAAATCAGCCGCATAACTGCCGCAGGTAAGAAGAGTGCCGGTTCTACGAGACCCACCAACGCAATGGCAGGACATCCTGGGCACATACACAACCCCCCTCACATGGGACTGTACCATGCACGTATGCTGCATTTGTTGGGAGCACTGCCATCCGGCAGTGTTGCGCATCAGTTACCATCTGAGCTTCCATCTTGCGAACGTCACCTGCATCCAGCCCTGGTTCCACTATAAAATCATGCACATTCGAGTGGCCCATGGATGTCTGCCTATCCAACACAACGGTAGCTGAACTGGATTATGACTTGTGTGTGCGCCCCCTGTTGGCCCACGAACAGGAGTGTAACCGTGATACCCATGCATGGGATGCCTTGATATCTGGCATATGTGCTGGCAGTTGTGCATGGGAGATTGCACAAGTCCTCATGTGCAGTTACCACATCGAGGCGCTCCCCTATTGGACTGTGTTAAGGATTGGTGAAACAGCGTGGACAGAGCACATCTGTCTGGACCAGTTAATGGATTGGCTATCCCTCATGTTCATTGAACTCGACAACGACGTACTCTTGGAACTGATTGCCCATGAAGCTGTGCTCACTTTTGTGGAGGAGTAACTACGTTCCCGCAGTCACAACTGATTGTGACCCAAAGCACAGGTCCCAACACCCTGTTGCATCTTGGAGGATTGGTCACATATCCCACCACAACAGTAGACATGTCTGCATTTGCCTGGACTCACACACCTGTGCAAGGGGAGTCAGTCCCATGGGCGGAGCTGCACAACGTTGTTTGGCAAAGTTCCTGAATCTGACATTCTGCTGGAGGGAGAGTACACACATGACAATGTAGCACTACATGTGACCTTGTTGGACCCTATCACCTGCTCACTGTCAGCAGAGCAGACAGTCGGCGCAGTCTGGTGGTACAGCACTATGCAGATCCCATGGTCTGTGAGTTGTGTCCCCTGACAGTGGGCAATAAGCAGAAGCCAAACATCACATGACTCATCCAGCAAGGCAAGGTGGGCTGAGACCGTTGCCGTCATTAATGATTGTTGTACATTTTTGCCTCCCAATTCCTTGCACCTCTACATGTTCCTGTATTGTCTGAAGCATTGGTCTGCATGCTGTGGCCCTTGTCTTGTCCGTACTGACACACACATGCTAATAAAGTCTACGCAACTTCACTAGTGTTCAACTGTGATGAGTGTTGATTCGAATGACAAATCGTATGCCTCAATGAGCATTGCCCGTACACAGGGAGAGACTGACTGATGCATTGCACTTGGGGGTGAGTCCCTATTGACAGCTCCACATCTGTGAGCCAGACATTTTGGCTGGGATAGTTGCTGGTAGAACTGTGCTCTTACGTGTCTTCAACAATGTGAGTATGGTGTCCAACTTCTTGACATGTGGATCAATGTGATCCATCAAAACAGGCTGTGTCCACACAGTTGAGTGTCACTAGATATGTGAAGAGATGTTCTGTTGTCACATGTGATGGGGGACACTACTTCAGGGCTGCTACCGAATTTGACATTTTTACACACAGCCCCATTTAATACATGGACATGGGGCTACGTTGGGGGGTTGCGAGATTTTTGTTCATGAGCAATGAGGCCACCACTAGTTCACACCTTTACAGTCATCTAATTGGCCATGTGGGTCAGGGTCAAACATGCACATTGATGTCATTTCCCAGGGTGTACCTTTCTGTGAAATCAATGTCCCTACATTCATCCATACTGTTATACTTGATTGAGCATAGACATGACACATCTGTGTGATTTGGAATGTTTTATTCACATTCTGTGGAGTGTCGAGCAGGATCAGTACATGGCCATGCAAAGCCTACATTGCATGGTTGCCCAGTGGAGGGCCAACCAGAGTCCTTTGGGGAATGACAAGTTACTTGGAAGGGGAAGAGTTCAGTCTGCAGCCTGATTGCTGTGTCATTGGTATCCAGAGCAGATATGGCAGTCCATGTTGGGGTCCAGGTGAATGTCACCGAGTGTTTCGGGGGACAGTGGAAGGTGTTGTTCCAGGGCATGATGCAGAGGGCTGAACCAGGCAGGAACAGGCCATATGGCGGGGATGAATGGTACAACCTCATTTCTCACACAGTCATTACCATCCACATCTTACTCCTCTGATATGTCTTATGTGTCCGCTGTTTCATGTGTGTGTGGTTGTGTTATGTCTGCATCACTGTGTGCCATTGACACATCAGGGTACGGAGGTGTAATGGCTGTATCACTGTGTGCCAATGACCCATCAGGGGGCAGAGATGTGAGTGTCGAAGTTCCAGTAGAAGTCATCTGGGACAGGCTCTGTGGCAGAAATGGCAAGATGAGGGTCTGCAGGGCATGGAAGATCCCAGCTACATCTCGCTGATGTTCAGCCGTGGCAGCCATCCTTCCAGCCTATATCCACTCCATGTTCTCCATTGTCCTCTGCAGCTGTGCCAACTCTGTGCTGTCCTCGCTGGAGCCTGTCTGACTAGACAGTTCTTGTATCCGAGTAATGGCTCCAGCGAGGTCAGCCAAGAATTGTTGTAGGGCATGGAATGGACTGTGGGTGTCCGATAGGGACTGTGAGTGATCCCTGATGGGACTTATACACCCATCTATGGCATCCAGTTTTTACTGTCATGAGGTTGAAACCCACCCGCACCTGTTCAGCCAGCTCCTTCTGGCAGTCTAACACATGGTGTTGGAATGCCATGTGTCTTTCAATGAGGTGGTGGGAGCCAGTCATGGTGGTAGGTGCTTCCTGCTGTGTGGTCTGTGCAGGAGGTGGGCTCACCTCAATGCAGCTAGGCTGCCCTGCTCCTAGAGGTGGGGTGCAAAGGCTTTCCATGAGCCGTTGGAGGGTGTCGGAGCAGATGGCCAGGGGGTCCTCTTCATCATCAGTGAAGAGATGTCTGGTCTACTGGGCAGGAGGTGGTGATTGTCCCTCTGCAACGTAAAGGGGTGATGCAGGTTAACAGTGTGTTCCATGTATGTTGACACATTGTACATGTTTCCAGACAGACAGCATGACAATGTACATTGTGACTGTTTTGGAGGAGCTGGCTATTTGATGGGAGACAGTGGACATTTCGACTACATTGCGGATGTGAGGTTGTACTCGTACATTATCACCTCACAGTTTCCTCCTATGCCCGATGTAATTGGCCAATTTCTATGCACAAGCGGCATCAGTTGTGTCCTCTATCCTGTAGTGAAAGTGTTGCACTTTGTACCACATTGTCGTCAATGTTGATGTGCTGTGATTGCTTTCTGTGTGTGCTGCATTGTGGGAGAGTCACACCTGCAGCTCTGATTTAGCGGCCCATTATCCCTTTGAGGCGGCGTGCCTTTGACTTGTGTGCTTTCACGGTGCTGAGATGTTGGCGACTTGGGTCATTTGTGTTCTTGGACGGTTTTTGTGCTCGTGTGCATTGTTTGTCTGCTGATGTGTTGTTGGCATCAGGGGTTGTATGTGCACGTGGATGTGTCAGAGTGTGACCTGCTACTTTGAGGATGTGATCCACACTGGGCCACCTCAGTGTTGTGTCGTGCACCATGTCATGTATTTTGACTGCAGCCATGATATTGGTCATGCAGTGTCACTTGCAATTGTCAGTGTGGCTCACAGAGCCACTGCTTTGCCAGATTCAGCACATGTGCATGGGTAGGTTGTGGGATTGGTGATAGGGAGGGGGGACCCTTAGTGCACATAGTGCTGCAGTGTGCCAAGGGTATCAGGGACATGTTTAACAATCATTGTGGGTTTGCAGTTTGCTACACATAATTGTGCATGTGTGCCATTGTGCCCATCTCCCCTGTCCCCCCAGTCCCTGGTCGTTACTCACACTGCTGCTGTTGGATCAGGTCATATTGAGCTGTGTCTGGACTCCCAAATCCTTGCACCGTCTCCACAGTGATGACTGTGACCACAATTTCCTCCAGCTCATCCAGCGCCTCCTGTGGCGCAGGACTCCCACCTCCAGTCGCCATTGCTGCCTTCCTGTTGGCAGCGAGTTTCTGCTTGGTTTGGCTTTTCACATCATGCCAGTGCCTCTTGACCTCCTCAACACTCCGGCTGCATTCACATTGTTCATGATGGACTGCCATTTTTCCGTTTGTGTTGCCAATGACAAGTTGGAGGTGACGAACAGTTGTTGGTAGTGTTCTATCACCTCCGTGATGATGATCCGGATTTCCTGCGGACTGAACCCTGTCTTCCTCTTCCTCTTCTCCTTGCCCGTCCCTGAACATGGGGTTCCTGGCTGGTCCTCCGTGGGGCTTGTGGGGTTGGAGTCGTCCTCTGCACTCGATCCGGGTGCGTCCATGGTGCTACACAGTTTATTTTGGTTTAGGTGTGTTTTTTTTGTTGCTTTTATAGTACATTTTCCTGCGTGACACACGGGAATTGCAGGCCTGTCGCTGGTTGTCGCAAATTTTTGTATCACGATTTGGAGCATCACAACTTTATTGTGTCACCTTAAATTTTGCGTTATTGTTTGACTATCGCATGGTGCCGCCGGGTTGGGAATACAACGTTAACATCGTGTTATTTTGTTAAGCTAATTTTGCGATAATTATCACACGTTCTTGAGAATATCCCCCTATGTCTGATGATAACTGTTAATTATAGCATATGTCTTTAAGACTCACAGGGGCATATTCACAAGGAACTATTGCCGAGTTAATGGCACTTTATCGTAGCCAAAGTTGCGATAAATCTATCGCCCAATTCGCAAGCAGGTGTTAACAGTCCACAGCACCAGTTTACCAGTGATAGCAGCCGCAAAAAACATCGCCACGGATGACCCCTGCAACTATCGCTAATGAGATGCAGAGTGGGCATTCCTGCGTCAAAAGCCTCGACAACACAACTCCACAACATTCACAACGAACAGCCAGAACTGCAATAAGAAGACCAAACGGGTGATAAGGCGCGTTAGCAGCAGGAAAATAACACTTGCTCTGACCTGGTGCTAAGTCGGACCACAGCCTGCACCACAAAAGGGAGCACAGCCCACAGCCACATCGGAAGGGCAGCAGATGCCATGGATCCACTGGTCATGCGGCCTGGACACCCACGAGGGCCACAACACCCACTTCCACCACCCCAGGCCCCATACAGCACCCCTGGACCACCACCCAGGCAGAACTGACAAAGACAGCGGACCCACAGGAAACACACCTGCCTCACAGACCCAACACCTGACAATGCCATTGCCCAATACAGGTTCAAAAGGACAACCATTGCACGCATCATGACCAACAACGCCCAACAGGCCGACGGCACCAACACAGCAGACAACCAACATCCCACCCCACAAAAAGCTGCTGGCTGGACTGCACCTGTAGGCCCCTGGTACACCCAACCAACACCCACCACAGTTGGAGGAGTCACACAGCCAGCCACATCCAAGTTGCTCACACCTGTCCTGGACATCACCACAGCCTGGTGCCCCAGTCCCCATACATTAAACATAATGTGCAGGATCCGCTGGAGACCAAGCAAGGACCATAGGCCATAGCTGGGTGCACGCACATGTTGTAGGCAATCCACAGCACACATGTCATACCTGTGTCCCCTGCTGACACAGCACACAATCACCACAACAGAAAGCACACGTCTCACAGCAATGTGCAGGCAACAAGCGAACACCGTGGAACCTCCACCAATCTCACCTCCAAATACCCAGCCACTGTGCACGATTCCATCATTCTCCAACAGTCCATCAGCACCCAGCGTCCCCAGGATGGCACCAAGGGAAATGCACAGCCCCTTGGCAAGTTCCAAATGAACACCCCACTCACCTCAACTCCACAACCATGCAACTCACAACTCTGGCAATGCACACGTCACAAAAACAAAACCAACATGCAAAACAACATGCCCACCCACCAGCCACGACAGGACAACTCACAATGGAAACCTGGGCAAGCCGTGAACATGAGCCATCAATGGCATGGCACCTCAACCACACAATAGCCGATTGTGGGGAGAGGTGGCAACCAGGCATGTGTGAAGGATGCAGGAGAACCATGATTGGGAAACTACACAATTCCAATTGCAGAACACACCCATATCCATGGCGACATACACCTCTGGTGTATGGAGTGTGGTGGACAGTGGACGCAACCATGTCACCCCAGTCAGTGCGGAAATATTGCTTCTTATGTCCCCCCATAAGCGTGAGCGGAGTGGGATGGCCCGGCGTACGCCAGGCCAGCGTAGGGGTGTGAATAAAAAGCATGTAGCCCTGAGCGTGGTCCTCTACCGTAAACCCAACATCTCTGCCAGGGTGGTGCCACTCACCACGCCACAAGGCCGACGCCGTCCTTGTGAGCGGAGTTGCCTGCAATCCTGTATGCATGCCGTACCCCGGACTACTGGACCCCAAACCCGTCAGGCCCGCCCCTGCACCCCCAGGCCACACTGATCACCTGCTGACATCGGCGTGTGTCACAGAGGGCCCACCACGTGCAGGCGCAAGAACCAAGCCTGAGGCCCGTGACCTTGGCAGCCTCCTCAGACCATCACAGGCTCCACGACAGAGGCCCGCTTTAGTCCTCTTTCGTTGACGTACACTACTGCCGTCTCCGGTCTACACCACGGTCAAATAGGCCAAACATTTGGAACTGAGTCTTGATTACACCATGGCAGTGAACATTATTTAAGGCAGAGTTCACGTCACTATACTCCCTTCAATCTGGTGCCACGAAGTCTGTGCATAGCATTACAACCACACATGTCTGTTGGCCTTCGCAGACTATTGCCCTCGGCCTACGCTGCGCACGAGTAGGTCACAGAACTGGAACTGAACATCAATTCTTCAATGGCAGATTACATATCTACGCACGCAAGGAGAGGCGTGAGATGATGAGTCTGATGGGTTGCAGCCCGGAGGGAATAGGATCATCGTCACGGAGGTGATCGAACACTACCGACAACTGCCCAGTTGCCACTGTGCATCGACAGCTGGCTGTGGGCCCTTGCTGACCGCTGCCCCCGGCCTACACTGCGGTCGAATAGGTCACACACACCTTCAAATTCAGCCTCAGTATGTTTATGGAAGACTTCATGTCATTGTACAGGCCTCATTGCAGACTGCATCTCCTTTCATCCCCGGTGCCAAGATGTCTATTCCCCGAGATCTATGGTCACTTTCTGGTTGGACTTTGGGGGTGACTGAGTCCATGGACTTGGGCTTGTTGTCACCATCATGGCGGTGATACTGACTTCGTGGCAAAAACGAGGCCATGGCATTCTAGCCCACCATTTGCTGCTTCCGGATAACATCAGACCATTTGCCTCATGCCCTGGAGGACACCTTCCACTGTCTTCCGCAACACTCCGCAACATGCACCTCGGTCATTGATGAGGACCCGCACAGGTCGCATGGCCCATCTGACTGCACTGCAAGTCACCGTCCCGTGGCAGGGTGCCTGTGCCAGCCGCTGTGCATCCAGGGCCTATAACTCTGTGCAGCTCACGTCAGGGATACTGTCTGATTGAATTTTGGATGACCTCTGTGACAGTGGTCCTGGGCTCATCGACGCCATGTGCATGTGGCCCTGCGCTGTCCTCTGCCTCCATCCTCAACTGCGGACCACCAGGGCTCACACATCAAATCAAGTCCTGAGCGGCCCGGACGTCGCATCACCGCAGGAGGCACACGCCACCTCCGCCAGGACAACCTCCAATCACCATCTGCCAGAGTCGGAACGGTGGTCCTGAGAAACCTACGGAGTTGAAAAACACCTGTTGTGGTTGCCATCATCAGACTGATACCCTGCTCAGCACTCCAGGTGCCACTGACTCAGTGCCCCGCAAGCCATCGTCCATTACTGATTGTGTTTTGTGCTGTGGAGAGGCTGCGCAGCAATCTCATCTCAAGCAGTGTGGGAGACCTGGGACGTTGTTGAGGAAGCTGATGCAGATTTCACACCCCACACTGCATCTGCATCAGGAATATCTCGAAGGGACACAATCCAAGACTTTTTCTTCACATGAGCGAGCTCATCTCTAGTGCCCCAACCACAGTGCACTGCAACTCATGGGCACTTCTGTTTGCATGTTGTGTGTCCTCTGAACTTTCTCCTTCTCCCTCCATGTTGCTATGCAGGTGTTTTCAGTTTCCATTGCACTGATGTCCACTGTTCAAGTGGTTGCCAGCACCAAGCACTCCGTGTGGGCGGGCTTACACTCACCCCACACACATCCAGCACAGGCGTCACTGTATATGTGGCCCTGCCAATAAAGGGGCCGCAGCCACATCAACATGATATCTGTATGTGTCCCTGTGGTCTTGTTGTATGCATGAGGGCCCTGGGTCCTACAACATTACATTGTGCTGTGTACAGCGGATGGAGACATGTCACCGCAGGCAGCGCGTTGGAGCTTGGCCATGTAGTTTTGTCATCACCCACTCAATTCATTAGGGGAGTGGGCTGGGCAGAGCCAACGTGGGTATGTGGCTGCTATATGCGTGTCCCTCGGTGTGGTTCTGTACTGTGAATGTGCATCTGCATGTGTCTCTATGGCTGTGTGGGTCTCCTTTGTGGGGTGTGGGTGGTCCCTGAAGTGTAATGGACACCAACATATGTGATCTAGTTTGCCTTCCATGGGTTTGTACCCCAATCATGCCTGTTCGGCCACCTTCTTTTGGCATGCTGACACATGGCAACGGGGTGCCATGTGTGGGTGGGTGAACTGATGTGAGCCAGCTGTGCTTGTGGGTGCTTCCTGCTGTGTGGTCTGTTGTAGGCTCTGTGTCCTCCTCTGAGTACTTTGTCTGCCCGGGTCCTGGTGGTGGGTTGCGTGGGATGTCCATGGGCTGTTGTAGGGTGTCGGTGTCGAAGGTGTGGTGGTCCTCTCCAGCATCGCAGATGTGTTGTCTTGTGTGCTCTGCTGGAGGTGTTGTGTGCCCCTCTGCAATGTAAAGGGGAGATGCATGTTGACATTGTGTTGACATGTATGTTTGCGCATTGTTCTGGTCTTCATGCAGACTGTATGACAATGTACAATGTGACTGTTCGTGAGGTGCTGAATCCTGCTGCAGGACAGTGTACATTTGGACTACATGATGGATGTGAGGTTGTACCCGTACATTTCCATTTCACAGTTTCTTGCTCTGTCAGATGTAGTAGGCATGTTTCTGTGCATGTGCGGAGCCAGTTGTGTCCTCTGTTCTGCAGTGTCAGCTATGCGCATTGTACCACGTTGTCGTCAATGTGGGTGTGCTGTTCTTGCTATGTGTGTGTGCTGCAGTGTGCCAAAGGGATGAGGGACATGATTCTGGGTGATTGTGGGTGTGCAGTATGCTACGCCTCGTTGTGCATGTGTGGCTTTGTTCCCATCTCCCCCGTGCCCCCAGTCCCTGTTGATGTTGTGTCAGGTCCTCTCGATCTGTGTCCATACTCCCTACTCCTTGCACCATCTCCACACTGATGACTGTGGCCTCAGTTTCCTCCAGCTCATCCTGTGTTGCTGGACTGCCACCTCCTGTCACCGTTGCTTCCTTCCTATTGGCAGTGGGTTTGTGCCTGGTTTTGGTTGTCACGTCATGCCGGCGCCTCTTGGCCTCCTCGATTGGCCTCCTCGGCACCCGACTGCATTCTGGGTGCTCTGCTTGTGGGTCAGTTGCTGGTAGTGTTCTGTCACCTCCGTGATGCTGGTCTTGTTTTCCTGAGGTCTGCACCCCGTCTTCCTCTCCCTCTTCTCCTTGGCCTTCCCCGACCCCATTGTTCCTTGCTGGTGGTCTGTTGTGGGGCTCGCGTTGGACTCTGCGCTGGGTCAGTTTGCATCCATGTTGCTACGTGCTTTGGCTTGTTTCTGGTGTGTTGTTTCTGTCTTTTGTGTGGTGCATTTCCCTGCCAGACGCGTGGTATTTGCAGGCCTGTGGCTGGTTTTCGTGACTTTTTGTACCGCATTGGCCTTGTTGCATTTTTTCTGCGTTCGCGTTTCATGATTTTGTGGCGTGGCGTTGGATTTTGCGCGGCCAGTTGACTCGTTATTGGGTGACTATCGCATGCTACCGCTGCGTTGTGAATACTTGGTTGGCACGGCGTAATTTTCCCGCATTGGGATGCGATGTTGGGAGTTGCGTTAGGCTACTCTTGTGGTAGTTATCACACATTCTTGTGAATATACTCCACAATGTATTTATATGCACTAGGATTGGACCACCTTTGTGAGGTTACTAATACCAGGTGGTACATTCACGGTGAACATGCTCTTTCACTACATCATGACTGCACTTACAATAACTATGTCCTCCGAATCTGACTTTTAACCTAAGGACCTCTTTGTTTCCTTACCTTACTCTGCCTTTACTCTATAGCCATACCTGGAAATAACTGCTTTCTAGGTTTATTAATTTATTTTTTATTAGAGGTTCTAATTGAATTCATGAACCTCATTCTCTGGGTAACCAAGGACCGATTTTCCACTTCATCATTAATATTAGTTTTAGATATTCTAATTACTTACGCTAGGCTTCACTTTAATTAAATTGATAAGGTTGTAGGCCTTCTTATTAGGAGTCCCTATGATTATTAAGCACTAATTTTATGATGTATTAACTATATTGTGATTCCTCTATCAAATATACATTGACTTACAAATTTATATGACAACTAAATGTAACACCACTTTTCCATTTTTCTGTTTTATTGTCGAGGTTTCATGCACTATGATTCATTATTAATAATTCCAATTTGGCGCCCGATTCGTAATGGTTAGCACCAGCTTCTAGCACGATTACCTACATCAGGGTTAATATAACATTAAATATGCCAATAAGTAACGTTAGAGTTTGTGTTTATCTTTATAGAGACACTGATAGGCCTTCTTATTTTGGAAATCTTTAATACTCTTTATATACAATTTATAACTATTATATTACAATAACCACGTAATTTCGTAATTGAATAAACATTAATTTATCAATCTATATGCTTATCATTTGATATTCATAGTTTGAATTTTCTTGGAGTTTCCAAGCTCTATGTTCTACTATTAATCATTCCAATATGGCGCATAACGTTTTACGGTTACCACTAGTCTTTAGCATCTACAGTAATAGCCCATTTTTTTTCTCCTCGCCCTTAATACTGTGATCCAACATGGCGCTTATGAGGAATGCCAATGGTCATCCCACAAGAGGAGCATTAGAAGAAAGCATGCAAACGCATAGGAAACTTCAATCTCTACTCCCTGTGTACTTGCACTGGAAAATCAATTGGGCTTCTTTTTTCAGGGACAGCACACGGACCTTTACGTTGTTTGAATACTTTGGTCCTAACAGATTTACTCCATACTCTGGGACCCTTACTAAGAATAATATTGGGTGGGTCCATGATATGTTTTGCTTCGCCTATCGGTAGTGTAGACTATACTTACAGTTACTTCTTAAATCTGTAAGCACTGACTTTTGACTCTTTTGTTTTTAAGATTTCTACAGGTCTGTGTGTCATGTTGAGTCTTCGGAATTCTCAGCACCAGGACATGCAGTCTGCAATGGCAGATTGCATCTCTTTGGTGAGGGGTCCCTGGGTAGACACAACCAGATCTGCATCTCCAGAAGAGCCTCTTCAGTACCCATGCCCTAGGTACCTGGGGTACCATTTACTAGGGACTTACAGGGGTAGCTGAATGTGTGCCAATTATGGTACATTTTTTTAGGGAAACAACATTGGTACTGGGAACCTAGTTAGCAGGGACCCAGTGCACCTTAGTCAAAGATGTATAAAAACCAGGCACAAAGTGGGATGGTACAACAACTGGCACCCAGTTTCTCACATTGGGGAACTATTTTGTAGGTGTATTTACACATGTGTAAGGTAAATGCAGGCACTCAAAGTGAAGACATCTAATGGCTGAAGAGGCTGGTCCTTTGGCTAGCAATCTGTGCTGTGGCGGGAGGGATAATTAGTTGAGTGACATTTCAACAGACCCATGGCAAAAGAGTGTTGATTGACTGCTTCTATGTGCATTCAATTTTGTATGATATTTTTGGGGAAACGTGAGGCTGGCAAAACAGTAAAAACTGCCTGTAAGCCAAAAATCGAATGGGTTTTTCTGTTCTAGAGTAATAAGTCGCCGAGTCCCTGGAATGAACACATGATAGGTAAGAAACCTGTCTTTCAGGATTCTTCACTACTAGGCAATCAATGTGATTCTATTCCTTAAGGAGGCATGCAACAAAATAAATTATTTTTAGTTCACATTTTTTCTCCGTTATACCTCATGTACTAATCCATTTTATGCGTAATGCACAACCAACACCCATAATAAAACAATTCAGTATTTGTGCATTGAATCCAAACTGCATTTGCAATAATTTAAAAGTAAAGTTATCCGTGGCATTTTTTTATATACTTTGGGGCATTGTGAGTCACAATGATCACTGCTCTAAGATTGCTTGAGCCTAAGACTGAGACGTGGTCACAACGTCACACTTGCAAGGGACGCTGCTGTCTGGAGAGTGAGGGGAATGGGGACACCGTGGGAGAGCAGCCCTCCTGAGATGCTCCTGAGATACCCTCACCTCCACTTTTGTTGGTTGAAGCTTGTCAAGGAGCAAGCCCGGAGGGCAATTGTGGCCAGGGGGTGAGTGAACAAGAGTGCGCCTGAGTGTGGCAACCTTAGTGGTCTGCGCTGAGTGCGAGCCCAGTTCCTTGCGTAAGTGGGCCAGTTAGGTCTGGGTGCAGATTGCAGGGGCTCTGGTGATCTCCTGCTCGGCCAGCTACTTTGCATTATTGCTGTTCTTCACTGACTTTTCATCCCCTCTGCCATTCCATCACATTCGTTATGCCCCCTTCACCTCCCTCCCCTCAGAGCCCGGGCCCTGGTCTCTGGGATAAAACTCGTGAAAGGGGTTGGTGGAGGTGGGGTAGCAAAGCAGCGTGTTGGTGGTGCCGCTCTCTGTGCTCTCAGGTGAATCTCCTCATAAGTACCTGAAGTAGCTACCTCTCCTCCGAGATAAAGCAACTCACGAGGTGTGAGGCAGGGAAAGAAGGATTCCCTTGTAATTAACCCACCAAAAAAGGGCAGTGGGTTAAAGATTATTAGGACACCCAGCTCGGGTAATCACTACACCAGCCACACCAGCTACACCAGCCACACCAGCCACATCAGCCACACTAGCCAGTATAACAAGGTGGTGGCCATTAACCCCTTTAAAACCACATAGCACAAAACTACAAGGACTACAAGGATGAGATCGGGTAGAGTTCAGGGCAAGGCGCAAGCTTCCACCAAAAGGAAATGGGAGAGAGAAGTTACACCAGCAGATCCAATTGTAAAGCGGAGACCACAAAATGCAAAAGCAAGTGGTGCTGACCATGGTCACCCCTCTGCCCTGAGGTCTAACAGTCCCACATATGACTCAGAGCCAGATCCTGAGCTAGAGGCCCGCCCAAGCGCGTTACCCAGTTTTGCCCTTGCTGGCAACTTGGAGATATGCCAGCTTATAGTGAAAGATGAGGATAAAGAAGATAATGAACCGTGGATCAGCCAAAATCATCAAAAATAAATACTTTTGGCAGATAGCTAAATATGATAATACTCCACAACTAAATATGAACGATAAGTCTCAACTAAAAAAGGAGAAGGACTGTTCTCGCCTGGAATGGGAAAGTCCCTCCTATTCCCTTCCATCTCTCAATTTATTCTCAATTCTCAATTTATTGACCTCCCAAAATGTACAATTACACAGTTGATCATTCGGTCTTGAGCCTGTCAGTATGGTAACAGTAGGTCCAGAGAAACGGGTACAGGAAGATGCATCCAAGATTCATGCATTTGCTGCATTTAAGCTAAATGCTGATATGTACCCTACAATGCCAGATTTGCCGAACACAGACATTCAAGAAGCTATTGTTGAGGAAGAGCTATTAAAGAAAGTGCAGACAGTTGAACTCTCCCAAGTTGTGGTCCGTTATACTTAGGCTATCCGGTTTTAGGTTCAAACCTATAATAACTGAAAAAACCCTACTGAAAGGAAAAATGGCCATCATCAATGTAAACATATAAATACTGAAAAACACCTTCACTACCACAAATTAAGTGCCATTCAAAGAAAGGAAACGTTGAGTGAAAGAGTCGTTTTTATTTCTTCCTAAAGGGACCAATAAAATGACACTTTTTTATACAAGGCAGCAGCAAGACAGTCTGGACTAACCTTATTCTCCTTGAGTTCTGTTGTTTAGGGATGTCACTAAAATATTGTTTCTTCTTCCGTCTGCTTTTTTCAGTTTTGTGGTCTTTGGTCTAAAGATGCATTGTTTAAAAGCATGTTTTAGGTCCTAATTAGTTATTTTATAAACTGTAGAGAATCAGAACTATCAAAATCATATTTGATATGTTGGCTACATTTGATTTCACTGATAGGTAAAATGGCTGGTTTAATAAGAAGCTTTCTCAATATGTACCATCACATTTACCCACTGACAGAAAATGGGTGAAATTCTTTGATACATCAGCCCCCTTTTCTAGCGAGTCATTATTGATTGTAGGTGAACTGACAAATACCCCAGGCTTTAAGCATTCAATGCAAGGTGTAGTGACAGGTATATGTGAAAAGAGTGTTGTCACCAAACATCTGAGATAGTGGTGAAAACATAACACTAGACGTTTGGTAAACATGGAACGCAGTGTCACTTAGAATGCTGCTGCAAAATTTCCTACCAAGTTCAATAAAGATTGGAGTGATATTGTTTGTATATACAGTAATTCAGCTATGTATATGAAAAAGTTGTATGATAACCTGTCAAAATCGATACCTGAGCTGAAGTGCTTCCCTGTAAGAGATCCTTGTCACCTGCTAGATGGTATGCTGAAAGCATCTTTGCAATTTTTAGACTTCATGAAGAATGCTATTGACTTTGTACTCCATTCTGGTGCACTGTTTCGGTATGCTCATGTTGTGCTTTGTGTGGCATCCAAGAAAGAGTCATCCTAACTGTGTCATTTAGCCGGTGGTTCTCAGTCCTAGAGGCTGTGAATGCTATATTATCCATGTGGCGACCATTTACAGAATTCTTGCTTAGTGGTGATGCCAAAGGCAAGAAATGTGATGATCCTTGGTCACATAAAGATAGTGATGTGATAAAAGTACAGTCTACTGCATGCTTAGGATTTTACAGGAAAACTTGACTGCTGTATTGGGCATAATCAAAATACTAGAGTCTGAAAACACCAATGTCTACCAAGTGCTCATCATTATTGGTGTAGATGTGAAACATCTCCTTGAGAGTAAGCTGGGCGACACTTTTAGTGACTTTGGCACTGCAACATGCTCCATGTTAGAATTCTTGCCACTTGGTAAGCAAAGAAATGTTGAGTAGCAATTCAGGAAATTTTATTTTACAGTCTATGGGAAATGGCTTGCAATGATGCATATAAATGTCCCTTCACCAACCATGGCATTTGAAGCTAATGAAGCCTCACTGAGGTACTCTGCACAAGTTCTAGATCCCTTCTGCATTTTCTCCAGGCTCTGAAAAGTACTGCTTCACCTTTGACTGCTTCAATAACTGAGGGCAAATGTGCTCAATTCAATACATATGTTGCAGAACATGTCCCAGAGAATCACAATCTTCAGGTGCACCAGTATTGGCATGGAAAGTTATGTCATTGGGCAGAGTTAGTAAATTGTGTGCTGGCTGTTTTGGTGTTGCCCGTCTGAAGTGCCAATGCTGAGAGGGCCTTTTCACAGATAAACGTTTTTATAGGAAGGAAAGAGCAAGCACGCATGACCAAAGATTCACTAAAGAATAATTGTATGGTGTACTACAATAGGTTTGATTTAGAAAAATGTATTTGGACCTCACATATGCTGTCTATACACATGCACTATCAGTGCAGAAAGCAAGCAATAATTAAAAGCAAAACATTCCATAAACACCGGAAAAAGACTGTTTCTGTTGTTTTTAATGGTGCGAAAATATGTAACCACTGATAACCACTATTTTTTAAGGTATTGAAAACACTGGAAAAACCCCCACAAGAATTTTCCAAAAATAGAAACTGCTAACAGGAAAGCCTATTTATACTGAATTCAATGCAAACAACAGTATTGGCTGTAACTCATCATTTTAACAAAATGGACATTCAGGTGGACTTGGTCAACACCATGGCAATCTTCGGGGCAGAAATTGATGAGAAACTTAGAAAGCTAAATACACTAGTTACAAGGGCCCAATCAAACCACCTTAATGATTTTAAACTTGTACTTGCAAAGAGGTAGTAGACAAACTGGCACAACTTCTCGTAATTATGGAAGGAATCCTGGTAGCAGTTAAAAACAGCCTGAGCCCTGAGGCCCGGTCTGGGTCTACATCAAGAGAGGAATTAAACAGATTGAAGATAGCAATCCCTGGTGGTTAAGAAGATTTCAATAAAGTGTTGGCAATTGGAGAATGTGGGGAAATAGAGGAGCAAAATCCAGAAACCCAACATAGGCCTCTATATGAGTCTCCTGATGGTGGCAATTTGAAGAACAAACCTAAATTGAAAAGAAGCGTGCAAGGAAAACAAGGAATACAATCTACCCTGGTCATACAGTGATCATTCTTCCCTCGTTAACATTTCAGCAGGAGGACCTAGACCATCCTGTGAAAGTCCCTGCGGATCTGGATACATTTAGCACTGTTCCAGCACCAGCTCGTGATACTGCTCACAACAAACCAACATCTGCTGTAAAATTTACGATAATTCCTACCACACACAGTGTGCCCCCTGGGTTAGGTAGTCCGTTGATCAGGAGAACATTTGGTATGCAAGAAATCACCCGAGAGGCTCCCACATTGGGATCCACATTGTGGCCTGAGAACTTGCAAGTGAAAGTGTTTAAAGAGGAGGAAACTGAAACTCAACCTATAGAAGAACAGTGCCCCCTGGAGCCCCAAGTGCTGGCAGTAAATGGAGCAACCACCTAGTGACATCAAGAGATCATTATAGCATTGGCAATCAGCCCTCCAGCTCGAACAATACTGGGCAGAAGCTGCTTTGGATCCTGAGAATTTATTTCGAGAGGCTTCCAAAATGATCTAAATCGTTCAAGTATCCTAAAATTGATCAAAGCCCTGCCAGGCATGGAGCATGCAAAGTCCGACAATATTTAATTAATTAAGCTCATGCCAGCCATAGGGAATCAGTACACGGATCCTACCCTGGTTACCTTTTCATCTTCGGTGCTTCCGGCCCAAATCTTGGAAAAGAAAAGCACCTGACATCCAGGGGTACTGAAGTAATCATTTTCAGGGGGATCGCTACCCCCATGTGCTACTAGCAGGGCCACCACTAGATGAGCAAGCGGTGACCAACATGGTGGTTGGCCCTTCTTCCTGGCACAGCACGAAAACAACTTAGATTTTACATAAGTGGCAGTTAAAGTAACCAAAAAAGCAGATTCAGGCCTGCAGCAAAGACTGGTTGCAAATAATGAGCATCAAAACCCCTGGGGCTGGCTACTGAGAGCCCAGTCTCGAACTGGGAGTAATTAGGATTGAGTAGAGAGGCGTCCACCAGTAATAGATATGGGTGGCCTCTCAGTCTGCTCTTGGAACATCAGTGGCTTACAGACAAAAGCCACAGATCCAGTGCTTACAGGATTCCTGGCTTCATTTGACATGTTAATGTTCCAAGAGACTTGGGTGCAAAAAAGTATCCTTTCATCGGATACGTAGAGTAAATAAAACTGTCAAGAAGAAGGAGCGCCTATGGAAGAGCGAAAGGCGGCTTTGCAACTTACATCACCACTAATTTAGTGAGTAAAACCGCAGAAGTGTATGTGGATTACCCAAACATGCTGGTATTGAAAATGGAGAGTGGGGCCAATAATCGCAAAAAATTTGATTCTTCTTATAAACGTATACATCAATCTAAAGAAAAGAGCGGTCTAATCTAAAAGAATGGTAGCCCAGCTATCCCAACAAGAATGTCATTACATGTCACACTGGCTAGTCACAGGAGGTTTTAATCTTAATTTATTCCACCAGCCATCAGAGGAACATACAGATGCGGTTTGACCTCTCCCTGAGCAAGCAATGCAACTGAAAATCAGGAGGGATAAACTCGGAGAAGAGCTTATAAAGGCCTGTGAGCTAATGGGCCTGCTGCCTGTGAATGGTCAGAAGCCAGCTGACACCCCTCGAGTCTGGACAAGAGTCTGGGGCAACCAGGCTTCAATATTAGATAATGCATTGGTTTTAATGTCCTTATATAAACTGGTTTGCAGCTATAGTTATAGTCCATCGTGTAGAGAGCAACCACAATCCTCAGGTTATTATGGTGAATACAATAATGTGTAAATATGAGGCTGTCCGTATGTTGCAGGGGGAGACTCACACAGAAAATCTTAAACGTCTAAAGTGGATCTCACGCTCCGTTAACTCTACAGCTGAGGAGGCAGTTGCAAGCTTGCATAACCTAGCTCTAACTGGTCCTCATCCAATAGTGGTTTGGGAAACACTCTCCGACAAATATGCCCAAAAGCCAGAAAGTAAATAGCCACAATAAGGGATCTCGACTTGCCTACTGTAAAACAACAACTGTGCCTGCCGATGTAAAAAAAACAAGAATGAAAGTAAACAAACTCTTCCGACAACTACATCAAAATTTAGGAGATTTAAAATTACTGCAAAAATTCTGCAATGAGAGACGGCACCTAAAAAGAGATCTGGGAACATAAACAAACTGCTCCACATGGCCAAATCAAAAGACTCAAAAAGATTTTGGCAAATAAGCAATAGGAATGAGAAAAGCACTGCAGCGGCAAACAACACAAATATCAGTGAGATTGAATGGGTCCAATACCTGAAACTACATTTTAAGGAAGATTCAATGGTTAAAACTAGTCCTCTCAGTTCCAAAAAAGACAAAGTTGACCCACTGATAATGACATCGGAGGAGGTTGAGAGCGTCAACAAAAACTCTCGGGCTGATTGCGCCCCTGGCCCAAATGGGCTTCCCCAACCCCTGTTTAAACATGTTATATCATATGGGGCTGACTTCCTGGCGTCAATGTTCAATTAAATTCTGGAAAACAACGTTATTCCTGATAGCTGGAGGTGGTCAATACTTCATCCCATTTTTAAGCAAGGTCAGGAAAGTTTTCCCCGCAACTACCAGCTAATTGCACTGATGGATGTTGAACTGAAATATTTCTCCATGCTACTATTACATGATTTGGAATCTTGGTTGTATAAAAATGGAAAACTCCCTATAAATCAAACTTGCTTTTTTAACGGGCCAAGGTACTCTAACCAGCCTTATGGCCCTGAGCCTAATAACAAACAGAGCAAATGCAACAGGAACATCTCTTTACATGTGTTTTGTAGACTCAAGGTAGCTTTTGATTTTGTGCCGCCAGAACAAGCTTTGGGCCAAACTTCAGTGATGGGCCTTTTTTACCCAACATCCTATGTGCAATTAGGCTGGTTTATTCGGCCACATGGGTCAATATAAAAATTGGAGATGGCATGCATGTATCAAGGAAAGTGCAAACAACAACTGGCATAAAACAGGGCTGCGTACTAGCCTTCCTACTTTTTAATCTTATTTGGTGGATCTTTCAGTAGAGCTAGATGGACAGATAGCTCATGCACCAAGCATTGGAGGACAACCAATGTCTCACATTTTATATGCTGATGATCTACTGTTGTTTAGTAACATTCGAAGAGGCCTCCAAATGTTGCTTAATCCCCTTGGTACTTATACACAAAAGAACAGCCTGGAAGTAAACTATAAAAAACCTAGTGTGATGGCTTGCAAACGAGGCCCCAATAAAAGTCAAAAAAGGGCATCTTAACAGAAATAAAATTACCTGCTACATATATTTAGAGGTCAAAACAGATGCAACTTGCACCTTTGCATCTCAGAAGAAAGTGATTAGGGCAAAAGCTAAGGCCATCAATTATGAATTTTCAACACAGGCTAGATCCATGATCTGAAAGAGGGGAGCAGTTATGAATGCCGAATTGTTGCCAACCCTCGCATATGGATCACAGATAATTTTAGGTGACGAGGCTCTTCTGCTTGACAAACTGTTAATCAGAGCCTATAAACAAACTTTCAGGCTACCTAGGTCAGCCTCGCCCGCTCAACTCTGGTTAGAATGTTTTCTTACAAAACAGTCCCTTGCCAGGCTGGCAGCATTTGTAAAGCTCTGTCATAAACTGCGTGCAGTGGCCGATAACACCTTGGCAAATCTAGTCTGGTCCGAGATTAATCTACAAAGGGGAAATAGCTCCAACAAAGAAATATCTTGATAATTGTATCAAGTTGTTAGAGTTGGGCGACCTTTGGAACTCTAAGATCACCGGACAAACCTTTAAGAAAGTGGTAAATAGGTGATCAGATTGCAAAGCTGAACCGCGGATAAGGAATTGCTGTACAAACGTCATCACTGTTGGCTGGTGGTGAAATCTTATTCAATCCCAAGGGAATCACTCCTGCTTGCTGAACCTTACGACCAGAAGGTTAAACAGTAATTTCTGGACCTCAGATTTGGAGAGATACCCACACTGGATCTCATGCCAAAATGGAGGATGGGCGGCCTACCTGAAGTCCGGACCTGTTGCTTGTGTCATCAGGAGATTGAGACTCTGCTCCACTTTACATGTATCTGTCCGATGCTGATTGACCACCACAGTAGAAAACTATTAAGGTGAGACTTTCTTGACCAGGGAATTAGATCCTGTAGGACTGCACTTGTAGAGTCAATAGACCCAATCAATATAAGATTGAACACTAGCCAAGTCCAGTTTTTGGACATTTAAAAAAATAGTTTAAAAATGTATTAATATCGAGTACTGAGTGAACTTGGTGGAGAGGAGGGCCTGGAACCTGATTTTAGGCCATGACAACCCAGTCATTTTTAGGCCAAATTTCCAGGAGCAGGTAAACGACAAGGACGGGTAGCTAGGGTCCCCCATTGTGGTGGATCCCTATCCCGTCTTGCAAAGGTTAATTTGCTTGATCTGGCACTTTTGTTTTGCACATTGGCACTTTAATAAAGCACAGTCTTGTATATAGGTACCTTATTTGGCTGAAAATCATTGTCCACTTAGCATAGCACCTCCACCCGCTCCTTGAGTTTGCACACAAGCACTTTACCACCTATCTCGGTGTATTTAGGAGAACGATAATTTGCAGTCCTGCAAATTTCCACTTCCCTCCAATTAGGGATATTGTTGGTGCTTGATCAGTCATACCGAGATATTTATCATCTGTGGTTGGCATTTTTATCTTTATAGATAAGAAGGGTTGAAAGAAAATGTAAAAATCAATTAATATGATGCTCAATGGCTGAAGTAGCTATATGATGACCTTGTATTCTTATTTTTTTTTATTGCTTTGTACTATATGATTGTGATGTGTATATTGTTTGAATTGACTAATAGACCATAAACAGTTTCTTACTGCATCTAACTGCAGTTTGTGGGTAATCCCTGTAGTAATGAGGTGCTTGGCATAAATGAAAGGTTTCTGAACACTAGGGCTCTGGGGAGCATGTACTAAGAGTACCTTCCCAAAAAGAGGTCACACCTTACACACTGACTTTTGGCGCGTAAACTCTGGTTTTGCAAAGATACATACGAAATAATACATAGGTCATATCGCGAATCACCATTTTGAAATCACAATTTGCAGGGAGTTGCACAACAACTTGTCTAATGAACCTTAATACCTCAGGTGGCAATTTGAGGGCCCACGTGAACAGCAGACCCCGTCCCTGTATTTGCATTCCCATATCAAAACCTTATTTTTATTAAGCCGCACCAGTTCTTGTAAGGAACCGATGCTGCTTAAAAAAAACAAAGCACATCCTGGGGAGCACCTGCACTACTACCCACTTCTCCTTAGTTTGTGAACATGATTCCAAGGGGGGTGGGTGCTTTCCCTTTGGTAGTAACCAGTATTCCCGAGTCAGTAACCAGCTCCTTTGAGTTGTTAACTGTTCAGTGGATTGAGACCAGAATTACTTCCAAAAACCATTCATATATTGCATGCTGAGTCACACAACTTGGAAAGAACGCCCATTTTACCCCTTCCAGACTCCTATTCTCTACGGGTTGCAAATACTAAATAGGCATTTTTGCAGTCGCATACTCAGTGATATTGCCAATCGCAGGGGCTGCGATAGCATACTCCTTTCATACATCTGGCCCTATAACCCTTAACAACAGCAGCTAATGACAGGGCAGTTTCAATTTGTGCAAGTCATTCTGGGTGATTGCCAGATGTATTGTTTCTACCATTGACTGTATCCTTAGTACCAATGATAGTGTGTTTCAACGCCAGGCTTTGCCTTTGAACCGCCTTCTCTTTAGGAGATGGGATGTGAACATCCTGCTCCCATATGGACTTCACAAAGACTTCTCAATCTGTCGCAGTGCTCAAGGCTCCAATAAGATTTGACCTTACAGTAGGCTGGCTTTCTGAGCAGCTGTCTTGTCACTGCTTTGAGGCATGACTCCTCTACAGCACCCTAGAGCAAAGCTTTTCTGCATTATTAATAAACGTGACAGAAGTTGCTTTTAATGACCTTTTTATGCTTGCATGAATAGACTGAGTCATCGTGGGTCTTTGCAGTGAATTGCAATAGCATCATGTACTCTCCATATGAATTGTAAACCCTATCACCAAAGATTAGCAAGCGTTTTTTGTTTACCAAAAGGCAACGCAGTTTAGTGCAACCGTTGGTCGCACGCTTGCCACAGTACATGAAAAACAAAATGTACCCTTCAAATTTTAATGGATAGTTTCTTCTTCTTCACCATGTGAAATCCACAAAAGCATCAAAGAATTTCCTGGTAAATGTCACGAGCTGGCACCACCATGGTAAGCAACAATAGCTTTCGTAACATCCTGAAGTGTCTGAATGAAATCTCCGGAATGTCATCGTTGGCATGGAGCCGGCAAAGTCACGCGGTGAGCGTGGTGGTACCCGCAGAAGACGCTGACAAGAAAATTATGTTCTTAGATGTTTATAAAACAAAATGTTCCAGTGGTAATTCAAAACCCGCTAACACAGTGTGACAAGTGGCTATTTATAAGGCCTAGGAATGAGGAATGCGAGGGCCCTCTGTTAACCTGCTTTAAAAGTCATTCATTTGCTTTAAACAAAAAAAAGTGCTGTGTATATCTTGAACCTTAAAATGTTATAGACCCGGCTCACCCAAGAACACTATTTGCCTTCCGGGCGCTCATTAGTCTTTAGAATTGTCGTGTCATTAGTTTGAATAACAACAGGCACAGTAGCTGCTCTCCAAAAGGTATAAATCAGTTGAATTTTTGACCTGCAATTTCTTATTCGCTCCTTTCGACGTATCTATTTTTTAAGTGCGTTGCCGTTGGCGCGTGACAAACTCACCCGGCAAAGAGGTATTTGGACTTAGAATGACGCGTCAGCACATCGTGCTGCCTTAACCAGTGCTTGGAATGAACATTTGGAAGAACAGGTTTTTACTCTACCAGGGGATCTGTTTGCAGCTGAAAAGTTCAAGTACGCTCCCATTCAAAGCATCGTGCCGCTGCTTAAAACCGGAAGCAAGAGAGGCTTTCCTTCGAAGAATCTTACATGTATTGTGGTGATTCTCGAAAGCGTTGATGGGTACAGGACGTAGAACTACGGGAGTGAAGAGGAAGATCCTGAAATGTTTATGTGCATCACTAGTATTTTTACTTAATAGAATGTATGGCAATATGAAATACTTCAAGGGTCATCAATTGATAGGGTCATGGTCAGCGATACTATACTATAGATACTCTCTGACTGTAGCATGAGCTATTTGGCTCCAGCGTGAATATGATTGGCTACAATGATCCCCTTGGAGAAAATGGGTACAGAAAGTTGAATATGGTGATCTTGGACCAGAGATGGCTCTCAATATAGGCAGCCCACAGTCTGGCAACATAAGGCTCTGATAGTGTAAATTGCACCAGTGACAAAGAAGGCTCAACATTTCTGTTACTTTCCTAATTCCAAGGATTGTACTCGCCCAGACATAGATCTTGACAAAATCTCTCATAGTAAGCAAGCCCAGAAACACCACAGAACAAAATATATATTTCCACAGCAACGATGCAGTAATCAAGTGGTATCGTCAGTAATTTTCAGGATGCTATGACTTTAAACAGTACAACCAGAAGTTTTCTCTGGAGCACAGTAGTTCTTCTTTTAAGACATGTTCTACTGTGCAAATCTTGAAATCTCCTAGCAACTGGTTCACACGGTTTAAATGATCAGCTATATGCTGGTCAAGCTTCTTTTTTTTAAGTTTAGAAAGCTTTATTTAATATCATAAGCCAAGTAAAACATCATTACAGAGAGAATCAAAGGCAGTGTAACAAAACAATAGAATAAAATTGAATTCTTACAATATTAACAAGTGCCATAAGGGAAGTAGGGAATATACTTACAGGAAAAGCTTTTAAAGGTTTTTTAATTAATGGACAGGGAGGGGCAGGAGGAGAGAAAAGAAAAAAGGAAGTGGAAGGAAGGGAGAAAGGCAATCAATATACAAAGTAAATACTTGTAATTAACGTGAACTAATAAATGTATATATAAAAAAAAAGCTGTATATTGGTCATGAATAAAAAAGGATATCAAAACAAGATATTCAAGGGACAATTTGAGAGAGAAAGTTAGTTAAAGGCAACCTTAACAAATCTTTTTTGATCAGAAGAGGTACAGTGGTGGCAAAAGCACGATCCAGCCTATGGTGGTGGCATAATAAGTTCCACCATGCATTGTATGAAATCTTTGAAGTGTTTTTCCAGTTGGTTGTAATTATCTGTAGAGAAATGGCTATATACAAATCTATAAATTTACGCACATTACAATGAACATTCCATATAGGTGCAGCACCACCCAGAAAGATATGATCAATCTCAAAGGGGTGGTCAGTAGCTAATAATTCATTTAATTTAGACAAAATACGGGACCAAATGGATTTAACTAACGGGCAGTGAAAGAACATATGAAAAAAATCACTATTGGCATAAGAGCATGACCAGCATTTTTTAGAGTCAATTAATTTAAAACTATATAAATCAGAAGGGGTAAAAAAAAGTCTATTGTAAAAGAAGTACAAAGTCTGTGTGGTGCTAGCAGAACGTGAAGCAGTGTGCAACTTAGACCATAAGGAATTCCAAACCAGAAGGGGAAACTCTTGGGCTAGATCCTTTTCCCAGGAAAGTTCAAGTTTAGATTTGCTTCTTTCAACAGGAGGACGGGAAAGTAATTTGTAAATAGCAGCAGCTTTAAGAGGAATAGAGAAATCTGGCAATGGGGAAAGGGTTGTGTCAGTAGTGGACAGAGAAGCACTTTGAGAAATAAAGAAGGCTAAGGAGTTTTTAAGCAAGGGATACTGAGAGGAGTGTGCATTGGAAAGATGAAAGGAGGCACGAATGTCAGGGAAGTCACGTAAGGTATTATTGTTAAGTAAGCGATCGTAAGTAATAATGCCTTTATCAATCCATTCTTTCCAAAAAAGTGCTCTATGATTAATCTTTAAGGATTTGTTATACCAAATTGGAATTGAGGAATGAAACTCCGACTGCGAGAGGGAAGAGCGAAAAACTAAGAGAGCAAGTGCTTTAGAATGCTTGAAGGTAGGGGTGAGAAAACGTTGCGGGGGCTGAGATAAGCGAGTAGCCGTAACAAATGAGAAGGGTGAAAGTTGCGCAAGTTCTATAGAGCTCCAAGCTGTCAGGGGAGGGTCAGACAAATCAGATAGAAAAGGCCAGATTTGTTTTAAAGTAAAAGCCAATTGAAATCGATTGAGGGTAGGGAAGTTAACTCCACCCAAATCTTTGGGTTGTTGGAGACGGGAGAGAGAGTTCCTCGCTTTGCGTTTATTCCATAAGAATGTTGTAAAAATACGGTTTATTGTTTTAAAAAAGTAGAGTGGAAGGGAAATTGGAAGCATTGAAAGATACAAATTTACAATAGGAAGAAGTATCATTTTAATAGTTGCTAGCCTCCCCCACCAGGATAAGAAAAGGGGGGACCAGCTATCTATAAGGTAAGAGAGCTTTTTAACTATATCTTTCTGATTAAGCTTAACAGTCTCTCTAATGGTGTTAGCATAAAGAATACCTAAGCATTTAATATTACCAGAATTCCATTCAAAGCCAGATCCCTGAAACATATGAGGAAGGCAAAATTTGTTAAGTGGTAGAACCTCAGATTTATCTATGTTAAGTTTATATCCATGCTGCCATTTATGAATCGTTCTTAGTCGTACCACACGTGTAATTTTATTAGTGAGTTTTAACTTGTGACGCCTGTGCTGCCTTAACCCCGCGCTAAAAGCGGAATCTAACTTTGCCGAGACAGCGAGGTTAGCTGTCTAGTTGTTCCTCACTGCCGCCCATATATCTCGCCTAAGGCAAGCCCGTCTGAGCCCGTCCGCGCTCGGTCTGGGCTCAGGGCTTGTCCCCCTGGTCCTACCACTGCAGGCTCAATCAGGTTTTCCAGAGAGGCTCTCCTTCGGTTAGATCCGAATAGAGGTATCATGTGTTGCCCTATATTACACCCTGAGACACTTCTTAAAGGAGCCTGCGCTCCGTGTGCAAGGTGCTGTGACAAACTGTCATTTGAAGAAGGACTATGTGTCAACTCGTTTACTATTTTAGGAGATTTTAACTTTCACTTGGAAGATAAACAGGATGCAGATAATGTCAAGCTTCAGGAAATCTTTGGAGGGGGGGATCTCATTCAATTAGTTTCAGTCCCCACACATAAGGCTGGTCACACCCTGGACGGTATCTTTTCCAACAATCCTCATATGAAGATCAGCAAGGTATTACCTATTTTGTGGTCTGACCATACAGCCATATTTTTTGAGATTCCCATAACCGGACCCCCTAAACCGTCTAGTCTATCTCTTCCTAAAGTCAACTTCAGGGCATGGAGAAACATTAACAGTGAGAACTTTGAAAACCATCTAAAGTCTACTCTGAAGGTCTGGTCTCCATCCGCTGATGAGGCCGCTCTGGAGTATACAGACTGGCTAGCGTCGGCTTGTAATGAGGTGGTCCCTATCAAAGTCTGTACCTCAAGGAGAACAGCACCCTCTGCTCCCTGGTACAACGAAAGTCTTAAACTTAAAAAAATTGAATGCAAACACCTTGAACGTCTGTGGAGAAAAGACTACACTCCAGCCTCTAAAAATATCTACAGAGACTGTCTTCACAGCTATAAAAAATTGCTTACGGAAGCTAAAAAGCTGTTCCATGGGGAGCAGAATAATAATGCAAAATCTTCCATAAAAGAATTATTTAGCACTGTTCTAAAACTGACAACTCCAGTCTCGGCCAAATCAAATGGCAACCCGGAATTCTGCGAACTCCTGGCCTCTACTTTTCAAGAAAAAGTGGGTTCTATCTTTTCTTCTTTTAGTAATTCACAGGCAGAAGACTCAACAAAAGATACCGAGGACTTTCCTGCAGATTGGAAGTCACCGGTACTGATGAATCATTTTCAGACTATGAGTGTTGAAGACACCATAAAACATTTGCAGGCAATTAAATCTGGTTCTCCTTCAGATCCCTGCCCTGCACATATAGCCAAAATTGTACCCAACACTATTGGAGCCGCTCTCAACTCTGTATGTAATAATATATTTAATAGTGCCTTGTTCCCTAAAGTTTGGAAACAAGCCTCTATTCTTCCCCTTCTCAAGAAGGCAAATTTGGATCCTAAAGCGCCGAATAACTACAGGCCCATCTCTCGACTTCCTTCACCTGCTAAGATAATTGAAAGAGAGATGAATAGCCAGTTGAGCGCTTTCATTATAAAAAATGCACTTCTTGATTCCACCCAGTTTGGATTTCGCGCTGAACACAGCACGGAGCTTGCGTTAATTAAATCCACGGAAGAGATTAGAGAAACTTTGGATCATGGCGGCTCGGCCATTCTGATCATGTTAGATCTGTCCGCAGCCTTCGACACTGTACATCATGATGTGTTGCTGGGCCGTTTAAATAGGAAGGGGGTTACTGGTAAGGCACTTGCTCTTTTAAAATCCTTTCTTTTAGATAGACGTCAAACTGTAGACATTGGCACAGATTGCTCTAAGTCCTTTTCCCTGCCCTGTGGGGTTCCTCAGGCCTCAGCGCTTAGCCCCACGCTTTTTAATGTATATGTTTCTCCGCTGGCAGCTCCTATCCGTTCTTTTGGTTTCCAACTTACCTCTTATGCCGATGACACCCAAATAGTGATGTCTATTCAAAAAGGCAAAGAGGAGGAGGCCGGTCGGGACTGTTATAACTGTATGCAACCCATTGCCAATTGGATGACTGCAAACTGTTTGAAGCTCAATGCTGGAAAAACTGAGGTGATTATTTTTGGCAAACCCTCAAATCTTTGGTCACCCAGTTGGTGGCCCCAATCCTGGAGCTCACTCCCAGTTCCTACTGCAAAGGCAAAGAATCTGGGAATTGTGGTCGACTCCAGACTGTCTTTTGCTGACCAAATAAGTAAGGTGGTATCATCCTGTTTTTTAATTCTCAGGATCATGAGGAAAATCAAACGTTTCCTGTCGGACGACTGTCTCAGAACAGCAGTAACCGCATTGGTCATGTCCCGCCTAGACTACTGCAATGCTTTATACATTAATATACACAAAAGGAAACTCAGCCGATTACAGACGGCACAAAATGCTGCTGCCAGACTTCTTCTGGGCATCCCTAAGTTTGTATCTATAAAAAAGGGACTCAGTAATCTTCACGGGTTACCTATAAGACAGCGGATTGAGTTCAAGGCTCTTTGCATTGTTTTCAAAACTCTGAAAGGAGGTGGGCCAGATTCTATGAGAAAATACATACACTGGTATACCCCTTCCAGGGTACTTCGCTCAACCACAGCAAGACAGGTACAAGTTCACCGAATTAAAACAGCCAGCTGGGGGGGTAGAGGCTTTTTCCACTGCACTGCTAAGCTTTGGAATAATCTCCCCTCACAGCTGAGAGAGGCCTCTGGCCTGCTTGAGTTTAGGAGGGGTCTCAAGACCTGGCTTTTTCCCTAGCACTCCTATTCATGAATCACGATTCTGTATTCATTTATGATTTCACCCTCTGGATCAGTAGGCAATGCACTTTCTTAGCACCAGGACACCTAACGGTAACAGTGCGCTTTACAAATCCCATTAACATAACATAACATAACATCCAGAAACCAGAGAATATTCTTGTAACAAAGAAAAGAGTGAAGGTAAAGAAGTGGACGGGTTAGAAATATAAAGTAAAATATCATCTGCATAGGCCGTAAAATTAATATCAATGTTCTGAAATATGAAGCCAGTATATGATGATGAACGTCGGATTTTTTCTAGAAAGGGTTCTAACGCAAAAATAAAAAGAAGAGGAGAGAGAAGACAACCTTGTCTGGTGCCTCTATGCAGAGAGAAATAAGGAGATTGAGAACCATTAACCCAGATAGAAGTAGAGGGAGCAGAGTATAATAATTGAATATATTGAATAATGGAAGGGCTAAAGCCATGCCACCTCAACGCACCAAACATAAAGTCCCAGCACACTCTATCAAATGCTTTCTCAGCATCTAATGTAATAGCGGTGAGTGGGGTATCCATATTTGAGGCCAAGTGAATAATGTTGAGGAAAGTTCTCGAATGATCAGTAATGGACCTGCCTTTAACAAACCCAGATTGATAAATGTTGATAAGGTCAGGAATAATTTTATTAATACGAGAGGCCAAAACTTTAGCATAAATTTTACAGTCAGTGTTAATTAAGGAGATAGGTCGATAATTTTTACAGAGGGAGGGATCTTTATCCTTTTTAGGGATTAAACATAACATTGCCTGTGTGAAAGAACCTTTGGACTCTCCTTGTGCAATAAAGTAAGTAATCAAAGAAAATAAATGTGATAACAGGAAATCCTTAAAGTGAAG
The DNA here is from genome assembly GCF_964204655.1 of Triturus cristatus. Classification (NCBI taxonomy): domain Eukaryota; kingdom Metazoa; phylum Chordata; class Amphibia; order Caudata; family Salamandridae; genus Triturus; species Triturus cristatus. The sequence continues at coordinate 525,759,639 of NC_140583.1, forward strand.
ATAGAAACGAACCGTAAAACCATCTGGGCCAGGAGTTTTATCTTTGGGAAGAAGAGTAATAGCATTAAGTATTTCTTTTTCTGAGAGGGGAGCGTCCAGGGAAGAGAGATCCGTAAAACTATCCGAGGACCTGGGAATAGACTGAAAGAAGGAGTCAATTTGAGTAGGAGAGGGAACGGATTCTGGAGTATAAAGTGAAGAATAATATTGAATAAAACAATCGAGAATTTTATCGTCAGTGTATTGATGATTCCCATATGAATCAATAATGGTTATTATTTTAGATTTTTGTTTTTTAATTTTAAGGTAAGTAGCGATGATTTGTCAGCCTTGTTGCATCCCCCGTACATTTTGGCATGAAAATTGAGAAGATTATTACACTCAGAGTCCCAAGAGTGTTTGTTGTATTGCATTTTTGCTTTAATGAGAGAAGAGAGTGTTTCTGAGGAATTATTGGTAGAGTAAAGATGCTCTAGGTCTTTGATTTGCTTAAGAATTTGGGCCGACTTTGATAAGGCTATTTTCTTTTTCCGGGATACAAAATCAATAATAAAACCTCTAGCAGCAGCCTTGAAGGCATCCTAAATAAAATGAAAATGAGAAGTAGAATGAAGATTGTTTATAATGAAATCCTCTGCAAAGAGTGTAAATTGATCAGCAGATTGTGGGTCTAGGAGGAGCGAAATATTGAAGCGCCAGCGCCTAGAGGTGAGAGTAGGTGAGGGAAAATCCATGTCAATTATGACGGGGGCATGGTCAGATATAAGAATAGAGCCTATTTCTGAGTTAGTCATAAATTGAAGGGCATGTTGGGTGAGAAAAATATAATCAATACGGGAGTGTGATGAGTGCACTGGAGAAAAAAATGAAAATTCTAAGGTGTCGGGATGAGAAAGTCTCCATGAGTCTATAAGACTCTAGAAGAGATGGCCTTAAAAAAGGACTTTTGCATCTTATTAGGGACATATCTGGTGAGTGATTTACGATCTAGAAAGGGATCCATGAGTTGATTACAGTCACCGCCCACAATCAAATCATCACTTGCATGAGAAGAAAGAAGCGTAGAAAAGTCCCTCAGAAGGATAAATCTATACCATTAGGACCATAAACATTAAAGAAGGAAAATTGTGTATTATTAACAGTAAAATCTAAAAATAACCATCTATCACAAGTGTCATGGAGCTCATTATGCAACTGAACAGACAATGACTTATGAAACAAAATAAGAACATCGTATTTACTGTTTACTGCCGGAGAACAAAACGCCTCCCCAACCCATTGTCTACGTAGTGAAGACAAATCTTGTGAATTAAGGTGAGTTTCTTCTTGTAACATTGCAACATGACGTTTCAATTTTGCTAGATGAGATAAAACACGTTGTTTTTTAACAGGGTTTCAAATACCTTTAACATTCCAGGAAATAACACGAAGACCGTTCATTTCTGGAGGTAAAGTAAGGATAAGCAGAAAGAAGTATGGAATTTAAAACAGAGTGGAGAATGAGAAGAAAACTGAAAATAGATGTTGAATGAATGTGACACAGAAGGGATAGCCAAAAACGAAGAAACTAAAGCAGGTAACCACCACGGATAAGGTGACAGAAATATAGAAAGAAAACAAGGAAGTACCATAAGCAGAAATAGAAAAGAATAAAATGTGGAGTGGGCTAGATAGTGTAAATGTTGCCAAAAAAATAGAGATGATAGGGATAAAAAGGAATGAAGAAAGGAGCAAAAGGTAGGGGAAAGGGGAAGAAAGGGAGATGAAAGAGGAAAGAATAAAGAGGAGGTTAAGGGGGGCAGAGACCCCCAGAAGGCATCCAGAGGAGGCATGGCAAAAAGCCAATGGGCTTTAGCCACAAGGGACAGTTGAACAAAAAACATTGATGTGGGAGGGGGGCGACGAAGAACAAGACAGCCGCACTAAGAAGAGACACCTAAGAGAACAAATTGCCACAAAAAAAGAAAAATGAAAAACGAAAAACTATAAAGTACAAGACTAGAACTTATGGCAATCAAATAGAACAAATGAAGGGACTTACCAAACATCTAGGGAAAGAAAAGAGCAACGGAATGGGATAAACACTGTATACAGCAGGACGGAACAAAGGGTGACCTTGACAATAACACCACATGGGGGAATCCTGTAAGACAAAAAGAAAAAAAAGGAGTGAGCAAAAGAAGCATAAGAACTATACAACATATACTAGAATAAATTTAGAACAAGACTCAATAGTCAGACACAAAAAAAAAAATAGTTAGGGTTTGCTCAATTCCATGAGTTCTCCTTTGTGAGTATGAATGAACTTCCGTAGATCAGCAGGATCTTCAAAACTAAAAGTTCTGTCCTTATAGGTCACTTTGAAAAAACGAGGATGAATTAGACCGTAGCGTGCATTCATGGATCTCAATGCAGGTCTAGGATCCAAAAATTCCTTTCGACGAGAAGCAGTAGGTTTAGAGACATCTTGAGTAAAAAAGACCTTGTGACCAGACCAAATCATTTGCTTATGTTGCTTAGCAGCCTGGAGAATCGACATAAGATCTGAGTATAGAAGGAAATATGCAATGATTCCTCGAGGTTTAGACGTAGAAGATCTATTCTTAGGCCCCAAATGATGAGCACGTTGTATGTTAAAGTCTGAAGATTTTGGGAGGCCAACAATTTGAAGAACTTGAGATTTCAAGAATTGGATCATATCCGACTCTTCCGAACCTTCCGGAATACCATAAATGCGCAGGTTGTTGCAACTATTACGGTTTTCTAAATCTTCTGCGACCCTCTTGAGCTGGCCAACTTCTTTGGCAAGAGTGTCAACTTTAGCAACCACATCTTGAGCATCACTGATCTTCTGCTCCACATCAGAAAGTCTCGTATCCAAACTAGACCACTTGTCATCTAACCTCTGAAGTGTGGTAACAGTGTCTGTCATAAAAGGACGGATAAGACATAGCTCTTCCTTGATGTCCTCAAGAGTAAGAGGCAGCGGAGACTTAGTTGGGGAAGGCGGGTCTTTTTTGGTACGTTTGACAGAAGAGATATTTGTATCTTTCCTTCCTCCTGAGGAGCCTCCATGAGATTTATTTGAATGTGCGACGTCCATATTGAAGGTGTCACAACTAGTAATGACAAATGATGACAAATGGAGGATTGCAGGCAGAACAGCAATAATGGTAATGAAGCAGTAGTAAGAGGAAGTGTAGCACAAAAAGAGGAACAGAAAATAACAATTCCAAAGTACAACGCAGCGATGGATAGTGGTGAAAAATGGGGTGCTGGAAACACGCCTCAGGAGAAGAACGAATTGTCAAATAGTCCAACAGCAAACAAAAACCATTATAAAAAGATGGCATAGTGTGAAACAAAGGCAGCCTCTACTTTAATGGCGTTGAAATACATCAAGGAGCAGGCTAAGGAGCTCAATTGCAGCAAAAAGAGAAAAAAAACGCTGCATAAAAAACAAAATGGCGGCCGCCGTCTGAGGGGAGCAGAATTTAGCAAATAAAATGTCAAAAAAGACCGCATTTCAGTCTAAAAACTTGCCAAGTTAATCTCTGCCATCTCCCATGTCGAAATCCATCTTAGAAACAAAGCTCCGCCGCGTTAACGAACTTCCTTCACGCTCGAATCGGCTCGATCTGTCGGAGCTCTTTACCTGGCGGCCATCTTGAATCGCCGTGCCGCGCGCTCTCTCGGCTGGTCAAGCTTCTTAATTCTGATTTCTGATTCCTGAATTGTGTACGGAGGTCATTCACTGCTAGGCCCATGAATTGTTTTTTACAGCTTTGACACCTGCACTGAATTGCATAAATACTGCATGTTGATTGACATGCAACATACTGTTTTATGCCATACGTTTTTCTTGTAACAGAACTTGTTACTCGTGATGTTTGCAAAAGGTATTCATGGATGATGCACATTTTAGAATCACAGCAATGAACCCTTGCATTTGTTATATGTTGCATGGGTTAACCTCTCACAATTAGAGATCGTAAATTGGAAGCTCTGTGATAAGCAATGACTGGAAGTTTTGGATAAACCTTTTTGAATTTTTCACAGATAGAAAATAGGGGAAACATGTTTTTGCATTTCTTTGTAGTTAGGAGATGATGGATGATAGTCAATCACAAATGGAATAAAGTCCATTTATTTCTGCAGTTTGTATTCCAAGTAAGTGCTTTCGTGGGTAACTGCAAAGCATTGTGAATTTGCTGCTGTATGATATGCAAAGGATACCCTTGCTTTTCAAATAATCAGGCCCTGTGCCGAACCCCTGTGGGCAGCCCGAGCCAACCCTTTGCCACACACAGCATTTGGTTATGCACAGTGTGGGGTTGGTCATAGGACCTGGCTTGTGACCAGGCCTTGTGCTCAAACCCTCGCAAGCAACCAGCCCCACTAGGTACAGCCTTTGACTGTGTGTGCAATGGGTAGGCCTCAGGGCCAACCTCCAGTACATGGTCAACCTACCACAGACACTCATGTCCCGCATGGGAGTTAATGGATTGTGCTTGCTCCCACAGGATCACAGCATCCCCTGGGACCCCCCAACAAGGTCTAGGGTGTCCAGCCCTCATACCTCATTTTTATTTTTTATTTTCAGGACACAGGGACCATATCCCCATGTCCAGTAATGACAGTCGCAACATTTCTGCTCATGTTGCAGCCAGCCAATCAGAGCGTGAGCTCCTTTGTGATTCGCAGGAGCCTCCCACAGGAACTAGGACCAATAGGAAAAAAGCCCCCTCAGCCAATCAGATTGAACTTTTGCTTAAAGGTGAATGCCAGCAGGATTCCCTTGGTGCTCCTGCATACCCAACTGTCCAGATGTCGATTTAATTTAAACCTTAATATCTCAAAAACGACAGGATGAATTTACACAAAATCACAATAAGCACGCTTTCTGGGTAAAGATCTAGCTCTAATTCGATTGTGTAATTTTGGCAGTAGCTCTTTAAAAAAATCCCTTTGGAAATTGCATTGAGAAATTGGATTTGAGATCCCCCCACTTTTTCTTAGCCTTTATTTGATAGTTCACTCCCAAACTCTCAGGAAGGATTTGGGGTAAATCAACCTTTTTGGGTAAAGTTTGGAGAAGATTTGTCAAATTACACCAAAGCTATTAGCAAATCAAAAAAATCCATTACCTATGGTGTTAGACCTGGCATCCTTGGCGTGGTTTTCCATGACTTTTTGCCTCTACCTCCTATGTTTTTGATGATATGCTGGATTTTGTTTTTGCTGGTTTAGACCCCCCTTTCTAGCATATGGTAACTAGGACCTAACTATAACTACACAGTGGTGATTTCCACTGTATAATACATATATATTTATCTATATCTATGAATAGATAGATCAATAGATAGATAGATAGATAGATAGATAGATAGATAGATAGATAGATAGATAGATCGATAGATAGATAGATAGATAGATAGATAGATAGATAGATAGATAGATAGATAGATAGATAGATAGATAGATAGATAGATAGATAGATAGATAGATAGATAGATAGATAGATAGATAGATAGATAGATAGATAGATAGATAGATAGATAGATAGATAGATAGATAGATAGATAGATAGGAAACAGCCTTCCTCACTCCTCAGGCGAGACAGAAAGGAGGTGAGCCGCACCACAATTTGTTGTTCAACTAATTTATGGACACATGTCTGAAGCTTTTTTGAGATTAAAATTGGGCCATTTCCTATCACAAAAATGCTTTGTTTGATGTACAAAAGCCAAATACCGAATTGGTAACTTGTCATTGAATTACACATTGGTATTTGGAAGGCGTGTCTTTAGGGTATCCCTTCCAAATACTGATTTGCATTTGGATGAATTAATGTTTTGCTACCAACATAGTGGGGGCGCAAGTTATAGTTAGCTCAGTAAATTATAACTGGTGAAATACAGTATTTTTTTTAAAAACAATGGGTTTTATAGTATTACCAGACCTAACTATAACCTCACTTTAAGCCTTGTTTTTCAGAGAATATCTATTTTTGGTAATGTAAAGTAATATATTATTTCCTTACCTAACTATAACGTAACTTTGACCTTTGTTTTTGTCAGTGATTTTATGTTTTTTTAATCATATTTACCCAACTCCCTCACGTTTGACTGTGTGCAGTAGTGGGTGGGATACAAGGCCTGGATGTAGAGCTTGACTGAACCATGGGTGACCATCAGCCAAGGGCGTCCAACCTGTGGGAGTCTCCATCTTGGAATTTTAAGGTGCCTAACTATAATCTAATATTTTTCCAATTACTGCTATGTGCTTCCAAGAAATGTCTGTTATATGAGCAGTGTTCTGCCACAAAAACAATCAATACATTTCTTTTATTAGTTCTCACAGAGATAGGACTGCAATTAATGATTCAGTGAATCACAACACTGTTTAAATAAACAAAGCACACAACTAAATTGAATAGTGTTAATTAATATATTGAACAAATCATTGTTTTCAAAGATTAGATAAAACAGAACATGACATACATCCAACATACAGAACAAACAAAAATCATTTCTACAATGGTGACAAAAAAAGAAAGTGACTGAAGTGGTATTTAAATTTATCAATGATACAAACTATACGCAACAAATACAAAACACAGACCAAAAGTTCATTGTATAGCATTGTGTTTAACAATTAAAAAAGCCCTATCAAGACTTATAATTATTTATCACTTTCACAAGGGTCTAGTTGGGCAACAACGCTTATTCTAGAACGTCGACGTTCCGACCCCTATAAACATGTGTAAATGCAAAACATCACTGTCGGGAGAATGGAAAAGTTGTGTATTACCTTCTAAGAAGAAGCCGCTAGCGTTGTTGTCAATATTCATCAACCTGTGCATTCAGGCCATACTTACCATAGTATGACTTCTTTCCAATGTATTCTTTCACAGAAAACCTTTTAGTGTCTTTGATAAAGAAGGGAAAGGTCTGGGGGAAAAGAAACAGAAACTGATCAACATGAATGGATATATTTCCAAAGAGACTCCTATTGGATAAAATGAATGGTCTCCTAGTGGCTTTTTGGGAACTTTGCTTTTGGTGTGTGAGTTGTGGTTTGCATGGCTATTGTTCAAGTAATGGGTTTTGGTTCTAACCATAACTTGTGAGTTTCAGTGTTTTTTTGGATTTAAATCATAATCATAACTGCACTTTTGCTGTAACTTTTTTAGGTGAATTCTAGAGTTCTTTAAAAAAAGAATATACGTTGAAGTGTTACAACCAAAGTCAACCATAGCTTTACCTTAACCTTTGCTTTTTTAGTGATTGTTTTGGATGATACACACACCCAAGAGTCTACTGCACCTAACCCTCAGCAGAAGGCTAATTCCTGCTGCACATGGAGTTGGCCTCCTCGCACTGCACCTGACTCTCTGCAGGTCGGCAAGCTATTTGGCCATCTGCAAAGAGGCCTAGACTATGGCCGGGCCCAGCATCCAATCTTCCAAGGGCAGCCAACACTCACTGAGAATGCACTTTGGCTACAAACAGTGGGGTTGGATGCAGGACTTGACTTCCAGACTGTGGCCAGGCCGTGATCTTGCTATACAGTGTGCATTCGGTCTGGGCATTATGCTTTGAATGGCTGTTGTGCAAGTTGTGGATTGTGGTCCTCAACAAACTTGCAAACTTCTGTTGCTTTTGTGTTTTAATTTGTAACCATAACTGCAATTTAGTTATGTTTTTCATGGATTTCTAGGAAGTTTTTTTTAACCTTTTTTAGTGTGTTATGACCAAAACTAACCATAACTAGGCCTGAGTGGAAAAAAATCACTCAGCTCGCTGAGTTTGTGGAATTCAGGATCTCCACGCTACAGGTGTAATGCAGAGTTCCTGCTAAATTCTGCCATCTGGTGCAAGATAGGACTTTTTTTCCACTGCCACGTGAGGAGACTTCTTTTGGTGCACACTGGCGAGCACCACAAGACTTGCTGGCCACTAGAGAGCGGGCATGAGATTTGACGCCTGCTAGCATGGCTTCTGGCAACTATGGCTGCACCTTGAGCTGATTCTCTACTTGAAAAGTAACTAAATATATACGAAAATACATTTTTGAGCCAAAAATCTACTCCAATGGACCGTTCCAGTGTTTTTTAGTGTGAGAAGCCTTTGTCTAATGTAACTTCTTTTTTCAACAAGAAGAAAGTGCCCCAGAGACTCCAACCTCCTGTTTCTGTCCCGCATGATCCTCCCATTGCTTTGTCCATATCCTGGTCACTTTTCATTTGGATTTGGAGCTAGAATGATTACTCTCTTTGTCTGCTGAATATTTATCATTGGATTTAAGCACTTTGTTTTTGTGATATCACCGGTAAGCTCAAAAACTATTGTATAAAGATGTTGGTTGTTTAATAGAGGGCATGCACCAGTATTTATTTGTGCTTTCATTCAATTTTTTAAGTTAATTGTGGTGGTTTGCCTGCAGTTTCAGTAGGGGCCTAGTTGTGTTTTTGCATTTAATTTTAAATCTTTTGCAAAGGAAAAATGGTGCACAATTCAGTACATTTACTCCATGTTTATTAATAAAATTAAAATATATTCATTCATTTTGGTACGTGCCCTAGTCTGCCAGAGGGCTATCCAGCCAGTAGGCCCTAGTACTAGTCATGGGTGTATGGCAAAAATTGTTCTGTTGTAAATGGTGTTTTAAAACATCATTTTGGGCAGGGATGGCATTGGAGTAAATTAAACGTGATTTGCTTTGGGGGGAATATCACCACGTTTTTGTTCTGCAAAAAGTGTATAGGTGGGTTAATATTGGATACCTTGGGAGGATGTGTGTTGTAAATTTTTATAGCTCAGTTAATTTTCATTTTTGGCATTGCTGAATTAATGGTAGTGTTTTTGTCAGTATTACCATGCCTCCTTTGTCTAAACATTGAGTATGCTTGACATAGGTTGACTCTTGTCTTTGCTTGTCATAGGCCTGCATGTGTTATTCTTTGTCTTCCATGCCTCTCTGCTTTTTGTTTGACCACGGAGCCTGTGTTGCTATTTTGGGACACCAGCCAGTGTGATTTTGCCATAGTCCTGCATGTGTTCTTTGCTGTGGCCATGTCTCTTTACAGGTTGTTGTTGTTTGACCATGTGGCAAGTGGCCATTTTGTGTAGCCAGCCAGTGGGCTTTTGCCATAGGCCTGCGTGTATTCTTCTTTGTTGTCCATACCTCCATGCCGCACAAAAGCTTTCCTTTTTTAAGGATTTTTCAATTTTCACGTGGACTCCCTGCTTGCCGTAGGTGTGCACACACCAACGTTAATTTTTTAAAGATTATTCAATTTCCCCCGGACCTCTTGGGCTGCCATAGGTGCACACTATCATTTTTTAAGGATGATTCCATTTTCCATTGCATCTCACTGACTGCCACAGGTGTCTCTCTTGCTTGGATGCACATTAAGCAAACATTTACATCTGTATGTTTTTATCCTGATTGGAAATGAAATGTTCATGCTATGGTGGAGTGGTTTGACTTTGGAATGGATACACTATTGTTGATAATTATTTAGGATAATACCTTAAGTAACCAAACTAAATTATATTGAATTTGGTCTGTAACTGCAACAATGTCACATTTCATTAAATGTTTTTCTTGCTCATTTACTTTTAGGTGCACTAGAGACATCACCCAGGTCACTGTCGGACAGAAAGTCTGTACAAAGTGACATATCCACACAACATGTGACGTGAGTCCTCCAATCTCTTCCAATTGTTCTGCTAAGTGCCACTGCCAATTGACAGCTTCAAGATAGCCCCAAAGATAGATGCTGCCAAGAAAGTGGTCAGTCAGAAGAAGCAGCTTGCCACCACTAGCATGCCGACCAGAACCTGTTGCCGCAAGCTTGTATCTGCTGCACCGGCCTCCGGGGAGCAAGCTGGGGGAAACATTCCTGCATCAACAACATCACCCCAACTTAAGCCCAAGCCCTTGTCTCTAACTGAGGCAGCAACTGCAATCATGTCTCTTTCACAAAGTAGTACCCAATCATTGAAGGAAACTGAGCAAAGTGGACAACACCCGTAGCCAGTAATAGTAAATCTTGCTGAAGTAGGAGTAGACCAGGATGTTGAGCTTCCTTCTGAGCAAGAACACCCTTTTTTAGAAACATTGGCTTCCAGATCTCCAGAATGAAAAAGGAAGAGTACGGCACCATCTTTTTCAAGCCCCACTTCTGATGATCTGAACACGGTTTGGACCCCGGCTGAATCTGTGTCATGGGGAGGAGGAGCTCAGAAAACGCTCAGGGAAAAGGAAAAGTTCTGAAAGCTTTACAGTTATGGAAGGGGATGAGGCTGACAAGCCAGTCGTTGTCATGGAAGCAGGCCCGGAGGAGACCTATTCAACCTGTTCCAAGGGGTGTGGCACCACCGCCATCTTGATGTGCTGCAGTTGGTGGGACAAGCTTTGCAGTAGAGTGTTGTGCGCACTATCCATCTGACAACAGACATGTGGACCAGTTGTCAAGCCACTGATTGCATGTGTATCACTGCTCACTGGATCTATTTTGGGGGGGTTAGGCAACAGCTATCTGTAGGTCTCAGTGCTGAAGAAAGTTTTAAGGCGTTTGGCAGCATGCAATAGTTGCATGTTTACCATGGAGAAATCCCATACTGCTGCAAACATCTTGGAAGACTATAGCAGCAAGGAGTTTGAATGTCTGTAGCCCAGAAGTCTCAGAACTGGATTTGTTGCCACAGACAATGGCAGTAAAATAGTTAAGCAAGCATAAGGAGATGATGTACGGAGTGCTGAAACTATTCAGACACTCACCTCCAGTCACAGATCTGGGTTGAATCCATCATCGTTCTTTAGCTCACTTCGCCACCTTCAGATCCAGCTATGTGCAAATCAGTCTAGACTCTGTGCCTCATGGGAACAGTCCAGGCCGAACTGCCAAGTCAGGTCTTCCCTGAACCTGAAACAAGCATTCCGGGACCGGTTTCAGGGTAACACCACTCATCAGCCAGGCTAGCTTGAATCCAGTGGCAAAGTGAGCAAGGGACCCACATTTGGGCACGCCCTGCCAATTTGGGGTGAACAAATCAAACACAAGGAGACGATGGACGGACCACTGAAACTAAGTAAAATATTTAAGACCATAGCAGATGGTGGCTATTTCAGGGTTCTGTGCTTGGCGCATTGTATCAACAGATTGTGCAGGACTCTTTAAAAAAAGAAGACATTGTCAGCAACTTATTGAACACCTGCAGAAGAATCTGCACTCATTTCAGCCATTCTTTTTTTTTTAAGTTTGAAAATGCTTTATTTGAGAAAATTAGAAAGAACAACGAGATACGGATCATACAAATAACATTGTCCATGTTGAATTAAAGAAGAAAACAGTAGATCAATACTCGCTAGCAAAAGAAACATAAAAAGCATTTTGTAAAAAAATGTTATGGACAGAAAAGGGGGAAAGAGAGAAGAGAAGGAGAGAGGAAAGGAGGGAAAGGAAAAAGAATAGGTAAAAGGCATTATAAAGAGAATAGGAAGAAAATCAGGCAAAAGAATAGGTAAAGTAGAAAAAGCAAAAAGCCTAGGATAGGGAATATTTAAATGCAGAAGAAATAGATGTAAATGGAAAAATATAAGAAAGATAGAAGAAGAAGGACAGAGAAAGAGCAGCTCATGGAGGTTTAAAATTCTCAGAGGATAAAGGAGAGGTACGTTTCAGAGCCATGCGGTCAAGATATGTTGTGATAGGCAACCAAAATAAATCTCTATTAAGGGTAGGGGTGGAAGCAGCAGCAAAGCGCACATCAAGCCTATGGTAATGACAAAGAGAGTTCCACCAACATTGTATAGAGAGTTTGTTAAGATCTTTCCAGTTAAAAGATATGTGTTGAAAAACCAGAGCGAGCATAAGATCTAATAGACCAGAGGAGTGTGGAGGAATATCTAAAGTGTCAGAAAGGCTACCTAAAAAGAGAAGAGGGATAGAGTAGGGAGTAGAGATCGAAAATAGGCGAGAGACATAAGACCACACCTGACCCCAAAGTATGACAACAGAAGGGCAAAGAAAGAGTAGGTGAAAAAGATCAGCATTAGGGGAGGCACACGTCCAACAATTAGAATCTTTATCAAGAGAAAAGCGAGAAATAGAAACTGGAGAAAGATACAATCTGTGGTATAGAAAAAACATAGATTCGGTCAGGGAGGCAGAACGAGAGATTTTTAAGGACCTGGACCAAACTTTATCCCAAAGAGCTATAGACCAGTCACAGCCCAGATCCGACTCCCAAGCACACTCCATTTTAGATTTCGGACGATTCGGATTGGGGGAGGAGAAAAACTTATAAATAAGAGAGGCTTTGGGGAGAGTAGACAAAATCTGAAGGAGGGGGGAATGAGATATGGGAGATGACGACGAAGGAAGGGAATAATAAACATCAAGTATAAGGGCCATGAGGACAGTGAATCTGTAGAAAAAGGATTGCGGGCAGTGAAACAAAAGTCGGAATCGAGGAAATGAGCATGGGAGAAAACCATCAAAGAGTTGGTTAACCCACACCAGACCTTTTGATCTCCACGCATTCCAGCAAATAGGGCGATTGTTTAGGAGAATAAGCGAGTTATACCAGATAGGGGAGGCTAGAAAGGATTCACGAGTAACAGGATCAGGACGGACCAAAGCATATAGAAGAGAGGAAGTGTGCTTGAACAAGGGGAGAGGAGTAGTCAAGTTCTTAGCAGAAAAATGTACAACCTCAGATAAAGAGAACGGAGAAAGCAATGAACGTTCAATAGAAAGCCAAAGAGGAGCAAGAGGGGAAGGTGTCAGAGAAAGCCAGTTAGAGGCCTGACGGAGAGAAAATGACTTATGATAGAGACGAAAGTCCGGAAAATTGACTCCGCCATTCGATTTTGGTTTACGAAGAGCAACTAGAGCAACCCTGGATTTTTTATGGTTCCATAGAACTTAGAAAGACAGGAGTCGATGCGTTTGAAATAAATATCAGGAACATGTATGGGGAGCATGGAGAGAATGTATATAAGAATGGGGGATATCATCATTTTAATCGAATCAAGCCGACCCCACCATGAGACAAAAAGAGGATTCCAAGAGGATAACAGTTTATCAATACGGGATAGGACAATAGACATATTCAACCGAATGGACAAAGAAATGGAATTAGAAAACCATACTCCGAGATATTTGATTTTGGAAGAAATCCATGCAAAGCCAGTGGAAGAGAACTGATGAGGGAGACAAAATTTGGTGAGAGGGAGAATCTCAGTTTTATCAGAATTGATCTTGTAACCAGAGACTTGCGAAAAGGAATTAAACTCGAGCAATAGGGCGGGAATGGATTTTTCAGGATCAGAAATAAATAAGAGAATGTCATCTGCATATGCAGAGAGTTTCAAATGGGTCTTGTCATAAGGAAAACCAGAAATAGATATGTTATTCCTAATAGACGTAAGAAATGGCTCTAGGGCAAGAACAAAAAGTAGTGGGGACAAAGGACAACTTTGACGGACTCCACGTTGGAGGGGAAAATAAGGGGATAGATGACCATTGACTAAAACAGACGCCTTAGGGGCAGAATAAAGTAAAGAAATAAGAGAAATAAAATTAGGGCCAAAGCCGTGCCACCGCAAGGCGGCAAACAGAAAGGACCAATCCACTCTATCAAACGCTTTCTCAGCATCGACCGAGATAGCGGCTAAAGGGAGAAGGTACTTTATTTAGGACATTGAGGAAAAGGCGGGAATTATCCGAAGTAAGTCTGCCCTTAACAAAACCACACTGTTCCTTGCCAATGAGATGGGGGAGAAGAGGATCTAAGCGTAAGGCGAGAAGTTTAGCAAATAATTTATAGTCCACATTAACTAAGGATATTGGTCGGTAGTTTTTACAGAATTGGGGGTCACGACCATCCTTGGGTATAAGGCAGATCGTGGCCTCGTGGAAAGTACCAGCAGTGGTGCCAGAGATAAAGAAGGACTGGAAAAGTGAGAGAAGTTTAGGGAGCAGAAGGTCTGAAAAATGCAGATAGAATTCCACAGAGAAGCCATCAGGACCCGGGGATTTACCTTTAGTAAGAGTCTTTAAAGCACTATCAAGTTCGGTAATAGAGAGATCATGCTTAAGACCAGGGAAGTTGAGATGAGAGGTGGAGGGGGCAGGGATGCTATCGAAATAGGACTGAATAAGAGAGACAGAGGGAGGCGATTCAGGAGTATAAAGAGACTGGTAGAAAAGTTGGAATTGGGCAAGTATATCCTGTTCCTTCTGTAAGAGAAGATTATCGGTAGAATAAATCGAGTCTATAGAATTACGCTCCCTACGGGATTTAAGATAGTTAGCTAAAAGTTTACCCGATTTGTTGCGACCTCCGTAGTAACGAGCACTGCTCCGTAGTAAGATTGAAGAAGCATTATCGGTAGTAGTTTTGTTGAAGTCGAGTTTGGCACGTATAAGGTCTGGTAAAACAGTTTTGTTAGAGGAAGTATAAAATGTATGCTCTAAGGATTTAATGTGGGCCAGCAAATCTTTCTGTTTATTAAGGACGCTTTTCTTTTTCTTCGAAAGAAAGTCTATTACAAAACTACGAGCGGTTGCCTTGAAGGAATCCCAGATAACATGAGGGGCTAAAGAGGGGTCGGAGTTGAGCAAAAAGAATTCTGTAGCAAAGGGGAGAAAGGAAGAAGAAAAAAGAGGATCCATAAGAAGAGAATTATTGAAACGCCAACGAGAAGATTTGGGATGTGGAGGGAGAAGATCAAGAACTGTGACAATGGGAGCATGGTCTGAGATAACTATTGGTTCTATAGACGAAGATAGAAGATTTTGAGAAAGAGATTGAGAGAGGAAGATGTAATCAATCCGAGAAAAAGAGGCATGGGGAGGTGAAAAGAAGGAGTAATCTAGAGTGTCAGGATGGGAAAGTCTCCATGAGTCAATGAGGTGTGATTTAGAAATAGTATCCTGAAATTGTGTATGTGATTTGTGAGGTGTAAAGCGGGCAGAGGATTTGCGATCAAGAAACGGATCAATAATTTGATTACAATCCCCTCCCAAGATAAACATGGTATCACTGTATTGAAAACATTTTGAAGTAATTAAAGGCCAAAAATTGCAATCAGGGTGGGTAGGACCATACACATTAAATACAGTCAAAGATACAGAATTGATTAACAACTTAACTAAAACCCATCGGCCTTCAGCATCAGTATCCTGAGAAAGAACTTTACATTTGAGCTTCTTGTGACACAAAATAGCAACACCATTCTTTTTATTAGATGTAGGAGAGAATAAGACCGTTCCCACCCAGCCTCTCTTCAGCTTAAGAGATTCAGCCTCAGAGAGATGGGTTTCTTGTAAAAGGACTAAATCAGGATTATAAGAAGCTAGATGGGAAAGTATTCTCTGTCGTTTAATAGGGTTAACAAAACCTTTCACATTCCATGAAATAACTTTGAATTAAAAACAGTAAAATTGTAAGGAACAAAGAAAAGCCATGAATACAAAAAAATCATAAAAAAGTGCCAACTGATATATGAGAAAAAAGAAGAAGACAAAAAGAGAATCAAGAGATACAGTAAGATAAAGAGAAGGGAGAGAGGGGAAAAGGCAAGAAAAAAGAAGTACAAGAAGAGACAGTACATATCCAAATAGGATGACTGAAAAACACATACCTGAGGGGGGAAAAGAAGATGACAATGGGGTATGGGAGGATTCGACAAGAGTGACCTCCTAAGCCAGGAGAACAACATACTGCACCAGGACGGAAGATGAGTAAGACGAACCGTATGGGATGAAGAGGAACACACCGAGCAATCTAGATGAGGAAGAGAGAAACAGATGATACAAAAATTATGTTAAACAAAACAACACAAAGGCAAACGACACATGAAAAAAGGGAATCCAATCCGGCAACCACTTAGGAACCACATCAAAGGAACAAAACATATGCCAAGAGAAGAACATATCAGCAAAACCTGCAAGAAAAACGGGAAAGTTAAATAATCAACCATTAGCGGGATTGGATGTATCCATGCCAGCACTAGTCTGGATATGAATAAAATTCTTGAGTTCAGCTGGATCTTGAAAAGTCCAGGTATTGTTTTGGTGAGTCACTTTGAAGGTACAGGGGTGAAAAAGACCATATCTAGCCCCAAGAGAGCGTAGAGGAGCTCGCAGAGACAGGAACTCCTTCCTTCTGGCAGCAGTGGCATTAGAGACATCTTGAGAGAGAAAAACTCTCTGACCCATCCAGGATACTTGACGCTTTGTTCGAGCTGCAGAGAGGACCAGAAGAAGACCAGTAAACTTTAGGAAGAGGATGATGACCCCTCGTGGTTTAGTTGAGGAGGAGGAACAAGGGCCAAGCCTATGGGCTCTTTGGATACTTAGAGAAGTAGTAGCAGGAATGTCCAGAAGTTTCAGAAGAAAAGAGGAAAAGAACGCAACAGGATCATCTCCTTCCAAGGACTCCGGCATGCTAAAAATGCGCAAGTTGTTCCTCCTATTTCTATTTTCCAAATCCTCAGTGTGCTGTTGGAGGGTGAGAAGAGACTTCTCCAGAGAGGAAATACGCTGAGAATTAGTATGAATCTCTGTAACCTGCTGTTCTACGGAGGACACACGAGTTTCCATAGTTGACCATTTAGCCTCAAAAAGCTGCATCTTCGTATTGGTCTCCTCCACAAACGGACGCAAAGCGCGTATCTCCTCCAGCAGCATTTCCATCGATATAGGGGATGGAGGCGTCTCAGGTGGAGGAGGAGGAGAATCTTGTTTCAAGCGCTTAGACAAGGAAGTAGAAGGAGAAGACTTGTTTAAGGCAGACTGTGATGGAGAAGAACGGCTGGAAGACGCTGTCGCCATTTGATCTGTGGGAGAAGAGCGACCTGCCGTTGAAGAAGAGGCGGCTGAAGGAGAGCTCTTCGAAGACACAAAGACAAACTTTGGGTTACGTAGTTTGCCTATAGAAGCTTGAACGTGCCAATGACGGGATGAATGATAAGCAAAGCACCAATGTGCCTCGTACGTGGAATGCAAAAATTTCAATATGTTTAGTTGGAAGACCCAGAGGTCAGCAGAAGCAGTAAAGGACAACAGCAAAAACCATGGAAAAACCAAAATTCAGAGTTAGTTCCAACAAGTAATTAAAGTCTACCTCCAATAGTAACAGGGAAATCACCAGCCAGCGCGGATGTCTTATGCGCAGAGACTTAGTAAGATAATTGCAGAGAAATCCCAGCACTTAGACGCAGTATGGATGTGGTGAACTTCACTCTAAATATGGAGTCCTCAAGGATGAAAAAAGAAGTAAAAACTGAATAATTCGTCAAATAGAGCACATTAGAAGCAACATTTTGTGAGGAGAATATAAAGGTAGGGGTCTTCCGTGAGGCAGTATTTATGAGAAAAAGGAAGCGTTCCACTCGTTAGGTCAACATGAAGCGATTGCTCTTTCCAAGCATATCCCAGAAAACAGAGCCGCGCTGGTTGGATAATGGAAAGAGGCTGGAGGATTGGTGAGGTAGGAGCATTGTAGGCAGAAGGAAGAGGCCATTAAACGATAACATCAAAGTCCCAGGCTCTGAGGAAATAACAACAACAACATGCCTGCGCCCTCTTCAGCCTCGCGCGCGCGTTGCGCCGATCGTAAAATGGCGGTTGCGCTGAGGCACTTACATACAGGAGCGAGAGCGGGGCAAAAACTGCATGAAGGAGAAGTCTGGCGGTCACATCTTTAGCTCGGCGTCATCCGCTCGAAGGGGCCGAAAGAAGCTAGACGAAACGGCCGCAGATAGCTGAAAGGGAAGGAAAAGTCTGCCGCGGTGCAGCAGAGCTCCGAGCTCAGGCGGCCATCTTGCTCGGCGTCCAAGCCACGCCCCATTTCAGCCATTCTTTGAAACCCCAGAAACAGTTGAGGATCATTCAGTGTGCTAAAGAGTACCAGCTAAAGCCTTCTTACAGGAGGTGCCAACTGTGAGAAAGTGCCCTCCTTCAGTATGATTGCCCCCACTTTTTGCTAAATTGCTGATGTGCTTTGACTGAGTGTATCCTGGGCTCCTGCTAATCAGGTACCCAGAGTCTATGTTCTTTCCCTAAAACTGCATTGAAGCCTAAATCCAATTGGCATTTCTAGCCACAGGTTACCCCCTGGTAAATGGAACCACAGGTACTCAGGACACTGTGACCAGAGAAGGCCTTTAAGGGCTTCAGCACTAGTTATTGTGCCACTCTTAGAGGTCCTGTACCTTTACACACACACACTGCCTTTGCAGGCTGCGTGTTGTGGTGCAGAACAAAGTGACGAGTCAACATGGCACACATCTCTGTGTGCCATGCCTACAACACACTGCCCTGGCATAGATTAGTCACCCCTCTAGTTGGGTGCACTATACCAGTAGTGAGGGTACAGGTGCATGAGTCCTTTACCCCTACAGTGTCTAAGTCCATTCTTAGACATTGTAAGTGCAGTGCTGCCATTAAGAATATATGGTGCTGGGAGTTTGTAATTACGAACTCCACAGTCAGACCCTCCAGGATTTCGCGATTTCGTGAATTTGTGGTTTGCCGCGAAATCGGCACTTTTGTAAAAGTGCAGCGATTTTTACAAAAGTGCCCGCGAAATCGGCACTTTTGTAAAAATGCAACCATTTTTACAGAAGTGCCCGCGAAATCGGCAATGCGCACAATTAGACAGTAACTGCTGGTGACTAAGTTTCATGGGGAGAGCTTCTTTCACATTTTAAGAGGGTGCCTTTATCATAGCAAACTCGGTCAGAAAGAGGACATCTTGGGAGCTAAACCCAGTGAAGGAACTGGTATGGTAATGGCAAAATGACAAATCTAGGTGGCAGACGAGAGAAGGGCAGGCGGCAAGCTTCCTGGTAACAGAGTTGGCACAAGTAAGGGCCAGGCGGGCGAAAGGTGACGGCATCATGGTGCAAAAGGCAGCACAAGTAGATGAGATGAGGACAAACGCAGGAAGGAGTGGGATGGCAGCGAGCACCTTAGGGCAGAACCTGGCGCAGGTAGAAATCAAGAGAGAGGGGGACATTTTACAGGCATCAAGTGAAGTGACGAGGTAAGACCAGGATTTGAGTTGATGAGGTGGCAACTGGATAAAGGCAGGGAGTAGAGGAAAGGTAAACAGGAAGGGCAGAATGGGATACAGGCAGGTAATTAATGGGCAGCAAGGTGATGGGTACCATGGAGACAAGGGACCAGAACAGGACACTTAGGGGGCAGGCAGTGAACCCAAAGGGGCAGATCAGGTGAAGATAAGTCACACTCTGGAAACTGTCAGGCGGCAAGGAAGTGGTGGGGAGAGGACAGAGCTGCAGCAAAATCCATCCATACATGTCCTGTGTAAATGTCTGTCACCCTAGCAGAATAGTAAAAAAACAAGCATTTGCAATGCAATAGGTCTCGCATTTACACGAGTTTGAGCTATTGGCATTGTAAATGACAATGCCTTTTATTTATGTTTTGGTTTTTAAAACATAAATAAATGGCATTGTCATTTACAATGACAATAGCCTGAACGCGCGTAAATGCAAGTCCTATTACATTGCAAATGTTATAACGTTGTGCCCCTCCCTGCCCCCTTCACGGGTAAAAACATTAACGGTCGGAGCCCTAGCCAGACCCTTCAGGATTTCGAGATTTGCCTTGAAGTATTAAACGGTTGTATAGTGCCTTTATTAGGAGTGTCTCCTCTGCTGCTCCTCAGTGGATTCCACAGGTCATATACTGTGACTGGTTGCATAATTTCAATTTCTTTGGGTATCTCCCTGTCCCTCCAATCTGGACCCTCAGAGCATACACTAAGGTAGATTCTAGCATGCCATTTCCGATGGGATGCTACCAGGCCATCTTTGATGGGCTTCTTGGAACCTATACTAAAGCAAATGGAGGAATGAATTACCAAGGGATAACAGCCTTCACCTGTGGGCTGCTTCCTCTGTTCTATTTCCCAGGTTGCCTATTCAAAGTGGAATATTCTGTTAAAACAGTTTCCATTGATTATGAGTAAAATAAAGTGCCGCAAAATGCCGCTAAATTTCCATATTTGTGCGGCTAAATTTCCATATTTATGCCGCTAAATTTGCTAATCCATGCCGCAATATCCTGGGGGTCTGCACAGAACTATAATGGCTACACTGAAAACTGAGAAATTTGGTATCAAACTTCTCTGCACATTAAACCCACACTGATCCCAGTGTGTGATTTAATGAAAAATGCACACAGAGGGCATCTTAGAGATGACCCCTGAAAAATTACCCACCACTAGTGTCCAGGCTGAGTGGCTGCTTTCAGCTGCCACCACCAGACATGTTTCTGGACCCCTGGGTTGAGATCACAAAATTGAAGAGACAAGGGATTGAGCTTTATCTGACTCCCTTACTGAAATTTAATCTCACACAACAGAGAAACACTATATAACACATATAACTTTACTAGACGCTAAATGTGGGAAAATCAAAAGATGTCTTAATACTGCCCTCACACACTTGATAGTGTCATGCTTCATCATTGGGCCGCATCATACATCCAGGTGCAGACCAACACCCTGGATGGAGCGCAATTTTTTAGTAAGAAGATGAAGAATAGTGGTGAGGGTAGAGTGTAATAAAGAAAGACAAAACGAAACACAAAAGTGCAACTCAAATAAAAAGGAAAACAAATCTTCTCCTGGAAGAAGGGACCAAGAGAGGTGCAGATATAAATGTAAAACTGCCTCGAGGTTAACCCACAGTTTTTATTTTTTGTCAACCTCTGGCAGGATTAAAACCAACGGTATGGGGAATTCAGGGAAGGTAACGACCCTTCTATCCCCACTGCGAAAACCAACATGTTTCTGCCAGCCTTTTTGCGCCCAACAGGGTCACTCTGGCATTCGTCAGGGTGTTGGTCCCTATTTACTGGTCTGTACCCCTAATCGGGTATTCTTTACCTTTTTACTTTGTATATTTGGGTTTTGCCCCAACGTCACTCTGTCTGGAGATTGCCAAGAGGATACACAATTCTACAACAAGAAAAAACAAAAGAGGGAAAACCCTCTGTGATTTCCAGACTCGTAGTTTTTCTCATTAGCCTTTTCTCTTATTGAATTTCCCATGCATCTATTTAAGTAATTTATATCCCTCATTGCAGCCCGTTCATTCAACATAACCCTAATCCCCTGTACATGCGGACATCACCCCACACGTGAACCCCTCAGCCCGTGGCGTGAGTGCAAAAAGTCTAGACTAAAGACCTACAAGTATACTCACAGTGCATATACATTTAAAATAAAGATTTGCCCAGCCATTAGTCTCTCTAGAACCCCAGTGAGTACAAATCAATTGCCAGCATCTCCTCGCAAATCTATGATTCCACTGAGCCATTCTCTTTACAAATCCATTGTACTTACAAGAGTCTACGAGTTTTTATTCTGAACCCGGGACTACGGGGGATGGTGCTCTTGTCGTCACACTCTGGATGTTTGTGCACCATCGAGTATAGGGGAGAGCAAGGTAGACAAGAAACGGGGCAGCAATATTAGTGCAACAAAATTAGTGTAATAATTCTCCCAGTCGTCTGTCACCACCTCACACTCATCAACCTCTGTTTGACTACAAATATCGTAAAACAAACTTCACCCCACTAATATTGTCTGCTTTTCTGAAAAATACAGCTCAGAGTCCCACCGATAAGAACGCTAGGAGTAATCTGAGAACAACAATACATCCAAGATATTTTTACCACCACACCTAACAATATGTACTCACTACTCCAAAGAGACACTGTCTCCGATCTCCCCTCGTACGTCCTCCGACGATACGGGTCTTTTTTGTTTAGCCTCTATATAAGGAGCCAGCATGTGCGATATCCACCATTACTATCAGCCACGCTCGCATCCTTCCCAGGCTGCTCTCTGATCCATAGCCATAGAAAGAGGCCCTAGCTGTAGCCTGTGTATTCGGGGCAGCTCGCTTGGCAGCCATTACTAAGTTCTCCTACACATACGAGCAAAGCCTCAAATGATTAATAAAGAGGTTTAACTCTGCCCAAACACATATGTTTCATCAACTGAAGGAAAAATAATATGTGCAAAACAGGTTACCATTTTGCATATATAATGTCTCGAAGGGTTTTTGCAGAACCAACTCTCTCCAATATATCCCACAGAGCGGAAAACCAATCTTGATCTGTCAAGTGTCTGTCTCTCACAATTTCATCGCTTCATGATTCCATACAATTGGAACCAGGGGATCCCATCATTTAATCCCTTAGTATTGCTTTTCAGTCTTTCCACCTATCTCTGTTCTCTCAATAGGAGGAAGCTCGAAATATCGCTCATATTTGGCTGCCCCGTTTTTTTTCTACCTTGCTCCCCCCTATACTCAATGGTGCACAAACATCCAGAGTGTGACGGCAAGAGCACCATCCCCCGTAGTCCCGGGTTCAGAATAAAAACTCGTAGACTCTTGTAAGTACAATGGATTTGTAAAGAGAATGGCTCAGTGGAATCATACATTTGCGAGGAGATGCTGGCAATTGATTTTTACTCACTGGGGTTCTAGAGAGACTAATGGCTGGGCAAATCTTTATTTTAAACGTATATGCACTGTGAGTATACTTGTAGGTCTTTAGTCTAGACTTTTTGCACTCACGCCACGGGCTGAGGGGTTCACGTGTGGGGTGATGTCCGCATGTACAGGGGATTAGGGTTATGTTGAATGAACGGGCTGCAATGAGGGATATAAATTACTAAAATAGATGCATGGGAAATTCAATAAGAGAAAAGGCTAATGAGAAAAACTACGAGTCTGGAAATCACGGAGGGTTTTCCCTCTTTAGTTTTTTCTTGTTGTAGAATTGTGTATCCTCTTGGAAATCTCCAGACAGAGTGACGTTGGGGCAAAACCCAAATATACATAGTAAAAAGGTAAAGAATACCCGATTAGGGGTACAGACCAGTAAATAGGGACCAACACCCTGACGAATGCCAGAGTGACCCTGTTGGGCGCAAAAAGGCTGGCAGAAACATGTTGGTTTTTGCAGTGGGGATAGAAGGCTTGTTACCTTCCCTGAATACCCCATACCGTTGGTTTTAATCCTGCCAGAGGTTGACAAAAAAATAAAAACTGTGGGTTAACCTCGAGACAGTTTTACATTTATATCTGCACCTCTCTTGGTCCCTTCTTCCAGGAGAAGATTTGTTTTCCTTTTTATTTGAGTTACACTTTTGTGTTTTGTTTTGTCTTTCTTAATGACACTCTACCCTCGT
Organism: Triturus cristatus; assembly: GCF_964204655.1. NCBI lineage: Eukaryota > Metazoa > Chordata > Amphibia > Caudata > Salamandridae > Triturus > Triturus cristatus. The sequence continues at coordinate 525,782,900 of NC_140583.1, forward strand.
GTTAGACCTGTCAGCCCTTTGGGTGGTCCCTCCTCATCATTATTTATTTTGTCCCACTTTTGCCTCAAACCCTGTTTGAATTTTTCCTTTTTGGGAACCACCAGACTTCTTTTTAGTGTTGCTACAGATTCAGGGAGCCATTTTAGCTACCCCTGAAACTTCTGTCTGAGGGCCTGAAGCACAAAATGGTGGCCTCCCATGACATCACCAGCATCCACTGGAACCTACCAGCACCTTCCAGAACCTTCCAGGAGATTCCAGAACTGTGTGACAGTTGGAAACCGTTTAGAATGTTGGGAGGATAAGAGAGGCAGTTGGCAGTTGGAGCTGGCAGTTGGCACCTGACTGGTGAAGAGAGAGGAGCACAACAGTGAAGGAGGAAGGAGTGAAGCAGCAGGGGTGGAAACTTGTGCCTGGAGTGGGGTCCATAAACCCACCCTTGATACTTGTCCCTACTGATGGATCCCAGCCTATAGCCCTGTGTGGGAAGAAGTCAGAAGTAAACCATCCTAAGGACCTGGACAGCAGGAACAGGCCTTAGAACCAAGAAAGCAGCAAGATTCTGACCTGAGAACTGGTTTCCCTGGAGCCTGGCGTCGAGTAGCCGAAGACCTGGAGCCCGAGGTGGAGAAGCGGCGCTGACTGAGGTAGCAGACGTCGTACCCGGAGCCGCCTGAGGTCGTAAGAGGGCGCCGGCGGAGGTCGAGAGGAATACCAAGGGTCGAGAAGGAGGTGAACCGAGGTCGAGTGAGCGGCGTCATCGGAAGGGTGAAGTCCGCCCTCCGGAGTCGTCGGAGACCGAGGTAGAGGAGCACCGGAGGTCGGGAGTGAGGATCGCACTCCGGAGTCGCCCGGAACCTGTGAGGAAGAGCACCGGAGGTCGGGGGTGAGGATCGCACCCCGGAGTCGCCGGAAGTCGACAGCGAGGCCAGGCCGGCCGACGTCATCGGAGCCGAGAGCGCCATCGGACCGGAGCCGCCCGAAGTCGACATCGTGTGAAGAGACTGCCCGACGCCGTCGAATCGGAGGTCGAGTTCGAACCGAGGCCACCGACATCGGACCGGAACCGCCTACCGGCGTCGTCAAAGAACTGACAGTGTGCCGAGGCCGCCGAGACCGAACCGGAACCGCCTCACGGCGTCGACACGACTCCAGCGGCGTCGGAACATCAGAAAAGGGCAGTAAGTGGAGTAGAGGGCGCCTAAGGCCCTGTGGAGACCTGAGAGACTACTCTGAGGGGCTAGGGAGGTGCTGAAACCCACCTGACTGTGCCTGGGGTGAACTGGGACTAACCTAGAGAGGTTGTGTGGAGAGGGAAGCCAGGGCATTGGAATTTTCCCCCTTTTTGATCTACCTCAGTTTAGGCCTCAGCCTTTGCCTCAGCCAGGGAGTAGCCCCCCTCAAGCCTTCCACACCCTACAAGCTGTACCTGGGCCAAATCAGCCCTTAAGAATTGAAGTGCCATCTGATTCACAAAGTGTACTGTATACTTCTAATTATTTATTGGGGATACTGTATTTATTAAGTTCTTATCTATTTATTGCTGCACTGAATTTATAGGTCCACAGGACTTGTTGGTGTACAGTATTTATTGGGACAGTATTTATTGGTACAGTATTTATTACCTCAAAGTATTTAATTGACTGTATATATTGCACTTGTATTTATGCCCTGTTATTTATGATCACCCCTATTTATTTCAGCAAACAGCAAATATTTATTTGACCTGCTCTATTTAAAATGTATATACTGTGATTGTTATTTATTTTCCCAATCAGCAACTAAGAGAAGAAAGATAAAGAGAACATATTTTCATAATTTTTACGGTGTAGAGTCGTTTTTGGAACGGATGCACGCATGGTTATTGTATGGGTATATTGTATGCTTAGCACTGCGCCTGTTTCCTGACCACTCGAGCCAAGCTACCCCGTTGTGTCGGGAAGGTCCACCACCACCCTGCGGAGTGGGAGTGGGCTGTTTCCAACATAAATTGGTGTTCAGTGGTGGGATCGAGCTGTGCCTACGTATACTCAACAATAACTGTGGGTAGTCCATAGGCCTACACCGGGAGTTTTCTCAAAAGCGGCCTTCCTAATTGTGGGTTTTTGTTTTTTCCAAATTTACTCTGGTGGTGGGAGGAGGTATTATTAAAGGTACCCCCCTGCATTGTTACTGCACAAAACCTGTCCTCTAACCTGAGTGGGCAAGATGGAGTTTGTACTAGAAAATCTAGAAACCTACACTGTGGCCCAACTCAGGGAGTTTTGCCAGCGGGAGGGGGTGTACTGTCCCCCAGGAGCAAAGAAGGGTGCACTTCAAACCAGCTTAAGGGCTTGGGGGGAGGCACGCAGGGAAAGCAAGGCTGAGGAAGAAGACAGGGATGGAGAGCCTGACCCCGAGGGGGCTGAGATGTACCAACCTGAGGTGGGGAACCTGTCCGCAGGGCCCAGGACACTTTCTAGGGGGGGCAGCCGTGCCTCTAGCGGGGGCTTGTCTGAAGTGGAGTTAGCAGACCGGAGGGAGAAAAGACAGCTCACATGGGACTTAGCAAAGCTGGAGAAGGAAAAGGAGGAGCAGAGGATGGCCCATGAATTGCGCCTGAAAGAAATAGATCTTCAGATTTTGCGAATCGGGGCACAACCTGTTCCCAATGGTGGCAGCCAAAACCAAGAGTCCACCAGGGAATCCAAACCTTACCTGCCAAAGGACATTGTAGCGAGCTATGGGGCAGGTGACGACATCGCCAAGTGGCTAGCAGCCTATGAGGTCTCATTGAGGGCCCATGGGGTTCCAGCGAAGTATTGGGGAGGGGGACTGTATAAATACATGCCTCCAGCTGGTAGGGATGCTTTATTGGCCCTCGAAGAGGATGAGCAAACCCACTACCCCACCATGAAACTGGCGCTCATCAGGAAGTTTGGACTTACTCCGGAAAAGTACAGACAGAAGTTCAGGGGTAGTCACAAACTGGGCACACAGAATTGGGTGGACTTCCTGGACTATGCAAAGAAGGCACTGGAAGGTTGGATTCAGGGCAGTGAAGTAAGGAACTACGAGGAGCTGTTTGACCTAGTGTTGAAGGAACACCTACTCGAGAAATGTTTCCCTGAACTGCGGCAACACCTGGTGGATAGCAAGCTGACCAGTCCCCGGAAGCTTGCTGAGGAGGCGGACATTTGGGCTAGTACCCGGGTGTCCACAAGGGGGACTGGAGGGGATACTCAAAAGACCGGACAGGGCGCCCCCCAGAAGAAAGAAGGAGGGGAAAAGAAAAAGGAGTTCTCCAAAGGCCCCCAAAATAACTTCCAAGGGAAGGGAACAGGATTCACCTCTAAGGCTAACCCTCCCAGAAACCCTAATCCTGGCCAGAGTCAGCAGCCAAGGGTTGTCCATTGCTACGAGTGCGGTGGCGTTGGACACTATAAAGGAGATCCGAAGTGTCAGAAACGCTCACCCCCTCCCACTGGAGGAAAGCCCCCCGGAGTAGCTAGTGTAGTGCTCGGGGAGGAGATGCCCTTAACTAAGGGAAGGGAGTGGGCGGGTGTCACTTTAGTGTCCCTGGGAGAACGGGAGATGGTTCCTAAGATCCAGGTGCCCGCAAATACTGCAAAGTATGGGCAGTGGATCACCATCAATGGCCAAAGAGGGGAGGCTCTGAGAGACACAGGAGCCAGTATGACTATGGTACGTAGCCAACTGGTGTCTCCAGAGCAAGTCATTCCCGATGTACTCCACCCAGCCGCGATGGCTGACGGCAGAACCGGCCACTATCCCGTGGCTGAGGTTCCCTTTGAATGGGGGGGGGTTGCAGGTTCACTTCGAGTTGCCGTAAGCCCTGCCGTGCCAGTCGATTGTCTGCTGGGCAATGACATGGAGCACAACGCTTGGAAGGAGGTGGAATACCGGACTCACACCGAGATGCTGGGTACACCTGACTGGGCCTGTGTTAGCACAAGGTCCGTGACTACCCGAAGAGGGAGTTCATTCCGGCTGGAGCCTGGAACAAAGGCCCAGCCAGCTGCCAGTCAAGGGAAGAACCGAGGACAGGAGGAGCCTGCCTCGGCGTCTCCACCCCGTAGGACGGATAGGCCACCGGAGGTGGTGGACCAGGAGTCTGCGGAGGGGGACGTTACCCACCTGGAGGACCTACCCATCCCGGCCGAGTGGCACGTGGAGGGAGGCCCGTCCAGGGAGGAATTCTGCCAGGGCCAGAGGGAGTGCCCTACCCTTGAGGGGCTGAGGCGACAGGCCGAAGCCCAGGCAGCAGGGAACGTTGAAGGGAACTACAGTGTTTACTGGGAGGATGGCCTCCTCTACAGTGAACCCAAGGCACCCCTACATGGATCGTCACGAGCCTTGGTAGTCCCTCAACGTTATCGAGCCTTCCTTTTAGAGTTGGCTCACGAGATACCATTGGCAGGACACCTGGGGCAAGACAAGACCTTCGCCCGTCTTGTCCCACACTTTTATTGGCCTCAGATGAAAGTGTCGTCCGATACCTACTGCCGGACATGTGTGTCTTGCCAAGCCAGTGGGAAAACAGGGGTGAAGCTGAAAGCTCCCCTGGAACCACTTCCTGTCGTTAGCACCCCCTTTGAAAGGGTGGGCATCGACATTGTGGGTCCGTTAGATCCGCCAACATCAGCTGGTCACAGGTTTATCCTGGTTCTGGTGGATCATGCCACACGGTACCCAGAGGCAATACCTCTGAGGACCATAGCAGCACCTGTTGTGGCTAGGGCCCTGATGGGAATCTTTACCCGAGTGGGTTTTCCCAAGGAAGTTGTGTCCGACAGGGGGACCAACTTCATGTCAGCGTATATGCGGGCGATGTGGAAGGAGTGTGGAGTGACCTATCGGTTCACAACTCCTTACCACCCCCAGACAAATGGTCTGGTGGAGAGGTTTAACAAAACCTTGAAGGGCATGATCAGAAGTCTGCCTGAAAGCCTGCGGAGGAAATGGGACGTCCTCCTACCCTGTTTACTTTTTTCTTACAGGGAAGTGCCACAGAAGGGAGTGGGCTTCAGCCCCTTCGAGCTTCTGTATGGGCACCCTGTACGTGGACCTCTTAACCTGGTGAGAGACGGATGGGAAAGAACTCCCAGAAAGCTCCCCCAGGATGTGGTGAGCTACATGCTGGCCTTCCGGAGCCAAATGGCTAAGTTGTGGAAGCAAGCTTCTGACAACCTGGAAGCCAGCCAAGCAGTGATGAAGGCGTGGTATGACCACAACGCTCACCCGGTGGAGTTGGAGCCTGGCCAGAAGGTGTGGGTGATCGAACCTGGAGAGCTTAGTGCCCTCCAGGATCGCTGGTCAGGACCCTTTGAGGTGTTGGAGAAGAAGGGTAAGGCTACCTACTTGGTGGACCTGAAGACCCCTCGTCAGCCCCTGCGGGTGCTGCATGCCAACCGCCTCAAACCCCACCACGAGAGGCCCGAAGTCATCTTGATGATGGTGACTGACGGAGGAGAGGACGTGGAAAGCGAGCCTCTCCCTGATCTGTTTGCGTCTCAAGAAAAGGATGGGTCGGTGGAGGGAGTGATTCTCTCCCCATCTCTAACTCCTGAACAGCAGGAGGACTGTCGCCAGGTCCTGGGGCAGTACTCCTCGTTGTTCTCCCTTGTCCCGGGTAGGACTCACCTGTGCGTCCATGACGTGGACACAGGAGACAGCCCACCTGTGAAGTCCAAGATCTACCGGATGTCAGACAAGGTGAAGGCCAGCATTCATAGCGAAGTCACTAAGATGCTGGAGCTAGGAGTGATTGAACCTTCTAGCAGCCCCTGGTCTAGTCCGGTGGTGTTAGTACCGAAAGCTGCACCACCGGGTGCCCAACCAGAACTGAGGTTCTGTGTGGACTACCGGGGACTGAATTCAGTGACAAAGACTGATGCACATCCGATCCCAAGGGCGGATGAATTGATTGACCGGCTGGGAGCTGCCCAATATCTAAGTACCTTTGACCTTACTTCAGGGTACTGGCAGATCTCGTTGACTGATGGAGCAAGGGAAAGGTCAGCCTTCTCCACACCCAATGGCCACTACCAGTTCTGTGTGATGCCCTTTGGGCTCAAGAACGCACCTGCCACGTTTCAGCGCCTGGTAAACCAGATCCTCACCGGAATGGAGAGTTTCTCTGCTGCTTATCTGGATGACATAGCCGTCTTCAGTAACAGCTGGGAGGATCACTTGCGTCACCTGCAAGCTGTTCTCCAGGCCCTGAGACAAGCTGGATTGACGATCAAGGCCAGCAAGTGCCAGATCGGGCAGGGGTCGGTAGTGTACCTTGGACACTTGGTGGGTAGGGGAACGGTGCAACCCCTCCAGGCGAAGATCGAGGCCATCATGGCCTGGGAACCCCCCAAGACACAGACTGAGGTCCGAGCATTTTTGGGCCTCACGGGATACTATCGCCGCTTCGTGAAGGGGTACGGTACCATCGTAGCCCCTCTCACGGAGCTCACGTCCAAGAAACAACCTCGACGGGTAGTCTGGACGGAGGCTTGTCAGCAAGCCTTTGAGAAATTGAAGAAAGCCATGTGCGAGGCCCCGGTCTTAAGGGCCCCAGACTTTTCCAAGAAGTTCATTGTCCAGACAGATGCATCAGAACATGGCATTGGGGCAGTGTTATCGCAACTCAACGAAGAGGGTCTGGATCAACCCGTGGTCTTCCTATCCAGGAGACTACTTCCCAGGGAACAGAAGTGGAGTGCAATAGAGCGTGAAGCCTTTGCAGTGGTATGGGCTCTGAAGAAGTTGCGGCCATACCTGTTTGGCTCGCACTTCCTGGTTCAGACCGACCACCGACCCCTTCGTTGGCTGATGCAAATGAAGGGGGAGAATCCCAAGTTGTTGAGGTGGTCTATTTCCCTACAGGGGATGGACTTTCAGGTGGAACATCGGCCTGGAGTGGACCACGCCAATGCAGACGGTCTCTCAAGGTATTTCCGCCTTAGTGATGAGAACTCCCAAGGGGTTGGGTAGCTCTCCCCACTTTCAGCTGGGGGGGACGCGTGTTAGACCTGTCAGCCCTTTGGGTGGTCCCTCCTCATCATTATTTATTTTGTCCCACTTTTGCCTCAAACCCTGTTTGAATTTTTCCTTTTTGGGAACCACCAGACTTCTTTTTAGTGTTGCTACAGATTCAGGGAGCCATTTTAGCTACCCCTGAAACTTCTGTCTGAGGGCCTGAAGCACAAAATGGTGGCCTCCCATGACATCACCAGCATCCACTGGAACCTACCAGCACCTTCCAGAACCTTCCAGGAGATTCCAGAACTGTGTGACAGTTGGAAACCGTTTAGAATGTTGGGAGGATAAGAGAGGCAGTTGGCAGTTGGAGCTGGCAGTTGGCACCTGACTGGTGAAGAGAGAGGAGCACAACAGTGAAGGAGGAAGGAGTGAAGCAGCAGGGGTGGAAACTTGTGCCTGGAGTGGGGTCCATAAACCCACCCTTGATACTTGTCCCTACTGATGGATCCCAGCCTATAGCCCTGTGTGGGAAGAAGTCAGAAGTAAACCATCCTAAGGACCTGGACAGCAGGAACAGGCCTTAGAACCAAGAAAGCAGCAAGATTCTGACCTGAGAACTGGTTTCCCTGGAGCCTGGCGTCGAGTAGCCGAAGACCTGGAGCCCGAGGTGGAGAAGCGGCGCTGACTGAGGTAGCAGACGTCGTACCCGGAGCCGCCTGAGGTCGTAAGAGGGCGCCGGCGGAGGTCGAGAGGAATACCAAGGGTCGAGAAGGAGGTGAACCGAGGTCGAGTGAGCGGCGTCATCGGAAGGGTGAAGTCCGCCCTCCGGAGTCGTCGGAGACCGAGGTAGAGGAGCACCGGAGGTCGGGAGTGAGGATCGCACTCCGGAGTCGCCCGGAACCTGTGAGGAAGAGCACCGGAGGTCGGGGGTGAGGATCGCACCCCGGAGTCGCCGGAAGTCGACAGCGAGGCCAGGCCGGCCGACGTCATCGGAGCCGAGAGCGCCATCGGACCGGAGCCGCCCGAAGTCAACATCGTGTGAAGAGACTGCCCGACGCCGTCGAATCGGAGGTCGAGTTCGAACCGAGGCCACCGACATCGGACCGGAACCGCCTACCGGCGTCGTCAAAGAACTGACAGTGTGCCGAGGCCGCCGAGACCGAACCGGAACCGCCTCACGGCGTCGACACGACTCCAGCGGCGTCGGAACATCAGAAAAGGGCAGTAAGTGGAGTAGAGGGCGCCTAAGGCCCTGTGGAGACCTGAGAGACTACTCTGAGGGGCTAGGGAGGTGCTGAAACCCACCTGACTGTGCCTGGGGTGAACTGGGACTAACCTAGAGAGGTTGTGTGGAGAGGGAAGCCAGGGCATTGGAATTTTCCCCCATTTTGATCTACCTCAGTTTAGGCCTCAGCCTTTGCCTCAGCCAGGGAGTAGCCCCCCTCAAGCCTTCCACACCCTACAAGCTGTACCTGGGCCAAATCAGCCCTTAAGAATTGAAGTGCCATCTGATTCACAAAGTGTACTGTATACTTCTAATTATTTATTGGGGATACTGTATTTATTAAGTTCTTATCTATTTATTGCTGCACTGAATTTATAGGTCCACAGGACTTGTTGGTGTACAGTATTTATTGGGACAGTATTTATTGGTACAGTATTTATTACCTCAAAGTATTTAATTGACTGTATATATTGCACTTGTATTTATGCCCTGTTATTTATGATCACCCCTATTTATTTCAGCAAACAGCAAATATTTATTTGACCTGCTCTATTTAAAATGTATATACTGTGATTGTTATTTATTTTCCCAATCAGCAACTAAGAGAAGAAAGATAAAGAGAACATATTTTCATAATTTTTACGGTGTAGAGTCGTTTTTGGAACGGATGCACGCATGGTTATTGTATGGGTATATTGTATGCTTAGCACTGCGCCTGTTTCCTGACCACTCGAGCCAAGCTACCCCGTTGTGTCGGGAAGGTCCACCACCACCCTGCGGAGTGGGAGTGGGCTGTTTCCAACACCTCACCACTATTCTTCATCTTCTTACTAAAAAATTGCGCTCCATCCAGGGTGTTGGTCTGCACCTGGATGTATGATGCGGCCCAATGATGAAGCATGACACTATCAAGTGTGTGAGGGCAGTATTAAGACATCTTTTGATTTTCCCACATTTAGCGTCTAGTAAAGTTATATGTGTTATATAGTGTTCCCCTGGGTTGAGAGCCTGTTGCTCTCTTGGGCCTGAAACAATGCACATCCTGGGACAAGGTGCTAAGCCTCCTCCCCCAGGATGGGCAGAGTTCATGAAGGGGAAGCTTCAAATGCTTGCCACCTTTTGTGAGCTTCCTCAGGCCACTTGTTGCTTTCAGCAACTGGTTCTGACCCCCACTTTGGGTGGGAGAACTGGTGGGAAAAACAATTGAGGAAGAGAGGTGTGCCCACCTCTGCCAACTCCACCCCTCAGGTGGGGGAGGCGAGGTGAACCACAACTCCCAGTCCTTGCCATCTTGCAGCTGGGGGGACTCAGCCAACCAGGGACAGACTCATGCCACCCTCCCACTGGAGGGTGGCATAATAGGGGGTGTACCCACCCCAGGGAAGGGACCCATTGGTCCCTGCCTTTTACCTACCTGTAACACCCCTAAATCTAGTATTTAGGAGCACCACTGAACCTTGCTTCCGCAGAAAAGAAGAAACTACAAGAAGAAAAAGAAGAAGGACAGAACAGCCGTGCAGCAGCTATCAAGGGGAAGACGCCCACTGACTTGGCCCCAGCATTACCGACCTGTCTCCCCTGAGCCTGCTACTGCAAAATCCCGGTGTGTCCTGCAGCCAGCAACCTCGAAAACCCCGGAGGACCTGCGTGCCTTCAAGAACAAAGACTTTGTCTCCCGTGAACACCAGATTTGTTCATCTGTAACCTCTGACTCCGGTCAAACACCGCAAATCCGCTCCACTCTGCACCCATCATCCACGACCCGAGGTCGAGTGGGAAAACACCATGAGCAGGTCCTCCCGGCGATCCGCACCCAAGATCCAACGACTTGACCTGCCTCAAGTCTCCAGCCGACGCCTGCAGCATAAATCCGGAAGGTCCCCCCAACCACGACCAGGAGCTGATAAGAATATCTGACCCCAAAAGGCACCCCTGCACCTGACGCCCCATGGCCTTGGGTGGCCAAACCAACGGTGACTAACCAACCCTGAACTTCCCAACTTACCTCTCAAAGTGGTGGTTGCACCTAGAAGACCTTCGTCCCCAAGCCTGCAGTGCCTTTGCAAACCGGAGGTTCCTCTTTGAAAACAACTTGGCATCCGGCATCGAAACAGCACCCTGCACCCGGCTGCCCTAGTGCTGCTGTGGGTGCACCTTTGGTGCTACTTTGTTTCCCCATTTGTCCTGAGCAAAGGTATGCCATTACAACGCAAACATTTACAACGCATGTTTTTACATCGCAACATCCATTACAACGCATGTTATTACAGCGCATGCCATTACGACGCATACCATTACAATGCATACCATTACATTGCATAATTTTTTAGGGTAACAGTAGGGTAAGTGTTGGATAGTGTAGGGGTAAAAATTGCTATTCCCACTCCAGTGAGTGCAACAGTAGGGTAAGTGTTGGATAGTGTAGGGGTCAAAATTTCTATTCCCACTCCAGAGAGTCCAACAGTAGGGTAAGTGTTGGATAGTGTAGTGGCTAAAATTACTATTCCTACTCCAGTGAGTGCAACAGTAGGGTAACTGTTGGATAGTGTAAGGGTAAAAACAATGCATTGTAATGGTATGCGTTGTAATGGCATGCATTGTAGTGACATGCATTGTAATGGCATGCACTGTAATGGCATGCGATGTATAGAATGTTGCGATGTAATGACTGTGTTGTAAAGGTGGTGCGTTGTAATGACTGCATTGTAAAGGTTGTTTCCCGCCGTGAGCTAAAGTCCAGGAGTTTTTCTCCCACAACCAAGTGGCCTGCTTGCCAGCAGTCACCAACTGGATGACCCCTATCCACCATTGGATAACATTGGGTCTCAGCACTCTGCACCTGGCTGCCCTAGTGCTGCAGAGGGTGTTACTAGAGTGCATCCTTGACCCGGGGGGACCCCTGAGTCTACTTCCAGAACCTCAACTCCCACTACCAAATACTTACTTCAAAACCGATAACACTATTTTCCTCCATAGGATAACATTGACTGTTTTTCTGTGAAAAGTTTTTAAGTGTGGAGTTTGAGAAACTAAAGAAATGCTTTAAAATTGCATAATCTAACAAAAATGAATTAACTTACCTGTTTTCAGGAAATGCCCCAGAGTAGTATCTAGGTATACAACTCTATATAAGCCTAGTAATCTCAAAAGTTACCTACCTGCTATTTTACTAAAAAAAAGCCTATTCAAGTCTATGTTATGTTATGTTATGAGGAATTTATAGAGCGCACGTACACCAAAAGGTTTCATGGCGCTAATTGTAACAGAGTGACGCAACGGGTGGGCTAGTTGTGCGAGAGTGCAAACAGCTGTGTTTTAAGGGCTTTTCTGAAGGCCATAAGGTTATCCTGCGTTCTGATGTCCAGGGGCAGCGAATTCCAAAAGCAGGGTGCAAGGTACGAGAATTTAAGCCCCCCCTTGACGTTTGAGTTTGATAGTTGGAATGCCAAGCAGCCTGAGATTGCTAGACCGTAGGTTTCGACTTGGGGTGTATTTCACAATACGGCTACTGAGAAATTTGGGGCTCCTACAGGGCAGGGCTTTAAAGAGTAAGCACCCGGTTTTAAAAGCCGAACGCTGTGCGACTGGGAGCCAGTGTAGTTTAGCCAGCAGCAGTCTATGTAGTGCATTTACTAAGTATTGCATTTCTCTGCATCCCTACGGTAAATCAAACCAAAGTGCATTTACAATTATCATTCAAACTGTATTTCAATTGCATTACTACTGTCAAGTATTTATTGCTTACCCTTGCCTGGCTTGCTTGGTTCTAGAAAATAAAATAACTAAAAGAATATTTTTAAACAAAAACAATTGGTCTGAAGTTCAGTCTTTGAGTGTGTGGATTCATTTGCTGACTGAGTGTGTACAACAAATGCTTAACAATGTCCTCTGATACTGCCTTACTGCTCGACCACACTTCCACAAATAGAGAGTGAGGTGCTCTCTAACTTTACCTCTGCCTACCTTTGGGGATCCACTGGACTCTGTGCACACTACACCTCACTTTGGTATAGTATATACAGAGCCAGCTTCCTACACCAACACATTGGAACTTGACCTATTACACATTGCAACATCTGTTTGAGCAATCCAAACTGATCAATGAGTATGTCATTCAAAAAGGAAGGGATGCAGCTATGAAAAACATCTCCTTTGTGATGGACAAATGAGGCAGAGGCAAATGCCTGGTAGAGATGCTACTTCCTTTTGAGGTTTTCACAAGTGAAGTCAACAAGGAGGACAGTACGATGGGCCAAGCTATCCTGTTGTTGCATCTGCTACAGGACCAGTTAAAAATTGTGGCTGAAAGCTTTGCATGTGTAAACAAAGATGTGTATAATTTGGTTTAGAGCTTAATCCTTTACTTGGATCATAATGCAAGGGTGCAAAGCGACATTTTTCAGATGGGGCTGTTTCAGAATACAAGACGTGGATTGTTCTGTGAGCCAGAGACTTGGAAGAAGAATTGTCCCACCCCCAGGCACAAGTTCTGGGATGCTGCCTTCAACTTCTAGAGAGGTCAGTCCTGTTGTCTTACAGCAGCCAACACCAGCAACAATACTACCAGCGGCAGCAACAACAGGAATGCAACAGTCAGCAAAAACCTCTGAATTTATTTGGTTTCAATTTGAAGGTCTTAAGTCCAGTGCAAAGGCAAAGCTAAAAAAGGTTGAGCAAGAGGCAGCATCAATGACCATTCAGAGGATGGTCAAGGACTATCTGGATGACCCGAGAGATGTGTATGTGGATCAAAAGCCATTGATGTATGGGTATGGGAAGATGCGCAAATGGCCAGAGCTCAGCAGGCTGGCAATAAAGTATCCAGCTTGTTCAGTAGCCAGTGTGTTTCCTGAAGCTGGCACGGTTGTCACAGTGAGAAAGACCAGTCTCTCACCTCAAAACATGGAGAGATTGACCATGTTCAAAATGAACCAACACTTCATGCCACACAATTACACCGTTGCAGAAATACCACAGGAGGAGGATAAAGGTAATTGGTTAGATCATGATGACCAACTTCTGAGCAGAACACATGAGTTTGAGGATTAATTCTACTTCTTTTACTAAGAGCAGGCCACTAAGGAACTTTTTTATTATTTATCATCGAACTGCTTTGCCAAAAAAAAGGATACAGCCCGTGGAACATTGTGTTTGTGTCAGACTTATGCAGCCCCACCATTTTTAGGCTGGATTGGAGTTTGCAGTGAAAAATCCTCCCCATTCCCTTCAAAAACATTGGAGACAATGCCTACATCCCTCCCATGCCTATCCTTCTTTTTTCATTCCCTAGCAGGGCTGCCCCAGTAAAGATAATTTGATTTACGAGACTTCCAAATTCCAATGCGTTGCTTGCATCAAAGAGGAGATTCAAATTGTGTACCTATAATCGTGCTTGAATTGGAACTGGTAACTAACTATTGCACCAATAAGTGATGTATTATTGAGCAATTGTGAGCGATGAATGATGATTCATGTGGTGGAAGACAGCGAGGAAGGGTGTTCAACTAATACTTTATTACATTGATTTTGAGCATTTGCAATGTTTGAGGCCTGATAACTGATCATTTTTTCAAAAGGTAATGTTCATTTCACTTAGTGAGATTTACTTGCAGGATCCACTCCTTTTTTCTGGTTCTTCAGAGACCAGACAGTCACTTTCATTAGCAAACACAACTCTAAACAAAATACTCAAACTCTGATTCTCTTTCTGTTCTTCAACAGCAGTGCACTAAAGGTCTTGGACTGATTTGTTACTCGGAAACAGGAGGAGGATAGAAGGACTCAGGGCAGCATTACCTCAACATCCCAAAGAAAGAAGGTATCTAGTCAATCGACTTCAAAGGGGAAGCCAACATGATGATGACTCTAAGGCCTACACAGCTTTGTGGACTGGAGAGGGGTGCATTGATTATGGAAATGCTGTTGAGTGTGTGTGCTGACTCAAATGTGAAACTCCTCCTATGTGGTTGTGGTCGGGGGGCCTGTTGCTTGGAACTGGAGACAAACTTGTGATACCACATCGTCATCATCGCATGATGCATGCACTTGGCTAAATGTTTTGATGACAGTTGTGAGACTGATTAGCCTCATACATGCAGCTACTTGTCTGTGATTGGTTGTAAATTCTGCTCACTTCTCAGCTAATTGTTCTGTCATGAGTGATAAAATGAATGAATGCAGCAGCCTATGCTCTTGGTCTGCTTCTGAGCCTTGATAGTTGGCACAATCCTCATGAATCTTACATTTTGTCTTTGACCTTTACTCTACAATATCATTTCTGTTTTACAATCTGCAGGCCTCTTCTTCTCCTAAACAAAATATAAAAGCTCTATAACGCTCCTGCTTACCTTCCTGAACCGGTTCTGCCAAGCATCAAAGATGGACATTCCAAGAAGAATGCAGATGTAACGACCAATTTGGCAATACAGGATAATTTTTCTTTTAGTAATCATAATTTTTAGAACTGTGTGGGCTCACTGTTTACAGAGGGAGCCAGGCTGCACACAATTTAGAAAGGGTTGTACAGTAAATTTTAGCAAGGAATTTCTGACCTACTCACTGTGGGACCAGGATCTCCATACCACTGTGCCTCTGACTCTTTTTCTGACCTCTCAGTACCCCCATCACATTGCCCCTCAAATGTTCCCTCCTGTTACCCCAACTTTGGTAGTGCACCAACCCATTTTCAAGCCTTTGAGTGACCACACACACAAACAGTTGCAATTTGCCCTCCATTTGCATTCTCTCAGTAACCCAGGTGCTTATGTCACTGGTCTGTCTCAAGTGGCCTGTTGGAAGCACATTGCTCGGGTATCCACACCCTTACCATTCCATTACACCCCTCTTAGAACACCCAAACAATACTTATATTCATTCCCTCATAATCTGCATTTTCAAACCTAGATGACAGAACATTTAGATATATAATAACTTGGCTCTCTGCAGCCATAGGGCTGTTTGCAATGGATTCATCTGAACTGCGTCATACTCATTCCTTCATTTCCTTCCACAACAGATTGATGTTGATGTGCTGTTCATCGTCGCACTGATAAATATTGTTGTTGTTTAGTGTTTGTCTTTTCACACTTTTCCCCAAATCCCCTTTCCCATTCATTCATCAAACACATATCCCTCTTCTCCCGTGCTGTGTGGTTTATTGAGGTGAGTTAATTACACCTTAGACGGATCACGCAGTTGATGGTGCAGAGGTAATGAAAACAACACCAACTCACAGCAGGATCTTCTATTTCCTGGGCAATAGCCCATACCAGCCCCACTTACCCACCCATGCATAAAGGGGCTTTAGGTATAGAACATCTTTCATCAACATCATCATTCAGGCCTTGTGTTGCATGAACGCTTAACCTTGTTCACACCACTCCTAACTCTGAGTGCACTTCTCCTGCCTCTGGGATTTCATAACTTTAGTTTTAATGAAATAGCTCCCCATTGCTCAGAGGAAGTTACTTTTGCTAGTTTTTGTTATAATATCAGGTATTCTTTTCTTTGTTGTGTCACGGTGACAGTAGTCTGGTCTCAGTCTTTATAAAGCTAAGCTATAAATATATAACCTGCTAACTCCGTGTTTTTCTTTCAATTTAGTTGCCTGTGATGGATTAACCTTTTGAAAAGTCCTACAGTTGGAGCTCATTTAGATGGGAGTGGGTCCTTGCTTGTTGTGATACCTTCCCTGTTAGCATAATAGCCTGCTATTACTACCACCACCATGAAGAAGGCACCTTGGGGATCCATGTAGTATGTTTTAGAAGACAGAGAGAGGTAGCAGCCATTGCTTCATCTATTCAGGTAATATAACTATGGAGTGAAGTGAACTAGTTTAGTTTGTAAGTAACTAACCTCTACTGCAGATTTGACTTTTCTTCCTTGTTTATTTAGGTTGTTGTAGGCAATGCAGGCAATGACAGCATACTCTACCCCCAATTCTAAATAATATAGTTACAGAGTAGTAGTATGGAATGTTTATAACTAACTATAACTAACTGGTATGCATAAACTATGATAAACAGGCATAATAAAAAAACATGCTGTAGGAAAACACAGCAGTGCAAAGTAAAATGAAAACACATAATAACTACAATAAAGTGGAAAATCCTATCCCTTTAATTGGTTTTAATAATAAAAAAAACACAATCTCTACCCACAACAGGCCCACTCTCTCCCAAACAAATCACCCAGTCCCCAACCAATGTCCAAAGAAAAGTCAAATATGTCCAAAGTAACTCCCAACTCCTTTCCCGATTCCCACCCTCCTCACTGACAACAAAAGTCCCTCCCACTAAAACAAAAAATAAAAAAGGGCTAGAAGCGGGCTTTCACAAGTGGGTCCAGAGCTCCTCCTGGTTTATCTCCAGATGTATTATCCGATGGTCCAGGCATACCAGATGCTGCAGGACACAGCGCTGTAATTGGAGGTCTGAGTGGGAGAGGAGGGCAGCAGTAGTGGTAGAATGGGCAGTTGCCAGCAGCACTGGTGATGTTGTTTTCAGGATGTTGGAGGTGCTGGTGACTGGCTGGAGGAACTGAGGCCTGGTGCAGTGGCAGATGCCTCATCCTCGTCCTCCTTCTGAGCCACTATCCATTGATATTCTACCCAGATGGCCTCCAACCTCTGCCGCCGCAGCCTGGTTGCTATCTCCCAGCGTGCAGGTGGACTAGCAGAAGTAGCTATATCAAGAAAGAAAAAAAGAACAAAGAGAAATTGTAAACAGTGCTCTGTGCAAACACTTGTTTAAAATTATATAGTGGCACAGTAGCAGTGTATTGCTAGTCCCCAAGGCCCATTGGAATTTGATGTGATTAGGAGTCACAGGGCCATTTTGTACCCACACATGCCTCACATAAAAGCACTGACTGTCTGAAAAGAATTAGGGCAGAGTAACAGCACATCAGATTAAAAAACTGTTATTTATTTATTCTAAATAATTTCCTATTCAAAAACTATGCGATGCAAAGGATATGCAGTTTATAAGAGGGGGAACAACAGGGTAGAAGTTAAGTTGGGGATTAAGAAACCACATTGGTGGATAGTTTGCTCAGAAGCATGGGCCCCCACTCACCCAGTTGGGTGTCATGCTTCATCATCCTTGTTGGGCCAGCGCTGCAATGCCCAGTGGGCTCTCTGAGGGGGTTCTTTGCTGGAGGTCATTTTAGCACAAGATGATGATGTGAAGGTGCTCTAGGTATAGAATGGTGTGAGTGAAATTAAATTGTTAAGCGATACCCTAATGGGTTTTAATAACAGGGTTAACTTTTTATTGTTAAAGCAATTAGTGGCTGCATATGGAGATAATGATCCAATGCAGCTTATATTGTAATGTGTGTAAAGGTCGACATGTTTCATACCACAAATGTCATTAGCAATCGGAGCAATACCTCAGGACCAAAAACCTAATCTGCTTATGATCGAGGAAGAGTAAGTGTGGTGTTAGTATAAGTAACCCAATCACATCATGTACATGTCCTCATGGTACAGTATACCAGGGGATGTCTAAAAACCGACCTATAAGGAGAAAACACAAAAAAAGTAAAGGAACAATATACTAATGGGTATTCATTAGTCATACCCATACTATAGACGTAAATGGAGTTGACATAGTACTTACATGCCAAGATGCAATTTCTCTTATCTGTATCAGTACCAACTTGCATGATTAATAGACATAAAGACATAAAAACAGACAGATGACACATAGGTAAAGTGATGTTACAATCATAGAAACCATTTATTGGCTTAAACCCAATTAACTACAGGACACAATTGTGGATAGGCTTCCCCAAATGTTGTAAGCTAATGACCTCATAGGTGATGGCAGAGATTGCTAGTTGCAGAATAAAATTGAACGAAAGGAGTATAACTTAGACCAGGAAGGAGCATAGAAAAATGAAGTTTCAAAAAGTGCAAGTGCAAGTAGTATTCACAGAATGAAGCGCACTATCTTGGGGATGACATGCCACCCTCTGTCACCCTGGAGGTCATGTGGTAGCAGAGGTGGTGGTCTTTTATACTGGCAGTGTACGGTTAAAGAGGCTGCAGGTGCCAGGTAAAGTAATCAAGTATGTGGCTGCAGGTGCCGGTGCTCTTTGGCCTTGAGGAAACAGCACTGTGTGAGCTGGTCAAGGAGCTCCGCCATGTTGGTGGTAGGATTTGACCCTGCAGACAAGTATCAAGAGGCTGATTTGATGAATGAGCAGGCGAGAGTCAGCCAAAAGCCACCATAAGTGGCCTGCATTGACTTCTGTGGGCGGAGGCATCAGAGAATCCAGGAAACAAATAGACGGACAGAAACTTCCTGAGTTGGAAGTCCACGACTGCAGCCATCTTGGAAAGGTGTGCAGACAGAACCATTTTAGGTGGAAAAAGCCTGTTTAGAACTAGTAACGTATATTAAGGTGACAAATACATTTTTACCAAAAGGCCTTGCGGTGATTCCAGGGTAATAATAATAAATGGAGCAGGGAAATCCATATGCAATTGCAACAAGTATCTAATAGATGGGTGGGAGGGTTTCTAAAAACATCAATTTGGCATTTCCTGTTGCATATGACTATCTGCATACTACTGCCCACTTCCACTTCAATGTGCTCTCAACAGGATGTACCCCGATCCTCCAGGCAGGTCTCTGCACCTTTTTTAAAAATGGATGACAATCAAGGTCTCAATTTTGGAGACGAAATGGTAGCAGAAATCCTAAAAACTCCATCTGCATTAGGCGCTGATGGCACTACCCCCTAAAGTATTTAAAATGAATATTGAAACTCTATAAAGACCCAGACAAAGGAACATGTGAAGATACTGCTTCAATGGACTATTATGACCTAGTATCCCTTCCAGTGGCATATTGACTCAGGGATTGGTTAAGAAACATATCTTGATCTTGACCTACAAGTCAAAACTGGCTGAGGTCAACAACTAGATAAATGAACATAAAGACTTCTTAAAGAAACAAAAAATAACCAAACTTCAAAAAGACATAAAAGAAAAAAATATTCTAAATGGTGTGTGGTAAAGGTTTTTGAAAAAATAATAACGTTAACAGGAGGACTTACCAGGGCATCAGATCTACCAGCCACGGTACTGGTAATAGCCACCGTCCCTTCCCTAATCATGACCCACCTCGGAAGCCATCTTCTTGCAGTTGGCTCCTGATGTAAGAACTAAAGAAGATAAAAAACATTGATTAGTGGTACAGTTAATCTCCCCAGAAATATTTTGACAGGGCAAACCAGTAACATTGTATTTTTTAAATCAGATCACCTAATGTACTAGTATTGGACAGAGGAGTCTGCATGGCTTCTTAAATAATCAGTCCAAGAGACGCTGATGAATACGATTAAGTAGCATCGAGCACCTGTCTAGCTCAAACTGGATGACATAATATTCATAATGTAAGCCTAACTTACCTCTGAGTGTGAGCAGCATGCTATTTGAAAATAAAATATTGGCATTGTAGAACACAACAAATAAATAATTATTGGGTTGGAACAGGGAGAATATTTCCAGAATTAGACAGAGTTTCTCTTCTAAAAGCTGTAAACTCAGGATGTACACCAGTTCCACAGTCTGCAGATCTATAGTTTAGGTTATATCCACTTTGCCAAACCTTTGCTTTTTTTTGTTGTTGTTGAAATGCGGCTACTTGACTAGCATTAAAATGTCTTGGAAATAACTGCCTAAGTAGCAGCCATACCACCACTTAACTAACCATATGGTGCTTTTATTATAGTTTCTGTCAATTTTCAGGTCCACCTACGCAGCGCGCATGCGTTGCATAGGAAAAAAGACCTTTTGAAATCGATTGAGTTTGTGTCCCAAAAACGTGCACGCGTTGCATTGCTTTCAATGGCAACGCGTGCACGTTTGGCAATTCCCTTGCGGAAGCGAGCTTTGAAACCATATGGGGCAGATTTACAATAACTGGCGCATTCCTGCATATCAGCAGGGATGCGCCAGTTATTGTGCATCAGGGTTCCGCCACCATGGATGCGCCGCATTTACAATTCGGCGCACCATGGGGCAAAAATGGACAGATGCGTGATGCATCTGTGCCATAAAGGCAGCGCATTGCTGGAGTTGCGTCGCAAGCGCGACACAGCTCCAGCAAGGCTCCAGGGTGCCCTATCTGTGAAATGCTGCGTCAATCCTTATGCCTGCTTGAAGCAGGCACAGGGTTTTGACGAAGCATGGGCTCAAAAGTGACTGAGTGAAATCTTGTAGATTTCACTCAGCCACTTTTAGGAGGCGTTCCTGTGCCGGAACGCCCCCCCCCCCTGCGCCGGAACGCCTACTTCTGGCGCAGGGCTTTACAACGTGACGAATCTCCCAGATGCATCACCTTGTAAATACCCCGCAGCATGGCGCTGGTTTTGCGCCGCTGCTGCGTCACAAAAGTGACGCAGCAGCGGCGTAAAAGAGGCGCAACGGGCTTGTAAATCTGCCCCTTAGTTTGTAATTAACATATGGTTCATGCTCGCTCCCGCATGGGAAACAGGTGCAGGTCCCCTCCCCTCTCCCCTCCCCCTGCTGCCTCCTCCTCTCCTCGTCAGTGCGAGGCGCGCACGCTTGTTTTTTTCTTTCCTAAGCACCAGAAAGGTGACCAGTCAACCTTGACAACGGTCCTTCCACTGCAACACGTGTCGCAAGGCTTTACCAATGCTTGTAACTAATTGCAATCTGGAGTTAAGCTTTCCTAAAAACTAACTTATTCTCAAAACAGGCGATCCAGCTGTAGCCTTAACCTAAAATAGCACCTTCATTCCCTAACTGCAGGGTCCCTTGGCTTACCTAACTGAACGATTTTAGTAAAGGTTCAATACCACAATAAAAAAATAATTAACAAAACAGAGGACGTGCAGTACCCACGGGACTGAAGATGTGTATATTTTTCAGTAGCCACTTAAAAATCTGGCGGTGGGAATTGCCCCTGAACCCCCCACTCCAAAATCTGGTGGAAGGGTGATTACACACCCTGGCCCCCATGGGGTCTACGCCCACGAGCAGTGTGTATTTACATGGGCACTCCTCGCAGAAGCACGACGGAGAGCTGTAGGTCACGCGGGAGATGTATTGATTGAGCCCGGTTCTTGGTTCCCGGCGATGGCATAGCCCTAGGAACTGCAGGCTGTGGTGGGATAAATCAGGAGAGCAGGCACGAGAGTTCCACTGTTGGAATAGCAAGGGGTGCTGGACAACCAGCCTGTCGCTGCTAGTGGAGAACCAATAGGAGGCGTCGCTGTTTGAACTGAGGTGTGTAGTGTTTTGAGCCTCAGGCCCGCATGGTGGATGAATGACCACAGACAAAGCGTAGTTGGGTATTAGAACAGGCCTCGAGCACGTGCACCCGGGCCTTTTTATTAGCGGGGCCACGTCACTTGTGACACCCGTGATGGATGGGTGTGGGTTGCAGTGTGTCCAGCCCTCAGGGGAGTGGCTGGAAGTACAGCTTCCTGCAGGACACTAGAACGTGTCTCGCAGGACACTACATTCCTCCCCAACTTTATTGAAGGACAAGCAAAGAGTCAGTCCAACCTGTGGGGAAGAAACAAACAGTTACCTGAATACCACAGGGTCCATCTGTCTCTCGAGTCAGGTGTCAGGACGACATCAGACATGGGCTGGTGAACTTGGCTAGCCTCAGGACCTTCTCGGCGGACACCCGTAATTTAACCTGAGGGACTCAGGACACGACTGCTGGCTTGGAGACGTCCGCTGCATGTCTTGCTGTCTTGCATGGCTTCCTCTTGGCTGACGTCGGTGATGGTCTGTGGTGAGTTCTAATAGTTCTTTTTAGGGTGCTGCGTCATGACCATGGATGGAGTCTCAAGTGAGAATTTACAGAGGTGTTGCCAGACTGACTATCCCTGTTGAACCGCTTGGCTGTGACCGGTACCCTGTCGGTGGGGCAATGTCTCTCCTCGCTCTCCCGCCTGGGGAGGCCCGTCATCGGGGTTGCTTCGGGACTGTAGGAAGGCTGCACTGGAGCCGCTGCTTGTGTGCCATCTGGGGGCAGCTGCAGGACCGCCGAGGAGCCGTTGCTTGGTCGCACGCACAACCCTCCTGGGTGGATGAGTCTTGGCCAAGACTTGCACTCGCTGCCGCGGTTCCGGTGTAGGCCAGGTTCACAGGTGGTTTCTGGTTCCATTTAGTCGGCTTGTGTGGCAACGGTTTCGGACTCCAGTCCATCGGTACTCGGGGAGTGGTGTTTGATGCATGTGCTGGTGTGGTGATGGTTGCCAGCCATGTGGCGAGTCGGAATGACAGGTGGTGGTGACTTGCTGGGAGAGTTTGGATGTCAGGATGGACCTGGGCAGCCACGTGCCTCCGCCTTGCTGATGTTGAGTGTCTGTGGTGGCTTACCACATAGAGTGTGTGGATCCTCTCTTGCCTGGCTTGGGGCCACTGCCGACTCCATCTCAAGGACACTCAGAGCTGATCTTCACCCATGGCATCTGCGGACAGGAGCAGGGATGCCACTTGACTTGGACTGCCGACACTTGGGGAGTGGCCGTTCACCTGGGGAAGCGTTGTGGAGAGATGCGGTTCGCGACTGCTGCGGCTTACATTCGGTTCTCCCGTGAGGCTGTGTCCAGGGACGTTGGTCCTCCTTGGTGGCCGTCGGGTGTGTCAGGGTGTGCTCTTGGCTTGCTGTGAATCCTCGGTCTTCTCCTTTTGCTGGTCTGTTCAGTCTACCTGTGTTTATCTGGTTTTTCAGGGTGACAGTGCTGTCACTCTTCTTTCTTCGAGGGCGTTGCGCTTGGACCTCAAGGCGGCGCTGTCATGGCGCCGGCTTCTTCCTTCGCTCCGGCGCGCTCCTTGCTTGCTGGGCCACGTGATGCCCAGTCGCGTGTCGCTGACGTTGGAGCGCCTGTTGCTGTGGCGGCCTGCCTCGTGGTGTGTGCGACTCCTCTCTTGCTTGTCGTGGGTCACCGCCGACTCCATCTTGAGGCAGTGTTGAGGAGGACACTGTGTTGCTTTCGGGCCGCTGCGGGTGCGACTCCTCTCTTGCCTGTCGTGGGTCACCGCCGACTCCATCTTGAGGCAGTGTTGAGGAGGACACTGTGTTGCTTTTGGTCCACTGCGGGGCTTCGCTGGTGCAGCCTGAGATGTGGTTGTTCTCCGTGCTGCGCTCAGCTGTGCTTCTTTGTGGAACTGTCTCTATCTCCCGGGCGCCTGCCCATGCTGTCAGATTCGCTGGAGTGGCCTTCTGAGCATTTCTGACTCCGTGCGCTCCGTCTTCTTCTTGGGCGCTCTCTTCTGGCACCTGGCGTGCCTGTTTTTCCTTCTTGCGGGGTTGGTCGTTCACCGCCTGGGGCGTGTGTAGCCAAACAGTTGCTTGCCGTGGCATCGGTCAGCCACTGGTAGTACACACTCAGCGCTTGCTTCCTTTGTGCTTCGGGGGCCTTGCTGCCTTTGGTAGCTTGACGATTCTTGGTACTCTCAGTTCTGTGGGCCGCACATTCATAGGCGCTGAGTTCTCTTCTGCGTTGGGCTGCTTGGGGTTGTTTGCTGAGAACATGTAGTCTTGCTTTTCATTGGGTGCCATTGAGTGCCCTGTAAGGTGGGGGCGGGGGGGCACTGCAGGCCCTAATGTTCTCTCCTTACTGCAGCACCGCTTGGCTTCTGAAGCTTTAGCCTGTAGAGCAACTTGCACTGTTCATGATAGGTGACATGGTATCCATTTGGATTCATGGAGAAAGGGAGTAGCACGCACGCGCGCTATTCTGCTGTAATTTTCATGCTTAGCGCTGTTGTAATTTTTAAAAATTTGATTTTCGCATTTTGTCTTTTTAAATTGTACTTACCTTGTTTTTAGGACGTTCTTCGTGTGTCCTCTCACTTGCACCCTAAATTGGGCCCCTCACCGCGCTTTTCGCGGAGCTTTGTCATTTTATTTTTAGCCTTCGTGTTTTGGCGCCGGGCGCCATCTTGGGGGTGGTGTGGAGCTAGTGTGCCGCTTGTGGGAGCGCTCTAGCGCTCTTTTGCAACACAGGTGAGCCCTACTTACAGCTCGCCTCCTGCGCGCAGCGGTCACGCGCAGCGGGAGCGCCGGACTCTCGCCGGAGTCAAGCCAGAGTCCTGCCCGTCTGCGCCCGTCTGCGCCCGTCTGCGCCCGTCTGCGCCCGTCAGCGTCCCGGAAGCGGTCGGAGCGGCGGGCGAGACCCTATCATTAGGGATGTGTCCCCCTGGGACCCCCGTTATGCGTTATTCCCCTGGCGAACTTCGCTCACTCGTTCCTCATGGTTATGGCTGTCGAACTGTATTTCCTGGCCGCTACCATGGGAAATCCCGCTGCCCGGGCTGTGGCTGGCGCCCGACCCGCTCGCTTTTCTTACGGCCGAGCACCAACAGCTCTAGTTTGGGCTTCGGGTGCATGCTGTTGAACACCAGGTCAGCTTGCAAACATGCGCTGGACATCTACGAGCTTCTCGATGTAGATAAACCACTATGTCTCATGCTTACTGAGACATGGTGGGGCGACTCTTCTAACCCTGACGTTGCCCTGGCAATCCCGCCCGATTACAACATCTTCAGAAAGGATAGAGCCATCGGAAGGGGAGGTGGAGTTGCGCTAGTGGTCCGGAAAGGAACTCCTTGTGAGATCCTGCCAGCTACTGACATCCGTGGCTCGGAAACCCTAGCCTTCTCTATCACTCTGTCGCCCCACCAATCCTTCAAGGGACTGCTTGTATACAGACCGCCTGGCTCGCCCGGCACCTTCTTTGAAGATCTGGATATGGTGCTGGTGGAGCTGGCCCTGAAAGCCGAACATTTTATTGTGGCGGGTGATTTCAACTTCCGGATGGATGATTCATCCGACTCGGCGGCCGCCAAACTTTCGGAGGCGCTGACCCCGCTGGGGCTCATCCCCTACTTTCAGGAGCCTACGCATGAGAAGGGGCATATCCTGGACCAGGTTTTTTCGTCTGTCCCTCTCGAGGGTATTGAGATCACTCCTGTCTTATGGTCTGACCACTTCCTCGCAAAATTTGTGATCAAGGGCATAGTTAAATCTGTGCCTATCCAGGTACAGCAACAGGGTCGTGTCCACAGGGCTCTCCATCGTGTTACCCCGGAGATGCTGGCCCAGGCAGCTGAGGCTCATCCCTGCCTTCTCTCAGGTGATCTAGACAGGGATCTGCAGACCATGCAAGACTGGTTACTGGATAGGCTTAACGATCTTGCCCCGGAAGTAACATCCCGGCCGACATCGAAACGGGTCTCTGCGCCCTGGTTTACCGCTGCACTGTTGGCTACGCGGCAGCAGTGCAAGGTAGCCGAAAGAGTCTGGCGGGCACAATATGACATTGTTGCCAAGCTGGCATACAAAAGGGTGGTTAAGGCTTATCACCGGGACATCCGTTTGGAAAAAAAAGCTTATCTAGCCAGGAGAATTGATGCGGCCTCCAACTCTGGCAAGGAGATTTTTTCCATTGTGAGAGAATTTACCTCACCTTGGTCTAACACCTCGGACCAAAAACCATCTGGTACCTGGGCCACGGACCTTGCTGACTTCTTTACGAGCAAGATCCAACGTATCCAGGAGTCATTCCTGGCACCAGTGTCTGCTGGCCAGACTGAACCTGATACCACCACACTGCCGAAGGCCGGGCCAGGGGCGACGTTGAGTGTGTTTCCCTCTATCTCTGCTCCGGACTCCCTGGCTCTTATGGGCAATTTAAAATCAGGATCTCCTCTCGACCCATGCCCTGCTAAATTTCTGGCGAAAGTCGCGGAGGTGATCAACCCATTGGCTAATCCGCTTTTAAATCTTTCGCTGAGGCTCGGTGTGGTTCCGCAGGCCTGGAAGCAGGTGATGGTGATTCCATTGCTCAAAAAATCTGGTCTAGATCCGAAGGCCCCGGTTAATTATAGGCCCATCTCTCTGCTGCCGGCCCTCACTAAGATTCTGGAAAAGCACGTCCAAGGCGTGCTTTCCAATTTTCTTGAATCTAATGAGATCTTGCATGCCACCCAATCGGGCTTTCGTCCCCATCTCAGCACTGAGACTGCGCTCCTGGAGGTCTCGGAAACCATCAAAGAGGTTCTGGACTCTGGGGGCAAAGTCATGCTGGTGATGCTAGATCTGTCGGCGGCGTTCGACACCGTTCCCCATGATGGTCTTCTCGCTAGACTCTTCGAGATAGGCCTACGGGGGACGGTGTTCGACTGGTTCTCTTCTTTTCTAGCTGGCCGCCGGCAGTCGATCTGGGCCCCGCCGGATTCCGCCGTGATGCCACCTCTGGGAGTCGGGGTCCCTCAGGGCTCTATTTTGAGCCCGACCCTCTTCAACATCATTATGACCCCTTTGGCGGCGTTGGTGGAGTCGCATGGTGCCCAGATCGTATCCTATGCGGACGACACCCAGCTCCTCTTCTCTTGTAAGAGAGGAGGTGACTTCGATGGGGAGAGCATTCGGGATTGCCTTGGGGCTGTTTTTTACTGGTTCCATCTAAACAGCCTTAAGTGCAATTCCGACAAGTCCGAAGTACTTTTCTTTGGGTGCGACACAGAACCAGATTGGCAGACCTGGTGGCCGCGGGATATGTTCCCTCCGTCCTGCTCCTCTCAGGTGGCTAAGAATCTGGGGGTGAAGATGGATAACAGGCTTACCTTGAAATCCCAGATCCTGGGGGTGTCGGGCATCTGCTTTGGCATCCTCAGGATGTTGCGGAGGTTTCTTCCTCTGTTATCCGTGGATCACAGGGCGCTGACTGTCCAGGCTCTGATTGGGTCCAGGTTGGATTACTCTAACGTTCTCTACCTGGGCCTCCCAGAGTATCTGTTGCAGCGGCTTCAAGTGGTACAGAATGCCGCTGCAAGGGCAATCTTTGGCCTTAGCAGGCGCTCCAGGGCCTCGGGCCTGCTGGCAACTTTACACTGGCTTCCTATCCGCAAGAGGATTGCCTTTAAGGCGCTGACCTTGGCCTACAAAGCTCTTCACCAGGAGGGAGCCAAGTATCTCCATAAGAGACTGGTTTTTTACCATCCAACCAGGTCTCTGAGGTCGGAAGTCCTGCATCTTGCTGTTGTCCCCCGGGTAAAGAAAGCGCGCCTCGGAGGCCGCTCTTTTGGACTGCTGGCTTCTCAGCTGTGGAACTCTTTACCACTGGCCCTGCGGGGAGTCACCAGCCTACTGGCTTTTAGGAAAGGCCTTAAAACGTGTCTATTCACTCAGTAGTCGGTCCTCCGTGAATCTCTTGCCCTTTTTTTTTTTTTTTGTTGGTTTTATCTGGTGTTATGTTTGTTATGTTGCAGTATTGTCTCTTTCTCCATTAAAGCGCCGGGACACTCTTTTGAGTAGCCGTGCGCTTTAGAAATAAACAAATAACATAACATAACATAACATAACATGATGGATTCTGTTGTAGGCAGGGTGACAATGGGGCCCTCCTCCTTGTGTTTGTGCTTAACTGATTGTGGCATTACCGGTTTGAGCCCTTGACCGCCTGTCTCTCTCTTGATTAGGGTGGCTGCTGGGCTCAGCCAACATGTTTCTGAGGCAGAGATGGGGTGACACAAGTAGTGCTCTGCTTCCTTCACTTTAGGTCAAGGCAAGTTTGCAGCGCTGCTGGCGATTCCTTGCAAGTTGTCCCTTTTTTCTTCTTTGACTGGTGCAATAATGCCCAGTGGCCACTAGGTGGCAGTACAGAGTTATCCATAGGCCTGAGCAGTTTCCTTGATGCTGCGGGTCTAGTGGACATTGAGGACGTCGGTGTCCCACAAAGACATCAGTGGGCGGTGCTGCACAGAGGGGGTCGGGAGCCTTCCACTGGTGGAGCCACTGGCTGTTCAGAGCAGGTGCGAGCTGTCCACTCATTCTGCCACTGCTGGCAGCATTGTATTTGCTGCAGCTTTAGCAGTGCTGCTGCCCGGTTCTGTGCACACGTGTTCAGGTGCTGTACTTTAGCACTGGGTGGCGCTGCAGTCACTTGGTAGGCTGCATAGGGCGTCGCTGAGCTCCAGGAGCGGGTTTGCTGAATGCAGGGGGCAGCGTTGCGGGTGCTTGTGTGCTGATTGGGACTGCTACATTGTCGTGCACCTAATAGACCATATGTGGCACTGCGGGCTTCAAGCTGGAATGGAGAGCTCTCGAAATTCACCCGGTTGGGCTGCAGCCTGCAGGTCACACGGTGCTTCAAACTCCTGCTAGGTGGCGCTGCAGCCGTTCAAAGAGGCCTCGGCTGTCTTCCTCTGAGTTGCAGGCTCCCCGGGACATGCAGATGCCTGGTGCGAGGGGCTAGCACCTTCGTAGTGTGTCCTTGATGTCCTGGTCACGCAGGGGCTTGTAGACTCTGCTGGGACTCCCACTGCAGGAGTCGCTTCCTTTCTCCTCCCGGTGGCGGGACGCTGAACAGTACGGCCTCATGCAATGAGGCACCTCCAACTCGGCGACAGCCTAGCGGTTGTTAACACCGGCAGAGAGGAGAGTCGCATCGGCAGCCTCCGGGCCCGCAGCATGAAACAGACTACCTGCTCACCGGCAGGTAGGGACGCCAGTGCCACACGGGGGCGGGGTTCCTTTCCAGCCTGTACACCTATGCTGCAATCCTGCTGACTTCTTTGCAGTCGGGCGTTAACGCTCGGACGTGCTACCGCCGCTCACCCTGGCCGGGTCGCTTGTCTCGTTCTGCAGGGGCTGCAGACACTGGTGCGGCTGTGTTGGCACGGCCTCATTTTCCTCCACAGCTGGCTGGGTCTCAGTGGGTGCGACGGACAACAGTGGGCTGCGAATGCTTGCTCAGAACCTCCCTCTCCCTGGGGAAAACCGCTTTTGCTTAGGCCTCGCTATCGGTGCAAATGCACATCTCAGGAAGGACCCCGCTCCCTCCTTGCGCTCTGGGGCAGATGGCGTCAGGCAGCGCCGCCGACGGGCACTTCACCAGGCAGGGGTTGACATACCTCTTGTGCCGCTGCTGCTGGTTCAGTTTCCCCCTTCCTGGCCGGCATGGATGTCTTCTGTCACCATGCAGGATAATGCGGGCGCCGTGAACACTAGTCATGTGCCACCTTTCCAGGAGGTACTCCTGTTGTAAGGCTGGACAGGACGGCGGTGGCAGTGGGTGCAGGGGGCCGCAGGCTAGGCCCCCTCCTCGATGAACTGGGAGGCGGTCGCTACGTCACATGTGGGTTAAGACCCACTCATCGCCATTGTAGTGTTTTGGGCCTCAGGCCCGCATGGTGGATGAATGACCACAGACAAAGCGTAGTTGGGTATTAGAACAGGCCTCGAGCACGTGCACCCGTTCCTTTTTATTAGCGGGGCCACGTCACTTGTGACACCCATGATGGATGGGTGTGGGGTGCAGTGTGTCCAGCCCTCAGGGGAGTGGCTGGAAGTACAACTTCCTGTAGGACACTAGAACGTGTCTCGCAGGACACTACGTTGTGCTCTAGCAGAGTTCTATGGCTTCATACAGCGGCTGGCTGATACAACGAAGATGAAAGGCACTGCGAGTCAGTTTTCTATGCCTACAAATGTGTAATTATTTATCGAATATAATAATAATAATAATAAAACAACTGTCAGGGCTGCTCCCTGTCAGGAGTGAGGTGCTTTTGCTAAGCAGTATGTTCAGTCTCTTGTGCCCGGATACCGTACCGGAAGAGATTGCCCTCATAATTCAAAAGAAGTTGGGGAGCTGTTTTTTGGGGGGTGGGCCGGGGAGGGTCACAGTTCTGGGATAGCAGAGGCTGTGGTTAGTCAGGCCTGAGGTGAGCTGGCACAAACGTATGAAGGTGGTGCAGTAGTTCAAATTTGATTATAATCGGTAGAGCTGTTCTTGGCCTAAGAATGAGGTCATACTTGCTATGGAGCGGATTGGAAGTGCGCTGGTAAAGGTGTGCGGGGCGGGCATCCCGCACATTACCATTGAGGTGCACGAGCTGAGCTGAGTGGTGTCCTAAATGCACCAATGAGTGCCGTCCGAGTGCACCAATGAGTGCTGCAGGTCAAGATTGAGGTATTCTGGTGGAGCTGAGCTCAGTCCGACTACTACAATAGCAGGCCGTGCTGCAGGCCATGCTCTGATTCCCAGGCATTGCCTTACATGGGATAGTTTTAAGATACTTTATATAAACGAGTCGGAGATGTCGCGCATGCGCAGTCCGTGGTTAATGCTGGGTTTGCTGTTCTGTTAGTGGATATCTGCTAGAATTGACCGAGTCTCTTTTAGGCTGGTTCTTTTGATCCTTTGTAATGTTTGCGACATGCTAAATTGCGGACTTTACTTTGCCTTTTTCCAGTCAGTCGACCCTTCTGCAAGCTCCGTGTTTTTAAGAGAGCTGCACTGCGTGTCCTCGTGTGATGGTGAGGAGTTAGAGGTGCATTGAGATTGTGAGGGGGTAAGGTGAACTTGTATACACGAAGGACACTATGCTACAGGGCCTCACAGATTGTACCTCCTGTATCCAAAAGCCAAAAGCCCAAGTTATAAGTGAACTCTCAGATTCCACGGAGGGTAACAAGATGATGACGCACCATGGTACTGATGAGACTAAAGCAAATTTCACATTGAGGCCAAGTGGTGCCATGATAGGCAGGTCACTTTCCACCAGCCAACTTCACTCTAAATACTGAGATTTTTGTTCCTCCTCTAAACTACAAATCCCAAAATGCAACTGCATTTGCCTATAATAACCAGGACGTGTGGATTCCTGTTGGATTAAAAAAAAACATGAGATGGGCCACCGGGCAGCCGTCATCAGCAGACAGTTCTGTTCTCCCTGAACACCTCCCCGACAGTCTCAGCCGGCACTGGTTTGGTTTGAGAAGGCTGCTTCCATAATATTTTTAAAGCCTGCGATTCCAGTAATGTTGCCTGCCTTTAGCGGACGTGCCTGAAGTGGTCACTCGAGCCCCCTTTCCACCTCTTGTCCTGGAAGGGGATTAGTTTCCACATTATCTTATTTTCATATTTGTTAGAAGAAAAAAAATCAATTCGATACGATAATGTATATGCAGCTGTGCAAAGTGTACTATTTCATTCATTACCGATGTTGAGTGTGGGTAGGGACCATAACGCACATAAGGGAAAGCCTCTAGTGGGTCATGATCTCTTTCCCCCTCCATCAACAATGGAAATAAAGAACCTATTTAATTCTATATATTGGGTGACGTCAAGTCATTTCTTCATATATATTTGTTAAACAATGGCGTTTAGAAGTTAAGGGATTGCGCCCATGCAGTGTGTTAAAATCGTATTGAAGAGCCAACCACATTAGGAGCGGTTTAGCTGTGCAAAGTCAATGCAACATACAGTATGTGAGGCAGCAATGGTTTTTTTTCTTATGTCTGTTTGGCCTTACTGTGGAGATATATGAAATTTGAGGTTTGCAATGTAGTAATAAATGTTTTGATTTGTCTTTCTTAGTCCATTGCTCTTTATAACATGTTAATGTGCCACATGTATTTTCACCGGCATGACACAAATAGTATACATCAAACACAAAAAAAGTGATGGGAAGAATGCTTGCAAATAATCTAAACCACTGATAATCACTCTGGGGAGCATTCCAAACTATCACCTTTTGCCCACTGTGCCACTCTAGACAGGGGCACGCCTGAAGCAAATCAGGATTCGCCCTGCTCCTCATGGGAACAGTCCCCTGAACTGCCGGTGAATACCCCTCTAGAAGGGACCATGAGCAACCTCAGACCAGTTTCAGCCTTGGAAAATGCAGAAAGTGCTCAAACTTTCAATTAGTACTCTTACTGCATGGTCTCTCACAGTGGCACATATGTCACTATCAAATAAGTCATCACTCACCCTGCCAACAGAGGATTGCTCCTGTCTTTTCCAGCACTGTCCTGAAGGGCACCACAACCGTGCTGTACACATTCAGTGCCATGTGACCGTCCTCCAGTTTATCCTTCTACTACCACCACCATATCTTCTGTCTTCATCCTGTCCTGCACTCTTCTCTCAACTCTCCACACTCCACCCTACCTTACACTCCCACATCTTTCAATATTTTCTGACCTTCTCTTCCTTTTCCTATCAAGGTAACATACTTATTACTTACCATTTTCCAATCTCACCCAGGGTAATCAATCTGCCTTTACAACTTCTTTTTTCTACTTTCTCCAAAAAATAAACATATGTTCATTAATTCTTTATCCAATGTAGCCCATTCTTACCATTGAAGCAAATTACCCTTCCTCATCAATACTCTCCATCCTTGTATGAACAATCCATACAACCGCTCTACCACACACCTTTAACCCCACTTTCCAACATATCTTAGTACACCATTTAACGTTTGTTATATGCACTCACTCTGCTGTGCTCACTCGTATCCGTCTACCTAATCTTCCCATCTTGGATTGCCCTGATTAATTGCTTCAGTCCCCCTCTGTGAATCTCAAAAACCTCTGAATGACTTCCCCTGATCTTCCCCGACTGTCTCCTCTTACCAAACCGTCTGTATTAAGAGATCAACCAGGCCCACATATCCTTGCTCTATCCCAACAGTGTTCATGAACTGTGCAAATAAAAGGAGGAGCAGATAGCTAGTGGTGGATCACAGAAACACTGTACCAGCTTCCAGAATTAACAAGCATTGGCATAGCCAATAGATCTCACCGTTGGGACCTTATAAGTGTTTAGTTATACAGCACAATATCCTTGGTGCTACAGCATCAAGTGTTGCATGGCCAAACACTTATAAGGTCCCAAAGGCGAGACCTATTGGCTATGCCAATGCTTGTTATTAATAGGGTTGACACAGGGAGAACACATTGGGATTTGAACATGGTTCCCTAGTTCATAATTTGCCTGCTCTGGAGATTACATTACATCCTTTTTCACAAACAATAGACAATTTTGACATTTAAACTAGGCTTCTTCTGAAATGTTAGCATATGTAACTGAATCCTTCCCACCGCTCCCAGCCTTTCTAAAACATATTTGAATGTTTAGTTTGGAATTAGGCATCATCCAGTACCGACACAGCCCCACCTCTGCACCAGTGCGGCACCAGCTCAGTAACAGCGCAGCACTACCTCAGCATCAGAGCGGCACCACCACCTCAGCATCAGTACAGCACCACAGCGTCACTCAGCCCCACCACAACATCACCATCTCCGCACCAGTGCAGAATCTTCTCAGCACCATTCAACACCACCACAGCACCACCTCAGCATCAGCACAGCACCATCTCAGCATAACCCCCGCACCACCTCCGGATCAGTGCACCACTACCAGCATACCACCAACTGAGTCCAAGTGCAGCCCCACCACAGCATCACTGCAGCATCACCTCAGAACAAGCACAGCCACACCAACACTTCAGCAGTAGCACAGCACCACCTCAGCACCAGTACAGCATCATCTCAGCACTAGAGCCACACCAGCTCAGCATCACTCAGCACCACCTGAGCACCAGCACTGCATCACCTAAGCACCACCAAAGCATCAATCAGTACCACCTCAGCATCACTGACATCACCTCATTATCACTCAGCACCACCTGAGCACCCTCTGACCACCACCTTCACACAAGCACCCCACCTCAGCACCAATGAAGCACCACCTCAACACCAGTGCAGCACCATCACAACATCAGTGCAGCACCACCCCTGCATCAGCACAGTAGCACTTGAGCACCACCACAGCACCACCTCACTATCAGCACCATGTCAGCATCAGCACAGCACCAACTCTTCCTCAGTGCACCACCACCAGTGCAGCACCACCTCAGCACCTTCACAGTACTACCTCTGCAGCAACTCAGCACCAACACAGCACCACGTCAGTATTAGCACAGCACCACCTCAGCACAAGTGCTGCATCACCTCAGCACCAGAGCAACACCAATTCAGCATCACTCAGCACTACTTGAGCACCAGCACAGCATAATTCCACCACACACTGCCACTTCTAACAATTCCAATCTAAGTCACAAATATCCACCCCACACCCCATACATCCACTTGACTCCAAAACAAAACACATAGGTAAAAAACATTGTCATTTACAATGGCAATAGCTCTAACTCTCGCAAATGCAAGACCTATTGCATTTCTAATGCTTGTTCAGGAGGGTCGAAGATTTGCCAATCCAGCAAAGGATATTTGAAATCTGCAATTATATATATATTTTGAATATTTAGTTAGTACTTAATGGGAGACCCTTTTGAGCAACCCCACATGATTCTGAGGGTCATGGTAGGTGCACCCTGTCCTCTTATGCCATGTATCTAATTATTTTTCTGAATACAGGGCTCAGTGCACCATGTTTGGTAATGGAGCCCACAACAGAAATGTTTCTGTGATGCCCTAGCAATCAGAATGTGGTGGATTCACACATCTGGAGTTCCTAATCTGAAAAGGAAAATGATATAAAAAGTCCCCTAGTCCTTTGGCGTGCCAAGAACAATTGTCCATTTAAAAATGTATTTGTGAATCCTCCATGAATTTGTGAATGTGGTGTGGATCCATAAATATTTTTAAATATGACCTTTTTATAACTAGACCTGATGACTTTTTAATTACTTGAAAACTGCAAAGCAGATTTGCATATACCAAACAAAGAACTTTCCTTGAGTAAAGTTGTATTTACACACCAAGTTGGATGTATTATTCAGCTCTTTTTCTGTATTGAGGAGCAAAGAATGCTAAGGGAAATGTAACATTTAGGACCAACTTATATTTAAACCAACACAAAGTGGGTGCACATTTGTTTTCAAAAGTTTCAAAAGTGCCAAAATTATTAAGAATACAAAAAATTGCATATCTATCTATCTATCTATCTATCTATCTATCTATCTATCTATCTATCTATCTATCTATCTATCTATCTATCTATCTATCATCTATCTATCTATCTATCTATCTATCTATCTATCTATCTATCTATCTATCTATCTATCTATCTATCTATCTATCGATCTATCTTTCTATCGATCTATCTCTCTATATATCACTCTCTTTCTCGCTATATCTCTATAACTATCTCTCTCCCTCTCTCACTCTCTATCTCTCTCTCTCTCTCTCTCTCTCTCTCTCTCTCTCTCTCTCTCTCTCTCTCTCTCTCTCTCTCTCTCTCTCTCTCTCTCTCTATATATATATATATATATATATTACCTACTGGCGGTCGCCAGTAGGTAGTTATAGTTAGGACCGTGTTTCCATAGGAAATCTCAAAATTCTATTTTGAATAACTTTGGCGCCGGTTGACGAATCCTCGCAAAATTTTCAAAACTAATGGGGCGCTCCGCTCAGCTCCTACCCTGAAAGTTTCGGGGGGATTCATCAAGCGGGGGCTGAGAAAAAAGGGGGGTCCCAAAACGCGTTTTCCCCATGCATTTTTTCATAGGGACTTTACTCGCAGCTACAGCCCGAAGGGCTGAACAGAATTATGTGAAATTTGGCAGAGAGGTAGCTATAAGGTCCATGAAGTGCCTTCTGCAGGTTTGGTGTAAATCTGTTCAGTATTTCCTGAGAAATTAGCATTTAAATCAATATATATATCTGTACGCGCGTACCGTGCGCGCACTGAGCAAGTCCTGTGCGTGCACCTTGCCGATCGCGAGCGCACTTCTGATTGGTTCTTAGATGTCAGTAAACATTCGAATCGGTGGAAATCAGGAAGCGGCGGCCGCCATTTTGTCTCTCGCATAAAGAGGGGGTGATAAACAAAGGGGGAGAACTTGAAAAGGGGGCAGAGTGGGGAGATATTGACCCACTAGGCATTGTAAGGGGGTCACAGTAGGACCTTATAGGGCAAAAAAAAAGATTTATATTTTGAAAAAAAATATCGCCGAGTGCGCGCACCCAGCGAGCACCCGAAAAAAAACTTTTAAAAAAAAATAATAAAAAATCGCATTTAAGTGTTTAGATATAAGGTGGCTCTAAAAAGAGCCCTTGTGTTTATTGTTTGTTTTTTGGTACCTACAAGTAAGTACCGATGCAGAGTCTAAAGTTCAAGAGGAAGCCTCTGTTGCCTTCATCAGTGAAGTGTACACCATCTCCTCTATAAATGTCTTGCATGTTGTAACGCAAGTTGTTGTGGTGTATAGAACCCATACCATAGTCTCTGAGGAAAGCAGAAATAGATTTGTTGACGTGCTTCCTTGCTTTGTCAATCTGCGGACAAAATTGGTTGGACCAGTTCCACTTTTGCCTTTGGCATATGTTAGAATATACGAAGGCAGATTGAGGAAAAAGCGACATCAATTGCACAAAGGTGTCCTTAATAAGCATTTCCAGACCTACCCCAGTTAAAGTGCCTAGGTCATTTCCACCACAGTGCACAATAATAAGGTTAGGCTGTGGGAGATGTAGAAAGGTTTTCACCAAAGGCAATAATTGGTGCCACTTTAACCCTCTCTGACCAATCCATTTAATGTCTACATTTGGCAAAGCAAGGTCTCTCACCATACCTCTTTTTTCTGCAAATTTTTCACTCCAGAAGACATAGCTGTGACCTACAATCCACACTGTGAACATCTTCAAAGGAGATCTGGATGCACTCAGGAGGTGTCTTTCAGTAGAAAGGCAAAAAGAAATGAAAGACAGTTGAAAAATGGGGGCACACATACTTTTTTTTATAAAAAGAGCTCATTGGCTGTTTCAAACCATTCTACACTAAAAACTAGGCTGTATGTTTAAATTTTAAAAAGCATGTTTTGTATTGGTTTAGAAAAATGTGTGAACAAAGAACATTAGTTTGGATTTGCTGTTAGGTTTGAAAAGTCAAGCACTCTTGCTCTTTGGAAATGAAACATTGTCTGCTGAACTTCTGACCTCTCTGCTCAAACCTGTGTTCCATGACCTGTTGCTATGGTAGCAGGCAGAAGACAAGTTGGGGGAAGGGTACATTTGGAAAGGGGTTGAAGTTTTCAACCAATAGAAATGTGTGATTTCATTTGAAAAAATGTGGGAAGCACTGAGATTTGAAATTAACATGTATATGTGTGAAAAAAGAGAGGGAAACTGTGCCATTAACTGGTTCTGCTGAGAGGAGAGATGTGTTTAGCACAGAGATTCTGGTCTGATAAACTGCTGTGTGACTGCCACATTTCTTTCACAACTAACTAATTTTAAAGGTGAGTTATGAGTTTGAGAGGAGGTGTTTGTGGTAAATTTAGATATAAAAAAAAGAATTGTGATTATTTGTTTAAAGTTGTGAATTACATTTTCTGTTTTGGGAGATATTTAACTGTTTTGAATATGTAAAATATTATGGAGTATGTTTTCACCATAAGTTAATGTGTACTGGTAACAATGAGGAATACTGTTTTGTGCCTACCATCAAACCATGAGTCTGTGTGCAGAGAAGAATTGTTGACAGAGATTTAATTTGTGTTGCTGTTGAAAAGTAAGACTTGCAGTTGAAAGAAAAGGACAGCTTCTTTTTAATTGTGATTATTAGCATTTAGCAGAAATCACTTTGAAAGAAAAGAGAGGAAAATGGCAGCACATTTGAAAAAAGCATTAGTTCTGTAAGAATTGATAACCCAGGAAAGGGGCAGCCTGTGTTTTGTGCCTACCAACACAGCATGAGTCTGTGTGTATATAGGAATTGTTGTCTGAGATTTAATTTGTGAAGTTGTTGTTCAGTAAGAAATGCAGTCCTAGGAAAGGGGCAGCCTGTGTTATGTGCTTAAAATGATGGCATGAGTCTGTGTGCACACAGGAATTGTGGGCAGAGATTTAAATTGTGAAGATGTTGTTCAGTAAGAAATGCAGTCCCAGGAAAGGGGCAGCCTGTGTTATGTGCCTAA
Organism: Triturus cristatus; assembly: GCF_964204655.1. NCBI lineage: Eukaryota > Metazoa > Chordata > Amphibia > Caudata > Salamandridae > Triturus > Triturus cristatus. The sequence goes on from NC_140583.1 coordinate 525,820,843, forward strand.
AATGATGGCATGACTCTGTGTGCACACAGGAATTGTGGCCAGAGATTTAATTTATGAAGTTGTTGTTCAGTAAGAAATGCAGTCCCAGGAAAGGGGCAGCCTGTGTTATGTGCGTAAAATGATGGCATGAGTCTGTGTGCACACAGGAATTGTGGGCAGAGATTTAATTTGTGAAGATGTTGTTCAGTAAGAAATGCAGTCCCAGGAAAGGGGCAGCCTGTTGTGTTTACACAAATTATCCCTTAGCACACATGCACTGTTACATACATCCCTGCAGTCTTCATGCAGTTCTGGAAGTCTCTTTGCTCATCTGTCTTGCACCAGACAATACACAGTCTTCAGAAACACACTCTTGGCACACACGTAGCAGCTTCTCCAACACTCTCATGTGTAGTACTCAGCTCTGTGTGCTGTTTCAGATAGCAATGTGTAATGCAAACACATTGAACGTCACCAAGGCCTCATTTAAATTGATCTAGTCTAATCACTCACCCTGTAACACATGGTCATGGTGTTAAGGAGCTGTTAGGACATGTGCTGTTTTCTGCTTCTGTAAATGATATGGGAAATGTGTCAGGCAGTAACAGTAATTTGGTACTATTCAGGGACACTGTTTTGTTCCAAAAAACATAGCATGAGTCTGTGTGCGCACAGGAATTGTGGGCAGAGATTTAATTTGTGAAGATGTTGTTCAGTAAGAAATGCAGTCCCAGGAAAGGGGCAGCCTGTGTTATGTGCGTAAAAAGATGGCATGAATCTGTGTGCACACAGGAATTGTGGGCAGAGATTTAATTTATGAATTTTTTGTTCAGTAAGAAATGCAGTCCCAGGAAAGGGGCAGCCTGTGTTATGTGTGTAAAATGATGGCATGAGTCTGTGTGCGCACAGGAATTGTGGGCAGAGATTTAATTTGTGAAGATGTTGTTCAGTAAGAAATGCAGTCCCAGGAAAGGGGCAGCCTGTTGTGTTTACACAAATTATCCCTTAGCACACATGCACTGTTACATACATCCCTGCAGTCTTCATGCAGTTCTGGAAGTCTCTTTGCTCATCTGTCTTGCACCAGACAATACACAGTCTTCAGAAACACAGTCTTGGCACACACGCAGCAGCTTCTCCAACACTCTCATGTGTAGTACTCAGCTCTGTGTGCTGTTTCAGATAGCACTGTGTAATGCAAACACATTCAACGTCACCAAGACCTCATTTAAATTGATCTAGTCTAATCACTCACCCTGTAACACATGGTCATGGTGTTAAGGAGCTGTTAGGACATGTGCTGTTTTCTGCTTCTGTAAATGATATTGGAAATGTGTCAGGCAGTAACAGTAATTTGGTACTATTCAGGGACACTGTTTTGTTCAAAAAAACATAGCATGAGTCTGTGTGCGCACAGGAATTGTGGGCAGAGATTTAATTTGTGAAGATGTTGTTCAGTAAGAAATGCAGTCCCAGGAAAGGGGCAGCCTGTGTTATGTGCGTAAAAAGATGGCATGAGTCTGTGTGCACACAGGAATTGTGGGCAGAGATTTAATTTGTGAAGATGTTGTTCAGTAAGAAATGCAGTCCCAGGAAAGGGGCAGCCTGTTGTGTTTACACAAATTATCCCTTAGCAAACATGCACTGTTACATATATCCCTGCAGTCTTCATGCAGTTCTGGAAGTCTCTTTGCTCATCTGTCTTGCACCAGACAATACACAGTCTTCAGAAACACACTCTTGGCACACACGCAGCAGCTTCTCCAACATTCTCATGTGTAGTACTCAGCTCTGTGTGCTGTTTCAGATAGCACTGTGTAATGCAAACACATTCAACGTCACCAGGGCCTCATTTTCTTTGCTCTACTCTAAACACTCACCCAGGTTGCATATACTTATGGTATGAAGTAGCTGTTAGGAAATGTGCTCTTTTCTGCCTCTGTGATCTACAAGGAAAATGTGTAAGGCTGTAACAGCAATTATCACTTGATCTACCAGAGTAGTAAATGTGCTTTGAATTTGCAAATCAAATTCTGTTTTCTGCTTAGAAGCACACCATGAGGCTGTGTGCGCACAGGAATTGTGGCCACAGATGTAATTTGTGTTGCAGTTGTTCTGTTCAAAAATGCACAAATTAGTAAATCACAAATGAGAGACAAATGGAAAAACATTTGAAATAAATGAAAAGTAAAAAAAAATATTTTAATGAATTATAATTTCAAAAAGGATTTTTTTTTAGTTCCTTGCAGGTATTGCTGAGCAACAGTGAAAAAAAAAGCCTTTAAGGACAAGAAAGAGGAAAGAAAAGCAACAACAAGTATATCTGGACAAAACTGGGAAAAAAAAAATAGCAGGAGAAGCTGGTGATGGCAAAAAGAAAAAGTCTACTGGTAAGCAGAGCAGAGATTTCTTTAAAAAGATTTTCAAAAAACAAAAAAATGGCAAAAATAACTGTAAAACAGAGAGAGTTTTATGTACAAAGCAACAACACAGTCAACAGCAAAAAAAAAAGCTAATGTACAATCAGAAGTATGTCAAACTGATTTAACACGAAAATTAGATTTTAAAAACATTCGTCGAAAAATGTTTCATAGAAGAGTGATGTTAAATTTGCTAAAAGATGTGAAAAAATATAAGAAAAAAACAAAATTTATTAAGAAATTTTTTTTATAGAAAATATTGTAAGTAAGGCTTTGGAAATAAAAAGAAAACTTTTTATTCTAATTTTGAATAGGATGCGTAGATTAGATAAATTAGTGAATGCAATGAAGTCACAAAGCAAAAGGAAAAGAGAAGTGAAAAAAAGTAACTTTTGTAAAGTGTTCTTGGGAGAATGGAAACACAGTTCAAGTACTGAACCATTTTTTAATGAAGAGAGTTATCTTCAAAGTAATAGTTTGTTGCATGCAGTTGACACCAATGGTAGAGCATATGAAGTTAAGGATGGTTGTGTGATGCAAAAAGAGAAAATGGTCCCAAGAAATGAGGAAGAAGTAATGGCTGCTGAGGCTATGGGGAGACGTCCAAAAGCCCCTGTGTACACTTGGAACTGTAGTAGTATTTGTACTGTGCGTCAGGAATCTATTGATAAATTACGTGACTTTCTAAGAGAATATAGTAAAAAGAGTGTAAAACAGAAGATGAAGGTGCTTCAAACACTAGATCCATGCAGAGTGAGAGAAAATACTGGTTTGCAGGGACATTCTCTGGCTTGTCTATCTAGAAAAGTGTGTAAAAGTGTTTTTCATCATTTTAGGATGCTGGCTGTTCATCATACTGAAATGAGAAAGTTTGTGAGAACATTGTATTTTGCTAAAAGTCCAGCATTAAAGTTGAATGAGTTGAATAATGCTCTGTTCCGTGGATCTGTATCAGATGTAGTGAAGGTTACTGATGAGATTCAGTTTTGTTACTTTGGTCCAGAACAAGAAAGTGCAGAAAAGGACACAGTAAATGAGGAAAATGAGGAACAGAATGTAGAACTCATTATTACTAAAAATTTTGAGGATGAAATGACAAAATTTACTATCACCTCTAATGAAAGACCAAATATTACTTGTATTTGTTGCCGCAGAAGTCATTATAAAATTCAAACAAGGAATGTTGATCTGTATAAAAAAAGTGAAAATGAAGATAATGATAAGTGGAAGGATTTTGCAACATATATATTTCTTGAAAATTGTTTTGAATTGGGTGAAGATCAGCGTATTTGTAAATACTGTTATAATAAGTTAGAAGAAAATAGAATGCCGACCAGAGCTGTACATAATAATTTAGAATTGGATGCTATTCCTGCCGAACTTTCTGAATTAAATACATATGAGTCTATACTCATTCAATGTGTTCATCCGTTCCAGACCATAGTACGTATGGAGCCCAAAACTGGTAAATTACCTCCTTCTGATTTACTGAGAGCTTTAAAAGGAAGAGTGGTGTATTTGCCCATGGATTTGAAAAAAAATATGGAAACTATTGATGCAGATACTTTGGAAACTGAACCATTAGTAATTCTGGTTGATGGTGTACCGACAAAGAATAAGAAGATTTGGCAGGAGCTGGTGGATGTACGAAAAGTACAAAGAGCAAATTAGTATTTGAAAAAAAATAATAAATGGTATGAATCAATTTATATAGAAGAAGAAGAAGAAGATTTACAAGAAGACACAGAAACACCAACTGGTCAAATTGAAAAAGTGGACAAGTCAAAGGAAGAAGAAATTTATGAACATTTTAGCATACATCCTCTTCATTCAAAAGAAGTTATGGGAGACACTATTGATCTGTTTCAGATGAAGAAAGCAAAAGGAACTCCCGTGAGTGTATGGGAGGAGAGCTTGGAAGCTCGATGTTTTCCTCAGCTGTCTCCTACAGGAAAAGGAGGACCATACGATGAACGTCCAGAACAGATTCCAGCTTCTGAGTATCGGACTACAAGACTATATGCAGAAGATCCAAGATTTCGTCAAAGTATTCCTTATTTGTTCCATCTTTTATTTGAAAGCGACTTGTCTGCATTATCTTATGCAGTAAATCACATTTTAAAAAGTGGAGTACATTTACAAAATGTGTCTGCTAAGGATTTTATGGAGAAAGTGCAGCACCGAGATGATCATTTGGAAACACAACTGATCAATCTGATGGCTTGTCAGCGTGGGACAAATGAATATTGGTACCGACTAGGCCTGGGCAGTAAATTCCGTTCCGTTCGCGGAATTTGCGGAATTTGGGTAATTTCGCGTTCCGCGGAGAACGCGAAATTGCCCAAAAATCTGCGTTCCGCGACTTCGCGAAATTTTTTGCTTGTTCGCGTTCTCAATATGCGTGTTCGCGAGATATTTCACCCCGAGCACGCAAACAGCGATCGCGAACAGGAAAAAAGTATCGCGAACAAGCAATTCCGCGTGTTCGCGGAATTTCTGCGTGTTCGCGGAGATTTTTTACCGTTTCGCGGAGATTTGCGTAACGCGATTACGCAAATTCCGCCCACCCCTAGTACCGACGCCATGGTGAATTAAAATGCATGTTACGGAATTTAGGAACTCCTACATGGTTTCTAACCCTAAGCTGTGCCGAGTACGCTTGGGATGATTTACTGGATTTTCTAAGAGAGGCAAATTCAAACATTAAAAACATTGAATACAAGACAGCTGGAGAACTGTGCTCATTGGATCCAGTTAATGTTTGCAGATATTTCAATCATAGATTTGAGGCTATGATGTCCTTCATCTGCAATAAAAAAAATCCACCTCTTGGAGAAGTAGTGGATTTCTTTTGGAGAAAAGAGTACCAGGCAAGAGGTGCTCCTCATATTCATATGCTGTTGTGGATCAAGGATGCCCCAAAGTTTGGAACAGATACTGATGAAGCAGTGTTATCTTTCATTGAAGAATATGCAACATGTGCTATACCTAAAAGCACAGAAGAGAAAAAGTTAAAAGAGCAAGTTTTACGTTTCCAAAGTCATCGGTGTGGAAAATACTGTCGACGGAAGTACAAGACGAAAGATAAATTCTACACAAAGTGTCGATTTGGATTTCCTGGACCTGTTCTTTCAAAAGGAAGAGTTAACAGTTTTATGTCAGCTGTGCGACATACTATAACCAGAAAATCTCCCAAAAATACCTACAACCTAAAAAGAAATGAAGAGTCAAAATTTATAAATGACTTCAACCCAGTCATTTTATCCATGTGGAATGCTAACATGGATATTCAGTTGCTCGGTATGTGACATCTTACATCACTAAATCTGAGAAAACAGAATTGAAGGAAATGTGGGAAGAGATTTCTCACGAGAAGACTGTCAGTAAGAAGCTGTACAGTTTCAGTTTAAAGATGTTATCGCATCGAGAAATTGGATCCTACGAATGCTCAGATAGGTTATCATCTGCAAGTCTTTACTCGAAATCCAGTAGAATAATTTGGGTAAGCTTAGGCCTTGCAGGAATGAGAAATTGGCTACTGAAATCTGTTGGAGAAATTGAATATTTGGCCGAGAATGACCCAGAAAGTACAGATATTTTGAAATCAAACATGTTGGACACATATTACCCAAAGAGAAGTCATCATCTTGAGAACATGTGTCTCTATGAAGTGCTGCAGAACTACATTTATTCACGGAAAGCCACAGAAGACATCAACAATGGAAAATATAAAGTCATTGGTGAGGAAGGATGTTTGGTGAAGCAAACAAAAGGAAGTTTGATAAATCACAGGAAGCTCAGTTGCCAAACTACTGACAAAAAGGAATTTTACTACTTGGCTCTTTTACAGCTGTTTAAACCATGGCGTTCAGAGGACGAACTACTGGGAGAATTTCAAAGCTATGAAGATTCTTTTAATGCTAGCAAAGACAGCATAGAATGCAGTACTTTCACAACTTATGTCCAAATGTTAAATGAAGAAAATGAACAGGAAGCAAAAATTGCAGCTGAAGTAGCTAGAGACAGTTCTCAAGACAGTCAAAGTTCAGGAACACTTAGTCAAGATCCCCTAGGACAACCAATCATAGAAAATGAAGCTGCAGTAGCCCTGACTGAAGTAGAAACGGCTATGAATCAAGCACAGGAAGATTCAATCGACTTACTAAATCTGGAACAACAACTGAATGAAGAACAAAAAGAAATTTATGAAGAAGTCATCCAAAAAATTGATCATGGATTACTACATGAAAAGAAAGAGTGCTCATGCACATCATTTGAACCAATCAGGATGTATGTGAGTGGACAAGCTGGAACTGGTAAAAGTTTCTTAATAAAAGTCATCAGAAGCTACCTACAGCAAAAAACAGCTTCAAATTTGTCTTGTGTGGTAACTGCTCCAACTGGGTTAGCAGCCTATAACATAAAAGGAATTACCTTACATCGCTTGCTAATGTTACCAGTGGAGCATGAGAACAAAATAGAATACCACAAGCTAACTGGAGAAGCATGCCTCGAAGTTTCAAGAGTGTTGAAGAAGATGCAAGTTCTCATTATTGATGAGGTGAGCATGGTTTCAAATTTAATGCTTGCCTTTGTGCATTTAAGAATGCAACAAATTCTTAAGAGAGACTATGACGTGTTATTTGGAGGAAAACACATCATAGTTTTTGGGGATCTTCTGCAGCTCACTCCAGTTAAAGGACAACCAGTGTTTAATACTGTGACACATGAAGACACGAAGAAGTCATTAGGAAGCATTGGTAATGCGAATATTTGGTCGTTCTTTGAGTACAAAGAACTCACTACCAATATGAGACAAGCAAACGACAAAGATTATGCAAGTATTCTGAAAGATATCAGAATTGGACTACTCACAGAAGTTGGCAAAAAAGCATTACAGAGTCGGTTGCTACATAACTTATTTCCAAATGAAGAAATAGTTGCAGAGAAAATATACCAGAACATTGCAGAAAAAAATACTGTAATCTGCTTAATGCCAACCCTACGTGAGTGCTCAATATTCAATGAGGAACTTTTGAAATTGGAAAAGGAAGAGATTAAGAAAATGGAAGCAGAGGACAAAATTCAGCATGAAAGAATTACTTTTACATTAACAGGCAAACCGAAAAATAAATTGGATTCACTAGAGAAGAATATTTCCAAAACAGTTGGATTAGAAAAAAATCTATATGTTTGCATGAATTGTCGAGTGATTTTAAGGAGAAATTTGGATGTAGAAAAAGGTTTAGTGAATGGAGCTATGGGAAGAGTTGTGGGTTTTGTTAATTACCAGAAAAAAAGATGGAATTGAATGTTTAAAAATAAAATTTGATCAGATAGAAGAAGTTAAAGACATTTGTCGTTGTTCAGTTCGTTTCATGCTTGTGAAAGACTTACATGTGCTTAGGAAGCAATTTCCGTTTTCTCTAGCATATGCTGTAACTATTCACAAGTCTCAAGGATTGACTGTAGATAGTGCTTTTGTAAACATTGGTTCTACTGTGTTCAAAGAAGGTATGGCATACGTTGCTTTGTCACGAGTGAAAACATTATCTGGTTTATTTATGATAGACTTTGATGACTCAAAAGTTAGTGCTGATACAAACTGTGTAAAGGAGTATAACAGATTAAGAAGAACCTATGCTCCTCATTTAGGTCAGTATCGTGTGATTGAAAAACATGTTGCTTCTCGGAAAAGGAGATTTGAAAATATCTGTAATGTGGATGAACAGAACAAAAAAAAAAGGACAGTGATGTGATAGCAAGGAAAAAGAACAGTGTTGAAGAGGTTGTTGGTTGCCATTTTGAAAATAGCTCTGGTGTCAACTGCTATGCAAATGTAGTGCTGAATGTTGTATTTTATCTTGAAAAGTTGCTAGAACAGATAATAGTAAATCATGGAAAAAGATTGTGTTCTCTGCTGAGTCTCCTTTATGAGAAGCTGAGTAATGATAAAACTAAAATAGAAAGTGCTTCTGATGTTAGAAATCTTTTATATGTATGTTCTGGATCTACACAGTTTAAAGAAAATGTCCAGCAAGATGCACAGGAATTCTTAATATATATACTGAGCGTACTTGAAGATGAAGGAGTAGAAGTAGAAAACTTATTTGGTGTCTCTTACAAATGGGAACATTGCTGTGAAAACTGTATGAACACATGTAGTAGTAATGTTGATTCATAAAGGTTCATATTTTTACCATTACCACAAAGTAAATCAGTGACTTTTAGTAAATTAGTTAAAGATGCCAATCACAACATGGAATGTTCTGAATGTAAATCAGACATGTTTTCTACATTATTTTTACAGAAATATGGTCAGTATGTAATTTTAATGATGCAACGTTGTAGAACTGATGGTTCAAAATTGGACACTTTAATAAAGAAGTTTACAGGACAGCAATTATCAATTTCTGGAAAAACTTTTGTTACAGTTGCAATAATTTTTCATGAAGGACCTACTGTAACTTCTGGGCATTACACAGTTTATCTTAAATGCGAAAAAGGCTGGACACTGTGTAATGATTCCCAATTGATTTTCAAGCAACGTTTGCCTTATGATTTACCCAATTCTTACTTAATTTTTCTGAAACCTAAATTTTGAAAACTAAAAACTGCATCTGAAGAAAGCATTTTTTGTAATTTTAAAGGATTATAATTGAAGATGTCACTTAAAAAGGATTTTGAAATTACTATTTGGCCTAAAGGAAAAGTAATAAAAACAATTGTGGACTCCTTTGACAGAAATTATTTTGGCATGTGTGCTTTTGCGACAAGGTTTAAAGACGGTTTGTCTAGAAAAATTTTATTCATCTAGAGAAGTACTTGTAATATATATGTAAAATTTCTAACAAGGTATATTTTAGTGAGGAAAGTTTTAGGGCTTTTTTTAAGCAATCTTTCAGATTGTTTTTTTTTTGCCCGCTGTTAAATGATGAATACAATTGTTTTCACTATTTTAAGTGAAAAATAAAAAATTCTGAAAACAGCAAAAAAAGGGCAAATAATTGCTTAGTAAAATATGTAAAAACATGTAATGCTTTTTGTAATGTATGATTCAATATTAATACTTTTTTTTCTTTTTTTGCAGAACTGGAAAGAAAAAATAAATAAAAAATTCTGTTCCCTTGCAAAATACTTAAAAAAAATTTTTTTTTGAAAAAATTTATTTTATTTAAAAAATAAGTGAAAAATATTAGTATTACTCAATCCTCCCTTTTCATGCTTCCATTTCTTCACCTTTTTTTGTACATTAAATTTAAAAAAAAAAAAAAACCTTGGGTGCGCGCAGGGTGCGCGCTCCTCAAATAAAAATAAAAAAAAAATCCCTCAAAAAAAATGTTTGGGGTTTAGTTTATAAGTGGCTCTTAAAAGAGCCCTTGAGTTAATGGAGGGAAACAGGAAGAGAAAAACGAAAAAAAAGAAAAATCATCTATAGCCTACTTGCACTCATGGGCATCAAATTTTCTCTGAATGAGATCAAGACTGGTCTCACCCACAGAAATAAGTTTACCGCAATCAGTGCAGCGTGTGGACAACCTAGCAAAACAAGGTGGTCCAGCAAGAGGTGTGGAAGAAGGCAAAGGCACCACTGCAGAAGAAGTGCTCGGCTGAGCTGCCGAAGATGTGCTCGGCTGAGCTGCTGCAGATGTCGTCGGTAGAGCAGGTGGAGGGTTTGCTCCAGAAGCTCGACGAAAAGTCACTGGATGCATTTTGTCAACATGCCTCAACATAGTGTGAATGCTAAAAGAATACTTCTTGTTAGGATTCCCACGTGACAAGACTTTTTGACAAAGTACACATGTAACTTTAGGTGCATTTACCTTTTTTTGTCCCTCTGGAAAAGTGAAAAACTGCCATATAAAGCTGTCTTTCTGCTTCCTGTTCCTCTGCCTCTCAAGAGTGTCCTGGTCACTGTCTGAAGATGGTTGCTGTTCAGCCATTGTCTCTCAACAACAGAATAGCTCCTTCTCCAAAGGAATCAGAACTAATAATGAGGGGAGTAGGTGTGGTTTGGGAAGAATCTGGAACTGAAAGTACTTCAAACCAATCAAAAGTGATGATTCTTGATCACATGACTTGCCATGAGGGGATTGGGTGTGGTGTTGAAACAATCAGAAACTGAAAGTAATGATAACCAATAAGAAGTGCTGTTTTATTATGCATATACCCCAGGTGCGCGCACTGCGCAAGCTCCGAGCGCGCACCTCGTGATTACGTATGCGCGAACGCGTAGGAGCGCTTGTGCATACGTCATATGCGCGTACGTAGCGCGAATACGTTGAACACGCGTATACGCGACCGTTATTGCGCGTAATTTTAGCGTATGCGGAAGTAAACTGCGTGGAGTGCGTAGGACGCACGCACGCATGCGTACGTACGTACGCATACGTACTGGGTGCGCGCTCCCAGCGCGCACTATAATGTATATTTGTGTACATAAATAACGTACGGCGGTATTCATAAAAAACTTACGAAATTGTACTAGGAGCGCGCTCAGAGCGCGCACTCCAAGAATTTATATATAAAAAAAAAAAGTGGAGAAAAATTAATTGCAAAAAATAAAAAAACTGTTCAACTTTATCCTAATTGAAATTTTTAAAAAAAAGCAAAAAAAAAAAAAAAGATACAGATAATATATAAATGAATACATAGGAATTTTATTTTTAATATAAAATTAATTTTTTTAATTAAATAATACAAAAATTAGCATTTAAAAAACCATACAAATTCACTGAAAAAACCAAAGGTTTCACACACGTTATAGTTAGGAATTAGCATTTAAAAAACCTTGCAAATTCACTGAAAAAACCATAGGTTTCACACATGTTATAGTTAGCTGGACATTTCACTCGTGAAAAACCAATGAAATTCCCCCGTTATAGTTAGTTCAGCTAACTATAACTCGCGCCCCCGCAATGCACTGCTGATGACGTCACATATTACATCACTCATGACATGGTCAGTGACATCACTCATGACATCACTGATGACATCTCAAATGACATCACTGATGACATAATCCTTGTGACAGAGTGGCAGACCTCCTCTCACCCTAATATAACCTTTGATTTACACATTCAAAAATAGAGACTACAATTTTCAAAACAATGGACATACCAATACCAGTTACAACAACCTCTTCAGTAATTCTAAGATCCACATACACATCCACTCATTCACCAACAGTCCTGTACAGTCACTCATACATGTACTCACTCATCATATGTACTCATACACCTATACATCCTGTTACACAACGCCACTCATCCATAGAGTTACTCACACACATAGTCACTCATGCTAATAAAGAATCAAACATACATTTACTTGCATATACAGTTATACACACACCACCACACTTACTTCTATGGAAACTTACACATACTTAGTCTTTTAAACAATCACTTATAGAAACACATACTTATTCATACAGGAACTCTTTCATTCTCTCACTCTCACATATACTCACTTATATACAACAATAGTCACATATACTAGTTTAAAACATATGTAGTTACTCATAGAGACACTATTGAGACAGTCATTCACTCACTAACACACCCATGCACACACTCATCCACCCATACAGTCCTGCAGACATGCTGTCTTCAGCACATACAAACAGTGAGTCACTCATTCATGTACCTATGCAGTACGTAATACCCCCCACCGAACCATGCAGACACTCAGACTGATACTCAAAAAACCAACTAATAACCTATATAGACACTCATGTAGCTACTCACCAACCCACGCAGCCACTTATACACAAAGTTAGAGACTGATAAAGATATTTTCATATTTAAACATTACTCAGTAAGCCATGTATTCACTAAGATGCACTTAATCAGTCAGTTATACAATCAATTTTTCAAAAAAAAATCATCCATTTAGACACTAAAAAACCCATTTATTTTTCCATCGTCCGTGAGATATACATATATAAAACATATTTAATTTTCAGAAAAATACACATTCACTGGATAATGTCATCAGTGATGTCATTTGAGATGTCATCAGTGATGTCATGAGTGATGTCACTGACCATGTCATGAGTGATGTAATATGTGACGTCATCAGCAGTGCATTGCGGGGGCGTGAGTTATAGTTAGCTGAACTAACTATAACGGGGGAATTTCATTGGTTTTTCACAAGTGAAATGTCCAGCTAACTATAACATGCGTGAAACCTATGTTTTTTTCAGTGAATATATATATATATATATATATATATATATATATATATGTATATATATATATATATATATATATATATATATTATCTACTGGCGGTCGCCAGTAGATAGTTATAGTTAGGACCGTGTTTCCATAGGAAATATCAAAATTCTATTTTGAATAACTTTGGCGCCGGTTGACGAATCCTCGCGAAATTTTCAAAACTAATGGGGCGCTCCGTTCTGCTCCTACCCGGAAAGTCTCGGGGTGATTCGTCAAGCGGGGGCCGAGAAAAAAGGGGGGTCCTAAAACGCGTTTTCTCCATGCATTTTTCCATAGGAACTTTAGTCGCAGCTACAGCCCGAACGGCTGAACAGAATTACTTGAAATTTGGCAGAGAGGTAGCCATAAGGTCAAGGAAGTGCCTTTTGCAGGTCTGGTGTAAATCTGTTCAGTATTTCCGGAGAAAATAGCATTTAAAAGCATATATATATCTATACGCGCGCAGGGTGCGCGCACCGTGCGAGCACCGTGCGAGCACCCTAACGTGCGCGAGCGTAATTCTGATTGGTGGTTACATGTTAGTCAACGTTCGAATCGGTCGAAATCAGGAAGTGTCGGCCGCCATTTTGTTTGTTTTCAGTGCGAAAGTGAAAAAGGAAGGTGGCGAACGTGAAAAGGGGGCAGGGTAGAGAGTTCCTGACCCCCTAGCCTTTGTCAGGGGGCCCCTGAAGGACCCCGAAGGCAAAAAAAAAAAATTTTTTTTTTAAAAATCGCGGGGGTGCGCGCACAGTGCGCGCACCCTGAAACCCCCCCCACCAATTTTTTTTTTTTTTTTTTTTTAAATCGCAGGGTGAAAACCAAAAATAAAAAAATAATAATTTTTAATACGTAGTTTATTGTAAAATAAATATATAAAAAAATAATAATACATAAATAAATTAGCATTTAAAAAACCGTACAAATTCACTGAAAAAACCATAGGTTTCACACACGTTATAGTTAGGAATTAGCATTTAAAAAACCTTGCAAATTCACTTAAAAAACCATAGGTTTCACACATGAAATGAAATTCCCCCGTTATAGTTAGTTCAGATAACTATAACTCGCGCGACCGCCACTCTATCACAAGGATGTTGTCATCAGTGATGTCATGAGTGATGCCACTGACCATGTCATGAGTGATGTAATATGTGACGTCATGTGCAGTGGATTGCGGGCGCGCGAGTTATAGTTATCTGAACTAACTATAACGGGGGAATTTCATTGGTTTTTTACGAGTGAAATATCCACCTAACTATACCATGTGTGAAACCTATGGTTTTTTAAGTGAATATATATATATATATATCTTTATCTCTCCCTATCTCTCTCTCTCTCTATCTCTCTCTCTCTCTCTCTCCCTCTCTCTCTCTATTTCTCTATCTCTCTATCTCTCACACTCTCTCTATCTCTCTATCTCTTTCTCTCTCTCTATCTATCTCTCTATCTAGCTCTCTCTCTATCTATCTCCCTATCTCTCTCTTTCTCTCTCTCTCTCTCTATCTATCTCTGTCTTTCTATCTATCTATCTCTCTATCTATCTCTCTATCTATCTATCTCTCTCTATTTCTCTCTCTCTCTCTCTCTCTTTCTCTCTCTCTATCTCTCTGTCTCTCTCTCTCTCTATCTCTCTCTCTCTCTATCTCTCTCTCTCTCTCTCTCTCTCTCTCTCTATCTATCTATCTCTCTATCTCTCTCTCCATCTCTCTCTCTCTCCATCTCTCTCTCTATCCATATTACCTACTGACGGTCTCCAGTAGTTTGTTATAGTTAGGACCTAGTTTCCATAGGAAACGTTTTTATTCTTTTCCCAATAACTTTGGCGCCGTTTGACGAATCTTCGCAACATTTTCAAAATTAGTGGGGCGCTCCGGTCAGCTCCTGTCTTGAAAGTTTCGGGGTGATTTGTCAAGCGGGGGCTGAGAAAAAAGTGGGGGCCCAAAACATATTTTCCCCATGTAATTTTCCATAGGAAACTTTAGCCAAGGCTACAGCCCGAACTGCTGTATGGAATTACACCAAATTTGACAAAAAGGTAGCCCTTGGTTCAGAAAGAGCCCTTTTGTTAAATGATGTAAATCCGTTCAGTAGTTGCCGAGAAATTAGAAAAAGAAAAAGTTTTGCTATATGGCCACGGTGGATTCGCGAACCCTCCCGACCACGAGCTTCACTGTGATCGGCTGCCAACACTCCACACCAGGAAGTGTTGGCAGCCATCTTGTGACTTGGGTAGAACTGAGTCACAAGATAACAGTGAAACACAGTGAAAAAACAAGAAAAGGGGGCAGGGTAGAAACACCCTGACCCCCTACGCCTGCTCAGGGGGTCCCACAAGGACCTCCAGGGCCCAAAAAAGCATTTTTTTCAAAATAATTTGGGTGGATATCATGATGGGGTCATGAATCCCGCCAAAATTATAAAAATAAATGAAGCGTGGGCTCCTGCGCTTCATTTAAATGAGGCACCCGGGTGGGCCAGGTCCCGGGGGCATTCCCCAATTCATATTTTATAATTGCGGGGGCCCGCGGGGGCCCCTGCATCCCCAGGGACTGCCATCTCCCCGGGGTTATGTAAATAGTATGCGGGAGGGCATCCCACAGCCCCGGGGACCGCCACCCCCCAGGGCTATGTAATTTATTTGCAGGAGGGCATGCAGCACTTCCGCAGCCCCAGGGACCGCCACCCCCAGGGCTTGTTTTTTAATAATCTGCGGGGGGCCTCCAAGGCCCCCCCAAGCCCCAGGGACTGCCACCCCCTGGGGCTTTTGTTAAAGTTTCCCGGAGGCACACTGACTCCCCTGCTGCCCTGGGGACCACCAACCCACAGGGCTTGATTTAAATAATAAAAAAAGTGTGTGGGGTGCTCGAGCCCCCCCAAAAGCCCCGGGGACCACCACCTCTCCGGGGCACTAAGTATGTAAATGCGGGGCTTTGCTAAGTTTGGGAGGGGGTCCGCGCGCCCCCCCCTCCTGGAACCCTTGATGGCCCTTGGGACTGCCACCACCCAGGGCCGACTCCTGCAGTATCCCGGGTTGCCCACTCCCGGGACACTGCTGTTTGCTATGACAGGGCGGGAGCCATGCTCCCCCCCATCATAGCAAACCCTGCTTTGGATTTTGGAAGCGAAAGCAGGTTTCCTGCTCTCGCTTCCAAAATCCAAAGCAGATTGCTTTTCCACACAGGGAGCTGCATGCCAGCAGCTCACCGTGTCGAAAAGCAATGCCGCTCCCGCGGGACTGTATGGGAATTGGGGCTCCCCCCCACGGTCCCCAACAAAGTTGCCAGGCCCCGGGGGATGGGGTCCCCGGGGCCAGAAGTGGCCCGGGATGGCCCCCTCCCCAATAAAATGTAATTTTTTTTCAAAAGGCAGGCCGGACCCGGAGCCATAATTGGCATAGGTTTCAGGGATGTTATAGTTAGTTAGAAATTAGCATTTAAAAAACCATGGAAATTCACTGAAAAACCATAGGTTTCAGGCACGTTATAGTTAGAAATTAGCATTTAAAAATCCTTAGAAATTCACTGAAAAAAACATAGGTTTCATTGACGTTATAGTTAGTTGGACATTTCCCTCGTACAAAACAAGAGAAATTCTGCCGTTATAGTTAGTTCAGCTAACTATAACTCGCACCCTCGCAATGCACTGCTGATGACATCACATATTACATCATTCATGACATCGTCAGTGACATCACTGATGACATCTCAAATGACATCACTGATGACATCATCCACGTGAAAATCTGGTGCAACTCCTCACACTCTAATATAACCTTTGATATACCCACTGTAAAATACAGACTACCATTTTCGAAAGCATCAACACACCAATACCAGTTACTACATACGTACTCACTGATTCCTAGGTCTATACACACATCCACTCATTCACCCATACAATCACTCATACATGCAGTCACTCATCAATACAACACTATCATATGCACTCATACATCTATACAGACACTCACACACCGCCACTCATCCACAGAGTCACTCACACACCTAGTCAGTCAGGCAAAGAATCAATCACACTCCCATTTACACACCACCTCACTTATTCATACTGATACTAACGCATAATTACTCTCTTTTGTAATCACTGATACAAGTACACTCTCATCTATACAGCAAGTCTCACAATCACTGACTCTTACGTATAGTCATTTATATACTCTCAAATACACTGCCTTTTACATATGTAGTTACTTGGACATGTACCACTGAGACATCCATTCACTCACCAACACACTCATACACACACTGACCCACCCATACAGCTGTTTCCACATGCACTCTTGAACTGATACAGACATTTGCACAGTTAAAATCACTAGCCCATGCATTCAGTAAGATACGCTTAATCAGTCACTTATACAATCAGTCATGCACCTACTAAATCAGTGATGTCATTAGTTAATTAGAAAATTAATCCCAAAAAATAATCCCCTCTGTGCAAGGTCAAAGTTTGTTTGCAGCCATGTTTGGCAGCTGGTGGGGGGGTGGGTTGCATGTAGGCCCTTGTCTTACACCAGGACCCACACCCAACCCTTACTGTTCTTAGTTAAAGGTTTACTTCAAATCTACCAATCACACAAGAGGCTAAAGTTTGATTAAAAAAATAAAATAGAAAGGAGTTGGAATCTTCCTGTCTCGACATTGGGCAGTTGTTCCACACCTAAAGCACTCACAGTTTTTCTGCTTCCAAGGGCTATATCGCAGTAATTGCCCCAGGTACTCAATGGGTATTTTTGCTGGCTGCTTGCAACACCAGGCTGTGTTTTCTTCATACCTGTGCCTTGTTACACATTGGTGCAGAGACAAAAAACCTTTTGGATGTGCACAGACTGTGTAGTACATAGACATGGTGCACAATCAGTGCTCCTCCTGCATTGCCCCTTTGGAAATGGCCAGGGGTTCCCAGAGACTCCAGACATCACCCTCTTCAAAGAGAGACCAGTCTGCCCTGAGTGAAATATTGTGCTACAGTTTGAACCCATAGCCCTAACTTTCACAAGTGCGTTCTCCTGAGTGCAGAAGCCAGCTGTCAGAATTCACACCTATACTGAGGAAAGCATTTGTTCTTATAGTTGTGTGCATTGTCCTGCTCTGAACAAGGTGCACCTATTTAAGGGTGCAACATGATGCAAACTGGGAGAATGCTTCCAATATGTAAATATGGCTCTGAATTTTATTTTGGTTTTTTTAAAAAACAAGCAATGAGACTGGCCCATCCTGGCATTGGTCCTCATCCACCCACCCCTTTCTCAAACATGGAGACCTTGACCCCGAATAATACAGCCATCCTCATGACAAGTCAGATGAAATTGGGATTCATTTAGGTTAAGGTTTGACCTCAAATTCAAATTCATCTCTGTCAACTAATAGAAGACAGTGTATTAAGAGTAAATTGGATGTATCTGCCAATGAGAAAGCAAGGACAGATGCAATGCAAGTGGATTGATTATCTGGTAACCGCAAAGGGACTAACGTATCTAAGTAACTTAATGATCTGGAAGAAATAAGCAACAGATAAAGAGCCAAACTAAATCATATACTTTGTAGACGATGATGATCAGCATAACGTTTGTAAGGATCACTTAGCAGCTTTCAGATTTTGGATTACTTCCTTTTCTACTTAATGAATAGGTAGCAAGGGCAATGACTGGGCATACTTGACATGTGCAATGGAATGATGATGATTTCAGACAACTGTGTCATGAATTGTTGTATTCAAAATTAGCAGATTGGACCTGCATACTCAAATTATTTTGATATTGAGTTGCAAAGCAACAGAGAAATTTGACTATATTCTGCTTGCTTGTCAAATTGGAAGTGGTAACTGCTGGATTCATTTAATTTGATTCCTAGAATGGTCAATTGGCCACACCGGAACTTAGGGCCTAATTACGACTTTGGGAGTGTAGGAGTGAGCTGCCACCCCACTGCCCTGCTCCACCACAGCCAAAGTCAACCGCTGCCTGCCCAACTACGAATTTCCTCGTGGTCTGGTGGGCTGTGCTTTGGTGGTTCCACGGTGGTGCAGTTCTAAGGCCCAGATGTGTGCCTTAGAACTGCAGCACCTAGAAAGTGTCAAAGCCCATTTGTGCACGGCATGCACTGTGCAGTCCATGGCGTGCAGGAACAGGGGTGAATACGCACCGAAGGACAGATGTTGTGCCCCCCTGCATGCAACCCCATGTACAGGGGCACTATCCTGACTGCCACACACCGTCATGAAAAGTGTGGAGGGCTAGAAAGTCACAATATGCTTGGCAGTGCCACAGCAGCATATTGCTGCCCCAGACACATATTGCTACACCAGACCGCTGTGCCACCGCCGAGGATCGCAGATCCCCGGGGTTGCGGCGGTCTTATGGTGGTCCAACCGCAAAAGTTACAATATGGTGGTTGAACCGTCATCACTGCACCACAGTGAGTTTGTGGTCCACGGACTGCCAAACTTATAATCAGGCCCTTCAAAGCAAATTGTGTTGTGTGCCTCAAACTAAAATTATAATCTAATGAAAGCCATTAAGACAGATTATATTTTTCATAAACTGTTCTGCATATGTCTGAGCAGCATGACCTGACTTCAAATGTAGTCAATGTCTCATATATGTAAAAGAGTTAAGGACAACCCACAACATTGTATATGTGTTTAGAAACAGGTAAGTCACAAGAAAAGTCCTTTGAGATGGTTGACCATGGTTGACAAGGAGTGAGTGATAGGTATAATATTCCACATATATTCTTGCAAATGTAAACAAGTAATGCAAGTTGCTGCAGATTCTTGACCTGTTTGTCTGTTTGTCTAGTGTGCAGCCACAAGAAAAAATAAGAACTGTTCAGTACGTCAATTAACTGGATAACTAGCCAAATGAGCATCATTATACCACTCAAGTATCAACTTTTGTTGGGATGAATAGTTTACCTTGACTATACAGAATGTAACGTTTAGCATGTTTTGTCCTTGGGTCATTATATAACTACTCTTGTCTCGGAATGCCTTAAGGAGCATCTTGTACCACTTCCAGGAATAAATCTGGAGAGAAGGATTGACTAAGGACAACAGGAAGGATAGGGGTGGTGGGATTTCTGCCATGATAATGCCATTTAATGACCGAGCATCTTCTTTACCATGTCTACATCCTGACAGTAATTGATTTGGAAAAGGAATTGGGAGAAATATATCATTCAGTGAATATGCCTATGATTGTAACATACCATGGAGATACAGAAACCATGATTCTTGTGATCGTCCAGACTTTAATGCTGGAGCCTTTGAAAAGTGCCTCCAATGCCCCAAAGCATCTTAATAGTTCCCAGTCATATATAGCCTAGTGCAGTTCAGTGTTTGTTGAGGAGCAAGAATAACAAGCATTGGCATAGCCAATAGGTCTCGCCTTTGGGACCTTATAAAGTGTTTAGCCATGCAACAGTTGCATAGCTAAATACTTATAAGGTCCCAAAAGCGAGACCTATTGGCTATGCCAATGCTTGTTAAATACGACATGGCACAAGGAATATTTCCACAGTCGGCAAAAGATGGGCATTTGTCTTTGCCAGGAGAGGCCGCAGCTCAATTGAAGAAAAGATTATTTCTTTCAGGTCAAAACTGCATACATATATAAAACGTCAAGACCACTTAAATGTAATCAAAACACAAAATAAAGGCGTGGTTTCTGAAAGATAAGGCCATAACCTAATCTACAGGTGAAGTGTGTTTATACAGTACTTGTCAGTTTATTGGCAGGTATTAGCAAAGGCTTTGTGTAAACAGAAGCTTTACTATCTCGAATTGAAATCTCCGGTCTGGTTTGGAACGTGTTTTTCAGCTTAATACACTTGAAATAGACCATCGTCATTCACAAAGGTAAAAATCGATGGTAAAAAGGCCTTTTAGCACACGAATACGGACAATAAAGCTCATGAAACAATACAGTGGGGTGCGAAAATAATATTTTGGAACAAAACTGAATTTCGAGGTGCAAAGAGAATGCAGTCATCAGTCATGCATAACAGGCATCTGAGATTGTAACCTTCAGTATGGTCTGCTGACTCACTGTGGGATATTAAAGTTCTAGGTGCGACTAATGAGTAACAACCTTAGCACGATACATAATCTCATTTATACGTCCTGAATAAAACAATATTTTCGTGTGGCTTTATAAGTGACAATCACAGCACTACGTGGCATGTTTAAAAGGGCATTTGAATCGCAAGAATATGCCCCAACGGTAAAATTGACAATATA
Organism: Triturus cristatus; assembly: GCF_964204655.1. NCBI lineage: Eukaryota > Metazoa > Chordata > Amphibia > Caudata > Salamandridae > Triturus > Triturus cristatus. The sequence goes on from NC_140583.1 coordinate 525,841,718, forward strand.
AAGGAAGCAACCAGCTACCTAAATGTGGCAGTCATATACTTGTAATAAAAGTTTTACATTTAAAAATAACGCATACACTTGTAATACAACAGTACGAGTGCTTCGTAGCAAGGTAGGTGTATTAAGGCAGGTACAGAAGTCCTCCTTTAGCATTCATGTACTTTACAGGGAAATATTGTTTTTATCTGTGCAAAGCAAAAGTAGTATTGCCTTTGAATGACTGAAGCCTGAAGGCAACATTTTGAATACACAAGGACGATTGAAAAAATAAATACATTCAAAGGGTATGAAATGGAAAGAAAAAAGGCATTTCCAAACTAAAGCATTTGTCCAGCAGCCTTGTTACTTTAGTGCATTTCTTTTAAGGCATTTGTGCATGAAAGCCCCTCGATGTAGGAATCAATGTATATCGTTTTTACTTAATTTATTAATTTATTTTTTACACAATTCTGTAGAGAAAGATAACGTAGTTTGTAGGGCCAGAGCTAAAAGAAAAAGCAAGCGTTGGCCGCGCGTGAGCGGCTGGAGACGCAATATGTGGTGGGGGAGGGGGAGAAGCGGGAATTGTGTGTGCGCGTGCGTCATCGTGATCGCGATCGCTCTGAAAGCGAAAGTGATCGCGATGATGCACGAGTTTTCAAAGTGCTGCTGGCGGCCGGCTGCGCGCGTGCCCGATCGCGTGAACGCAAGCGTTAGGCCAGCCAGCAGCACTTTGAAATTCCCACATACAAAATGTCTCTTCGAGCCAGCGCATGCGGTGGGCTCAGCGAGGCCTAAAACGGTAATGGATGTAATGCCTCTCTATGTGAGTTTCTATGAACTACAATAGCATCAGTGGTAGAGGCTGAAGCATTGTTTTATCAATAAAGGATAGTCCTACATGACAATGCTGTAGAACTGGAGCAGATATCAATGTCCTCCAGTCCTTCTTGAGCTCAATAATGGTTGAAAAGGTATGAGTAAATTGCTGGTAGAAGTTAGCACCCAACAAAATGTACTACGTTCACATTCCATACCTACTTTTATTCTCTCTATAACCATGCTCTCAGCAGAAATGGCATAATCCAGAAATGTGGCTGAAGAGCTTTAAAGACACATTTGATCAGCTTAGCACGTAGCCAATGTTGCCTCAGCCATTGAAGGACTCCTATAACAGTTGGAAAAAAGTAGGTTTCTGTCACATTTCTCCCTCTTTAGGATGAGGTCAAGGTGCTGCAGCTTGCCCAAGAGAGGTTGTAGTTAATGTGGGCAAGTTTCAAGTATATTAACACATTTTGCTGCATGTCTTTCCTGAACAAATGCTAAAAAATTGTTCAAAACATAGAATATTGCAATATATTGTATTACGTGAGTAACTGTTACTGTGAAGAGCTAAAAGGTAAAAGAGTGTACAAGCTAATAAGTAAGTGGCACACAGAGGGGTTTAGCTTAGGAGAGGTTAGTTGGCATCTGGGATAGCCCTACCATGCAATTTGTTGGACCTGTCAGTCTAGGGTGGTCTTCACCCAAACATTTTGTCTTCACTTCTCCTATTTTTGCTGATCTCATTTATGCTGACCTTAGGACTCTGCGCTCTTTATCACTACTAACCAATGCTAAAGTGCATGTGCTCACTCCATAAAATGTGGTAACATTGGCTTATTCCCAATTGGCATATTTAATTTACTTGAAAGTCCCTAGTAAAGTGGCACCACATGTGCCTGGGCCTGTAAATTAAATGCTACTAGGGGGTCTGCAGCACTGATCATCCCAGCCACTTACGTAGCCCTTCAAAGTAACATCTCAGGTCTGCCATTGTAGGCTGTGTGTGCCATTTCAATGTGCCAAAATAAACATTTTACCAGGCCTGAACCTACCTTTTTAATATAGATAAGTCACCCCTCGGACATGCCTTAAATAGCCCATGGGGCAGGATGAAGTGTTTTGTAAAAAGTAGGACATGTGATTTTATGTTTTAAAGGCCCTGGTAGTGAAAAACTCTTAAATTCATATTTCACTGTTGTAAGGCCTACAGCTCCCATAGGATAACATTAGAGTTACTTTATTACATTTAAGGTGTGGCTTCCAAATTGGAACAGGTAACCAGCTTGTGCTTATGTCTTTGAATTTGTAATGAAAAATCCTATTTTATGGTGAAGTCTGATTTCAAATTCCATTTTGGAAAGTTGTCATTTTGCTGACTTAGCTATTCTGTGCCTGCAGCCTGCCTCAGGGTCGCTGACAGTTGGGCTTTGTGTATTCCTCCTACACAGCCACACACAATGCAGAGCTTAGGTTTGCCTGCCTATCACTGTCAGGATGGAAGGGTGGACCAGGGCACAGCCCTGCTTGCACTTGAGTAGGCTGTGTCCCGCTTGACTGCTGCTCTTAAGAGCAGCTGCCTCACTGTGCTACCCTGCTGCCCTCTTACATGGGTGAGAAGAACTAGACCTGCTTCTGTTGAACCCAGGACCCCAGAGTGATTCAAACAGCTAGTTGTTTGCCCTCCTGATTAGAGCCTCAGGGACAGAAGGCTCCAACCACCTTGAACCCAGCACCCGGCTACTGTAATCTGTAAGTTCTACCCTGTCAAGTGATGCCACCCCAGTCCTTGGCCCTTGCAAGACCATAGGTGGATCTAGCAGAACCGATGCATCTCCTCTACTGTGCAGCGCAATCTTGAGCAAAACCAATCCATCACATCTGCTTAGAGGCTTATCCCAGCACAAAGATTCTGCATCAACCACACGGCCCACATCGGAATCTTTGCTGTGAGAAGCCACAACAGTGCAGGTTCTCGCATAGCAAATCCCTAGTTGACGACAGCCTCAACCACAACACAGGTTTTTGCACTGCAGCTTCACAGCTACACAGAAATTATGCATTGCCTCGACTGAGCGATGTATCCCCGGCGGCAGACTTCGCTTCGCTATCCCTCATTGATTGGATCCCTGATGATGACGCAGGACTTGCATCACAGCTTATCAGCCTCTCAGAACCGATGCATGGCCTTGGCTGTGTTACGCATCCTCTGCGTGAGACCTCGCAATGCTCTACAACCAAGATTTAAGGTACTCTTGTTCATTGAGCCTAACAGGGTCTCTGTAGGCAGCCCGCTCACCATTGCCATTGGCCTGAACTTGTGACTTAGTCCTGTTCCGATGTGATCAGATATCCGCAGTTGGTGCTTTCTGAATTTTCGTTGCCATTTTCACTGAGTTCTTTAAAATTGCATATCTGTGGTTCCACTAATTGGATTTTTGTCCTTTTGGTCTAACTTTAGTTATTAAAGAGTAATCTTTTTTTATAATGGCCCTTCAGATAGCCCTCCATGCCTGTAAGAAAGTCACTAGAATGCAATCCCAGCCTGAGGAGTCCGAGGATGAGGATTCCAATGTGGATGATCCTGATGAGGGGGAACTTTAAAAAAAAACTGTCCTCATCCCGCCATCTCTTTCTTGCTGGTGTGTGTCCCCCCACCCCGAAGTGTGGGAAAAACTACCCACACAAGATATTTGCTGTTCCAAAATGGCCTCCCCAAGCTAAAAAATACCCACAGCAAGGCTTAATCATTGGACCCCATGGTTATTTGCCAATCCACATAACATTTCCAGACCCTCTCAAAGCTAAGGGGATCACAGGTTATGTTCATCTGACTCATTAACTTAATTTTTTTGGAAAAATCTTTAAAAAGTGGTGCTGATTTCCAAAGCCTACATATCTCTGTTCTTGCCAACAGTACCACATAGAAAACAAACTTCATTTTGGCACAGTTCAAACCAAAATAGCCATCAAGACTAATCCCAAAAAATAGAAATTGAGGGCTTATCTCTATATGATGCCCTGTTATATTGTTGATGAAATTACATACGGTGTCCCAATAGGGAGCCAGAGCTGGACATTGCATCAACATATGTATATCATCTGCCTTTACTGCCTTACATTTTGGACATCCGAGTTCTTGCCCACCCTTTCTTGGCAGCTTACTTGGAGACCAGAAGACCCTGTGAATCGGAAACAAATGATTTCTCTTAAGTGAGGCAGGTTTCACCACTTCACATAATGTAGTATGAGAGACTTGCCTTATCTGGCTCATATCTCCCTCTATGGTTCCCTCTTCCCGTATTGAAGATAGATCAGGATATTTCTTGTCATCAGCCTCTATGAAGTCCAATACCATATTGATACTTCCGTTCTTTAATGGACTAGTCTTCATCACCCGTTCAGACCATACCTCCTCCTCTTCCCACTCTTGAGTTGCCCACCATGATCGTAGCTGATAATATTTCAATCTCATTAGCTGGCCATTAGTACATGCACTAAAAACTTTCCAATCCTGATCCTACTCTCAAATCTGCCCAGCAGTTCAGACCAGCTCACTTCAAGGCTGGTCCTTAGTCCTTAAAATATTCTAGTGCACCTGGGGAATCCCAGATTGGGGCTGAAGATGTATAATATGGGATACTAAAGCTCTTCCTGAAGTATGCCCAAGTTCTTAATGCTATTTTCAAAACTTTCAGCTAAACTTTTCTAAAGTATTTCAGATACCCATATTTGAACAAGAAGTGGCTCTTCCTCAATCCACTAAGCATCGCTTCATATATTTTGCCCATTGGGATCTGGTTTTTTGGCAAACATACGAAAGTTCTTAAAACGGAATGCAAAACAATACATCTGGAGGTCAGGCATAGTCCTCCTGCCACCAACTTTCCTCAGTTTTTTCCATGCAATCCTCATCCCCCTTGAGGCTCAAATAAAGCTCCCAATTTTTCGCTGCTGTTTAATGATACACTCTTTGGGGAATGTAAGAGCTATAGAGTTAAACAGAAAAGTAATTTTGGGGAGAACAATCATTTTAAAGAAATTAATTGTACCATAGATGTTAAGTGGCAAATTGGTCCATCTCACTAAAAGTTTCTCTACCTCTTGGCTCACTTTTTTTCAATTAACCTGTGGGATGTCCTCAGGTTTCTGAGTTATAAAAACTCACAGATATCTCATTTGCAATTTCCCCCCCTGATAAGTCATATCCGGGTTCCAATCCATAACCTTGGTTTTATCCGCATTGATCAAATACCCCAATATTTTGGGTATTGCAAGTTAGGCTTCATTGTGAATAATAACATATCATCTGCATATAGGGTTAATTTGACCTCCAACTCAGCTGACTTGAATGGGATAATAGAGGAATCTGTTCTGATCTGGTGTACAAAGGGTTCAATATAGAAATTGAAAAGGATGGGAGATAGAGGACAACCCTGCCTTGTACCTCTGGTGATCTGAAAGTGGTCTGATAGGTCTCAATTTATCAAGACTCTTCAAATTGGGGTACTATACAGATTTTGTATTGTGCCTATCATATTTTGAGGAAATCCAAAGCTCCTAAGGGCTTCCCATAGATATTCTTAATGAACCCTAGCAAAGGCTTTAGCCACATCCACGGCCACTACTGTTAAAGGAGATTTCTGGGCGTCCGCCATATCAATGGCATCCACCAACAAGTACCTAAGCTCATTTAGCTGCCACCCTAGGATAAACCCCTTATGATCCAGGTGGATGACACTCTTAATTACTCCAGCCAACCTGGAGGCCAATATCCTTGAAAAGATCTTATAATCGACGTTTAATAGGGATATTGGTCTATAAGATTCTATTCTACCACGATCTTTATCTGGTTTTAGCACTAGAAATATAGTGGCCTCTGACACTAAAACTGGAGCTTCTTTGCCTTTCATATATATTGCATTAAACGGCACCTTTAATATGGCGATTTATTTCTCAAGAAATGCCTTATATAGCTCAAATGTGAGACCTTCCGGGGCCCGCAGCTTTAACACCTTTTATTCTTGTACACTGGGCCTTTATCTCCCCTTCTGCGATCTCTAACCTTAATATATTCCCTTGTGTCCTTGTTAACCTAGGTAGATCTTTTTTTATTAGCCAAGACTCTATTATCTCCTTTTTCCGTCTGGATGTCCTCTTTATATAGCCTACTCATATTCTTCCGATCTTCTCCTCTGCTCTCCTAATTAGTACCCAGAGGCAGCCCTGATTCTGAATCCACCAATACATGTATGGTATTACTAGCTTTGTCTGCTCTAACTTTCCAAGCCAAGAGTGAACCACATCTCTCACATATGAGAAGTGTTGCACCTTAATAATTCTCCATCTATGTTGGATTTTCTTTGCCAGCTGACTCTAATACTCTGCCTCCATATCCTCCAATTCTTCTCGCAGGATAGATATCCTAGCTGAACGCTCTGATGAAGCATCCATTTCTTTTATCTTTATTTTAGCTTGAAGTGTCTCTTCTTTGCTTAGTATTTCTCGCCTCCTTCTAATCATTATGACGCTGATTTCAGGTCTTAGGTATGCCTTATAGATATCCAATACTATTTGTAGGCTGGCAGAATCTTTATTGAATACAAAAAACTCAGCGGTCTTATCTGCCATATCTATCAAGTGCCCACATTCTCTGTCCCTGTTGTTCATGAAGTCTTAGCTATGGAGTCATGGGAGAATGGTCTGAAAGTTAGGCTGGGCCATGGGCCACTGACTCTACTTAGTCATATAGAGAATAGTCGACCAAAAAATAATCTATCTGTGAATTATGTCCATATATTTTTCTATGAATGTAAAACCCTTAGCAGAACCTAACAAATTCAGTTCTAGTATAATATCTTTCGATTTGCTCAAAGTCTTTGGAGTACTTGTATATTTAGCTCTCGATGTTCTTTCTAGAGTTTTATTCAAAACAATGTTAAAATCTCCCCCTATAACAATGGGAATAGACATTTCCAAAAGATGGTGTTGCAACCTATCTAACGCTTCTGGATCACCACTAAATGGACCATAATATGTTGCACGAGCTATCTGCATATCCCTGACCAAAAGGTTTGCCACCAACCATCTAACCAAGCTATCTGTACCATACTTCAGTAATTTTATTCCTAATAACTAAAGCCACTCTTCTAGTGCTTCCCCATTCATCTGAACACACTACTTCCTGAACCCACCGTAACTTACTAAAACAAGATCTACTCTCTTTCCTCTCCAGAGGAGTCTCTTGAAACATTAAGATATGTGTGCCACTATCCAAAAGAAACTGCCACCATTGCCTGCTTTCTCCTGGCCCTCAAACCATTAACATTCCAGGATATTATTTTAACCTTCCTATCCATTCTCTATTTCTTGGTATCCCAGCATTCCTCCCTATATGCTCTCCTGCTTGACATTCTGTAATGGGGTCTTCCTGAAACTTGCTGTGTTCCTTATTGTTACTAAATTATGAGATGAAGACTTATTTTTTAATTTTTTCCCTCTATGTCACCAACTTCTAGTGCCCCCTTCCCCGAGGAATCCCCCTCCTATCCTTGGGCAATTACTTCTGCCTTTTGCAAGTTTCCTTCCGAGGGGTAAGGTGCGTATCTCCATTGCACATGCTTAACATACCTAACTATGTACATTTCTTTTCAGATTTCTCCCCCCTGTAACTTAAAGTGAAAACTAAGTTTTTGAGGTAGCAGCAGAAGCCTCTTCCATTTAAGCTATCAAATCATTAACCTCCTCTGGGTACCATAGGTTGTGCATCTGGTTTTCCACATAATCCTTAACATCGCAGGAACCTTCATCTATACATTGGCCCCCCATCTTCTGAAGATCCGTATTCTATAACCCCAGTCCTATTGTCTCTGCGCTGTTCTCTTTCCAATAACAGACCTCACTTGATAGTTTAAACCCTCATACTTCAGAGATGTCTCATTCAATGCACAGCCTAAGCCAACTCCTTTACTGTATAGGTAAGGAAACTGATGAGGATTTTTCAAGGGGATTTCCTGTTAGAAGTTAACTTAAATGGATCTCATTATCCATGTCCACATCCGGTCTATCGAGCAATAACCCCTTTCTTATTAATTTGCAGACAAACTCTTTCACATCCCCTTTCTCTGAAGCTTCTGAAATGTTAAAAAATCTGAGATTATTGCGCCATGAATGGTCCAACCTTTCAAAATCCTCACATAGGATTATATACTGTTGCTTCAAGGCCTCAATGTCCCAAGAATTAGTGTTCACTGCCGTAGTTATTTCTTTCAAATTCTCCTCTAAGGTTGATGTACATTCCGCAATTCTGCTCATTTATCCTCTAGAACCACACAATTTTCTTGTATGCCTTTCTGGTTTACTTCTGATATCTCAAATTTCTTCATCATATCAATTCTTAAATTAAACAATATTTTCTCTTAAGGATCTTGTGCACTATCTCCGAGTTGTAGATTGTCTTTCAGAGCTTGTGGGCTTCCTTCTTCGGATACTTCTATCACCACCATTCTTCCCATTATGCACTGCTGTTCCTCCTCATCTAAGCCTGCCAGAGGGTCAAAATGATTGCTAGTGGCAATGAGAGTCTCTTTAACCCCTTCAGCGCGGCGCGGATTTCCGCGCCGCACTGAAGATTCCGTGCGCGGGCGGGGCCATGATGGAGCGGTTCCGTCATGCGCACAGCGCAACCGACGCACGTGACGGAACCGCTCCGTCACAAGCGTCGAACGGGTTAAACACTTGTCCTGATCCCACACCTCCTTATCTACATATGCCTTAATTCCCAGCGTCAGCTGGGTTGTCTTAGCCTGCTCCATGAATCTAAAGAAGGATTTAAGTCAAGGTGTCAGCTTCAAAAAGGCAGAACCCTCTTTTAAGCCACAGCGTTTTGACTTACCAGTGCTTTTTAATGTCTTTTTAATTGGGACATCAGTAGTGGCTATTTTCCCAGGCAGATTTTGGGCCCTTGATCTCCTTATCTTTTTATCTGGCGCCGATCTCGACTGATATCTGTTTTTGCTGCTAGGAAAAGAGACCCTTTCTGCAGTGCTTTCATGGCTTTTCAAAGCAACACCCTTACAGCTACCATTCCCCCCACTCCTCACCGGACCCCAGAAAAAGTTCAGGGTACCTCGGAGAAGGTTTCTTTATCAAATGACATTTGCAGCATCCCCTCTCAGCCCACACTCTTCTTATCCTTTTGGGAACCAGTTTCTGGCAGCTGTTCCTTGGGCTCCTTCTCTCACGTGCTGCCTTTCCAGTTTTCAGCGGATGTGCTGACTCTGCCGGAGCCAACCTGGAAGCCTGCCTGACCCGCAGCAGCAGAAGTGCACCTAAACAAAGACAACACCATGCACCACCAAAACTCTCTACCCCACCCAGTGTCCCGACCTATCCGCCAAACCAAGATCTCCTCAAATGAAGCTGCTGCTTAAGGTAAGGTTTTCGCCCTCACCTCGATGCACAGTTTACAGGGGAAAAACATAATCACAAGCAGTCCGAAGTGCCAGCACCTCCTCCCCCTGATTAAGGAGAACTTCATTTTGAAATTAAGCAAGACCTGGCTGTGTGCCCTAAGCCGGACTTCCCAGGAGAGTGAGGCCCTCTATCTACCCACTGAGAGAGAGTAGTGTGAGGGCAAGAATTAGGGTATTTTCAAAGGGCCTGGCCCCAGAGGAGCTAGAGGACAGAAAGTCAGAAAGCGAGCTGAAGCTGAAGATGGTCAAAATGAGACTAGAGGCAGAGGAGAAGAAAACTGAGAGAATCTTGGCAGTAAAGAAAGGCAGTTGGAGCATGAGAGGGACATGAAATCACTGGAGATTAAAGCAAGACAAAGATCAGAATCCAGAAGCAATGGGGGCAGCTTACCTGTAGTATCTGAAGGTAACAAGATGATCTGCATACCCAAAGACCTGGTTCCAAACTATGTGATAGGTGATGATATTGACAAGTGGCTTGCTGCATATGATGTAGGCCTGAGTGTGTACAAGAGCCCAGAGGAGCACTGGGGGTGGCTTGTCGAAGTATATGCCTACAGTGGGGAGGGAAGCCCTACTCACACAGGAGGTATGTGAACACCTATGAAAGCCATCCTTTCCACTAAATTTGGGCTGACCCTGAGAAATACAGAGGTTCAGGGACAGTCATAAACTTCCCAACCAGTCTTGAATAGCCTACTTAGGTTACTCCAGTAAGGCACTGAATGGTCGGGTGAAGGGCAGCACATTGAATGATTATGATGGGCTGTACAACCTAATTTGGAGGGAGCACATGCTCAATTTTTGTTTTCCAGAGCTGCACCACCACCTGGTGGATAGCAAGCTGACTGATCCTAGGAAGCTTGCTCAGGAGAAGGACATCTGGGTCAGTACTTGGCTGTCCATCTGGTGGGACTCTCAAAAGGGTGGTCAGGGTTCCCACCAGAAGGAGGGGGGAAATAAAAAAAAGGAATTCTCACAAGGTTCACAAAATAGTTCACATTGTAAAGGGTCAAATTCCCAATCTGCCCACAAAAAGAAAGGATTTCTAGTCAGAGATAAATAGTGTCAAGTTAGTCCCTAATTGCTACAAGTGCAGTAAATATGGACACGTCAAAGAAGATGCTAAGTGCTCCAAGATGGCACTGCCCCATTGATGGGCAGTCCCAGGGGTTGGCCAGTGTAGTGCTTGGGAGTACATAGTTCCAGTCAGTGTGGGGGGCACCTGAGATTATCTTCATGCCTTTGGATGATGGAAAGATGGTACCCAAGAACCACATGCCTGCCAATACTTCCAAGTAGAGGTGGTGGGTCACCATTAATGGGCAAAGGGTGGAAGATCTGAGATACACAGATGACTCCTATCAGATGTCATCTGGTGTTGCCAGAGCAGGTGCTACCCAATACATTTCACCAGGTTGTAGTAGCAGCCAACCATACTAGTGGCTCTGGTTATCTTTGAGAGTTGGGGGTTTCAGCTTCAGGGTAGCCGTGAGTCTTGCCATGCCTAGGTGTTATGATTGCTAACGGTATGGGCACATAAAGGGAGCTGATAAGTGCTCCAAGGGTGCATAGCCACCCTTTGGTGGGTGGTCTCAGGGGTAGGCCAATGTAGCGCTTGGGAGGGAATGGTCACAGTCACTGTGTGGAGCAGCTGAGGTTACCTTCATGCCCTTGGCTCTGAGAGATATGGGAGCCAGTATAACTACTGTCAGGTATTATCTGGTGTCCTCAGAGCAGGGGATACAATATACATTTCACCAGCTTGTACTAGCAGACAACCATATGAGCCACAATTCAGTGGCTCTATGAGCCCTGACATGCCTGTGGACTGCTTGCCAGGGAATGACTTGGAACACAATGTCAGGAGGAGGTGGAGCTCAAGCACACCTGGAAATGTTGGGTGTTACCTGAGTGGGTCTGCAGGACAACTCAGTGCGTGGCTTCCCGAGAGGAGAGTCAAGAGAGCCCAGAAGAAGAGCCCAGGCAGCTGCACATATAGGGAAGGGCAGGAGGTGTGGGGACCTGCCTCTGATGTTCCTGCTGTACCATTGGATAGGTCTCAGGGATAGGCTCCCCCAGTGCCAAACGAGGAGGACATTGCCTCTCTAGGTGACCTGCCTGAGCTGACTGGGTGGCAGGTTGAGGGTAGGACTACCAGGGAAGAATTTGGCAAGGCGCAGAGAGAGTGCCAAACCCTTGTGGGACTTAGGCAGAAGGCTAAAGCCCAGGCAGCTTGTCACACCTCTAGAGATCACCCGATCTCCTGGGAGAGCAACCTGCTTTGCAGTGAGCATAAGGCACCTGTGCTTGAGGCAGCATGTGTGCTGGTGTTTCCTTAATATTACAGGGCCTTACCACTGGGTCTGGCTCACAAGATACTGGTTGGCAGCACATCTGTGGCAGGACAAGACCTTTGAAAGGCTTATCACCAACTTTTATAGGCCCCGGAGCTGGACTGGGATACACATAAAGCAGCCCTGGCAAACATTATAAACTCATTCCCTATTTGCACCAAGTGAGTGAACATAACACATTGTAGATTAAGATTTTTCCTATCTGAATTTTGATAAAGTAAAGCTGAACGACAACAAGCGTACATTTTCAGTTATATTCGTTATATTTACTGATCTGAACAGGGTCCATTGAAATATTCCAGTAAATAGGAGTTCGTCAAAGTACCTACTAGCACTATTTCTAGAGAGCATTTAATCATGCAGGTACCTATATGAAAATAGCAGGTCTGGCAAAAACATGTTGGTACTGTTACAAGATGGTTTCTTCTCATCTCTACCTTCACCAGTCTTTGAGATGGGATTAAGCACATGTCATGCAGTCCTGTAATTTTCCATATTATTGTGTTACAAGTACATTTCTAAGAGTTAAAACCCATACCAATGCAAAAATGTAAAGCAACAATGAATTACCAATGAACAAAGCCCTTGAATGGGAATGGTGGCTATATATGTGGAAATCTCTTAAAATACACTGGAAACCAATTGACCACACTTTTTACACAGTCTTACCATTTTTCAAGAAACTCAGCAAGACTGTTAGTTTGTCATCAGCTTTATGCACATGGATACCTCAAAACGTTGCACAATGTTTTCTGCTAAAAAAGACCTTTGTCTGAAAGCTGATGGTACATCCCACGGGAACATGCATCATAGGCCCAATTTACAATTCATTTCATTTCATTTGGCCAGATTCTTGGCCTACTCTGGTTATTTGCTCTCTAGTACACTTCTGCTACCAGTACCAGAATGCAAAGAATACAAACCCAATAATGGACTAGGCATTCATGTGTCAATTTAAAAGCTCCTCCACTTAGCAGAGATTCTCAAATACCTTCACTAGCACTCAGATATACGAACAACGTTACAGTCTCAACATATGTGTTTTTAGTAAGGGAAACCACTCTTCCTTTTGGGGATGACACATCAACTCTTGCAAAAACAGCTCCATTTCTCGGTGAAAAACCTACCCACATATTTTTCATCTTACTGGAAACAACAATGACAAGGTTCACAAGGTCCTGCAAGAAATTAGTTTTGTAATTTCGTATCCGACTCGAATGGGCTGATTGTTTCTAACATTTGTGTGCTAATAGATACAAACTGAAGTATATAAATGCTTGGAAATACCTCTTGCTTTTGTCAACAAAATAAGAACTTCCACATATTGAGGACACGGTTCCCAGTGCCACAGGTGCTGCAGTGAAGGCAGTGTAAAAACATGCAGTGCAAAGGTGCTGTGTATGATGTGCACATACAGCCTGCCTCTAGTGTCTGTGTCTGCAACCAAGCACAATGACATAATGTCCTGCAGCAGGACTCGTCCCATTTCAGCTGCTTCAGCTTCTTCTTTATTCCTGTACACGTCCTGGTAATGCGGACAGGTGCCAAGTAGCTGCTATTAGCAAGCATTGTTCAGACATGAGCATGTGTGACAGAGTTTTAAAAAACATCAAATGAACAGCTTTTGCAAACTGTTCCTGGATCGTTAGACTTCCCCCACCAGGTTTAAACTGACCTCCAAGGGACAAAACCAGCAGCCAGGTGCTCCACTCTCCCCAGGCTTGCCCGCTTGCCAGGACTGCCATGATTGGCCCCATATGAGGAAAGCCTCAGATACTTTCTGTAGGACTTGTCTCACCTCCCAAAGCTCACCTGACTTCCATGCCTGTCATTGGCACCTCATTTGAGAGGGTGAGCACCAACATTGTTGGGGTCTTAGACCCCAAAAATGCCTTGGACAACAGGTTAATTCTGGTTTTGGTGGATCATTTCACCCTGTACCCATAGGCCATCCCTCTGAGTACCATAATTGCACCTGCCATGGCTGGGGCTTAATGGTGATTTTTACCAGGTCATGTTTGCCCAAGAAAGTGGTGTCAGACTAGTGGGCAACCTACAAGTTCTCCACACCTTATTGTCCCCAGACTAATGGGCTTGTTGACAGGTTTATGATTCTAGGCCTACCGGAGCCCATGAGGTGAAAGTGGAATGTCTCTTGCCCTTTCTACTCTTTGCCTATAGTAAGGTACCACATAAAGGAGTAGGGTTTAGCCCTATCCAACTCCTCTATGGTCACCCTGAAAGGGGGCCTCTAAGCTTAGTGAAGGATGGGCAGGAGCAAACTCCCAAGAACATCTCTCAGGATGTGGTTAACTACATGCTTCTAATAAAATAATGAAGCTCTAGAAAAAGGCTTCCTAGAACTCAGAAGCTAGCCAGTAACTGATGAAACAATGTCATGGCCAGAAGGCCACTCTGGTCGATTTCAGCCTTGCCGGAAGGAGACCCAGGCACTCATCACCAGCTGCCTGGACTACGGCAACTCCCTCTATGTGGCAATCAACATCCAACTGCTCAGCATACTCCAAACCATCCAGAACACAGCAGCCAGACTTGTCCTTGACTTCCCAAAGCGGATCCAAATCTCCCCTCACCTAAAAACACAATACTGGCCAATTTCCCTAGATGTTCTATATTTAGCATTGTGTTTGTCATGTCCTTGCTAACCATAATTTTCTGTTCATTTGTTAAATTATATGACAAGAATTGGTTTGTTGTGTTTAAATGCTTACTGGGCACGTAAACTTTGCTCAGGTAGGAGAAACAAGTATTCTTTCACCTCATCTAACGTGGAATGTTTTAGCTATTCAAGGCAAACCTTTTACACGCTATATGTTGTTACTACTCCTAAGTGCTGTTGGCACATAACATGTGTCTTGTCTGTTTATTGTAAACCCCTTCCTGTTGTTAAACAAACTTGCATTACAACCATTAGTATCTAATGGCCACACTAGCCATCCCTCTGGACTGGAATGTGAAGCATTGTATGTACCATTACTGAACATGTTGTTCTGTTTTTCCTCTTTGTAATTTGTGAATTGCTGCCAATTCTCAAAATGAGTAAATGTGGGAATGTTTGTTGGGTTCATGTCCTTTATCTTGGCCAGGCAGGATGTTTGTTGTAAAGGAAAATTATTTGTCTTAATAGAAGACATTCTCTAAATGAAGCCTCATTGTCTTGAACTTTCCAATCTTTAGGTTCCCAAAACAGACTTCAAATCAATATTGTCTTTCCAAACATCATACCCTTGTATCGACAATTGGGAAATAAAGGGGGTTGAATAACTTAGCTTTGAATCTGTTAGCATATTTTTCTTCACCAGGGAAGGGAGAAGTTTATAATAATATGACTCTGGGTCTATGGGGTCATTGCCAGAACAATACTCAAACTTCTGTCAAAATGTTTTAGAGCTACCCATAGGTGGTGTAGGGCAATGTTCCTATTGTGTAATTAAATACAGCACGTAGAGTGTGTAAGTAAAGGTGTAAATAGTAGTGAAAACAAACCGCTTCATCATAATTACATGTGTCACTATAATATCTTCACATTCAAATTAAGTATAGTGTTGTAGCTCATCAAGCATAGATTTGTCTGTTCAAATGTCCCAATCATCAGAGATGTTGCTAGGAGTAATAATATAATTCAGGGATATTTTGAAGACATAGGGTATCTGTAAAGTTTCTTTTGGTCCAAAAATATCATATGGTACCTTATCCCAAACAATTCCATTAAGTAACAGAACCGGTGAAATGTTCACCAGGGACAGGTCTCTTCACACTGTGTGTGATGAAGAATGAGGCTTCAATACCTATGTTACCAGTTCAATAGCAGAGCATTCTGGAAGATAGTGTCTATTCAGAAGCAAAAAGAATACTGTCACAAAACCAATCTAAAGGAAAAGGAAGAGCAACGAAACGGAAATCCAAATGGAAGTCCAAGGTGGAACAAAATATGTATTTGTGAGCCAAATTATAAATGCAAGAATTTCATGCGGTGTTGGGTCTGATTAATCCAAAGAAAATTCATCAATGTCAGCAAAATTGCCTGAGGCATTATGTGTAAAAACTAGGACTGGGCGAAGTTTTTCTGAGTTCTGCCCTCAGAACTCCACAAAGTGCTGAAAAAACTCTGCCATGCTCTGTGGGGTTCCACGAGCAGCAGAGTGTGGTAAGACACACAGCTTGCACTGAGTTTTAGCACCGGGAATGTGTCCTGCACTGTTAATTCACCGCAAACACCACTACATGTTGCGCCAGAGGGTGCTGCTTTTTCTGCCGGTTAGATATTCTACTTGAGTGGCAGACTCCTCAATGTGAGCAGCAGCTATCTCATCACGAGCGATTGTGGCCTGCCGTGACCACCTGCATTATGAAAACACTCCAGGAGATGGTTTAGCGTGCACATTTTCTGCCTCGTGCTCGCCAACTTAATATAGGTGAGCTGCACAAGAGAAAAAAATCAGCTGCACATCAGTTTGCAGAGTTTTGGAGAACTGGAGTGAGCAAAACTCTACTAACTCTACCTGCAGAGTGAAATCCTTTACCCACCCCTAGGGAAAACAGGGACCTCACTTGTGGTTTAGTACTGGTAGTTAACTCTGAAGGTGGCTCATAATAAACACCTTCGTTGTCATACAAATCTCTTGTGTTTACAACTGGCAAAGTGTGGTAAAAGTACAGTTCTGGTACCTTCAACTGCCAGGACAGTTACAGGTGCTCTGTATGATGGGCCAAATTTTTTCTTGTCTACAATCTTCACTCAAACCATAACCCCAATCTTTAGAATCTAGCAAGGAGTTTCTGGTTGTCCCTTCACCTCATTAGTGGTGGCTAATTTCTGTAGCTCATTGCTTTGCTCATCCTGGAATTCTTTCAGTTCCTGTAAGACAGTCAAACATTCACTGCTATCAAAGGGTGTCTCTGCCGTCCCTGAACTTCTAGAATTCACATCTTGACCCCAAACAGTACCTCATAGGGAGAATGACCACCCCAAGGATCTTCTTCACAGATTTATTAAGGCTCTCTGTACCCCATACAGTTGGTGAATCCAACTACAACATAAACCTAATGTTCTTGCTGGGAAAGACTGCTTTAAGTCATGTTTTTCCTCTCCACTATATCATTTCCCTCAGGATGATAGGGGGAGGAGTAGTGCACAGGCCCACCATAAGGTACTCATGGTATCCTGGTAAGCCTTAGTGGCAAACACTGGGTTCTGGCCAGAATGGAATGCAGTTGCTGCACACATCCTGATGAAGACTTGTAAGTGTTTTTTATACAGTTCAAGCGTCAACCGATTGCTGTGGCAAAACACATAGGAATTGAGAGCAGGAATACTCTGCTCATAAGATGTATTTGAAAGTAGGGGTGGGCGGAATTTGCGAAATTAACTTTCGCAAATTATCGCGAAAATGCAGAAAATCTCCGCAAACACGCCGGAAATATCGCGAAGACGCGGACGTTTTTTTGCCGCCTGTTCGCGGTATTTTTTGCGTGATCGCGGGTCGCCAACTTACCCATGCGGTTGCTCACGGGCATGGCCATCTTGTTTTCACTTGTCCCGCCCTCTCGCGATGCTTACTTCCTGTTCCGGGTCGCGCAATGCATGTTCGCGCCTGTTCGCGGTCGATATTTCCTGTTCGCGACCGCTTTTACTTGATCGCGTTGCTTTTTGCTTGCTCGGGGAGAAAATATCGCGCAAACTTGCGCACGTGGTCGCAATGGGCGCAGCCATCTTGTTTTTCACTCTATTGCATGGTTCTGGGGCCTGATTTTCAATCCTCCCTAAATCTTTTCAATCCTTTGTTTATAGCCACTTTTTTGGATCTTTATTACTTATTATTTCTCTAACTATTTTCCTGCTTCTATATTTTTTGTTTTTGTCTACTTTTTTTTTGTTTTTTAGCTACTTTTTCTCTTTCTATTGCCTGCTATTTATTTCCTTTACTCCTTTATTTATTTTACCTTTTCTTTCCCGCCCCGTCCCCAGAACCATGTCCAAGGGTAGGGCTGTTCGCCGGCGCAGCCAGAGCCGCGACCGCCTTCCTTGCGGAAGGCGGCGCCCACAAGGGGTGCAGGCACGGGCCTTATTTGGGGAGGTGGAGTTGGCTGCACTAATTTTCTTTGTGCAGCGCCACCTCCCCTCAACCCTGGCAGCAGGTGGCAGGCCTGGGTCCAGGTACGGCCTCCGGGAGCGTCGGCAGCGGTGGGGGAAGGTGCGCCGGGCAGTGTCGCGCATCTCTGGGGTCCGGCGCACCCAGGCACAGCCGACGCACCGGTGGTCCGACATCCTGGACCGTGAGCAGGACCTGCTGGACCTGCTAGGAGTGGAGGTCCCGGGGCTTGGTGAGTACCTATTTAATTATTACAACTTTGTGTCTGTTCTTCTGCTCTATGTTATATATTGCGAATATCTTTTTTTCCTTCCAACCAGCTAGAATGTTGCAGCTTACAATACATTCCAGGTTAATAACGTTTAAAAGTCTTCTGTGATTATGACACAGGTGCTCTTCTGCGCTACTACTAATCTTACTTGTTTGCAGCTTTGCGTTTGCGCTTGCTTAGCGTGATTCTTTACGAGTTTATTTTAGAGAAATTAAGTTACGTAATGCTACAGTGACTCACGTCCACTCCTTACTTTGTCCTGTCACTAATAGATAGGGGCGGATTGATACTTAGGTTTAGGTACTTTGTATGAGCTTCTAATTGGTTAGTGGTATGCGTGATGCCCCCCCTCACTCAGTTACGTGACGTGCTGCTAGTACGGCAGTCTTTAGAACCTTTTCTAGTTTGTTCAATGAGTGGAGGTAGGCTTAGCAGTTACTTAGCAGTAGCAGATCAGCATCAATCAAACCAAAATTTGGTGTATACAAAAAATGTAGTCATGTTCATGTGTCCTCCATGATTGGACCATACGCATTGTTGAGGAATACAGTGGAAATGCATACTTAATGTACAATTGGCATGCCTGGAATAGGTGGGCTAGGTTGGGTGGTACGTTGTACTACTACTTAGGCTTAGTTGTAACTTAGTTTTCTGGAATCAGAATGGAAGACTGGATTACTGTTGATAAATAGTAACTTAAGTAGTCGAACTGCGAATCCCCCGATATTACATGTTGACCAGATGAGATCGGTCAATGTAGTTATTGCAATTGTTGTTTACATAAGTGTTTTTGACCGTTGTCGAAAAATATTGTATTTGTTTGACACCATCCATCAATGTTTGTCTCTTTCTTATATCTTTCCTGTTCATCAGCACCCGGGGCAGACCCACAGGGACTGGGCAGTCGGCGGGACAGGAACACCACCAGGAGGACACCGCTGAGGGCTCCTCTGCTGGCCCCAGTTAGTCTTCTTGTTTTTAATAATATTTCTTATTCCATAACTTTTACTGCCCCATTTTTCCCGAACTATAGTGTGTTTCCAAATGCTATTTTTTTACCACCAATTATCCTTCGATCTGTACGGTTTCAAAATCTTATCCCTGCCTCTGCTATGATGACTCTGAGTACTACTACTACTACTACATACTATCAGTCTGTCTGTACTGTAGTAGCTAGTCTTGTCCAGTTGGCCAGTGCCACTCTTTGTGAAAGGTTGTAATATAAAACTCATATTCACCAGTAGCTCGTACAATCCGTTGGGTCGTTGTCTTGTACTACTTTTACTCTTATTGATGTTGAGGCTTTGAAAATTCACAGCAACAACAGCCCTACCAGATTTCTTAATATTTTGATATGATACCCTATAGGACATACCACCGTTGTAGGGATCTTGCACATACATTTGCACCAGAAAATAGGATGTTGGTGATGGTAGGTTGGACCTTCCTTGCACACCTCAATCAGAAATTCCGCACCCACCACAATTCCACTGCTTGACTATAGTACTGTCTTGTCATACCTATTAGGTCTCGGAACCCTCCCCCCAAGATACCCAACAAGTACACAACCCAGAACATAACACACCCAACCTCTGTCGTGGAAGCAATTCACATGCACACCCTTACTTTAATTTGCTCACTCGTGTAAGTTAGTCCACACCAAATACCACCAAGTCTATGTAAGTTTAAAATGTTTATTTCAATTTGAGAAGGTCTGTACACTGTTTTCTTAGCAGCACCAACCGGCAAATCAATAACATTAAAACAATATACATTGTTACACTTATACAGTTGGGAATTAAATCATGATAACTGAACAGTGGTGGAAGGCAGCACCACCATCCCATAGCAATTTAGTTTATATAAATTTATAAATGAAGATGTGAGTGAAGGGACCCCTCACCTCAGAAGAACCTAGTACTGGTAGTTGGTGCATCGTTCAGAAGCTCTGGTTCGTAGAAGGGAATCTTGCGTCTGTAATGCGAAAAAAGAAATGGTGTGCGTTAGTATATTGCAACTTGCAAGCATTACTCAGCCGTGCCAAAAAGTGTAGCATCTATGGATAAGCAATATGGACTAACAGTAACAGTAGTACACCAGTTCTTCCTAAAAAAGTGGCTTGTTAATGTTTGTTGACCGCTTGTACTAGACAGTAGCAGTGTGAGGCAGGTCATGTGGGCTCAAAGGTGTCTTAAGAAGCTGCAAGGTAAAGGTAACGTCACATGTGCATGGCTAGGGCTAATCAAGCAAAGGCTACAATGATCATATAACTATTAGTGTCTACTCTACTACTACCTGATTTGTACTAGTGATGTATGTTAGTATTAGTTCATTTTTCAACCTTGCTACTGATCAATAGGGGGGAGGTGTATATGACGCCTAATAAATGTGTAATGTTTTCTAGGCGCACTACCGACCACCATTGCCGGGGCCAGCGAAGGCGACGCGGAGGGCGAGGATGCGGCAGTTGCAGATAGCAAGGGAGCGGTAGGGGGAGTGGCAGCACCAGTGGCAGGCGGTGGTAAGTTAGATTCATAATCCTTAACTATTGTTGAACTTGACAGCACACTCACTGCAAGGGTGTACTGTATGTATATGTATACTGTACAGTTGTGACTTAGGGCCCCATTAGGATGGTGGGCGTATTGCCCCCGCCGGGCCGGCTGGAATTCACTGCCGTCACCGCAGGGGCACACCTCCCGCCATCCCTGTAGAAAATATTCAGACATGTCCAGGCGGAAAAGGGTTCAATATGGCGGTGGTGTCTCTCTCACCACACCGCCAGCCATATAATCTGCATTTTGGAATGCCTTTGCGTGGCGGCATTGCCGTCCGCCACGGAAAGGCATGCACACATTGCAGAGTATGCTTGGGGGCCCCCATGGAGGGTACCTACCTATGCTATGGTACCCCCCCGACTTTCAAAGCAAAACGTGACAGGCTCCGTGCGGGGCCCGTCATGTTGTGCTTGGAAAAGCAGCACAACATCTTAGCATTGCTTTCAGCAAAGCCAACCAGAATTTAAATTTAAAAAAACAGGGTGCGCCCGCCACTGTGCCGGGCGCATCATCCTAATTAATTGTCCCCACGGGACCCCCACCCTTTTTAGCAGTCGGATGGCGGGCGGACAAAGTCCGCCCGCTATCCGATGTCGTAAGTAAGTATGAGTTGTTGGGGACGTTTGAAGAGTGAACTAGAAGACTAGAATTCCCTTTAATTGGTATAAGACTAGGAGCCGGAGTATTGAGTAACCAATGGCCTCATCTATCTGATTTCAACTCCGCTTTGAAAGTTTTATGGAGAAGAGCACCTGGTGCACTGTTCAACTAAAAAGTGTAAGACAGGTGGAAGGAAGAAGGACGGGCGATATTTAAAATGTTATGTACTACTGTGCTTTATTTTATAGTGCTACTCTACCATGCCACTATGTGTATAAATAATTACCTTGTCCTACTGTTTTATTAAGACTATATTTTACAATTGTCTTGTTTTTTTCTTTTTGATACACAGCTACTCCGAAACTCAACCGGAAGGAGTTGGCCGCCAAGGCACGGCGCCGGAAGCTGGAGGCAATCCAGCAGGAATACCGGCGGCTGGTGGTCCTAGCCGAGGAGGAGGAGGAGACTGCAGCAGTAATTCAAGCCTCCTCCAGTGCCCCGGGCCCCAGCCACTGCCCTCCAGCGGTACGGCGCCACCGTCTGGCGGCTGCCCGCCGCCACCGTGCCATCTCTGGTGCCCCCCCCCCACTGTGGCTGCAACTGCCGCGGCCTTAGACGCCGTGTCGCCCATTTAGAGGACGAGATGCGCCAGATGCGTGTCCTCCTCCAGTCCCGCCCCACCAATTAGTCCCTGTCACTGCTCCTTTTTTAATTCCTGTTCTTGTTCTTTCCTCGTTTGGCCGTTAAGACTTTTTTCTACTGTGGACAGTGGTTGGGGTTAGGGAGGGGGGTGGGTCAGCTTTTGTGGGTTTAGTTTATTTTTGTTAGGGTAAATTAAATATATTTTTCTATGTTACATGCAATGTTGTTAATGTTTTGTAGGTGGGGTAACTGTTTTACATCACACTGTTTCCTTGCTGGTGCATGGCCGCCCATAGCCTGTGTTTGATTTCAATAATTTGCTGACTGTATAAGACACAAACAGATAGATGCGACACACCTCACTCATTGACTGGTCCTTCTAGTACTTTCAGTCTGTCCTCTAGTCTATGCATTCTTTGGAGTGGTGTGTGAAAATGAAATCATTGACAACATGTCCTTTATTAATTCTGCCTCCCCCAAACTTCTCTCTCACCGGTGCTTGATGTTTATGTTCAACTGTGGCACAGCACTGGCTGCATGGTGAAGATGGTTTCCTTTTTCATACATGCCATGATTGGGGTGGTGGTGGTGGTAGTATAGTAGTAGTAGACACTGGCAGGGTGGCAGCATTTCCAAAAAAAGAAAAGGAGACAGTCAATCGCCTTTGAGAGACTGTTAGAGGAGTAGTTGAATGGAGTACATTACAGAACTTACCGAGCAACAATTATATGCTCAAATATAATTTGACAAAAAAACTGAATGGTGGTTATGAGGATAGCCTACTAGACAGAGTTACAAACTATAGTTGTGTCGACTCGAGTCACTTGACTATGCCTACAGCCTAACAGTTAGTGCTGTATATGTGGAATGACAACAAACAAATCCAATCAATGCCGGCAATTCATGCTGAGGTATATGTTCCTTTGTTAAATAAAATAACCTCTGAAATATCCTACTCATGGGTGGGCAAGCAGAAGAAGATCACCACTCTGCATTGAAATTGAAGTAGTGTTGCTTTCACCACATTCGCCCCAGCAAGTGTGTGATTAAGTATTGGTGTAAATTTAATTTAGTTACACCTCGACAATAAGTCACACAGCCCGGGGGAAGAGGGTTAGGGTTTGTTGAATGGATGGGAAGGGGGATTTTGAGAAAGGTTTGACATAGAAAAACAGTATGCATACATAGACAAACAAATGACAATCATTGAAGACTACCATATCCATATGTTAAGGGAGAAAAAGGCAATGCATGCATGATGATGAGAGACCAGGATTACATACACTTCTATTTCTTGTTCTGTTCCGGCCTTAATACTTTAACAGATAGCAAATAGAAATTTTAAATATTGGTAGTGAAGAATCGTAAACACAGAGCAAACCTAATGATGATTGATAATAACAACTCCAAGAACACACTGTTGTAAAGATTGTATATAAGAAAGATATTAATCAAATTATTTAAAAGAAGTTAAAAGTGGATACTGTTACTGTGTTATCCTGGTCAAAAATGTGGACTGGATTTTTGCATCTCGGCATTCCTCTTGCTCCTCTCGTCCATCAATCTTGGGTGTGTCGCCTCGCCCCTCCCCGGCTGGAAAAAAAGGTGATTGATTGGTAAGGTAATTAATATGCATTGTAATGTTTTACAAAGTTTTGGCCAAGGCCCGGACTGTAATTTTAGATTGAAAACCAAAGGGGATATTGAGAAATCAAGTGAAAACAAATGCACAAGTGATGGTGTAGTGCAACAAGAACACTTTCCGAGGTGGCATGTATGCATATGCATCATCTCTACTCTAGTCTGTTTCCAGCATTGACCTTCAACAGTAACAGGAGAGATCAGGCCCACAGTGCTTACCATTAGCACATCCTACGTTAACACTTTAGAGTCCTTTTTTTTTCTCTTAAAGAGTTGGACAAACGCAAAGCACATTATCCATTCCAAACATAGCATTTTACAGTTTAAGTTAGTAAAATCAATGCACTGCAGTCATCCCACCGCTACACTCTATTCAACTTCTACACAGACATTTGGGTCTGCTGTGGTTGTTGTTGACGTGTTTACCTTTAGGCTTTTCCGTTTTATGCCACTCCTGAAACATCCTCCTCCTGACTTCATCATCATCTCTGATACTTTTACTGACTAAAGATCGGCCTGCAGTATAAGTATAATTTTTATGACACAACAAGAGTAGAAATATAAATATTACTGACTTGAGTCATTCTTTATTGTGTACAGAAAGATAGATTACTACTAGTACACTTTGACATCACTTTGTGCACAACAAACAAACAACGCAAACACAAAGACCAATAGCTCAGAGTCAGGTGTCCAATGCATGCCATTAATTGTCATCATTCATTACCTGTTCCTTCTCATCTTAAGTTAACGGGCCGTCTCTTTCGACATCATCATGATGGACGGTGCTGTTAAGTCACAGTCATTTGCATTGCGCAGATTGAGTGAGTCCCCTTCCTGTATTGAATTAAAAGCAATGTATCACCAAGATGCAGGAGAAGTACACATTTCTTGTTTGCAAGAAGGGGAAAATTAGTGTTTTCTGTAGAAAGTTGATTAGTGGCAGTGCACAATTACATCAATTCATGCGCAACACACACAACAAAATCTACATCATTCAGTCTGCGATTCTGCGGCCAATGCATGGCATCAATGATTACCTGTTCCATCTCATCTTGTTAACGCTGCAGGCCGTCTCTTTCGCCATCATCATGATGGACGGTGCTGTTAAGTCACAGTCATTTGCATTGCGCAGATTGAGTGAGTCCCCTTCCTGTATTGAATTAAAAGCAATGTATCACCAAGATGCAGGAGAAGTACACATTTCTTGTTTGCAAGAAGGGAAAAATTAGTGTGTTCTGTAGAAAGTTGATTAGTGGCAGTGCACAATTACATCAATTCATGCGCAACACACACAACAAAATCTACAACATTCAGTCTGCGATTCTGCGGCCAATGCATGGCATCAATCATTACCTGTTGCATCTTATTTTCAGTTAATGGCCAGTCTCTCTCGGCTCTGAAAGGAGGATAGCTATAGTAGTCATCTGATTCATGGTCCACTTGTTTTGGAAGGACGAGGAAAGTTTGAATTTGTTGTTACCATCATCCAATCATCATTCATGAGGGAAATGGAATTGAGCAGGAGATTCAGTATGATCGAGCGGAGGAGCTGGATTCTGAGGACTGTAGTGTCAAATGGCAGACACCTGAAACTTGTATCTTAAATTAGAAGAGTAGAAGACGGTGAGAATGGATTTGTTGCGATTCACAAGTTTATAACCGGAACGACAGACACATAAACAATGGGGGAAAAAAGGGAGGAAGACAGTAAGTGCGAGCCTAATTGTCAGGGAAGTATAGCTCGTCCTCAAACACTGGGGGTTCTTCCAGTAGTAGGTAATCATCTGACACAATACTTCCGTCACCTGAGCCGCTGTCCTCATCTTCCTCTGTTGATTCATGCATTGTGTAATTCGGTGGTATGAAGTGCTGATTCATTTTGATCATTGTTAACCTCTCCACGTTTTTTGGAGATAGACTGGTCCTTCTCAAGGTTACAATGGAACCAGCAGCACTGAAAACACGTTCGGAAGAGACACTTGCGACAGGGCAAGCCAGATAGCTTATCGCCAGCCTGCTGAGCTGTGGCCATTCAGACCTTTTCCTATACCAATACTGCACTGGGTTTTAATCAACGTACACCTCTGTTGGGTCGTCCAGATAGGCCTGGACCATCCGCTCAATGTTCAGGGTTGCTGCTGGTAAGCTTTTGTGCTGTTTTTTCTGTGCATCAGCACTGTGCTTACAATAGCCCATCTTTACATACCAATCTGATAATGATTGTACTCGGTCTAATGATCCAGTTATTGTTTCTGTAGTCGATGGTGATGGTGAGTGTTGTGATTGTGAGCCAACCGCACTGCCCTCAGCCGACGAAGTTGCACTTGATTCTGCATGGACTGCTTCAGTATCCGTACTTGTTGTGGGTTGATGTGGCGGGCTTTTAATTAGCAGCCCTTCCTTTTCAAACTTAATGGCTGCTTCAGCTATACAACTTTTGTAGCGGGCAACATCATTGTCGGAAAAAGCAAGGAATGTCTTCACTAGTCCTAATTTTGCACGTGGATCCAGAATTGTGGCACAAATGTAATGTTTTTGTGACAAAATTTTATTTTGTATTCTTACATTTTCAGTTAAGCGCCTGGATAAGCTCTCCACCAAGTCATGGGCTTGCCTTCTGTCCTCTAGACCTTTGTAGGATTCAGACACATTATTCAGCTCATGCTCTAGCATTTGCAACAATGGGATAGCTTGGCCCATTGTACAGTCCTCCTTGCTGACTTCACGTGTGAAGACCTCAAAAGGAGACAGCATCTCAGTCAGGCATTTAATTAGGGTCCATTGCTCCCTCTGAAGGGTCATGCCTTTAACACTAGCATCACTGCTTCTGTACCAGACATATTCATGGAGTGACCTGTGCTGTTCGTACAGACGATCAAGCATGTAATACGTTGAGTTCCAACGTGTTGCCACCTCCTGGATGAGTGCCTTGACTGGCATCCTAAATTCACGTTGGATGATCCTCAGCTGCTTCCGAGCTTTAAAAGAATGGCTGAAATGAGTGCATATTCTTCGGCAGATGGCCAGTAAATTGCTGACTATGGGTTATTTTTTAAGAAAGTCTTGCACTATAATGTTTATGCAGTGTGCCAAACATGGAACCCTGAAATAGGAACCAAGTTCCATGGCCTTAAGTACATTACTGTCATTGTCTGTGGCAACAAAACCAATACCAAGCCCTCTGGGCCACAGCCATTCCAAAACCTTGGTGCGAAACTCTTCTAAAATGTTTTCAGCCGTATGAGATTTCTCCATGGCGAACATGGCTACAGTTGCATGTTTCCGAGTACCTTCAAAAATCGCAGCTGTGTCAACAACACCTCGTGCAGATAGTTGATCTCTAACCCCCACAAAAGAGATCCAGTGTGCAGTGATGCACATGTAATCTGTGGCTTGGCAACTGCTCCACATGTCTGTTGTCAGGTGGATATTGTGCACAGCACTCTGCTGCAAACCTTGACCAACCAATTCCAGCACATCATGATGTAGTGCCGGAACAGCAATTCGTGCAAAATAGGACCGGCTGGGAACCTTCCATTTAGGGCAGATGGCAGACACAAATTCAAGGAAACCCACCCCTTCCACAAATGAAAAAGGAAGAAGGTCCAGCGCTAACATTTTAGCCAGCTTCGCATTGTACAATCGTGCCGTTGGGTGGTTGCGTTGGAACTGCCCCTCCAACCTAAACATGCTCTCAATGGTAGGCTGGCTTACTTTCCTTAGTGGTGCTGTTTTCATTATCCCACTAAGGCTCAACGACACAGATTGTCTCATTGAGGTAGTCGCCGGTCGCCTTGGTGTCTCAGCCTGACTCTGAGTATGGCTCTTACTGCGGTGCCACTCTGATGTTACTGAGGAGGATGTGGGCGTTACCACTGCAGTACTGGGGACAGGGCTAGAAATGCCTCCCTCTTCTTCACCTTCCACCACAATAATATCGCTCCCTGATTCACCTTGACCAACTTCAATGGGTTGAGTTTTTCTACTTTCTTTTAACTTAAGTAGGTGAGCCTCCCACACGATATTGTGGTGTATTCTGAGATGACTTGCTTGTCCTCCGGTACCATAGTTTGTACCAAGCTTACCACGCCGAACACCTTGGCGACAAATTGAGCATATAGCAACGTTCTCCTCCTTGGCGCTAACAGAAAAGAAGTCCCAAACTGGGGAGCAGAACTTTCTGGCACTGCTGGATGTGCCACTTTCAACACCAGATGAACTTGAGGGGGTGCTTGAAAATATCTGACCCTGTCCACCTACACTGTGACTTTTACTACCACTACCTACTGAGATGGTTGAGCTGGATGTAGGTCCCTGCCGGGCCTTGGAAAATATGGCAGCTGGAGGTAGTGGTGGTGTAACCTGTGTTGGTGAGATCCGTGCTACATCCCGCTCAGTAGCAGCCTTTCTGGATAGGGTGAGAATGTTGGTCTCCAATCCCTTTGGGGCGGGAGTAATGTGCGTGATGACTGGCTCGTCTTCATCAACATCATCACCCCCCTCTTCTACATCTACCTCCATAACTCTAAGTTTTTCTGGGACCTTCCATTTCAGAAGCAATGTCTTGTGGCGTACATCACTCTCAGACCGAGCTGGTGGGACCCAAGTGTCATCACGATCATCAGAAGCGGGGCTTGAAGAAGAAGATGATGGACTAAGCCTCCTTTTCCTTGCTGGTGGTCTGGAAGACAATTGATGTTCTGAAACAGTGGTTTGACTTCGCTCCACTTTGTCTGCAGGAAGCTCGATTTCCTGAAATGCCCCTACGTCAGGAGCAACAACTACTATGGTGGGCTGTTGCTGCGGCTGCTGCTGTTCTGGTTGCGGCGGCTGCTGCTGTTCTGGTTGCGGCGGCTGCTGCTGTTCTGGTTGCGGCGGCTGCTGCTGTTCTGGTTGCGGCGGCTGCTGCTGTTCTGGTTGCGGCAGCTGCTGCTGTTCTGGTTGCGGCGGCTTGACACTGATCTGCTGAGTTTGCACGTGCGTTGAACTTGATTGTGTACTACTTTGCGGTAATGACATTTCTTGAACATCGCTGCTCGTTAGTAGACTGGCTACCTCTGCGACACTAAAGCCCTTGGGCCTAGGTTGGTGGGTTTTGACCGCTGTGCTGCTCCCAGCTTGGTTCCCGGACAATGCTTTGGTGCCAAAAAAAACATTGGCCGGCACACCACCAGTCGTGGTTAATGGCACTTCCTTTTTCTGTTCCTTCTTCTCACCGGCAACTTTCTTGGTACTGGACCTGGTACCTTTCTTTGGGGCCATCTTCTTCAGATGTCAGTCAGGAGGCAGAAGCACAACAAGTTCTGGTCACACGTGGGCGTGATGCGCAGCAGGACTTCTGTCTGGCTGGCAGTACAACGGGTAGCCAGGTGATGCCGATGACACCTCCTACTCTGTCTTTTGTGCACCTAAAAGCAAAGAAGACAGGAGAAGAACATCAGTGAAATGTTGCATTTGTAGTTGTGGTTCAGTTACTTAGTACTGTACTAGTGCAAACAAAAGATAGTCTAGCCATTTATGACTATTTTTTTTAACTAGAGCTATGTTATACTACTAGTACTGTGTACAGCCACACAGTACACTCTCAGGAAGGATAGGAAAGTTAATAATAAACAACAAAATAAAAATCTAATGGAAGTGGGGTGGACCATTGCATTATTTGAGCATCTCAGCATCCATGGAGCTGCTGCTGGCAAAGGGGGTGGATGGATGGAAGCAGTAAGCCAAAGAGCCAATAGGAAAACCATGCAGGCCTATGGCAAAACCAGGACACTAATACTCACAGTCCAAACACCCAAAAAGGCCACCACCCACATGGACACACACAAATCACAAAGAAGCCGGGGGCCTGGGAAACACCAGGAGCTGACAAAAGGCCTATAAAAGCCAGGTAAAGGATGCCTGCTAAAGCACACTGCTCTGACTTTTTAATGCAACAAAATGTAGGAACATTCACAGGCCCCAAAAAGCTCTGCAGGGTGCATGCATTGCACACCAACACACCAGTGACCAGACACATAAAAAAAGCATGGATTGTCTTTAAGACAACCAACATCAGCAAGGCCACCCCCAAAAATCATACTTCCCCAACTCAATCCAATGCCATCCATGTCCTAAATGAAGTCTAAATTCAACAGATCGCATAGAAAACACTTGATCAATAAAGCTGTGGCTACCTGCTCTGATCCTAGTAGATGAAAAAGCAGGCCTGTTGGCAGACAAGGCCAGGCAAGCTTGCAGGCCTAGGCCTCAAAATGGCCACCAGCCACATGGCCAGGCCCAACAACATCAGCAAGGCCACCCCCAAAAACACACTTCCCCAACTCAATCCAATGCCATCCATGCCCAAAATGATGTCTAAATTCAACAGATCACATAGAAAACAGTAGATTAATAAAGCTGTGGCTACCTGCTCTGATCCTAGTGGATGAAAAAGCAGGCCTGTTGGCAAACAAGGCCAGGCAAGCTTGCAGGCCTAGGCCTCAAAATGGCCACCAGCCACATGGCCAGGCCCAACAACATCAGCAAGGCCACCCCCAAAAACACACTTCCCCAACTCAATCCAATGCCATCCATGCCCGAAATGATGTCTAAATTCAACAGATCACATAGAAAACAGTAGATTAATAAAGCTGTGGCTACCTGCTCTGGTCCTAGTGGATGAAAGCAGGCCTGTTGGCAGACAAGGCCAGGCAAGCTTGCAGGCCTAGGCCTCAAAATGGCCACCAGCCACATGGCCAGGCCCAACAACATCAGCAAGGCCACCCCCAAAAACACACTTCCTAAACTCAATCCAATGCCATCCATGCCCTAAATGGTGTCTAAATTCAACAGATCACATAGAAAACAGTAGATTAATAAAGCTGTGGCTACCTGCTCTGGTCCTAGTAGATGAAAGCAGGCCTGTTGGCAGACAAGGCCAGGCAAGCTTGCAGGCCTAGGCCTCAAAATGGACACCAGCCACATGGCCAGGCCCAACAACATCAGCAAGGCCACCCCCAAAAACACACTTCCTAAACTCAATCCAATGCCATCCATGCCCTAAATGGTGTCTAAATTCAACAGATCACATAGAAAACAGTAGATTAATATAGCTGTGGCTACCTGCTCTAGTCCTAGTGGATGAAAGCAGGCCTGTTGGCAGACAAGGCCAGGCAAGCTTGCAGGCCTAGGCCTCAAAATGGCCACCAGCCACATGGCCAGGCCCAACAACATCAGCAAGGCCACCCCCAAAAACACACTTCGCCAACTCAATCCAATGCCATCCATGCCCTAAATGATGTCTAAATTCAACAGATCACATAGAAAACACTTGATCAATAAAGCTGTGGCTACCTGCTCTGGTCCTAGTGGATGAAAGCAGGCCTGTTGGCAGACAAGGCCAGGCAAGCTTGCAGGCCTAGGCCTCAAAATGGCCACCAGCCACATGGCCAGGCCCAACAACATCAGCAAGGCCACCCCCAAAAACACACTTCCTCAACTCAATCCAATGCCATCCATGCCCTAAATGATGTCTAAATTCAACAGATCACATAGAAAACACTTGATCAATAAAGCTGTGGCTACCTGCTCTGGTCCTAGTGGATGAAAGCAGGCCTGTTGGCAGACAAGGCCAGGCAAGCTTGCAGGCCTAGGCCTCAAAATGGCCACCAGCCACATGGCCAGGCCCAACAACGTCACAAAGGCCACCCCAAAAAACACACTTCCCCAACTCAATCCAATGCCATCCATGCCCTAAATGTGCTTGAAAATGAAATACATTCAAAAAACAAAAGGAACAGTTGCTTCATCATGCACACACACCCATGAGGCCATGCCCATGGCTAGCTCGGGCCTACTACTACAACCCACAAAATTAAAAAAAAAAAAAAAGGAATGATGATAATTAATTAATTATCAAAAATAAATTGTAGTTACAACAACTGCAATGCCCACAATCAAACACAACAACCACTTACTTGTAAAATATCCTATTCCAAAAATCCTGAAATCCAATTGCAATGATGCAGCAGACAAAAAGAGTGATCTTTCCAGCTCCAAATCCAAAGGCAGAATGATCAGGAGATGGACAAAGCACTGGGAAGAGCCTGCTGGACAGGAACAGGAAGTTGGAGATTCTGTGTCACTTCCTCCCTCTCTCCACCTTTTAAAAAAATGACTCCTTGCACAAAAAAGGAAAGCCAAATGTCAATGTAAGGAGTTCTTTTAATCCAAAATCAGCATTTGCAGATGGTTTCATGCTGCTAGAGCCGATATTCCTCTCCAAATTGTAAATTTTACGTTGTTGAGTTCTCGTGTCGAAAACGGTATGATCGCGTTCTCTTCTTTGTCCCTGTCGCGTTGGATATGACGTGTTCGCGGTCTCTTTCTCCTGTTCGCATTCGATTACACGTGCCCGTGTCCTCATCCTCTGGCTCGCGATGTAGAATGACATGTTCGAGATCTCAATCTTCTCATACTCGCGCGGTGCATGATCGCGAGAAGAAAGACGTGATCGCGCGACAAATGACGTGATCGCGTGACAAATGACGTTAATGCGGCCGCGAACTCGCGCGAGACAGCGCAAAATGGCTACCAAAATCCAACATCTCGTGGAGAACGCGACCGGGTCAAGAAAACTTGTCAGAGAACGCAGGGATTCAGGAAAGGCGATCGCGCGCGCGCGCGAATGTATTATTTTACAGCGCGAGCAAGAAACAAATTATC
Source organism: Triturus cristatus (assembly GCF_964204655.1). Taxonomy (NCBI): domain Eukaryota; kingdom Metazoa; phylum Chordata; class Amphibia; order Caudata; family Salamandridae; genus Triturus; species Triturus cristatus. The sequence continues at coordinate 525,873,884 of NC_140583.1, forward strand.
GCTAAGCTGCGGAATGCGGAAATTTTGACATTTTCGCGCTTTCCGCGGAACGCGAAAATGCCAAAATATCGCAATTTCCGCGAACGGAACGGAATTTTGGCCCAGGCCTATTTGAAAGAGCCATCACTGTGTAATAGCCACAATGGTCTAGGTAGACGCAAATGAGTGGTTTGTTTGAAACTAAGACAGGTGTCTACAGTGGCATGTTTTCTATGTCCGGGTAAGGTGTACAACCAGCTAAAACTAGTCATGTTGCCCCTTCATTGCTGAGGGGGCCCAGTCTAACTTCATCTATTGCATGTGGTAGGGTACCTTGGAACCAATTTTGGTGTTCCTGGAATGTTAATGGTATTTCTAGTTCTTCATAATCTGTGTAGTTCTTGGGAAGCACAACTATGGTATATTTATGAAAATGTCTTGATTGTGCATTTGCTTCTGGAAATGTTACCCATGAATAGAATACCTCTGTGCTGTACACTTTGTGTGCCTCTACCACAAAGGTAACAGTCCCACCCGTAAGGATGAGCCCATGCTGTTTTGTATTTCCTGGTATTGTGTTAGCCATTATAATTTATGGAATTCAGAGACGGTACTAAAGTGGGGGGAATCCTTTATTTAAGTATTTATTTATATGTTTTATAGAGCACCTGAATCACCCCCGAAGGGGTATCTCTGCGCTGTGGACATACACCAGTAGGCCGAAGGAAGGAATACATGAGAACAGAACAGTTTTGAGGAGCCTTCTAAATTGAAGGTGGTCAGGGCATTGCCTCAGATGGGTGGGGAGCTGGTTTCAATAGAGAGGGGCAAGGTGAGAGAAAGCTTTCCTGCCAATCCTTGATTTCTTAATCTGAGGAACAAGGAGAAGAGATTTAGTCCCTGAGCGAAGAGACCTTGTAAGAATATAGTGATTGAGTTTCCTTGCAAGGTAGGTGGGGCCCTTGCCATAAATGGCCTTGTGGATGGTGCAACAGATTTTGAAATTAATTCGCTTGCGTACCGGGAGCCGTGAAGCTGTTGCGGAAGGGGAAGGGAAGCCATTCTGGTTGGGGTGTTTTAGCTGGAATGATGTCAAGGGGAGAGCCTGATTTTACTGTGCGTAACAATGATTTCACGTCATCACAAATAAGAGGGGGAAAGTTCTCCAACAACTGAGCCTTTGTGAGTGTAGGTGGGCTATAAGATGTAGCAACCTGCTGCAGACTCCCAGCTGAGGTGATCTTATTGTAAATCAGCTCAATTTTCTGTGTAAAGTGCATTGCTATTTTATCACAGAGTACTTGAGAGAGGGCCTCCTCATTATCACAAGCCTTTGGGCTGGTGAAGGATTTGATGATCTGAAATAGAACTTTGGGGGCATTCCCTGCCTGGTTGAGCTGTTGTGCGATAAAGGCTTTCCGTGCAGCTTTTATGTTTTTGTGATAGTGGGTGAGAGTGATCTTATATCTCTCTTTATCGTTCCCATCGTGGGTACAGCACCAGCACCTCTCCAGATTTTTACACAGCTGTTTTTCTGTCCAAAGATTGGACGAGAACCATGCTGTCTGGGGGTGCCTGGCTGTGCTGGGGAGTTTCAAGCTTGAGCAACCTACAAGCAAAAATAGGGGTTCCCTATTTAGCTGAGGAGGATTTATTCCTAACACAACAGATGTTTCCAGTTAATTGGTGAGTAGGATCTTTGGACACACTTAAGAGCTCTCTTACTAGGACACCCATTAAATAAGTACTCAAACTAGAAGGTTGGTGGGGCCATGTCATATGTTTTCTGCTTTCACAGTAAGATGGGGCATTTAGGAAACATAAGCTTCAAAACTATGTGGTACTGAGTCCACTCATACAATCAGAACATGTTTACTTAATTCCTGGCTAGTTTACAGTGTGCCATCTGAGCTCCTAAACTGACAGAGCACCGAATGGCTTCTGCAACCTCAGAACATGGCAACACTAATTACCCCAAGGAAATCGTGGTAAGAGATTCTATCCTTTAGTTAGTAACTCAGACATGCCAAAGGGAGACACAAGAAATACACAAATTGGCATTTCAATAATTTATTCTGGCAATTGTTCTCTTGTGTAAAATACGTAAACTGCAATGATTAATAGAATGGAGCAAAACAATGTTACAAGCTTTACAAGAATGGTGAACAGAATGAATAATTCAACCATAATGCCTTTGCATTAGATGATATGAATACATATAATTGCACTCCTCCCTAGCGCTACCTATTGTGTAAAGCATAGGGTGTACTGGTCTGCCAGAATACCTTGGAGTGGTCTGTCTCCCCATTGACCTGCGGGTTTGTATCATCTGGCAGCCAGCCTTAGTGAAAACAGGACTCTGTCCTCTTCAGGATGGTGTTGGAATTCAGTTGAGCTAGAATTCAGGCATGTCTAAACAGAAGCATAGTGTTGTTTATATAATAAACTTCACCGATTCGTTCCATGCCTGAGTCCTGTTGTCATTGTTGATTCTATCCACCCAGAGGTTTTGCAGAACGGACAACAACAAACAAATATTGTGCAGTTTGATAAATTCTTGTACAGAATGTTCTAAGGCCAGATAATATGCCTACGAAGAAATGTAATTGTAAGCAAACTATTTCTGAGTTCCTTTTTTCGTGAGGCCTCTCAAGCAAATGTGTGTTAAAAGTCATTGTCTTAAAAGATGTAAATTTTAAATGTGAGCATGTAAAAATGGAACTGTTTGTGCCCGTGGACTATGTAACCTCACGATAGTACATCTGTGGATCTAGCAGAACCAACAAGTCTCCTCTGATGTTCAGCGCAATCCAGAGCAGAACTGATGCAACGCCTCTGCTGTGAGGTTTATTCCAGCTCAAGGACTTAGCATCAACCTCTCAGTCTGGATCAGAAGCACAGCTGTGCAAAGCTTCCGCAATGCACATCCTCACATTGCAAATTCCCTTATCCACGGCAGCATTGACAATGACACAGGTTCTCACACCACAGCTTCACAGCTCCTTGTAGCCAATGTATTGCCTCAACTGCACAACACATTCCTGACTTCTCATTGTAAGTCCTAGTCAACGGGCTACTCAATGACGATGCAGGACCTCACATTACAGCTCCTCGGTACTGACGCATCGCCTCCACAATGCATTCTCAGTACGGGACCTCGCAACACTCTGCAACCAGGATTTAAGGTACTCTTGTTCAGCAGGCCTAACTGGGTCCTTGTAGCAATCTCATGCACCATCCCAGTTGGCTTGAACTTGTGCCTTAGTGCGGGTCTCCACTGTTGACTCTTTGCACTTTTGGCAGTGATGGCTGGAACAGGTGAGAGCGGTGGTCTGGGGGCGAGAGAGGGTAGAGGGGAGGTCAACAGTCCTTGGGAGAGATAAAATTAAATAAAAAAATAACACCACTTACCTAGCACTTGCCGCATCGCTGAGTTGGCGATGCTGAAAGCACAAGGTTAGTGTTTTCTTTTATTTTGTATTTAGTTTAACCTCTCCCATCAACTGTCTACTTCCCCCCAAAGCCGCCCCGCCCATCCCACTACTATTACTTGTGCCAGCGACCACTGCTTTTTGAAGCCATTCTCACTGAAAGTTTTGAAATTGTCTATCTCTGGTTCTACTGATTGGATTTTTATTTTTTTGTTTTCATTTTAAATATTTAAGATTAATCTAATTTCCTACATTTGGTGTGGGATCCTTTTATGGTGTGTTTTACTGTATTACTGTTTGAATTTCTTCCAAAATACATTACACATTGCCACTTGTTATGAAATTGATTTCTGGTTGACTGAGTTGTGAGCACTAGTCAAGCTACAATCGCAATTATTGTCACGGTAAGATACAAGCAAACCTCAAATTAACCTTTGCTTACCCTCTGGTGACAGAGCAGTCAGGCTTAATTTAGAAGCAATATGTAAAGTATTTGTGCAACACTTCACACATTTAAACAGTGAAAACACCACACAGAAAGATCCCAAAGCGGGTTAAAAAATCAGAGAAGAAGTTAAGAAATAAAACAAGACCAAAACGACAGAAGCCAGTGCAACAGGAATTATGACTTTTTTTAAAGAATAAACTGCAGTGTTGCACCTGCCGCAGCAATCTGGTCTCACTGGACTAGGTCAAAGTCAAATGTTTAAGATGACCATAATAGAGCGCAAGTCAGATACAATTCCAGATTAGCCTCACTGAAGGTTTACCTTCTTACGTATTGAGACAAGAGCCCAGTTTGAGTTGGAGGATTGCACGGAGCAAGGAGAATGTCATGGGCAGTGATTGGCGTGGCACGAGGAGCGGGCCTGGTATCGCAGATGGGCGAGCTGGTATTTTGACCTGGTTGTTAACCACGAGCAGTCACTTCTGTTCTGTAGAGAGTGGGGCTGGTGGCAGCTCGCTTTGATTTTCGGTGTAAGCACACAGTTCCGGTTCAAACAAGCCCATTCACGGTTGCGAAGAACCCAAAGGCTTGACTTTAAGAGCTCAAATAGCCACACCAAGGGTCCAGCACCTGGAAGGCACTTCTTGGGGGTCAGGAGCAGACTGAAGACTAGTCTAGGGGCTGTAGAGGAGCCTGTTATGTCCCTGAGGCTGTCATGCTCCTGCACTTGCGGAGCCAAAGACACAGGCGCGGATATCGCGTCGTTCCGTTTTACGAACGGAGACGCAAAACTACAACTCCCAGAGGCTGGGCCATTTCCGGGTGAGGACCCGTATACTCCTGAATTTATAAAACCACAGCCGGAACGAAGAGACGGCGCTTGACAATCCGTCCCGGACCCTGACTGCAAGCGGACGCTTTCTTTCCCGCAGAGAGAGAGAGAGCGGATTTTCGTCGTGGCCCACCAGAGAGGACTTCACAAGACTCGTGGAGCAGAGAGGACTTCACAAGAGCGGAGGTATCGTACCGTAACCTCCGATTTCCGAAGAAGTTCTAACGCTGTCAAGTTAGACAGAAACGCCCGTATTCCTTGACATCCAGTCTTAACCAGTGCCCATACCATCGTGCACACGCTCCCTGTTTTCCAGCCCTTCACCCTGTACTTGCAGGGACTGAGTGCTGTAACTTCTCGAGTTAGTTGAACTTCCCCGAAATATTATTTTTCCTATTCGGCTCCCCACAGCAGATTGTTGAGCAGAACTAGCAGCTCACTTAACTCAGGGCTGTACGTGGGGGCTGGGACCAGTGAGAGACCCTATGTAGTCACCGTGACTTAACAGTGTACCAAAGTATATGCGTGATGCACCTGTGGATTGTGAGGTAAAAGCACAGGCTTAGCGCTTAGTACAGAGGCTCAGTGGGGACAACAGACTCTCAGGTAATGCGATAACACAGATAACCAAAAAGGGGAAAACAGGGTTATTGAGGGGTTCGGAGGTCATACTAAGCTCCCTAAACGTGTCTTTCTGTGTACTCCCTACAGGCAGTTGAGGCTCCTTCGCAGACCAGACCCCCCCCCCCAAGGCCAAGACCCTGCCGTTCCGTTTTCTGTTCCTTGTCCCCCGGGTGCGTTCCCTCAGAGCTGTATCAAACTACACTCTGGGGAGAGGCGTGTCCGGTGGCGAAGACATCATACTCGTCTCAACATCGTCCCTGCTGGCTGCTACGCAGAGGTTAGGGGGTTCTATATCCTTCTTGAACTACTGACACCTGACAGAGGCTCAGATCAGGAGGCCAGCAGACTAGCCCTTTGATTCACTCTAGGGTCTTGGGTTCAAGATGGGTAGCAGGTCCAGTTCTTCCTCTCCAGGCAAGAGAGCACCAGGCAGCAGGTCAGCACAGCAAGACAGCAGCTCTTTCAGAGTAGCAGTTCAGCGGTGTGGCAGTCCTTTCAGCAGCAGAGCAGTCCTGCTTCCTGGCAGAGTATCCACAGGTCTAGAAAAGTACTGAAGTGGTGGTGTCTGAAGCCCTTCTTTAATACACTGGTCCCCTTGTTCTGGAAACTGGGAAAGCTTCTAGACTGTGGCTTCGAAGTGCATGGAATTTCCTGTGTCCCATGCCCCGGCTTCAAGCAGGCTAAAGTGACAGTGTAGAGTCGTTAAGCCTGTCGTGTGGAGACAGGACACAGCATATTCAGGTGTAAGTGAGGTTTGGGCTCAGCTCCTTCCTTCCATCCTGCCAGTGATTGCCCATTCAGTCAAATCTAAGCTCCAATTGTGTGTGGCTGTCTAGGAGGAATAGACAAAATCCAACTGCCAATAAGACACAGTCCCGTCACCAGAGACAGGCACCAAGGGGCATATGTATGAAACTCCCGTTTTGCGAATCTCAAATTGCGATATTTTGCGATTTGTAGTTTGAACTTCGCAAATCGGGATTTCTTAATAATCGCAAAAAAGTCTCAGAAACATGATTTGCAATTCCTTAATTGCGAAATTCGCAAATTAAGAAATCGCAAAAGCGGGAATCTGCCATACAGGTGCAGCCTGATGACATCACAACCAGGAAGTGGGAGTGATTTGCTGCACCTGCTTACCTGAGCCACACCCAGAGGCTGTTTGGAGAGTGTGAGGAGGCATTCCAGGAGAGAACAAACCCCAATGGAGTCCCAGAATCAACATGAGGGCAAGGAGGCTGAGAAGAGAAAGAGGAAGCACAAATTCTCTGAGAAGGAGCAGGAGGTCCTCATAGGGGAGATGGTTTGCAGCCATGAGCTCCTCTTTGGGAAAAAGGCACTGCGAGTCCCAGAAGCAAGAAAACAAAAGATCTCGCTGGAGATACAAGAGAAAGTGAATGCTGTGGGTGTAACACATCGCACTGTCGAAGAATTGCGCAAGCGATGCAACGACATGCGGAAAAGGTCGAAGGAGAGGGTGGCAGCCGGACTCAAGGATGCAAACAAGACCGGGGGAGGACCATCCACAGCAGCAGAGCCAACGCCCCACGAGGAGCTTTTGGAGTCCACCCTCCTGCCTGAGAGCGTTGGTGGTGTGGCTGACATTGACAGCTCCGACCCTGCATCCAGCAGCCAAGGTAAGATGCATGCAAAATAAATCTGACCTGATCCCCATCCCATGCACACTTCCCCAAATGCGCAAAATATACACAACAAATGTCATTCCAGTCCAAGTGTTACAGACACCCAGCAATGTATCATGGAACTTGTAGTAATATGTATGACAGTGTGTCCATGCGACATAGGAAATCTAATGCAACATGTGGGTCGGGGATAAGGGAATAATACAGTGTCAGAAGTTAGCCTAGACAAACTGTAGAAACTTTATTGAGTGCAAATTGCAGACAATGACACAAACTCATGTAGTCCCCTTTACATCCACAGCACAATCCAGGGCACTTGATGACAGTGCAGAGGGAGATGAGGATGAACAACCTGAGGAGCAGCATGATGATGGGGACTCCAGTCACGATACGGAGCACACAACAATCATGCGCAGGAAGCGCACACATGTGCCCCCACTGCCTCCATTGGAGGATGACATACAGCCCAAAGGGGAGGACAGTGACAGAAGAGAGGAAAGTCAGGGTGTGTCACACATGCCGAGTCAGGAAACACCAAGGATGAGCATTTCAGCACTGGAAAGACGCAGGTCAAGGCCCAGGAGCAGCACTGATGCGGACAACACCATATTTTCAGGTCTGGAACACAGCATGCTGCAGGTACAGCGCCTGCAATGTAAATCATTGCGCTCAATCAATAGGCAGCTATGCACTCTGAACAAAAATCAGTGCAACATGTGGGAGGGCATCATGGCCATGGCAGGTACCATACGTGACCTCTGTGACACCCTGAGGCACAACCAAGACGCCAGTGACAGGGCTGTCAGACGTGCCAGAGCACGGCTGCACAATTACACTAAGGCCGTGAACCGCGTCTGCACCACCACCAGCAATCTGACACGTCGCAGCATTACCATGCAGTTGGAAATGTCACACTGCTGTCAGGACATTGCAAGAGGGCTAGAACAGGTCACCAGTGCAGTGGAGCAAATGCAGACGGCCAACTCAGGTGGCACCGCTCTCATGGTCTCTGGCGAGAGTGAGGAAACCTCAAGTAGGAGTAGCATCACACCTACATTGCCTGGAGCAAGAAGGTGCAGTTCCAGACAGGGTGCAGGACCTAGGAACACCACGGAGGGCACTCAGCCTGGAACCCAAACAGCACCAATGCATCACCGAAGGAGGTGAACTGTTCAGTGACACTTTAGCATCAATGGGTGATGTAACCCAGCAATGCATATTGAACACTTACTTGTGACGTACCTGCACTGTGTGCATAACATGTGCTGGGTACAGCAACAATGAATGCTTGAGAATTGTGAATAAACACAGCACACATTAGAATCATTTTTTGGCTCATGTCATCATTACTCACCTAGAAGTAGTTTTGTGTGATCTCAGTCCATCTCTGGTGTCCAGCAGCTGCCCCGACTCCTGATGCTGGTCAGCCAGGGGGAGCAGGGCAATCGTCATCCGATGTGTCTGTATCGGTCACATCAATTGTGGTGCCTTTCCTCATAGCCATGTTATGGAGCATTGCACAGCTTGCCACGATTTTACAGCAGGTCTCAGGGCTGTATTGCAGTGCACCTCCACTTTTATGCAGGTACCGGAACCGGCTCTTTAGGATTCCAAATGTACGCTCAATGACGCAGCGTGTAGATCTGTGTGCCCTGCTGTATCTCCTCTCACTTGCATTGGCTGGGTCCAGATACGGGGTCAGGATGAAGTCCCACACTGCATAGGCACTGTCACCTGCAGGGATAGACACAATAGGTAAGTCAATGTCCCCCCCCTCCAGTGATGTAGTGGATGTATGGATGTGTGCCAGGGTATTTGGGTACAATGTCATTGATGATATACTTTGCGTTGCACACAATCTGTATATTCAGGGAATGGTAGCATTTACGGTTTCTGTAGACATATTCAGTTGCTGATGGGGGTGTGATGGCCACATGGGTCCCATTGATGCAGCCAATGATGTGTGGGAAACGTGCAATCTGGTAGAAGTCAAGTTTTGTTTGCTGTAATGCCTGTTGGGTGGTGGGGAAGTATATGTGATGTGATAGCCTCTGTAGCATTGAATCTAGAAAGGCATGGAAAAAGCGCGAAAGGGCACTCTGTGACACCCCGCAAACCTCAGCTATGACCCCTTGAAAACTCCCTGACGCCAGGAGGTGCAGGGAGCACAGGACCTGCACATGTGTGGGAATTGTTTGTGTCCTGCGTGTAGGGTGTTCCAAATAGAGTTTCAGCTCCTCAATCAGGTCCAATATGGTCTGTGGGTGCAGCCTGTACTTGTCATGGATGTCCTCTTCAGTCTGCTGGAGCAGAGTGATGCCCAGCCTGAATAAACGTTCCTGTCTCACTCTCCTCTGTTCAAGAGCCCGAATACGCAGCCTCCTGGCTATCACAAACAGTGCTGCCATTGTGGAAGGTTCTGTTGCATTGTGGGGTGGATTAAGTACCTTGCACCTGTTTACCACCTGCATACACTTGGTGTTAATTGCGATTTCTTATTTTGCGATTTTCGCAATTTCGCAATTAGCGATTTTTTTATACATGTCCTTGCGATTTCTTAGTTTGCGATATCCTTTTTGCGATTTTCGCAATTTGAGAATATCGCAATTTAGGAATTCGCAAGGATATTCGCAAATTTGGGGTTTCGCAGACTAAGAAATCGCAAATTTAGCGATTTCTTATTTTGCACTGGGAATGTGTGTCATACATATGAAATAGCGATTTTATATTCGCAAATGCTGTTTTTAGCGATTCGCAGCATTTGCGAGCAAAATTTGGTTTCATACATATGCCCCCAAATCACTAAGGCAAGAAAGTGCTATTTTGCGGATTGCAATTTAAAATTGGACATCACCATAAGTTAGGATTTCAAATTGTGATTCCAGAGAAACTAGGACGAAAGGTCTAGCTCTTCCCATTGGAAATTATACTTATAAAATGTAATAATGTAACTCCAATGTTATCCTATGGGTAAAATAGGCATTGCAGTAGACGTTTTTCACTACCAGGATATGTAAAACTTAAATGCATGTGTCCAAATATTTGAATATATTGCACCCTACCCTCTGGGCTCTCCAGAGCCTACCCTAGGAATTACTTATATGTATTAAAAAAGAAGGTTTGGGCCTGGAAAAAGGTTTATCTTTCATGGTTGAAATTGCAGTTTAAACTGCATACACCCACTCTGCAATGGCAGCCTGAGACATGTTCAAAGGGCTACTTAAGTGGGTGATACAATCAATGTTGCAGGCCCACTAGCAGTATTTTAATTCACAGGCCTTGGGCACACTTAGTGCCACTTTACCAGGTAAACAGTTACATGAGTAAATTAAATATGTCGATTGGGTATAAGCCAATTCTACCATGTTTTAAGGGTATATCACAAGCACTTTCGCACTGCTTAGCAGTTGTAAAGTGAATCGAGTTCTAAAACCAATAGAACAAATTCAGCAAAAGTCAGAGGAGGAAGGCAAAATGTTTGGGGATGACCTTGCAGAGAGGGCCATTTCCAACACCCCTAAGCTAAGTGCTGTGCTAAGCTACGAGGGGACAGAGCACAGCTTAATTTGGGGTTGCTTGTGCCTCACCCTGACAAGGATTGTGGTTGCTGTTTGAGTAGTGTGTCACTCCCCTCAACCAGTAACCCAATATCTTGCACCCATTGAGGAATTTTCTATCAGAGGATTTCATTTTAGCAAAATCAAAGAGGAAATAATGGATCAGGATACTTGGATGAGTTGTGAATGAGAGGGTCTTGTCCAGTAGTCATACTGCATTGACTAGTCAGATAATGATTTTCAATACTATACGAAAATCATCATGGCAGAACGGCATGTCAGTAAGAGAACTATGTGGTGCAAGGAATAAAATGTTCTCAGAGGCTTCAGTCAAAAGAAATATCATTGCTGACAGGCTGAAGGTTGAAGTTCTTTGTCAGTGGCCACATATTTCTTTTACAGGCGTAATGGTAGTTTCTGATAAGACTCTAAAAATGAATTGGTGACTTCAGGTGGCTGCAACAGCAGCTATGGCATGATAGTGACCTGGTACGTTCCCTTTTGGCTGGATGTTTGTTTAGGGTTAGAGCATTAGTGTATACCATCAACCACAGACATTTCTATGATAGGTTAATGTTGGCACTAAGGTAGCTGGACTGTAGAGTGCCTATTTGAAAAAACTTAGCTAGAAAATAATTTCCTTTGACGCTTAGAATATTTGATATGTAGAGACTATGGGCCTCATTTATGAAAAGTGACGCATCACTGCGTGTAAACAGTGATGCGCCACTTTTCACTGCGCCCTCCCTGCGACTCTAGTGATGCGTCATATTTACAGTATGACGCATCATGTCGCAAGGAGTCACAGATACGTCAGTATTTCTGACGTATCTGTAGGCGCAAAAGTGACGCATCGCTGGAGTGTGTCACAAAAGTGACGCAACTCCAGCAATGTGTCCTTTCACATGGGGCAAGCCCCATGTGAAAGGGCCTGCGTCAGTCTTACGCCTGCTGTGAGGCAGGCGCAAGAAATTGACGCATTTTCACACTAGAAGTGGTGCAGTGAAATCTCGTAGATTTCACTGCGTCACTTCTACGACCCTTTTTTGCGTCAAAACGCCCCCCTTGCATACATTATACCTGGCGCAGGTATAATGTGGCGCAGGGGTTTACAAAGTGACGCATCTACCTAGATGCGTCACTTTGTAAATATGGCGCAACATGGGGCATGTTTTATGCCACTGGTGCGTCAGAAAAAGTGACGCACCGGCGGCGCAAAAGTGACGCAGGGGCTCATAAATGAGCCCCTATGCTTTCCTTGTAAAAAATCTTTTGGCAGCAATATTTGCTTGATTTGTTCAGCATTGGTGCAGGTCGATTGACAATGACATATCTGAATTAAATATTGCAAGGGGGCATGTTAGAATAGCAGAACAATCAGAATGCAGAATTCAATGTTATATTCCAATCATGAAAGTGTTTTAGGAGGGTATGTTGATGGACTAACCGACTGTCATTTTAAGATAGATGCCATGGATATATGCACATCTGTTGTGGCCATCTTTGAATGCATTTTGGTTATTTTTCTTAATTTTCGTTCAAGGAAGGCTGCAATGGTGCCACCCTTAATTGGTATTTGTAAACTTAAAACAAAACCATTTGTCAATGCCCGAAGCACATGTATGGATATGGGCACATGGGACGGCATCTTAAAATGTTCTAAAAACAATTTTAAGATGGATGCCTGAAAATAGCATGGTGGGTGCAAAAAGTCAATAAAGGTGTACAAAAATAATGGGGCTGGGAGGGAAGAAAATACTAAGTTAGAGGGAGAAGTGGGAAGATTGAACCAGGAGCCAGGAGAGGGTGAGGAAGAGAAAACAGTCCCCCCAAGGTGCTGCAAAGCAAGGTATGACATATACAGCAGAAATTTACAGCATTCAATCATGCACTCTAAGACAGAAATACTCCTGGGTGGGACAACCATCAGACTAGCCAGGAAAGCAATTGAATTGGGGTGTAAGTATGTGAGAGAGAAATCAAAGCTATCCAGTCATAAGCAAGAGACTCAGCCAAAGTTGATTCTAAATATATGCAATATATTGTTAATAATTGTTCTTGTAACAGACAGCTAAAGCTGTTAGAAGACGAAATTCAAATAGGACAGCTTATACGACCATGCACAGCAACTGGAAACATTCATGCTACACTGAAAGCCCATTCAATGCAACTGAGGTCTGGCCTCATTTGGCAGCCACCTGCATCCTTTACTCTGAGTATATATGTATGAATTGGTATTTATATAGCTCAAATCCTAGGTAGGAAGAGAGTTTTACATTAAACGGATTAGGGTGTTGAAAGACGATCAACAGATCATGTACATAAAATGGCATTACACAAATACATTTCACATTTTTAGGGACAGAACGATTAAGTGATTTGAGCAGAATCACAAAATTTTGAGTCTAGTGCCACGGTTGGACATTGAACCAGGGCCTCTGGGTTTCAAAGTTGGAAGCTCTAGCCACTAAGTCATATCTCCTCACTCCTGAGAGCTTTCCCCTACCCAGCAAATTTCCACACCTCTCACCTTGCAAGGCTTCTTGGCCACTCAATTGCCCAGCCCAGTCTATCCTTTCACACTGTCCTCAGCACTACTGTTTCTCACATCACACACTGTTCCCTATGGCTCTCCCAAGCATTTGCTACTGATGACCATGGAAAGATTGTCACGTGACTTTTGCCGGTGGACCTTTCAAAAGGAAACTGTGAATGGGGATATGTTTGCATGGAGCTGGATTCGAGTAATTGCGCCACGTCCTTTTGAATTTCGGTGATTGCTAAGAACAATTGGGGATATTGTGTGAACATATAAACATTACGGAGACCAGGCATGTTTTGTTTTTGTGATTGCAGAATGGAGTCGTATTAAGAACTCCATACTAATCAGCCCTGGTTATCACACTCGGGTTGGGTGAGTGTACTCATCGCCTTGCTTTGCTCGTTCTCGAGCGATTTAAGATATGCATACGTAATCGCAATAACGTATTGCTTGACATAGTCTTCATTTGCGTGGTGTAAGATGGGTACTTTGGACAATAGGATTGTGTCTCTATACTAAGCGAAAATAAATATACTGAAAAACTACTTTTTACTTTATATATTTTTTATAGAAGGAAGTCAGGACTACTTTGGCTAACACTTTGAAGGATAGATGGCGCTCGAGACGAGTTGAAAAAGGAAAGGGGAACTCATTATTGATCATAGCAACATGACGTATCGTTTTTAAATATAAGGTATACGGACCAATTATGCTCTTGGGTCTCACATAGCTTATTTACACTTGGTTTCTTTTGTGTTTATCTTGTAGATTGGATACTGTTAGTAATGCCCCGTTTGTGCTAAAGCTCACAATATGTGTTATTACCATATATTCTTTACTTGCGCTATAAGAAGTTTTACTTATTCCATTTGTTCATTGTTACAGAATTTATTTTCTATCAAAACAACTTTTAACGACACAAACTATCGAGTTGAGGACTTCATCTCTTTTTTTAATAACACCTGGAAGTGTGCAGATGGAACAGTGCAATCCGGTTTGAAATCCGGTCGATAGGGCGGGTGTTCCATTTAGAGAAAATAATCCTCGATTTAGTTGATTTTTCTTTTAGGTTTTGGTTATGTTTCTTAAAAACACATTTCTTCCATCTGATGTGGAATTTACTAATCAAAACGATCACATTTTCTGTTTGGACACATCTTTGTTCTTGGTGTGCTTTTTTCCATTCCTTTTTGGGATTTCTTTCTATTTTGGAACTTTCCTTGAAATTGTTTCTTTGGATCTTCAAATGAGGGCTTTTATGTATCTCAGTACTTATTATTATCTATATCCTCTAATTGGATAAGTGAAAATCACTTGTTTGTATTGGTACAGTTCTTAGAAAATCTAGAGTACTGCATTTTCATTTGTTTTTATCTGGTCCCACAACGTGTACAAATAAAGGCAAATATGCATTTTGTATTTATTACAGCCTTGAAAAAGTATTTTTGGATGAGACGAAACACGTGTTGGCTGTTTGTTGTAAAAAAGAAAAAAGAAATCAATAAAACAACAGTGGACTTAAAGAAATCAATAAAACAACAGTGGAATTGCTATTTTCCATGAACCTTTTTTATTGTGTATTTTCATTAAGAAGAAGAGATATTTTCAAATTTGGAGTAGTTAGAGCATTTACATAACTGCATATACTGTTTGGATGTTATCCGAGGACCTAATAGTCTATTCGGTTCTATTATGAGAGTGCTGACACAAGGTTTTATTATTTCAAAGATTGCCACAATTATGTCCTGTTCCAGCATAACCAAATAATTAGCTATCCTGGTGCAGTAAAATTCCATTAAATATAGGCTGAGAAGGCTTTAAATATGCTCAGCGAATTGGACAAAATCAGGAAACATCACCCTCCATCGTCAAGGCCATAGTTTCCTACGGATACTTGTGTAATCCCCTTTTGCTGGGTTAAACCTCTCCTGTTTCACTGACCATAAATGACAAAGTTGACTGCACTCACTAAAAAAATGTTGGACTTCCATGTGGGATTCCTCTCTGTGAAAGATGGATTTGGAAGTCAAACAATATCTCAGCATGATGAACACATCTACCCGTGGATGAGAGCGATCTACCTGCACAACTTTCGAACTAACAGGGCAGTGTCAGTAATTGACAAACAACACATTTATGGCCTGAATTCACAAAGACAACTTACATTTTTGAGGAAGTTTACACTTTTGTGTAACTTTACTACTTTTCGATATTCACAAGCTGCACCTTTGCAGTATCTTACTCTTTTGTAGTAACTTACACTTTTGTAGTAAGTCCATCACTACACATGGCCAACCACTGGTACTAAACACCCTATCATGGAAAAATACTGGATGTAGATACTTACTAAAAAAGTGTAAGTTACTGCAAAAGTGGCAGTTACCACAAAACTGCAGTTTGTTAATATCGAAAAGTAGTAAACATACTCAAAAGTGAACATTTCTACAAAAGTGCAGTTTATGAATAACACTTTATTGTACGTTTTATACTACTGTAGTACTACAAAGCATACTTCAAAGGGCAGTTTTTTAATTAGGCCCCCTCTCTCTCTATTCCAGCTTGGCGAACCAATTGCCCTTTTAATAAATACTCTGATTTAGATTGTCCTTAATGCTGTCCATCAGTTATGTGTTTAGTACCTTAAGTTATTATGCTATTTGTCAATTTACAGCACCAAAAAGCTAAGTGAACATACACTCCTACATTAAGGTAACACAACATAACAATTGGAAAAGGCCAAAATCAGACTGGTGGTTGGTACAACAGAGCATTATGTTTATCAACGGTGCTAATACCCATAAGAAAATGCTAACTATGTTACTCTGAGTTCCTACCAGCAGTAGAGCTTGAAACAGGACTGATCCTCCCAAAATGAGTTAGATCTTATGAAGTGGTGGTGTCTGAGCCCTTCTTTAATACACCGGTTCCCCGGTTCTGGAAATTGGGAAAAGTTTCAAGAATGTGGCTTTGAAGTGTATGGAATTCCCTGCATCCCCTGCCCTGGCTCCAATCAGGCTTAAGTGACAATGCAGAGTTGTTAAACCTGTTGCCTGGAGACAGGACACAGCCTTTTCAGGTGTAAGTTAGGCTGGGCTAAGCTCCGAACCTTCCATCCCACCAATGATTGCCCATCCACTCAAATCTAAGCCCCAATTGTGTGTGTGTCTCTTAGAAGGACTAGACAAAGTCCAACTGAATCCCAGAAGATGTAGATCGTACAGAAGAATGCAACAAAGATGTGCTTAACTGTCTGAAAACACACGGATGTATTGGAAGTTCTAGTTACTTCATGTTAAATGTAAAATAGGATGCAGTACTCTCTGCACCTTCCATAATGTGCTATGAGATACAAGCGAACATACCCCTATGTCCGCTCCAGTCAATGCTGCAGAATCCTCCTGAAAAATGCTCAGAAAGAGGAGACTTTGAAGATAGCCCCTTACAGCATTGGGTCTGTGTTAAGACGCTTTACACCAGTTGCTTTGGTAGGTGTTTATTAGTCAATACGTTACACCACCAATTTCAGCTGCCAGCCAGTAAGCCCCCAGTCTCTAACTGACTCCACCGAACAATCACCATGGAGATTAGGAACAGTTATGGCATGATCTACAATATGTAACCATATAGAAACAAGCAAGTCATTACAACACATCCCCCTTACTCATAACACAGAAAAAACTGGAAGAGAAAGTGAATTGGGTGAAAAAAAGGGAAATCATGTTACAGGGAAAATAATCAAGGAAAAAGAGACGGGGAGATGAAAGGACAAAAGAACAAAAATTGAAGCAATAATGAGGACAACAGTATCTTCACATTAGTACATCACATAATCTTTGAAACGTTCTGAAGAACAGCGAGACGTGGAAGAAAAACCTCTTGCAGGAGGATCAGAAGGCAAACTCGCTCTAGGAAAGTTGGCTCCAGGCAAACTAGCTCCCGAACATGAGGGATGCAGCAACCTGTCACCAGGATACTTCATAAGATGAGACTCACTCCACATATTTCCAGTGTGGACCTTCACCACATTCCTCCTGATAGAAGTTATTAAAAAAAGGGCCCATACATTCAGTGACACCCTCGCTCTGCCATTTTGCTTTCTTTATCAAAACCCATTCTCCAACACTCCATTTCCTGTCTTTAACCGATTTCTTCAAATTATATCTAGCCTTGTACTTCTGTTGATATGATTCAGTCCAGGCATCTACCTCCTCTTCATCCAAACGAACACTCTTTTTCAATGGCAACCACCCAGGATTCAATTTGGACAAGGCCAGTCTACCCCTTAAGAGTTCAAAAGGGGAACTTTGCATGACATGGCTCCACCATGTATCTCTCAGAACTTCCTTAAGTGGAACTCTTGTCTCTAGGGCTCTCTGAACACCAGCCTTAACCACCCTATTTATGCGTCCTGCAAGGCCATTGGCCTGTGGTTCATAAAGGGCTGTTTTCTGATGGGTGATTCCAAAATCCTTAAAAAATTCTTGCATCTCTTGTGAGGTGAAATGCACCCCATAGTCAGTGACTAGGAACTTGGGTACACCCTAACTCGCAAACTCATCTCTAGGGAACTCCAGAACCACTCTAGTGCACACAGTGCTCACACATAACCCAGTTAGAAGTGTAATCCACCAGCAAAATTAAAACTATTCTGAGAGCCCCAATATTTCAAATGTACCCATCAGGTCTAATCCCAACTTAGTCCAGGGCTCACGTGGAATCTCCACTGGGGACAGAGGAGCACAACTGGTGACACAAGACTTATCATTAGAGGCACATTGATAACACTCTTTGACCACATCCTTTACGTGGCGACCACCAATATCTCTCACGGACACAAGCTTTGGTGAGGCTTCTTCCTAAATGTCCCTCGTGACCAAGGTTTATTGTTTTGGACCTCAAACCACTGGGAGGAACAACCCTCTCTCCACACATGAGCTCATTCTGAAGCAACGTAAGCTCATCTCTCACAGACCAGAATGGCTTCAAATCAGAATCCAACTTCTTACAATAAGGCCAGCCCTTAACAACAAAGTCAACAACCACAGGGAGTAATACATCTTTTGCTCTAGCCTTTTCCCATTCATCTTTCGTGATGGCGGGTTCTTTCACCCAACTCACTCCAGAAGGTTCAAACTCAAAAATTTCACAATTGCCTTCAATTGGCAGCCTGGACAGAGAGTACGCAGCATTATTTGCTACACCAGGAAGATATTGCACCTGAAAATTGAACTCTTCCAGACCTTCGCTCCACCGTTTTTGTCTACGTTTCAATCTCTCCCTTTCATTACAAGAAAATATTTGCACTAAGGGACGATGATCAGTCCTAACTAAGAAGGGAATGCCCCACAGGTAGAACTTAAAGTGTCTGACTGCCCAAGTTATGGCAAGAGCCTCCCTCCCAATGCAGGAATACTGCTGTTCAGCCTTCTTCAATGCTCTGGATGCGAATGTGACAACCTTCTCCTCACCCCCATCTAATTGAGTAAGAACCACACCGAGCCCACTAAGCCTGGCATCAGTGGTGAGAACTGTTTTCTTCTTACTGTCGAAGTGACCAAGGGTGGGCATGTCCCCAATATCATGCATGACTGTCTTGAAAGCCACATCACACTCTTCAGACAAAGCAAACTGGGCTCCCTTTTTTAGCATAATCCTAATGGTATCAAGAATACTAGTGAAGCCCTTAATGAACTTTGAGTAGAACTCAGCAAGTTCAAGAAAAGACCTCACTTGCTCCTTGTCAGTGGGAGCAGGAGCGTTGACAATACTTTTTGCTAAATCCAGTTTGGGTTGGATACCCTCCCCAGAAATGACATGCCCCAAGTATGTAACAGACGTCATGTCAATTTTGCATTTTAACTTATTCACCGTGACACCTTTGTCAGATAACCTCCTCAGCAGCACACCTCTCAACACACCACCATGTTCCACTTCGTCCTTACCATAAAATAAATTTCATCTTGGAAGAATAAGATGTTAGACATATCTCCAAGAATCATTTTCATAACACGATGGAAACAAGCAGCTGCAGATGCTAGTCCAAACGGCATCCTGATAAAACAATAAGCACCAAACGGCGTCACAAAAGGTGTTAAGTGTCTTGAATCATGGTGCAAACGCACTTGGTGATACGCCAAGGACAGATCTAGTAAGCTAACATGTTTTGCACCCTCTAGCATAGTAATGGATTCAGCAATATTGGGAAGCTGTTTGCGATCTACCCATATCCATTTACTCAGGCTCCTTAAGTCCACACACATCGTAATGCTTTTTCCACCATCCTTGGGTGCCAAAACCACTGGTGCCAACCACTCTGAGGATTCAATCTCCTCAATACCATTCAGAGCTATTAGCCTGTCTAGTTTATCTCTCAGTGGTCCCAACATCATATTGGGAACTTTTCTCACCTTGTGCACACATGGTTCAGCATTCTTCTTTATTACAATTTGATGTTCAAAGTCTTTCAGCAAACCAAGCTTATTACTGATTACTTGCAGAAACGTATTGAAGAAATTACTTCCACTACCACAATCACCCACTAACATGACTTGATCAGATGCATTGTGTGCATTTGGGTTGAGTATTATACCCAAATCTCTTTGGTGCCTCTAACCTAAGAGGTTTCCCCTCGCTTGGGCACATATACCTTGCCAATAGTTCTTGAAAAGTATTCTCATCACTTCATAGTCGACCACATCAATGTGCGTATCTCCATAGCTTATTGGATTAATGTAGGGACACCAACTTGCAAACATGGCCGTTAACAAGCTAGAAAAAGTGGGCATAAACGCACACGCAATAAAGAATCCTAACATCCTATCAAAGAATGCATTAAAAAAATTCAAACACAAACTATTAAGAACTAACCCGGACACGCTGATATCTGACCCCTCCGTTAATCTAGTCAATGGCACTATTGTAAATGACCTGATCTTCTTTACCAGAAAAACAGTTAAATGGCGGATTGCCATCACAGAGATGCTTAACATAAACTCAACGAGGAATATACCACACGGCACAAGACTTATGATCACACCGTCAACAAGACTTAGAGCGAACCTATGCATAACAATTTACAAGAACGGAATTGTGCTCATACAAACAGCCAACAACGAATTAGAAAAATTCGACAACATGTTCCTAACCTTAAAAGAACATGTAGAGAAATCAAACTCTCAACAACACCAAACTCCACAAATAGCCAACTTAGGCAACACCAACACTTCCACCACAGACATCACAATACCCAGAGACCTTCAGGAACCCCAACACAAAATACAACAAAAAGACACTATTGTGACAGGAGGCTCAATGGAAGGAAAGGGTAAAGAAACAACAGAAATATCCACACGCTATACCGAATCTGATCCGTCGACGCTACGGAGAGAAGAACTAACATCTCCCCCACATGCTGGGACACCGTCTACGAGTAGGCCAATCCTCGGGAATCTGGAATCAAACGAAAGGGTAGATATCACCCCGTCCATATCCCTCTCCACTACAACACAAATGACACCGAGGTCTATGCGAAAACTATACCCCACGAACATGGTATTAAGATCACAATACACAGAGTACACATCTCACACTGCTTGTAGAGGAAGTACAGTCAACCGAACTAAAGACAAAAAGAACAGGAAGTCGGAAACATTAACGGATCGAAAACGATGGGACGCAAACCACGAATCCCGAAATAATAAACGGCTGAGCACGCCCAATATTTCACCCCAGATACAGAGGGAAACTGAAGACCTTCAAATACAAATAAGCAATATGTCACAAAACATTCTAAGCACACTGCAAGTGATGGAAAAGATACTTGAAATTACTGTTAGCACGCACTACAAAGTCGAGCTCATCCAAAAATCAGAACATAAATTTCATGAAAAGAGCAGTGAGACGGCCATGCCTTTATCAAACAGGCATAATAGACCTGAAAGATATCTTAGTTACTTATCAGAGGATGAAACATTATCTTTACTCCAAACATATGAAGCCACAGACCACAGCAGAGGGGTGGAAATTAAGACAGTCCCAATTGATTCGAACAGAACATCCAGACATAAGGAAAGGAAACCCAATCCTAACAACCTTCAACAAATCCAGCTTACCAACAACTCACAAGAGATTAACCCTAATAACTTAGGGAAGCCTATGAAATGCCTACTGCTCAATTGTCGGTCCGCAGTAAAACATGCATCAGACATAGCTGCTCACATTGCTAGCCAGGAAATTGACCTAACTATACTTACAGAAACCTTGCTTTCAGAATCCTCTTCTCCAGTCATGGATCTCCTGGTGCCCCCACAGTATAACATCGTTAGATTAGATAGACAAAAAAAGACAGGAGGTGGTATTGCATGCATCCATAGATCGGATATAGAGGTCAGCAGTTTTCATTCTGACCCACTCGAATCCCGTGAATATCTAGGTCTCAAAATAAGATCGGCAGAAAATCAAAGATGCAACATGCATGCGCTTTACCACCCACCAGGTATTAACTATGTCACCTTCATAGACCAGCTAATGGAGATCATCACGGCGAACTCTAACACTCACTCTAATAACATTTTCCTAGGCGATTTTAATCTACATTGGGACGATAATAATGACAAACACGTCAACGCATTTAAAGACTTTTTAAATGATCTAAACCTTACCCAAGCCTGCACACTGCCAACACACTCGAAAGGAGCAACGCTAGACTGGATAATATTGCGAAACAAGGAAACATCAATACGCTCAATTGTACCATGCGACTGGTCAGATCACCATGCCATTACCTTCCTAATACCCTCCATGAAAAAGAACAAAACCACGCAGCCCACCAAAAACCAAGAAGTGGATTCGGGACACCAGAGACTCTAATACCGATAGTCTAATAGAAAGATGTGAGAAGGACCTAATACCGCCAAACAAACTGCACAATGTGAACACTACACTACATCAATAACGAACATAGTCAATTCGACCATGCCACTAAAATTGAAAAGTGTCACTGAGAATGAAAAACATCCATGGTTTAATGGAGCATTAAATGAAGATAGGCGAAAATTAGGACTTGCTGAAAGAAAATGGAGACAGCACCCGTCATCCCCCACATTGAAATCTCTCAGAAAAATCAGAAACGAGTACAACAAAAAGATCATGAACTCGAAAAAGGAATTTATTAGATCGGAACTGGACAACACCAAAAACAGGCCACGGAAATTATTCGAGATCTTAAAGCAACAGTCTAATAAGCTGGCAAAATCGGCCCATGACTCTACTAAAACACAGTTGAGTTGTGAAGAATTCTCAACTTTCTTCACCGAAAAGGCCAACACACTTGAAAGAGAGCTCAGGACATAAGCCAACAACCTTCCCAATCAACCACCCACGATGAACAATGCCATCACATCAATCAAAAATGAATGGTCAAAAAACAAAGCACAATGGGATACCTTCAAGCTCTACGACCAGAATACCATCGCCAAAACGCTATCGGATATCAACCCTAATAACCACTATAAAGACCTACTCCCCCATAAATGCCTAAAATCAATCAGCCACATAGTCATCCCAATATGGACAAAAATAATAAATGCCTCTTTATCTCAAGGGATCCTTCCAGAATGCCTTAAAACAGGCCAAGTCGTCCCCATCATCAAAAAACCCACAGCGGACCCGGGAGAACCAAACAACTTCCGCCCAGTAACCAATATTCCTATACTAGCCAAACTAATTGAGAAATGTGTACAAAATCAACTGAACCATCACATCGCAAATTTCAAGCTGCTAGACGACTGCCAGTCTGGATTCAGAACAGGCCACAGCATGGAAACAGCGATCCTACATATTGTAGACGATGCGCTACAGGCCCTAGATCACAATAGAACATGCCTACTAATCCTTCTTGACCTGTCGTCTGCTTTTGACACTGTAAATCATGAAAAACTACTAGCCAGGCTGCATGACAGGATGGGGTTATCAGGAATTGTGCTGAAATGGTTTGAATCCTTCCTCCAGAACAGAACGCAAAGATTCCTGGTCAACCAGACACTATCCAAATCATGCCCAAACTCAATTGGCGTCCCTAAGGATCCACACTCTCTCCATCACTCTTCAACCTGTATGTCGAACCCCTTACAGAAATTCTCAGAGATGCAAGAATAGCGTACCACATGTATGCGGACAATACGCAGATATACATAAAGATCAAGTCGCTGGAAGACATCAAATTAATGAATGAGGCCTTAAAAATGTCTTTACGTTGGTTAACTAGCAATCATCTGAAGATAAATGCACAAAAAACTGAATTCCTATTAATCTCACCACCAAAGAATCAGACAGAAACGAAAGAATGGACAGAATCGATCACAGCACTAAACTGCAAACCTACGCTAGTCGACTCAGCGAAATCACTAGGAATCACACTGGACAAGAACTTAGACATGAAAGCCCACATTAAAGCAATGGCAAAAAGTGCTCGATTTCACTTGAACTACATTAGAAAAGTGAAACCATTCATCTCTATGACAGACCTCAAATTGGCAGTCCAGTCTTTAGTTATTTCAAGTATTGAATATGGATGTACAACCTTAGCAGGTCTACCTAAAACTTCCACAGCACCACTAAAAGCATGTCTTAATGCAGCCGCAAGACTTATAACCGGATCTAGGAAATTTGACCACATTTCCCCACACCTAAAAGCATTAAACTGGTTACCTTACGAAGCCAGAATTCAACTTAAAATGGCATGTATTACACACAAAGCGCTCCACTTCGGAACACCAAAATATTTGGCCATGAAAATTGAACTATCGGGGGGAAACAGACCTGCCAGGAGTGCTAAGGAGATGCTGCTGAGACCACCGATCTTCCGGAAGAAGAAAACATATGACAGAGCTTTCTCCGGAGCAGCCCCCAGAATTTGGAATTCACTCCCTCCAAACATTAGGAAGATTCCTAACACAGCAACATTTAAGAGGGAAGCGAAGATCTTCCTGATGAGTAAGTTCCTTTCGTAAATAAGACGGCTCATCAGAGCACTATGATATAGATGCTTTCACAACAGTCATTCGGAATATGTAAAGATAAGCTCATATACGCATACGATTCTATTCTTATTGAAGCGCACAGACGTAGAACGCTCAGAAAAAGACGCTTCGAATCATGCGTATTTGGATATCCCAGTTCACTTGTACAATAAGCAGTTTCCAATACGTGATTGGGAAAATTGAAGTTAATCGTTCAGGGAAATAACAACATATATGTGATTACTGACAACACACGGTAACCTAATCCTGTCATTGTATTTTTCTTTCTTTTACTTGTTAAATAATGTATAGTTACATACCTAAGCCACCTCATAGCCCTGTAAATCGTCCTGCTACTCATATTGTATTCGTGCTCAATTTACCTTTTGTTATTGTGAAGCGCTCTGATACCCAAGGGTCACGTTCGCGCTATATAAAACTATATAAAAAAAAAAAAAAAAAAAAAATAGGGAGGAAAGAGTTGAATATCAGGAAACATCTTGTCCCACAATTCATTACCAACCATTGTAAAGGGAGAGCCTGAGTTCCCCAAAACTATAAACAGCTTACCCCTAATCACAACTTCACATTCAGGCATGCTTATAGAATTAGCATCTACTACACCATCACTTCTCACATTCAACACCACTGTTCTCAGATTCTCCTTTTTACTTTCTACATTTTCCACAGAACGCATCTTCACCCCGGATCTACAAACCCTGGCACAGTGACTTCTAATTCCACACTTGTGGCAGGTGGAATTTTTAGCATAACAGTTAGGGTTACCAGAGGTATGACCAAGGCTTCCACAACAATAACATTTCATTTTTGAAGACTCAGTAGGAACTGTAACCCTTGTACCATGAATCACTTTACAAATGTTCTCTACTGAGTCTTGTTGAATCTCTTTATGTGACACCTCATGTATGCTACTGGGGGTAGGAATGTCATCAGTCACAGTCTTATGGGTTTTCATTTCTTTACCCAGCCAGAAGTATTCACTCCCTCCACAATGGCAATTGCTTCCTTCAATTAAGGGATCCTTGATAAAGGTTTCTCTTTCACCCTGGAACTGTTGGTGCATCTGACCAAATGATCACGTATTGAGGAGTCTGTTAAATCTTCAAATTCGCAAGTATGCGCAATTGTCTTTAAAGATGCAGTATATTTTCCAACATTTTCATTAGGTTCTTGGACTCAAGTACAACATTAATTTGTGGGTCAAAGTAGAACTCAAGCATTTACATAGACATTTTGAAAACATGTGACGGTTCACCATCTCCTTTACCAACTGGCAACTCATCTATACGTTCATAGATGTTGCGGCCCTCAATTCCCAAATTATGAAGTAAAATAGCTTGTCTCCTATGCGCAGAAAACTTCTCACCTCCGATAGCTACAAGGTAAGAATCAAACAGTTTTTATCACCTTTTCCCGGGTAGCAAGGGTTCTCCTTTCTCACCTATAACGGCAGGGAGCTGATTTATTGATGTAGTAGACATGCTGGCAGCAAAATGTAAGAAATAGAAATAAAAATCATCAGAAGTAGTACCTTACAGTGGTACAATGCAAGTTCCCAGTGCTTACATGATGAAGAAATGCAATAATGCAAGGCGGAGTTGAAGTTGACGAAAATCAGAGCTTCCATGTAGCCTCCGTATAACTGTTACCTGGGAAACGCACAAAGTATCGAAAATTAAAGATGGCGACTACGCTTGCGTGGAGACATTTGTTGCATGAGTCAGGAGACCATGCGTGCGAAAGGACATAAGCGTACGCTCACTTACAAGCAAGGTTGCTGCCACGAGCACTGCCACAAGCCACTAGAAGAGCCGTTGAAGGAGCGCGGCAAAGCAAAATAAGATAAAACGTTACCAAATCTTGACTGTGCTGACTTGCCCAGGTTAGTTGGAACAAAGAGGACTAGGTTGATCAAATTTCACTTTGGTCCGTCACTTTTGCTCGTCGCTGTAGTCCGCCTCTCTCGTCCTTCTTGTCTCTTGAAGGAAAGTGCGTAGGTTCTCTGGGGAATTGGTGGTGAGCTTGTCCCCAACAAGCATCACTCGTCGCCAGAGTTATTACGCTTTTTCACCAATTGCTTTGGTAGGCGTTTATTAGTCGATACGTTACCCCATCAACTTCAGCTGCCAGCCAGTAAGCCCCCAGTCTCTAACTGACTCTACCAAACCATCACCATGGAGACTAGGAACAGTCCTGGCATGAGCTAAAATACGTAACCATATAGAAACAAGCAAGTCATCACAACAGTCTGCCGCTTCAAATAAGTTTAACTTATCCAAATAATGTAAAATGACTCATCTCTCCAGGAAGAACTGCAAGACCCTTCTTTTCAAGAAACTCATGGGATGCCTGCAGGTGACAACAGCACACCCCAATACTCCCATAGATATCTTGTATTGCACAAAAGTAGCCAAACTGATCTACTGTATGATCTACTCACATTGTGGTTCAGGCTACATTTGAGAGAAACACAACTCAAATTTCCCAGTTGATTAAAAAAAAGCCACAGGGCTGAAGGACCGCGCCATCATTGTCTAGTGTCCTTGGCACATTGAAATCAAATACCCTTTATATTACATAAAACTCCTAAACAAAATGTAATATAAATAAGGGTTATATTTATTAAGTAATTGCAAATGCAAGAATCTATTTCCTCGTCTGAGAGTGCTAGATCTGTGTCAATTAAATACCTATTCATTGGTGCCTACCAATAACCAGAATCTTGAACCTGTTCACTAACCTGCTCTTACCAACACACCGTTATCAACGTGCCCTACAGTGACCAGATGGTGCGATATTTGTATCTATAAGCAAAATGACAACATCGAATGTGGCTGGTGGGATTAACTCCCATTGCTTTCTAGCATTTTTCGTTTCTTAGAAAGTTGGTACTGAGCAATTTTCCCCTTATATTTCTACATTCTCACATCCCTTTTTACAGTATGAAAATATTTAAAATGAAATTCGAAAGTGCAGCATGCCCAGAAAAAAATACAGTAAAGTATCTGACATATAGACCTGAAGTATGGATCATAACAACAAACAGAAAAAGCCACGCCACAGAAAAAAGACAGTCTGAGGGTTCACACGTAATGACTATTTTAACTTAAAAGCAAGAGACAAAGAAGGTCTGCAGGTCACTCACATACTGCTCATTCTCTTTAAGTATATCATCAGCGGAATCCCAGGCTGTCAAGTTCACTGCTGGAAGGAACTGGCTGAAATTGAACAGAGGCATACCTCCTCCCTTACTGTAAATTTGTATTCCACAGATTCAGCCTCTTGCCATCTGTTTTTTCTCAAACCTCTTGTAATTTATATTAACAAACTTCAGTTTGAAACCTGTTTTCAATTTGTATTTCATGAGCGTCAACTCTAAAGTCACTTAAGTATATTTATTTTTCATAATGTACCAGAACATACTTATTTAATCTATGTTTATGATACACAACGTGAACAGACTTGCCAAAGGTGTATTGACGATGATCATGCATTGTCATACACATGTTTTGGTATGTTTGAAAGGGTATCAAATGAAGGTACTCACAAAAGGGCCATAGTTTGATATGGTGCAAGGTTAACTACATACTTTCTGCAACTCGATCTAATGGAATCGTCACTGATTATGCATCATTTGAGACTGAGGCAAGCATTAAGGTTCTAACATTAGGTTTCTAACCCCAGCATCTTGAGACCCTCCGGCGAAGTAGCTGCGCTTTATAAACACATAATTGATTGACTGATTGATTGATTCTGTTATTCTAGTCGCCACAGACCAGACACAGGTCATCTGACTTCTGTTGCTGATTTGTCAGGGTAAAAGTGACTGTTACAATTTATTAATGGAATAAAAAACTATGAAGCCCAAAAATAGGCGTTTCACTCTTTTACTGGATCTGACACCTGTACTCAGTTCTGGGATATACCATACAGATTGCAGTGCCACGAAAGTGTCTGGAGAGAAACATTTAGGGTCCAGAATATAATTCAGATCATCACTGAGAAATAAATCACAGTTTGGTTTCTTATTTAGCTGATTTTTTTATGGTATTATTATTTTTCCCATATTATATGGTGGAGCATACACAATATAGAGAATTAGATTGGGTTTGAGTTTCCGTTGCCTCCTTTATTGAATGAATCTCTACAATGCAATAGAAGCAGAAATCATCCAAGAGACATGGAGAGGTCAATTTTGCACCCAAAATATTAAAAGGAATGGCCCACAAAATCATGCCTTAGTGGACCCTTTCAGACCATATTAAAAGCTGTCTTTCTATTACATATTTATACTTTGCTAAGGATATACATAGGGGATGGAACAATATTCAGCAGAAAAGATTGCATTGCACAAACCGTGGCCTCAAATAGAGATGTGTGTTGACCCCTCTTTTATTTACTTTATTTACCGAGGGCCTGTCCCACCAGATTGGGACACATCCATATACCAGTGCTCCAATATGCGAACAAGACAGTCCTTGTAGATAGTACATTGATTGGCCCCCAACGATCTCTCATAGCTCTTTATGCATATAACAATGCCAACAATCTCAAACTAAATATGAAAGAAACCAAACTAAGATTGTGACGTTCAAGAACTGCAAGTGCAAAATTCCCTGGTATGTTGGTAGGGAACTAATAAAACAAACTGACTATTATCACTATTTCTGAGGATGGCAAAGCAAGAATATGGATCAAGTTTGTCAACATTAAGCAGTAAAATATCAAGCACACTATCTTCAATTTTCAGTTTAGATGACTGTATAATAACCTAAAAAGGCTTAAAAGGACCGGCACTACAATTGATGAAATCTTTCCTTAAAGACCACACCCAGTCAGTTTGTCTCTCCCCATACTGCTCATCTAAAGTTCACGTTAACTGTGGAGTGCCTCAGGGTTCCTCCCTATCCCCTCACCTCTTTAACCTCTGTATCCGTATCTTGATAAACACTCTCCAGTAGAAGAAAGTGAAAATATATAATTATACTGATGACATGCAACTGATTTTCACCATCGATGAGACACTGGACTCGAGGGAATTCTTTCAAAATACTATGCTGTACATCAGAGACTGGATGAAGGGAAATCAACAAAAACTCAACTGTGATAAAATAGAGATCATTGTAACCAACAATAAAATAAACCGCTGAAGCTCAGCCTATTGACCAGCAGAGATGCCCTCCCTCAGGCCCTAGGACTGCCCTAAAAAGCATAGGCTTCCAGATTGACAACACTTTTATTTTTTTTACAGAGTTTTATATAGCGCAAACTTGACCTGATTCAGGTATCAGAGCACCTTACATAGCACCAGTTGCATTACATGAGGACACATTCATTTTTGTTAGGCACGGGGAGATTAAGTGATTTGCCCAGATGTTCAGCGTCATTACACAGACTCAAACCCAGTTCCCCAGATTCGAGTTCGACTGCCCTAGCCGTTAGGCCAACTCCTCTCCTCATGAAACCTCAGATAAGCGTTGTTACGTCTTACTGTTTCCTCCAACTAAGAAAAATCTGGAAAGTGAGGAGATTCTTTTCAATGGAGGCTAGCATCCACGCCGTCATTGCGCTAATCTTATCTAGAATTGACTACCCAAACGCTCTTTACTTGGGACTTCCAAAAAATCTAAATTATAGACTGCAATTGGCCCAAAACCAAGCAGCAAGAATCATTTTTCAACAACCACGCCACATTAAACCATTAATGAGGAAGTTAAATTGGCTCCCAGAGACCCAACGAACCATATTCAAAGCAGGCTCCACAACAAATGCCCCAAGAACATATCTATCAAAATTCAAAACGAAAGAGACTGGGAGGGCTTCGCTTCTCAGTTCAAGGACCTGAGGTCTGGAACTCACTTCCTGCCGCAATTAGACTAGCAGACAACTACATGTGCTTTAGAAAAATGCTCAAAACCGGGCTATTTTCCCAGGCATACAGTTGCTAAATACTTGTTCTGATGACGGCTCCTAACCTAGCGCCAAGAGACCTTTCGGTGAACGTGCGCTATATAAATGGCCTATAACATAAAATAACCAGTCAAACTGCTATGTCAATTTTGGATGTGTTTAAGGGGGAAAGTCCTGCTCCCTTTTTCCCCAGCCTGCGATCACATCCCTACTTGAAAGCTTCCTTGAAATCTATCATTGCATAAAAAATGTGAAATTTCGGTTTCTACATTTATCAATGGCAGAGACAAGAGCAGGCTGGAAAAAATCAAAGCATTCAGATATGCAAATGCAGCAGAATATGTGCAAATAGGCTAGAATCCTTAATAGACTCAACTTGCTCTTCTCCTAATCTAATACTTAGGGTTTCGGATTTTCACTTAAAACCAATTCTAATCGACAAAATACCACTGAAGTGAATATCTGCATTTCGGTAGAACCTGGAAACCAACATATTTTGCTGTACTTTTACTACTTTTATGCACTGTGGTGTCCAAGCAGTATAACTGCTGTCTCTAACACAAAGCACTTTTCGTTGATGGGTGCTCCTGCTATTGCACACATGGCCATCGCAAGCCATTTAACATGGCATTGTGAACATCAACAATGTCCCTAGACCCCAGGACTGTCTTCCACTCCCATCTTGGCAGCATGCATCACATCTTATAGCTTCAGATGACTGTTTAGCGATCCTTATACTGGTGCTCAAATAGACAATTTAAAATAAACTTCACTGACAATGAAAACTGCACAGGCAATTGATGCAAGGCATTCTGCATATCTAGAAATGTATTTACTCCCGCACTTGCTTCTTCATTCAGTAGCACAGTTTGCTCTCAGCAAAAACTCTGTATGCAACAGAATTCATATTATTTCATAGCAGGTTTCTCTCCTATCACCAAGTAGTACTGGACATGGCCCAAATCAGACAGTGATAATGTATTTAAAGCTCAGATCTATCCTGAAATCCCAAGACAAAGAACATGCAAGTGTGACAGTGATTTACAATAAGTATAAAATCTCAGCCATGCTTTGCCATTTGTCTGAGGAATAGAGCAGCAGAAAGGTACATTAAGGTGCCGATTCTAATCCTGTAAAACCCGGGTACGAATGGTCGTACGGAGCGTATTCTCTGTACGACTCGTACCCGGAAAATGCTCCTTACAAACCAGCAAGTACGATTCGTACAGAAATACCATTTCCGTACGATTCGTAAAAAACTACGTGCGACTAAAAAATACCCACAATTCCGATCCGGGGCATCGCCTACGTCACTCCGGACGGATCATTTTTTTACGGCAGCCAAGAACTCCCGGGAAATTGAGGACGACGCGAAGAAGGAGCAGCGGTACGTGACGGACAGCCATGGACCCCATCCTACGTGTCATCCCGGCCCTCCTAGCCTACGACCTGGTGCACCGAAACCGCCGCACACGCCGCAGAAGGTCAGCACAACACCCAGGGGCAAAGGGGGGGCGAGGGCAAGGAAACATAACCTCTACCTAATTTTTAAAATACCATATACTGGCCATACATTACCTCCAGGGTCTGGTCACTTCGGGGGCCGCGTCCACCAATCCCCGCGTACCCGTCACCACTACAATGGTGGTACGGCCCGTAACCACGCCCTCAAAGCGTGGGTACGGCCCGTACCACTATTGTAGTGGTGATGTAGGGGTACGCGTGGTACGGGCCGTACCCACGCTCTGAGGGCGTGGGTACGGCCCGTACCACCATTGTAGTGGTGATGTAGGGGTACGCGTGGTACAGGCCGTACACACGCTCTGAGGGCGTGGGTACGGCGCATACACCTACATCACCACTACAATGGTGGTACGGGCCGTACCCACGCCCTCAAAGCGCGGGTACGGCCCGTACCACCATTGTAGTGGTGATGTAGGGGTACGCGTGGTACGGGCCGTACACATGCTCTGAGGGCGTGGGTATGGCGCGTACTCCTACATCACCACTACAATGGTGGTACGGGCCGTACACACGCTCTGAGGGCGTGGGTACGGCCCGTACCACCATTGTAGTGGTGATGTAGGGGTACGCGTGGTATGGGCCGTACACACACTCTGAGGGCGTGGGTACGGCGCGTACTCCTATATCACCACTACAATGGTGGTACGGGCCGTACCCATGCTCTGAGGGCGGGGGTACGGACCGCATCACCCGTACCTCTAGGGCACCAGTACATTAGTGATACAAGGCGTACACACGCCACGAATGTTGGCTTAGGGCGTGGTGCAGCATATAACCAGTATATTGAGGTGTGTTCATGGCCAGGACAGCAGTGTACAGCACCAAGGGTGCGGGTGGGTGTCTGCCTAGGTGTCCCAGCAGTGGACAGAGACATGTGAGGGGTGGGTGCATATCACTCCCAGCAGTAGACAGAGACATGTGAGGGGTGGGTGCATATCACTCCCAGCAGTGGACAGAGACATGTGAGGGGTGGGTGCAGAGGAATACTAGCAGTGGACAGAGACATGTGATGGGTGGGTGCAGAGGAATACCAGCAGTGGACAGAGACATGTGAGTGGTGGGTGCCTATCACTCCCAGCAGTGGCCAGAGACATGTGATGGGTGGGTGCATACCACTCCCAGAAGTGGACAGAGACATGTGAGGGGTGGGTGCAGAGGAATACCAGCAGTGGACAGAGACATGTGAGGGGTGGGTGCATATCACTCCCAGCAGTGGACAGAGACATGTGAGGGGTGGGTGCATATCACTCCCAGCAGTGGACAGAGACATGTGAGGGGTGGGTGCAGAGGAATACCAGCAGTGGACAGAGACATGTGAGGGGTGGGTGCAGAGGAATACCAGCAGTGGACAGAGACATGTGAGGGGTGGGTGCCTATCACTCCCAGCAGTGGCCAGAGACATGTGAGGAGTGGGTGCATATCACTCCCAGCAGTGGACAGAGACATGTGAGGGGTGGGTGCACATCACTCCCAGCAGTGGACAGAGACATGTGAGGGGTGGGTGCAGAGGAATACCAGCAGTGGACAGAGACATGTGAGGGGTGGGTGCATATCACTCCTAGCAGTGGACAGAGACATGTGAGGGGTGGGTGCATATCACTCCCAGCAGTGGACAGAGACATGTGAGGGGTGGGTGCAGAGGAATACCTGCAGTGGACAGAGACATGTGAGGGGTGGGTGCAGAGGAATACCAGCAGTGGACAGAGACATGTGAGGGGTGGGTGCAGAGGAATACCAGCAGTGGACAGAGACATGTGAGGGGTGGGTGCAGAGGAATACCAGCAGTGGACAGAGACATGAGAAGGGGTGGGTGCAGAGGAATACCAGCAGTGGACAGAGATATGTGAGGGGGGGTGCCTATCACTCCCAGCAGTGGCCAGAAACAAGTGAGGGGTGGGAGCATATCACTCCCAGCAGTGGACAGAGACATGTGAGGGGTGGGTGCAGAGGAATACCAGCAGTGGACAGAGACATGTGAGGGGTGGGTGCAGAGGAATACCAGCAGTGGACAGAGACATGTGAGGGGTGGGTGCAGAGGAATACCAGCAGTGGACAGAGACATGTGAGTGGTGGGTGCAGAGGAATACCAGCAGTGGACAGAGGCATGTGAGGGGTGGGTGCAGAGGAATACCAGCAGTGGACAGAGACATGTGAGGGGTGCGTGCCTATCACTCCCAGCAGTGGCCAGAGACATGTGAGGGGTGGGTGCATATCACTCCCAGCAGTGGACAGAGACATGTGAGGGGTGGGTGCCTATCACTCCCAGCAGTGGCCAGAGACATGTGATGGGTGGGTGCATATCACTCCCAGCAGTGGACAGAGACATGTGAGGGGTGGGTGCATATCACTCCCAGCAGTGGGCAGAGACATGTGAGGGGTGGGTGCAGAGGAATACCAGCAGTGGACAGAGACATGGGGGTGTGTACATCATGATCAGTTGAGTACAACTCCATGGGTGTATGTACGCATCCCTAATGTTCGACTATGTTGATAGTGCCATAACAACAC
This sequence comes from Triturus cristatus, assembly GCF_964204655.1. Taxonomy (NCBI): domain Eukaryota; kingdom Metazoa; phylum Chordata; class Amphibia; order Caudata; family Salamandridae; genus Triturus; species Triturus cristatus. The sequence continues at coordinate 525,907,921 of NC_140583.1, forward strand.
ATCACTGACAGAAGTGTCCCACTCCCATGAGGATGGATGTCTTTCCCCCACTGCATGACACAACACGTGGGTGTGAGGACAAATGACACATGCATACCCACCCCTGGCGGATGCAGCACAATACACACACAGAGATCATGCCACAAGACTGTATACTCATGTCAATGCCCACTAAACTAAGAGAGCCAAAGGGAACACACACTGTCACGCACATCCCAGGACTGATAGGAATGTACAGGTGCTGGGACAGCCACCAAGATGTTGCCTCTCATGGAAGGAATAGGGTGGAGTTCCCACAGATACAATGCCCACAATTGACAGTCAGGTGCCCAAATACCCTGCAGAACAAGTACCAATTGTGTGCTAGGCTGGGATAACACACATGCATAGTGCGGAAAATGGTGAATGTCGCCATTAAGGCATTACAACATACTCAATACACAAGTACAGTGACTAGCAAGGATGGCACAGACGATGCAGCCGGAGACATTGCTGAGCAGGCATGGCCATAGTTGAAGGGATCTGTCACCAACAAAGGAAATGTAGACACAGGTCAGCACAACAAATGTGCAACTCCCTGCAGGGAAGATGTCAGGTGCCACAGAGGAAGGAACACTCCTTGGGACAATGTCTCCAAACACAAATAGCACACACGACCAAAGATACTTTGCAGAGACCTTGTGATGGCACGCAGATACCATGGTCCACCCCATGAGCATCAGACTACAACTTTTTCCTGAAACATAACACATTACCACAACCCCAACTCCTGGACCATCAGCACCCACATCAATACCTGAAATGCAATAGTGTTCAAAGTGAAAAGAAAATGCTTTATTCAGCATTAAATGAAAATTTATAAAAGGACACTATTTACAAAGGCACATGGCCAGTCCAGATCAGAAGTCCTTGGGGGGGACACATGGTCACGCGTCTCCCCTAGCTTGCCTGCACATTAGAACCCTCAGGTTCGTCGACTGGGGGGGCATCATGTGGGGAAGGACCAGGCACCGCTGGGACAGGAGGTGTAAGGGTAGGTCTGGTGGGTGCAGGGATGGACGCCTCCACCACAGGGGGTGGGGCAGCGCCAAAGGTGGAGGTCAGCTCGGCGCTGCACACTGCTGCCAGGTCATCCAGCGTATCCCCTGCACCCGAAGAAAACACAGGCTCAAAGGAGGGTGGGGGTCGGAGTGATGGGGTGCAGCGCTACTGGGGGAGGGGGTGGACGGGGGGGACTCAACTCTCCTACCCGTGGAGTGCCGTTCCCGTTTGAGGGCTGGATAGCCAGAGGGGCTGAGGCCCAGCACAGCCAAGTAGGCCTCCTTGTCAGGTTGTGTGGTAGGGGAGCCGAGGGGAGTGCCTTTGGAGGGACTGGGTAGTGCGGTATGCAGACTCAGACTGTGGCTGCGTGTATGCCTGTGTGCCCCAGACCCAGTGGGTGTGCCTTCATCCCCCTGAGTGTGCGTGCCAGGAGGAGTGCGCTTGCCCTTACGTGTTGGTGTGCTGCCTGTGTCTGGTGGGGTGCGTGCTTGGGAATGACTGTGTGTGCTTGGGACAGGCATGGGAGTGGGAAGTGTGGATGGTGCATGGGTAGGGGGGACGAAGCACTGCAGGAGACTCACTGCTGCTGTCAGTGAAGAGTCCATGGACCTCAGCAACATCTGTTGGTCAGACATCGCTGATGACATGCCCTCCATGTACAACACCATCTGTGTCATCATTCTGGTGTGGCCATGGAGGAAATTCAGCATCCATGTCTGGCCAACCTGCAACTGCCGCAGAATGTCCACAGACTCTGCAGTGAGGGCAGGAGGGGGGGCAGGGGTTGCGGTGCCTGGCACGAAGGAGACACGGTGTTGCCTAGCACGGACAGAAGGGACCGGAGCAACTGGGAAGGCGGTGATGGGAATGGAGGGGGGGGTGACAGATGTAGTGCTGCTGCCAGGTGTTGTAGCAGCCTCCGTCCCCTTGAGGAGTTCAGCCTCGGACCCGTCAGCGTCGTAGTCAGTGTTGTCACTAGACAGGTCCTCCGCCTGACTCCCCTCGCCCTCCGTGCCACTTGCTCCCGCAGACTCGCCAGCAGTGGTGGCAGCGGTGCTGGATTCCTCCTCCACGTCCGTGCAGGTGTCTCCCTCGGTGTCCTCCGATGATGCTGTTGGCAAGGTGAAGATACAGAAAATAATCAGCCACCTGTATACAACTGACACATGAGTCCAAACAAAAATGTCACAGTGCATATCAGGAAATGCATCATGAGTAACATCTAGAATAGTCCGCACATATGTAACCCTGCACTCCCTAGTTGGTTGACCCACAATGCCACTTGGAAACAATGGAGATTATGACACAACTGCAAATAACTTGATATCGAATTATACTGAGAAGCTAGTGTCTGGGGACAGTTGAGCACAGCAAGACTATGAAGGCATGCCACCTCTTGTTCACTGTGAACGAAACAGTATTGGTGCACCCAAGGCCAAATAACAGACCTCAATGCTGAAGGTGTCCCCACACTCTGAGACCTGTGAGTACTTTGGAAACCCAAACAAAAAACATTGCGATCCCTTGGGACTCACAACACTTTACACAATGTACATGTTTAGAATGTGTGAATGTGCCACTTTGTGAACAGAACACACATCTGCCTGTATAACAGAAGTCACACAATGAGGTGCACACAAAACTACATTTACACAGTCATTGTATGAGCTGCCAGCCGAATTCAAATAAGCCACTGTAAAGAAAAAATGGGGTATCAGTAAGTACATATACATGGCACCACGGTGGTCTGGATGACTTGACACTCGTAAGTTGGTATCAGCAACAACCAAGGACTTACCCAACTGCAAACACACTGTGTGAACATGGATATGTATAATCAGAAAACAAGTGGTAATCGAACTGTGCCTTTCTTTAAAATGTGCCAGCGTGTCCACGGAAAGTGTAAATGTACTTTCTTTTGCACTTCCCTGGGAGACATCTGTCATGCAGGCACATTATTGTCCTTCACAACAAACTAGCAAAGTGAAGCATATGAAAAATTGAGACATGTTGACAAGTGTAGTGAGTGCCAAGGTACAATACTTCTTGACTAACAACTTGAATCATGCCACCTGTCACATGGCCATCTGTGCCATGATGACACAGTTGGCAACACATCTGACCCACTGCCTGTCATGTGGAGTGGCACACATGTCCAAACACAGGACAATGCATTAGCTAATGGGCCTGCAATGTGTCGGGATAAGGAGCACCTGCACTGAGGAGACACCCTCATGGCAAGCAAGAATGTGCACACAGATGTCAGCACACACAGACCAAACTACGTAGCATCTCGACCACACACTGGTGGCAAAAATGGATGAGCATGAGCCATGTATTTTAAATTTTGACACATGCTGGAAAGCACAAACATTGAACCCTGCACAACATGACTGGGTCACTGCATGTTGAGTGTCTGTCCAGACAATTATCACACACAGGTCAGACCTGGCAAGGAGACATAAGGTTTGGACATGTAGGCATTGCCCGCACAAACCCCCATACCTGAGACAATGTTATTGAGACCGATCAAGAAGTTACACCTCTTAATCTGGGTTTACTAAAATGTGCATCAAGAATTCCTAAATGTACTCCACATCATCTCGTGAGGCTGCCAACACATATTTGTGACAAACAACCATCAACAGATAGTTGTACATAGACACACAGGCACTGCCCAGTGTGAGGATGCACAAGCAAAATGGGGTCAGCCTGTACAATGGGCACATGTAGCACAATTTAGATAAATACAAATGAGGCCAGGGAACAATGCCACAGAGGCCAAACTATGCTGAACACACAGAGAATGGGCATAGTGTTGGATGACACACATGATTCCGAGGCACGGGTGTCTTAGGGGACTGTAGTGGGCTCACTGCTCCATGGTCCTGGAATTATCTGACTGTAACATGAGCTACCGTCCCGGCACTATTCATATCTCCCACTCATGCACATCATGTCTGAGGCCACAACATCGGTCATGCATGCTGCAAGTCTGTTCATTTGAAAACTCACACTCCTATGTTGAGACTCAGCATCAGTGCCAACTAATATGGACCCCCAAATGACTGAACAGGACAGGGCACAGGCAAGGTAACAACACATGTCTCAGACCCCCCCCCACATGATGCAGAAAGCAATGTGCACTTGGATTAACTGGCAGCCTAGATGACCATGTGCAATAGTGATTACACACAGACCAGGGAACACATGTCAAGGAGGGGAAGGGAGGAAGAACAGCACCGTTTGACTTTGGGGAACAGGATATGCACTGCACAAATTAACCCTCGCAGTGTATCCAGGCGACTGAGCACTTCCAAAAGCTGGTGACACACAACAAACACACATGTACCTACCCCCTTCCTGCTGCTGCAACTCCTGTAACCGCCTATCCAAGTCAGGGAAGACCACCGCCAGGACACGCTTCATCTGGTGGGTCAGGCGTCGGCGCCCGCCGTGCTAACGTGGAGGTGAGTCCTTCAGCTGACACCGGGCGATCCTCCGGGTCAAGCACCGGATGTCCTGCCAGCGTTTCCTCACTTGGGCTAGGTGCCGACTGCGACCCTCCACCGCTCTCACGGCCCTAACGGCCCACTTCCAGATCTCCCCCTTGGCGTAGGCAGTTAACTGTGAGGATGACAAAGTGAGACAACATCACTACACCTGCTCCATGTCACAGAGACACACATTTGAACATCTTTGATATGTTGAACAGGGCATAGTATGCTGGCAACAAATAGCACCTTTGTCATAGGGACATTAGCCTCTGTGGAAGCCCCAATGCACTACATGGCATTGAAAGTACACAGGTGGCATGAGGGGTGCAAACCACTCCCTGATCATGGCACACGCTGTGCATCACATGCAACACCAGGCTGATGGACAGCACCTCCAAGCAGTCACATGCCCCAGGCCACTGACGCAACCTCAGCAGAGTACACAGACACACACAGGCACAGATCAATCACCTGCCATTGGCAACAGCGGATACAAACCTCACTCTGCACATGTGCCACTTGCCTGTGGGGTGTCACAGGTGTGGTGATAGCTCAGCAAGTCAGACACTCCGCACAGCTTACTTCTCACATCAGATGGGTGGAGTTGTTGCCTCCTCCATGCAGCTGTGGTGTAACACTCCACATTGACACTCACCCACATGACAAGGAACATTCACACACATCAATGTCCAGGGGGCGTACACATCATTTGGACACTCTCACCACTCTCACCACAGCTCCACTCAACTCACACACATCTGTGGGTACAGTCACCTGTCACACCGGGGGGGCCACTGAATCACCTCTGGACTATAGAACAAAAATGGGCCAAAGGATTGGGCAGGTTGAATGTGCCATTCACTATGCAGTGAATGTCACAGTAATCACAATGCAAGTGAGGAGTGCACACAGGAACTACATCATGCTCTGCATGGGAGACATAAGCCATTCCCCCCCCTGGGACCCACTCTAAACAACATTGCATGTCTGTCACACCTGGACACAATGCCAGAAGTGACAGTCACAAAAAAGGTGCACAGTCAAAGGTAGTGGAGTCAGCACTCACCTGCTTCCCTGGTCTCACATACAGGCTGGTGTACTGTGGGAGGATGACATCCAGCAATGCCTCATTCTCCTCCTGGGTGAATGGCTGGGCCCTCTCCACAGACCTTGACATGGTGCCAGAGGAAGCACAGGCAGCAGCAGTGGTGTCGACAAGTCAACAACCACTTTGCAATATTGTATTTAGTTGCCAACTGCCTTTTACAGGCCACATGATGGAAAAATTTGAACTTGAAAATCAGTATTCATGACAATGCATTTAGGTCCTAATACTTGCCCCTCGTGTGTCCCTATGTAATTTAGCAATCCACACACAGGTACGGTGCGTTTCACACGTACCCCTACGGCACCAGTTGCACAGTGCCTTTGACACGTACGTTTTCGATCAGTGTGTACACATACGTGTACTACGGACGACCAGTGTGTACACGTACGTGTACTACGGCAGTGTACACACTGGTCGTACACGTCGTACACATACGTGTACGACCAGTGCGTACACGTCGTGCACGTACGTGTACGACCAGTGTGTACACGTACGTGTACTACGGCAGTGTACACACTGGTCGTACACATACGTGTACGCACTGGTCATACACGTACGTGTACAAACTGGTAGTACACATACGTGTGTACGGTCCGTACACACACCCGTACTCCGGCGGGAACACCAATGTAATGATACTGACCGTTCACACGCCCTCAGAGCGTGTGTACGGTGCGTTTCACAGCTTAGACTGGTGATAGGAGGCGCACACGAAAGGAATGGAGGTGTCAGACTCGTGCACGGCTGTACATCAAGTCATTGTCATTGCAGTCCTTCATGTGCAGGCCTAGGTGTGTTAGGCAGTGATATGGCACATGTCACCTCATGTTTTAGCACAATAGATGTGTGATGACCTGTGTACACATGTCATGTGTGATGGTGCGGTATGTGGCACACTTCCCCTTCCCACTTTGCACATGTGTGCATGTAGTACAAATGTGTCAAGCACTGCATCACTGGTATGGCACAGTCACCAACACCCGCAACAGTCCCCTGATGCCAGGGACAGGGACAATAACACCTGACATCTAAGTACCAGCGTGCCCCGATGTGACTATGTCCAGTGTGTGTCATGTGTTCCCATGAGCTTGCTGTTGGTGTTCCGTCAACTGCATCTGCTGTTGCTGCATCCAACATGTGTCTGTGTGTAGATGGGCATGGCACACATATACCCACACCATGCCACATGTGGATTCACACGTTACGTGTGTCTGGATGCTTCAAAGATGATTTTTTGACATGAGGACATATCTGCGCCGTATCCATGTCTGTGTTTTCGTTTTTCACGTGTACCCCTTCATCGCTATGTGTGTGATCCGTACATTTTCAATGATATGTGACCTGTGCGTCTAGCTTGCCGCCAGCAGTCTGTATGAGATGACATCCTTCAAATGCAGATATGTGGATGTATGTCACTCCTGTGATGTCTCTGGCTGTTCACTTACACTAGCCCACAGCTAGTTTTGGGGCATGTCATGTAGAACTTGACTATCAACGGGTGTAGCTTGCCTGTCGTAGGAGTATCACCTGGCTGCTATCCGTGTCCTAGATGTATTGCACAGACCAGACTCTGTATTTAGCAGATGTGTAGTAGCAGTTGAGCATGTGCTCAGTTGATGTTGACATTGATGTTGTTATGTACTCACTCTTTGTTATTCCTTCCAATTTTCTGCAGGGCACCGCCTCTCCCCCGACCAATGCCAGACTTGGGTGCCTTGAGGGAACGTGACTGCATAAGACGTTACCGCTTCTCGCAACAGTTGATTGAGAACTTGACTGCAAAGCTTGAACAACACCTCCAACCGCGACACAGGTATCCTACTGCGCTGACCCCCAAGATGAAGGTGATGTCAGCCCTACATTTTTTTGCCACTGGTACGTTTCAATTCACCATAGCTGATGTGGGTGACATGTTACAGACCATGTTCAGCCGTGTCCTGCATGATGTTTTAGAAGCCATGTTGGAGCACCTGGATGAATTCATCTATTTTCCAACTCGTGAGCAGTTGACAGGTGTCAAGGGTGAGTTCTATGCCCTGGGAGGGATGCCCCATGTAATTGGGTCTATTGATGGGACACATGTGGCTTTGGTACCACCACAGGCACAGGAGGTCGCCTATCGCAACCGTAAACATTACCACTCTATAAATGCCCTTTTGGTGTGTCTTGCTAACATGCTGATTTCCCATGTCTGTGCATGTTTTCCAGGGTCAGCAAACGATGCCTACATCATGAGGCGTAGCAGGGTGCCAGAAATGATGCTGCGGCTGCACAACAAACGAGCATGTCTTGTTGGTGGGTATACGTTGTTTGCCCTTTGTTAAGCGCTATTTTTGTATCTTACGGCACTCCTGACCCACTTCTTTACATGATGTTTCCATGTAAGGGACTCTGGCTATCCCAACATGCCATGGCTGATTACGCCTCTCCACAACCCCAGAACAGCTGTAGATCACCGTTACAACAACGCACATGGGCAGACCAGGCGAGTGATCGAGAGGACGTTTGGCCTCCTGAAGAGCAGATTCCGGTGCCTTCACAAGACAGGCGGGTCCCTCCCATATGCACCGGTGAAGGCCTGCAAGATCTTCCTCGTGTGCTGCATGCTGCACAACATGGCAGTGGAGAAGGCTGTGCCACTCATCCTGGATCCGGATGAGCAGGAACATCCACCCATGGAGGATGAAGGGCTTGGTCACGAGGCAAGTGAGGATGAGGAGGAGGAGGACGACGACATCCGGAGTCAGCTCATACGCAACTTCTTCTCATAATGGTGAGTCCATGGGTCTGAGTGTGCACGCCTGGAGCCTTCTGTGGCATGTGTTGCAATGTGTGTGTCCAGCTGACTGTATGCTAAGTGACTTAGAGGTGTGTTCAGATGTGTCACTCGAGTGATGATGTCCTTCCACACATTTTAGCTTAGACACTCAATTTAATATAGCATGGTGACACACTTATTCCTGTAGAGTAAATGACCATGCATGCGGATGACAATCTTTTCCCTGACTTCTTGTGTGTCTGTCATCCCCAGGTCGTTTCGCATGCTGTCTGCTCGTGTCATCGTTGGCCTCTCGCTATTCCTCATGAGTATTGCAACGTGTGCTGAATCAGCGTCCCATGCACGGACATGGTGAAAAGTCTTTTTGGTTAAGGATTGCTCCACGGCATTTTGGTGTTGGTAGGTGTTTGGAATGTGTGGGCACTGCTCCTGTGCATGTTGTGTTACTATACATACATGTCGACTCACCATGGGGCACATGACATGTTGCATGACTCCCATGTATTGATAGTCACCCTTCGTAACAGTCATCTGTAATGGGACTGTGGATTCTGATGAAGGCATCAATGTGTGTACAACTTCCCTCTGAAACATACGGGATGCTACGGGTGGACTTAGTGTGGGACATCCCCATGAGAGGATCAATGGGGAATTACAGCCCCTCCGTGTGCAGCAGGGGGTGTTTGGCTCACCCCCTTCACTTGTGTGCAAGTTCAATGGATTTACAGCATCTGTGTTGTGAAGGGGGTGTCCAGTGTAGGTCCCACATGTTCAGCCAAATTACCTGTGAGTCTTTTCATATTGATGCATTTCCCTAGGTGTGAACCTGAGTAATAAAGGTGTTCCTCACCCTCCAAGGTGCCTCATCTCTGTCAATGCAGGTCTCTTGCCACTTTGCATGCGGCATCTCTGGCATAGTTGTCAAAGATTGTGCATATGAGTCTATGTGTAGTTTAGCAACATGCATGCAGTTCTTCAGGGATTAGAATCTCTATTGTGCATGATGTCCATGGTTGTGTATGTATTTGGGCATGTTGGTGACCACAACGGGCCGTCAACACCTGCTGAGGGTGTGTATCCTGTGCGCAGCTCGTCCTTCAGTTTCATGATCCGGTGTCAGTCATCTTTGGTGATTGTGCATCCATTGTCTCTGGATGTGCCATGGGAAACCGGACACTCCTTCCTTTACATACGCCTGGTGCAGTAGTCCTTTCTGACATCCTTGTCTTTGTGTGCAACTTGTGGCATAGTTTCCAGGACATGCCGCCTGCTGCTGCGGCCCCTGCAGCAAGGGCACACAAAGTTTACAGATCCGGCAATACACACACCTCAAAGATGCTCCTCCCTTCCTCCCTTCACCCATTCATTTGGCTGGCATCAGCTTGTCTGTGCCACTGTTGCGCCCACGCGGTGCCAAAGGCTGGACCGTCAGCGCATGCAACGTGCACATTGCATGACACTCATGTCCTTACATGACCCACATCACACTACAGTCTGATGTTGCAGCCACCCTCCAAGCATTGTCCATCCGAAGAGCTACCGCCTGCTCTCAGGCATACCCTAGGAACACACACGACACCTTTGCATGATGAGTGTGCAACTCCAACTGCCTACACAGCGCTGCCCCGCCTTCCAGGCCCTGTCACTCCAACCAGGTCATGTCCCTCCTACTCCCCACCGGCTCCGTACACCAGCAAGGCCATGGGAGTGGGACTCAAGCCTTCAGCATGTAGTATAGTGGAATCATCTGGCACATGGCCCAGGTATCATCTCTCAGCATGTCAATCTTCAATGTGTCCAGGTCCCCCTCAGCGGCATCACATGCGCACAGCACCTCATCATCAGCTCGTATGCCATTGACAGCCAGGTGCTCCTCACCCTCACCAAAGACGCAGCCATTGCCAGTTCCAACATTCAAGAAGGCATGAGATCCATTGATGAATGGCTGAACATCAGCCACCTGAGGCTGGACTTGTACAGGACTGAGGTAATCATCTGAGGATTGTCCCCTTACAGGTGGGTCAACTGCTTGTGTCCCACCCGCAAGAGCCCTGCACATGCACCCAGTGCCCATGCACACAAGATGGTGTGCATCATGGATTTGTCACTCACATTTGCCATGCTAATCACCAGCATCTGTACCTCAGGGTGCAACACCCTCTGCATGATGCACATGATCCACAGATAGATCCACTCCAGGGAAAGACAGACCATCCCCCATGCCCACGACACCAGCCGTGTCAACTACTGCCCCGCCCTCTACGGAGCAAGTACATCCTAACTCCTGGGAAACTTGTCCACATCCAGGCTGCATGTGCACACCTCAGCTTCAACATCCCGTGCCCCAGCCACATCACCGTCCACCAGAGATAGCTGCAATGGATCACTGTGTGCTGCAGGATGACCTTCAGACTCCTCACCCACACTCACGAGGCAGGCCACAACCCCAGACCCCAAACCAACCTTGGCCGTCTGTCATCCGAGACCCCGTTGTGCCAACTCCGTGCATACAACCTTGCCCTGGCCACCACTCTTCACATCCACCGTACACCAGCATGCAGGACATAGTTCTCCCACCTGGCAAGACATACCTGCTACACCCTCCCCGGCAACATCCACATGAGCCATGACCTCCACTTCTTCAGGATACTCTTCCCAATTGGTCTGTCCGCACAGTAATGCATGCCCCCCCTCAACAGCTTGAGGCCATCATGGGTGAGTATTGTGCTCCATGTCTGTATAGTATGATACATTGTGACCCATGTGTGTCCTGTCCCAGACTCAGATTTCAGGGTATGGATGGCTGGAGTTAGTTCAACACTCATGCATAGTTTGACATTTCCCCACACGTAGGTTGTGTACTCATGCAAAATGAATGCAACATGTAATTGTAGAAATTAAGATTTATTCTCGGTGGGGGGCCTGTTTAGTGTGGACAAATAGGTGCTATACAGTGTGCATGGAATCCAAAGTTCACAGGGGGAGATAGCATCCTTGTCATTTGGAGTCATCAGAGTCCAGACCACAGTGTTGGTCTTCATGGACCAGCAAGTCCATGTGGCAGAGAGTGTCATTGGATGAGGTGCTGCTGTTGCGCATGAGGGCCAGGTGCCAGGTCAGGTGACCTGGGAGATGTGGATGGTCCGCTGCCTCTCACGGTCTTTTCCGTGGACGACCCACCTTCCTTGCGGGACCCTCAGATGCAGGCCTTGACGATGCTTGGGATGCTCCATCGGACGAATCCTCCTCCTCCTCCCTCCCCGTGGCTGGTGCTGGTCTTCACCTGGTGGCACAGGGAGGGTTGCCCATGTTGTCGGCGATCCGAGAGAGTGAACGGCTTATGTCCGTTTGCACCGCCAGGAGCTCAGCCAGTCTTGCCTCCATCCGTCCTTGGTGTTGTTGTTGACTGGCGTGTTGCTCAGCCTGCTGGTTCTTAATCTCATTGAGGGTCCCCACTACCTGGCTGATGCCCCTGGTGTCACACCGGTATGTCTCCAAGATGTGGCATATGTGTGACATACCGGTTCCCTCAGCAGGCTGGTCAGGTTCACGCCTCTGCCTGCCTCCACTCCCACCACCCCTGCCCACACGAGCCTGGCCTGCCGTTGTGGGCACATCGGGTCTACGGGACCCCTGAGGGATGGCATTTGCAGGGTTGTCTGCCTCCTCCTGGGTGGCCGGAGAACCTTGTCCCTCCAGGTCAGACTGGCTCAGTTGTTCTGTGCGGGTAGGGCTCTTGGGTGTCTCCTGGGATGTGGCAAGAATGGGGGTGGTGGTTGGCACAGATGTACCTGACGCAGGTGCTGCAGGGGCTTGGGCACCAGAGGGTCCAGGTTGGTTGGGGTCATCCACAGAGTGCTGAGAGTCGTCGCTGCCGGTGGGATCATCTTCCTGCCGAGCCTTGGCCTGTGATTGTTCCCCCCCAGTGTTGGGGGAGATCCATGATGTTGCCCTGTGTGTGAGAGAGAGACAATGTTAATGTTGTTTCATGCGACATCCATGTTTCATACATGTTCTGGTTGCCACAGTTCCTCCAGGTAGTTGTATGTGCCATCAATGTTCACTTGTGGATGGGTATGTTGCAGGGGACTGATTGAAATGTTATTCAGGGTCTTTGACATGTCGCATTTGGCCTTGGATGCTTTTTTGGCTGTGGCTTGATCTTGTTGTGTCACATGTCCATTGTGAGAGTGTGTGACTCCATTGGCTGCCCCGGGGTTGTGTGCTTGTGTAAGGGGTGAGTGATCATCCCTCAGCCTGACGCTCTTCAACATCCACATGGCCCCCCTCACACAAGTGGCCCGCCACCACAACCTCAAAGACATCTCCTATGCCGACGACACCCAGCTCATCCTCTCCCTCACCAAGGACCCTCACACTGCCAAGAGTAACATCCACGAGGGTCTGAGGGCCATCGCCGACTGGATGCGGAGCGGCAAGCTGAAACTGAACTCGGACAAGACGGAGGTCCTCATCCTGGGACCCACATCCTCACCCTGGGATGACTCCTGGTGGCCGATCGCTCTGGGGACATCACCGACACCCACCAACAAGCACGCAACCTAGGATTGATCCTCGCATCCTCCGGCACAACTGATCGTCAACGCCCCCCGCCACAGCCACATCACCCCCCTCCTGAGAGACCTGCACTGGCTCCACATCGACAAGAGGATCACCTGTAAGCTCCTCAGCCACGCACACAAGGCACTCCACACCGCCGGACAAGCCTACCTGCACATCAGACTCAGCTTCTACACCCCCACCCGCCAGCTCCGCTCCGGCATCCTCGCCCTCACAGCTGTCCCCCGCATCCAACGTATGCCTGCCTGCAGCAGATCCTTCTCCTACCTCGCCGCCAAGACCTGGAAGACCCTCCCAACCTACCTACAACTGACCCAAGACCTACTTGCCTTCAGGAGACTCCTCAAGACCTGGCTCTTCGAGCAGTGGTGGAACCCCCCCCCCTGCGCCTTGAGACCTTGACAGGTAAATAGCGCGCCTTACAAGTACCCTGATCGATTGTTGATTGATTGACAGTGCCTGCTGGTGGGTGTGGTGTGTTTTGGCAGTGGGTCTCCCAGGTGATGTATCTGTCCCACCATGGGGCATTGTTCCATGTCAGTGTGTGTGAGTTCCTGTCCTAGATTTCTGAGCTTGTTGTGTTTGTGTTCGAGTTTGCAGATGTCACAGGAGGGACTTGTGCTACCTACAGCAGGGCCAAGTGTCAGCTATCTTGTCAGTACTTTGCCAGTCCCTGTGCATTGCGCATGGTGCATGGGTATGTACCTGGGCCATATGGGCTGAGGGCAATGGTGTCTGTTTCTGAGTTGTACAATATGTTTAGTGATCCCCACCCTCCCAGCATCCCGAACATCCTGTCTTGGGTTTGTGGTTTGTGTAGGCTGGGACATGGCATGGCCCTGCTTTGTGAATGGGGCATACTCATGTTAGTGTCATGAGCGTTGTTTAGAGTGTGGTTGTGTCAGGTGAGGGCTTGGGGGTAGGTGAGTGCATTTGTTGTAGTTGGGGTGTGGATGCCATTCCCCCCATGTTACGTGAGTTGTTTGTGTACTCACCAGGCTCTCGAACTCCTTCGACTCCGTGTACTCCCACCGGCGGAAGCAGGGCCATCACCTTCTCCTCCCAGGGATGGTAATGTACCGGTCTGCGGGGCAGCCCACCTCCTGTGATGTTACTCTGGGCGTATTCCTCGTTCATTTTGCGCTTGACTGCCCTGCGTAGATCGTACCACCTGGCTTGACATTCATTCCTGGTCCTTCTGATGGGCGCAACAGTATTCACCCTGATCGACGATCCTCTGCCACAGGCTAGTTTTTTGGGATATGCTGGTCTGTCTGACCAATGTTCCAAAGAGCTGTGGCTCGACTCTGATGATTTCGTTGACAAGGATGTCCAGCTCCTCCCTTGTGAACTTTGGATTCTTGTCTGTGGGCATGGTGTGGGGTGTGGGTGTGGATGGTTGTGGGTGTGTGGGTGTGAATGTGTAGGTGTGTGTGTATGTGTAGAGGGGGTCTGTGCAAAGGAGGTTGTGTGAAGGTGTGTAAGTTAAGGTGTATGGGTGCAGTTGTTTGTGTGTGATGTCTGTCAGCAGTGGGTCTGTTGCAAAGGCTCATGGTTTGTGATTGTGGTCCCTTTTTATTGGTCCATTTGTGGGTGTGGCTGGGTTTGAACTTTTGGTGGGTGTGTTATAAGAGGTGGTTGTGAGTTTGGGCCTCTGTTTGACTGTTTGGATGTGCCAGGTCAGTCTTTTAGTTGTTTTTTGTCCTGTAGACGTGTTTTGTGGTGTTGTGTGAGTCAAATTGACCCTCCTCGTGCTGTTTTACAGTGTCCTGGTTCAGTACGAGTCGTTTTCGCGAATGTAAGGTGCGTCCATAGCTATGTTGTTGTACAGTGATCACATATGCAATGGTGTTGTACGAATCGTACATACACGATGCTGGGGTACGGTGTTAGGGTACGGTGCGTCCAAGTATGGGGCTGGGGTGAGGGGTACGGGGCGTACATACGTGGGTGCTGGGGTGGGGGGTACGGCGCTTACATACACGTGTGCTGGGGTATGGCGCGTACATGCGCGGGTGCTGGGGTGGGGGGTACGGCGCGTACATATGCGTGTGCTGGGGTACGGCACGTACATTCGCGGTTGCTGGGGTGGGGGGATACGGCATGTACATACGCGGGTGCTGGGGTATGGCGCGTACATGCACGGGTGCTGGGGTGGGGGGTACGACACGTACATACGCAGGTGCTGGGAAACGGCGCGTACAGGCGCGGGTGCTGGGGTGGGGGGGTCCAGCGTGTACATACGCAGGTGCTGGGGTACGGCGCGTACATGCGTGGGTGGGGAGGGGGGACCGTATGACTCGTACCCTGGGCCCAAGTGTACCCGGGGTAGGGGTCGTACACAGTTCGCTCCGTACGGGACGTTTTCCATACGCTTGTGTATTCGGGACGCCGGTACAGATTGGACTTGTGCGCTCGGACTTCAGTTTTACGACTCGTCCGTAAATCTGTCCGGGGACGTCTCGTAGACTTTTCCCGAAGCAATTCGTATGTATTTTTACGGTACAAATCATACTTCGCCGTTTGTACGGGCCTTGTACGACTCGTACGTAAAAAAATACGGATACGAGTCATACGGGAAATAATTTTACCCGATCGGAATCGGCACCAAAGTGTCTATCATTTTTATTTACGCCAATCAAATCTTATTGAAGTGCAAACATTTGCCCGTACATACACATCATTGAGATAGAGTGAGATTAGACTGTGGGAAAGAGGAGTTTGAATGCTGGGAAATGAGACCAAAAGGGTAGTGAGAGAACTATAGAAATTAAAGGATAAAACGTTAGGAGCACACAAATGAAGCTGACAATAGGAATTCATTTTATAAGCACTAGAAAAACACCATATCTGTGATTTTGATTGTAGTGTAAAATAGAGTAAACACTGATAATCACTGATTTGTACAATTTTTTAAAACACTGGAAAACAGTAAAAAACAAATAACACAGGAGATCACAACAAATAGAAACTGAACATGGGAAAACAAACTAATAGCAGAGATTAAAAATCTATGACATCTCTGTTTTGATCATTTGGGAATTCAGAATATTGATGAGGCTATTAGTAAAGTGTGAAGATATTCATTCAAACTAGTTTCTTTTTTAGATTAAGATCTATTTGAATTGAAAGATATGAGGTTACCTTTGAATGCTGCTAACTGTGACTTTACTAAACTATAAAGTTAGGGGTTTACGGTTAATGACTGAAAGATCACATGATTTTTAATGAATTAATTGACTTGTTGCATTATCTGTATAATAGATATCTTATCTAGTTTTAATAATTATTTTCAATATTCTGTAATCAGGCTTATATAATGTTTTAATGAATTACCAATAAAGTTTACAAACTCCACTAAAGATGCCAAATGCTACAGAAGATTATTGTAAAAAACAAGAGAGATATCTCTCTCTCCAATTATGATTAATAGTTTAATCACAATCCTTGTTTTTGATATTAAAATGATGTTGTATCATGTTGTGAGTTTCTGTAGAAATGATTGCTTGCAGAAACGTCAGAGTGATGCTTAGGCAAAGGAGAGAAAATAAGGTAAAATTAAAAGTAAAAATACAGGAAAAAGCGGCTAAGCGCTACCATCCAGTTCCCCTTTCTGCATGAACCAAGCACACTTAGACACATCTACGTGCCAAAATTAAGCACTACAATGACCTTACTTTACTTTATAAACTTTATTCGATCTTTTCCAATTAAGATCATAAAAGTACATAAACAGAAAACTACAAAAACAGCTGCAGTCAATATACAATCCCAGCTCACATGTAGTAAAAGAACACCCAGATAAAATTAATTATAAAATTCCATGTACAAATACACGGAAAACAGATTAAAATGTAAGTTACAATGCAAATTATCTGATATTAAATTGTGGCAAAATAAATAGTAAAGAAGACCATAGCCTGCTTATGAGCCCAACTGTTTCTTTTTTTCCCACATACCCTCAAGAAGGTTGCTACCAAAAAGTAGACTAACAGATCAGACAAAGATTTTAAGAAATATAGGCCCAAATGCATCAAAGCAATAAACGGTCGCAAACGAGCAGATTCTCAGAATCTGCCCCTTTGCTACCGGTATTTTTACATTTGGGATGCATCATCCCAAATGCAAAAATCGCAATTTAAGAAATCTCTAAATTGCGATTACTTAAATTGCCATTGCATTTAAGGAATCGCAAATTGAGATTCCTTAAATGCAATGCATTAAAGTAAAGAAATTAGCGATTTAGCTAATAGGGGGAGCAAATTACCATGAAGTTGAACTTCATGGTAATTTGCAAAAACTTTGAAAAATGCATTAAAGTGCATTTTTCAAAGTTCCATTTTACACACACACACATGCCCTTGATATGCAGATTTCAGAGGTGCAGCAGGGTGTCCATTTGACACCATGGCACCCTTGAAATTGCGATTCTGTAATTGAGAATCGCAAATTGAGAATGTCTTCCCATTCATTCCTATGGGCCTCTAGGCCCATGGGAATGAATGGGGAGGTATTCTTTAATCGCGACTCGCAATTTGCGAGTCGCAATTAAGGAATTTTTAGAAATCGCTATTTTTTAAGCGATTTCTACATGCATAGCCTTTTGCTATTCCTTATTAGCGAATCCTTATTGTTCGCTAATAAGGAATCACAAATGGCATTGTTGATGCATGTGCCAGATAGTGCAACCCAACATTGTTTAAAATTGTACCACTTTAAAAGCGGGGCAATATACTCCTTTCTTTTCTTCTGATAAAGACCACAAAAAAATTGTAAATGAAGATCAGTTTTGGGAGATTGCATGTCACAGGGGCACAGAGACGATTCAGATGCTTAAAACATCTCCCCTGGTGCCCTAACATCAATGGTATCAAATTTAAGTGGAATCTGAATAATAAAAATTTGTGTTGTGATGTAGGGAGATCCGCTAGATAAAAGTACCCTCCCTCTTGCTTAGGTGGGATTAATTGGTAAGTAAGGACCGATTGTTTGTTATTATTCTTCTCCCTATTGGCCCGCAACATAAATGTATCAACCAACCTCTGACGTGACATCTTACTACACACAATTGGGTCCTTAAAAAGTTCTTTCATCCCCATAGCGGTTAACTCCAGTTCTACATAGTTCAGCCATCTGATCCTACTGTAGTTCTCTAATGTTAGGCTATCTCTTATTATGTTTTGTATTAGGGTCACTGTGTCCCTGACCATAAAAATTTCAAGAACCAGAGAGACCGGTGACAGCTGTCTCAGATTCAAGGCTTGCTCCATTTCTTTGTAAATTTCACGTTAGAATTCAGATACAAACAACACATATCATGTCATCATGGCTACCATGCCTAACTACCCACTCACACTTGATCTGTGGGACTCTCTTAGCATACATGCCAAGTGTCTCACATCTTGTGGGTCTCTGTCGCAGTTAGGAACAACCTTCCCAACTGTATTACTGCTATTTAAACCTTCTGTAAAACAAATTATATTGAAACTAAATTTTCCTGACTTGTGGCCATAGGAGCCTCTTCTGTGCTTCTGTTAAAACCAGCCTGATGAGGCTTCCCACCTCACCAGGACAGCATTTCCATCGAAGTAAGTCTGAGGCTGTGATCAGGCTTTCCCACATAGCTCAATTGCTGACTCCACAGCTGGGCCCTGAGGAGAAACTAGCAAGCTCCTTGCAGCAGAGCAGAGGATCAGCGTTTTCTCCCTCAGAACAAGAATGGCTGCAGCTGTCATCATAAATTAACTTTATTTCAGTCGTCAGATCATAAAAGTGCAGAGTGCGTTAAATACATTTCTTACAGAGTTACATAAAAAATGTAATTGTTTTAAAAAAAGATAATGTTAAGACAATTCATAAAATGTATTACTCAATGGTAGGAACTGTATAAAAACTATGCAAATTAGAAAACTTCACATTTAATTAGGGGAATAAAGGCATTAATAGTCCCAAGGAACCAAGTATCCAAGGCTAGGGACCACTATATTGACTATTCTTCAAATAAACATATGCAAATTCCCTGCCTTTGTTGTTAGATAGACGTAATAGGGTTTATACTATTGATCCTGGTGGGTGGAATGGTAAATTTAGCTTTTGAACCTTCCTCCTAATTCCCTACATTTGACCTAGAAAGTTTGCTTGTACTCTAGTTCCCACCTGTTTACAACTAAGGGCCCAATTCTGATGTTGTTTGGAAGTCCTCTGAATCGGATTTGGCTTTCCTGGATTCCATTTGTAGCCCTTGTTTACAACCAAATCGTACACAGGTCTGAACGACCAAGTACGATGCGAAGATCGCGTACGGGCCGACCGAATTGTTTTCGGGACCCATACCTGTCCGCACGACTTGTACATAGTCGAATCGTGCCACGCTATGCAGCAAAATGCCGACCGAGAGAGTACGATGCATGATTCGGACAGCCGCTTCGCCTCAGTTTCAGCAAGCCAAAATGGATGTTGAATCGTACTTCGGGGGGTGTGTAGCAGGCCCCCCTTCACCCGGGGCCATCCGAATCTGTCATGGGGGCTGCCTATTGGCCCCCCAAAGCAGGCATTCACATTGTGGCAGGCACCATGGGGTGCCCGCCACTGGGTTTGGGTACCCCACACCCATGGGTGTGTAAAAGCATACCCAGTGGGTACTGCATTGTACTCGCTCGTTTGGACCCCCGGAGCATGTTTCGCTTGGAAAGCCCTCCAGAGCTGAGTTGTACGGAGGGCTTTCCTAGCGAGATCGAAATCGGGCCCTAGGCGTTAACCAACTTCTTCTTGGGCAGGAATATGATTGGCATGCAAACAGAACATGGGCTGTTGATTCATTGACTCATTGGGAGCAGCTATCTTCCTTTCTGTTCTAAATGCTTGACTATGAAAGAATGAAAAAGTGCAATTTAGAAAAAGAAAGGTGAACTAATGGAAGGGAAGTAGAGAGGTGGATAAGGAGATGAAAGCAAGAGGAAAGGTTTGCTATTGAGGAACAACTAACCCAGGGAAAAGGATACACAAGCCGAGACGTGAAATGCGAGAAAGAGGAGACAAGAACAGAACTCAGAAAGCGAAGAAGGATATACATGGCCAAATACGATAGGACACAGTGTGTGTGTGTGTGCATGCTCAGGTCTCATGAATGTGCTTGTGTGTGTGTGTGTGTTGTGTGAGTGTACATGTGTATATGGTTTGGCAGCTGCAGGTAGAGGAAGGGGAGGCTTTCACAGTGCTGTGTGCAGGGCATAGGGATGCAGGAACTCCAGAAAATGTTATATTGTAGCATCTCATAGGTCAAGTAACAGCCAAATAAGCTTAGTGTGGCTGCATCCACCACCTCATTTCACAAATGCCTATGAACACCTTGCTTCTATAAAGAGGTAAACTGGCTGAGATTATGATGGCCTCAGTCTGTGGACCTTCTATGTCCAAAATACTGAAACCTGGGTACCTGTCAGCGGGATACAAAGAGAATTTTTAAGTGCTTATGGACTGGACACCATTCACTTCCACACTCGACTACCATGATAACAATATGAAATTCAATCATGTCTAAAATGATTACAGTGTGTAACAGCAATGACAAAGATCTTGCTCTAAGGAGATAGCGACATACGTTAATACCTAAATCATGTTACATTTTTAATATATGTATGCAAATTGCACACATCCAACATTAGTAATGTATGAATCCATATTGGGGGCAGTAGTCACCTTTTGAGAATAATCATTAGTAAACACTGGGAAAAGGACTTAATTTAGACAGGGTTGAATTTTGTCTCAAGCATAATTTTTTTCATTTTTGATCACAAGCATTAATGGCAAATCAAGGGAATAGTGATGCAAACATGTTTTGTCCCAAGCTGTGCATATTTATTCATGAGCTGGTGTGAGGAGCAGGTCATCAGCAGTACACCGGCATACCATGACCATGTTGTGCTCTGGGTAAGGTTAATTATTAGCACTTTTTCATTTGGAGAGGATCAGAAAGATCAGCTAAGGAATTTTTCTTGTTTTCAAATAACAATGAATTGAATTGGAAATTCAAACTTATCACAAACAAAAACAAAATCAACTATTTTGATTTGGAGGTCTGTGTAACAGGAAAGAAGCTCTAGACAAAACCATACCATAAAAAGACTGTAAGGAACATCCACAAACCTAATTTACAGTATCCCCTATGGAGAGTTACTTGGAGTGAAAAGAAATTGTATCCAAGGGCAAGAAGATAGAGAGATGCAAATCATGAGAGCTAGATTTTCTGAGCTGGGATACAGCAAGAAAATCATTAGATAAGATAGACAAGGTACAGAGGTCTACTCAATACCCATACAAGAAAGACATACCTCAGGGTGAAAATGAAAAAGAGCAGGAAGTCTTAAGATTAATAACGTCCTTCAATAATTGAGCATCGAGACCGAAAAACATCCTAGGGAAACTTTGGTACATTCTTACCAGTGATTAAATATCATCCAAAGATGTCATTGAACACTCTAGAATTACCTTTAAGAGAAAACAATAATTGAAGATTTGTCAGATAAATGTCAGGTGGCCAAATCCACCAAACAGTATGATTTACCAAGTAAACTAGGATTTTCCAAATGTAATAATTGTGTGGCATGTAAATGCAGCACAAGTAAAGGCAAAGTTTGCATCGCAAACAATAATAAGGATTTTTATATCTTGAAGAATTAACTTGTAATTCTGATTTTTGTGTATATGGTTTTATTGGTTCCTGTGAGAGAATGTACATTAGCAGTAAAATTCACCCTGTCAATAAAAAAGGCATGGATCACTTAAGAACCAGCAAAAAGTATTATACTAAATAACCAGTAACAAGACATTTCTTTCAAGCTCATGATCCAAATGCAAATTCACTGAGGTTACAGAGTTCCCTCAAAATGGAGAGGAGGCATTAGGGTTTTAGAATTATGTAAACTGGAAGCAAAATATATTATAAGTTTTGGTACCCGGATTCCCACAGGGTTAAGCTCAGATGAAGAAATGTCAAGTTCATTTAGGGTAATGTCAGTAAAAGGAGACATTAAATATTAGTAGATATCTCAAATTGTCTTTTCTAGATTAGAGGATGAAGACGTAACATTTTAATTGTTTTAAAAAAATAACTTATTTGTGGTTATACTGGTACACGTGGTGATTCTGCATTATAGTAGACCCGGGAGTCGTCCGGCATTCACCGAAGATCAAAAACACACATTTTTGTTATAATAACATTACATGAATATGTACCTAAGTCTAAAAGCCAAACTGAGGGTGGTTGTTATAACCAAAACATAGTGTACTTCTTTCTGAAATGGAATTGTATTTGAAATCATGTTTCATGGTGACGATTGCCCTATTCAAACCATAGTGTGATAAGTTCACTTGGGCATGACAAGAATGAATTTCATTTTTACTCATTGTAGGTTTTTAATATGACTGATGGATTGTATGGTAAAAGGAGGAAAACCAGATTTGGTGTCTGAGCAAAATGTAGCATATATGGGGCAGTGCCATTACCAATGGTGTGATACACAGAAATACGTCCATTTACTTAAATTATTTTTATATCACAATGATTTATTATGTAATTAGACTTACACTTAGGGTTTGGATATGGCTGCAGCTGATATGTGTGCCAAACTACTAGTGTCCTCATAAATCATGTGATTTGTTGAAAGATATACGGAGTCTAGGAATCATGTTTAAACTTAAGTGTAAACAAAACCCAAAAGATAATTTTCGTTGCACTGGGATTTTTTAGTTGTATTGATTTTTGTTGTATTGGTGTTTAGTATGGATGTGCTTGCAAAATGGAATGGTTCTTACAAATAGCAATAGCAGAAGTTTGAACTTATATTTTTGCATTATATTTTTACGTTTACCCTACAATGATGTTATGTTTATTATCTCTAGAATAATACTAATTTGAGAAATACCACTGTGCTTTGTCAAGGTCATTCAGCCATATTTGAATGCTTATTTTTGATATTAACATAACCTATACTATGAATTATTTCGTGGCACTTGCTGATCACAGTGTCTTATGTGTTGAAAAACTTTCTGCACATTTGCTCTATTTGGTAATCGACATTCTATTGTCAGTTTCCATGTTGGTCTTTCACTCCATCTACAGAGACATATCAAATTAAATACAGCACTACGTGTTAACTTGATCATTCAAAAAAATATTAAAGTGTGCTGATCTCTTCGGAGATCTCCATTCCCTTCCTATCATGTATTTATGACCAGGCACATCATTTGATCAGTCATCTCATAATGGCAGCTATTTTCTGCTACCGCAGACACTATTGGTATGTACAAAATCCTGCAAATCAATTTCAAATAATAATAGCCTCACAGTATATTGATTAAACATTACTACTCCATCCCAGCTCCACAATGTCCAACGTATCCCTTTCTACTAACAGTTACACTAATTTCATATTTCATTCAATTTGGAAATTCCAAGAGATTTAAAAAATAAAGTGCTAGTGCAGAAATCTAAAATCAACTGACCCCCTGTGTGAAAATTGAACATCAATAAATTCTGTTTACATAATATATCACTTGACAGTCCTTCAAGAGTTTAAACATGATGTGACATGCGTCAGATGACTCCTATACTTCAACAAGGACATTCAGGTAAGAATTGTGCTCCTCACAAGGATAGGCACATTGTTGCAATTGGGCTCTGCATAATTTAATATTGGCCTGGGGTAGGCCTTATAATGTTGGTGTACACACAGGGGCCGATTACGATGTCGTTTGGAAAGGCTCCGAATGGGATTTGGATTTTCAGAATCCCATTCGAAATCTAGGTTTCCAACCGAATTGGATACGTTTCTGACCGACCGACTATGATGCAAGGAAACCGTTCAGGCTGTCCGATTCAGTTCCGATTGGCATTCGGATGGACCAAGTCTTTTGGAGCTGAATTGTACAACTCTATGAACACGGTTTCCGACCGAGCGATTCTGATGACTGATTCTGACAGCTGTTCCCAAACGGTTTGCCCAACATGAAACGGTTGTCAGAATCTGACTTTGGGGGCCTGTATAGGCCCCCCTTCACCTGAAGGCCTCCGTTTGGGACCAGTGAGGTGTCCGCCATAGGGCGCAAGGTTGTCCCCAACCACCCCTTTTTCAATGGGGGCCTGTGTTCTCGTTCGGAACACAGGCTCCCATTGAACTCAATACGAGTCTAACCGAACAATGTTGGGAAGCATCGTAATTGTTGGTCGGACTCTCAGAACCCAATTCGGTAGGAAACCATTCCGAAACCGATTAGGTCAGAAGAGTTTCCGCCCGACATTGTGATCAGCCCCAAATAGGGAAAGTCAGTGTGAGCTACTGTTTTGTCTGTGGTGACACTTCATTATGCACATAGGGAGAAAACTGACTTAGAGTGCAGTTTCACTTCCTTTTGACCTACAGAGACCAATGATATATTGAAATGGAGTATAGGCTGTGCGGGAAAATCAGCTCTGCAAGTTCCAAAAAGATATCTGTGTACTTTATGGGTCATCGAGGATTGTCGAATTTTCCTAGCTCACCTCAGGATCAGAGCCAAGGCCTTTTTTCACCCTGCTTTGCCAGGTTAATTACATTTCTCTACAGTAAACGGAACCAAGACCAACCCACACAAAGGGAGCAATTAACAGTGCTTCACTCAGCTCCTGAGGAGTAAAGAGGTGAGGCTGGAGGATATTCATCAATGAATCAGCTATTGCACTGCACCAAGGATATGTCTGCCCAAGCCTATTGAGCAAAGTAGGCAGTCCACACATCTAAAGCTAAGACAAGAGGGGTCTCCACTTTGAAAATCTAGTGTGAAAGGTCATGGCAGCGATGTCAGTGAGGAGCAGAGCTAAGGCGTACGGAGGAGGTGCTACTAGTGACTCATGGATGACGTCATTTTGAACTATCCCTGTATGCAGTGCAGGTATATTTGTACAGAAGTGGAGAGGTGACATGCACCGTAGGATTGGCCAAGGGTGCCTGGCTTCTGGAACCTTCAACTCCCCTTTAAAATCTCTTTCAAAAGAGGGGACTGTCTCTTGCTTGGTGATTTCTCTGCACTTTGCTGATCTCTCAGCACAGCTCCTGGCTGGTGTGCCCTATAATGCCCTGCGGGGTCATGTTCTAGGACATATTTTACTGCATCTGGCGGCCCTCAGTAGGTAGGGGGCACTACCATATGAGCAATGAGACATGAGCCAGTTGCAGAAGTGCAGAAACTCTCCCCAAGAAGTTTTTCTGGGGGACTGACCCTATTTTTGTACGGCCATAAAAGCCAGTTCCCTTCTGGAATTTCACCAATGTTCAAAGCAAGCCCAAGGCTGGAGCTTTGTCTCTACAGATAGGAGTACAAAGCCCTCTAGGGGTTTACTTTATGGTTTCAATTATTGTGGCCTCAAGGTGTATAAAAGACATATGTGTACTGATGCACTCTCTAGTGGCTAAGTCTGTAGTTGCATATAATATAGTTGAAGTGCAATTCCTTTTCAAGCACATCTTGTAAAATCCTATGGAGCTAAGATAATTTCTTATGCTGATGACACACAGCTGCTCTTCTTCTTTAAAAAGGTGAAGGAATTGCTCTGGATCTAATCAAACCATGTTTGGCTGCAGTTTTCTCCTGGATGCGCCAGAATCAGCCGAGGTGCAATGCTGATAAGACTGAAGTCCTCTTCTTTGGCTTGGATTCTCCTCCTGACTGGTCCACTCATTCACTGAGAGTGGCACCTTTGTTTCCTTAAACTGAAGTGGTTAATCTAGTCTTTATTTTACTCTATTGAATGCATCATCAAGCATATTCTGTGGGGATACTCTCATGAAGAACTGCAAAATCATCTGTCGAGCTTCTTCATCGAAATTCTTTCCAGATGTGAATACTCTCTTTGCATTTAAGACCTGTCCATACGGAATACTCCATTTCAAGGACTCGGGTGCCAACTGTTCGCATATAAGGAAGAGTTTCCATCTGTCGCTTTTCTCAATATCTTAGTTTGAAGACTCTGATTCTCCGACTCCACACACGGAAACACAGCCAGAAATTCTATTTTAGTTCTACTCCACTTGCTGGTCAGGCATAAGTTATATTTATTTTTGTTTAACCTTTCTAGATATGATTCCAGAAGGTGTTTGTCGCTCCATATTACAAATAAGTCATCAATGAATTGTGTCCATAAGACAACATGATTCATGTATATTCCCTTCTCCTCAAACCAGGCCACCTTCTTTTCCCACCACCCCATGAACATGTTTCGGTAGGTGAGGGCAAAGGTGCTGCTAACGCCTGTACCTTGTTACTGCAGATATATCTTCTTAGCAAAAAAGGGTATCTTTTGGGTTAAACACAGTAATGCAGCATAGTGATAATCATCACTGTGCTATATAAATATATATTCACTTAAAAAACCATAGGTTTCA
Organism: Triturus cristatus; assembly: GCF_964204655.1. Classification (NCBI taxonomy): domain Eukaryota; kingdom Metazoa; phylum Chordata; class Amphibia; order Caudata; family Salamandridae; genus Triturus; species Triturus cristatus. The sequence continues at coordinate 525,934,345 of NC_140583.1, forward strand.
GGTATGTTATAGCTAGGAATTAGCATATAAAAAACCTTAGAAATTCACTGAAAAAACCATAGGCTTCAGAGGCGTTATAGTTAGCTGGACATTTCCCTCGTACAAAACCATTGAAATTCTCCTGTTATAGTTAGTTCAGCTAACTATAACTCGCGCCCCCGCAATGCACTGCTGATGACGTCACATATTACATCACTCATGACATGGTCAGTGACATCACTGATGACATCTCAAATGACATCACTGATGACATCATCCAGTGACTGTGTGTTTCTGTAAAGTTTAATTTTGTTTTATATATATGCCAAGCTGTATTGAGGAATGAGTGGGTGTATAAGTGTCTGTATGGAGGATTTAGTAGGTGCGTGACTGTACAAGTGAGTGATTAAACGTATCTTACTGAATGCATGGGTTAGTGACTAAACTGTGTGAATGTCTGTATGCGCCTGTTGGTGTGTAAGCAGCTGCATGGGTTTGTGAATAACTACATGAGTGTCTATATGAGTTATTAATTGGTTGTCTGAGTATCTGTATGGGTGCCTGAGTGTTTGTGTGGGTGGGATTTGGGTGACTCTGTGCATAGATGTGTGAGTAGGTGATTCACTGGGTGCATGGTTTCAAGACTAGGTCTGTGATGGACTGTATGGGTGGGTGAGTATGTGTATGGTTGTGTTAGTGAGTGAATATATATTTCATTAGTGCATGTGTGATTTAGTACATATGTGAACGGCAGTATATAAGTATGTTGGAGTACAGAAATGACTATAAGTGAGAGAGTGTGATCGTGTGAGTGGCTGTATGGATGAGTGTGTGCTTGTATCATTGATTCTATAAGATCATAAGAATGTGCTAGTATTTGTATGAGTAATTGAGCTAATGTGTGTATAACTGTATAGGTGAGTAAATGGCAGTGTGATTAATTATTTGCATGACTGAGTACGGGTCTGAGTACCTCTATGGATGAGCAGCGGTGTGTGAGTGTCTATATAGATGTATGAGTGCATATGATAGTCCTGTACTGAGTGACCATAAGTATGAGTGACTGTACGGGTGAGTGAGTGGATGGGTGTGTAGACCTAAGACTCTGTGATGGGGTATGTACTTATTGGTGTTGGAGTGTCTATGGTTTTGAGAGTGGCAGTATGTAATTTAGAGTGGGTGTATCAAAGGGTATATTAGATTGTGAGAAGATGCATCAAATGATCACATGGATGACATCATCAGTGATGTCTATCATCAGTGATGTCATCAGTGATGTCACTGACCATGTCATGAGTGATGTAATATGTGACGTCATCAGCAGTGCATAGTGGGGGCGCAAGTTATAGTTAGCTGAACTAACTATAACGGGGGAATTTCAATGGTTTTGTACGAGGGAAAAGTCCAGCTAACTATAACGCCCCTGAAACCTATGTTTTTTTCAGTGAATTTCTAATGTTTTTTATATGCTAATTCCTAACTATAACATACCTGAAACCTATGGTTTTTTAAGTGAATTTCAAAGGTTTTTATGCTAATTCCTAACTATAACGTGCCTGAAACCTATGTTTTTTTCAATGAGTGTCAAAGGTTTTTTAAATGCTAATTCCTAACTATAACATACCTGAAACCTATGGTTTTTTAAGTGAATTTCAAAGGTTATTTAAATGCTAATTCCTATCTATAACTTATCTCTAACTTATGATTTTTAATGATTTTCATAGGATTTCTAAATCTTTATTTTTCAGTGTATCAATTCCTTTATTTATGTTTTTTATATTGTTTTTCACCGTTTTTTAAAGCTTTTTTTACTTATTTCTTAAAAAAATTAATAAATATTATTTGTTTTTGATGAATTATTTTTTTGAATATTTGTAAAAAATTTGTAACTATATTTTATAATTTTTTTATATTTTTTAAACTATATTTTGAATACTTTATTATTTTTTTTTCAATTATTTTTTGGATTCGCGCACCCTATGCGCACCTTTCTCGATCCCTGCATGGAACATAGTCGCCATTTTACGATTGTAGTGTAGGATCCATGTAAGGTGTGCGTTGGGTACGTATTTTCATGCGCGATTGCTATGTGACCGGTACGCGACTCCAAGCCCATTCGCGACACGTACGAAGTATGTTACGTGACGCTCGCGTGTTTCGCGCAAAACGTCATGTGCGTGGTTGACGCGGTGGGTGCGCGAATCCCGTTAAATATTTTAAATATCAAAAAACATATATATATGTATTTCATGTAAATATTAAGGGAAGACATAATCTAAGCTACTCATAAAATTTATATATTTACTTTTAATCATCCTATATTGCTTTTAAATGCAATTTTGCGGATTCACGCTCCGTGCGTGCTGCCTATGCCCGCGGTGCGCGGATCCCATGTGACCTGAAAAAAAGAGATTTGATTGGTTCATTAGACTTCCTATTCTAACTATTGAAAGACCCCACCCATTTCAATCATTCTTCTTAGACCTTCTTTGGAGGAGCATCTCTCTGCTGAGAAGAACTTTTTTTGACTAAGTTTACACTTAGATCAAACTTTTTTTGCAAACAATGGCTTCAGGGCAGCAGGCATCTCCAGCATCTGCTCATTCATCTGAAGATGAATTTCTCGTTGAACCACCACACCCAGAAAGGTATTCATCTGTTGCCTGGAAATTTTTTACTTTTCCAGAGGGGCAAACCAAAACCAATGCCACCTTAGTGACATGCAAGATATGTCAACGAGTGCTCTCCCGTGGCGATCCAACTAAAAAGTATTCATGTGGTACAGTCAGCATAAAAAAGCACCTCAAGACCATGCATCCAGTCAACCTGGTGACTCGAGTGCCGAAGAATGCGAGTTCTTCCTGGTCCTTCACAGGTATCACAGCCGAGTACTTAGCATGTGGATCCATCAGACCAACACTTGGACATCCGTCCACAGTTTGCCACACTGAAAGTCCTCTGCGTAAAATGCAACGCCGTCCTTTGCTACGGAGAGCAGTCCATTGACTTAATTTGCAGGAAGCAAGAAAACCATCATTGCTAGTTTTTTTTCCCTGAAGTTCATTGTTTTGTTCCTCCAGTTCTGTTTATTCCTTTTTTCCAGAAAAACCAAAACATTTTTTAAATGGTTCTGAAACCCAAAAATAAAATAATATAAAACAAAAAAGAAGAAAAAAAAAGTTCTTATAAGAACTAACTTTCCTGGTTTAAAAAAAGAGCTATATTTGTATGTTAGTGTGTGAAAGTTTAGATGAATGTATGTGTAGTGTGTAATTGACTGAACGAATGCATTAGTAGTGTATGGTGAATGTATAAGTGCAGAACTATGAGGAAGTGCTGCAGCATCACACCGTAACCTCTTTAACTGCAGTGTGCTGTGGTACTTCCAAAGCACAGGGATGCAACATATGTACATAAATATGTTGCAAGTCTATGCTTCTCTCTGCACGGCTGCTTAAACTGCAGCCATGTGGTGACACAGGCACCCTTGCAACATGGTGCAAGCATATGTGTGTCATGTGGTGTTTGTTTTTGTGCAGGAAGACACACCTTCCTGAACAAAAACAATCAGTAAAGGCATTTATCTCTTTCAATGTATGCTGAGCATTTTAGCATATATTGAAGGTTAAAAAATGAGGAGAAATGAAACCAATTCTCCTTGTGCTTTGCTACACCAATTGGAGAATGGTGCAGCATTCACACACATGTCCAGATGTATTAGTTTTGATAAAGGAGATGTATCTTGTTCTATCAGTATTCTGTGCAATCATGCACAGCAACACTTATAGAACACCCTTTCAATGCAAAGTGGTGTGTATGATGAGGTCGTATTTACATTGACAAAAAAAGGTACAGAGTGCCTTTTCCTCTATTTGTAAATATAAAAGAGTGTTTTGCGCTATAATTATGTTACAAAAAGTAACATATTTCTGTTTGGAAAATTGCTTGTGAATGATAGGAGGTAAGCACAGAGTTTTGTCTGCAAAGATGCTCAAAGAAGAATGATTGAAATGATTGCAGTCCTTAAATACGTACAATGGGAAATATTATGAACCACTCAAATCTGTTTTTTTGCAGGTCATATGATATCCTATGACAGAGAGATTCCAAACTACATAGGCATAAACAGGGGGTTTTGAAAAACGTATTCAAACTTTGTAGCTTCTTGCAGATCTGCCCATTGTGCATATTAATGCTTAATTAAACTTACCTTCACAGTAATAAAAATAAAAAATGGTACACATTTTTTTCATATGTTTTTTGTAATGTAAATTGGGGTAAATTGCTTATTTTAGAATTAGGATCTGTGAAATAAAAGAAAAAATAGTTATAACATGTAATAATACATTTTTAACAACACAGCATAATTTAAACAAAGTAATTTGTTTGACTTTTTTGCTGTTCTCAGAATATATTGAATTTCACTAGAAATAGTGATTTCAATCGTACTCATCACATAACAGCGGGCAAAAAAAAAAACAATCAAAAAGATTGTTTAAAAACCTCAACATTCTATTCTCAGTAAAATACCAGAAAATACAAATCACACATATAACACATGCTTATTGCTAACATAATTTTATAACTTCAATTTATAAAAACTGTAAATGTTGTCACTTTAAAATATTCACTGAGTCAATGAGTAAGAAAAAGTCCATAATTCAAACATATACCTTTCCTTGAGGCCAAATGTATTTTTACACTCTTTTTTATGTAAATTGTCCAATGGTAATCCTAATAAATTATAATAATAAATTCCTCAGAGAGTGAATTATCTTCCTAAAACTTTGGCTTTAAAAATATTAGGTAGGAATTTGGTAATTCACTAGGCAAATGTTGTTTGAAAACCAACTGGGCATCATTACAAAGTCTCCAGCCTTTGTCACATTTTAGATATGCAGTCTAATGTCCAGATGTGGAAGGACCATCATGGAAAATTATTGCAATTGCTACAAAAGTCCCTCCTGATATTGATAGTTGTGTTGCTACAAATTGCTTTATTAAAGTATACTATTTTCTTCCATCAGCTGTACAACGTTGCATCATTAAACAAAATCTTTTTTCCCTATTCTGCATAATTTGTTGTTGCAAACCTTCAAGATAAAAAACAACATTGACCACTACATTAGCATAGCAGTTGACACCTGAACTATTTTCAAACTGATAACCAACAATCTCTTCAATAGTGTCCTTTTTCTTTTTACTTGCAATCACAACATTATCTTGTTCTTTTCCCTTCTCTACACCTTCAGTACAGATATTCTCATACCTTCTTTTTTGACCAACCACACGCTTTTCAAATACAGGATATTGACCTAATTTGGGAGCATACGCCCTTCTTAACCTATTATACTCTTTTACACAGTTTGCATCTGCAGTAACCTTTGTGTCATCAAAATCAATCAAAAACAAACCAGATAATGTTCTGACTCGCGACAAAGCAACATATGCCATACCCTCTTTAAACACGGTAGATCCAATGTTCACCAATGCACTGTCTACACTTAATCCTTGAGATTTTTGAATAGTCACTGCGTATGCCAGAGAAAATGGAAATTGTTTCCTACGGACATATAAATCTTTAACAAGCAAAAAATAAACTGAACAACGACCAATTTCTTTAACTTCTTCAATCTGATCAAATTTAAATTTTAAAAAATTCAATTCCATCTTTTTTCTGATAATTAACAAAATCCACCACTTTACCCATTGCTCCATTAAATAAACCTTTTTCTACATCCAAATTACGCCTTAAAATTACCCGACAGTTTATACATGCATATAGAGTCTTTTCTAAACCAGCCGTTTTAGATATCTTTTTTTCTAAGGAATCCAGTTTTGTTTTCAATTTTCCCGTCAAAATAATAGTGATTCCTTCATGCTCTATTTTATCGATGGCTTCCAATTTTATAATTTCTTCATTTTCCAGTTTCAATAGTTCTTCGTTGAATATAGAACACTCGCGCAGTGTTGGCATTAAGCAGATCACTGATTTATTTTCTGCAATTTTCATGTATATTTTCTCAGGAACTACATTTGCATTTGGAAACAAATTGGAAAGTAATCGACTCTGCAAAGCTTGTTTGCCATGTTCTGTCAGAAGTCCAATTCTTATATCTTGAAGAATACTTCCATATTCAGCATCATTTGCCTGTCGCATATTTTTCATCAGTTCTTTGTATTCAAAATATGTCCAAATGTTCACGTTTCCAACACTATCCAGAGACTTTCTGGTATCTTCATGCGCAAGTGTTTTGAATACTGGTTGTCCTTTTACAGGAGTCAGTTGCAGTAGATCTCCAAAAACTATGACGTGTTTTCCTCCAAATAACACGTCATACTCTGTTTTAAGAATTTGCTGCATTCTTAAATGCACAAAGGCAAGCATCAAGTTTGAGTCCATGCTTACCTCATCAATAATGAGAAGTTTCATTTTCTTCAGGACTCTTGAAACTTCACAACAAGCTTTTCCAGATAGATTGTGGTATTCCAATTTGTTCTCATGCTCTACTGGTAGCATTAGTAAACGATGTAAAGTAATTCCTTTAATGTTATGTGCTGCTAACCCAGTTGGAACAGTGACAACACAAGACAAATGCGACTCAGTTGTTTTCTGCAAATAACTTGTAATTACTTTAATTAAGAAACTTTTTCCTGTTCCAGCTTGACCACTCACATACATTCGGATTAGTTGAAATGATGTACATGAGCACTCTTTCTTTTCATGAAGTAATCCATGGTCAATCTGTTCTTTCACTTGCTGATATATTTGTTTCTGTTCAACATTTAGGTGCCGATTCCGATCCTGTAAAACCCGGGTACGAATGGTCGTACGGAGCGTATTCTCCATACGACTCGTACCCGGGAAATGCACCTTACAAACCAGCAAGTACGATTCGTACAGAAATACCATTTCCGTACGAATCGTACAAAACACCGTACGGCTCAAAATTACCTACTATTCTGATCCTGGACAGCGCGTACGCGACATCTGGACGGAGTCAGGCAGCGTTCCACGGACCACCAAGTACGATTCGTGCCTACGTCACTCCGCACGGAGCATTTTTTACGGCAGCCAAAAACTGCCGGGAAATTGAGGACGACGCGAACAAGGAGCACCGGTACGCGACGGACAGCCATGGACCCCATCCTACGTGTCATCCCGGACCTCCTAGCCTACGACCTGGTGCACAGAAGCCCACGCAGACGCCGCAGAAGGTCAGAACAACACCCAGGGGCAAAGGGGGGGACCAGGGCCAGCAAACATAACCCCCACCCAAGTAAAAATGTAAATATGTCATGTACATACATTACCTCCAGGGTCTGGTCACTTCGGGGGGGCGTGTCCACCAATCCCTACGTACCGTCACAACGGAAGTGGATGTGGACGTGTACCCGTCACCATGACAATGGTGGTACGGACCGTACCCACGCCTCCACAGCGTGGGTACGGCCCGTACCACCATTGTAGTGGTGATGTAGGGGTACGCGCCGTACCCACGCCCTCAGAGCGTGGGTACGGCCCATACCACCATTGTAGTGGTGATGGAGGGGTACGCGCCGTACCCATGCCCTCAGAGCGTGGGTACGGCCCGTACCACCATTGGAGTGGTGATGGAGGGGTACGCGCCGTACCCACGCCCCCAGAGTGTGGGTACGGCCCGTACCACCATTGGAATGGTGATGGAGGGGTAAGCGCCGTACCCACGCCCCCAGAGTGTGGGTACGGCCCGTACCACCATTGAAGTGGTGACGTAGGGGTACGCGCAACGGAAGTGGACGTGGACACGTACCCGTCACCACAACAATGGTGGTACGGCACGTACCCCTACATCACCACTATAATGGTGGTACGGGCCGTACCCACGCTCTGAGGGCGTGGGTATGGCGCGTACCCCTCCATCACCACTACAATGGTGGTACGGGCTGTACCCACACTCTGAGGACGTGGGTACGGCGCGTACCCCTACATCACCTCTACAATGGTGGTACGGGCCGTACCCACGCTTTGAGGGCGTGGGTACGGCGCGTACCCCTCCATTATCACTTCAATGGTGGTACGGGCTGTACCCACGCTCTGGGGGCGTGGGTACGGTGCATACCCCTCTATCACCACTCCAATGGTGGTACGGGCCGTACCCACGCTCTGGGGGCGTGTGTACAGTCCGTACCACCATTGGAGTGGCGATGTAGGGGTACGCGCCGTACCCACACCTCAGAGCATGGGTACGGCCCGTACCACCATTGGAGTTGGGATGTAGGGGTACACGTGGTACGGACCGTACACACGCCCCCAGAGCGTGGGTACGGCTCGTACACCCCATGAATGTGGGGGTACGGTCCGTCCCACCCGTACCCCTACGGCACAGTACAGAATGGATACAAGGCGTACACACGCCACGAATGTTGGCTTAGGGCCTGGTGCAGCATATAAGCAGTATATTTGTGTGTGTGTATGCACAGAACAGCAGTGTACTGCACCAAGGGGGCGGGTTGGTGGGTGGCTGCAGAGGACTCCCAGCAGTGGACAGAGACATGGGGGTGGGGGCCCAGGACTCCCAGCAGTGGACAGAGACATGAGGGTGGGTGCAGAGGAATACCAGCAGTGGACAGAGACATGGGGGTGGGTGCAGAGGAATACCAGCAGTGGACAGAGACATGTGAGGGGTGGGTGCAGAGGAATACCAGCAGTGGACAGAGACATGTGAGGGGTGGGTGCAGAGGAATACTAGCAGTGGACAGAGACATGTGAGGGGTAGGTGCAGAGGAATACCAGCAGTGGACAGAGACATGGAGGTGGGTGCCCAGGACTCCCAGCAGTGGACAGAGACATGGGGGTGGGTGCAGAGGAATACCAGCAGTGGACAGAGATATGTGAGGGGTGGGTGCCTCTCACTCCCAGCAGTGGACGGAGATATGTGAGGGGTGGGTGCATATCACTCCCAGCAGTGGACAGAGATGTGTGAGGGGTGGGTGCATATCACTCCCAGCAGTGGACAGATACATGTGAGGGGTAGGTGCAGAGGAATACCAGCAGTGGACAAAGACATAGGGGTGGGTGCAGAGGAATACCAGCAGTGGACAGAGACATGTGAGAGGTAGGTGCAGAGGAATACCAGCAGTGGACAGAGACATGGGGGTGGGTGCCCAGGACTCCCAGCAGTGGGCATAGACATGGGGGTGGGTGCAGAGGAATACCAGCAGTGGACAGAGACATGGGGGTGGGTGCCCAGGACTCCCAGCAGTGGACAGAGACATGTGAGGGGTGGGTGCAGAGGAATACCAGCAGTGGACAGAGACATGTGAGGGGTGGGTGCAGAGGAATACCCGCTGTGGACAGAGACATGTGAGGGGTAGGTGCAGATGAATACCAGCAGTGGACAGAGACGTGGGGGTGGGTGCAGAGGAATACCAGCAGTGGACAGAGATATGTGAGGGGTGGGTGCCTATTACTCCCAGCAGTGGACAGAGATATGTGAGGGGTGGGTGCATATCACTCCCAGCAGTGGACAGAGACATGTGAGGGGTGGGTGCAGAGGAATACCAGCAGTGGACAGAGACATGGGGTGGGTGCAGAGGATTCCCAGCATTGTCCTGACATATGAGGGGTGGGTGCATCATCTTCAGATGACCACAACTCCGTGGGTTCATGAACGCATCCCCAATGTGAGAAAATGTTGAGAGTGCCATATCAACACATCACTGACAGCAGTGTCCCACTCCCATGAGGATGGATGTATTTCCCCCACTGCATGACACACCACATGTGGGTGTGAGGACAAATGACACATGCATACCCACCCCTGGCGGATGCAGCACAATACACACACTGAGATCATGTCACAAGACTGTATAGTTATGTGAAAGCCTACTAAACTAAGAGAGCCAAAGGGAACACACACTGTCACGCACATTCCAGGACTGATAGGAATATACAGGTGCTGGCACAGCCACCAAGTTGTTGTCTCCCATGGAAGGAATAGGGTGGACTTCCCACAGATACAATGCCCACAATTGTCAGTCAGGTGACCAAATACCCTGCAGAACAAGTACCAATTGTGTGCTAGGCTGGGAGTACACACATGCATAGTGCGGAAAAGGGACAATTTCCACATGGAGGCATGGCAACATACTCTATACACAAGTACAGTGACTACCAAGGATGGCACAGACGATGCAGCCGGCATGGCCATAGTTGAAGGGATCCGTCAGCCACCAAGGAAATGTAGACACAGGTCAGCACAACAATTGTGAAACTCCCTGCAGGGAAGATGTCAGGTGTCACAGAGGAAGGGACACTCCTTGGGACAATGTCTCGAAACACAAAGAGCATACACGACCAAAGAATCTTTGCAGAGACCTTGTGATTGCACGCAGATACCAGGGTCCACCCCATGAGCACCAGACTACAACATTTCCCAGACACCTAACACATGGTCACCACCCCAACTCATGGAGCATCAGCACCAACATCAATACCTAAAAAGCAATCGTGTTCAAAGGGAAAACAAAATGCTTTATTCAGCATTAAAATAAAACGTATAAAAGGACACTATTTACAAAGGCCATAGGCCAGTCCAGATGCGATGTCCTGGGGGGGACACATGTCCACGCATCTCCCCTAGCTTGCCTGCACATTCGAAACCTCTGGTTCATCGACTGGGGTAGGGGCATCATGTGGGGAAGGACCAGGCACCGCAGGGACAGGAGGGGGAAGGGTAGGTGTTGTGGGTGCAGGGACGGACGACTCCACCACAGGGGGTGGGGCAGCGGCAAAGGTGGAGGTTAGTATGGCGCTGCACACGTCCGCAAGCTCTTCCAGCGTCTCCCCTGCACCCGAATGAACCACAGGCCCCAAGGAGGGAGGGGGTCGGAGGGATGGGTTGCAGCGCTACTGGGGGAGGAGGTGGACAGGGGGGGGACTCAACTCCCCTACCCGTGGAGTGCATTGTCAGTTTGCGCGATGGTGAACCAGTGGGGCTGAGGCCCAGCACAGCCAAGTATGTCTCCTTCTCAGACTGTGGGGCAGGGGAGCCGAGGGGAGTGAAATTGGAGGGACTGGGGAGTGAGGCATGTGGACTCCGACTGTGGCTGCGTGTCTGCCTGTGTGCCCTAGACCCAGTGGGTGTGCCTTCTTCCCCCTGAGTGTGCGTGACTGGAGGTGTGCGCTTGCCCTTCCCTGTTGGTGTGCTGGCTGTGTCTGGTGTGGTGCCTGCCTGGGAATGTGTGTGTGCTTGGGACAGGCATGGGAGTGGGAAGTGTGGATGGTGCAGGGGTAGGTGGGGGGACCAAGCGCTGCAGGAGACCCACTGCTGCCGTCAGTGACGAGTCCATGGACCTCAGCAACATCCGTTGGTCAGACATCGCTGATGACATGCCCTCCATGTACGACACCATCTGTGTCAGCTAGGGGTGGGCGGAATTTGCGAAAGCGACTTTCGCAAATTATCGCGAAAATGTTTAAAATCTCCGCAAACACGCGGAAATATCGCGAAGATGCAGAAGTTTTTTTCCCGCCCGTTCGCGGTATTTTCTGCGTGTTCGCGGCTCGCCAACTTACCCATGCGGTTGCTTGCGGGCGCGGCCATCTTGATTTCACTCTTCTCGCGGTGCATGATCGCGAGAAGAAAGACGTGATCGCGCGACGCATGACGTCACTGCGGGCGCGAACTGTCGCGAGACAGCGCAAATGGCTAAAACAATACAACATCTCATGGAGAATGCGACCGGATCGGGAAAACTTATCGGCGAACGCGGGGATTCAGGTAAGGCGATCGCGCGGGCGCGAGAATGTATTATTTTACAGCGCGAGCAAGAACCAAATTATCGCAAAGCTGCGGAATGCGGAAATTTTGACATTTTCGCGCTCTCCGCGGAACGCGGAAATGCCAAATTATCGCAAATTCCGCGAACGGAACGGAAATTTTGCCCAGGCCTAGTGTCAGCAGTCTGGTGTGGCCATGGAGGACAGTCAGGATCAATGTCTGCCCAACCTGCAAATGCTGCTGAATGTCCATTGACTCGGCAGTGAGGGCAGCAGGGGAGACAGGGGCAGGGGGTGCGGTGCCTGGCACGAAGGTGACACGTTGTTGCCCTACACAGACCACAGACAGAAGGGACCGGAGCAACTGGGAGGGCGGTGATGGGAATGGAGGGGGCGGTGACAGTTGTAGTGCTGCTGCCAGCTGTTGGTGCAGCCTCCGCCCCCTCACGGAGTTCAGCCTCGGACCCGTCAGTGTCGTAGTCGGTGTTGGTACTACCCAGGTCCTCCGCCGCACTCCCCTCGCCCTCCGTGCCACTTGATGCTGCCGACTCGCCAGGAGTGATGGCACTGGTGCTGGATCCCTCCTCCACGTCCGTGCAGGTGTCTCCCTCGGTGTCCCCCGATGATGCTGTGGGCAAGGTGAAGAGACAGGAAATAATCAGTCACCTGTGTACATCTGACACATGAGTCCAAACATAATAGGTCACAGTGCATATCATGAAATGCATCATGAGTAACAGCTAGATGACTCCGCATATATGTAAGCCCTGCACGCCCCAGTTGGTTCACCCACCATGCCACCTTAAATAATGAAAATCAGGACACAACAGCAAATAACTGTATATCCAATTATACAGAGAAGCTAGTGTCTGTGAACAGTGGAGCACAGCCAGACTATGAAGGCATGCCACCCCTTGGTCACTGTGAACGAAACAGTATTGGTGCACCCAATGCCAAATAACAGACGCCAATGCTGAAGGGGTCCCCACACTCATAGACCTGTGAGTGCTTTTGAAAAACCAAAGAAATACTTTCTGATCCATTGGGAATCACACAACTTTACACAATTGACAAGTTTGGAATGTGTGAATGTTCCACTTGTGGAACAGAACACACATGTGCATGAATATCAGAAGTCACACAAGGAGGTGCACACAAAACTACATTTACACAGTCATTGTATGAGCTGCCAGCCTAATGCCAAGAAGCCATTGTTAAGAAGAAATGTGGTATCAGGAAGTACATATACATGGCACCACGGTGGTCCGGATGACTTGACACCGGTAAGTTGGCATCAGCAACAACCAAGGACTAACCCAAATGCAAACACACTGTGGGAACATGGATATGTATAATTCCAAAACAAATTATTGACAGAACTGTGCATTTGTTTGAAATGTGCCAGCGTGTTCCCCCAAAGTGTAAAGGTGGTTTCTCGTGCACTTCCTTGGGAGACATCTGTCATGCAGGCACATTATTGCCCTTCACAATAATCAAAGTGAAGCATAGAAACTATTGGGACATGTTGACAAGTGTAGTGAGTGCCAAGGTACAAGACTTCTTGAATAACAACTTAAAACATGCCACCTGTCACATGGCCATCCGTACCATGATGACACAGTTGGCAACACATCTGACACACTACCTGTCATGTGGATTGGCACACATGTCCAGACACAGGACAATGCATTAGCTAATGGCCCTGAAATAGTGTTGGAATAAGGAGCACCTGCACTGAGGAGACACCCTGATGGGAAAGAAGAATGTCCACACAGATGTCAGCACACACAGACCAAACTACATAGCATCTGGAGCACACACCGGTGCCAATAATGGATGAGCAGGAAACATGTATTTTAACTTTTGACACATGCTGCAAAGCACAAACATGACACCCTGCACAACATGCCTGGGTCACTGCACGTTGAGTGTCTGTCCAGACAATTATCACACACAGGTCAGACCTGGCAAGGAGACATAAGGTTTTGACATGTATGCCTTTCCTGCACAAACCCCCATACATGAGACAATGTGATTGAGACAGAGCAAGTAGTTACACCTCTCAATCTGTGTTTACTAAAAGGGGAATCAAGAACTCCTAAATGTACTCAACATCACCTCGTGAGGCTGACCACACATATATCTGTGACAAACAACCATCAACTTATAGTTGTACATAGACACACAGGCACTGCCCAGTGTGAGTATGCACAAGCCTAATGGGGTCACCCTGTACAGTGGACACATGTAGCACACTTTCCGTAAATACAAATTAGGGCAGGGAACAATGCCACAGAAGCCAAACTATGCTGAACACACAGATACTGGCCACAGTGTGTGATGCCACACATGATTCCTAGGATAAGGTGTCTCAGGGGACAGTAGTGGGCACACTGCTCCATGGTCCTGGAACGATCTGACTGTAACAGGAGCAACCGTCCCGGCCCTATGCATATCTCCCACTCATGCACATCATGTCTGAGGCCACTACATTGGTCATGCATGCTGCAAGTGTGTGTATTTTAAACCTCACACTCCTATGTGGAGCCTCAGGACAGTGCCAACAATTACGGACCCCCAAATGAGTGGACAGGACAGGGCACAGGCAAGGTAGCAACACATATCACAGACCACCCCCACACATGATGCAGAAAGCATTGTGCACCGTGATGACCTTGCAGCCTAGATGACCATGTGCAATAGTGATTACACACAGACTAGGGAAAACATGTCAAGGAGGGGAAGGGAGGAAGAACAGCAGCGGTTGACTAGGGGGAACAGGATATGCACTGCACATATAAACTCTGGCAGTGTATCCATGCGACTGAGCACTTCCAAAAGCTGGTGACACAAAACAAACACACATGTACCTACCCCCTTGCTGCTGCTGCTTCTACTGTAACTGCCTATCCATGTCAGGGAAGACCACCACCAGGACACGCTTCATTTGGTGGGTCAGGCGCCGGCGCCCGCCGTGTTTGCGTGCTGGTGAGTCCCCCAGCAGGACCCGGGCGATCCTCCTGGTCGAGCACCGGATATCCTGCCAGCGTTTCCTCACCTGGGCCAGGCGCCGACTGCGACCCTCCACGGAGATCACGGCCCTGACGGCCCGCTTCCATATTTTCCCCTTCTGGTAGGCGGTTACATGTGAGGATGACAAAGTGAGAATAGATCACTACACCTGCTCCATGTCACAGAGACACACATTAGAACATCTTTGATTTGTTGAACAGGGCATAGCATGCTGCAAACTAATAGCACCTTTGTCATAGGGACATTCGCCTCTGTGTAAGCCCCAATGCACTACATGGCATTGAAAGTACACAGGTGGCATGAGGGGTGCAACACACTCCCTGATCATGGCACACACTGTACATCACAAGCAACACAAGGCTGATGGACAGCACCTCCAAGCAGTCACATGCCCCAGGCCACTGACCCAAACTCAGCAGAGTACACAGACACACACAGGCACAGATCATTCACCTGCCAGTGGCAACAGAGAATACAAACCTCACTCTGCACATGTGCCACTTGCCTGGGGGGTGTCACAGGCGTGGGGCTAGGCCAGCAAGTCAGACACAGAAAGAGCACGGCTTACTTCTTACATCAGATGGGTAGAGCAGTTGCCTCCTCCATGCAGCTGTGGTGCAACACTCCACATAGACACTCACCCACATGACAAGGAACATTCACACACATCATTGTCCAGGGGGCGTACACATCATTTGGACACTCTCACCACAGCTCCACTCAACTCACACACATCTGTGGGTACAGTCACCTGTCACACCGGGGGGAACACTGAATCACCACAGGACTCTAGAACAAGAATGGCCAAGAGGATTAGCCATGCTGAATGTGCCATGCACCATGCAATGAATGTCACAGTAAGCACAATGCAAGTGAGGAGTGCACACATGAACCACATCATGCTCTGCATGACAGACCTAAGCCATTCCCCCCCCCCGGGACCCACTCTAAACAACATTGCATGTCTGTCACACCTGGACACAATGCCAGAAGTGCCAGTCACAAAAAGAAGGGGCACAGTCAAAGGTAGCGGAGTCAGCACTCCCCTGCTCCCCTGGTCTACCATACAGGCTGGGGAACTGTGGAAGGATGACGTCCAGCAACACCTCATTCTCCTCCTGGGTGAAAGGCTGGGCCCTCGCCACAGTCCTTGACATGGTGCCAGAGGAAGCCAAACAGCAGCAGTGGTGTCGATGAAAGGTTGTGCAGGCAAGTGCCCTCTCATGGGTTCTGGCTGACTTATATCTGCCTTGCTGGGCTATTTCCTTTACAGGAGTACAGAGTGATTGGTCAGACTCATTTGCATCCTACGTTTCCTCCAATCCCTTTGAACATACACCAGTGACAGCATTAGCATTTTTTCAAATTAGCTGCATCATGTCAAGTCAACAACCACTTTGCAACAATGTATAAGCTGGCCAACTGCTTTTTCCAGGCCACATGATGGAAAAATTTGATCTTGAAACTGGGTATCCATGACAACCAGCATGCATTTAGGCCCTAATACGGGCCGTACACGCGTGTGTAGGGGTCGTATCCCTATGGTAGTGTTGCCGTAGACGTACGCCATAGTGATACGGGCCGTACACGTGTGTGTAGGGGTCGTATCCCTATGGTAGTGTTGCCGTAGGCGTACGCCATAGTGATACGGGCCGTACACGCGAGTGTAGGGGTCGTATCCCTATGGTAGTGTTGCTGTAGGCGTACGCCATAGTGATACGGGCCGTACACGCGTGTGTAGGGGTCCTATCCCTATGGTAGTGTTGCCGTAGGCGTACGCCATAGTGATACGGGTCGTACACGCGTGTAGGGGTCGTATCACTATGGCGTACGCCTACAGCAACACTACCAGAGGGATACGACCCCTACACACGCGTGTACGGCCCGTAGGCGGCTCCCTCCCATATGCACCGGTGAAGGTCTGCAAAATCTTCCTTGTGTGCTGCATGCTGCACAACATGGCAGTGGAGAAAGCTGTGCCACTCATCCTGGATCCGGATGAGCAGGAACATCCACCCGTGGAGGATGCAGGGCTTGGTCACGAGGCAAGTGATGAGGAGGAGGAGGAGGAGGACATCCGGAGTCAGCTCATACGCAACTTCTTCTCATGATGGTGAGTCCCTGGGTCTGAGTGTGCACGCTTGGAGCCTTGTGTGGCATGTGTTGCAATGTGTGTGTCCAGCTGACTGTATGCTAAGTGACTTAGAGGTGTGTTCTGATGTGTCACTCGAGTGATGATGTAATTCCACACATTTTAGCTGAGACACTCAATTTTCAACTACCATGGTGACAACCTTATACATGTAGAGTAACTGACCATGCATGCGGATGACCATCTTTTAGCTGACTTCTTGTGTGTCTCTCATCCCCTGGTAGCTGCGCATGCTGTCTGCTCGTGGCATCGTTGGGCTCCTGCTATTCCTCATGAGTATTACAACGTGTACTGAATCAGCGTTACATGCACGGACATGGTGATAAGTCTCCTTTGGGTAAGGATTGCAGCACGGCATTTTGGGGTTGGTAGTTGTTTTGAATGTGTGTGCACTGCTCCTGTGCATGTTTTGTTACTATGCATACATGTCGACTCACCATGGGGCACATGACATGTAGCATGACTCACGTGAATTGATAGTCACACTTGGTGACAGTCATCTGTAATGGGATTGTGGATTGTGATGAAGGCATCAATGTGTGTGAAACTTCCCTCGGAAACATACGGGATGCTACGGGTTGACATAGTGTGGGACATCCCCATAAGAGGATCAATGGGGAATGGCAGCCTCTCCGTGTGCAGCAGGGGATGTTTGGCTCACCCCCGTCACTTGTGTGCCAGTTCAACGGATTTACAGCATCTGTGGTGCAAAGGGGGGGGGCCAGTGTAGGTCCTACATGTTAATCCACATGACCTGTGCGTCTGTTCATATTGATGCATTTGCCTAGGTTTGAGCCTGAGTAATAAAGGTGTTCCTCACCATCCAAGGTGCCTCATCTCTGTCGATGCAGGTCTCTTGCCACTGTGCATGCGGCATCTCTGGCATAGTTGTCAGAGATTGTGCATTTGAGTCTATGTGTAGATTAGCAACATGCATGCTGTTCTTCATGGATTTGATTCTCTATTGTGCATGAAGTCCATGGCTGTGTATGTATTTTGGCATCTCTGTCCCCACAACGGGCACTCAACACCTGCTGAGGGTGTGTTTCCTGTGCGCTGCTCGGCCTTCAGTTTCCTGATCCGGTGTCAGTCATCTTGTGTGATTGTGCATCCACTGTCTCTGGGTGTGCCATGGTGAACCGGACACTCCTTCCTTTACATACACCTGTAGCAGTTGTCCTTTCTGACATCTTTGTCTTTGTGTGCAACTTGTGGCATGGTTTCAAGGACATGCCGCCTGCTGCTGCAGGCCCTGCAGCAAGGCACACAAACTTTCCGGATTTGGCAACACACACGCCTCTAAGATGCTACTCCCTTCCTCCCTCCACCCATTCATTTGGGTGTCATCAGCTTGTCTGTGACACAGTTGCGGCCACGCGGTGCCAAAGGCTGGGCCGTCTGCACATGCAACGTGCACATTGCATGACCCGCATGTCCTTGCATGACCCACATCACACTACAGTATGATGTTGTAGCCACCCTCCAAGCAATGTCCATCCGAAAAATCTACCGCCTGCACTCAGGCATACACTGAGCGCACACACAACACCTTTGCATGATGAGTGTGCAACTCCAACTGCCTACACAGCGCTGCCACGCCTTCCAGGCCCTGTCACACCAACAAGGTCATGTCCCTCCTACTCCCCACTGGCTCTGTACCCCAGCAAGGCCATGGGAGTGGGACTCACAGCCTCTGCATGTAGTATGGTGTCGTTGTCTGGCACATGGCACAGGTATCATCTGTCAGCGTGTCAATCTACAATGTGTTCAGGATCCCCCTCTGCACCATCACATGCGCACAGCACCTCATCATCATCTCGTGTGCCATTGACAGTCAGGTGCTCCTCACCCTCACCAAAGACGCAGACATTGCCAGTTCTCACATTCAATAATGCATGAGATCCATTGGTGGATGGCTGAGCATCAGCCACCTGAGGCAGGACTTGTACAGGACTGAGGTCATCATCTGAGGATTCTCCCCTTACAGCTGGCTCAACTGCTTGTGTCCCACCCGCAAGAGCCCTGCACAAGCAGCCAGTGGCCACGCACACAAGCTGGTGTGCATCATGGATTGCTCGCTCACATTTGCCATGCTAATCACCAGCATCTGTACCTAAAGGCTGCAACACCCTCTGCATTATGCACATGATCCCCAGATCGATCCACTCCAAGGCAAGACAGACCATCCCCCAGGTCCACGACGACATCCGTGTCAAATACTACCCTGCCCTCTACGGAGCAAGTACATTCAAACTCCCAGGAAACTTGTCCACATCCAGGGTGCATCTGCACAGCTCAGCTTCAACATCCGGCGCCCCAGCCACATCACCATCCAGCAGAGATAGCTGCAATGGATCACTGTCTGCTGCAGGATGACCTTCACACTCCACACCCACACTCAGGAGGCAGGCCACAACCCCGACCCCAAACCAACCTTGTACCACTGTCATCCAAGACACCATTGGGCCATCTCCGTGCATCCAACCTTTCCCTGGCCACCATTCTTCACATCCACCTTACTCCAGCATGCAGGACATAGTTCTCCCACCTGGCCAAACATACCTGGGACTCCCTCCCCGGGAAACTCCACATGAGCCATGACCTCTGCACCTTAATGATAGTCTTCCAAATAGGTCTGTCCTCACAGTATTGCAAGACCCCCTCAGCAGGTTGAGACCATCACGGGTGAGTATTGTGCTCCATTTCTGTATTGAATGATACATTGTGACCCATGTGTGTCCTGTGCCAGACTCAGATCCCAGGGTATGGATGGGTGGAGTTAGTTCAATAGTTTGACATTTACACACACAGATGTTGTGAACTAATGCAAAATCACTGCAACATCTCATGACTTAAATAAACTTTTATTTGCGGTGGGGTACGTGTTTTGGTAGATAAAAAGAGGTGCTCGCCGGGTGCCTACAATCCAAAGTTCACAGGGGGAGATGGGATCCTTTGCATTGGAAGTCATCAGAGTCCAGACCACAGTGTTGGTCATCATTGGTCAGACTGTGACCAGCAAGTCCATGTGGCAGAGAATGTCATTGAATGAGGTGCTGCTGTTGCGCCAGAGGTGCCAGGTGCCAGGCCAGGTGACCTGGGAGATGTGGATGGTCCGCTGACTCTCACGGTCTTTTCCGTGGATGACCCACCTTCCTGGGGGACCCTCTGATGCAGGCCTTGACGATGTTTGTGATGCTCCATCAGACAAATCTTCCTCCCTCCCTGTGGCTGGTGGTGGTCTTCGCCTGGTGACACAGGGAGGGTTGGCCATGTTGTCAGCGAACCGACGGAGTGAACGGCTCATGTCCGTTTGCACCACCAGGAGCTCAGCCAGTCTTGCCTCCATCCGTCCTTGGTGTTGTTGTTGACTGGCATGTTGCTCGGCCTGCAGGTTCTTCATCTCGTCGACGGTCCCCTTGATGTCTGTGAGGGTGTCCACTACCTGGCTGATGCCCCTGGTGTCACGCCGGTATGTGTCCAGGATGTGGCGTATGTGTGACATACCGGTTCCCTCAGCTGGCTGGTCAGGTTCTCGCCTCCGCCTGCCTCCACTCTCACCACCCCTGCCCACACGAGCCGGGCCTGCCGTTGTGGGCACATCGGGTCTACGAGACCCCTGAGGGATGGCATTTGCAGGGTTGTCTGCCTCCTCCTGGGTGCCCGGAGAACCTTGTCCCTCCTGGTCAGACAGGCTCTGTTGTTCAGTGCGAGCAGGGCTCCTGGGTGTTTCCTGGGATGTGGCACAGATGTACCTGAAGCAGGTGCTGCAGGGGCTTGGGCACCAGAGGGGCCAGGTTGGTTGGGGTCATCCACGGAGAGGTGAGAGTCGTCGCTGCCAGTGGGATCATCTTCACGCCGAGCCTGGGCCTGTGATTGTTCCCCCCCCAGTGTTGGGGGGAGATCCATGACGTTGCCCTGTGTGTGAGAGAGAGACAATGTTAATGGTGTTTCATGCGACATCCATGTTTCATGCATATTCAAGTTGCCAAAGTTCCTCCAGGTAGTTGGATATGCCTAGCATTCCTCTCAATGTACACTTGTGGATGGGTATGTTGCGGGGGACAGATTGATATGTTCTCCTGAGTGTTTGACCTGTCTAATTTATGCTAGGATGCTTATTTGGCTATGGATTGGTCTTGTTGTGTCACATGTCCATTGTGGGAGTGGCTAAATCCGTTGCCTGCCCGGGGGGGTGCTTGTGTAAGGGGTGGGGGGGGTGTGACCGGGCATGATGTTGGGTGTAGTGTGATTCGGCATTGGGTCTCCCAGGTGATGTGTCTGTCCCCTCATGGTGCATGCTGGCATGACAGTGAGTGTGAGTTCCTGTGCTAGGTATGTGAGCTTGTGGAGTTGGTGTTTGAGTGTACAGTGGTCACAGGAGGGCCTTTGTGCTGTCTACAGCAGGGCCAAGTGTCAGCTACCATGTCAGTACTTGGCCAGTCCCTGTGCATTGAGCATGGTGCATGGGTATGTCCCTAGGCCATATGGGCTGAGGGCATTGGTGTCTGCTTCTGAGTTGCACAATGTGTTTTGTGAGCCCCACCCTCCCAGCATCGCGGACATCCAGTGTTAGGTTTGTGTTTCGTGTAGCCTGTGACTTGGCATGGACCCGTTAGTGGCATGTGCGTGGTTTTTGAGTGTGGTTGTGTCCGGTGAGGGCTTTGGGGTAGTTGCGTGCATTAGTTGTTGGGGTGTGGATGCCGTTCCCCCCATGTTACGTCAGTTGTTTGTGTACTCACCAGGCTCTGCGACTCCTTCAAGTCCGTGTACTCCCACCGGCGGAAGCGTGGCCATCACCTTCTCCTCCCAGGGATGGTAATGTACTGGTCTGCGGGGCAGCCCACCTCCAGTGATGTTACTCTGGGCATGTTCTTCGTTCATTTTGCGCTTGACTGCCCTCCGCAGATCGTACCACCTGGCTTGGCATTCATGCCTGGTCCTTCTGATGGGCGCAACAGCATTGACCCGATCGACGATCCTCTGCCACATGGCTGATTTCTCAGCTATGCTGGTCTGTCTGACCAATGTTCCAAAGAGCTGTGGCTCGACTCTGATGACTTCATTGACAAGGATGTCCAGCTCCTCCCTTGTGAACTTTGGATTCTTGTCTCTGGGCATGGTGTGGGGTGTGGGTGTGGATGGTTGTGGGTGTCTGGGTGTGGATGTGACGGTGTGGGTGTGAATGTGAAGAGGGGGTCTTTGTGAAGGTGGTTGTGTGAAGGTGTGTAAGTTTAAGGTGTAGTTAAGGTGTAAGTAAGGTGCAGTTGTTTGTCTGTGGGGTCTGGCAGCAGTGGGTCTGTTGCAAAGGCTCATGGTTTGTGTGTGTGGGCCCTTTTTATTGGTCCATTTGTGGGTGTGGCTGGGTTTGAACTTTTGGTGGGTGTGTTATAAGAAGTGGTTGTGGTTTGGGCCTCTGTTTGCCTGTTTGGATGTGGCAGGTCAGTGTTTTCGATGTGTTTTATCCTGTAGACGTGTTTTGTGGTATTGCGCAATTTGAATTGACCCTCCTTGTGCTGTTTTACAGTGTCCTGGTTCAGTGCGAGTCGTTTTCGCGTATGTAAGGTGCGTACATACGCTATGTTGTTGTACAGTGATCACATATGCAATGGTATTGTACTATTCGTACATATACGCGATGCTGCGTGAGGGTGCTGGTGTACGGGCCTGGGGTACGGTGCGTACAGGCACGGGGCTGGGGTACGGTGTTGGGGTACTGGGCGTACAGGTACGGGGCTGGTGTATGGGCATGGGGTACGGTGCGTACAGGCACGGGCATGGTGTACGGGCCTGGGGTACTGTGCGTACGAGCACAGGGCTGGGGTACGGTGTTGGGGTTCAGTGTGTACAGGCACGGGCATGGTGTACGGCCTGGGGTACGGTGCCTACAGGCACGGGCATGGTGTACGGGCCTGGGGTACGGTGTGTACAGGCACAGGCATGGTGTACGGGCCTGGGGTACGGTGCGTACAGGCACGGGGCTGGGGTACGGTGTTGGGGTACGGTGCATACACGTAGGGTGCTGGGGTACAGTGTGGACATGGGGGTACAGTGCTGACATACGGGGGTACGGTGCTGACATATGCGGGGGGAGGGGGGAGCTGTGCGACTCGTACACGGGCACAAGTATAGCCGTGTACATGAGTGGTCCATCGTTCGCTCCGTACGGGCCATTTTCCATGCGGTTGTATATTCGGACGGACGGTACGGATCGTACTTGTACGCTCAGACTTCTGTTTTACGATTTGCACGTAAAACTGTCCGGATCCATCTCGTAACATTTTCCCGACGCGACTCGTATTATTTTTTAACGTACGAATCGTACTTCGCCGGTTGTAGGGCACTTGTACGAATCGTACGTAAAAATATACGGATACGAGTCGTGCGCAAATTTTTCCTACCGGATCAGAATCGGCACCTTAGTTGTTCTTTCAAGTTTCCTAACTGCATTACATCTTCTTGAGCTTGATGCATTGCTGTTTCCACCTCATTCATGGCAATTGCTGCATCATTTTCAACAATTGGTTGCAGAACTTTGACTGTCTTGAGAACTGTCTCTAGCAATCTCAGCTGCAATTGTAGCTTCTTGATCAATTTCATCATTCAAAATTTTCACATAATTTGCAAAACCACTGCATTGTATGCTATCTTTACAAGCATTCAATGAATCTTCATAGCTCTGAAAACCTCCAAGTAATTCCAGTTCTGAACGCCAAGGTTTGAACATTTGCAAAAGGGCTAAATAGTAAAATTCCCTTTTATCAGCAGTGTTGCAACTCAGTTTCCTGTGATTAATTAAATTTCCTTTCCTTTGTTTCACCAAACATCCTTCGGAACCAATCACTGCATATTTTCCATCATTGATGTTCTCTGTAGTATTCCGTTTAAAAGTGTAGTTTTGCAGCACTTCATAGAGACACATGTTCTCAAGATGATGACTTCTATTTGGGTAATATGTGTCCAACATATTCGTTTTCAAAATATCTGTACTTTCTGGTTCTTTTTCTGCTAAATATTCAATTTCTTGAACAGATTTCAGTACCTGATTTCGCATCGCTGCAAGACCTAGACTCACCCAAATGATTCTTCTACTTTTGGAGTATAGACTTGCAGATGATAACCGATCTGAGCATTCATATGCTCCAATTTCACGATGCGACAACATCTTCAAACTGAAACTGTATAATTTCTTACTTAGAGTCTTCTCGTGAGATATCTCTTCCCACATTTCTTTCATTTCCGTCTTTTCTGATTTAGTAATGTAGGACGTTACATATCGAGCAGCAGCAATGGAATTGTCCGCAACATACTGAATATCCATGTTAGCATTCCACATGGATAAAATAACTGGATTGTAGTCATTTATGTATTTTGACTCTTCGCTTCTTCTTAACTTGTAGGTATTTTTCGGAGACTCTCTTGTGATGGTATGTCGCATAGCTAACAGAAAACTGTTCACTCTTCCTTTGGATAATAGAGGACGTGGAACTCCAAAACGACATTTGGTATAGAACTTATCCTTAGACTTGTACTTTCATCGACAGTATTTTCCACATCTATGGCTTTGGAATCGTAAGACTTGTTGTTTTAAGTTTTTATCTTCTCTGCTATTGGGTACAGCACATGTGGCATAATCTTCAATGGAAGACAAAACAGTATCATCTGAATCTGTTCCAAATTTGGGGTCGTCCTTGATCCATAACAACATATGTATATGAGGAGCACCTCTTGCTTGATACTCCTTTCTCCAAAAGAAAGCCACAACTTCTCCAAGAGGAGGATTCTTTTTATTGCAGATAAAAGACATCATAGCTTCAAATCTATGATTGAAATATCTACATACATTAACAGGATCCAAAGAGCACAATTCTCCAGGTGTCTTGTATTCAATATTTTTTATATTGGAATTTGCCTCTCGAAGAAATTCAAGTAAATCATCCCAAGCATACTCAGCACAGCTTGGTGTAACAAACCATGTAGGAGTTCCAAAGTTCCATAGCATACATTTCTGTTCTCCATGACGACGGTACCAATATTCATTAGTCCCACGCTGACATGCAATCAGATTAATCAACTGAGATTCTAAATGATCATCTCTCTGATGCACTTTATCCATAAAATCCTTTGCAGTTACATTTTGCAGATGCATTCCAGTTTTTAAAATGTGATTTACTGCATTTGAAAGTCCAGACAAGTCACTTTCAAACAGAAGATGAAACATATAAGGGATACATTGTCGAAATCTTGGATCTTCTGCATATAAACTTGTTGTCTGATATTCAGATGCAGGAATCTGCACAGGACGTTCATCATATCGTCCACCTTTTCCTGTTGGAAACAACTGCGGGAAACAACGAGCTTCCAAGCTCTCTTCCCATACACTCATGGGACTTCCTCTTGCTTTTTTCATTTGGAACAACTCAATCGTATTCCCCATCACTTCTTTGGAATGAAGTGGATGTACACTGTAATGTTCATAGATTTCTTCACATCTGGACATGTCCACGTTTTCAATTTGTCCACTTAATGTTTCAGTGTCTTCTGCTAAATCTATTTCTTCTTCTCCTACAAACACATTTCTATAGTACTCATTATTTTTTATCAGATACAATGTTGCCTTTTGCACTTTTCTAACATCCACTAACTCTTGCCAGATTTTCTTATTCTTAGTAGGAACACCATTAACTAGAATGACTAGTGGTTCATTTTCTGCATGGTCTACACCAATAGTTTCAATGTTTTACTTTAAATCTAACGGTAAATACACAGCTCTTCCTTTCAATCCTCTTTGTAAGTCTGATGGAGGCAATTTACCTGTTTTAGGTTCCATACGAACAAAAGCCTGAAACGGGTGTACACATTGAATGAGAATAAACTCATAGGTATTCTCATCTAATTTGTTATAACAATATTTGCAAATACGCTGCTCAGATCCCAAATCAAAACAATCCTCTACCAACAAATAAGTTGCAAATTCCTTCCACTTATCATTATTTTCTGTTTCACTTTTAAAATACAGATTGACACTCCTAGACTGATTTTTATAGGGAGTTCGCCGACAACAAATACAAGAAACATTTGGTCTTTCACCTGAAATTACCTTAAACTTTGTGATTTGATCTTCAAAATTTTTTGTAATCATGGGTTCTACATTGTCTTCAACATTTTGTTCTACTAATGTGTCAGTTTCTGCACTCTCTTGTGAGGACCGAAGTAACAAAACTCAATATCATCACAAACCTTCTTCACATCTGATACTGACCCACGCAAAAGAGCACTGTTCAATTCATTTAACTTTAGTGCTGGACTTTTTGCATAATACAATCTTCTCACTAACTTCCGCATTTGAGTATGATGTACTGCCAACATCCTGAAATAGTGAAAAACACTTTGACAAACTTTCCTAGAAAGACAAGCCAGAGAATGACCTTGCAAACCAGTATTTTTTCTCACTCTGCAAGGGTTTAGTCCTTGCTACACCTTAATCTTTTGTTTAACACTTTTTTTACTATATGCTCGTAAGAAACTGCATAATTTATCAATAGATTCTTGTTGTACACTACAAATACTACTGCAATCCCAAGTGTACACAGGGTCTTTAGGACGTCTCCCTAGAACTTCATCAGCTATCACTTCTTCTGCATTTCTTTCAACCATTTTCTCTTTGTCAATTGGACAACCATTTCTAACCTCATAACCTCGACCACTGGTGTCAACTGCATGCAATAAATTATTGCTCTGTAAATAACTCTCTTCATTAAAGAAAGGCTCTGAACTTGAACTGTGTTTCCATTCACCCAAAAAAACATCAAAAAAATGTGTTCTGTTAATTACTCTTTTCCTCCTACTTTTGGCCTTCATTAAATGGATTGGTTTATCTAGTGATCGAATTCTGTTTAATACTAAAATGAATAGTTTCCTTTTTACTTTAAAAGCCTTTTCAACAATGGTTTCAATATGCTTCTTCTTTTTATAAAATAGAGCTCTCTTTTTATATTTCTTCACATCTTTCGGCAAATTATGTACTACTCTCTTGTAAAATATTTTTTTACGTATTTCTTTATACTGATTTTGCCTTCTTTTACCATACTTCGTCTCCTTTGACTGCCCATTTGCTTTTTTGCTTTTCCTATTATTTTGAATATTTTTTCTAGTTGAAGCATTCTCAGAGGTTTCAGCATTCTATACATTCTGTCTGGTCCTACAAACATTTTTAATAAATTGGTTTGTGATCTTACCCGAATTTTTTTTCTTTTTAGCCACATTATGTTGTTCATTTAATACTTGTGGTTGATTTTTCTTCAAGTAACTGTCTTTTTTCTGTTCTTTTCTTTTTCTTACTTTGTCCGGCATGATTTCTCTATTTTAATGGTGATAGACAGTATCTGTAAAAATTAATCACAAATAAATGTATATTAATATCTTTATAAATTATACTTTTCTATTACTATACAAACACATTTTATATAAATACTGATTAAGAAATTATAGGCCTGAAGCACAAGTGTGACGGTGGTTAGACCGCTACATGCATAGTGCATACTACTTTGAAGCAGTTCATGCCCTAAAGCCTGCCTCACTGAAAGAGTACATGCTTAATGACTGAATGATTACAGTACTATAAGGATAGACACTGGGTGAATTCACAGTTGTTTGAATTTTACTTTACTGAATAGATTACTAAATGCTACTGAAAGACTCACTATGGGTTTGCAACAGCAGTCACAGTGTGTTTGCTGGAGTGTATGCATAGTGACTGTGGAAATGTAGGCCTGATGCACAAGTGTGAAACTGATTAGACCACTACATACATAGTGGATAGTTATTTCAAACAGTCCTTGTGAAAAGGCATGCTTCACTGCACGAGTACCTGGGTACTGACTGAAACATTAGAGTAATGCAAGGAGAGTGCCTGAATGAATCTTTTAAGGGTTTGGGTTTTTGCGCAGTGAATAGATTAGTGCATGGTGTCGGATGAGTCACTGGAGGTGTGCAAGGGGAGTGTTAGTGTGTTTATTGGAGTTTATAGATACTGACTGGTCAATTGAAGGTGTGAAAGACAATTGTGTAGGTGGTTAGAGGCCTCCATGCATAGTGGATAGACATTTGAAGTACTCCATGTGCTAAGGCCGGGTTCACTACATAAGTACCTGGGTACTGACTGAATCATTCGTGTACTACAAGGAGAGTGTCTAGCTGAATTTATAAGTGGTTCGCTTTTGAAGTAGTCAATGGATTAGTACATGATGTTGAATTGGTCACTGGAGGAGTGTAAGGGGACTGACAGGGTGTTTGCGGGAACTGTATGAAAACTGACTGGGGTATTGAAGGTCTGAAAGACAAGTGCATTGCTGGTTAGAGGCCTGCATACATAGTGCATAGATGTTTGAAGCAGTGCATGTCCTAAAGCTGGGTTCACTACATAAGTACCTCAGTACTGACTCAATCATTAGAGTACTTCAAGGAGAGTGAGTGGGTAAATTTATTACTGGTTGGGTTTTGGCGCAGTGAATAGATTATTACATAGTGCTGAATTGGTCAATGGAGAAGTGTAAAGAGAGTGACAAGGTGTTTGCAGGAACTGTATGAATACCAACTGGGGTATTGAAGGTGTCAAAGACAAGTGTGTAGGTGGTTAGAGGCCGACATGCATAGTGGATAGGCGTTTGAATCAATCCATGTGCTAAGGCCTGCCTCACTCCATTAGTACTTGGGTACTGACTGAATGTTTAGAGTATTGCAAGGAGAGTGCCTGGATTAATTTATAAGTGTTTGTTTTTTGGCACAGTTAATGGATTACTTCATGGCACTGAATAAATCACTGGAGAAGTGCAAAGGGAGTGACAGGGTGTTTGAAAAAACTGTATGGATAGTGACTGGGATATTGATGGTGTGAAAGACAAGTGTGTAGGTGTTTAGAGGCCTGCATGCATAGTGGATAGGCGTTTGAATCAATCCATCTGCAAAGGCCTGCCTCACTCCGTTAGTACTTGGATAGTAACTGAATGTTTAGAGTATTGCAAGGAGAGTGCCTGGGTGAATTTATAAGTGTTTGGGTTTTGGCACAGTAAATGGATTACTACATGGTGCTGAATGAGTCACTGAAGGAGTGTAAGGGGAGTGACAGGGTGTTTGCAGGAACTGTATGAATACTGTCTGGGGTATTGAAGGTGTGAAAGACAAGTGTGTAGGTGGCTAGAGGCCTGCATGGATAGTGGATAGACGTTTGAAACAGTCCATGGGCTAAGGCCTGGGTCACTGCATGACTACCTGGGTACTGACTGAATCATTAGAGTACTGCAAGGAGAGTGCCTGGGTGAATCTTTTTAAGTTTTTGGGTTTTGGCGCAGTTAATAGATTAGTACATAGTGCCAGATGAGTCACTGGAGGTGTGCAAGTGGAGTGACAGGGTGTTTATTGGAGTTTGTAGATACTGACTGGGCAATTGAAGGTCTGAAAGACAATTGTGAAGGTGGTTAGAGACCTCCATGCATAGTGGATAGGCGTTTGAATCAATCCATGTGCTAAGGCCTGCCTCACTCCATTAGTACTTGGATACTAACTGAATGTTTACAGTATTGCAAGAAGAGTGCCTGGGTGAATTTATAAGTGTTTGGGTTTTGGCCCAGTAAATGGATTACTACATGTGCTAAATGAGTCACTGGAGGAGTGTAAGAGGACTGACAGGGTGTTTGAAGGAACTGTATGAATACCGACTGGGGTATTGAAAGTGTGAAAGACAAGTGTGTATGTGGTTAGAGGCCTGCATGCATAGTGGATAGGCATTTGAATCAATCCATGTGCTAAGGCCTGCCTCACTCCATTAGTACTTGGATAGTAACTGAATGTTTAGAGTATTGCAAGGAGAGTGCCTGGGTGAATTTATAAGAGTTTGGGTTTTGGCGCAGTAAATGGATTACTACATGGTGCTGAATGAGTCACCGGAGGAGTGTAAGAGGAGTGACAGAGTGTTTGAAGGAACTGTATGAATACCGACTGGGGTATTGAAGGTGTGAAAGACAAGTGTGTAGGTGGTTAGAGGCCTGCATGCATAGTGGATAGGCGTTTGAATCAATCCATGTGCTAAGGCCTGTGCCTGGGTGAATTTATAAGTGTTTGGGTTTTGACGCAGTAAATGGATTACTACATGGTGCTGAATGAGTCACAGAAGGAGTGTATGGGGAATGACAGGGTGTTTGCAGGAACTGTATGAATACTGTCTGGGGTATTGAAGGTGTGAAAGACAAGTGTGTAGGTGGTTAGAGGCCTGCACACATAGTGGATAGGGATTCATGAAAAGTGAGGATTAGTACTAATTTACAGGGACATTCACTGGCATGTTTTTCAAATAAAGTGTGCTGAAGCACCTTTCATCATTTCGGAATTTTAGCTGTTCACCAATCTAAAATGTGAAATTTAGTTAGGAAACTTTACTATGTGAAATCTCCTGCCTTATGTTTAGGAGAAATGAATAGAACTTTTTTGCATAGTACAGTAGCAGAGGTAGAAAAAGATTGTGAAAATGTTCAGTTCGTTGTTTGGTCCAGAACAGGAGTCTATGGAAATTGAGGAGCTGGTATGTGCAGGTGTAGAGGAAAAGGAGACAGGTCTTAGGGGCCTATTAGGACGGTGGGCGTACCTGATTCTGCCTGCCATCCTAGCAGGAATGGGAACGCCCGCCTGCCATGCGGCGGTCCTGCATCCCTGATCATGATGCGACCGCCACCGCGGCGGACCCATCTGGCATTTTAACATTGCGGCGGGTGCTGTTGGCTGCAGCACCCGCTGCAATGGTAAAATGCCATGTTGTGCATTTCCATGCACAATGTGGCAGGCACTGCATGGACATGTAGGGGAAGTGCACCCCCCCACACCCTTGGGGGCCCGCAACGGGCACCCAAAGCAAGTACTCGCCAGTCTTTCCATATGGTTTCTATATGGTGGCGGTGCATTCTAGGCACTGCCACCATATATGAGCCCCAGCTCCGCCCGCTGGCAATTGTAACAGTTGCCGACCGGCGGAAAAGCGTCAGATGGACTTTCCGTCTGCCGCGATACCCACCACAATCGTAATATGGCGGTGGGTAATTCACGTTACGATGGCGTGATGGTCTCCACTGCCGTCACGGCGTTGGCGATCGTTATGCCATCATAATCACCCCCTAAGTGTTTACAGAAGAGATTAGGAAGTTTAACACAGTTTCTTCTGAGTAACCAAACAGTGTTTGTATTTGTTGTCGATGCACTCACTACAAAAGCCAAAATCGGAATGTAGCTGTTTTTTCAAACACTGAAAAGGAGAACATAGAAAATTAAGTTTGCTGTTTACTTATTTGTGGAGGAATATTTTGAGTTGTCCACACAACAAATTATATGTAAGTGCTGCTATAATAAGTTAAAGGATAACAAAAGGCCAGCTAGTAAATGGTGTGCATACCAAGAATAAAAGAATCTGACAAGATTTACTGGATGTTAGTAAAGTAAAATAAGAGACATTATACCTGGTTCAAAATAATAATAATTATTAAAATGTTGATGTGGTTCGAGATGTAACATATCTGGAGGATGAAACTTTACCATCAAGTGGACAGATTGAAAAAGTGGATCAATCCAGATGAGAAGAGATTTATGAACACGACAGCATCTATCCCATGCATTCTAAGGAAGTAATCGGTGATGTATTCATGTCTTTCAAATGAAACAAGAAAAAGGAGATCCTATGGGTGTGTGGGAGAAAAGTTTAGAAACTCGCTGTTTTCCACAACTGTTTCCCTCTGGAGCAGGTGGTCACTATGATGATAATCCCGTACGGATACCAGAAGCTGAATACCAGTCAACCAGAATATTTTCAGAGGATCCAAGATTTTGTCAGTGTATACCCTACATATTCCATCTTCTGTTTGAGAGTGACTTATCTGGACTTCCATAAGCTGTAAGCCACATACTGAAGACACGAGTTGTTCTTCAAAATCGCTCTGCAAGGGAATTCCTTGGTAAAATCCATAGAAAGGATGAAAACTAGGCCTGGGCGTAGTTCGCGAAGTAGCACTTCGCGAAGCTACGCAAAGTGAAGTTCGCACTACGCGAGCTACGCGTAGCACTTCACGAACTGCGTAGTAGCTTGTTCGCACTGTGCCAGATGTCGTTTTCAATGATTGCACAGTGCGGACAAGCAACCGGCACTGTGCAATCATTGAAAATGGCATCTTGCACAGTGCGAGCTGTAGTTTTCTGCTGCTCGAGTAGATTTTTACTCGAGCTTCAGCTTTCTCAACGCGAACTGGTAGTTTCTCATCGCGAGCGGTCGCGAGCATACGCGACCACTCGTAATGAGAAACCTGACCTCCTCGCGTTGGGAATCTCGCCAGAAGGTTTATTTTCCATGCTGGCGATCGCCAACTTGAAGTTGCTGATCGCGAACAAGGAAAAAGTCTCGCCGGGATGTCATTTTGCTTGCTCGCGGTCGCCAACTTGACGTTGAGGACCGCGAGCAAGCAAAAAATGACCGCAGCACTACGCAACACTACGCTACTCGTGTTCGCACTGTGCTACGTGCAGTTCGCGTAGTGCGAAGTAGCGCGAACTTCGCAAACTACGCGAGCGTAGCGTAGTGCTTTGCCCAGGCTTAATGAAAACTAGGAATACAGCTTGATTAATTTGATGGTATGCCCACATGACATCAACAAGTATTAGTATTACCGTCATGGAGAGCTAAAATGTATGTTGAGAAATCTAGGTGCACCTACTTGATTTCTGACACTCAGTTGTGCTGAGTACGCCTGAGATGACCAGCTTGAATTTTTTAGAAAAGCAAACTCAAGCATTGAGGACATCAATCTAAAGACAGCAGGAGAACTTTGCTCCTTAGATCCTGCTAACGTTTGTAGATATTTTACTCACAGTTCAGTTTTTAAGCCATGCTGTCTTTCATCTGCAACAAAACAAATCCTCCTCTTGGTGAAGTAAATGATTTCTTTTGGCGAAAGGAGTACCAAGCAAGAGATGCTCCTCATGTTCACATGCTGCTATGGATAAAAGATACACCAAAATTTGAAATGGGCAGTGATGAGTCTGTACTCTCTTTTATGTTTAAATCGTTTTTATTGTTTCCTTATATCTACATAAAATAAAGTACATATACTCTCACTGTTAGACCTGGCACCATTGGCGCGGGTCTCCCTTCCATTTTTGCTGTTGCCTCAGGTGTTTTTGCTGGTGTTAGATGCTTTGGGCACTGTGCCACTGCTGCCCAGTGCCACAGTGCAAGTGCTCCCTACTGTAAATGAATGTATTGATTAGTGATTCCATGATTGACTGATTTGGTTTACGTGTCAGACCCTAGTATAGTGCACTGAGTGTGCCCAGGGCTGGTAAATCCAAATGCTGCTGGTGGGCTTGCAGCACTGTTTGTGCCACCCACAGAAGCAGCCTTGTAAAATGTGTCTAAGGTCTGCCATTGCAGAGCCTGTGTGCAGTCTGGTACTGTCATGCTGACTGGGCAAGTGCACCCACTTGCCAGTCCACACACCTTCCCTTTTCTTCATATCAGACACCCCTATGGTAGGCCCAAGGGCAGGGTGCATTGTAAGTATAAGGTAGGACATGCCCTGATGTGTGTGGCATGTCCTAATAGTGAATTACAGTCATTTTCGTTTTTCACTATTGCAAGGCAACCTATTCTCCATAGGCCAGAATGGGCTGTTAGATTATTACATGTTTATAAACTTAACTGACTCAGAGAACATGGTAGGTTTTAACATTCTGTGTTTGAAAATACCACTTTTAGAAGGTAGGTATTTTCTTGCCTAACCTTTCAAGCCTGCCTCTGCTAGGTTGTGTATTGCTTTGTCTGGTTTCTGTGAGTGACAGGGCTGGGGGATTCCAAGAGACAGGATGAGTCAGCCCAGTGGTGAATAGAGAGATCTGAATCTAGATGGGAGGGAGGGGTTACACCTGAACCTTGAATAGGGCTGTGCCTGCCTTCCACAATGCTGGCTCCACCTCCTGTGGGGCGTCTGATGTTTCTGCCTTACACTGTGAAAGGAAAGGAGAAGTCTGGTAAACAGAGTGCTCAGGAACTGGTTTGGACCAGGCAAAGGCCCCTCTCCCCTCAGGGAACAAAGGATTTTGGGGTGTAAGTAGTGGTACCCTGATCCCAAGAATTTAGATCACTTTTGGAACAAGAAGAAACCTTTACTGAGGAGCGGAACCTGAAGAAACTGAGGAGAGACTATCCCTAAGCTGAAGTGCTGCTTGGCAATTGGCCTGCAGTGGTTTGCCCGACTGCCAAAGGAAGGAGAAGAGACTTTGTGTGCTTATTTCAACTTGTAAGGATCTCCAAGGGCTTGGAACAGAGCTTGCCTCCTGCTGAAGTCTCAGGAACAACAGACTTCAACCCCCAGCTCCCCAGAGTTCTTTGGAAGTGCCTGCTGCTGTTTTGGGCCTTCTGAGGGACTGCGTGTCGCAAGGAGCTGAAAGCGCGACTCAATGAAGCCGAAGCGTGTCGCCGTCGCTGCTGCTGCTGTCGCACTTCTGAACAAGGCTGTCGCTGCTGGAGTTGTCGCTCTGCACCGCATCGAGAGAAGCGTCTCGCAACAAAGAGGAAGCGTGTCCCCATCGCTGCTGCCTGCTGTCGCACTTCTGAACAAGGGGGGGCACTGCTGGAGTTGTCGCACTGCACCGCATCGAGAGAAGGGTCTCGTAACAAGGAAGAAGCGTGTCGCCGTCGCTGTTGCTGCCGTCGCACTTCTGAACAAGGGTGTCACCGCTGGAACTGTCGCATTGCACCGCATCGAGGAAAGCGCCTCGCATCCCAAGAGAAGCGCGCCACCGTCGGAGCTGCTGCCATCGCATTTCTGAACAAGGATGTCGCCGCTGTAGTTGTCGCATTGTGCGGAAGCTTCATGCAAACTGGGAGAAGAGTGTCGCAGCTGAAGCTGTTGCCGTTGCACTTCTGAACAAGGGTGTCGCGGCTGCAGTCCACGCATCGAACCGAGAACTTCTCGCATACCCGGAGAAGCGTGCCGCATCTGGAAGATCGTCACGTCTTTATTTCTTTGCACCAGAACTTTGCCGTATTTCCATCGCTACGACATTGCTTGTCGTGGAAGCGCAATGCATGTAAGGTACATTGACGCAAAGTGTCGCATCTTAGGAACTGAACTGAACTAAGCTAAAAACTACCATCTTAGAGTAATAGTATTGTGTATTTTTGTTGTTTATGGTCTTGTGGTAAATCTATATAAAGTATACTTATTTTTTATATAAAACCTGTGTGGTGTCCACTTGTAGTGTTGTCACTGGATTACTGTATGTGGTCACAAATGCTTTACACACTGCCTCTGAGATAAGCCTGTCTGCTCGTGCCAAGCAGGGGTTATTGTAGGAGTGTACCCCCTTACCCTGACTAGAGGCAAGGGTCCCTATTTGTCACAAGTACCTACCTGTGCCAACTACGGACCCCCAAATCTAACACTCACCTACAACTATTGGCTTTAGAGGCATAAAGGAGAGCAAAAGAATAAAGTCTAGTGTGGTGCATTACAAGAAACAGTGATAGAGAAGGATGAACGGGGCAAGAGGGGAGAAGGTACCAGTTGGGCTATCTAGCAATTGCTATGAAGTACAAATCACTAAGGCATTTCTACTGACTAGTGATAGTATTGATTGTTTTTGAGATTTTAAGTGTCTGAGGCCAATTCTGTGAGGGGAGTTTCTTTTGGCATCAGGCGGATCATGCGAAGGTAAATCGGGCATGTCAGTTCCCTGAACTCCCTACTCAGATAGCAAATGCATGGTCCCACATCTTTTCAAATCATGGTAGTTGGTTTACTGCTATGTCTGTGAGCTTTTCCATCCCCTATAGATCCCACAGTCTGTGAAGCCAGTCTGTATGTTGAGGTATCATATCGGTGCCCCATCAGCCCAGCAAGGCTTGTTTAACTGTGGAGAAAGCAAATGTAATTGAGCGCCCTTTCAGGAATCTGAAAGGGTATGTTAAAGGGTTGGGGAGATCGAGGAGTCCATAGCTTGGGGACTTGGGGAGTTCGGTGTCAAAGATATCATCTATAGCATCTAACATCTCCTGCCAGTATTTCTGTATCTTAGAGCATTGCCACAGGATGTGTGTTTGTGTCCCGGTGTCCCCACATCCCCTCCAGCATTTGGGTTCTCTCCTCTTTTCCAGTGTGCTGTGCGCTCAGGCGTGTAGTACCAGTAATGAGATATCTGAAATAGTGTCCCTTTACCCATGGCAGATTGTGCTGCTGTATTTGCCCGTTTCTGTGTGTCTAACCATTTCTTACGTGCGAATTGTCTGCCAAACTCCTTCTTCCATCTCATCTGCGCTTTTGTTTGGCTCGTGATTGCGATGTGTTCAGAAAAGTGTATATATCTGATATCATCATCATAAAAAACTTTATTTTGATCATTCTGACCGTAAAAGTGCAACTGCAAACAGTACAAGGAAGAAGTAAAAATGCATATAGAAGTTCATTAAAAAAAATTAAAAAGTTTGAGCTCTATTAGTTAGTCTAAAAAGTGTTTTGAGAGGATAAAATTAACATATGAGGTGCCTAAAAACTGAGTAAGCAAGAATCCTCTGCCAAAATAAAAGTGAACTGCATGGGACGCCATGCTGTCTCAATGCTATGGATGGTGCTACGATCAGGACTGAAATATATTTTATCTATTAGACAAGAACAGTATAGCATTAAAGAAATACTTTTAGAAAGGAAAAAAACTAAATGAAAGTAATTACTCAATGGTAACTGCAAACAAGTTCCATTTTCATCACAGTCCTTCTGATAGCCCACATTTTACCGTGGAACTTGGCAACTGCGCCAACAACCAGGAGGCTGGAGTTTGATTTTTAAAATGTGCAGCGCTTCACAATGACAATGGGTGCCAAGCCACCTGCAAACAGGGGTAATCCATTTAGCTCTCGGACACCAGTACATAACGCAAGCAAAGAAAATGTGTCCAATTGACTTAGCAGCAATGAGACAACCTGGGCAAGACTGTGTTGTGTAGTTCCTAGGAGTCCCCCAGGACCAGCGCGTTTTGGATGACCTAAGCTGAGGGCTTGGTGTCTCAACAGCTTCTGGACACCCCCACAGGATATGTCAGCCATTAGACTAGCTAGCTCTTTAGTGCCACTACCACCCCCCTGTATTCTACAGTGGTGTAGGTAATTTCTGGCAACCATTGAATATGACAGCCCTGATTCCTCATGGACCATCTCAAAATAAAAACGTTTTTTGTAAAATAATTAACACAATTTGCTTGGAGTTATTATCCTATATTTATGCACAATGTTATTATGTATCAATATTGTCATGTTGTCCTGACATTTATGATTTCTTGATTAATGTACACTTGGCTCTAGCAAATCTTATTCCCCTTTGATGTTCATTTCCCTACGGCTAGCAATTAATTATTGTTTGTAGGGGTCCCCACTTTTCTAAATCATATGACCAGCTAGCTCTATAGTGCCACTACCACCCCTCTGTATTCTACAGTGGAGTAGGTAGTTTCTGGCAACCACGGAACATGACAACCCTGATTCCTTATGGATCGTGGAAAACAGTACATTACTTTTCGTTCAGACACTCGTGCTTGCTTTCTCACAGAAAATACACAGGATGGCGATTAGGACATTTCAATAAGTATTTATTGGTCCAGCGTCATCCTTGTGTAAAACATTTGTGCTGCGACAATCAGGAGACAGAAGCATACAAAAGAGATTGCTAGTACCAATATAATAAATAGTAGATACTTTCTACCATAGTGCTAATAAGATGAACATAAGCAGTTCAGATAAAGACAGTAGCACTTGCATATTCCTAAAATGTGCGCCCTAACAGGCACATGCATCAAGCACAAAACCGGTCGCAAACGGGCAGATTCTCAGAATCTGCCCCTTTGCGACCGGTATTTTTGCATTTGGGATGCATCATCCCAAATGCACAAATCGCTATTTAAGGAATCTCAAAATAGCGATTCCTTAAATAGCGATAGCATTTAAGGAATCCCTAATTGAGATTCCTTAAATGCAATATGCAATGCATTACAGTTTTACAAAAAGCGATTTCGCTATTAGCGTGAGCAAATTACCATGAAGCTGGACTTCATGGTAATTTGCGAAAACTTAGAAAAATGCACTTATTTGCATTTTTCTAAGTTTCATGTTGCACACACACATGCCCTTAGAGCATGTGTGTATGCAACATATGTGCAGAGTTAACATACATGGGTGCAATAGGGTGTCATTTTGACACCCTTGCACCATCGAAATTGCGGGAGCAATTTGCGAGTACCTACTGGTACTGGCAAATTGCTCCAGCAATCTCTAATTCATTCCTATGGGCCTGGAGGCCCATAGGAATGAATGGGAAGACATTCCTTAATTGCGACTCGCAATTTGCTAGTCGCAATTAAGGAATTTTTGGGAATCGCTATTTCTTTAGGGATTCCTACATGCATAGGGTTTTGCTATTCCTTAATTGCGATTCCTTAATAATCGCAATTAAGGAATCGCAAAACCCTATGATGATGCATGTGCCTGTAAGTAATTTGCCTAAATGTACCTAACCTAGATCTGTGTGTGTAGCATGTATATGCATATATGTGTGTAGCCAAGAAACCCCTAGGGAAGAATCAGCCCCCTCACCTGATGGTTGAGAATGAAGGACCCCATCTCTGCTTCACGGATGACAGCCCACAAGGGATGTCAGACTGCTGCCTGTAAAAGATTCAGCATGCAGGACCCCGTGTCAGCTTGGAAGGAATTCTCCTCTAATTTGTAGGGGGGAGTGAGAGTCTTTTATTCTAAAGTGGTCACTCCAGGGATTTTTGTAGAAGCGATATGTTTTTAAAACAACCATAAAAGTTTTGAAAACAATCACCAATGTTTTTCCAAACAAATGTTATCATGCACAGGTGGCTGTTGGCCAAGGATGGAAAAGGTGGTGACCCTTATACAGGATAATTCTGCCATGTCTGGGGACATATATATGTATATCAGGTACAGGGATTATGGTAGAATATTAAGAGCCTGGTGTCGAAGAGACAGGAGCAAGCTACTAGGTAAAAGGTCAAATAGGGGTATACATGACAGGACTAGCCTGAAGGACATGACACCCACTCCTCATAAGGTCAACAGGGTCAGCTAGATAATGATAAAGCTGGGGCCAGTAAAAGCATAAAAATCATGTGTAATTAAAATACCAAAAGCGCTTTAAAAGCCTGTTAAAATGTCCATAAAGGAAACATCAATTCAAAGTCAAAATAGTTCTCTATCGTAAAAAGCATTCAAAAGGTCCTCTAAACATATATGAGTGGTTATTATTACACTGAGCACCTTGAAAGCCACTATGCTCAGTCACAGCAGAGAAGGAAAAATAGAACAAATCTTTAAAAAAATGCTGAATAATTTGCTGTGAACAACTGTACATGAAGGCCCACAAGGGCTCCAGTAGCACGTCTATGTCTGGTGGCGCAACCGAAGGAGGTGTCAGACACAGGTCCAACACGCCCTCAGAACCGCAAAAAAGGCAGCAGAACACAGGCAGGACGCAGTATAGCCAGACTGGCCTGAAAGACAGGAACCAAAGCTCACTCAGCTCTAGAGGCCGAGGCGTACCCAGGTAGAGCACCATACGCTCATGACAACATCATTCCAGCAGTGTTCTCTCCATGTCTTGAGGGATTGAGACATCCATTGCGAAGCAATCAGGTTAAAATCAGGATACCCGATACCAATAGCAGGACCAAAGGAAGCACTCCAAAAACGCTTCCAAGTACAGAGTGTATGAAAGCTGGCATTACTCCGTAGATGCTCTGAAAGGTGGTTAAGAGACCTGATCCAAGTCGCTTAAATAAGTGTACGATCCCAGTTGTATCAGACATGATAAAGATATGAACCATTGCTCTAAAATGGATCGGGAAGTTCGTATGGACCATGGCCTGTATCTCTGCTGAAGACCTTGCAATCTGGAGATCAAAAGTCTCTCAGGCTGAAGTTAAGGTCACATTTTGTTGAAACAACATGGCTTTCAATCTGCTTACCGAATCAAACCTTATACTGGAAACATTCAATGAAGGCCACAGTGGTGCCTCCCTAACTGTGCAAGCTGGGGGAAACAATATTTGCTTACAGCAAACAACCATGAAGTTTACTGTGACTAGATATGCGATGCCTGGTGCCATTCCACAACAGCCTTGATGATTCAGCACTAAATAACTTCCATTCAAAAATTATTAAACAAAACGGATGAGTCACAGCAGCTGGGGTGCCTTTCAAGTAGCAAGATAAGTTTGCTTTCTCCGTGTCACACGTTCCATGAAGCAACACTTCTTTGCACACTAAAGATCCACTTAAAGCCTTAACGCAGTCAGTACCACTTAAGAAAACTTCAGTGTCCTTATTTCTGCACCTTTATATATATATGGTATTTGTCAGCATCACTTTCTTCGCAGTTGCATTTGTCTGTACTAGCTTATAGAGTATGACATTGGGTCTGATGTATTGATCCCTGGAAAGTATGCACAATTTTCTGTGAATATGGCAGAACTCCCTTTAGGTGGTATTGGGCAATGTTACCATTGATGGTTAGTGTTTGCAGTGCATGGAACATTAGCTCTGTGCAAAAAGTGATGACCATAGTGCTGGTAACAATACATACTGTTGAAGTCAGGTGTATCTTTTTACAATTCCCTAGAAGTAAATGCAGCAGATTGTTCTAAATCTGAGAGCATAGTCATTACAGTCTCAATGTCCCAATCATCAGAGAGTGTTCTCAAAGTGATGAAATCGTTCAATGAAATTTTAAATACTTGATGAATTTTCAAATGTTCAGTAGGACCAAGTACATCATATGAAAACCTATCCCAAACTATATCATTATGTCCTGGAACTGCTGTATTGTTCAATAGGGAGAAGTCTCTTTGTTCACAGTGTGATGACATATGTGGTTTAAGGACCAAGTTCACAGGTTGTACAGCAGAGCGTTGTGGGAGGTAATGTCCATTTAGTAGTAGAAAAAGACAGTTACTATACTAATTCAAATTAACAGGAACAAGATCCCTCAAGCAAACCAAAGATGCAACCAATGGGGACACAAAGTAAGTCTTTTCAGCCAGAGATAGAATTGCCAAATGTTTTCTTTATTAGAAATGGGTGGCGTTTGCTCAGGTTCACTTGGGTCTGAAGAAAAGTCATCGAAGTTGAAGAAGTAGCCAAACGCAGATCGATCTATCTTTGGGAGCTCAGCAGTGTTTGTAGAACTGGCAGGTGCTTCTTGTAAAGGCATGTTGATGTAAAGTTCATTACTGAGCCGAATTGCAATTTGCATTTCAGATGCATTTGGATGTTGCTAAGTTTCAACTGGTGTGATTCGTACTCCGCTATTTGCTACTCCGGCATCTTGGTCAGAGGAGTCTTGGAACGTTATCAGTCTTTCCATCTGAACCTCCTATATAGTAGCGAGAGGAGATCTGCAGCTACTCAGGACCCCATGTGGCCTGCTGGTGAGAATCGGCAACAAAGTGTTGTTTTACTCAGATCAATGGAGACAAATCTTTTTTCTTTTTTTTGCCGGCAAGAGCGGAAGAAGTACTGTTCATGTTCCTTGAACCGCCAGGACAGGTACAGGTGTTCTGTAGGATGGCCCAAACTCCTTCTTGTCCACAATCTCTTCTCTGACCAGGTCCGTGACTTTTGTGACCCAGGCAGGTCTTGCCAGAACCGGTTTCACTTCCCCAGTGACGGTGCGTTTTACTTGGACGTTACTTTGTAATGCCCAGAAACAGCCAAACGATCATTCAATTCAAATGGCTTTACATCCCCCACTGTGCTGGCATAATCGAGGTCAGGTACCTACACTCCTCTCCCAAATAGGACCTGATAGTGGGTACGTCCTCCCAAGGATTTTCTTGGAATATTGTTTAGTGCCCTCTGGACTCCATATAGGTGATTGGTCCAAGTCCCGCCCGCACCTAATACCCTCGCTGTTAACAAGTGCTTTTGGTCACGGTTTTTCCTCTCCACCAGCAAATTTCCCTCTGGATGGTAGGTGGAGGAGTACCCCAAGGCCACGCCCATACCTTCAGTGGCTTCATGTAAGCCCAAGAGCTAAATGCAGGGCCACGGTCGGAATGTAACGTGCCAATTGTGTATGTCCTAATAAAGACTCGCAAATCCTTTATGACAATATGAGCGTCAGCCGAGCGCTGAGGCCAACCCCATAGAAATCTACAGCATGAATCCACTGCCACCAAGATATACTTGTAAGCCCTGTCTGAATTTAAGGAGTCGCAGTGACCCAAATAGACACATGCGAGGGATCTGTCTGAAATTAGTAATGGTGTTTGTGGTGGCCGTGCTACGGTGGAACCTTTCATCTCCTGACAGATGTCACACTTCAAGACATAAGCCTTTGTTTGTTTAGACAAACTTGTCCACCAGAATCGCCACTTCAGTAATGAAACTGTAGCAATGACTCACGCGTGTACAGAGCCCAAACCCTCATGTGCCGCTAATATTAAACCTAATCTGCGATCCATGTTTGGTATGACTCTATCCCCCACTCCTAGAATTTGAGCATATGGTGTGTTATGTGCATCTAATTTATAGGAATATTTGAGTGGAAAGCCCTTTGGTACAGCGGAGCCATTCTTTGAGGTGTTGACAGCCATCAGTATGCCTCCATCTATCCTCGTGTTCGAACAAGGGAATGCAGCAATGGCAGCAGTTCGCACTGTCGCCTTGGTGGCTTCATCAGCCACTATATTCCATTCAATGTGTTCTCCAACATGCTGATGACTCAAGGTGTGAATAACTTGAGCCTGTAGCAGGCCTGCTTTCAGCTCTGCCACTTGTTCCCATAACAATTTATGTTTAATTCAGCAACCCTTGGAATCTTTAAACCCATCCTGGCCCCAGTTATGAAGATATTCATTGTAAGACTGCACACGGTAAAACGAATCGCACACTATCAGCGGGGGAATTTACGATCCATATATTGTGGTGCTAAAATCAGGGCTTTCAGCTCTGTCAACTCTGCGGTACAATCTCGTAGAGATTGTGTAGTCGTATTGCTGGGATTGAACTTCCTGTCCCGCATCCCGCATATGTCCCTTAACTATAGCACATGCTGCGCTATACTGTTGTTTACTTCCTATGGCAGGCTGAGCAGAACCATTAGTATAAATGATGTATTCATATCTTTCTAGAGGCAAGGTTTCATTCGGGAGAGGGTATTCATGTTCGTACTGCAGAAATTCTTGAGGTTTCAATGTAGACTCATATTTGTAATCTACATCTGCTACAGTGAGAGAATTAGCCCATTAACTCCATCACGGATACAGTGCTTTTGCATTTTGAATACCTGCTTTGGTAACCGCCTCTAAAGTTGGTATCAGGGTTACAATGATTATGTGTTTCCCCTGTGACAGTGCTCTTTATCTCACTACAGCAGTCTGTACTGCTGTCAGTATTTTTTCTGTTGGTGCAAATTGAATTTCAGCATTTGTGTACAAATGTGATTTGTATGCAATTGGGATTGTCTCACCTTCATTGAAAGTGATGTAGGTATATCCTGATAAACCCGGAACCACCCGAATCATCAAGTTAGTAGTAATTTACACATGTGTGCAAGTGTTTTGATCCTATCATGTCAGCCAGAACTGAACGAAGAGTATTTGTATGTTCCTGTGTCCACTGTTATGCTGTGAAATCAGGTCTGAATAAGTCGTAAAAAGGTTTTACTCTTTCTGTGTAATCTAGAATGATTGTTCTGCCAAAATTTAGACATCCTAAAATGGATTGCAAACATTTGAGAGTCTTTGGAGGTTGGAGCAGCGCACAAGTTTCTAGAAAGTTGGTTTCCAAGCTCTTGCCTTCACTTGAGTGCTCATAGTCCAAAAATAGGACATTGAGATGG
This sequence comes from Triturus cristatus, assembly GCF_964204655.1. Classification (NCBI taxonomy): domain Eukaryota; kingdom Metazoa; phylum Chordata; class Amphibia; order Caudata; family Salamandridae; genus Triturus; species Triturus cristatus. The sequence goes on from NC_140583.1 coordinate 525,978,215, forward strand.
TTAAATGTTGATTTCTTGAAATTAAATTTATAGCCCAAATTGGAGAATACCACAATTATGTTGTTCACCCTGCACAAATGTTCAAGTAACTCATCGTCCGTCAGGTAGATATCATCTACATAGGACACCGCCTCCTCGTCGCATGTTGGTAATAATTCTGACACTCTTGTCGAGAATAGCCCCGGGATGTTTTTATACCCTTGAGGCAAATGACATAAATGACACTGAGTGTAGAGCGCAGAAAATTCTGTCAAGTATCTGCTTTCTGGAGCTATATTTTAACAGAAGAATCCATTCAAGATATCTAATTTGTTTTGTATTTCTTCCGCATAATGTTATTCATTAATGCAGCACTATGTGCATTCTGAACTGCAAATGTTTGTGTGCATGTGTTTAAATGTCAGTAATCTAAAACTAGACGATATGAGTTGTCAGTTTTCATTATGAGAAACAAAGGATTATTCATGAGGGAGGTGCAAGTCTCAATTACACCTTGATATTCAAGTTGGACTAAAAGTTCTTTGACCTGTCTTTTTGCATCATTTGTAATAAGGTACTGTCTCTGTGGATTTGGAGTAGTTTTTAATGGGATTTCATGGTGAGTAGACTCCACGTCCCCCTACATGGTTGTGGTATAATGCTGAAGCTAGCGCTAGATTTCACTCCTGCGTGTATGAATGCTTTAAAGATTCTGGAACGAGGTCGAAGAAAGCAGGTAAAATGACGCCTTTCTCTTTTTGGGCACTCCATCACAATCCCAGGCGGCCAGTCTTTTTCTACTAGCAGTATGTCATACCCAAATGTGAAATCCTCCCAAAAGAGACCCTTAACTTTTCATGAGATGTCCTCCTCTATTTGGAGTGTCATTTCGTATAGTCTATGTGGGACATTCATTCTAGTATCAGGTGTTTCTACAGTGATGTGTTCACTCAATACTGCTGTCACCAGAAAATCTTTCAGGTTCTGGCGAACTATTGTTACTTCTGCTGCGCTGTCTAGCATCATCAGAGCCCATTCCCCTTTCAGAAGCTAAGTCCTCAGTGACCTGGGCATGTCTAATCTTTAGGCCAGCTACTCCCTTCTTTTTGAATTGAGGTTTTGGTTTAGGTTGCTCTTTCTGTTTGATAATATAATCTGAATTTCAATATGTTTCCCTTTTTGTTTTTGGTTGATCTTCTTGCTGTTGTTCTAATCGCCTGTCCCTCTCTGAGTTTTTTGATGAACCCTGAAAGGAACAAAAGGAGCGTGTATCAGTGTCCTGATACCGATCAGGTTGCCTAATGTTGTCACGATTGCTAAGGTTGTACCTTTTTTCAGAGGACTCCCGTTGGGCCGACCCATCCCTTGACCATGAATTCTTTTCTGAATTGCCTGCTTTGAGTTGTCCTTCTCGGGACTGCCAGCCATTTATGGCTTCCCAGCTTTGGTTCCCAGATTAGCTCTACCTAATACAGCATAGGTTTCTTCGATAAGATTTGGTAAGTCCCGCTCCCTATTAATAGGAGCTGTTTCTCTTAGGCGGCTGTGTATGGCCACTGCTGCTGCCTCTCCCTATATGTTGCTCAGCATGATTGCAGAGACTTGGGCAAAATTACCCATCAGTTTCATTCCCAAGTCCAGGGCATGTCCTGCCCCATATTCATTCTGTATCTGTTTCAATACTTCTGGAACAACTACTAAGGAAGGGGTACCGTGTACTCTGGCGTAAATGGCAGCAAAGATTGTTCCCCAAGTGGTACAATCTTCAATTGAGGGAACAATCCCCATTGGCAAGCAAATGGTTAGCATTTTATGTTTTTCCTGTGGACCCGTACGGAGGAATACTGCTTCCAGCTGTGCAATTTTTGTGCTATCCAGAACTGAATTTGTTCCCATTTGGAAGGTATTGTCCCTATCACTGATTTTAGTGTCTGTAGGTTAATTGTGGGTGTGGTTGGATGTGGACCAACTGGAGCATTTCTCACAAGTTGAACTGTCAATGTTCGCATGACGTACTAGACGATGTGTCCGTATAGCCTGACTATGTCTTTGTATATTGCACAATTTCATCCACCGGTAGTGTATCTATCTTTGGATGTGGAATGTATGTAGCTAAGAATGGCCAGGTCACTCCTTCTATGCTGAGCAGACCGAGTCTCACAAGAGATGTTGTGTGTTGGAGGGCACCTTTAAACCAGTTTATGTGTTGCTGGTAAGTTAACGGGACTTCAATGTCTTTGTATGGAATGTATTCATCCGGTGGTTCAACTACAATGTATGTGCAAAACAATTTAGTCACAGATCTGCAGGTGGGAACTGAACCCAAGAATAGAATACCACTGATTCGAACACCTCGTGTGCCTCAATCATAAAGGGAACACAGCCACCTATTAAGGGTACGCCATGTTCTAACAATTTAAATTTTACTTTATTTCTACAGTTTTCTGTGATGTTTAAAGTGTTAGCCACATCTTCTTCCCCCGAGCTACTCACAGGGTCAGTCATTTTTTTTTCAAGAGAGGAGAGAAAGTTTAAGAGTTGGGTTTTGCACAATGTGGGAACCTTTTATCCTTAAAAGCTTATTAAACATTCAGCCAATACACAGAGTATATCTGCTCAGCTGAGGCGGATTTCCCTTTCCACTTCAGTCGCCTCTCAAAAAGTGTGAGTAGGGGTCTTTCTGAGAAAGCATGACTGAACTACTCACATTTTTACTGTTAATATAAGAACCAAACCAAAGTTGGGTGCCATCTCGTGTCGTTCCTAGAAGTCCCCCAGGACCTGTGCATTTTGGATGACCTAAACTGAGGTCTTGGTGTCCCAACCACTTCTGGACACCCCCACAGGATATGTCAGCCATTAGACAAGCTACCTCTACAGTGCCACTACCACCCCCCTGTATTCTACAGTGGTGTAGGTAGTTGCTGGCAACCACTGACCATGACAACTCTGATTCCTCAGGGTTCGTGGAAAACAGTACCGTACTTTTCGCTCAGGCACTCGTGCTTGCTTTCTCTCAGAATATACACAGGATGGCAATTCGGATGTTTCACTAAGTATTTATTGGTCCAGCAACATTGTGTAAAACATCTGTGCTGCGACAGTCAGGAGACAGAAGCATACAACTTAGATTGCTAGTACCCATATAGTAAATAGTAGATACATTTCTACCATAGTGCTAATAAGATGAACATAAGTAGTTAAGATAAAAACAGTAGCACTTGCATATTTCTAAAATGCACACCCTAAGTAATTTGCCTAAATGTACCTAGCCTAGATCTGTGTGTGTAGCATGTATATGCATATATGTGTGTGTAGCCAAGAAACCCCTAGGGAAGAACCATCCCGCTTACCTGATGGTTTGAAATGAAGGCCCCCGTATTTGCTTTGAGGATGACAGCCAGTAAGGGATGCCAGACTGCTGCATGTCGAAGATTCAGCATACAGGACCCTGTGTCAGCTTGGAAGGAATTCTCCTCTGATTTGTAGGGGGGAGTGAGGGTCTTTTTTTATACTAAAGTGGTCACTACAGGGTTTTTTGTAGAAGCAATATGTTTTTAAAACAATCATAAATGTTTTTAAATCAATCACCGATGTTTTTCCAAAGAAATGTGATCATGCACAGGTGGCTGTTTGCCAAGGAGGAAAAACGTGGTGACCATTATACAGAATAATTCTGCCGTGCCTTGTAACATATTTATGTACATAAGGTACGGGGATTATGATAGAATACTAAGAGCCTGGTGCCGAAGAGATAGGAGCAAGCTACTGGGTAAAAGGTCACTTTTTTGGAATCGTTATTGTCGTGTGGATAGGACAATGCATGAAAATAGGGGTATACATGAAAGAACTAGCCTAAAGAACATGACAACTGTAGTCTAGTGGAAAACTCCCACCAGGAGGCTGTGAAACCCTATTGTTGCCACAATGAAGTACCCACAGCGGAACCAGGCGGGGTTCGTACCTGGGAGGTCGACATCCCATAATCTTCGGACACTATTTTCCCTAGTGCAGATGGTGGATCAGGAGTTTCCGCTTGCTGCTGTATTTCTGGATGCTACAAAGGCATTCGACTCAGTGGAGTGGGACTACTTATTTGGTGTCCTTCGACGGATGGGTTTCCCTCAGCTGTATCTTTCCTGGCTCCACTTGCTGTACACTCAGCCGACGGCCCGAGTACTTATCAATGGGCATGTGTCCTCGCAGATACCAGTTTCGAGAGGAACCCGACAGGGGTGCCCGCTGTCGCCCCTGCTATTTGCACTCGCTGTGGAACCACTGGCTGCCAGACTCCGACAGGTACACAATGACAAGGCATTCCGTTGCAGCTTGCGGCAGATATTGATTTCGCTTTATGCGGATGATATAACACTGTACGTCAGGGACCCGCAAAGCAATACTAACCCCCTGTTGCGGGAGTTCATCCGGTTTGGGCGGCTCTCCGGAGTGGGTATTAACTGGGGAAAATCCATGGTGTTTCCGCTCACTTCGGCGGTGACTCCCTTCCCGCTGGACTTCCCATTAGAGTGGTGCCAGGAGGATTTCAGGTACCTTGGGATTCGAGTGGCCCGCGATAAGGACGAGATTATTAGGGCAAACTACGGCACGGCTGTGGAACGACTCAGAACCAATGTCACGAGGTGGACTGCGCAGCCCTTATCAATGGCGGGCCTTGTGTCGCTCATTAAAATGAAGATACTCCCGCAGTTCCTGTACCTCTTCCTAAACGTTCCCTATCACCCGGGAAGGGTATTCTTTGCTACGCTGCGCTCGGAGCTGATACGACTGGTGTGGGGCGGCAAGCAGTCACGTCTGAAATGGTCTATCCTCACCAGGCCGTATGCTCAAGGAGGGTTCGATGTTCCGGACCTCGAACTGTACTATTTATGTGCTCAGGCGCATTATGCTTATTATTGGATGCGCCCCCCACGATATATGCCACAGGTGGCGGTAGAGGCCTGGCTGGCTGACCCCATCCCCCTCAATGGCCTAATACATGGCTATAAGGACGCGCCGGTTGTGGCGTCCACCACGATCACCAGCACGGTGGAGGCGTGGCGTCGCTTGGCAACACTTATGAGAGCCCCGTTCCTGTATTCCCCCAGGCTACCACTCACATACCATCCGAGTCTGACATTACTACAGGAGAAGGGATTTCAGGATCTTTGCACCAGAGCGCGGGTCGCGACCTGGGGAGACCTCTTCCGAGGGGGTACCTTTCGCACCGCTGAACATTTCTTGCAAGACACGGCTGGCACACCACTCGATGTATTTCTATACATGCGATTGCGACAGGGTATGCGGTCGCTACTTCCTTCTTTTCCTTGCGAGCCAGAGAGTTTAGAACCGTTGCATCGGCTTTTGGGCTCGACGGACGGGGGGCACCTGGTGTCCAGATTATATGCCTCCATGCGCGAGGGAGAAGCAGGGGGGGACAGCTCGTCCCGGAGTCGATGGGAGGGGGAGTTGGGGGGCGAACTCACGGATGAGCAATGGCGATACTGTTGTCGCCAGACGGCGCAGATATCGGCTAGCAGCAGGTTCCGGGTCATACATTTTAAGTTCTTGCACCAGATATACTACACGCTGGTCAAGAAGCTGCGCTTTGGGCTAGCTGACAATGATCGTTGTGGGAGATGTGGCCAGTTAGGAGCGGGTTTTTTGCATCTTGCTTGGGACTGCGCTGCGGTGCGAGTCTATTGGGAGCAGGTGTTCGCGGCGCTTGGGAACATGATTGGGATTCAGTTAGACGGAGGCCCGCTGCTTGCGCTCTTGGGACATACGGCTCAGGTTCCTCTGACCCACAGAAAATATGTTGCCATTGCAATGCTCCTAGCGAAACGGAAGGTGGCCTGCAGATGGGGCAGGGGCCGGGCCCCGAAGTTCAAGGAATGGCTGGCAGACATGATATATTGCCAGGAACAGAGCACCACTTATGCTGAATTACTACCGCAAGCCTCACGGCCCAGGGATGTGTGGGGACCGTTGGCGGGATACCTCCTGACGCATGATCCCGCAGGGGATGCCCCTGCGCTGAGAGCGGCTGGAAATGCAAGTGAGGAGTGACTGGTGCTGCTGCCTCTGCCCGCAAAGTATCTGCGCTCTCTTGTCTGGTAGAGTCTGAGTGGGCTCCTTGGAGGTTCAGGAGTGAGCGGGGATTAGAACATGACTGGGACTTGTACGCACTGCACGGATGGAATTTGGGTCTTGCTGGGTCTAATTATTCGGTTATCTGCCTCCTTCTTATTCTTGCTCATACCCGAGTTATTGATTGGATTCTGTAATTGCACAGGTTAAGCTAATTGCATGTCTGGATTTCGGCCTGCGCGCCTCCTATAGTCATTGATCCTCTATACCTGCCGGAACTGTAATTCTGTTTGTTAAATAACTGTTCAAAACCACAAATAAAGTTTAAAAAAAAAAAAAAAAAAAAAAAAAAGTACCCACAGCGGAATTGCTGAGACCTTGTTAAAGGCCCACCCCCTTTTTCAACCACTCTACAAAGGGGCCTCCTGGCGCACTATTGGTTGAAAAAATGAAGTCTCCTTGGCTGCTGAGGGTCAATGGGGGCAAAGAACCCCTATTGTTGCCACAAGTAAGTCCACCACAGTGGGATTGCTGAGACCACATCGGAGCCCCACAGCCGTTCTCAACCACTTTGTAAAGTGCCCTTGGCTGCTGTGGGTTGTTGTGGGCCAAGAACCCCTATTGCTGCCACAAGAAAATCTCCCACAGCTGGATTACTGATACCTCGTAGAAGGCCTCCTCCCCTTTTCTCAACCACTCTGCAAAGTGGCCTCCTAGCATACTAATAGTTGGGGGATGAAATCCCCTTGGCTGCTAAGGGTTGTTGGATGCCAATAACCCCTATTGTTGCCACAAATAAGTCCCCAACAACCGTATTGCTGAGATCTTGACCAAGGCCCCGTCCCCTTTCTCAACCACTCTGCAAACCCGCCTCCTGGCTCACTACTGGTTAAGGGACTAACTGCCTTTGGCTGCTGAGGGTCATTTGGGGCCAACTACTGGCTGAGGGATGTAATCTAGGGGTGAGCGCCGGCAAACTTCCCTCTGCCAGCGGTTGGTGGAATTTTTTGTCAAACTCAGTTTTCCAAGCGGAGCGTAGTGTCAAAACTCAGAAAGCAAAGCGGAGTTTACTGCCCAAACCCAGTTTTCTGCCTTTTTCTGCCTACTTCTGACCTTTATTCTGCCTCTTTCTGCTTGTTGTAGACCTGTATTTTGCCTCTTTCTGCTCACTTCTAACATTTATTTTGCCTCCTTTTGCTCTTTTCTGACCTTTATCTTGCCTCTTTCTGCTAATTTCTGACCTCTATTTTTCCTCTTTATGCTTGTTTCTTTCCTTTATTTTACCTCTCTGTGCTTGTTTCAGACCTTCATGTTGCCTCTGATCTCTATATTGTCTCTCTGTGCTCATTGATGACCTATATTCTGCCTCCTGCTGCTCGTTTCTTCCCTGTATTCTGCCTCTTTCTGCTCATTTATGAACTTTTTTCTGCCTCTTTCTGCTCATGTCACACCTTCATATTGACACTTTCCGCTCATTGCTGACCTTTATTCTGCCTCTTTTTGCTCATTTTGTACTTTATTTTGCATCTTTCTGCTCATTGCTGACCTTTCTTCTGATTCTTTCTGCTCATTTCTGACCTTTAATCTACCTCTTTCTTCTCAATTCTCACCTTTATTTTGACTCTTTCTTCTCATTGCTGACCTTCATTCTGCCTCTTTCTGCTAATTTCTCACCTTTATTTTACCTCTTTCTGCTTGTTGCTGACCTTTATTCTGCCTCTTTCTTCTCATTTCTGAACTTTATTTGCATATTTCTGCTTCTTTCTGACCTTTATCTTGCCTCTTTCTGCTCAGTGCTCACGTTTATTTTTCTGCTCTTTCTGGCATTGGAAGGGGGCTGCATGCCCCCTCTCTGATTTAAAAAAAGAAAAATTAGCCCCGAGGAGGTGGTTGTCCCTGGAGCCTGGGGGCTCCTTGGGACCCCCATTATATGTTATTTAGGCCCAGGGAGGTGGCAGTACCCAGGGCTTATAGAGCTCATGGAAGGCTCTGTATGCCCTCTTCCTTTTTATCAACAAAGGCCCGGGTGGTGGTGGTCCCTGGAGTGCAATGAGCCTTATGAGGGGGGCACAGTGCCCCCCCATTTTAAAAAAATGCCCCCAGGATTTTAAACACTGTTGGGGTCACAGGGATCCCACCACCACACCTAGGGGGTCAAACTATTCTTACTTTGTTCCCTTTTCTTTTTTTAAATATTTTTTGTGGGCCTGGTCTGAAGCCGAGTCCTAGGATGGCTGCCAACACTTCCTGGTTGAAGTGTTGGCAGCCAATCAGATCTAACCATGAGATATTTGCTTATGCTCCACCCATATATCCTTATTTGTTTTCCCTTAAATTTCCCAACACTACTGAACGGATTTACACCAGATAGCCGAAAGCATGATCTGTGAGCTAAAATCTACCTTTCTGACAAGGTTGGTGTAGTTACGTCGAGCAGCTTGGGTTGTAGTCGTGTTCAAAGCACCTATGGGAATTAACATGAGCAATCGTACTTTTATTTTTTTCGCCCCCTTCCCCTATTTTCTCAGCCTTTGCTTGACTGATCACCCTGAAACTTTCCATGCACAATAAGACTCACTATGAAGTATGACACTTTTTTGTGAAATTTTCACGAAGATAGGTCAAACGGGGCAAAGATATAGGCAAGTCCATAAATGCTTTTTCTATAGAAACATGGTCCTTACTACAACTACCTACTCGTGACTGAGTAGTGTGTGTGTATACATATATATATACATATATACATAATCAGCTTGTGTATATATATATATATATATATGTACATATAAACATAATCAGCTTGTTCCTGTTTTGCCGGGACTTGCAACATCAAATTCATTTGGCTCGAAAGACAGACCACATGTCAAATTCAGTTTTCAAAACAGGTTATTATAACCTTAAATTCATAACACCAAGTACATCAGTGTGATGTGACCTACGAATTTCAGGTGTAGCCTTCCAAAGGGCCATCAATATATATATATATATATTCACTGAAAAAACCATAGGTTTCACACATGTTATAGTTAGCGGAAATTTTACTGATAAAAAACCAATGAAATTCCCCCGTTATAGTTAGTGCAGGCAACTATAACTCACGCGACCGCAATCCTCTGCTGATGCTAATACTGTATTTAGACACTTATTTGCCCATGTCTTCTTCCATACATTTTTAGCTATACATATATTACAAATATTTTTTTTTCATAAAGACACATATGTCATCAGCAGAAGATTGCGGTCGCGTGAGTTATAGTTGCCTGCACTAACTATAACGGGGGAATTTCATTGGTTTTTTATCAGTAAAATTTCCGCTAACTATAACATGTGTGAAACCTATGGTTTTTTCAGTGAATTTGCAAGGTTTTTTAAATGCTAATTCCTAACTATAACGTGTGTGAAACCTATGGTTTTTTCAGTGAATTTGTACGGTTTTTTAAATGCTAAGTTACTTTACGCCATTCGTGGCGTGCGCGCCCACTTAACGCAGTTCGTTCCGTGCGCGTTCCGTGCGCGCACGGTGCGCTTCGCGCACCGTGCGCGCACAGTGAGCACGCGGTGCGCTTCGCGCACTTTGCGCCCACTTTACGCAGTTAGTGCCGTGCACGCACGGTGGGCACGCGGTGCAATGACAAAGCAAGAAAGCACGTCAACAAATCTGTTTCTGCTTTCCTCCGTGACTATGGTATGGGTGCCATTTACCACAACAACTTGCGTTATGACATGCAAGACATTTATAGAGGAGATGGTGTGCACTTCAATGATGAAGGGAACAGAGTCTTCCTCTTGAACCTTAGACTCTGCATCGGTACTTACTTGTAGGTACCACTAAAAAATCATTTCATAAACACAACGGCTCTTTTTAGAGCTCCCTAATATCTAAACTCTTAAATCTGCTTTTCATTTATTTTTTTTTATTTTTTCTACCGTACGCTTACCGTAAGCTTACCGTACGCGTACCCCGTGATTTTTTTTAAAATCAATAAATGTTTTCTTTGTACTTTACAGTCCTTCTTTGACCCCCTCACAAATGTTAGGGGGTCTGTAACTCTCCTCATTGCCCCCTTTCCTTGTTTTCACTCTTTTTTTTCAGAGTGAAATACACAAAATGGCGGCCGCCGCTTCCTGGTTTCGGCCGATTCGAATGTTTACTAAGATCTAAGAGCCAATCAGAATCGCGCTCGCGCACGCCACCGTACGCTTACCGTAAGCGTACGGTAAGCGTACCGTAAGCGGGCTCAGATATATATATTGATTTAAAGGCTATTTTCTCAGAATCTACTGAACAGATTTACACCAAACCTACAAAAGGCACTTCCTTGACCTAGGGACTACCTCTCTGCCAAATTTTGAGTAATTCTGTTCAGCCGTTCGGGCTGTAGCTCGTTCTAAAGGTCCTATGGAAAAATGCATGGGAAAAACGCGTTTTGGGACCCCCCTTTTATCTCAGCCCCCGCTTGACGGATCCCCCCGAGACTTTCAGGGTAGGAGCGGAGCGTAGCGCCCCACCTATTTTGAGAAATTCGCGAGGATTCGTCGACCGGCGCCAAAGTTATTCAAAATAGAATGTTGAGGTTTTCCTATGGAAACGTGGTCCTAACTATAACTACCTACTGGCGACCGCCAGTAGGTAATATATATATATATATATATATATATATATTACCTACTGGCGGTCGCCAGTAGGTAGTTATAGTTAGGACCACGTTTCCATAGGAAATCCGCAACATTCTATTTTGAATAACTTTGGCGCCGGTCGACGAATCCTCGCGAATTTTTCAAAATAGGTGGGGCGCTACGCTCCGCTCCTACCCTGAAAGTCTCGGGGGGATTCGTCAAGCGGGGGCTGAGATAAAAGGGGGGTCCCAAAACGCATTTTTCCCATGCATTTTTCCATAGGACCTTTAGACAGGGCTACAGCCCGAACGGCTGAACAGAATTACTAGAAATTTGGCAGAGAGGTAGTCCTCAGGTCAAGGAAGTGCCTTTTGTAGGTTTGGTGTAAATCTGTTCAGTAGATTCTGAGAAAATAGCCTTTAAATCAATATATATATATCTGAGCCAGCTTACGGTGCGCTTACGGTACGCTTACCGTACGCGTACGGTGGCGTGCGCGAGCGCGATTCTGATTGGCTCTTAGATCTTAGTAAACATTCGAATCGGCCGAAACCAGGAAGCGGCGGCCGCCATTTTCTCTCTCGCACTGAGAGTGATGTTTAAAATATAAAGCACAAAAACATGTAAAGGGGCTGTTTAGACAGCTCCCACACACATAGCAATGTTGAGGGAGTCCCCAAAGATCCCCCAAGGCCAAAAACAGAATTTTTATTTTTTCGCTAATTTCGCTGATTACGCTTACCGTATGCGTACGGTAAAAAATTATAAAAAAAAAAAAATTATCCACACTCTCCCCACCCCGTGTGCAATTGGTGCCCGAAGGGCACCAATTGTGCATGGCTTATTAAAGATGAGTTAAACTAAAATATTTAAAAAAAAAATAATTAAAAAAAAAATTATCCCCACTCTCTCCACCCCGTGTGCAAATGGTGCCCGAAGGGCACCATTTGTGCATGGCTTATAACATATACGAAAAATTAAAATATTACCTTTCAAAACGAAGTGCATCATATGTCCTCCATGTGCGCACGGTGCGCGAAGCGCATCGTGCGTACATGGCCCATCTAGCGTAACGTGGGCACGCGGTGCGCGTAGCGCACCGCGTGCCCACCGTGTGTGCACGGCACTAACTGCGTAAAGTGGGCGCGCGGTGCGCGAAGCGCACCGTGCGCGCACGGAACGAACTGCGTTAAGTGGGCGCGCACGCCACAAATGGCGTAAAGTTACTTAGCATTTAAAAAACCGCACAAATTCACTGAAAAAACCATAGGTTTCACACACGTTATAGTTAGGAATTAGCATTTAAAAAACCTTGCAAATTCACTGAAAAAACTATAGGTTTCACACATGTTATAGGCAACTATGACTCACGCGACCGCAATCTCCTGCTGATGACATATGTGTCTTTATGAAAAAAAAATATTTGTAATATATGTATAGCTAAAAATGTATGGAAGAAGACATGGGCAAAAAAGTGTCTAAATACAGTATTAGCATCAGCAGAGGATTGCGGTCGCGTGAGTTATAGTTGCCTGCACTAACTATAACGGGGGAATTTCATTGGTTTTTTATCAGTAAAATTTCCGCTAACTATAACATGTGTGAAACCTATGTTTTTTTCAGTGAATATATATATATATATATATATCCATATACAGCACAGAGCACTCTCTGGGCCAATTCCTTTTTTATTCAAGCAGACGCGTTTAGGCAAAAAGAAGTCAGCACCATTTCCTCGTGCTAATGACTCATTCAGTCCTCCCAAAATACTCGCTCTGAATGGACTGCCACTGCCCAAACAAAGTTCCCCTCACCACAGCCACAGTTGATCATTGTGCACATTTATGTAGGTGTCAGTCAAATGACTACACATTCTGAAATTCGATAACTTCCAATGTTTTGTCAATATGGTCAGTACCTCCTTTCATCCCATGCGGCAGTTCAGGCAATTGCATTTTGCAAATACCAAGGCAGGTCCATCAAGCTCTGCCGAGCTTAGGGCAGATGCTTTTCCCCGTAAATCATGAGGATGTAGCTCATGTAGAAATGCAGAAAAGAACAGCATGGAGGACACTGGGGGCCAATTCCTTGTTTATTCAAGGCAACGTGTTTCAGCAAAATATGCCTTTTTCAATGCTCAAGTTAAAAAGAAGTCAGCACCATTCTGTCAGTTTTATATCCAACTTAAGCTGCTCACATTGGAGGGTTAAAACATGGCATAAATGAGCACTACTGCTGTCCTGCTTCCAAAACTTGTTTTTAGGCCGCCATACCTGCGGGATATTTTTACTATTTGACACTGTATGAGAATGCCTGTGTTTCTGAAGTTCATATCAATATGGGTCACAAATACAGAAATAAATAATTCTTCTTTAAATAAGCATGCTAATGGCTCAAATCCTCCCAAAATATTTGCCCTGAATGGGCTGCACTGCCCCAAAAGAGCTGTGTCTCCATCAACAAATTCTTAGGGATCTAGTATGATCCCATTTGGAAGGGCTCCGAATCGGATTCGGGTTTGCCGAATTCAATTTAGAACCCTTGTTGCCGACCAAATCGTAGACAGTTCCCAATGACCACTTGTTGTAAATTGAAACAACGATGTGATTAAGCATTTACTAAAGACATTAATTCCCCTTTTATAGATCGTGTTTTCTCTGTTATGTTGACCGAAGCTTGGACTCCATTTTGTATTGTCATGCATCCACGTGTTCCCCACGAGAAGAGTCCAACCTCTATGTTAGTTGCTCTTGTAATCTGCCTAGTAACAGTCTATAAATAGCTCCTTTGTCCATCTGGCACATGCCCAGACTTGACCACATCTGTTATCAGTTAGCCTTGCTTGACCATGTTTTCGCGGGCTCAAGGAGTGCGTTAGCTCCGCCCACATATTGATTCAGTATCGAAAATGACCATAAATGGTAATGTTCTTCGGCCTCATGTTGTATCCACCCACTTATGAGCCCCTCTACTGTGTATAAAAGGGGACCATGTACGTAGGTTCTTTGTGCTACTCTATGCAATACTGAAGAGTGTTGTGTGGATTGTAGGACCACCCTTAAGGGTTAATAAATGCTGTCTTTGTACTTTGCAGTTTCCGTGCCAACTTCCTTATAGATTCCATTACAGGAGAGCGAACCCTTGTGTCCTGCGGGCCTAGCTGGGGCCTGTATTCATCAATTGGCGCCCGTCACGTGGGGCTCATCGGCGACTCGGATGCTCGAAGGACTGGTCGCGACGAAGGTGAGGAATTTGGCCGGGGACGTGATCACTGCCAGCGGCGTCTTAGCCCTGGCATCCCGAGGTTTTTCTTCCTTCCCTTCCGAGCTGACCGTCTGGGTGGCGCCGGTCCTCGACTGAGACCTCTTCTGTCGGTCTTGCCGTGAAAGCCGTTTGGGCGATTGTGGAGCTTGGCAGTTGGAATCTGGACTCTTGATTGGTAAGAACCGGTGTACGGTACTTGCTCCGAGTTTTTGAAGCCTGATCTGGCTATTTGAGTTTGATTTGTGATGACTAGTCATATTTTGTATTTGTCTTTGTGAATATATATGCGTTGCAACACATATAGGCAGGTAATGTGGAGAGATTTCTCCAGAGTTGTGTAACTTTGAACGGCGCAACGATTAAGTGCCATTTTTCTATAATATTGCATATTTTGCATTATTTCTGAGCATGCCTGCTTTCAGCGCACTCCGTAAGTGGTGTTGCTGTTTTGGAAACCGGTTGAACCTCGAGGAATCTGCTCCAGCTCCCCCAGAGGGGACTCCTAATAGGGATATGTATGTGAAGCATGGTCTTTCTTCCATAATGTACAGCACAGTATGGAGGAAATATACAAAAAAAGATCCTGAGTTGCGATGGCCTTTGTATGGATCGTTTGATATACGTAAGATTGAGTATGTGGAACAGTGTATGTGTAAGCGGCGTGCTCGTCAGGATATGTTTGAGTGTGTACGGTTGTGGGTGAAGGAGGTGCGTGAGCGAGAGAAGCGTGAGAAAGCGCTGTTTGATAAAGAACAACGGAAGAATGATCATGTGCGAGCACAGGAAGCGAAGCGTCGGGAGGACAGAGAGCAGACGGACAGGCAAGAGAAAGAGCGTAGGCTGCAAGTTTCGGGTCAATATGCTGTTCGGCAGCCACTTTATCCTGTCCTTAATAATCCTGATGATGATTTTTATTTACTAGATCGCTCGCCGCCCCCTTATGTCGGCGCATCTGCTCCGAGGCCGCAAGATTCTGTCCCGGGTCCGGGTAAGGTAGATACGCGGTCCATGTTATCAGCCGAACAAATGGCTGAGCTTCGGCAAATTTCCTTCCGTGCACTTAAAGGCAAGATATCCATAGAGGAATTATTCCATACTTGGGGGCCGTGGCAGGAGAGAGATAAATTGTATTTTCTGGGTCATTTCGCGGAGGAAGTGATTGATGCTTTCCGGAAACGTTCTGGTGTTTTTGAGCCCGACGAAGTGTCATCGGATGCTAAAGCATTGCGTAATGGTGTTTTCTCTTTTTCTAAGGCTCCAGATACGGCTCGGCGGCTGTTCGCCTTGCGGGACGAGGTGCTGGTCTTTAAAGAGAAAGCGCGCCAGCGAGCAGGGGAGGAGAAGCAGTCGGATTCGTGCACAACAGAGGGCCACTCATCCACCTCCCAGTCAGATAAGGATGACATAGTGCATGTTAAACCAATGCGAGAGGCGGCGCCTTTGTATGTTCCTCCTAAAGGAGCGGGGACTAGCTCGGACATTACCTCTGCCGATGCTAAGGGATATTTTGTGTATAATTGGGTTTACACTCCGTGGCATAGGGCTGATGTTATGGCATTGAAGAATGCGCTGCCCGACCCCCGCAAGAATCCAGCGGCCTTCTATGAAGAAGTCGAGGGGGCCTTGAATTCTTGCGTTATGACTTTAGCAGATATAGATTTGTTCTTTGGGCTTATTCTACCACCAGATATGTGGCGATCTGTGCGAAAGGTAGATGATGTTGCCACTTTTAAGGCTCGATGGTCTGAGCTTGAGGATGAGGATAGGGAGCGGAAGCCCGCGCAGAAACCGCCGCAGAATATTTTAGATCTCCCTGCTGCTATTGTGGCTAAGTTGAAGACAATTATCCCCCCTAAAAAGATTGACTGGAATATGTTAGCTGCATGTAAACAGAAAGTTGACGAGTCAGTTGCGGACTTCTTTACGCGTTTTGAGGAGACGTTTCATGATTTTAGTGGACAGTCGCTTACCGACGATACGGGACGCCACCTTTTTGCGGATAAATATGTGGCTAATCTGCTGCCGGCAGTTGCGGCCCGTCTAAAAGCGAGTGAAAGTTCTTGGTCCTCCGCTACACCGACGGCCCTCCTGACTATCGCCCAGTATTATGAGCGTCAGGAGCAAGAAGCAAAGGGCCAGGAGGAAAAGAAGTCGAAAGATTTGAAAACAAAGGTGATGTTGGCGCAAGTCTATGGCCCGCCTCGACGGGGTAGTAATAGAGGTAGGGGAGGATCTTATGGTCCTCCCTCGGGCCGGTCTGATTTGAATAGGAATCAATGTGCGTATTGTAAGCAATCGGGTCATTGGGCTAGGGACTGCCCGGTGTTGCATGCATCGCGTCAGGGGCATACCCACGGTGGCCCGCGAGGTAGAGGGGGTTTCTCGAACTTTCGAGGGAATTCTAACGAACAGGCTCGTTTTGACTCTGCTGGGCAGCACCGAGATAGATCAAATGTTTTTGATCGCCAGCATCAGTATCAAGCGTCAGGGATTGACCGGTCGGGGTACCATGACTCTCAGCATGCATAGGAATGCGTTGGATGGGGGTTAGAATCAGTTGAGATGCCGGTCGATCAGAAGGGCCCTTATGTATCGGCTGAGGTTTTGGGCTCTACTGATCAGTTCCTAGTGGATACAGGAGCGACACGTAGTGCGCTATCTAAGCAATTGGTTCCGGGGGCTCCCCCATCCGGCTTAATGGTCACATCGGTAGGGTTTGACGGTACACTCTCCCGAAGCCCTCTTTCACAGCCCCTCATGTTTAAGGTTGATTCTTTTTCTGCACCCTGTCCGTTTCTGCTTGCCCCGTACACACCGGACAACATTATGGGTCTTGATATGTTAAAGCATTTTAGGGCTACGATCCGTTGCTCCCCTGCTGGTGTGCGGGTAATATTGAATGACAATTACCCCCGATCTGAACGGATGTGTACGATGTCAGAGGATGCGCTGTTAGCTACCCTCCCTCGTGCTTTGTGGGCAACTTCGGATACTGATGTGGGACAAATGGTGGTTCCACCGGTCCACATTAGCGTCCAGGAGGGGGCGGTGTTACCACGCCTCCCACAGTACCGTATTTCCCAGGAGGGGGAGGAGGCTCTCATACAGATAGTGCAGGATTTGATAACGGTTGGAGTAGTGGAGGAAGTCCCCTACAACATTTGTAACAGTCCGATTCTTCCCATACTGAAAAAGGATACGGATGCCAGAGTTTATCGGTTTATAATTGATTTGAGAGAAGTGAACAAGATCGTGATACCTCAATACCCAGTGGTTTCCGATATCACGACGTTGCTTACTTTGGTCCCGCCTACGGCGACCATGTTCTCAGTGATTG
Source organism: Triturus cristatus (assembly GCF_964204655.1). Classification (NCBI taxonomy): domain Eukaryota; kingdom Metazoa; phylum Chordata; class Amphibia; order Caudata; family Salamandridae; genus Triturus; species Triturus cristatus. The sequence goes on from NC_140583.1 coordinate 525,995,499, forward strand.
ATTTGAAGAATGCCTTCTTTTCCATTCCCATTCACCCTGATAGCCGATATCTTTTTGGGTTTACATTAAATAATAGATCTTATCGTTTCTGTAGGATTCCCCAGGGCTATACAGAAAGCCCTAGCATTTACAGTCAGGCTTTGAAACGACAATTGGATTCCTTTGTTCTGCTCGAGGGGGTCGCCCTCATTCAATATGTTGATGACATCTTGCTGGCGGCTGACACCCTGGAGTTGTGTGAACAAAGTACGTTATCCTTACTTTCCTTTTTAGCGTCCCACAATCATAAGGTATCTAGGAAGAAATTGCAATTCTGTAGACCAAAGGTGACTTATTTGGGTCACCTTTTGTCTAAGGAGGGACGTGCACTCACACCGGATCGTATCCAAGTAATTTTGGATACACCGAGACCGTCCACACAGAAAGATGTGCGTGCATTTTTGGGCCTTGTTTCTTTTTGTAGACAGTGGATATTGGGGTTTTCGCACATAGCTAAGCCATTGTTAGCCCTCTTGACAAAGGACACGCCTATCCCAATCCCTTGGTCAGACGAGTGTGATACTGCTTTTCAGCAACTACGACAGGCCCTTTGTTCAGCACCAGTGTTAGGGACCCCGGATTATGCAAAACCCTTTTCGTTGTATGTGCATGAGAAAGATGGATGTGCATTGTCAGTTTTAGTGCAGATGCACGGCGATAAGCAGCGCCCATGTACATATTTTTCGGCTGTACTTGATCCTGTCGCCCGAGCATTACCAGGGTGTTTTCGCTCGGTTGCGGCGACAGCTGTGTCAATACGCCAAAGTGAGGGAATTGTGTTATCTCATAAGCTGTTGGTATTAGTCCCCCATGCTGTCGATGCCCTGCTCAATCAAACGAAGACGCAGCATTTGACTAGCGCCCGTTTAACGGGATATGAGTTGACGCTTTTGGCTCCTCATATTACGTTGAAAAGGTGCGTAACGTTAAACCCGGCAACATTGTTGCCATACCCCGAAACCCGGCCTGAGGCGCGGAAAGCGCATGATTGTATTCTCGTGACTGAGGAACAAACAAAGGGTCGTATTGATCTCCAGGATACGCCCTTTCCAGATGTAGATGGAGAACTGTGGGTGGATGGATCCTGTCTGAAGCTACCAGATGGTACGACTTCAGCAGCATATGCAATTACCACATTACAAACTAAAGTGGAGACAGCACGCATACCACAGAAATCAGCTCAAGCAGCGGAACTGATAGCATTAACACGAGCATGTGAGCTCAGTACAGGACTATGTGTGAATGTTTATACAGATAGCCGCTATGCCTTCGGAGTAGCGCATGACTTCGGCCTACTCTGGAAGGAGAGAGGGTTTTTAACGTCACATGGAGTACAGATAATGCATGGAGAGTTAGTTCATAATCTTTTAACTGCATTGACATACCCAAAGAAAATTGCCATCGTTAAGTGTAGCGCCCATAGGAAAGTGGTTGATAAAGTTGGAGAAGGGAATGCGTTAGCGGATCGAGTAGCACGGGAGACTGCGATGCAGCCCGGTACTACTGCTATGTATGTAGTAAAGTCACAGGTGGAGAGATGGCATGATGCGAAGGAAGAAGTGCGAGAAATGCAAAGGACCGCTTCTGACAAAGAGCGGGAACAATGGGCTAGCGAGGGAGAACTGGATGACGAGGGCTGCTGGAGAAATAGGCAGATGGATAGATGGAAATTACCCACGGCTTTTGTACAACCTATGGTTCAGATGGCACATGGGCTAGCACATGTTGGAGCTTCCGCAATTGTAAAATTGCTTACCCAAGTCTGGGAGCATCCAGAGATTGCTAGCACAGCAAAGAGGGTGGTGCAGACCTGTATGATCTGCCTGAGGTACAACCCAGGAAAGGGTACTCGAACTCCAGCAGGAGGGTTTGTGACACCCACTGCACCCTTTGAGGTTCTGCAGATGGATTACATCCAGCTGGAGCGCTGTAACAATCTGAAGTATGTTCTAGTAGTGGTTTGCGCCTTCAGCAAATGGGTTGAAGCGTACCCTACGAAAGACAATACTGCAATGACTACTGCGAAACTGCTGCTGAAGGAGTTCTTCCCTCGATATGGCGTTTGTAGACTTCTGTGGAGTGATAACGGCCCTAACTTTGTAGCGGATGTTATAAAGTATGTCTTGAAGGGTCTAGGCATCACTCAGAAGTTCCACGCTGTGTTTCACCCTCAGTCTGCAGGCCTAGTTGAGAAGTATAATGGTACACTGAAGCTTAAGATCGCCAAAATTCAAGCTTCGACATCTTTGACTTGGCCAGACGCTCTGCCACTGGCGTTATTGTCAATTAGATCAGTACCGCACTCTCGAACTGGCCTTACGCCATATGAGGTCGTTTTCGGACGCCCAATGAATATTTGGGGTCCACCAAGACCTAAGGCTGTGTATGATGTACCTTGTGTAATGATGAGCGATTATCTGGCACAGTTAACGGATAACTTGGTTTCTATCCATCAACAGGTCCGGGAGGCGCTCCCTGATCGGTCTACTGGCGAAGGACATGGTCTCCGGCCTGGTGACCATGTCATGGTGAAAGTCTTCGACAGAACGAACAGTTTGGAGCCGAGATGGGTGGGCCCTGAGCAGGTCCTCCTCGCAACGAGGACGGCTGTGCGAGTCTCCAACAGAAAGAATTGGATCCACTCTCTGCACTGTAGGAAGGTGCCGTCCGGATTGGTGGAACCTGCCGTGCTGACCGATCAACGAGAAATTTTGGCTGCAGAGACAGGCCGTGCTGTGGAGCCAAACGCCACTGAGGAGCTCTTTCCGGACCACGCGACTTCTGGAGGAAGGCGATATCATCTTCGACCAAGGAAGTGAGTTTTCCAGTACCGGGACATACTGTCAGAACGGCCCTTGGGTTAGTGAAACGGAGAGCCGATGAGGCAAGGGGGGGGGATCAGCCCTGCATTCGTGTAGCGACACCCGTCTTGGCCCGCTGGTGAAGAAATCAACCGCTGCCCAAGGGGAAGAGTTCTGACAGACTTTTAGTTTCAGGAAGATATTGGGTTTTATTTTTGCTTTGATATGGAGAAAAAGAAAATCCTTTGTGCATTAGGGTTCATGTTGACAGTAGCCATTGTTGGGATAACCACATGGTTCGTGGAGGATGTAACTCCCGCTCGGAAGATTCTTGTGTTGACAACTCCGGTGCCTGAGGAGCACTACTTTTATACATTACCGTATCAAGAGTTGAAGCATCGACAATCTTACTTAAATAACACTTTCATCCAGATGCTGCATCATACCCACGTTGCTACGAATGCTACAAACTGTTGGATATGTGGGATGATGCCAGCTCATCAGAAGAAAGGAGGAACGCCATTTATACCACTTCCTTTCTCTCATAATGGCTCTTGTAGAGTATGGTATACTTTGCTTTTTGCCACTCGGAAACCAACAGTGGGACGATTGCTTTTTAGACTTAATAAAGAATGCCATCAAGACAAAAATGGGTATCCACAAGCGAATGGGACAATTTGGGAGTGGGAAGAGTACCGACCAGACAATGAATCCATTCCCTACATCTTCACGAACACAAGAGACACTGTGGGAAAAGACAAATTTGTGATCCAAGTGGCACAAGCTCAAGCGGACCTGTGTGTCCAGAGTGTGGGTTTCATCCCTGTTGGTGTTAGTGATTGCATTACTGTTTTGAATATTGATGGGTTGAACAATAGTACCTTCTTGGCCTCCCATAATACGTACTTTGTGTGTGGAAATAAAGGTTATTACCGTCTGCCGGCTGGGTGGTCTGGGGTATGCTATGTATCATTTATATTACCTCCTGTATTCCTAGCACCCGCATCTTATCATAAGGATCTGAAATTATTGAATAATGTGACTGTAAATAGGTATAAACGTACTTTATCAATTGACGACGTAGATCAGACTGACACCAGTCTGCAGCAGTATATTGATTTTAACTTAGGCCTGTTTTTCTTTGTTGGAGCTGCCCTGAACAGTAGGAAGATCCGAAGATTAACAAGAGTGGTAGAAGCTGTGACAAATCAGACTGCTGCTGCTCTTGGGAATCTTACGGAGGAATTGCAGATTACTAGAATTGTTGCATTACAGAATCGTATGGTATTAGACGTTATGCTAGCTGACAGAGGAGGAGCATGTAAAATTATTGGAAGTAGCTGTTGTGTGTTTATTCCTGATCATACGCCATCAGTTTATAATGCCATCAATAAACTGCATAAAATTGCAGCTGAGATCCATACAGAAAACGGCACTTGGTCCTTTTCTGGATGGTTTTGGGCGTTAATTACCGCCTGGGGATGGAAGGTTCTAACTGGTCTCTGCATTATTGTGGCGGTTCTGTTTTCGTGCTGTATCTGCGTTCAATGTGGTCCCTTGCTTTGCTCATTATGTGTATCATTCTGTATCCCTGATAAGAAAGCTATTGCCGATGTTGCTCACCAGAAACGTTTAGCTAAAGAAGTTGAAGAAATGATGACAATTGACATACATGATGATTATCCTAACAAACCGGATGTCTTCAGTAAATGCTGAAAGGGTCGTCTGTTGTAAATTGAAACAACGATGTGATTAAGCATTTACTAAAGACATTAATTCCCCTTTTATAGATCGTGTTTTCTCTGTTATGTTGACCGAAGCTTGGACTCCATTTTGTATTGTCATGCATCCACGTGTTCCCCACGAGAAGAGTCCAACCTCTATGTTAGTTGCTCTTGTAATCTGCCTAGTAACAGTCTATAAATAGCTCCTTTGTCCATCTGGCACATGCCCAGACTTGACCACATCTGTTATCAGTTAGCCTTGCTTGACCATGTTTTCGCGGGCTCAAGGAGTGCGTTAGCTCCGCCCACATATTGATTCAGTATCGAAAATGACCATAAATGGTAATGTTCTTCGGCCTCATGTTGTATCCACCCACTTATGAGCCCCTCTACTGTGTATAAAAGGGGACCATGTACGTAGGTTCTTTGTGCTACTCTATGCAATACTGAAGAGTGTTGTGTGGATTGTAGGACCACCCTTAAGGGTTAATAAATGCTGTCTTTGTACTTTGCAGTTTCCGTGCCAACTTCCTTATAGATTCCATTACAGGAGAGCGAACCCTTGTGTCCTGCGGGCCTAGCTGGGGCCTGTATTCATCACACTTACAATGCCCACAAACCAGTAGGGCTGTCCGAATCGATTTCGAAAGGCATTCGGATAGGTTGAGTATTTGGAGCCGAATCGTACAACTCTATGGACTCGGTTTCCCAGCAAGCAATTACAATGACCGATTCGGACAGCTAGTCCAAATTGGTTTCTCTGGAACAAATCAGCTGCCCTGAATATGTATTTGGGGGCCCGTAGCAGGCCCCTCTTCATCTGCGGCACTCTGAATCAGGCCCATGGGGGTACCCAAGGGACCTTCCTTTCCAACCATGCACAGTGTGGCAGGCACCCTGGGGTGCCTGCCACAGGGTGCAAGGTTTTCCCCAGCCACTCTTTACTTCAATGGGAGCCTGTGTTCTCCTTCTGAACACAGGCTCCCATTGAAGTCAATTGGAGTCTGACCAAATTGCTCGTTCGGACTCACCTGATCCGAGTCGTCCGGTAAGCATTCCCGGACCGATTCAGTAGGAATGCTTTCCGGACGAGATCATTATCGTCCCTTTAGTATACAAACAAATTTCCCCTCACCACAGCTGCAACTGGACTGATGTTGAAATTTATGTAGGTGTCAGTCAAATGACTACTCATCCATAATTCAATAACTTACAACGTTTTGTCGACATAATACGTACCTCCTTTTATCCCACATATTTTTGGGAATAAATAAATATATGGTTAATAATAAGTGTGCATATTAATTATTCATAAAGTAAGTATGTAGTATATATAAATATACCACATTTTTATATAATGTCAATGTGTTCATTTATTATAAAATGTAAAGTACACGTGGGTATTAAACTATCCCAATATCTTTGCAGCATTGATTATGCCCAATGGTCACATGTGCCCTCTGGTGCAAAGCTAAAAAGAACATTTAATTTATGAGAATGGGACCATGTCCATGCAAAAGGTTTTTAAATGTTAGTGTGTGCCGCTCACTTAAATAAATGCACTTGTAGCATCAGAGAATGCTTGCAGTTGCATCACTGTTTTTGTTATAAAAGGAGTGTGGGCATGATGTATATAATAGTTCGCCAGGGTTTATCAGGACAATGCTGAGTGCATCAGTGTCCAGTGCTCAGAGTTATCAAACTTTTGTTCAGGGAAACAAGGTAACTTGCTGCGCTGCACCAAAGGCAGAGGGTGGGAAGGGGACATTAATTATAAAGAAGTCTCATTCCTGCTCTCTCCCTGCGTTGCCACGCTGAGTGCTACCCAGCATGCCAATGCAGGCACCCTTGCGCCATGATGGTGCATGGGTGCTATGTTACACAGCACCCTGGATTGTTTTGTGTAGGAACGGACACCTCCCTGCACAAAAAGATTCCTTAGAGTCAAGGGCAACACAAACCCTTTAGAGTAGTGATGCAAAGTGCCCCCATTAAGGGTACGATGTAGGAAGTTAGGAGCATAGGAGGGCAGTGGAAGTCAACAGAATGATACTGCCTTGATTCTGTTCCAGTGCAAGCTAGGCAGGTGCACGCTTGGGCTAATTTAAGCCATGATTGTCTACTCATCATGTCAAGTCACTCACTCCTGCAAAGGCAGCATAATAGGGGTGTTGCATAGCTTGCATTCTTCTCTGTGGCTTTACGTAGCTAATAGTCCCAGTCTCCTGGATGTGGAGTACCCCAAAGGGGGACTGTTAGACCTGGCATCATTGGTGCGGGTCTCCCTTCCTCTCTCCTCTCCCTATTTTTTATATTGGCTGGATTTAGATGTTCTGGGCGCCGTGCCACTGCTACTCAGTGCCACAGCGCGAATGGTCCCTGTCTATATATGAATTGTATGAATAAGGATAACCATAATGCCTACATCTGTGTAGCCTGTTTCAATAGCGAGTTACCCTCCATTTCACTGTCACTACTGCGAAACGATCCATTCTCATAGGCCAGGATGGGCTGGTTAAAGATGGCTCTCTATCATCCTATCTGTCCATAGGAACCTAATAGGAACTTCGAGTTTGGTATGTTTGTGCTCAGGACATTGAGGGGCACCTTTTGGTAAGGACCGTTTGTATGGTACATGTTTGGAAATACCTTACCTGAAAACGCGGTAGTTTGTGGCCTAAGCTGTACTGTAGGCTGTTGCGAGTATGTGTATTGGCCATCTGGTTTTGGAGCAGTGTGTCCAGCTGGGTCAGACCTGGCTGGAGAGAGAGATCGGTATTTAGAGCATGAGGAGGGGTGACTCTTTGATCCGAGCAGGGCTGCGCCTGGCAAGGTGAATGATGGCTCCACCTCCCACTGGTTGTCTGATAGCAGACCCCCTCATTCTGAAAGGGCAGGATGTCACCTCATAAACCAAGCGCTCCCCAACCCCACCGAACAGGTTCTGACTGAAGTCAGTCATTTGTGACCTTAGAGAACAAAGACTTTTTAGGTATAAAATGCTGCTCTGGAAGTTTGTCAAGGTGTGTTCTTTCTGGATGTCAAGACAAAACTTTGTCCGAGCGGACCGAGGAAAGGACTTTGAAACTTTCATCAAGCTTGCTGAATAAACTACCTGAGGGCCTAAATTGAGAGCGCCTCCTGCAGAAGTCTCAGGGACATTAGACTTCACCCCGCCAGCCGTTGGAATTCCTGTGCGAGGAATCCTACTTGTAGGCGAGGCCTCCGTCGAGTAATCCGGAGCCTCTAGTTCTACTGTGAGGACCACGGACTGGGCATCTTTGAATCTTTTTCTAAACCCGGAGCGGGCCGCTGCAGCTAAGAGAGAGTTGCCGCTGCTAAGAGCCCACCTAAACCTGAACCTTGGAAATCTTCTGCTAAAACTGAAGAAGGCCGCTGCAGCTAAGGAAGAGCTGCCGCCGCTGAGAGCCCGCCTAGGTCTGAACCTTTGAACCTTTCGATAACACTGTGTGGGCTGCTGCAGCTAAGGGAGAGCTGCTGCCGCTGAGAGCCCGCCTAAATCTGCACCTGCATCTCTTCCGCTGGATCCGTGTGGGCTGCCGCCGCTGAGAGAGAGCTGCCGCCACTGAGAGCCCACTGGCACCGGCACCTCCGAGCCCTTCGCTGAACCTGTGGGGACCGCTGCAACTGAGAGAGAGTTGTAGCCGCTGAGCGTCCACCGTGGTGCCAGCCGGGCCGAGACCATCCTCTGTCCCTTGGGCTGCTGCAGCCAAGAAGAGAGCTGTAGCCGCTGAGTGACCGCACCCTTTTCTACTTGGCATCATCGTGATTTGTCCCATGGGCTGCTGCAGCCAAGAAGAGAGCTATAGCCGCTGAGTGCCCGCATCCTTTGCTACTTGGCATCATCGTGATTTGTCCCGTGGGCCACTGCAGCCAAGAAGAGAGCTGTAGCCGCTCAGTGCCCGCACCCTTTGCTACTTGGCATCATAGTGATTTGTCCCGTGGGCCACTGCAGCCAAGAAGAGAGCTGTAGCCGCTGAGTGCCTGCACCCTTTGCTACTTGGCATCATAGTGATTTGTCCCATGAGCCGCTGCAGCTAAGAGAGAGCTGTGGCCGCTGAGCGCCCGCACTTTTGGTAAACTTTGCATCCTTGGGATTTGTCCTGTGTTCCGCCGCAGCCGAGAGAGAGCTACTGCTGCTGTGTGCCCGCACCTGGTCCCCCCTTGTTGAGGATTGTCGCTATTGTCCTGTAGGCCGCTGCAGATAAGAGAGAGCTGCTGCCGCTGTGAGCCACCACGGAGCTACACAATGAGAATCATCGCCACCACCAGCCCGGGCCGCCACAGCCGCAGGCTTCTGCCGCTGAGCGCCCACCTGTCCCCGAGTGCCCGAATCATTGTGGGTGCACGCTGCGGACCTCAACCTCCAAGACTTGTGGTCGCTGGGAGTCCACCTGTCACTGACTCCGCTTCTTTGAGAAGCTGCGTGCTGTGTCCCCTTTCAACAACAGGTATCTGGTGCGCACTGGGTCCTGTAGGCCCCGGCCCTGAGCTCAGTCTGTGTCACGCTTTGGGTGAATACGTTATTGTCTTTTTGAGTCCCTCTGGGGGGGAAGTGCATTGTAGTTGTTGAAACGCTTTAAGAAGTCTTGAGTTAAACTGTTGAATAAAGATATTATTTTTACATACCTACCTGAGTCGTGTCCCTTTTGTGGTGTCGTTGCTGCCTTATTGTACGTGGTCATAAACGCTTTACACACCGCCTCTGAGATAGGCCTAACTGCTCGTGCTACATTACCACAGAGCAGAGGTTGTCAAAGGGGGTAGCCCACTGGCCCTGACTTAGGAAGAAGGGTCCCTATTTAGACAGTGGCGCCAGCCCTGGCCAACTAGAGACCCCCATTTCCAACAGGGACCAAGTAGACTTGCCAAAGGAGCAGGCTAACCAAAGATCCTGCTTTGGAATGCATGAATAGTTCAAAATGTTCGTTTTTAAGGTCTAGGTTTATATAGACCATCTCATTTAAAAAGTACAATGTAGTGACTGTCATTAAGGTTTTTTTGTACACCAGTCACAGTGTTTAATAGTTTTTCTCAAGAGGGAACCTAGGCCGGTTGTCACCGCCACCAATGCTGCGGCGGGTGTGACTGTGACGACAACTTCCACCACTAGCCCAGCACACTGGCAGATGGTTCTGCTGTGCCCTGTAATTCATTTATATTCCCCACTACTAAAAGTATACCCTTGTGTATAGTTACTAGCTTTTTTCAACTTCAATTGGATGTTGTTAGTTATCGTTCCTCTTTCGTATGTTTCTCCTATATTTCCTGTTCCCACAGCTGAGTTTCTCCTGTCTGTAGAGTTCCTCTGTTCCCTTCTTTTGTATGCTTCCCCTTGCCCTTCTTTTACATGACTTGTTGCATAGTACTAAGAGGGGAAAATGTTTTTGGTAGTGCAAATAACATTGCACAGCCCGGCCCAACTACTCTAGTCACCAAACATGTTGGTGGTTTTCTTGATCCAAACAGTCGAAAAGTACAGGAGCAAAGCTAAAGTGGTCATCATGGTCTGGACCCCCAATGTTGTCTTATTCTAGTAGTTTCCATAAAAGGGCAGTGTGGCAGGTATGAGATATAACAACCAATACCATATGCCCTTTGCATTAACTTCTACCCTTATTCATTTGTAGCCTTACCTTATGCCCTTCCCTTATTATCCCTCAATTAGAAGAAAAATGTTTTTGGTTGACTCAATGACTACCTGGTTTTTAAAATAATGCCAAATAACAAAGTAACACAAACCTCCCAAATTGATTACTTTCGATTGAAGGAGATACTGATAGATAAGTAACCTAAACATAATGAGGTATTGCTGTTGTATATCTTGCAAAATAAATACTTAGGTGGCTATCTGGTATCTAAAATGGGTGCATTATGCTTTCCTTTAAGTGCAGAGTCTACCAACAGTGCTGTCCAGGCAGGGACATAAGAGTAGGCCCAACTGGTTGAGAGAGAAGTCCCAGTGATAGCAGGGACAACTGGCAAGTCACCTTGCTTCTTATTGCCAATACTGTATTTATTAAGCAAGGCATATAACCCACCCATCGCCTCCAGTCCATGCCCTCAGCATTTTGCCATTTAAAACTTCCGCATGGTTTAATTTGATGCTGTAGTGCAGGTGATGAAATTCTGTGTATGTGCTGCAGCACAGTGGCATGAGGGAACTAAGTCAACTATGCAAAAACTGAAGACAAGGTATGTTTTTCCAAGGACCACTCAGTCAGCTACTAGTCCTTCACTTCATCATTCTACCTTTCTGTCCCAGCTTAAAAATTTGAATTTTATCTCGGCCTGTGATGTCTGTTGCACAATTCTCTGTGAAGACATATTTCAAGGCTTTTATTACAGATTCACTTTTCTAATTTTTTTCTACCATCAATCAATGTGACTATGAAAAAGAGTAGTATGCGATCAGTGACACAAAACCATTACATAGTTATTCTCTCCCTAGTCCAATCCCTTTAAAAGACCTCCCTGTGGAGTAATTTTCCTCACTGCCAAGTTAAGGTATTTCTTTAGAATAATCTGTGTTGGAGGCCTGGGAGTAATGTGGGACCAATGCCTGATTTAGAGTTTGGTGGTTGGGATACTATGTGACAAAAAAAATATGAAGTTTGCTGTGCTACAGTTCATATTCAATGCACTGTCTACTGTAACATGGTGCCCAAAAACATGCTGGAGAGTAAGCAGGCCCTCTGTTAATGTTGCAAAGTCAAGTATTAATTGTGCAGCATATGATATCTGTGTAATTGTATATGCCTTTCTCATTAATGGCAGGTAATTAATTTAACACGCATAAAGTGTCTGTTCAGTTTCACTATGAAATACTTTCAACAAAAATTTTGTTTTGTTTATGTTGGTGTTGTGGCTTCATTCCTTGCAGTCAGTGCAATGCTCTGAAGCATGGGTGGGAAACACTTGGCCCAGGCTGTGTGACTAATCATCACATCCTAATTAAATTCCAGTGACCCTATGGAACCAGCAATGTTCTGCTGCTGTGCCACAATAAAAAATCAGAATGAACAAGTGTTTGAGCTGAGCATCACAATTAGTTATTTTAGAGTTGCTAGTAGTTAGCTAGTTACTAATCATAAAGTTACTACTCGTAACCCTGAAGATCTGGTAGTTGAGTTAAACTGCAAGAGTGACCTAACACCAAAAGTGCAACTTAACCTTGTGAATTAGGCCAGAGAGTGCACACTAATGCTGCCTATTGTGGAACAGATGCTCTTCTGACTCTGCACTATGATGATATTATCCCTTTCATGCCTGGGTGGGTAAGTGCGGCTGGTGTGGGCTATTGGTCAGGTCCCACAGTAAGTTGGTGTTGCTTTTCACTACTTCCTCCACGCCAAGTGTGTGATCCATTAATGGTGTAAATTTGTAAGTGGCACCTCAATATATCCCACAGCCTGGGATAAGAGGGTTAAGTTTTGATGAATAAATGGGATTGGGGAGTTGGGGAAAGGTGTGACAAGGACAAATGCAACAACAATATTCATCAGGTTGATGAGCAGCAACTCATCATTAAATCTGGTGTAGGAGGCAAGGAAGGACTGACAAAGTTCAGTTAATAAACACATTGCATTTACAAACACTGACCATGAAGCCCAATCTATTATCATTCTAATTGTTCTGTCACCTAGATTTGAAAAATACAAATTAGGGAGGAGTGTACCCACAAAGTTTTAAAAAGTATGATTGTTAGGAAAAGAAAAATGATAATGTATATAAATGCCAAATTTGGCGGTGTATCTGCATTCTTCTTCCCAGAATATCTGTCTTGGGTGCATTGTTAAACTGGTCAGGTAAGGTAAGCAGGAGTGCTATGGAGCTTTTAGGCAGAAGAAGATTAGGAATGTGGATTGCAAAACAGTAAATGTGGATATTGTAGAATCAAGGAGAAGGCACGCTACATGAGGATCAAGAGGCAGAGCAAGAGCCTAGGATGCTGCAATCATGACTCATGTGAAATTAGTTGAGAAGTGAGAACAATTTTACAACCAAACCAACCTGGCTGATCAATCCCACAACTTTCATAACATTTAGCCAAGTGCTTCCATCATATGACATGTTTCCAGTTACAGTCCCTTCCCCAAATACAACCCCTTAATTAGAGGAGTCTGACATTTAAGCCAGAACACAATACAGCATTTCCCATATAAATGCACCTCTCTCCAATACAAAGGGCTGAGTAGGCCTCTTTGAGTCATGTTGGTTTCCATTTGAAGTAAATACACATAATTCATAACTACCTTCCTCTGGCTGTTGAGATAATCCCTTGGTGGGTTATCTTGATTCTGAGTACCTACTCCGTCCCAACCCAAATTAAACTGAGGGAGAGATATATAGTGCACAGTGGTGTGTCCAGTTAATTCTACCATCGACCATGATGTAGACGCAAATGAATACAGTATAGCAGAGGTTTCATAGCCAAAAGCCATTAGTGTGCAAGATTGGGAAAATGCTGGTAGCACAGATGATGTTTTGTGCGATATCAAAAACAAAATCACAACCTCATGGAGTTGGAAGGAGAATCTCCGCCATGACCTTAAGTGTTTTGGGGAAATCAGAGATGAGTTATTTGTAAATGAAGCTGGGCATGCGTTGGTGGTTTCCAAATTTTTCCTTCGAGCACTTTGAGGAAAAGAATTCTTGATACTAACCATGAAGGACACTTAGGCATTGTAAAGAGAGAGAGGAGTTTTAAAAAAATGGATTGGTGGTCTGGTGTGGTTAATGAGATTGAGATGTGCGTGTGAGAGTGTGTTGATTGTGCAAATGCCGATAAAACACAGGTCACGTTTAGACCCCCTTTATATTAATTGCAGATAGCAAACAATCCATGGGAAAAAATCTGCCTTGATATTTTAGGTCCCATTGGGAATACAGGGAAGAATAGCAAGTTTATGTTAGCCCATTTTCAATGTGGCTTGAATTTAAATTGCAACGAAGGTAGATGACACATCTGTAGTGCATTTTTTGGACGATGTATTTGTCAAAAAAGTGTTGCCAAACACACCCATCTCTGGCAATGGACAGCAATTTACTTCCAAGGAAGTAAAGGAATTTTTGGAAAGGAATCGAGTCAAGCACAATTTCATGTCATTGTACCATCTATAGACACAAGTGGTTCAGCACTATGCACTATACACTTCTCATATAATCAGAACATGTGACACAAATTGTAGAGATTTTCTTCTTTATTTGTCTTGATCGCAGATTTCTTATGATTCATATATTCACATAACTGTAGCCAACGCGTTTCGTCTCACACGAGACTTCTTCAGGGCTACCAAAAAAACATATGTAAAAAATATGTAAAAACAATCTCAAATCTCTCATTTTATAATAATTCATCCAAACATATTATAAAAATATATATATCATTTAATTAAAAATCCAAAGTCAAAGCACCACTAACAGTTCAGTTCATTTACTGACAATCAGACAAGAAGGCCTGGGTGTGCTATGATAGAAAGAAACCTTATTCTCAATACATCATGTGTATTTTACATCATGTATTCGTCACAGTATTTGCTTCGCAGTTATATGTATGGTTTTCCATAGGCATCTGTACGTTACATCATACCAACAAAGTTCAGCACAACTATCTAGTCAATATTATTAAACCATCAAGGACATAGTCATGAGAAGCATGCATATTGTTTTGATTATATCAGGACTGTTCTAATTTATCGCATAATATGGGATAAGTACCAAAGAGGAAGTCCCATTATATATAAACATTGTCAGTTAAGCGTTTCCCATTATAACCATTTCATATTCCTACAGTTTTACCAGCTACACGAGTCATAACTATATATTAGTTCATGTACATAACATTTATATATCTTGCATACCTCATGTATATACTGAATATGATCCTTATGTGATGGCGAATTCCTATGATATGGAGTTCTGCGATGAATGCTTCTCAAAGCCACATGTTATTCTAAAAGAAAGATTTTCTTACATGTATATGCAGTCATAGTATGTGCCATGATATTTCCAATAACCAAATGCCATAACTGGACTAGAGTGTAATCGCGCAGTTCGCCTACTGTTACTTCAATTGTTCTAAAGTTAGTTGTCATTTTCACTTTATGTACCATATAATGTATTGCAGATCAACATTATTTATGTGATTTCACCTCTATTTAGCTCCTACGAACTCTAACATCATGACATCAGCACAAATACAATATAAAATTTAATCTGTATCAGTTACATGGAGCACATTCATTCATTTGTCTTCAGAGAACGTGTGAGACGAAACGCGTTGGCTACAGTTATGTGAATATATGAATCATAAGAAATCTGCGATCAAGACAAATAAAGAAGAAAATCTCTACAATTTGTGTCACATGTTCTGATTATATGAGAAGTGTATAGTGCATAGTGCTGAACCACTTGTGTCTACATATGTTGATGTAGGATTTTATCCTACACTTTTGGGAGTAAAGAGGGGAGTACTCTCTGGTTTCGTGCACCACTATTCACTGATTACGTGAACCACTGATATTTGCTGGGTGCGGATTCAATTAGCCTCTACCCTCATCTTTGTGCTTGTCATTGTACCATCTAGTTGGTAATGGATGCGTTGAGCGTTTTAATAGGGTTATCATGGGTAACATCCGCATTTCAGTGAGGAAAGGTGTTTCATGGCAATTGGAACGAGCAAAATGAATGTGGGCTTATCGCATTACACCAACAGTAACTGAGTTTTCCCCAATTAAGATTTTAAGAGGCTGAGATCCGTACACCAGAGACAATCTTTGTTGGATGTCTAAACAATGATTCAGAGAATGGTCTCCAGAGGTAAATTATCAGGAATGTGCAGCACGCTTATAAGAGTTCTCATGATCGCAAACATGGAGCAACTAGGGTGAAACTCTTGAGGGGAGTTAAGGTCAAGGTTCAGAGAGTGATTCCTAAAGGTAGGAACAAGTTCATAAACCCCTTAAATATGATTGAGATATACACTTAGGCAGCCAGATTAAGTGATGGGAAAGTTTGGCATTTCAGCAAGTTGTCCAAATGTAACATTTGTCATGTTGTACTTGAGGAAAAGAGTGGTGCAAGGGATAGAGTTTCCCCTTTTGATTTCAGAGGGCCAGGTGTTAAGGTGCCTGATACAATTACCAGTGTTTGGGACAATAGTGGTGGAGGAATTGGTGAATGAAGGGGGGTTAGAAATCAGGTTGTAAGGAGTGGTGAGATGTGTTTGAGTGGGCAATCTGTGAGATTGCCAACCAAATTCAAAGATTTCCATTGTTGAATTAGACAAGGAGTGGAAGTTCTGTGATACTGTCAAACTATTCTAAGAATTCCATTGTTTAACTTATGCTTTACACTTTCCTGGAGCTGTGTCATTGTAGTATTGTATATTCCAAGAATCATCTTGGATGTAATGCAAGTTGCAATTTTCTCACTAGTGTTTCACATTAGTAGTATATTTTTTTACAATTTACATAGCAATGTATATGTTTTTTCTTTGTGTAATAAGGAGAAGATTTGTTGTGCTCGGCTTTAGAGTGTGAACACCTGGACATTCCAGGAAAAAGAGCGGAGAGAAGTCTGGGTACAAGGGGTTCCAGGGAGACAGTTGGTGGCCAGGAAGATGGATGGAGGCATGCCTGGCTGTTGCTGTACATGTACAAATAAAGAAATTCAGCTACACTATTGTTTTGGAGCTTATATCCTACACAATGATGTTGATGAGCCAGAAGAGCAAAAGAATTTGAGCATTTTGTGTAGATTTGTTAACTAAACTGACTGGTCTGGTATCTGCAGAGCCAGAGAAAAATAAGTACAGCAAGGAGTGGACCACGTGAGTAAATCTAGCTAAGTGTGAAAGGGGCAATCATATTTAGACAGCATCATCCATCAGGCCCCAAACATTGTAATTCAACACCCTCACTGTCTGCCACCACACTAACCATCATCTCTCACACTCACTCAATATATATCACATTTGTCTATTGTATCTCCTCTTTTTCCATGGAAGCAATAAACAATGGCAGTCTTGTAAATGAATGATCTTTACTGGGTCAGCCCAGATAGGGAATGAAAAAAAGAAGGATAGGGATGGGAGACATGGTCTTCATACCCTTTAAACATATGGGGAGGCTTCTTCTGTACACACGGGTCCAACTCCAATTCAGTCCACACATTTGATACATGGTGGGGCTGAATTAGTCAGACACCAAATAAATAAGTGTTCCTGTAACCATATCCATCTTTTTTTTACAAAGCAATTCAATGATAATGGGAAAGTTCTATTGTGGCCTACTCAGTCAGGGAAGTAGAGTTTGTCCTCAAACTCAGGGAGTTCGTCTAGATGTTGGTTAGCTAACAAACTTGAGTCTGACCAATCACCCTCATCCTTCTCCTGTGCTGTTTCAAGAACATTATAATCTTATGGTATGAAGTGTTGTTTCATTTTAATCATGATCAATCTCTCCATATTTTGAGGCAAGAGACTGGTCCTTCTGACTGTGACAACTGCACCAGTTGCACTAAACACACGCTCATCAGACACAGTGGCTACCCAACAAGCCTGCTCAGCTCTGGCCATCAGTGCATCTTCCCATACCAATAGACAAATGGATTTTGATCCAGGTAGTCCTCTTTTGAGTCATCCAGATATGGGCTATCCTCTGGTCATTTGTGCTGCAACATGCTCTACCTCTGCTGCCTTCACCTCTGCACTTGAATTAAGCCCTGCCACTTGAAACCAAGCCATTGCAGAGGTCTGATTCTTATGCTGCTGGTGTCGTTGCTGGTGTTGGCTGCTGCGAGACAGTAGCATTGCCCTTTCCGGAGTTTGAAGACTGCACAACAAAACGTTCACCAGCGACTCTAACTTCCAGCCATTCTTGCTCCAGATCTCTTGCTTGCTCAACAATCCAAGTTTTTTAGTGTGAAACATCCTCTTCTGATTTTATTTGTATGGTGGATCAAGTATTGTGGCACACATGTACTCTTTTGAGGACAGCCCTGTATATACAGCTTAGGCTTAAGCTCTGAACCAACTCATTCGGTTCTTCATTCACACTGGCAAAACTTTGCAAAACCTTTTCTAACTGATCCCGCAGTGGATGCAACAACCGGATTGCTTGGCTGGCCATACTTTCCTCCTTGTTGACAACCTCAAAAGGAAGTAGAATGTGTGTCAGGCATTTTACAAGCCCCCATTTGTCCATCTCCATAGTCATGCTTTTCCCAGTTGTATCTGCTCCTCTTTGAAAGACATAGTCAGTAATTGGCCTATACTGCTCAAACAGTCGTTGCAACATGTAGTAGGTCAAGTACCAACTTGTTGCCACCTTCTGCCGCGAGGGTTTTAACTGGTACTCTATTAGCACGCTGAATGATCATTAATTGCTTCAAGACATTAAAACATTGACTGAAATGAGTGCAGAATCTTCTGCAGGCGGCCAGTATGTTGCTGACCATGTCCTGCATAGTTAGGTTGATTTAATGAACCAAACACAGGATCGTGAAATATCCACCTTCTGCTATGGCCTTACCTATATTACGGCCATTGTCCGTGGTAAGAAATCCAATTCTGAGACCTCTGCATTCAAGCCATTCAAACACCTTGCTGTTAAACTATTTCAATATGTTTGCAGCTATATGGGATTTACCCATGGTGAGCATTGCTACTGTTGCATGCTGCTGAATGCCCTTAAAACTTTCTTCAGCAATGAGACCTGCAGACAGCTGCTGCAAATAATGTAAAAAAAGATAATTGCTGGTATCTTACTAGAAACTGTGAGAAATCCTTTTGGAGGAAATAGGCTGCAGGGTGAAATGGAAAAAAATGCATATAATACTATATAAACACTATATATACACACTGCAATGATCCTGAAGCACATTAAACTGAAAGCAGAGAAAAAGTAAAAAAATGAACAAAAAGTCATAGCCCTCTCCTATCAAAGTCCCTGGAAAATAGATTTGAAAACTGGATAAAAAGTATTTAACACACTGGCTGGCTGCACACAATGACTGTTGCCCACATGCTCAAACAAAAACAAGCAAGCAAGAAAGCATGGACAACAAGGAACATATGCAGGACTATGGCAAAAGCACACTGGCTGACTAAACAAAATGGTCACTGTCCACATATTCAAACAAGAATAAGAAAGAAGGCATGAACAACAAAGAACACATGCAAGCCTATGGCAAAAGCACTCTGGCTAGCTACACAAAATGGCTGCCAGCCTCATGTTTAAACAATAACAAGCAAGGAGGCATAGACAACAAAGAACACATGCTGGTCAATAATAAAAGCACACTGTACGCTACTCAAAATGGCCTCCGGTCACAAGTACAAATAACAACATGCAAAGAGGCATGGACAACAAAGAACACATGCAGGCCTATTGACACTGACTACGCAAAATAGCATGGAGAACAACGACAAAATGGTGTCCTATGACAAACACACACGTGCACCGCCACATGCACACACACACACACACACACACTGGGCAGACAAAGGAGGCGTGGTAACCAAAGAAGAAAACACTATCATTAATTCAGCAATGCAGGAAAGGAAATTTAAGTTAGCTACAAAATATTTCCAACAACCCACATCCTCCCAAAGCATCAAAATATTATTACCCCACCAAAATACAAGTTTTGCAGAAAACAAAATGTTAAATACAAAAACGCATATTTTGCATTTTATTTTAATCCAATGCCATCCCTAGTCTAAATCAAAGATATTTTAAACCAACATATACCATAGAAGCAGTTTCTTCATGCATACAAGGTCTAGTACTGGCTGGATGTCTCGTATGTAGACTAAGCCACATGGTAAAATAAATAAATAGTGCAAATTTCACAAACATGGAAAAACTTCCTTAACTGTGAAAACTTTTTACCATATGAAAGCTAACATTTTCAATTAAAAAATAGGCCCCTACTGCAACTCCAGGCCACCCACCACAATCACAATCACATTTAAAAATTGAATAAAAGGTGCCAATGTGTATTGATGCATGTCCTTTATCAAGCAACACCCTTATCCAAATGTTTTTTGATATACTTGCTGGGATGTCACAAAAACAGTCCTAAAATCCAATGGCAGCAGGAATTGTAGACAAAGAGAGTGATCCTCTCACCTTGAAATCCAAAACAAAAGTGACGAGGAGATTGACAAAGCACTGGGAGGAGCATTCTGGACAGAAAGAGGAAGTCCTTACTCTTGAAAAAAAGCTAAATAAATAAAATGCTTTTTGCACTAAAAACAATCTGAACTGTCCTTTCAAGTTGGATATTCACTCAAAATTGTATTTTGGAGTTCATTCAGCTTCTTCTTGAGTAGCCCGACTGCTTGCGACTGCGAGTGTTACAAACTGGTGCCAGAAGGCTCTGTGGCGTCCGGAAATCACATCAGGGTGTGGCAAATCACACTCGCAAGCTCACATTGTGGAGCCTCGCATTGTTCCTGTGAGCATTGCGAGGCGGTAATGGCAGAATAATTCCGCCACGTGCTAATTAGCTGAATTTGGCCAGAACACTACATTAAAAACAAGGAGTTACCAAATTCTGCCAATTCCAAGAACGGAACTATAATCCCGCCTGGGCCTATCAAAACCCCAACTTTACCATCAAATAGGGTTTTTCTTCACAATTCCAAAGTCACCACATGAAATAGCTACCTGCTCCCAATTGTAAATTACAACTTATTAAATGTAATAAGAAATCGCCAATGTTTTCCGATGGGAGGGGAAGGCCTCACAGTAGTGAAAAATTAATTTGGGAGTTTTTTCGCTACTAGCCAGTGTTTCATTTGAGCTGGTGGTTTTAAGTGGTCAGCACCGACATTTAATTATCATTACCGGCATCCTTGATAGTCTTCTGCATGGTGGTGCTGTTTGTCTAAATTAGAGATGAACACAACAACAGTTGTTTATTAATTCAATATACATTGAACATTACTAATACCTGCTGCCCAAGTCATTATGATGGATTTGGGGGCCTGAAATAAAATGAACTGTCACACTTGTATGGTGTGATGAAAATAGTTGTGTTGGTTCTGTAATTTGAGGCTCTGGCAGGGAAAGTGGGTGGTGCAAGCTGATGGCACATATGTTTTTTACAAATTAAGCGCTACTACCAGGACATGTAAAACTAAAAAGTATATTTTCAACCTTTCAGTTACAGGAAACCCTGCCCTATGAGCCTGCCATAAAAGGGGAGTTTAGGGTTTAGCAAGGGTTTTTTTTGCAAGTTGACATGTCACTTTAAAACTGCATTCAGTCTGCAGTGGAATGCCTGGGACATGCTTTAAGGTATTATGTGAGTGGGTGGCACAATAAGTGCTGCAGGCCCACTGGTACCATTTAATTTGAATGCCCTGGGAATATTGTACACCACTCTACATGGGGCTTATAAGTAAATGAAATATGCCAATCGGGTATAAGCCAATTAAACCATGTTTCAAGAGAGTGAGCCCAAGCACTTTAGTACTGGTTAGCAGTGGTAAAGTTCACAGAGTAATAAGGCCAACAAAACGAAATCAGCAAGGAGTGGACAGTAAAAGGCAAACGTTTGGGGGTGACCCTGCAGAAAGGGCCAGGTCCACAATATTTCATGCCCTCAGCTTCATTGTGCATGTGAGAAGGTGTGAAAAGGTAGCAGAAGCAACAGTATCAAAGTGAAGTAAAAAAAACATTTGTGAAACAATTATTGTTGCCGTTGCAAGCTGATATTCTGCCAGTAAAAGGTGTCTACATGTCTCTTGTATGTTTGCTTGAGTGCGCGTATGTGTGTTTTCAGCTAAAGGGATTAACTAGACATCAGGTAGGGGAGGTGACAGGTGTGAGAGAGATACATACAAGTATGAAAAGGTGCGACATAAGAGTGAGATGATAGGTGAGAAAGATACAGCAAAAAGTCATAGCAAGGGGGAGACAGACGAGTGAGGATAACGATATGAGTGTGGTGAAAGAGACAAGTGAGTAAGAAATAGCTAAAACAAAAAGAACAAGGGGGAGAGACAGGTGTATGCCAAATGATAAAGAAACAGATGGGTGACAGCTGACAGGCAGAAGGAGGTGGGTGAGAAGCTAGAAAGATAAAGCCCAGAGGTGGACACATAAGAGAGATGGAAGAAAAGAGGCATCAATTAACAAACATTCAGTCAGTACCTGGAGGGACTAGTGAAATTTATTACTTAAAACCTGTTAGGTCTGACAAGTTTTCTAACTTGCCTCTGATCCTGGGAGCATTCGGGTCGACCATATGTGACTGTTAACACCCTATAGAATCAGATGGAGGAAACTGTAATGCTGTTGAATGCTTGCAGGTGGTGCATGCTTGTGAACAGAGGAACTCCAAGGGCAGCTCTGAATCCTCTTCTACATGTAACCTAAGGATCAGCGCATACATAATACTGTTCAAATAGCCATTGTATAAAACATTTAAAATACTGTCATGAATTCGGTCCGACTTGACTTTCTGCTTTTGGCTCGCCTTAACGTAGGGCACCCCGATGAAAAATGTTTTGTGCTGATGAACTTCTAGTAGAGACAACTTGAGGGTTCAAAACATACGTACAACAGCTCACTAAAAGAAGCCTTTTGTTGACAAGTATTAGAATACAGTGAAAATAAATGTTTTTTGGGGGGGAACTTTGCTATGGACATGCGCAATAGGGAGTTACATCACATTTAGCAAGGTGCTTCTGACTTTCTTTGAAATGGACTAATAGAAGTATCCAGCTGCCGGAACAGGAATACACATAGTTTACTGAGGCTTTGAAACATGTTGTGTTTTCCTAACAGGCGCGCAGTCTGACTTTGTTCCTGGAGACCGATTCACTCCCCTGGGCGTTTTCTTTATCAGAGAGATGAACCTTCAACGTGGGGTTCAAAATAAATGCATTGTTGAATTTGAGATAAGGAAGGTTCGATAGATATTATGTGATGTCATGTTATGCTATAATTTATTTGAAAATCGCTCATAGCAGAATCTCCTTTGTGCTTTAGAAAAACCCAACCATAAAAACAGTGACCGAGGCCAAAGTCTGGAAGATAATTGACTATTAAAAAGCCAGGTTTTCAGCTGGTATCTCAAGCAGAGTAGATTTGTTTCTGTCCATGAAAAGGGGGGTCCTAGAGGTGGTAAGCAATAGTTGACTTGCCAATCTGAGGGAGCGGGACAGTTGAGAGAAGGGATTTTTATTGGCCACAAAGGAGGGTGATCTGAGGTGTAAGACCATACGGAACATTATTAAGGCCTTAAAGGCAAAGCAAGATCGAATGGGCAGCCAGTGTAGACATCGAAGGACTGACGTCATATACAATCTTCTTTTGATTTGTAAGCACCTGCTCCACAGCACGCTCTGAGCGCGCTGCAGGGGAAGTAAGATTTTGTGAGGAGATTCAAGGTGGATCGAAATACCAGTCAGGATGTGATTGACATCTTTCGCTGATGACTTGAGCATAGGGATCAATAAAGCAAAGAATCATTTTTAGAAGGTTAAGGTGGGTGAAACTTGTATGGGTCACGTTCATGGAGTGTGCTTCCAGGGACATGGTGCTGTGCAAGAGAACTCCTACCTTTCACATCCGTGTAGAAGGATCTGCGGTATGCCCACTATATCTGACCACAAGATTGTGTACAATTGCACAGACAATGAAGAGGAGGTAGCTAAGATCGGGGTTTGGGTATGAGTAGAATGATGGCCTCCGTTAAAGGTCTGGTCTTTTGATTGGGAGGCTCGTGGGCACTGGATAGGTTAATGATAAGCTGATTATCATCAGCATACATGTAAATGTAAATTTTTGCTTGGTGGTCAAGACGTCTCATGTACATGTTAAGCAGAAAAGAGCGAGAGGATTGGTCTTTGTGGGAACATGATATGTGTCTTCGAATAGAGAAGGGAAATAGTGGCCATTTGTGGTCTCCCATGAAATTAATGATTTTGTTCACTTCAGAACCATACCAGTGATACTGCTACTGCCATCTATGTCAGCATGCATCCCGAAAGTTATGTATCCTTTGATTATAGGGGCACTAGCCGTACACTTGACGTTCCTAATCCTCTCTGCATCAGCTTGCAGACCTTAAAAATCATCCACATCTGTGCTGCTTGGAAGACCACTTCTACCACATGTCCAACTAGCTTGCACGCTATCTGTAATCTGTGCTGTCTCCAATATTGGAAAAGGTAACTTATAATGTGCTTTTTCAAGGCAATGTTTTAATGGGCATCTAAACTTGTATAACATCCTCTCTGCCCGCCTCAGTTTTTTTAGATTTCCAAGAATTGTTTTTGCCTACACAGCTCTTGTAGCCTTGGTTAATTGGCAGTCAAGCTATGACACACTTTCAGTTTTACTCTCTGTACAGTGACCTATTTCTGAACTCCCTGAGAGCCACCATTTCAGTCACTCCCACCTGCAATTGGATTGCTGTTTCTATCGACACCCATGTTTTAATATGGCAGTCATTAGTTATGTATACTCATACTATAGATGTGCTTGCACGAACTTGGCACACTGCGTACAAGGATCTTTAAAAGGAAAGTGGAATTCTGCAGCTATGGAATTGCTTCAGCAATTAATGATATCCATATCAATATTGACACGTGAAATTGTATAAAATGTTTTAGCTGACACAGCTGGTAAAATGCTCTTTAATTTGTGGTTTTCACATACTCGTCCCGGAGTTCTCAAAATAGACATTTGGAGGTAGTCTAATGTCTTACAGTGTTTTGAATGGTACACTAACCATTTAGGCCTGGGGGGGGGAGGGGGGGGGGAATGTCCACAAATAAAACCATTAAGAAGCACGCTATCCTGCAAGGTTAAATGTTCTTCAATGCTAATTTCACTCTTAGGCAAAAGGTATTTTTACACCAACCAATCAGAGCTGGAGTAAGAGAGGGCGTGAGTGGTATTCACAACATGTAGGGTTTAGCCTGCATTGGTGTAATCTGTTTTCTTTCAGGCGTCTCGTGCTATTGTCATGAAACAATGACGTTCCCTGGGCAGGCAGCAGTGATTGATGCAGTTGAATATGACAAAGAGAACTTGCAGAGTGATGTGTAGTGGCGGTGGTTGTTGTTATGCGTGAATTGCTACTAATAGACGCCCTCGTTTAAGCACAGTGCAAATGTTCGTGACAAATAGGACATTTGGGCGAGACTCGCTTCTTGGAAGTTCCATGGTATTTGTTCTCTGACTCACGGGTGTAATTAAAGAAGAGGAAATCATTATAGAATCTCAGGCTCTACTCACGCGACTGCTTCTTCACAATCATCAATTTCTAGAAATAATAATTTGGAAAGGGGGAGAACTGAAAGTTCTACGGGACTAGATTTTAAGACAGTACGGGACCAGAAAGTAATTTAACAGGATAATTTGAAGAGCAGATATTTACCCTAAGGGCTAAAGCACAAAGCGTATGTTTATTGTTACCCAACTCAGTGTTACTCACTTCGAACTGATGATAGGCCGAGTGGAACCACCTTGCCTTTTGGATACGTTTTCGCCATGGAAATAACCCATGCTTTCATATATACACATACATACATACATACATACATACATACATACATTCAACAGGATCCAACACAAATCCCTGCAGTAAATGTTTGCATGCTAGCAGTACAGCCT
Organism: Triturus cristatus; assembly: GCF_964204655.1. Taxonomy (NCBI): domain Eukaryota; kingdom Metazoa; phylum Chordata; class Amphibia; order Caudata; family Salamandridae; genus Triturus; species Triturus cristatus. The sequence continues at coordinate 526,020,726 of NC_140583.1, forward strand.
TTCCTTAAAAGAGTGAGATAGTTTGCAACATGCCTGGAATCGTTAAATAGCTTTGAGAGATGACTGTTTTCACCTGACAAAGCAACATTTAAGTTCTCACTCTTTTAAGATTATGACTCTATTCTGAGCACACGCATCGCAATGCTTTAGAAATCACACATTAGCACAGTCAGTTTTCCTAGATTTATTGTGACAGCATATGCAAACACAGGCAGGCAGAAATGTTCCTATACAATGGCAGATTAATGCCAGAGGTCATGGCTTTGCCAATGCTTGGTAGTGCTGATTGTGTTCTCCAACATAGGGATTCTACCATGTATTATGTGAATATATATGCACCCATGTGTGCGCTGCTATTTTTATTTTTATTTGAAGTATTTAGTCATACGTGAAAAATGGTGCAAAAGGATCAGTGCTCCTTCTCTCAATTTGTGGGAATGGCAATGTTTCAAAAAATTGTAAAATACCCCTCACACACTGAAACCTGATTAAGTGTCATGCTTCATCATTGGGGTCTTCCCGCCCCTCTACGGGACGGGGCGTGCTATGACTTACGTAGACGCAGGAGCACTCTTAGTGACGGTTAGTGTTGGTGGTATTAAATGTATGGTGGATGAGGTGCTGGTGGCATTGGTATTTGTGATGACATTGGTGGATGTGTTCATTTGGGAAGCTGTTGAGTTGGAATTCATGGTGACGATATTGATGATGGCAGTGTTGGTAATGAATGAATTGTGCTTATTGGTGGTGGTCTTGGTAGTGGTGGAGGTGAAATTTGTGGTGTTGTTAGTGGAAAAGGTGGTGTTTGTTAATAGTGGAGGTGTGGTTTCTGGTATTGCTGGTTTTGTTGGTTATCTTTATGGTGGTGGTTTTGATGTGTCCTTGAGATAAATATTTGAAAGCCACAAAAAGTGCCTTGTTGAGTGTACTTTTTAGAAGTAAAATATCTCTTGTGTATTTAAGTACACATATTCAATAGGTGGCTGAATGATGCACCAAATAGACAACATTTATTGAGATACAAACACATTAAACAGTATCATAGAATTTCAAATAAGCCCCCCAAATAAGCGATGATCAGCTGGGGTGGAGCCTAGCTATAAAAGGAGACTTAATTCAGGATCTGCCAGTTATGAGGCTTGCTACTCAGAGTAGCCTCGTATTAGGATACTTCTTCTCTCTGCGGTAAAGCACAGATTTTTAGTGCTCTTAAGAAATTCTACATTCTGCTTTAACATCTGACTGGTGTACTCTTGGCAGATAAAGAGGAGAGAGAGAGAGAGAGAGAGAGAGAGAGAGAGAGAGTGTGTGTGCGTGTGCGTGTGACTGGAAGTGGAAACTCAGGTTTGATACTCTAGGTAGGAGTGTGTAGTAGAAGAATAGTGTAATCATAAACAAGTATTTGCAATGCAACAGGTCTCACATTTACACAAGTTTGAGCTATTGGCATTGTAAATGACAGTGCCTTTTATTTTTGTTTTCGTTTTCAAAACATAAATTGGCTTTCCTTTTCAGTTTCTATTTTTGGTAAATTTTGGTGTTTTTTTTTCAGTGTTTTCAAAACCTCAAAAAAACAGTGGTTATCACTGGTTACATATTTTCACGCCATTAAAAACAACAGAAACAGTGTTTTTCCGGTGTTCATGGAATGTTTTGTTTTTAATTATTGCTTGCTTTCTATACAGTGCATGTGTATAGACAGCGTGTGTACAAGGTATATGAGGTCCAAGTACGTTTTTACATATAAAACGTATTATAGTACACCATACAGTACTTCTTTAGTGAATCTTTGATCATGTGCGCTCACTCTCTCCTCCCTCTGTAAACTTTTATCAGTAAAAAGGCCCTCTCAACATTGGCACTTCAGACGGGCAACACCAAAACAGCCAGCACACAATTTACTAACTCTGCCCAATGACATAGCTTTCCATGCCAATGCTGGAGCACCTGACGACTGTGATTCTCTAGGACATGTTCTGCAACATATGCATTGAATTGGGCACATATGCCCTCAGTTATTGATGCGGTCAGAAATGAAGCAGTGCTTTTCAAAGTCTGGAGAAAATTCAGGAAGGATCTAGAACTTCTGAAGAATACCTCAGTGAGGCTTAATTAACTTCAAATTCCATGGTTGGTGAAGGGACATTTCTATGCATCTTTGCAAGCCATTTCCCATACACTGTAAAATTACATTTCCTGAATTGCTCCTCAACATTTCTTTGCTTACCAAGTGGCAAGAATTTTAACATGGAGCATGTTGCAGTGCCAAAGTAACTAAAAGTGTTGCCCTTCCTACTCTCAAGGAGATGTTTCACATCTACACCAATTAAGCTGAACACTTGGTAGACAAGAGTGTTTTCACACTCTAGTATTTTGATTATGTCCAGTACAGCTGTCATGTTTTCCTGTAAAAACCTAAGCATGCAGTAGACTGTACTTTTTTCACATCACTATCAATATGTGACCAAAGTTCATCACATTTCTTTCCTTTGGCATCATCACTAAGCAAGAAATCTGTAAACGGTCCCCACATGAATAATATAGCACTCACAGCCTTTAGAACTGAGAATCATGACACAGTTAGGATGAATCTTTCTTTGATGCCACACAAAGCCCAAAATTAGAAATATTTGCATTGTAGTTCCTGGGCATAACGAAACAGTGCGCCACAATGGACTACAAGGTCAATAGCATTCTTCATTAACTGTGAAAATTGTAAAGATGCTTTCAGCATACCATCTAGCAAGTGACAAGGATCTCTTACAAGGAAGCACTTCAGCTCCGGTATCGATCGTGATAGGTCATCATACAACTTTTTCATATACGTAGCTGAATTACTGCAAATACAAACAATATCACTCCAATCTTTATTGAACTTGGAAGGAAGTTTTTGCATTCAAAGTGACACTGTCATGTTTACCAAATGTTTAGTGGCATGTTTTCACCACTATCTCAGATGCTTGGTGACAACACTCTTTTCCCATATACCTGTCAGTACACCTTGAATTGAATGTTTAAAGCTTGGTGTGTTTGGAAATTTACCTACAATCAATACTGACTCGCTAGAAAAGGGGGCTGATGTATCAAAGGATTTCACCCATTCTCCGTCCATGGGTAAATGTGATGGTACATACTGGGAAAGAATTCTTATGAAACCAGCCATTTTACCTAGCAGTGAAAACAAATGTAGTCAAAATATCAAGTATGATTTTGATTTACTGATTCTTAACAGTTTATAAAATAACTAAATAAGACCTAAAACATGCTTCTAAACACTGTATCTTTAGACCAAAGACCACAAAACAGAGCCCAGTATTTCTTACTGTTGCTTTGTTTAACAAAGTTACATTGTATTGGCCCCTTCAGGAAGAAATAAAAATGACTCTTTCACTCATCTTTTCCTTTCTTTAAAGGCCACTTAGTTTGTGGTTGTGAAGGTGTTTATTCAGTGTTTATATGTTTACACTGGTGATGGATATTTTCCTTTCGGTGGGGTTTAGTCAGTTATTATAGGTTTAAACCTAAAACCAGATAGCCTAAACATAAATAAAAGGCATTGTCATTTACAATGCAAATAGCTTAAACTTGCGTAAATGTGAGACCTATTGCATTGCAAATGTTTGCTAAGGACTTGTGCCCTGGCAGTAAGTGCTTGTGTTCAGTGAGCATGATTGTGTATTGAGCTATCCGTACGTGTGCGCACCAAGAGGCACTTTGTCTGCGTGCCTCGTGCGTGTACATGGAGTGTATCTGTACAGTGTCTTGGTGTATTGCGCATGTCAGTAGTGTGCACATTCATTTCACCTTATACGCCTCATGCGAAGAGTTTCTCTTCTTTCAGAGGCTGCTCCCAAAGGGGGTACTCCAGGGCCGATGCCATAACCGCCACCAAGCCTCAGGACGGATTCGGTTCTGGTTGCCCCAAAGCTCACAGAAGTAGAATGGGGGTAGCTCTTCGCCCTCGAGGTGTGCCAGAGAGGCGCCATACCCCCCGACCACTAGGGGCCCAGGTGAGGTATGAACCCCTCAATGGAGGGACACTGCTGGCAGAGGTAGGAAATGTGAGGGGAGTTATAAGTTACCGCTCACCCTGTGCAGCTCCTTATCATCATGGAGTGGGGAAGCAGAGCAGCAAGGAGTTATGATCCACCCACACCTAAGGAACAGCAGTGTCGCAGTTCTGTAAACAGGCAAGCGGATAGCGAATAAGTAAGGGTACAATGGTTGGTTAAGTAGACACACTGACAGGGCAGTGTGTAGAAATAGGGCCACTCACTTTGGAATGCCTCACGGCAGGGTAAGTAGGCCTGACAAAAGGGGGTAGCAAACAGAGATGGCACTCGCAGCCCAGACTCGGCCGGATGGCAGAATACAAATAAGACTAACAAGGTAGCAAGTTAGGGCATAGCTCCAGGAAGAAGCTACCCCCCACACACAAGGAGCGTGGAAACCAACAGAACAATTTCATGACCTAGAAGTGGCAAGAAAGGAGATAAGTCTGCAAAAGAACTGACCAATGAACTGTCGGGGTGATTTAAAAATGTATAATATAAAAATGATTTACGACAAGCAATGCGTTATGACAAGCAAAGTATATGATTTATGACAAGCAAAGTATAATTTATGGCCAGGGGTCATAAAATTATGACAAAAGTATATGCATGTATTCGTAATAAAACTGCTGCCACAATGACTACTATCACCACAACGCATGTTGGCTGTTTATTATGAGAAACACCGGTGATAGAAGGTTGCATGCTATAGTGGGCACAGTGCGGGGGTTATAGGTGCATCCTAAAGTATCTCTCTATTACAGATACAAGTTAGTCAAAAAGCAAACAAAAGCCTCCCTCTTGGTGTTGCAACATGTGGGTTGTGTTTTCTCTAATGAAGTGAAGCTTGCACCATCCTGGTCTTGCCAGACCATGTGATCGTTTTACCTTGTGATAATTTTTTGCCAAATACAAGAGGGAGTGATACAATCCTACAATATTTTGCTATAGTTAAAGCTTAATGTACGCAGAGCTGGAACAGGATGTGCAGCCTTCCACATGGATAGAGCGGGCAGGAAGGGTTATGCGGAAGCACAGTTCTTATGAGTCATCTTGGTGCCCTGGAGTGAGGGGCGGAGAACCCGAAAGAAGCTTAGCAAAAGGGTGTGAAGAGCACCATGGGCCAGCCCCTCTTCTCCGGCCTGAAGGGAAATGGCTTCCCCAAGAAATTCCCATTCAAATGCAGGAGGAGGTGGCGGCCGCTCTTCTACCACCACCAGACACGGGAGGTGGTTCTGTCACGACAAGACCTGTTGCCCTGTGACTGCAATAAGTGCTGCTGGTGTTGTGCATGCGTGACACCAGCGAGGTAGTGCCATGTGTATGTTGCTGTTGCCCATGCTGCTTGGGAGAGGAATTGTGTTTCGGATACACATGGACATCAGTGTGTATTACAGTGTGCTATTTTAATACCGCTTGCTTGTAACGCAACTTTATGAACTGTATGTGTGTGCGTGTTTATGGCAATGTGACCTAAGCATGATGCATGTGTGAGTTGTTTCTGCTAGTGGGTCACTGTGACGCACAGTGTCTAATTTTGTATGTTGTGAATGTGATAGTAGTGAGGTAAGTGTGGGATTTTTACGTATCCATGTGTTTATTAAGGTGTTTTGTATAGCACTTGATGATCATTTTCGGTTAATTCAAAGCTCTTATTGTTCTGTTTTAGTGATGCAGGGAAAATATAGGAGTCTTTTGTTAGTGCCTCAAACATAGAGTGTTAGTGGTGACCGCTAATGTATGCTGGTGAGATGCCAGCGGGGGTGTTTTAGTGTGTCACTGGGAATTTAGGTAAGAACGCTTTATATGTCTTATGTGTTTGGTCAGCGAGTGAGATCAGTGTACACGTCATGGTGGGAGATCAGTGTGAATGTTTCCTGTGTGCTAGAGTTTTTCAGTGGGAGATCAGTGTACACGTCGCCCATGTGCTAGTGTTTCTTGGTGGAAGATCAGTGTCCCCGTCTCCTGTGTGCTTGTGTTTCTAAATGGGAGAGCAGTGTACACAACTCCTGTGTGCTGGTGTTTTTTGATCGGAGATCAGTTTGCACGACTCCTGTGTGCTGGTGTTTCTGGGTGGGAGATCAATGTATACAACTCCTGTGTGCTGGTGTTTCTTGATTGGAGATCAGTTTACACAACTCCTGTGTGCTGGTGTTTCTGGGTGGGAGATCAGTGCGCACATCGCCTGTGTATTAGTGTTTTTGGTGGGAGATCAGTGTAGACATCTCCTGTGTGCCAGTGTTTCTTGGTGGGAGATCAGTGTACACATCTCCTGTGTGCTAGTGGTTCTGGGTGGCTGTGGGTGAGATATCTCTTTGGGCAGTATATGTTGTTGAATTACAGTGAAGGCACCCGAGATTGTAATATTTTGTTTTAGTTTTTGAATTTACTTGAAATTACATTTACTAAGCCTAAACAATGGAATCTCGCCTAAAACATACTTATCCATCCAGGAGTATTGTGGGCACTATCATCATGCGCTGCACAATTAAAGCCGCAAAAAAGGACATGGGAAGGATGCTTGCAACCAAATACAAACAGAGGCACCTCTATTTAGCCTTTCTCTGCCAGTGCTGTTTTTGCTGCATTTTTAGGTGAACAGCTGTTTAAAGAACGCTGTGCTCAAGAGTTTCCTAAACCAGAGGGGGTTTGTTCTGCTCTTATACAGGCATTCCTGATGTCCTGCGGTCCAGGGCTTGTTCACCCAAAGCGTTCTGTCATTTGGAGGACTGTGGACAGTGGATGGGATCTGAGGAGCACGACATGCTCATGCTTTTTTGATTTAAGTAAAACAGTTCCCCATCTTTCTTGTGAAAAGACAAGCATCCTGGAATTGAAATGCGTACCTGGTTTACCGCTTTTTTTTAACACACATTTAACACCAGGTGTCCCTTTCTTCTTTTGGCACTTGCTTTGGCATAGGTGTTGTTTGGCTCTAGTTTGTCCTCTCTGGGCGCACGCAGTTCTTCCCTGGCCTGCAGTGTACTTTGTAAAGTGGCAGAGCGAGAGCTGGCATCACTCAGCTGAGAAACTTTCGGGTCTGTTTTGGTGCCAGTTTTGGTGCCACTTTTGCTGGTCCTTCGGTAGTAAGATTGCAGGTGAGTGTCAGGTAAAAGGATGTTTGGTTACACTTTGCTTACTAGTGTAGCTGCGTAATCTCCATCCAGTAAAAATACTGGTTATAGTCCCTTATTTTAATTTTGGTTGGAATTTATATATACTATTGTGCGCTAGTCTGATGCAACAACGCAGCCATTAAAAGTTTAATTTAACATAATAATTTTTACCATTGGAACGAGAGAAACTCTCTGACACGACCAGAGCCATAATGGCTGTGCACTGCCTGACAATAGTGCTGGCTCAGAGGAGGCACCACTCAGGCAGTGGCACTTTGCGGGTGCTGGCAGGTCCAACAAGCGGTCATGTTTGTCCCTGAAGCTTCAAAAGTGAATGCACTCGGGACAGCGTGCTGTATTTTAACAAAGCACATCTTCCTGCCTCAAGTAGGACAAACTCCATAAAGAATATAGTGCTTTACCGTGTAAGAACCGAAGTAAAGGGGCCAGTAGCCATGGGAGGATACAAATGACGACATGGCCATACTAAGATTGCAAGAGCAGCGCATGCATGCAGGCTCAGGCTCGACCTAAAATGGGCTGGATGCAACAAAGAGAGCAGTCCATGTCCAGTTTGTGTTCTCAAAATTGATTAATACTGCTACCAAAGGAAAATACTTCTGGACCGTTGTTTGCCTGAGGTAAACCCAAGGGGGAAAAATAATTGCATTTGTTTCACCAATTTGCCCGATTAAACATTGCTCTAGGGTCTGGAGTAACACCTAGGAATCATAGAACTTTCAGTATGACAAACATCTGTGTAAGTCATAACTAAGCTGCAGCCTCAATTCAAGTAGAATTGAGAAACCAGACAACAAAACAATTTGGAACAACAAAGTTTGTTTAAGAGTGCTTAAATACCCAAGTGTAAGCTTTTATATTTTTCCACATGTCGCCAAATCTATCTGTTCATGTTCTAATTATACTTTGTTTCTATAGGGTCTCAGCTCCGCATGATTCCAAACCCTAAAAAATGTCTTGCAATTTTATGGGAGTCATTAGCACACCTAATCAGTCGCTCCTTCATGTACCTCTATAGAGACAGGAGTGCTTTTATATGTATATTCTTGCAGTATACAGATATTCAAATAAAGCACCGAAGTAACAACTCATCTCCCGCTTACAGGGTCATTTCCCTGGAGTCCCCTTTCTACTCCCCCTCACCACTCAATCTTGACATGGTTGCCATTGTACATATTTGTGGCCACTGTGCCAGGGTAAGGGCTGTTATGGATTTCGTTCTGCTCCTGTGTACGTATACCAGTTCTTAAACTCAGAACATTTAACGAAATTCATTATTGTAAGCTTGTTGTTTTTTCTACAGTTTAGTCATTGATTTAGTATGGTTTGTAGATTCTGGATTATTAAAATCTGCTATAATCATTTGAGATAGCTTTTGAGTATAGGTATACTTTTTCCATTGAATGTAATCTAGGAAGTGTTTGAATCAGTAAGATGAACAAGAACTGGCAAAGCAAGTGGTTGCACCTTCCACAGGCATTTGCTGACTTTTTGGCTTTTTAAATGTATCTTTGAATTGTATCTGCAAATGCACCACATATGGACACATGCGCTGCAAGATATACGTAGGCATATGCATACAAGGAGGCCATCTGAGAATGTCAACTCTTGGAAATTTGCCCTTTCTACAGGGTCACCTGGAATTTGTTGGGCCTTTTTCTGGACCTTATTTTTGCTGGTGATAGAACTCTGTGCCCTGTAGCTTGCAAACCAGTGGTAAAGTGCTTGTGCTACTCATTTCAACATGATAGAATTGGGATACTTCTGATTGGTATAATTAACTTACCTAGAAGTCTATACTATATGATACTAATATGTACACAGGGCCTTTAATTTAAATATCATAAGTGAACTGCAGCACCCATTGGACCAGCTACTTCAGTGGCACTGTAAACATGACTGCAGGCCTGCCACCAGTAGTCGGATTGTGCAGGGCTTAACTGCAAATTCAACTTGTCAAAATTACTCCTATTAACGGGCCTATACCTTCTTTTCAAATTTACGTATAAATCACTCCTAAGATAGCCTCATTGCTCGTTCTGGCAGGGTATGTGGTATTTAAAAGTAGGGCAGGCAATGGTTAATGGTAAGCATGTCCTTACAGTGACTAGCACCTCAAAGCTATTTGTACTGTAGCAGGGTTGACCATTCCATAGGAAAGTATTAAGGTACAATATTAAGTTTAATAAATGTTATCACTGCCTAGGAAACTCTAGAAATGTGTTTTTTAAATATTTATTACACGTCCAATTCACTGGTATTTTGTAAAGAGGGCTTTTCAAGTCCCCTCTGCCTTGCCTGAAGTCCCTAAAAGCTAAATTTGCATGTTGCTCTCTTTCGTCTTCCAGCCAGTTAATTAGCATTTCAATTGGCGTGAATAACCTTACTCTCAGGGCAAGGACACAAGGCTGTGGGCAGGTGCTATTGTGTCCAAGACAGACGGGCCTGCAGGCTGGGCCCAAGGAGTTGGTTAAATTTAAGGAGGTCTACCCTGTCAAACACAGGTGTAGCTTATACCCAGGCCTGCACCCTTCTTTTGTTCCTCCAGCCAGACCAGCCTCCATCACAGTGGGCAACTTGTTGACATTACAGTGTTAAATCCCGCTGGAGTGTAAATCTGCATTGATTTTACACATGTCATTTGGGGGACACTTTAAAGGAGTGAAACAGAATGGCAAAACATTTTGTATGTATCTACTATCTGGTTGCTGAAAGCTCACCTTTGTTCTACCAGACTTCTGTCCCTAAGTTTGTTAGGGTACAGGGAATGCCCGAAACTGGAATTTAGTGTTAGATGTGTGAGGCCACAAGGATTGCCATAGTACACTCCACTCAAACCTAATCCTTAGAGCCTAGGTTCGGTGTGGCCATGACTTTGGCCATCTTGGACAGGCCCAAGGTGGATAGGATTATCATCAGCAACCTTATCCCATTACATAGGGCTTCCCCAAGAATCATTCCCACCCACTAGCTAGTGCTAGGCATAATTATGGCATCTCCTGGCACTCCAGAATACTCCTGGATCTGTGAAAGACGAGAAGAGGACTGAACCTGCTGCCTGAGACCTGAGAAGAGCTTGGAAGAATGGACATTCTCTCTCTCTTGTAATTAGGACTCCCAGGGTCATAAAGCTGACCTCCTGTTAAATCTACTGGGATATATCAAGCTATATCAAGATATAAAAAGGGATTTTGTTCAATTGTCCAGCTGGCCAGTGGATACTGCTGACCAGTGGATACTGGTCCTGGACTGGACCCTCTTGTTCGTATCTGTCTGCCACCCATGAGTCTCTAAGTGCCTCCCCAAGGCTCCGGAGAGCTTTAGAAGTGTACTCCTCTGGTGGATTGAGACGTAAAGTCAAAAAGTAAAATCTTTGATCAAGAAGAACCTGCTTAGTGTTTCTGACCCACACTCCATCATGGTGAGCATCAAATTGTGCTTAGGTCCTAGGCTACTGTGACCATTGACCATCAATGGCATTTTGTGCATCTTGTAGATAGTTCCTATTAAAACTATAAACATTCTCCCCTTATTGGATCTTTGTCAATTTGGTGTCATTTTTTAAATTTAATTTTACTCTATTTCTCTAATTCATTTTGGGATTTTAGTTGTTTTTCACTTCGACTTCATTATGGTTTAGTATAGCATAAATACGCCGCACATTGACTCCAAAATTAAACCTGTCTGCTTTTTGCCATAGCTACCAAGAAGTTGAGCTCTGGTTTATTTAGTGACTTTTGTCATTCTCTCTGACAAGGATCGTGATTTTTACTCAATTTGGGTTCTCATCCCTCTCAACTAATAATCCAATTTCTTACACTAAGCATTCTAAGATGTCCACCATCTGCACATATGTTATGACACACTGTGGCTATTTTGGCTTTATTTTAGCTTAACTAAAAATAAACTAGTAATGGTGGAGCTATTTGCGTGTGCTAATGACCTAATGCATGCAACCAGCATATCTTCTTCGTTATTGAGTTAGCATATGCCTGCATTTGCATGTTCTAACTCAATAAGCCAAATCTATTACCTTTGGTGGCATTGATGGTCAGTGGCATCTGGTGAACTTTGAAACATGTAGGGCATAAATACACTCCATTTTGTAGGGTTGGGGGTATGTTTCCCCTGTGAAAATGTTAATTAGAAGGAACCACCCTGTGCATTTTTCAGCACAATTTCACAAAGAAACAGGATTAAAGGGGCATTCACAAAATATTTTATGGAACTCCATGTCTTTGAAAGGAGCTTGAGAATGTCAGGAACATGGAGGCTTGCCTCTAAAGAGACTCTAATTTCACTATGCTTTCAGTGGGTTCAATGAAAGAATATGGACACCTAAAATATCCCCATACCACAATATCGAGTTATAAATATCGATGGCAAAAATATCGACATCCTATATTTATAATGGTAAGTACAAAAATATCGAGAGAAAAATAACGATGTAAAATATATAGTTCTACAAAATATCGTTTTATATATATATATATAAAATAAAATAATAAATATTAAATATATTAAATAATAAACATAATAATAAAAAAATCGATTTAATATACATTAAAAAAATATAACAAATAAACGTAATTAAAAAAGTTAAACACACATTTATTAATTCACATATATATATAAAATAACTTTAAAACAATTAATGAACTATTAATATACATTCAAATCCATAACATATATTCAAATCCATATGTTTGCTTCTACCGCCCTTCTTTAGCCCATGGAAGTTAGAGCGTGATGACGGAGAAGCCCACCGGACATAATTATACCTATAAAACAAAGTAGACGCCCACTCAGGGAGAGTTTGTCCGCAAAGATTTAATCATTCAGTAACACGTTTCTGAGAACCATGTCTCCTTGCTCACACACCGGTCGAAATGCCAACCAAATCTTTACATAATGTAATGACGACATAGAAAATGAACAACTTGGAAGACAACATCAGTGTGGCTGGTAACAATGGCAGCCATTTTGTAGCGATAACCTTCACTGAATATGTATGTAAGGTGTAATACCTGAGGTTGTTATGAACTCTCACCTCTGTACTGATAATCTCATCACATAATGTTTACGTATCAAGACATTGCGTCTTATTACCTGAAGCGTCTAGTGTACAAATTCTATATTTTAAATAAATGCACTAATGGTTCAGTGTAAATGGGGAACAGGATTAGACACCACATCCTGTAATAAAGAATGCAAACTAAAATATGTATTTGCATTAGTGTCTTGGGCTAGCAATGTTATGCATAGCCTGGTCCTCCTACTCAGTGGGCTTTACGTATGTGGTATACTAATTTGGTATAACCCTTCAATCATCTTCCGATTTTCCGGGGACATGTATCTTTTCGCCTAGTTTCAGAAAAATGTCTGTTGTTCCCGTGTCCTCGTTCTATATATCAATTACTTGTAAGTAGTTGTCTCAATTTCCAAGTATGTTGCTTAGATGTATATGGTTGGTGGACACTAACCTATAGTGGAAACACACTCCTCCTGCGAGGACCCCTACCCTTAGTTGTTACTCCCATACACATGTGTGAAAAGAAAATCAATAGCATAATAACAAAACAATTGACTTATCTACAATGTGGTCTTAAATCACGACCACACGATTTTGAAGAAAAGGGTAGACGACCTCTGGCCCTGTCTGCCCCTGGTGGTGTCTCAGAGAGAAAGACACAGAGCGTTACAAGCCTCCCCTGCTGACAAAGGTGAGCGCAGGGAGAGCACTCTACTTTCCCTTGTACCCGATGCCAGGCAGCATGTGGCCGTGCAGCGGGTGTTGGGCTGCATTGCTGGGGGCTGAAACAATACGGAGACTCTGCTCCGTACCCCTAGCACTGAAGAAAACGGAAGTCACGTGAGGATTGCCTGGGTGCGGGTGGGGTTCTCAGGAGAACGAGGAGAGCCCTGTGGAAGTCAGGAAAGGTTGGGGCCTGGTGGTGGGCGGGGATCCCAAGACAACAAGGAGAGCCTGTGTGTTCCCAAACGGAAAAGGGAAGCCCAGCAGGAGGAGTCGGAGCCTTGCAGGCTCCATTTTTGCACTTTCCTGCCTCCTGCCGCCTGGTAGAGGGAGAGGCGGGTCCCCGCAGATTTTCAATCCATCTTAACCCCTTCAGCGTGGCGTGGATTACCGCGCCGTGCTGAAGGTTCCATTGAGCGGGCGGGGCCATGACGGAGTGGTTCCGTCATGCGCACAGCGCAACCGACGCGCATGATGGAACCACTCCGTCATAAGCAGCGATGAGGTTAAATCTCTTTAATACTCCCCCTATCAAACTTATCTGCCCCTCATTTTATGTGTTATATCAGTGTGTGTCTTTGTGTTTGTGCATTTTATGTTGTTATGTAATTTGTTGTGTGTTTTCATGACTTTTTGTGTTGTGTTTATTTTCCCATACTTCCTTATTACTTCTTTCCTGTTTCTTTTCTAATGTTTCATTACTCCACCCAGCACCATGGCAGAGGGTCACCTACCATGCGGGCGGTGCCGCCACCCAGGTGCACAGCCCTGGGTGATCTTGAGTAAGGAGGAGGTGGAAGCACTATTTTTGTGTGCAGCCCTACCGCCTCTCATGCTGGCAGAAGGAGGGAGGCCCAGCAGTAGATACCCCCTGCAGGAGCATTGGCTGAACTGGAGGAGGGAGCAGATGGATGTGGCACAACAGCCACGTTTGGCGCAGTCTTGACCGAGTGTAGGACCTGCTCAACCTGCTCATTGTCGAGAATCTGGGGCTCGGTGAGTATTCATTATTTGTCGTGTTTCTACAACACAATTTTTTTTTCTGAATAGCAGCTCACACTCAGAGGTAAATTTGAGAATATTATTATTACGTGATCCAGTTTCTAGTTTCTGCTAGTCAGGTGCTCATAGCTACCTAATCGTTGGCACTCGCTTTGGCTGATTAATTAAGAATCCATTGCAGACTCTTCTGTATTCCTGTCACCAAAGTGAATCAGTGATATCAGTGTGTCATAGTTCTCTCTGTGACTTTCTTCATGTAGCTCATTCAGTTCCAGCTATTTCACAGGGATGTGTAGCATGCATCTATGCCTTGCAAAAAAGGGAGAATGAGTTGGTCCATCAAGGGTGTTGAGAAATGAGAATAGAATCAAAGGTCATTCACTGCAATGCATTAGTTCCAAATGTATTTTTTGTTAAGGAAATTTGAAATAGGGATTTTAGGATTAGTATGGCAATCTCAATGATAGTTGATAGACTCAAAACTAGTAGTATAGGCGATCTGTTTTAGAGAAGTACAATGTGACTGTGTTTGCCTGTCATAATAATTTTGTGAAGAATCACTAATCAATTTTTTAATATAATTTTTTTCTTACATCAGCACCCAAAGTCAAGAAGAGGGATGTTGAAAATACGGGTTCGGGAGTATCTGGTCATTGTATTGTTGTATTGTATTGTATAAATTTTTGTATAGCGCGACTGCCAACATACGGGTATCCTGGCGCTGAGAGACCGTAATAGCATAAAGCAAGTAGAGCGGAACAGCCAGTAGACAGGATCTATGCTACCTATTCCTGGCGAAAAAGCCAGGTCTTAAGATCTTTCCTGAAGCCCAGAAGCGTTTTTGCCTGGCGCAGATCTTGAGGAATCTTGTTCCAGAGGCGGGCTCCTGCCGTACTAAAAGCCCTGCCTCCCATCCTAGCAAGTTTTACTCTGGCAACAGATGCCAGGCTTTGGCTAGTGGACCGGAGAAGTCTTTTTGGTTCATACCAGGAAAATCGTTCGCGTAATGGTAACGGGCCTATATAGTGTAGGGCTTTGTAGACCATGACCAGCGACCTAAAACTGATTCTATCTCTGACAGGCAACCAGTGGAGGTCCCTCAGTGCCAATGTTACAGATGAATTGCGCTGTCTCCTGAGGGCCAGTTTGGCTGCCATGGACTGTATTCTTTGTAATCCCTGTACAATATATTGGGGAGCACCCAAGTACAGGGAATTACAGTAGTCCAGTCTGCTCAGGATCACACTCTGGACCACCAGAGTCCTGACCTCATTAGGGAGTAGTGGGAGAATTTGACGAAGAGCTCTCATCAGGGCGATACAAGTACCGATTGTTTAGTTAGCCTCAGATTGCAGCTGAAGATCTTCGTCCATCATAACCCCCAGGTTACGAACTGTTATAGCTGCAGCTAAAGGGGCGTCCTCCGGCGTAAGCCGGAACTCGCCCAAAATATGTTTAGACATTTTAGCTGCGCAGCAATACAATACCTCCGTTTTCCCAGCATTCAGCTGCAAAGAATTGGCCTTCAGCCAGTCAGAAACCTTCCTCATACATGCCTGAAAGGAACTCAGAGAGACTGCGTGCTCTCCATCCGTGGAAAACATCAGCTGAATGTCATCCGCGTAGTTAACCACTTCAATCCCACGAGATTTTATTAAGGGGATCAGGGGCCCTAAATAGACATTAAAGAGGATCGGGCTGATTGCTGAGCCCTGAGGCACTCCATGGCGTACCGAGGACCATGGGGAGACAAATGGCGTCAGGGTCACTGCCTGTTGATGGTCAGTCAAGTAAGACTGTAACCATTCCAAGGCACGGCCCGTCACCCCCAAACCTTCCAATCTTGCCAGCAAGACCGTGTGACTAACCGTGTCGAAAGCAGCCGACACGTCCAACAGCACCAGCACTAAGGAGCTGCCACTGTTGGCTCGCATACGAAGTTTGTCCAAGACGGTTGTCAATGCGGTTTCCGTCCCATGCCCTGGCCGAAAACCAAACTGGTCCCTATCCAAGAGCAGATTTTCTTCCAGGAAATTGGACAAGGACTTGCTGACCATTTTTTCCAAGATTTTAACTGGAAATGGTAAAAGGGATATGGGGTGGAAGTTAGCTGGCAGCGATGGATCTAAGGAAGGTTTTTTCAGTAGGGGGTGACAATCGCCTGCTTCCAACAACTTGGTACAACTCCTTCATTTAAGGATTGACAGCAAATTTGCCACAGCTCCGGGAATAAGACGGGGCCAAATTCCTTCCAGATCTTATGAGGAAGGGGGTCAAGAGGTGACCCAGAAAATATATCTCCTGCACTATGCTGTTGAAGAAGTCCTCCGTGGGGGGTTGGAAATAGCTCAAAGAGATGTCTCTCCTGATATCTGCGATAATCGAGGGGATCTCGATGACACTCTGATCAAACCCACCCACAATATTATTGACTTTATCAATGAAGAACGTGGCAATTTCATTGCACAGATTTTGTGAAGGCTGAACTGTGCTAGCCAAACACCCAGGGTTGCTAAGATCTCTTACGATGTTGAAGAGGGCCTTAGTTCCATTAGATGCCTGCAGAATGGTGCTAGCGTTAAATTGCGACTTGGCCTCCCTGATAGCCATCTTGTATTGAGCTTGTATTATTTTTAGAGCTTTTTTGTCTGTTTCTAAATACAGCCTGCACCAGCATCTCTCGGCCTGTCGGCGGGCTGAGTGTAGCACTTTAAGCTCCTCACTAAACCAGGGGGCCGAGGGAGTTCTACGCATTCTAAGCTTTTTGTTTGGTATACATCCCTCCAACACTTGGTTGATGGAGTTACTATATCTATTATAGTTCTCTCCCGGCGCCTCCTCTGGATCAAACAGGTTCCGTCTAGAGAAAAGAGGGGCTGTGCCCTTTTTGGAGAGCTTGGCCCAGTCTCTCCCCCACCTGAAGTTAGCTTGATTTTTCCCTACCGGCTTATCTCCTTGTATAGTCATCCTGAACTGTATTAAGAAGTGATCAGTCCAGTTTAGAGGAGAAATGCTGAGTAGCTCTGTTTCAGTCGGTTTGTCAAACACTAGGTCGAGCGTATGGCCTCCTATATGAGTAGGTTGTTGAATAAGCATCAGAAGGCACTGACACCCAGCACCGCTCCTGAGGGCTGTGCTAACCCCAGTAAGTCCTATTATTTATTATTATCCTTTCCCTAATGTTTAGTTTTATGATTGTTGTGGGCTTAAGGTAGAACTTCGGGTATTGGAATGTTGGTGCTGGGTTCCAGGATGTGAGTTGCTGCCTGGAAGTTGGTGTTGCTGGCGAGAAATAAAGTTACAAGACACCCTTACCTGCCATCTTCCTTTCAGGTGGCTACGAGGATGGGATACGAACCCTCTTGTGCAAAGCACAATTCATTAGCTCTTTTTCCAATATGCTACTTTTACATTTTGCCTTGTTTACTTTTTTATACTATCTCCTTTTTTTCCTAACTCCCCTTTTAATTTTTTCTTTCATTTCTGCATTATCTCTTTTTTCCTTATATTACATGGTTTGTTTTTTGGTAGCTGACTTTTTCCGGTCTCTAGTTTCTACTTCACTAATCTTCTCTCCTATATAGCTTCTGGTACTGTTAGGCTAAGAACACATTTTTGGTACTCTACTGTCTAGCGTGAAGATTGCAGACCCAAATAAGCTAGTATTATAAATTATATACACCATGTATGTTTGTTTAGAAGGCTTTCTTTTTCCTGTTCATGCTCTAACAGTTGAGTTAATGAGTGAGGGTCCCAGGTCATTGACCCCCCCCCCAATGTTGTGTGCTGTGTAATTCATTTATACAGTATACACCCAGTTTCCATGACAGTGCAGCATGACACATTGCATTTGTCAACTAACACCATATGTCTTTCGTTGTCCATTATTCCACCCTTTCACTGTGCTTCAATAACTGAGTCATCATGATCATTATAGGTTATAGCTCTGCCCCTCTATTGCAAAAGGTTTTTGGTTGACTTCGCTTCCTGACTTATCTAACACTGTGAACTAACCAAATGCACAGAGTGATATTTTTGTTAGAAGATACTACAGTGCTAATAGAACTGTAGTGATGTATTATAGTCGTAGTTTTTTTATCAAGAAAATTAAGGGGAGGCATATCTGGCATCTAAAATATGTATAATGTTTTATTCTAGCCACACAGAACACCAGTGACGCCAACTCAAGTGCCGCTGCAGGAGGAGAGTCAGTTGGAGGGGGGAGTAGAGACGTCAGGGACAGGCACTGGTAAGTCATATACTTGCTTGCTTTTTGACAGTTATTAGTATTCCCACTAGCTACCCGAGCACCGTCAACTCGTGACGGTGAGCCCCCCTCCCTTAGCTTTACTAGCTGTAGTGATGGTTGAATTATGGACTCCGCTATCTACAACTCAGCAAAAGCTCACATAATAAACATAGCTTGAGAAAAATGTGAAAGAACGGAAGGTTAAAAAAAAGGAAAATGGCATATGAGTGATTGGGTGGGTGGGTGAAAGTGTCCATGGATGGGTAAATAAATTGATAGATGGGTAAAAGGATGGTTTGAATAAAGGGTGGAAATTGAATGAATGTATAATGTATTGGAAATTTTGGTGAAAGACTGGATGAGAAAAAGTAAAGCTTAAATCACGATGGCTATGGGTGAATTAGAATGAAAGGATGAATGCATATTTAGACTGTCTGGATGTATAAGGAAGGCCGTTCTTCTCATGGAGAGGGGCATGCTGCTCACCTACTTCATTTAATTTGTCTATGTAGGATTATCAAAGCTATTGTTTAAAGTGGGGGTATTTTTTTTTATTTTGTCCTACTCCCTGACGCAGTGTATTTGTTAAGCGAGGCAGATATATCCAACCCATAATTCATCACCTCCCTCCCTGCCCATGGCATTTTGCCACCCTTGACCAAAGTGCAGTATGGTTCATTTTGTGGCTGCAGTGTTGACTGTGCAATGTGCATTTACTTCAGTTAATGAAGCATTTACAAAGTTTTCAATTCATTGTAAACAAAACTCACACAGTGATTTTCCCTTCGCCCACTTAGTCACCTCTTAGTACTTCACACCTTTATTTTTTCCTAAGTTCTTCTACCCCAGCCTACAGAAAAAGTGAAAGATCCATTCTTGGCATGTTCCACATTTGATTTTATAGCCACGTGAAGGGATCCCAAAATATATTTTATGGTTTTCCATAACAGATTTTATTTATGCCTGTTCAGACTTTTCACTTTCAACTTCTGTTGACTATTACAGTGACTGAACAAGCCAATGATGAATCAATGATAAGTGTAGTGACAGTGACAGTGACCGCTCTTTTCTATATCAAAGCTCTACCCTACCCGCCTAATCCCTCTATCTTACCCTGTAGTATAATAAGTCAAGTTTCCTTTCCTTACTGCCCAGCTAATTAATTTTTGGGAAATAATTTGTGGTGGTGGGCGAGGCAAGTGAGTAAAGGGACAATAAGCGCCTAATCTGATGTCAAATTGGTGTATGGGATACGCTGTGACGAACGTGCCAAATACAATCCATATAGTCCATTCCTTTCCCTGTAGGGCAGTGCATCATTTTCCCTAACTTCTTCTTATGACAGACAGGAAAAGGCATGCTATACCTGAGGTGTGTGACATGGTATCTTAATTATTATTCATCTGCCTCTTTGGAGTCAGAGTAGAAAGAGAAAGGTATTTGGAGAATAGCAGGGCCATTGGATTTAAAAAAAAGATAATTGTGAACTACAGCTGCCCCAGCTGCAAACAGTAGCAAAATACCAAATGCACTGGCTGGCAATGACCATGGTTCCTTTAATTTAGCACAACACACAACTTCTAATCCATAGTGTATACTGCCTTCCTCATAAATGAGAGGTGATTAGTTTACTTGAAAAGCCTTTAGAAGAAAATCAAATCACTCTTCTGTTGTTATTCTTATTCTGCCTTAATTCTTTTCAGCCACAGAGGAGGTGCTTTTGATGCAAGGCTGTGTGAAAAAAACATAACATTGGCCTTGTGGCTCTCCTAATCATAGTCACTTCAAATTGAAATGGCCCTAGGGGACCAGCAATGTACTGCTACTGTGCCACCCACTGTTTTTAAACAATTGTTTTCACAGAGCATTAGTTACAATTTGTCTTTTTTCTTTTAGCTTTTCTCAATATACCCACTCCTGCTGGTCCACCTATACCACCAGTAGATAAGAGATAGCGGCCCATCTGTGGCAGCAGAAGCTGGACCGTATCTATCCAGAATACCGGCAACTGGTGTTCCTGGAAGAAGAGCCAGAAATAGCTGTCTCTCAGTCTCAGCTGGGACCCAGTACAGCCGGTAAACCTCAGCCTCCAACCTCCTGGCCATCCCATCGCTGGTGCCACCACCTTCTGACAACAACTACTGCCACCCTTCCCACTCTGATAAGTCATTCCTGCGATGCATCCTGCAGCGGCTGGACACTTTTGAGAGCTAGCTCGTCAGGATGGAGTACAGGCTGGACCATCTCCAGACCCCAAAGGCCAATGCCCTCTTTTAGTCCTTTTTAAAAAAAATAGTTTTGGTGGACGGGACATGTTGTGGATGGGTAGGGTGAGAAAGGAGTTGGGACTGTTTTTTTTATTTGTTGGACATTTCACATTTCTGGGCAATGATAGTTGGGTCTGCTTCATTGGAGAGAGGGATGGGCCAGTTGTGAGTGGAGAGGGTGGGTTTCTTTGTAAAATAAATAAGGGGAAAAATGATTATATTTCATCAAAATTTATGCCTGAAGTAGTTTTTTTATGTTTCACTTTTACTTCGAACTGCTGCTTTTAGTTTTTACACAGCCTGTTTATCTGCTTGTAAGAGTATATTATATATTATATTATACAGCTTAGTGATAGGGTTATACCTCTCTAACTCTCTTAATCATTAGGAGGGATGCTGCTATGACCTATATTGGCTACAGCAAATAAATGATTACTTGCAGTAGTATTTACTTACTTACTTACTAACTTAACTTGTTCACTTCACTCCTTAGTTGTTTACCTGATTACAACTTCACAAGCGAGGTCCCACTTCCACCCAGGTAAGCTCTAACTGTAGGATCAATCAGAAGGATTATCCATCGCAGGCTTCTAAATGGGAAATATAAACACTGAGATAGAGGGTTATATCAGAGCTTTTGCAAAGAATTGAGACCAGACTAGTGCATGTTGACACAACAAAGAATTCCTAATAGTGATAAAATTACAAAAAATATCAGTAGTAGTAACTTAAGCAATGGAGCGCTGGTAAAGTTATGAAATCTTCGAGTCATAAAAAATTGACACAAAGCCTGGCTTGGTCAAGCTTAAGTTAGGTGTTTACGGTTCTGCAACACAAGGCCTGACGAATGATGCTGACAACTGACTTTCTTTATTCTATATCTAAGATATGGATCACTTTTATGCGCAGGTTGGTAAATGTGGCCAGTGTGGGCTATTACTCAGAAGATCCTGCAGTGAGTTGGTTTTGCTTTCACCATATCCGCCCCAACAAGTGTGTGGTCCGTTGATGGTGTAAATTAAGCCACACCTCAATAAATCACTGTTCAAAGTAAGTAAAGTAGATAAACAGAATTGCAGTATTTTGTATAGGTTTTTGATTGTTAACTAAAGTGACTGTTCTAGTCTCTGAAGAAGCAGAAAAAAGGTGAGGACCCTTCAAGTAAATCTGGATAAGTACAAAAGGGCCAATCACCTACAGGAAACAAAAGATCGCCCAAAATTCAGGCCCCCAGCCTTGCAAATCATCTCAATCAAGTTCCCAAATAACATTGCAATACCCTCCCTCACTGTCTGACACCAGCTAAATCATCAAAAATCACTCACAATCACACAATAATTATTTGTTGGTGCAATGGTTACCTGTTTCAATCCAAGCATGGTGGTAGGTACACTATCTCCCCTTTGATGCAAGCAACAGATTGGAATTTGGCAGTCTTATCAAATCAAATGAGTGTCCTAGGTGATGAAAAAAATTGAATGATCGTAGGACTGGATCGTAGAGGTTAATTTTCGCAAAGTACATTTGTAAAGGCCAATCACCTACAGGGAAAATTAATTTCCCATCATTCAGACCCCAAACATTGCAATTCATGTCAAGTAAGTTCTTAAATCACAGTTCATTAACAACATACCTCACTGACTGCCACCACATGAATCATCAATCATCATTTAGAATCACTCACTCACCATTGCAATAGTTGTAGTTACCTCCTCCAATCCAGGCACAAGTAGTTTAGGTTAGGTAGTAGGTAAAGTAGTCATCTTTGATGCAGGAAACACATTGGATTTGGTAATGGCACTCTTGCAAATCAACGATCATCTGGGGCAGCCCTGCTAAGTGATGAAAAAAAGGATAGGCGTACAAGGGAGGCAGGCATTGTGTCCAATGTCATGGAGGAATTGTGGAGGCTTCTTCAATGCTTACTGGTCCAACTGCAATCTGACAATATATTCATGTGACTAGAAAATAGTGGGGCAGCATAAATCTGACACTAAAGTAATAATGTTCCACTAGCCACTTTTATTGTTGGGGCAAGGATAGAAGCTCAATGAGAAATAACTTAAAAGGTTGGCAGGAGCACTGGCATGCTCAGTCTAGGGAGTAGAGTTTGTGCTCAAACTCAGGTGGTTCACCCAGAAGTTAGTCAGCTAACACACTTGAACGTGACCAATCCTCCTCCTCCTCTGCTGTTTCATGAATGGTGTAATTGTTTGGTATGAAATGTTGGTTCATTTTGATAGTAGTCACTCTCCATGTTTAGAGGTGAAAGACTGGTCCTTCTCACTGTAATAACCGCACCAGCTGCACTGAACACATTCTCATCAGACACACTGGCTACAAGACAAGCCAGATACTTTATCGCCAGCCTCCTGAGCTCTGGCCATTGGTGCATCTTCCAATACTAAGTATAAATGTGTTTTGATCCACATAGACCTCTTTCGGATTATCCACATTCTCCTGGAAAATCCTGTGGATGGTCATTGGTGCTGCCACTTGCTCAACCGCTTTTGTCATTGCCTCCGCACTGGACTTAAGCCCTGCCGGTTAAAAACAATACAATTCTGAGGTTGAGTCCAGTCCTTCTGTTGTTGTTGTTGCAGGTGTTCTGGTTGATGGTGTTGTTGGCTGCTGTGAAACAATACTGCCCTGTCTGGAAGTTAATGGCAGAACCCCAGAACTGTGGGGTGGGATTTAATTTCCAACTATTCTTCTGCCAGATCTCTGGCTTGCTCAACAATCCACCTATTGTATTGTGAAACATCCCCTTCACAAAAAGTAATACAATTGGGCAGAATTATTTTGTCCGGTGGTTCAAGTAGTCTGATGCAGGTGTACTGTTTGATGAGATGATGTCATATTGCATCCTTATATTACAAGCCAAGTGAAGGATTAAGCTCTCAACCAAGGCATGCACTTCTGTGTTTTCATTCACACCTGCAGGGTCGAACCTTTCCGACACTTTCTGTACCTGATCCTGTAGCAGGATAGCTTGGTCCATCATACTGTCCTCCTTGCTAACGTTCTACGTGAAAACCTCAAACCGAAGAAGCATCTGTTTCAGGCATTTGACTAAGCCCAATTTGTCTGTATCCATGGTCATAGCTTTGTCAACTGCATATCCTCCTCTTTGAATGACATAGTCATTGAATTGTTAGTACTGCTCAAACAGATGTTGCAACATGTAATAGGTTGAGTTCTAACATGTTGGCATTTTCTGTATTAGGGATTTAACTGGCGCTCTATTAGCATGCTAAATAAACCGCAAGTGCTTCCGGGCTTTAAAAGAATGACTGAAATGAGTGCAGATTTTTCTGCAAGTGGTCAGTATGTTGCTGACTATGTCTTTTTGTTTGAGAAAGTCTTGAACCACCAGGTTGATGCAATGGGCCAAACACAGGACCCTGAAATAGCGACCATCTGACATGACCTTGACTATGTTACTGCCATTGTCCGTGGCAACAAATCCAATTCTGAGACCCCTGGGTTGCAGCCATTCATACACCTTGCTTTTAAATTCATCCAAGATGTTTACAGCTGTATATCAAATCTCCATGGCAAATATGGCCACTGTTGCATGACGCTGAACGCTCTTAAACTTTTCTTAGGGCCCAGACCTGTAACTATCTTTTGCTTTACCCTCACAAAAGAGATCCAGTGTGCAGTAATGCACATGTCATCCAAAGCTTCTCTAAACAATAGCAGCACATAATGATGCAGCACTCAAACAGCAACTCTTGCAAAATAGGTCCGACTTGAAACCTTTCATTTTGGGCAGATGGCTGTTACAAATTCTACGAACACCACTTCTTCCACAAAAGAAAGAGGGAGGAGTCCAGCACTACCATTTTTGCCAGCTTCCCATTGTAGAAACGTGCCGTTGGGTGGTTGAAGTCATATGGCCCCTCCTACCAGAACATGCCTGTAATTGTAGCCTGCATTTTTTTCTTCTTTTCTGGGGCCACTGTCACAGGCAACTTTTGAGAAGCAGGCAATGTGTGTGCATCATGGTGGGGCAGTAACTGTATGCTCTGGTGCCCTCAACTGACTCCGAGTCTTGTGCCATTGTGAAGTGGCTGAGGTGGGTGATTCTTCTGGTACACTGCTGGAGATAGGGATGTCCTTGCGTGAGGATGTCCCCCTTTTCTTCCTCATTGTCATCACCTCACACTGTGATTGCACTTCTATCTGATGTTCCCCGGCTCTCCTGTTCACCTTCGTCGCTATGACCATGTTCAGTGCTCCTCCCACTTGTTTATGTGGTGTTTTTTCATATGGGTCATTTGACCTTCAGTACCATAATGTGTACCAGGCTTACCTCAATGAACATTTGTGTGGCAAACGGTGCATAATGCAATGTGCTCCTCCTCTTTGCTACTCGTAAAAAAAGTCCCAAACTGGGGAGGACTACTTTTTGACTGTCCCACTGCCAAAGATTGAAAAAGAACTGGAGGTAGGTTGGCATGTTTTCGATTGCCTCTCTGCAGTGCATAGGTCTCTGCTGGGGATTTGCAAATATGGGAGCTTGTGGTGCTACCTGTGTCACATCCCTTAGAGCAGGTTAAATAGCAATGTCAGACTCCTCTGTGTTACCTTCGACAATGACTGCCTTGTCGTCATCATCCCCTTCCATAAGTGTAAGGCTTTCAGGAACTTCTTTTTCCCTTGCCTCCCCTTGTGTATCCAGGACTCTGTTGTGGTCCATTCCATGTCCCTATCATCATCAGAAGTGGTGCTTTGAGAAGATGTTGGAGTAGTACCCTACCTTTTCCTTGCTGGTGATCTGGGAGCTAATGATTCTAAAAGGAGGTGGTTCTTGCTCAGAAGGAAGCTCAACCTCTTCTTCTGCTCCAACATCAGGAAGATGTACTATTGCTGGCTGCGGCTGCTGTACATTTTGCTCTGTTTCCTGAAATGACTGGGTGCTACTTTGCAAAAGGGAGACATCCAATTCAGTGTCACTGCTCATCGCTCTTGCCAGGGTTGCAGAGGCCGCCTCACTGATAGACATGGTCTTGGGCTTGGGTTGGGGTGCTGCTGTTGATGTGGGCATGCTGTCCTCATCTTGCTCCCTGGAGGCCAGTGAGGTGGGCACATGACGTGGTTGTCCCAAAAGGATTTGGGGAGACATGACACTGTTCGGGAAGTTGCCTCTTCTCACTGACTACTTTCTTGGAAGCACCGTTCTTTGGGTCCATCTTAAAGGTCTCAGTTGGCAGTTCCACAAAGCTGCACAAGTGGAAGAGATTGGAGGACTGACGTGTGACTGCACAGTCCTTCTGTTTGGCAGTGCTGTGGGTGATGTCTCGTCTCTTGTGCACCCTCCGTACAACTCTGATCCGTAGGGCTTTACGAGCGAATCATGCTGTTGTAGTCCAGATGAATGAGTACAATGCATCCTTATGGTTACTGACTCGGTTCGCTCGGACTCCCATTGAACTCCATGGGAGCCTGCATACTGGACACACATAGCAAAAAGGAGTGGGTGGGGAGAAACGTACACCCTGTGGCGAGCACCCCATGTTGCCCGCCACACTGTGCATGTTTGGATCGGGGTGACATAGGCACCCCCTCGTAACAGATTCGTAGGACCCGGGGTGTAGGTGGGCCGGCTACGGCCCCACCGAAGTATGATTCCGACAGCCATTGCGGCTCTCTAAGACTGAGTCTATGAAGCTGTCTGAATCGTGCATCGTACTTGCTCTCTCGGAATCCGGCTCCATTGCGTGGTATGATTTGTCTACAAACAAGTCGTATGGATAGGATCGCATTGGGAAACGATTTGCTCAGCGCTAACGCAATCTTTGCATCGTACTTGGTCGTCTGGACCTCTGTAGAATTTGGTCGGAAAAAAGGGCTAAGAATGGGATCCGGAAAAGCCAAATCCAATTTGTAGGCCTTCTGAACGACATTGAAATCAGGCCCTTAGTGTGAAACAGGGCATTTTTTGTAGTTTACATTAGTACAGACAAAGGCAATATTAGTGTGTTTGTTTATTTGGATAATAATAACCACTTTAAAGTCAAACCACACCAACCACCATACTATAAAATATAATTTTACATCAGAATAACACACAATAAATCAAGCTCTTTCCTTTATGTCCATATAGTCTAAAGAAGGCAGTTATGTCACTCAGGGAGGAATATATGATGTTACAACACAAACACTTACAACGCATGCTGTTACAATGCAGTTGTTACATCACAAACACCATTACATTGCATGATTTTACAACCCATGCCATTACAACGCAGTTTTTTAAACTACCATTACAACGCATTCCATTACAATGCATACCATTACAACGCATAATACTTTTGGGGTAACAGTAGGGTAAGTGTTGGATAGTGTAGGGGTAGAAATTACGATTCCCACTCCAGTGAGTGCAACAGTAGGGTAAGTGTTGGATAGTGTAGGGGTAACAATTACTATTCCCATTCTAGTGAGTGCAACAGTAGGGAAAGTGTTGGATAATGTAGGGGTAAAAATTACTATTCCCATGTACCCCAAAACCCATACCCACCCTAAAACTAAAAAATCTCCATTACTTACCTTATAATGTGTTGTAATGGCATGCGTTGTAATGGTATGCGTTGTAATGACGTGTTGTAGTAAAATTCATTGTAATGGCATGCGTCGTAATTGCATGCAATGTAATGGTAGTTGCGTTGGGACAGTTGTGTTGAAAAGGTAGTGTGTTTGTAATGACTGCGTTGTAATGGATGTTTCCCCTCAGGGAGCTGCATGGATAAATGGAATAATAATCTTTTAAAAAATGGAGGTTAAAATGCACCTATGGCAGGCAATGAGGTCAGGGGGAAACGGAAAAATCATCATTACACAAATGAATGATGTGTCTAAAGTGCACCACAGCCAGGGTGTCCAGGAGGAAATGGAATTATCTACCTAAAATCTGAATGCTGTTGCGAGCTATGGTGTATGGATGGATAAATGAATAACAGATTGACCGAGGCAAAATTAAAAAAATTACAAAATTTAAAATAAAATAGAAAATTACAATAAAAAAATGTAAATTGAAAAAATTCAACCAAAAATAAGTTAACAAGAAATAAAATGTAAAACATTTAAAATAAAAACAATATAAAATAAGTGACAAAAACATAGAAAAAAGAACAACAAAATGAAAATAAAATATAGAAAAAAATAAAATAAAAATCGTAATTAAAAAAATCAATAATTGCCAATGTTTATATGGTAGGATTAGAAGAAACCTATTGGAGGTGAAAAAACATGCTATAACTGCATATAATCTATATAGCACTGGTCATCAAAATCATATTCTTAGTATACATAGATCCTTAAGTATGTTATTAAACAGATATCTCATCCATCCATGCAAGCCTATGGCATAGGCACACCGTCTGGATACATAAAATGGCTGCCAGTCAGTGCTACATGGCCAAACAACAACAGTGAGCAAGGAGGCAACAAAGAAAACCTGCAGGCCTTTGGCAAAAGCACACTGGCTGTCTATAAAGAATGTCCACCAGCCATATGGTCACAACAACAACCAGAAAGTAGGTGTGGCCACAACAAAGAAGACATGCAGGCCTATGGCAAAAGCTCACTGGCTGGCTACAAAAAATGGTTGCCAGCCACCTGGTCACAACAACAACCACCAAGGAGGCATGGCCACAACAAAGAAGACATGCAGGCCTATGGCAAAAGCACACTGGCTGGCTAAAGAAAATGTCCAACAGCCACATGGTAAAAACAACAACCACCAAGGAGGCATGGCCACAACAAAGACAACCTGCAAGCTGTTAGACCTGGCATCCTTGCAGTAGTTTCCCCTGCCTTTTTGTCCCTGCCTCCTGTATTTTTGCTATGTGATGGATTTTGTTTTTGCTGGTCTAAATGCTTTGGGCACTTTGCCACTGCTGATCAGTGCCAAAGTGCAAGTGCTCCCTATATAAATTGCATTTATGGATTGGTGTTTCCATGATTGGCTTATTTGATTTTTTAGTAAGTCCCTAGTACAGTGCAATGTGCATGCCCGGGCCCCGCAAATCAAATGCTGCTAGTGGGCCGGCCACACATGAGGTAGCAATAAGGCCCCACAGGGTCCCGGAGAGACACTGGAGAGCGGGGTTGTGGAGCCGCTTCACTGCTGAAGGGAGGGACACCTTGCTAACTTTACCTTAGGAGGATAAAGTGGTTTATACTCCTATGAAGGAGGCCTTGATCAGAGAATACCGGTTGACTCCAGAACTGTATAGACAGAAGTTTCAGGCATGTAAGAAACTTAAATCACACACTTGGGTTGAGTATGTTGCTTCCTTTTGCAGAGCAATGGATGGTTGTGTGAAAGGTAGCGAGATAACTGATTTTCAGGAGCTCTACTATTTGATGGCATAGGAGGACTTGTCTGCTAATAGTTTTCCAGAGCTACACCATCATTTGATTGACAGTAAGCTGACTGACTCCAGGTATCTTGCTGTGGAGGTGGACTGCTGGGTAAGCACCAGGGTCCACAAGGGGTATATGGGAGACTCAGCCAAGGGTGAGCAGGGTCCCCCACAAAAGAGTGGGGATGACAAGGGTAAACAGAAGGAGTTCCAGAAAGGGCCTAATCTAGTTCCCAAGGGAAAAGATCCCAGTCCCCCAGTGGTAGGAAACCATGGTTCTCTGCTGGGAAGCCTGCAGAGAAGGGTCCTACAAATGTTTTGCTTGCGATCAGGTGGGTCACTTCATTGGGTATCTTCAGTGTCCCAAGTCTACATCTGCACCCACTGGTACACTGCACCATGGGTTGACTAATGTAGCACTAGGGGAGGAGTTGAACCCTCAGAGTTAGTGGGAGTCAGCAGAATTGACCCTTGCCTCACTAGAGGACAGTGAGATGGTCCCAAGGACATGGCTGTCTGCAACCACTAAGAAATATGGGCAGTGGGTGACCATTAATGGCCATTAGGATAGAGGCTCTGAGATAACTTGGATCCAGTGGGGCAGCTGTCAGTTGCCAGCTGCTGTCTGAAGAACAGGTGATCCCCAACATACTTCACCCAGTAGTTGCAGCTGACAACTCAGAGTGCCTCTGTAAAGTGGCACAGGTTCTTGTTGAGTGGGGAGTCCTCAGATACCTAGAAAGTAGTTGTGAGACCAGCCATGCCTGTTGACTTTCTGATTGATAACATTCTGGAGAGTTCCCCTTGGAAGAAGTTGGAACACAGGTCCCATCTCGAAATGTTGGGTCTGCCTAAGTGAGCATCTGTGACCACTAGGTCAATGACAGCCGGTAAGGGTGATCAAGAGTACCTGGGGAATGAAAAAGTGGTCTAGGTGCCTGCCAGAAAGAGAAGAGACAGGGGGTGTGGGAAACTGGCCCCCCAAATTCCCATCGTCCAGGAGGAGGCATACTTTGAGAGGGATGCCCTGAAGCCTACAGAGGAGCAAGTGGCCGAACTGGGGGACCTGCTTAAGCTGACCCATTGGCAGCAGGAAGGGGATCTCACCAGGGAAGAATTAGGCAAAGAGCAGCAGGAATGCCCTTCTCTTGTGGGTTTGTGGCAGCAGGTTGTAAACGAGGTAGCTGGTGATCAGTCTGGATAACATTGGAGTTAAATGTAAAATGTAAATTTGATACTTGTATAGCACACTACTCACCCACAAGGGTCTCAAGGCACTTGTATGAATACCGCTGTGGAACCCATCCTGGCTTTCCCTGTGAGGCGTTCACTCCTGGGCACCCCCAAGGTGGAGGCCAGGCATCCTTAGCGTTGTGGGGGCCGTTGTGGAGATTAAGCAAGCTATTGCCCAGAGTTGCAGAGTGGGACTCCATGATTGGAATAGGCACCGAGGCAAGAATTATCAGGTCCGTGGAATTTTTGAGCCCAAGACCCGCCGAGGCGGGGAATTGAACCCTGGTCCCGGGCTAGACCTCTGCATCAGGGTCTGCCGCTCTAATCATTGAGCCACACTTCTCCATTGAGTTACTGGGAGAATGGTCTCCTGTATAGCAAGCCTAAGGTTACTGAGCCTGGCTCAGCCCATGTGCCGGTGGCACCCCAGTGCTTAAGAGCCTTCCTACTTCATCTGGCTCATGCTGTACCTTTGGCAGGACATTTGGGGCAGGAAAATATCTTTGAAAGGGTTGTCACCCACTCCTATTGGCCCCAATTATGCAAGAACTCTGATACCCATTGTAGGTCTTGCCAGACTTGCCAGGCAAGTGGTAAGAGTGGGAGGAAGTGCAAGGCTCCTTCAACAACCTTCCCCTGTAGTCAGCACCCCCTTTGAGAGGGTCGGTATTAACATTGTAGAGCCACTGGACCCCAAGGCAGCCATGAGCAACAGGTTCATCCTGTTCTTGGTGAACCATGCCACCCTGTACCCAGGGGCTATCTCTTTCAGGACCATGACGGCTCCTGTGGTGAGCCGGGCATTGATGGGGATCTTTTACCATGTGGGGTTTCCCAGAGAGGTGTTATCTGACCGGGTTACAAAATTCATATCTAAGTATATGACGTTCTTGTGGCAGGAGTGTGATGTTACCTATAAGTTTACCACTCCTTACCACCCCCAAGGTAATGGGCTGTTTGAGAGAGTCAACCTGACCCTCAAGGGCATGATTAAGGGTCTTGCCAAACCCATGAGGCATAATTAGGATGTTGTTTTACCATGCCTACTGTTGGCTTACAGAGAAGTACCACAGAAGTCCTTAGGGTCAGTCCCTTTGAACTCCTGTACGGGCATTCTGTAAGAGGACCTCTGAGTCTGGTCACAGAACGCTCAGCGAAATCTCCCATTAAACCTCCCCTGGATGTAAATAGTTACATGCTGGCCTTTAGAAACCCAACTAAGTGCTTCAGTCAACTCTCTCAGGCAAATCTAGATGCCAGCCAGAAGGAGATAAAAAGCTGGTATGCCAGAATGACACTCTGATTGAGTTTCAGCCTGGCCAGAAAGTGTCTGTCATGGCCCCAGTAGAGCCTTGTACTCTCCAGGACAAGTGGACTGGGCCTTTTGAGGTGGTGGAGTGCAAGAGTGACATCACCTATCTGGTGGACTTGCTGTCTCCCAGTAACCCTTTGCAGGTCCTGCACTTGAACCACCTCACACATCACTTCGAAAAGTCCAAAGTGAATCTGCCTCAAGCAACAGATGATGCAATGGAAGAGGAGACTGAGGCTCTTCCTGATGAGCTGTCTGCTAAGGAACATGATGGGTCAGTGGACGGTGTAAAACCCCACCCTTACCCCTAAACAACAAAGGGACTGTTGCCAACTGTTGGATCTGTTTGCCACTCTGTTCTCCCCAACCCCAGGTATCACCCAGTAGCGTGTCCATGATGTGGACACTGGGGACAGTCCTTTTGTTAAACAAAAACTTTACAGGCTGACTGACAGGTTCAAAGCCAGGCTCAAGGAAGAGGTTTCCCAGATGTTGGCTCTAGGAGTGACTGAGCCCTCAAACAGCCCTCGGGCCAGTCGAGTGGTCTTGGTCCCAAAGGCTGCTGTACCTGGTGCCACCCCAGAACTCCAGTTCTGTGTGGACTACCGAGGGCTCAAATCTGTCACCAGGACTCACGCCCACCCCATCCCCAGAGCTGATGTACTCATAGATCGGCTGGGAGCTGCCAAGTATCTCAGCATGTTTGACTTAAAGTCTGGGTACTGGCAGATTGGCTTGACTGAGGGGGTCTAAGGAGACCTCTGCGTTCTCAACCTCTGAGGGGCACTACCAGTTCCGGGTGATGTCCTTTGGGCTGACAAATGCCCCTGCCACTTTTCAGATGTTTGTTAACCAGATGTTGGCTGGACTGGAGGATTTCAGTGCCGCCCACCTGGATGACATCACAGTGTTCAGTTCAACTTGAGAATGACATCCGCAACATCTCAAAGGGCAGGCCTTGTGATCAATGCCAGTAAGTGCCAGTTCGGGCATGGAACAGTGGTGTAATTAGAGCACCAGGTAGGAATGGGCCAGGTGGTGCCCGACAGCATAAGATTGGCTCTATTCTGACTTGGGAACCCCCCAAGAGCCAGACCAAGGTGAGAGCCTTTTTAGGTCTCATCGGCTATTACAGGAGATTTGTAAAGGGATATGGCACCATTGTTGCCCCCTTGACTGAGCTGACTTCCAGGAAGCAGCCCATGAATGTGATCTGTACTGATGCCCGTCAGAACGCTTTTGATGCCCTGAAATCTGCCATGTGCACAGCGACCGTGCTCAAGGCACCTAACTTCTCACAGGAATTTGTTGTTCAGGCACGTGCTCCAGGGCATGGTGTGGGGGCGGTTCTCTCACAACTAAACGATGAGGACCTAGACCAACTTGTAGCCTTCATTAGTAGGAGGTTACTTCCCCAGGAACAGAGGGGGAGTGTGATTGAGTGTGAGGCTTTTGCTGTCGTCTGGGTGCTGAAGAAGCTGAGGCCCTACTTTTTAGGAACTCACTTCTGGGTTCAGACAGACCACAGGCCCTTCAGACTGCTGATGCAGATGAGGGGTGAGAATCCAAAGCTGTTGAGGTGGTCCATTTCCCTGCAGGGAATGGACTTTACGGTGGAGCACCACCCTGGTACAG
This sequence comes from Triturus cristatus, assembly GCF_964204655.1. NCBI lineage: Eukaryota > Metazoa > Chordata > Amphibia > Caudata > Salamandridae > Triturus > Triturus cristatus. The sequence goes on from NC_140583.1 coordinate 526,053,740, forward strand.
AACATGCCAATGCTGACGGTCTGTCTAGATTCTTCCGCCTTAGTGATGAGAACTCCCAGGAGGGTGGGTAGTTCTCCACACTTTTCAGCTGGAAGGGACATATTTTAGACCTGGCATCCTTGGCGTGGTTTCCCCTGTCTTTTTGCCTCTGCCTCCTGTATTTTTGCTGTATGCTGTGTTTTGTTTTTGCTAGTCTAGATGCTTTGGACACTTTGCCACTGCTGATCAGTGCCAAAGTGCAAATGCTCACTCTGTTAATTGTGTTTATGAATTGGTGTTTCCATGATTGGCTTATTTGATGTATTCGTAAGTCCCTAGAACAGTGCACTGTGTGTGCCCAGGGCCTGTAAATCAAATGATGCTAGTGGGCCTGTAGCACTGATTGTGCCATTAACACAATAAGCTTTTCAATGGTGTCACAGACGTACCACTGCAGTGTCTGCGCACAGTTTGTAACTGCTGTGTCGACCTGTTAAGTACACCTACTTGCCAGGCTCTAACCTTTCCTTTTCTTACATGTGAGTCACCCCTAAGGTAGGCCCAAGATACCCCTCTGGGCAGGGTGCAGTGTAAGTGAAAGGTAGGACATGTATGTGTGACAGTTCAAGAGGATAGCATAGGAAATACTCTGTAACATCTTACAAGTATAACATCCCATTGGGACAAGATAGGAAAATTTAGTTTAGGCTCTCTAGGCTCAGAATTTAATAACACATCTTTGAGTTAGGGGTGGGTGGAATTTGCGTAGTTGCCCTACGCAAATTATCACAAAATTGCTCTAAATATCCGCGAGCACGCACAACTTTCGCGAAGACGCGGCGATTGCTTTTCCCGCCCGTTCGTGATGTGTTTTTGCGTGCTCGCGGGGAAATATATCTCTAACTTGCCCATGCGGTTGCTAATGGACGCGGCCATCGTGCTTGCGATGCTTATTTCCTGTTCCGGGTCAAATGACGTGTTCGCGATCGCAAAATCTCACGGGATAGCGTGACCGGCTACCAACAATCCAACATCTCATGGCTTTCGCAAACGGAGAGGATAACTTGTTGGTGAATGCAGGGATCCGGTAAGTCACTACCACGCACACGAGAATGCATTTTTAAAGCGCGAACAAGAAAATACTTCCGCTTTCGCAGCGGATCGTGGAAGTTTCGACATCTCTGCGTTCTCCGAAGAACGCGGAAATGCCAAAACTTCTGCGAGCGGAACGGAAATTTTCGCCCAGGCCTACTTTTAGTAAAGATGGTTTTTAAATTGTGTGTTTGAAAATGCCACTTTTAGAAAGTAGGCATTTTTGTATTGACTGTTTTGGAGTGACAGGAGCTAGGGATGTGCATTCACTGTAGATGGCCAATGGGGTGGGGGCTGAGGTGTGTCCTGCCTTCCCTGGATGACTCAGAGCTGAGTTGAATAGACCTGGGCTGCATTTAGAGTAATGGGAGGAGATTTCCTTGCACCTGAATGGGCCTCATCTCATGTGCACAATGCTGTCTCTACCTCCTGCCAGGAACTGGGTCAGAGAGGACAGAACTGGTTTGGACTGAGCTAAGAGACTCCCTGCCACAAGAGAACAAAGGAAAATGTGGTATAAATATTGGGGCTCAAAGCCCAGGACTTTAGATTAATTCTAGACTTAGAGGAAACTCTTTTAAGGAGAAAAGCTGGGAAAGCTGAAGGAGAATTACTGTCTCTATGTTGTGTGCTGTGTGAGGTTGGCCTGTAGTGGCTGTTTTTGCCAAGGAGAGGACAAAGACTGAACTGTGCTGTGTATCCTGCTTGAAGAAGATCTCCAGGGCTTGGTGTAGAGCTTGCCTCCTGTTCTGAAGTCTCATGGACATAGAGACTTAATTTCCTCTGTCTTCCTGCATCTGGAACTGCTGTTTCAGCTACCATAGAGATAAATAGCAACACCATTTCTGTCGAGTGACACCGCGACCTGCAACAAAGCCGTGGGCACCACTCGTGAAGTGCACGATGTACCTCTCCAACTTGCACCTACCAACACCGCACCGTAACGACTTCAACACCACACCAAGGCAGCTGCCTGCCCTGGAAAGAGTACTTTGAGTAACTTAGTCCCAACCTATATTTATTAGCACAATTGGGAACTCACGAGCCAACTCCAAACCAGGGTATCAAAAGTAATTTAGCCTACAAATGCATATCTGAAAGCAAAAAAGTCACACAATATTACATTAAAAACCCAATATTCCTTCCTACCCACTCATTATACTAATTGGTTGCTAAACATAAACAATAGTCCATAAGCAATCTGCGTTAGAGGTAGTCTAATACTCACTGGGGGGAACAGTTCGGCCCTCGACAAAGTTCAAAAGTGTGTATCCAGATCTAATATGTGCAATAATGATCAGTCAGACGCCTTCATTCTGTAAGGTTGATGCGTTTCGGCCCAGTGGTCCGGGCCTCATCAGGACAAGGGTAAAGGGAAAGACACCTACAAAATAACTCACTATATGAGTGACATCTTTATATGTTGCCATTAAACAAGTCAACATACCATACATTAAATGCAGTTTGTTTACTCACTCAATTCTATAGAGCAGCATAGTAACTCATAAGAACTAACACATTTTGCTGTATCTCTTACATACCAATTTTTTTTGCGTACAATTCAGCCCCTCAGATATGATAACATCAATCAAAACATATTATGAACAACTAGGGCCCAATTCACAAAAGTAAACTGAGATGAAAGTCTAACTTTATGACTTTTGGTATTGACAAAGGGCATTTACTATTTGTAAATGCCCTTTGTGAATACCAAAAGCTGAACTTTACAACTTTCAGAATTCACAAAGGGCATTTACGACTTTCGGGCATTTACGAGTAGTTTATGCACTTTGTGAATACCGAAAGTCGTAAAGTTAGACTTTCGGCTCATTTTACCTTTGTGAATCGGGCCCTTAGACCTTACAATATAAAAAAACCTTGCCAAAGGTCTAAACCTAACAGCAAAGGAGTAGTGCACATCACTTATACTAACAAGCACCTGAATTAGAAACACATCAACTGTGAGTTAAAAGAGGAGTGGCCGAAATCAAATGCTGTTATGTGGTTATATGGCGACAGGGCCCATCAAACAAGGAAACTCAAGGTAACAAAGTTAAAAAAGGGTGGCAAAACTTACACAGCACCAAGGTAAGTAAAGGCAACCCAGAGCTGTTCTTGATTCAAATGGACACAAGTCAGTATTGAGGGGTCGAGAGGTGCCACAGGTCCACCTCTAGGGACAAGGGCTCGTATCTAACCTGGTTAAAAATAACCCAACCTTCTAGTACGTCTATACAGAAAAACCAAACCACTCATGAGCGACATACTCAAATATAATCAAATATACTGGCCTGTTAAAGGCCAGATTACCCCCTTCAAAAAAGCAGTTATTAGACTAAAGGCAAAGGAATTCTACCTGGGGAGTCCTTCATAATCAGGTTCCCCTTGCTTGGAGATGGCTCAAAGCGTGTGCAACCAGAACTAAATCATGCCACAGACAAGAGCTGCGGGCAGCGGCATTCAGAATGGGAAAACACCTCAACATCTAACTCAAGGCGTACAGTGGCGATTTGGTCACATGAGGACCAGGACTTCAGTTAGAGCTCTTCTTAAAGGAGAAACGTCCACTAATTAAGAGTGGAGGCTTGTTCGTGCAGCTAAAAGAAGGCAATAAAATTAAGCCACTGGGGTCGGCCATCAAAAGTGTATAAAGCCTGTCATTAAGCTAATAAAAGGTCTAGTGTATAAAACCCATCACCAAGCCATTAAAAATAATAAACAATAAACAAAAAAATGAAATACATGAAAGAGGTACTTCTTTCCAGCAACTGTGCAATGAACTCTAATGTATACACAATATCAATCATTAATTTGAAAGAAACATCACCTACATCCAAAAATATAAACACATCCATAATGCCGGATTCAAGCAGATCTTTTAGACAATCATCGGTTTGGAAAAACATCACCTACATCCAAATCTATATATACACACATCCCAAAAATCTGGATGCAAGCAGAACTTATAGACAACTCAAACAATTAAATAATAAGAGCGACAATCCAGTGAATCTGTTGGGTCATAACAAACAGGTTGACATCACTCGTAAAACAGAACTCAGGGACATGATTGTTTTCAGGACTTATGTCTACATAGAATGCATACATAGAATACAAGATAGGGGAACAAATTGGCCAAAACAAGCCTTCAGAAGGGAACCTTCAACTGAAGGAATCCCTGTTACCCCTTGAGGCTACTCATTTATATAAGTACCCAAATTTCATTATACTCATTTAATCCTCATATTTCTGTTCTAAACTTCTCTATCATTTTGGCCTCTAGTCTGTCCAGGGCAGTCTAGAGATTACCCTTGTTTGTGTTCTGTACTACAATCAACATTGACCACTGGATATCATTTTCATTGTGTTTCAGCTGTTGGTAATGCTGAACCAACTGCGCCCCTTGTGTTACACACTTCAATCTCGATCTATGCTGTAAAATTTGTGTTGTAACTGGTTGTGTGGTTTGCCGTATATAAAACATATCACACAGACGTTTTATAAAGTAAAATAAGTGTTTTTGTATTGCAATTGGAAAAGCTGTTTTGATAATGTGCTTTACCACTGATGGTGATATATTTAGTGTCTCTCATCAGTTGGCAGGCCGCACAGCTGTTACATTTAGAGTGCCGAAACTGAGGGCACCGCTCATAATGCTCATGACGCACCCCCGATTCACACCGCAGACCTGACTTCAACGACACTGGTGCTTCATTTTCATGGATCCGATATATGATGCGGGTGACCTCCAGAATCCATCGACCCCACATCATCGTAAGGAACCGATGCCTCAACACCACTACAACGTCACTGCCCCAGCAATAGCAAGGAACCGACGCCTCTCATCCCTTACATCGCAGTAAGGAACTGACTCCTCACTTCCCCTGTGGTTGGAAGGAATGGACGACGCCCAGCACCAATGAAGCATCACCTGCACAACGTGTTTTCATCATTTGCCAAGGTACTGTTCTTTGGGGTCCGTGTGACTCCAGGCCAGACAGCGCCATATTTTGGGATTTTCATCTGTCACTACGTCATAATAGCCTCGTGTAGAGATATTTGTTTCTACAAGATATTTTTTTGTGAATACCCTATTTCTGGTGATATCTTTACATATATGTCTGGTGGATTTTTGTAGTTTTGGTCTTGTTTGGTTTAGATAAAGTTTCCTAATTTTCTAAACTGGTGTAGTGTCCATTTGTAGTGTTTTCACTGTGGTACTGCATGTGTGTGCAAATGCTTTACACTTTGCCTCTGAGGTAAGCCTATCTGTTCATGCCAAGCTATCAAGGTGGTGCGCAGGCATTATCCAATGGTGTAACTCCCTCACCCTGAATTAAAGCAAGGCTACTTACTTGGACAAAGGTGCAAACCATTGCCAACAAGAACCCTCATTTTTAACACAGGCCTATGGCAAAGGCACATTGGCTGGCTACACAAAATGGGTGCCAGCCAGATGGTAAAACAATAAGCAGGAGGTATGGAAAAGAACTCATGTAGTCCTATGGCAAAAGCACACTGGCTGGCTACACACAATGGCCACCAGCCACATGGTCAAACAACAATCAGGAGAACTTGAAAACAAAGAACACATACAGGCCTATGAACACTTCAGTACACAAAAATATTGCCCTTGTCCACATGGCATGGGAAAGAAAGACAAATGGTGGCCTATGCCTATGGCAAACACCACTCACACACTGGCCAGACAAAGAATACAGACATGGTAACACAGGAAACAAGCATTGGCATAGCCAATAGGTCTCGCTTTTGGGATCTTATAAGTGATTAGCCATGCAACACTTGATGTTGTTTAATGAAGGATATTGTGTTGGATAACTAAACACTTATAATGTCCCAAAGGCGAGACCTATTGGCTATGCATTGGGGTGCCTTGTAAGTGTTTAGGTAGAGCTATTGACTTTGCCAATGTTTCTAACCTGTGCTGTAAAGAAGTGTGTCTGCTGTGCAGCATGCTAAAATGTTGTAATTAAAAAGTTTAAGAAGCACTGTGCGATGCTGTTGTGTCATTGAGTGATGCTGTGCTGGCCCTGAGTGATGCTGTGGTAGCCCAGAGTGATGCTGTGGTGGCCCTGAGTAATGCTGTGGTGGCACTGACTGATGCTGTGGTGGTGCTGACTGATGCTGTGGTGGTGCTGATTGATACTGTGGCGCTGCAGAGTGATGCTATGGTAGCGCATAGTGATGCTGTGGTGTTTCTGAGTGATGCTGTGGTGTTCCTGAGTGATGCTGTGGTGTTCCTGAGTGATGCTGTGGTAGTGCTGAGTGATGCTGTGGTGGTGCTGAGTGTTGCTGTGGTGGTGCTGAGTGATAGTAATGCTGTGGTGGTGCTGAGTGATGTTGTGGTGATGCTGTGGTGATTAGGCCTGGGCCAAAATTCCGTTCCGTTTGCGGAAATTGCGATATTTTGGCATTTTCGCGTTCCGCGGAAAGCGCGAAAATGTCAAAATGTCCGCATTCCGCAGCTTAGCGATAATTTCTTTCTTGCTCGCGCTGTAAAATAATACATTCTCGCGCGCGCGCGATCGCCTTACCTGTATCCCTGCGTTCTCCGACAAGTTTTCTTGACCCGGTCGCGTTCTCCACGAGATGGTGGATTTTGGTAGCCATTTTGCGCTGTCTCGCGAGAGTTCGCGGCCGCATTAACGTCATTTTTCACGCGATCACGTCATTTGTCGCGCGATCACGTCTTTCTTCTCGCGATCATGCACCGCGCGAGTATGAGAAGATTGAGATCTCGAACATGTCATTCTACATCGCGAGCCAAAGGATGAGGACGCGGGCACGTGAAATCGAACGCGAACAGGAGAAAGAGACCGCGAACACGTCATATCCAACGCGACAGGGACAAAGAAGAGAACGCGATCATATCGTTTTCGACACACCGGCGGAAGTAATGTGAAGCTTGAGAACTCAACAACGTAAAATTTACAATTTGGAGAGGAATATCGGCTCTAGCAGCATGAAACCATCCGCAAATACTGTTTTTGGATGAAAAGAACTCCTTACATTGACATTTGGCTTTCCTTTTTTGTGCAAGGAGTCATTTTTTTACAAGGTGGAGAGAGGGAGGAAGTGACACAGAATCTCCAACTTCCTGTTCCTGTCCAGCAGGCTCCTCCCAGTGCTTTGTCCATCTCCTGCTCATTCTGCCTTTGGATTTGGAGCTGGAAAGATCACTCTTTTTGTCTGCTGCATCATTGCAATTGGATTTCAGGATTTTTGGAATAGGATATTTTACAAGGAAGTGGTTGTTGTGTTTGATTGTGGGCATTGCAGTTGTTGTGTAACTACAATTTATTTTTGATAATTAATTAATTATCATCATTCCTTTTTTTTATTTTTTTTAAATTTTGTGGGTTGTAGTAGTAGGCCCGAGCTAGCCATGGGCATGGCCTCATGGATGTGTGTGTGCATGATGAAGCAACTGTTCCTTTTGTTTTTTTAATATATTTCATTTTCAAGCACATTTAGGGCATGGATGGCATTGGATTGAGTTGGGGAAGTGTGTTTATTGGGGTGGCCTTGCTGATGTTGTTGGGCCTGGCCATGTGGCTGGTGGCCATTTTGAGGCCTAGGCCTGCAAGCTTGCCTGGCCTTGTCTGCCAACAGGCCTGCTTTCATCCACTAGGACCAGAGCAGGTAGCCACAGCTTTAGTAATCTACTGTTTTCTGTGTGCTCTGTTGAATTTAGACATCATTTAGGGCATAGATGGCATTGGATTGAGTTGGGGAAGTGTGTTTTTTGGGGTGGCCTTGCTGATGTTGTTGGGCCTGGCCATGTGGCTGGTGGCCATTTTGAGGCCTAGGCCTGCAAGCTTGCCTGGCCTTGTCTGCCAACAGGCCTGCTTTCATCCACTAGGACCAGAGCAGGTAGCCACAGCTTTAGTAATCTACTGTTTTCTGCGTGCTCTGTTGAATTTAGACATCATTTAGGGCATGGATGGCATTGGATTGAGTTGGGGAAGTGTGTTTTTTTGGGTGGCCTTGCTGATGTTGTTGGGCCTGGCCATGTGGCTGGTGGCCATTTTGAGGCCTAGGCCTGCAAGCTTGCCTGGCCTTGTCTGCCAACAGGCCTGCTTTCATCCACTAGGACCAGAGCAGGTAGCCACAGCTTTAGTAATCTACTGTTTTCTGTGTGCTCTGTTGAATTTAGACATCATTTAGGGCATGGATGGCATTGGATTGAGTTGGGGAAGTGTGTTTTTTGGGGTGGCCTTGCTGATGTTGTTGGGCCTGGCCATGTGGCTGGTGGCCATTTTGAGGCCTAGGCCTGCAAGCTTGCCTGGCCTTGTCTGCCAACAGGCCTGCTTTCATCCACTAGGACCAGAGCAGGTAGCCACAGCTTTAGTAATCTACTGTTTTCTGTGTGCTCTGTTGAATTTAGACATCATTTAGGGCATGGATGGCATTGGATTGAGTTGGGGAAGTGTGTTTTTTGGGGTGGCCTTGCTGATGTTGTTGGGCCTGGCCATGTGGCTGGTGGCCATTTTGAGGCCTAGGCCTGCAAGCTTGCCTGGCCTTGTCTGCCACCAGGCCTGCTTTCATCCACTAGGACCAGAGCAGGTAGCCACAGCTTTAGTAATCTACTGTTTTCTGTGTGCTCTGTTGAATTTAGACATCATTTAGGGCATGGATGGCATTGGATTGAGTTGGGGACATGTGTTTCTTTGGGGTGGGCTTTCTGATGTTGGTTGTCTTAAAGACATGCTTTTGTTGTGTGTGTCTGGTGAGTGTTGGTGTGCGATGCATGCTCCCTGCAGACCTTTTTGGGGCCTGTGAATGTTCGTATTTGCATTTTGTTGCATTAAAAAGGCAGAGCAGTGTGCTTCAGCATGCATCCTTTACCTGACTTTTATAGGCCTTTTGTCAGCTCCTGGTGTTTCCCAGGCCCCCTGCTTGTTAGTGATTTGTGAGTGTCCATGTGGCTGGTGGCCTTTTTTTGTGTTGGGAGTTATTAGTGTCCTGCTTTTGCCATATAGGCCTGCATGGTTTTCCTATTGGCTTACTGCTTCCACCATCCACCCCCTTTGCCAGCAGCAGCTCCATGGATGCTGAGATGCTCAAATAATGCAATGGTCCACCCCACTTCCATTAGTTTTTTATTTTGTTGTTTATTATTAACTTTCCTATCCTTCCTGAGAGTGTAGTGTGTGGCTGTACACAGTACTAGTAGTATAACATAGCTCTAGTTAAAAAAAATAGTCATAAATGGCTAGACTATCTTTTGTTTGCACTAGTGCAGTACTAAGTAACTGAACCACAAAAACAAATGCAACATTTCACTGATGTTCTTCTCCTGTCTTCTTTGCTTTTAGGTGCACAAAAGACAGAGTAGGAGGTGTCATCGGCATCACCTGGCTACCCGTTGTACTGCCAGCCAGACAGAAGTCCTGCTGCGCATCACGCCCACGTGTGACCAGAACTTGTTGTGCATCTGCCTCCTGCCTGACATCTGAAGAAGATGGCCCCAAAGAAAGGTACCAGGTCCAGTACCAAGAAAGTTGCCGGTGAGAAGAAGGAACAGAAAAAGGAAGTGCCATTAACCACGACTGGTGGTGTGCCGGCCAATGTTTTTTTTGGCACCAAAGCGTTGTCCGGGAACCAAGCTGGGAGCAGCACAGCGGTCCAACCCCACCAACCTAGGCCCAAGGGCTTTAGTGTTACAGAGGTAGCCAGTCTACTAACGAGCAGCGATGTTGAAGAAATGTAATTACCACAAAGTAGTACACAATCAAGTTCAACGCAGGCGCAAACTCAGCAGATCAGTGTCAAGCCGCCGCAACCAGAACAGCAGCAGCCGCCGCAACCAGAACAGCAGCAGCCGCCGCAACCAGGACAGCAGCAGCCGCCACAACCAGAACAGCAGCAGCCGCCGCAACCAGAACAGCAGCAGCCGCCGCAACAGCCCACCATAGTAGTTGTTGCTCCTGACGTAGGGGCATTTCAGGAAATCGAGCTTCCTGCAGACAAAGTGGAGCGAAGTCAAACCACTGTTTCAGAAGATCAATTGTCTTCCAGACCACCAGCAAGGAAAAGGAGGCTTAGTCCATCATCTTCTTCTTCAAGCCCCGCTTCTGATGATTGTGATGACACTTGGGTCCCACCAGCTCGGTCTGAGAGTGAAGTACGCCACAAGACATTGCTTCTGAAAAGGAAGGTCCCAGAAAAACTTAGAGTTATGCAGGTAGATGTAGGCCTGGGCCAAAATTCCGTTCCGTTCGCGGAAATTGCGATATTTTGACATTTTCGCGTTCCGCGGAAAGCGCGAAAATGTCAAAATTTCCGCATTCCGCAGCTTAGCGATAATTTTTTTCTTGCTCGCGCTGTAAAACAATACATTCTCGCGCGCGCGCGATCGCCTTACCTGAATCCCTGCGTTCTCCGACAAGTTTTCTTGACCCGGTCGCGTTCTCCACGAGATGTTGGATTTTGGTAGCCATTTTGCGCTGTCTCGCGAGAGTTCGCGGCCGCATTCAAGTCATTTTTCACGCGATCACGTCATTTGTCGCGCGATCACGTCTTTCTTCTCGCTATCATGCACCGCGCGAGTATGAGAAGATTGAGATCTCGAACATGTCATTCTACATCGCGAGCCAGAGAATGAGAACGCGGGCACATGAAATCGAACGCGAACAGGAGAAAGAGACCGCGAACACGTCATATCCAACGCGACAGGGACAAAGAAGAGAACGCGATCATATCGTTTTCGACACGCTGGCGGAAGTAATGTGAAGCTCAAGAACTCAACAATGTAAAATTTACAATTTGGAGAGGAATATCGGCTCTAGCAGCATGAAACCATCTGCAAATACTGATTTTGGATGAAAAGAACTCCTTACATTCACATTTGGCTTTCCTTTTTTGTGCAAGGAGTCATTTCTTTACAAGGTGGAGAGAGGGAGGAAGTGACACAGATTCTCCAACTTCCTGTTCCTGTCCAGCAGGCTCCTCCCAGTGCTTTGTCCATCTCCTGCTCATTCTGCCTTTGGATTTGGAGCTGGAAAGATCACTCTTTTTGTCTGCTGCATCATTGCAATTGGATTTCAGGATTTTTGGAATAGGATATTTTACAAGTAAGTGGTTGTTGTGTTTGATTGTGGGCATTGCAGTTGTTGTGTAACTACAATTTATTTTTGATAATTAATTATCATCATTCCTTTTTTTTTTTTAATTTTTTTTTAATTTTGTGGGTTGTAGTAGTAGGCCCGAGCTAGCCATGGGCATGGCCTCATGGGTGTGTGTGTGCATGATGAAGCAACTGTTCCTTTTGTTTTTTGAATATATTTCATTTTCAATCACATTTAGGGCATGGATGGCATTGGATTGAGTTGGGGAAGTGTGTGTTTTGGGGTGGCCTTGCTGATGTTGTTGGGCCTGGCCATGTGGCTGGTGGCCATTTTGAGGCCTAGGCCTGCAAGCTTGCCTGGCCTTGTCTGCCAACAGGCCTGCTTTCATCCACTGCTACCAGAGCAGGTAGCCACAGCTTTAGTAATCTACTGTTTTCTGTTTGCTCTGTTGAATTTAGACATCATTTTGGGCATGGATGGCATTGGATTGAGTTGGGGAAGTGTGTTTTTTGGGGTGGCCTTGCTGATGTTGTTGGGCCTGGCCATGTGGCTGGTGGCCATTTTGAGGCCTAGGCCTGCAAGCTTGCCTGGCCTTGTCTGCCAACAGGCCTGCTTTCATCCACTGCTACCAGAGCAGGTAGCCACAGCTTTAGTAATCTACTGTTTTCTGTTTGCTCTGTTGAATTTAGACATCATTTAGGGCATCTATGGCATTGGATTGAGTTGGGGAAGTGTGTTTTTTGGGGTGGCCTTGCTGATGTTGTTGGGCCTAGCCATGTGGCTGGTGGCCATTTTGAGGCCTAGGCCTGCAAGCTTGCCTGGCCTTGTCTGCCAACAGGCCTGCTTTCATCCACTGCTACCAGAGCAGGTAGCCACAGCTTTAGTAATCTACTGTTTTCTGTTTGCTCTGTTGAATTTAGACATCATTTAGGGCATGGATGGCATTGGATTGAGTTGGGGAAGTGTGTTTTTTGGGCTGGCCTTGCTGATGTTGTTGGGCCTGGACATGTGGCTGGTGGCCATTTTGAGGCCTAGGCCTGCAAGCTTGCCTGGCCTTGTCTGCCAACAGGCCTGCTTTCATCCACTGCTACCAGAGCAGGTAGCCACAGCTTTAGTAATCTACCGTTTTCTGTTTGCTCTGGTGAATTTAGACATCATTTAGGGCATGGATGGCATTGGATTGAGTTGGGGAAGTGTGTTTTTTGGGCTGGCCTTGCTGATGTTGTTGGGCCTGGCCATGTGGCTGGTGGCCATTTTGAGGCCTAGGCCTGCAAGCTTGCCTGGCCTTGTCTGCCAACAGGCCTGCTTTCATCCACTGCTACCAGAGCAGGTAGCCACAGCTTTAGTAATCTACTGTTTTCTGTTTGCTCTGGTGAATTTAGACATCATTTAGGGCATGGATGGCATTGGATTGAGTTGGGGAAGTGTGTTTTTTGGGGTGGCCTTGCTGATGTTGTTGGGCCTGGCCATGTGGCTGGTGGCCATTTTGAGGCCTAGGCCTGCAAGCTTGCCTGGCCTTGTCTGCCAACAGGCCTGCTTTCATCCACTGCTACCAGAGCAGGTAGCCACAGCTTTAGTAATCTACTGTTTTCTGTTTGCTCTGGTGAATTTAGACATCATTTAGGGCATGGATGGCATTGGATTGAGTTGGGGAAGTGTGTTTTTGGGCTGGCCTTGCTGATGTTGTTGGGCCTGGCCATGTGGCTGGTGGCCATTTTGAGGCCTAGGCCTGCAAGCTTGCCTGGCCTTGTCTGCCAACAGGCCTGCTTTTTCATCCACTAGGATCAGAGCAGGTAGCCACAGCTTTATTGATCAAGTGTTTTCTATGTGATCTGTTGAATTTTTAGACATCACCTTCCTGAGAGTGTAGTGTGTGGCTGTACACAGTACTAGTAGTATAACATAGCTCTAGTTAAAAAAAAGCCATAAATGGCTAGACTATCTTTTGTTTGCACTAGTACAGTACTAAGTAACTGAACCACAAAAACAAATGCAACATTTCACTGATGTTCTTCTCCTGTCTTCTTTGCTTTTAGGTGCACAAAAGACAGAGTAGGAGGTGTCATCGGCATCACCTGGCTACCCGTTGTACTGCCAGCCAGCCAGAAGTCCTGCTGCGCATCACGCCCACGTGTGACCAGAACTTGTTGTGCATCTGCCTCCTGCCTGACATCGGAATAAGATGGCCCCAAAGAAAGGTACCAGGTCCAGTACCAAGAAAGTTGCTGGTGAGAAGAAGGAACAGAAAAAGGAAGTGCCATTAACCACGACTGGTGGTGTGCCGGCCAAGGTTTTTTTTGGCACCAAAGCGTTGTCCGGGAACCAAGCTGGGAGCAGCACAGCGGTCCAGCAACCCCACCAACCTAGGCCCAAGGGCTTTACTGTCGCAGAGGTAGCCAGTCTACTAACGGGCAGCGATGTTGAAGAAATGTCATTACCGCAAAGTAGTACACAATCAAGTTCAACGCAGGCGCAAACTCAGCAGATCAGTGTGCAGCCGCAACAAGAACAGCTGCAGCAACAAGAACAGCAGCAGCAGCCGCCGCAACAAGAACAGCAGCAGCAGCCGCCGCAACAAGAACAGCAGCAGCAGCCGCCGCAACAAGAACAGCAGCAGCAGCCGCCGCAATAAGAACAGCAGCAGCAGCCGCCGCAACAAGAACAGCATCAGCAGCCGCCGCAACAAGAACAGCAGCAGCAGCCACCGCAACAAGAACAGCAGCAGCAGCCACCGCAACAAGAACAGCAGCAGCCGCCGCAACAGCCAACCATAGTAGTTGTTGCTCCTGACGTAGGGGCATTTCAGGAAATCGAGCTTCCTGCAGACAAAGTGGAGCGAAGTCAAACCACTGTTTCAGAAGATCAATTGTCTCCCAGACCACCAGCAAGGAAAAGGAGGCTTAGTCCATCATCTTCTTCTTCAAGCCCCGCTTCTGATGATCGTGATGACACTTGGGTCCCACCAGCTCGGTCTGAGAGTGAAGTACGCCACAAGACATTGCTTCTGAAAAGGAAGGTCCCAGAAAAACTTAGAGTTATGGAGGTAGATGTAGAAGAGGGGGGTGATGATGTTGATGAAGACGAGCCAGTCATCACGCACATTACTCCCGCCCCAAAGGGATTGGAGACCGACATTCTCACCCTATCCAGAAAGGCTGCTACTGAGCGGGATGTAGCACGGATCTCACCAACACAGGTTACACCACCACTACCTTCAGCTGCCATATTTTCCAAGGCCCGGCAGGGACCTACATCCAGCTCAACCATCTCAGTAGGAAGTGGCAGTAAAAGTCACAGTGTAGGTGGACAGGGTCACATATTTTCAAGCACCCCCTCAAGTTCATCTGGTGTTGAAAGTGGCACATCCAGCAGTGCCAGAAAGTTCTCCTCCCCAGTTTGGGACTTCTTTTCTGTTAGCGCCAAGGAGGAGAACGTTGCTATATGCGCAATTTGTCGGCAAGGTGTTCGGCGTGGTAAGCTTGGTACAAACTATGGTACCGGAGGACAAGCAAGTCATCTCAGAATACACCACACTATTGTGTGGGAGGATCACCTACGTAATTTAAAAGAAAGTAGGAAAACTAAACCCTTTGAAGTTGGTCAGGAATCAGGGAGCGATATTATTGTGGTGGAAGGTGAAGAACAGGGAGGCATTTCTAGCCCTGTCTCCAGTAGTGCAGTCACTGCAGTGGTAACGCCCACATCCTCCTCAGTAACATCAGAGTGGCACCGCAGTAAGAGCCATACTCAGAGTGTGGGTGAGACACCAAGGCGACCGGCGAGTACCTCAATGAGACAATCTGTGTCGTTGAGCCTTAGTGGGTTAATGGCACCACTAAGGAAAGTAAGCCAGCCTACCATTGACAGCATGTTTAGGTTGGAGGGGCAGTTCCAACGCAACCACCCAACGGCACGATTGTACAATGCGAAGCTGGCTAAAATGTTAGCGCTGGACCTTCTTCCTTTTTCATTTGTGGAAGGGGTGGGTTTCCTTGAATTTGTGTCTGCCATCTGCCCGAAATGGAAAGTTCCCAGCCGGTCCTATTTCGCAAGAATTGCTGTTCCAGCACTACATCATGATGTGCTGGAATTGGTTGGTCACGGTTTGCAGCAGAGTGCTGTGCACAATATCCACCTGACAACAGAGATGTGGACCAGTTGCCAAGCCACAGATTACATGTGCATCACTGCACACTGGTTCTCTTTTGTGGGGGTTAAAGATCAACTATCTGCACGAGGTGTTGTTGACACAGCTTCGATTTTTGAAGGTACTCGGAAACATGCAACTGTAGCCATGTTCGCCATGGAGAAATCTCATACGGCTGAAAACATTTTAGAAGAGTTTCGCACCAAGGTTTTGGAATGGCTGCGGCCCAGAGGGCTTGGTATTGGTTTTGTTGCCACAGACAATGGCAGTAATGTACTTAAGGCCATGGAACTTGGTTCCTATTTCAGGGTTCCGTGTTCGGCACACTGCATAAACATTATAGTGCAAGACTTTCTGAAAAAAGAACCCATAGTAAGCAATTTACTGTCCATCTGCCGAAGAATATGCACTCATTTCAGCCATTCTTTTAAAGCTCGGAAGCAGCTGAGGATCCTCCAACGTGAGCGTAGGATGCCAGTCAAGGCACTCATCCAGGAGGTGGCAACACGTTGGAACTCAACGTATTACATGCTTGATCGTCTGTGCGAACAGCAGAGGTCACTCAATGATTATGTCTGGTACAGAAGCAGTGATGCTAGTGTTAAAGGCATGACCCTTCAGAGGGAGCAATGGACCCTAATTCAATGCCTGACTGAGATGCTGTCTCCTTTTGAGGTCTTCACACGTGAAGTCAGCAAGGAGGACTGTACAATGGGCCAAGCTATCCCATTGTTGCAAATGCTAGAGCATGAGCTGAATAATGTGTCTGAATACTACAAAGGTGTAGAGGACAGAAGGCAAGCCCATGACTTGGTGGAGAGCTTATCCAGGCGCTTATCAGAAAATGTAAGGATATAAAATAAAATTTTGTCACAAGAACATTACATTTGTGCCACAATTCTGGATCCACGTGCAAAATTAGGACTATTCCTTTCTTTTTCCGACACATATGTTGCCCGCTACAAAAGTTGTATAGCTGAAGCAGCCATCAAGTTTGAAAACGAAGGGCTGCTAATTAAAAGCCCGCCACATCAACCCACAACAAGTACTGATACTGAAGCAGGCCATGCAGAATCAAGTGCAACTTCGTCGGCTGAGGGCAGTGTGGTTGGCTCACAATCGCAACACTCACCATCACCATCACCATCGACTACAAAAACAATAACTGGATCATTCAGCCGAGTACAATCATTATCAGATTGGTATGTAAAGATGGGCCGTAAGCACAGTGCTGATGCACAGAAAAAACAGCACAAAAGCTTACCAGCAGCAACCCTGAACATTGAGCGGATGGTCCAGGCCTATCTGGACGACCCAACAGAGGTGTGCGTTGATCAAAACCCAGTGCAGTATTGGTATAGGAAAAGGTCTGAATGGCCACAGCTCAGCAGGCTGGCGATAAGCTATCTGGCTTGCCCTGTCGCAAGTGTCTCTTCCGAACGTGTTTTCAGTGCTGCTGGTTCCATTGTAACCTTGAGAAGGACCAGTCTATCTCCCAAAAACGTGGAGAGGTTAACAATGATCAAAATGAATCAGCACTTCATACCACCGAATTACACAATGCATGAATCAACAGAGGAAGATGAGGACAGCGGCTCAGGTGACGGAAGTATTGTGTCAGATGATTACCTACTACTGGAAGATCCCCCAGAGTTTGAGGACGAGCTATACTTCCCTGACAATTAGGCTCGCACTTACTGTCTTCCTCCCTTTTTTCCCCCTTTGTTTGTGTCTGTTGTTCCGGTTATAAACTTGTGAATCGCAACCAATGCATTATCACCGTCTTCTAATCTTCTAATTTAAGATACAAGTTTCAGGTGTCTGCCATTTGACACTACAGTCCTCAGAATCCAGCTCCTCCGCTCGATCATACTGCATCTCCTGGTCAATTCCATTTCCCTCATGAATGATGATTGGATGATGGTAACAACAAATTCAAACTTTCCTCGTCCTTCCAAAACAAGTGGACCATGAATCTGATGACTTCTATAGCTATCCTCCTTCAGAGCCGAGAGAGACTGGCCATTAACTGAAAATAAGATGCAACAGGTAATGATTGATGCCATGCATTGGCCGCAGAATAGCAGTCTGAATGATGTAGATTTTGTTGTGTGTGTTGCGCATGAATGAATTTATGTAATTGTGCACTGCCACTAATCAACTTTCTACAGAACACACTAATTTAATTTCCCCTTCTGGCAAACAAGAAATGTGTACTTCTCCTGCATCTTGGTGATACATTGCTTTTAATTCAATACAGGAAGGGGACTCACTCAATCTGCGCAATGCAAATGACTGTGACTTAACAGCACCGTCCATCTTGATGATGGCGAAAGAGACGGCCTGCAGCGTTAACGAGATGAGATGCAACAGGTAATGATTGATGCCATGCATTGGCCGCAGAATGGCAGACTGAATGATGTAGATTTTGTGGTGTGTGTTGCGCATGAATTGATGTAATTGTGCACTGCCACTAATCAACTTTCTACAGAACACACTAGTAATTACTAATTTTCCCCTTCTGGCAAACAAGAAATGTGTACTTCTCCTGCATCTTGGTGATACATTGCTTTTAATTCAATACAGGAAGGGGACTCACTCAATCTGCGCAATGCAAATGACTGTGACTTAACAGCACCGTCCATCATGATGATGGCGAAAGAGACGGCCTGCAGCGTTAACGAGATGAGATGCACCAGGTAATGATTGATGCCATGCATTGGCCGCAGAATGGCAGACTGAATGATGTAGATTTTGTGGTGTGTGTTGCGCATGAATTGATGTAATTGTGCACTGCCACTAATCAACTTTCTACAGAACACACTAGTAATTACTAATTTTCCCCTTCTGGCAAACAAGAAATGTGTACTTTTCCTGCATCTTGGTGATACATTGCTTTTAATTCAATACAGGAAGGGGACTCACTCAATCTGCGCAATGCAAATGACTGTGACTTAACAGCACCGTCCATCATGATGATGGCGAAAGAGACGGCCTGCAGCGTTAACGAGATGAGATGCAACAGGTAATGATTGATGCCATGCATTGGCCACAGAATGGCAGACTGAATGATGTAGATTTTGGGATGTGTGTTGCGCATGAATTGATGTAATTGTGCACTGCCACTAATCAACTTTCTACAGAACACACTAGTAATTACTAATTTTCCCCTTCTGGCAAACAAGAAATGTGTACTTCTCCTGCATCTTGGTGATACATTGCTTTTAATTCAATACAGGAAGGGGACTCACTCAATCTGCGCAATGCAAATGACTGTGACTTACAGCACCGTCCGTCATGATGATGGCGAAAGAGACGGCCCGTTAACTTAAGATGAGAAGGAACAGGTAATAAATGATGATAATTAATGGCATGCATTGGACACCTGACTCTGAGCTATTGGTCTTTGTGTTTGCGTTGTTTGTTGTGCACAAAGTGATGTCAAAGTGTACTAGTGGTAATCTATCTTTCTGTACACAATAAAGAATGACTCAAGTCAGTAATATTTATATTTCTACTCTTGTTGTGTTATAAAAATTACACTTGTACTGCAGGCCGATCTTCAGTCAGTAGAAGTATCAGAGCTGATGATGAAGTCAGGAGGATGTTTCATGAGTGGCATAAAACGGAAAAGCCTAAAGGTAAACACTTGAACAACAACCACAGCACACCCAAATGTCTGTGTAGAAGTTGAATAGAGTGTAGCGGTGGGATGACTGCAGTGCATTGATTTTACTAACTTTAACTGTAAAATGCTATGTCTGGAATGGATAATGTGCTTTGCGTTTGTCCAACTCTTTGAGAGAAAAAAAAAGGACTCTAAAGTGTTAACGTAGGATGTGCTAATGGTAAGCACTGTGGGCCTGATCTCTCCTGTTACTGTTGAAGGTCTATGCTGGAAACAGACTACAGTAGAGATGATGCATATGCATACATGCCACCTCGTAAAGTGTTCTTGTTGCACTACACCATCACTTGTGCATTTGTTTTCACTTTCTTTCTGAATATCCCCTTTGGTTTTCAATCTAAAATTACAGGCCGGGCCTTGTCCAAAACTTTGTAAAACATTACAATGCATATTAATTACCTTACCAATCAATCACCTTTTTATTCCAGCCGGGCAGTGGCGAGTGGTGAGGCGACACACCCAAGATTGATGGACGAGAGGAGCAAGAGGAATGCCGAGATGCAAAAAACCAGTCCACATTTTTGACCAGGATAAGACAGTAACAGTATCCACTTTTCACTTCTTTTAAATAATTTGATTAATATCTTGTATACATTCTTTACAACAGTTTGTTCTTGGAGTTGTTATTATCAATCATCATTACGTTTGCTCTGTGTTTACGATTCTTCACTACCAATATTTAAAATTTCTATTTGCTATCTGTTAAAGTATTAAGGCCGGAACAGAACAAGAAATAGAAGTGTATGTAATCCGGGTCTCATCATGCATGCATTTCCTTTTTATACCTTAACATATGGAATGGATATGGTAGGTGGACTTTGTCCGCCCGCCATCCGACTGCTAAAAAGGGTGAGGGTCCCGTGGGGACAATTAATTAGGATGATGCGCCCGGCACAGTGGCGGGCGCACCCTGTTTTTTTAAATTTAAATTCTGGTTGGCTTTGCTGAAAGCAATGCTAAAATGTTGTGCTGCTTTTCCAAGCACAACATGACGGGCCTCGCACGGAGCCTGTCACGTTTTGCTTTGAAAGTCGGGGGGGTACCATAGCATCGGTAGGTACCCTCCATGGGGGCCCCCAAGCATACTCTGCAATATGTGCATGCCTTTCCGTGGCGGACGGCAATGCCGCCACGCAAAGGCATTCCAAAATGCAGATTATATGGCTGCCGGTGTGGTGAGAGAGACACCACCGCCATATTGAACCCTTTTCCGCCTGGACATGTCTGAATATTTTCTACAGGGATGGCGGGAGGTTTGCCCCTGCTGTGACGGCAGTGAATTCCAGCCAGCCCGGCGGGGGCAATACGCCCACCATCCTAATGGGGCCCTAATTCACAACTGTACAGTATACATATACATACAGTACACCTTTGCAGTGAGTGTGCTGTCAAGTTCAACAATAGTTAAAGATTATGAATCTAACTTACCACCACCTGCCACTGGTGCTGCCACTCCCCCTCCGTTGCTATCTGCAACTGACGCATCCTCGCCCTCGGCGTCGCCTTCGCTGGCCCCAGCAATGGTGCGCCTAGAAAACATTACACATTTATTAGGCAACATATACACCTCCCCCCTATTGATCAGTAGCAAGGTTGAAAAATGAGTTAATACTAACATACATCACTAGTACAAATCAGGTAGTAGTAGAGTAGACACTAAGTTATATGATCATTGTAGCATTTGCTTGATTAGCCCTAGCCATGCACATGTGACGTTACCTTTACCTTGCAGCTTCTTAAGACACCTTTGAGCCCACATGACCTGCCTCACACTGCTACTGTCTAGTCTACGCGCTGCGTACAAGCGGTCAACAAACATTAACAAGCCACTTTTTTAGGAAGAACTGGTGTACTACTGTTACTGTTAGTCCATATTGCTTATCCATAGATGCTACACTTTTTGGCACGGCTTGAGAAATGCTTGCAAGTTGCAATATACTAACGCACACCATTTCTTTTTTCGCATTACAGACGCAAGATTCCCTTCTACGAACCAGAGCTTCTGAACGATGCACCAACTACCAGTACTAGGTTCTTCTGAGGTGAGGGGTCCCTTCACTCACATCTTCATTTATAAATGTATATAAACTAAATTGCTATGGGATGGTGGTGCTGTCTTCCACCACTTCAGTTATCATGATTTAATTCCCAACTGTATAAGTGTAACAATGTATATTGTTTTAATGTTATTGATTTGCCGGTTGGTGCTGCTAAGAAAACAGTGTACAGACCTTCTCAAATTGAAATAAAAATTTTAAACTTACATAGACTTTGTGGTATTTGGTGTGGAGTGGACTAACTTACACGAGTGAGCAAATTAAAGTAAGGGTGTGCATGTGAATTGCTTCCACGACAGAGGTTGGGTGTGTTATGTTCTGGGTTGTCTACTTGTTGGTTATCTTGGGGGGAGGGTTCCGAGACCTAATAGGTATGACAAGACAGTACTATAGTCAAGCAGTGGAATTGTGGTGGGTGCGGAATTTCTGATTGAGGTGTGCAAGGAAGGTCCAACCTACCATCACCAACATCCTATTTTCTGGTGGAAATGTATGTGCAAGATCCCTACAACAGTGGTATGTCCTATACGGTATCATATCAAACTATTAAGAAATCTGGTAGGGCTGTTGCTGTGAATTTTCAAAGCCTCAACATCAATAAGAGCAAAAGTAGTACAAGACAACGACCCAACGGATTGTACGAGCTACTGGTGAATATGAGTTTTATATTACAACCTTTCACAAAGAGTGGCACTGGCCAACTGGGCAAGACCAGCTACTACAGTACAGACAGACAGACTGATAGTATGTAGTAGTACTCAGTCATCATAGCGGAGGCAGGGATAAGCTTTTTGAAACCGTACAGATCGAAGGATAATTGGTGGTAAAAAAATAGCATTTGGAAACACACTATAGTTCGGGAGAAATGGGGCAGTAAAAGTTATGGAATAAGAAATATTATTAAAAACAAGAAGACTTACTGGGGCCAGCAGAGGAGCCCTCAGCGGTGTCCTCCTGGTGGTGTTCCTGTCCCGCCGACTGCCCAGTCCCTGCCCGTCTGCCCCTGGGTGCTGATGAACAGGAAAGATATAAGAAAGAGACAAACATTGATGGATGGTGTCAAACAAATACAATATTTTTCAACAACGGTCAAAAAACACTTATGTAAACAATTGCAATAACTACATTGACCGATCTCATCTGGTCAACATGTAATATCGGGGGATTCGCAGTTCGACTACTTAAGTTACTATTTATCAACAGTAATCCATTCTTCCATTCTGATTCCAGAAAACTAAGTTACAAGTAAGCCTAAGTATTAGTACAACGTACCACCCAACCTAGCCCACCTATTCCAGGCATGCCAATTGTACATTAAGTATGCATTTCCACTGTATTCCTCAACAATGTGTATGATCCAATCATGGAGGACACATGAACATGACTACATTTTTTGTATACACCAAATTTTGGTTTGATTGATGCTGATCTGCTACTGCTAAGTAACTGCAAAGCCTACCTCCACTCATTGAACAAACTAGAAAGGTTCTAAAGACTGCCGTACTAGCAGCACGTCACGTAACTGAGTGAGGGGGGCATCACGCATACCACTAACCAATTAGAAGCTCATACAAAGTACCTAAACCTATGTATCAATCCGCCCCTATCTATTAGTGACAGGACAAAGTAAGGAGTGGACGTGAGTCACTGTAGCATTACGTAACTTAATTTCTCTAAAATAAACTCGTAAAGAATCACGCTAAGCAAGCGCAAACGCAAAGCTGCAAACAAGTAAGATTAGTAGTAGCGCAGAAGAGCACCTGTGTCATAATCACAGAAGACTTTTAAACGTTATTAACCTGGAATGTATTGCAAGCAGCAACATTCTAGCTGGTTGGAAGGAAAAAAAGATATTCGCAATATATAACATAGAGCAGAAGAACAGACACAAAGTTGTAATAATTAAATAGGTACTCACCAAGCCCCGGGACCTCCACTCCTAGCAGGTCCAGCAGGTCCTGCTCACGGTCCAGGATGTCGAACCACCAGTGCGTCAGCTGTGCCTGGGTGCGCCGGACCCCAGAGATGCGCGACACTGCCCGGCGCACCTTCCCCCACCGCTGCCGACGCTCCCGGAGGCCGTACCCGGACCCAGGCCTGCCACCTGCTGCCAGGGTTGAGGGGAGGTGGCGCTGCACAAAGAAAATTAGTGCAGCCAACTCCGCCTCCCCAAATAAGGCCCGTGCATGCACCCCTTGTGGGCGCCGCCTTCCGCAAGGAAGGCGGTCACGGCTCTGGCTGCGCCGACGAACAGCCCTGCCCTTGGACATGGTTCTGGGGACGGGGCGGGAAAGAAAAGGTAAAACAAATAAAGGAGTAAAGGAAATAAATAGCGGGCAATACAAAGAGAAAAAGTAGCTAAAAAACAAAAAAAAAGTAGACAAAAACCAAAAATATAGAGGCAGGAAAATAGTTAGAGAAATAATAAGTAATAAAGATCCAAAAAAAGTGGCTATAAACAAAGGATTGAAAAGATTTAGGGAGGATTGAAAATCAGGCCCCAGAACCATGCAATAGAGTGGAAAAGAAGATGGCCGTGCCCATTGCGACCACGTGCGCAAGTTCGCGCGATATTTTCTCCCTGAGCAAGCAAAAAGCAACGCGATCAAGTAAAAGCGATCGCGAACAGGAAATATCGACCGCGAACATGCATTGCGCGACCCGGAACAGGAAGTAAACAATGCCAGAGGGCGGGACAAGTGAAAACAAGATGGCCGCGACCGTGAGCAACTGCATGGGTAATTTGGCGACCCACGAACACGCAAAAAATACCGCGAACAGGCGGCAAAAAACCTTCCGCGTCTTCGCGATATTTCCGGCGTGTTTGCGGAGATTTTCTACATTCTCGCGATAATTTGCGGAAGTTAATTCCGCAAATTCCGCCCACCCCTAGGTAGATGTAGAAGAGGGGGGTGATGATGTTGATGAAGACGAGCCAGTCATCACGCACATTACTCCCGCCCCAAAGGGATTGGAGACCGACATTCTCACCCTATCCAGAAAGGCTGCTACTGAGCGGGATGTAGCACGGATCTCACCAACACAGGTTACACCACCACTACCTCCAGCTGACATATTTTCCAAGGCCCTGCAGGGACCTACATCCAGCTCAACCATCTCAGTAGGAAGTGGTAGTAAAAGTCACAGTGTAGGTGGACAGGGTCACATATTTTCAAGCACCCCCTCAAGTTCATCTGGTGTTGAAAGTGGCACATCCAGCAGTGCCAGAAAGTTCTCCTCCCCAGTTTGGGACTTCTTTTCTGTTAGCGCCAAAAGGAGAACGTTGCTATGTGCTCAATTTGTCGGCAAGGTGTTCGGCGTGGTAAGCTTGGTACAAACTATGGTACCGGAGGACAAGCAAGTCATCTAAAAATACACCACAATATCGTGTGGGAGGATCACCTACGTAAGTTAAAAGAAAGTAGAAAAACTAAACCCTTTGAAGTCGGTCAGGAATCAGGGAGCGATATTATTGTGGTGGCAGGTGAAGAACAGGGAGGCATTTCTAGCCCTGTCTCCAGTAGTGCAGTCACTGCAGTGGTAACGCCCACATCCTCCTCAGTAACATCAGAGTGGCACAGCAGTAAGAGCCATGCTCAGAGTGTGGGTGAGACACCAAGGCGACCGGCGAGTACCTCAATGAGACAATCTGTGTCGTTGAGCCTTAATGGGTTAATAAAAACAGCACCACTAAGGAAAGTAAGCCAGCCTACCATTGACAGCATGTTTAGGTTGGAGGGGCAGTTCCAACGCAACCACCCAACGGCACGATTGTACAATGCGAAGCTGGCTAAAATGTTAGCGCTGGACCTTCTTCCTTTTTCATTTGTGGAAGGGGTGGGTTTCCTTGAATTTGTGTCTGCCATCTGCCCGAAATGGAAAGTTCCCAGCCGGTCCTATTTCGCAAGAATTGCTGTTCCGGCACTACATCATGATGTGCTGGAATTGGTTGGTCAAGGTTTGCGGCAGAGTGCTGTGCACAATATCCACCTGACAACAGACATGTGGAGCAGTTGCCAAGCCACAGATTACATGTGCATCACTGCACACTGGATCTCTTTTGTGTGGGTTAGAGATCAACTATGTGCACGAGGTGTTGTTGACACAGCTGCGATTTTTGAAGGTACTCGGAAACATGCAACTGTAGCCATGTTCGCCATGGAGAAATCTCATACGGCTGAAAACATTTTAGAAGAGTTTCGCACCAAGGTTTTGGAATGGCTGCGGCCCAGAGGGCTTGGTATTGGCTTTGTTGCCACAGACAATGGCAGTAATGTACTGAAGGCCATGGAACTTGGTTCCTATTTCAGGGTTCCGTGTTTGGCACACTGCATAAACATTATAGTGCAAGACTTTCTGAAAAAAGAACCCATAGTAAGCAATTTACTGGTCATCTGCCGAAGAATATGCACTCATTTCAGCCATTCTTTTAAAGCTCGGAAGCAGCTGAGGATCATCCAACGTGAACTTAGGATGCCAGTCAAGGCACTCATCCAGGAGGTGGCAACACATTGGAACTCAACGTATTACATGCTTTATCGTCTGTACGAACAGCACAGGTCACTCAATGAATATGTCTGGTACAGAAGCAGTGATGCTAGTGTTAAAGGCATGACCCTTCAGAGGGAGCAATGGACCCTAATTCAATGCCTGACTGAGATGCTGTCTCCTTTTGAGGTCTTCACACGTGAAGTCAGCAAGGAGGACTGTACAATGGGCCAAGCTATCCCATTGTTGCAAATGCTAGAGCATGAGCTGAGTAATGTGTCTGAATCCTACAAAGGTGTAGAGGACAGAAGGCAAGCCCATGACTTGGTGGAGAGCTTATCCAGGCGCTTATCAGAAAATGTAAGGATACAAAATAAAATTTTGTCACAAGAACATTACATTTGTGCCACAATTCTGGATCCACGTGCAAAATTAGGACTATTCCTTTCTTTTTCCGACAATGATGTTGCCCGCTACAAAAGTTGTATAGCTGAAGCAGCCATCAAGTTTGAAAACGAAGGGCTGCTAATTAAAAGCCCGCCACATCAACCCACAACAAGTACTGATACTGAAGCAGACCATGCAGAATCAAGTGCAACTTCGTCGGCTGAGGGCAGTGCGGTTGGCTCACAATCGCAACACTCACCATCACCATCGACTACAAAAACAATAACTGGATCATTCGGCCGAGTACAATCATTATCAGATTGGTATGTAAAGATGGGCCTTAAGCACAGTGCTGATGCACAGAAAAAACAGCACAAAAGCTTACCAGCAGCAACCCTGAACATTGAGCGGATGGTCCAGGCCTATCTGGACGACCCAACAGAGGTGTACGTTGATCAAAACCCAGTGCAGTATTGGTATAGGAAAAGGTCTGATTGGCCACAGCTCAGCAGGCTGGCGATAAGCTATCTGGCTTGCCCTGTCGCAAGTGTCTCTTCCGAACGTGTTTTCAGTGCTGCTGGTTCCATTGTAACCTTCAGAAGGACCAGTCTATCTCCCAAAAACGTGGAGAGGTTAACAATGATCAAAATGAATCAGCACTTCATACCACCGAATTACACAATGCATGAATCAACAGAGGAAGATGAGGACAGCGGCTCAGGTGACGGAAGTATTGTGTCAGATGATTACCTACTACTGGAAGATCCCCCAGAGTTTGAGGACGAGCTATACTTCCCTGACAATTAGGCTCGCACTTACTGTCTTCCTCCCTTTTTTCCCCCTTTGTTTGTGTCTGTCGTTCCGGTTATAAACTTGTGAATCGCAACAAATGCATTATCACCGTCTTCTACTCTTCTAATTTAAGATACAAGTTTCAGGTGTCTGCCATTTGACCCTACAGTCCTCAGAATCCAGCTCCTCCGCTCGATCATACTGCATCTCCTGGTCAATTCCATTTCCCTCATGAATGATGATTGGATGATGGTAACAACAAATTCAAACTTTCCTCGTCCTTCCAAAACAAGTGGACCATGAATCTGATGACTTCTATAGCTATCCTCCTTCAGAGCCGAGAGAGACTGGCCATTAACTGAAAATAAGATGCAACAGGTAATGATTGATGCCATGCATTGGCCGCAGAATGGCAGACTGAATGATGTCGATTTTGTTGTGTGTGTTGCGCATGAATTGATGTAATTGTGCACTGCCACTAATCAACTTTCTACAGAACACACTAATTTTCCCCTTCTTGCAAACAAGAAATGTGTACTTCTCCTGCATCTTGGTGATACATTGCTTTTAATTCAATACAGGAAGGGGACTCACTCAATCTGCGCAATGCAAATGACTGTGACTTAACAGCACCGTCCATCATGATGATGGCGAAAGAGACGGCCTGCAGCGTTAACGAGATGAGATGCAACAGGTAATGATTGATGCCATGCATTGGCCGCAGAATGGCAGACTGAATGATGTAGATTTTGTTGTGTGTGTTGCGCATGAATTGATGTAATTGTGCACTGCCACTAATCAACTTTCTACAGAACACACTAATTTTCCCCTTCTTGCAAACAAGAAATGTGTACTTCTCCTGCATCTTGGTGATACATTGCTTTTAATTCAATACAGGAAGGGGACTCACTCAATCTGCGCAATGCAAATGACTGTGACTTAACAGCACCGTCCATCATGATGATGGCGAAAGAGACGGCCCGTTAACTTAAGATGAGAAGGAACAGGTAATGAATGATGACAATTAATGGCATGCATTGGACACCTGACTCTGAGCTATTGGTCTTTGTGTTTGCGTTATTTGTTGTGCACAAAGTGATGTCAAAGTGTACTAGTAGTAATCTATCTTTCTGTACACAATAAAGAATGACTCAAGTCAGTAATATTTATTTTTCTACTCTGGGTGATTCATAAAAATTATACTTATACTGCAGGCCGATCTTCAGTCAGTAAAAGTATCAGAGATGATGATGAAGTCAGGAGGAGGATGTTTCAGGAGTGGCATAAAACGGAAAAGCCTAAAGGTAAACACGTCAACAACAACCACAGCAGACCCAAATGTCTGTGTAGAAGTTGAATAGAGTGTAGCAGTGGGATGACTGCAGTGCATTGATTTTACTAACTTTAACTGTAAAATGCTATGTTTGGAATGGATAATGTGCTTTGCGTTTGTCCAACTCTTTGAGAGAAAAAAAAAGGACTCTAAAGTGTTAACGTAGGATGTGCTAATGGTAAGCACTGTGGGCCTGATCTCTCCTGTTACTGTTGAAGGTCAATGCTGGAAACAGACTAGAGTAGAGATGATGCATATGCATACATGCCACCTCGGAAAGTGTTCTTGTTGCACTACACCATCACTTGTGCATTTGTTTTCACTTTCTTTCTCAATATCCCCTTTGGTTTTCAATCTAAAATTACAGGCCGGGCCTTGGCCAAAACTTTGTAAAACATTACAATGCATATTAATTACCTTACCAATCAATCACCTTTTTTTTCCAGCCGGGCAGTGGCGAGTGGCGAGGCGACACACCCAAGATTGATGGACGAGAGGAGCAAGAGGAATGCCGAGATGCAAAAAACCAGTCCACATTTTTGACCAGGATAAGACAGTAACAGTATCCACTTTTAACTTCTTTAAAATAATTTGATTAATATCTTGTATACAATCTTTACAACAGTGTGTTCTTGGAGTTGTTATTATCAATCATCATTACGTTTGCTCTGTGTTTACGATTCTTCACTACCAATATTTAAAATTTCTATTTGCTATCTGTTAAAGTATTAAGGCCGGAACAGAACAAGAAATAGAAGTGTATGTAATCCGGGTCTCATCATCATGCATGCATTGCCTTTTTCTCCCTTAACATATGGAATGGATATGGTATGGTAGTCTTCAATGATTGTCGTTTGTTTGTCTATGTATGCATACTGTTTTTCTATGTCAAACCTTTCCCAAAATCCCCCTTCCCATCCATTCAACAAACCCTAACCCTCTTCCCCCGGGCTGTGTGACTTATTGTCGAGGTGTAACTAAATTAAATGTACACCAATACTTAATCACACACTTGCTGGGGCGGATGTGGTGAAAGCAACACTACTTCAATTTCAATGCAGAGCGATGATCTTCTTCTGCTTGCCCACCCATAAGTAGGATATTTCAGAGGTTATTTTATTTAACAAAGGAACATATACCTCAGCATGAATTGCCGGCATTGATTGGATTTGTTTGTTGTCATTCCTCATATACAGCACTAACTGTTAGACTGTAGGCATAGTCAAGTGACTCGAGTCGACAAAACTATAGTTTGTAACTCTGTCTAGTAGGCTATCCTCATAATAACCACCATTCAGTTTTTTTGTCAAATATTTGAGCATATAATTGTTGCTCGGTAAATTCTGTGATGTACTTCATTCAACTACTCCTCTAACAGTCTCTCAAAGGCGATTGACTATCTCCTTTTCTTTTTTTGGAAATGCTGCCACCCTGCCAGTGTATACTACTATTACTATACTACCACCACCACCACCCCAATCATGGCATGTATGAAAAAGGAAACCATCTTCACCATGCAGCCAGTGCTGTGCCACAGTTGGACATAAACATCAAGCACCGGTAAGAGAGAAGTTTGGGGGAGGCAGAATTAATAATGGACATGTTGTCAATGATTTCATTTTCAAACACCACTCCAAAGAATGCATAGACTAGAGGACAGACTGAAAGTACTAGAAGGACCAGTCAGTGAGTGAGGTGTGTCGCATCTATCTGTTTGTGTCTTATACAGTCAGCAAATTATTGAAATCAAACACAGGCTATGGGCGGCCATGCACCAGCAAGGAAACAGTGTGATGTAAAACAGTTACCCCACCTACAAAACATTAACAACATTGCATGTAACATAGAAAAATATATTTAATTTACCCTAACAAATAAACTAAACCCACAAAAGCTGACCCTCCCACCTCCCTAACCCCAACCACTGTCCACAGTAATAAAAAGTCAAACGCCAAACGTGTAAAGAACAGGAATAAAAAAAGGGGCAGTGACAGGGACTAACTGGTGGGGCGGGACTGGAGGAGGACACGCATCAGGCGCATCTCGTCCTCTAAATGGGCGACGCGGCGTCTAAGGCCGCGGCAGTTGCAGCCACAGTGGGGGGGGCACCGGAGATGACACGGTGGCGGCGGGCAGCCGCCAGGCGGTGGCGCCGTAACGCTGGAGGGCGGTGGCTGGGGCCCGGGGCACTGGAGGAGGCTTGAATTGCTGCTGCAGTCTCCTCCTCCTCCTCGGCTAGGACCACCAGCCGCCGGTATTCATGCTGGATTGCCTCCAGCTTCCGGCGCCGTGCCTTGGCGGCCAACTCCTTCCGGTTGAGTTTCGGAGTTGCTGTGTATCAAAAAGAAAAAAACAAGACAATTGTAAAATATGGTCTTAATAAAACAGTAGGACAAGGTAATTATTTATACACATAGTGGCATGGTAGAGTAGCACTATAAAATAAAGCACAGTAGTACATAACATTTTAAATGGCGCCCGTCCTTCTTCCTTCCACCTGTCTTACACTTTTTAGTTGAACAGTGCACCAGGTGCTCTTCTCCATAAAACTTTCAAAGCGGAGTTCAAATCAGATAGATGAGGCCATTGGTTACTCAATACTCCGGCTCCTAGTCCTATACCAATTAAAGGGAATTCTAGTCTTCTAGTTCACTCTTCAAACGTCCCCAAGAACTCATACTTACTTACGACATCGGACTAACTAAAAAGGGTGGGGGTCCCGTGGGGACAATTAATTAGGATGATGCGCCCGGCACAGTGGCGGGCGCACCCTGTTTTTTTAATTTAAATTCGGGTTGGCTTTGCTGAAAGCAATGCTAAAATGTTGTGCTGCTTTTCCAAGCACAACATGAAGGGCCCCGCACGGAGCCTGTCACGTTTTGCTTTGAAAGTCGGGGGGTACCAAAGCATCGGTAGGTACCCTCCATGGGGGCCCCCAAGCATACTCTGCAATGTGTGCATGCCTTTCCGTGGCGGACGGCAATGCCGCCACGCAAAGGCATTCCAAAATGCAGATTATATGGCTGGCGGTGTGGTGAGAGAGACACCACCGCCATATTGAACCCTTTTCCGCCTGGACATGTCTGAATATTTTCTACAGGGATGGCGGGAGGTTTGCCCCTGCGGTGACAGCAGTGAATTCCAGCCGGCCCGGCGGGGGCAATACGCCCACCATCCTAATGGGGGCCCTAAGTCACAACTGTACAGTATACATATACATACAGTACACCCTTGCAGTGAGTGTGCTGTCAAGTTCAACAATAGTTAAAGATTATGAATCTAACTTACCACCGCCTGCCACTGGTGCTGCCACTCCCCCTACCGCTCCATTGCTATCTGCAACTGCCGCATCCTCGCCCTCGGCGTCGCCTTCGCTGGCCCCAGCAATGGTGGTCGGTAGTGCGCCTAGAAAACATTACACATTTATTAGGCGTCATATACACCTCCCCCCTATTGATCAGTAGCAAGGTTGAAAAATGAGTTAATACTAACATACATCACTAGTACAAATCAGGTAGTAGTAGAGTAAACACTAATAGTTATATGATCATTGTAGCCTTTGCTTGATTAGCCCTAGCCATGCACATGTGACGTTACCTTAACCTTGCAGCTTCTTAAGACACCTTTGAGCCCACATGACCTGCCTCACACTGCTACTGTCTAGTCTACGCGCTGCGTACAAGTGGTCAACAAACATTAACAAGCCACTTTTTTAGGAAGAACTGGTGTACTACTGTTACTGTTAGTCCATATTGCTTATCCATAGATGCTACACTTTTTGGCACGGCTGAGAAATGCTTGCAAGTTGCAATATACTAACGCACACCATTTCTTTTTTCGCATTACAGACGCAAGATTCCCTTCTACGAACCAGAGCTTCTGAACGATGCACCAACTACCAGTACTAGGTTCTTCTGAGGTGAGGGGACTATTCACTCACATCTTCATTTATAAATGTATATAAACTAAATTGCTATGGGATGGTGGTGCTGCCTTCCACCACTGTTCAGTTATCATGATTTAATTCCCAACTGTATAAGTGTAACAATGTATATTGTTTTAATGTTATTGATTTGCCGGTTGGTGCTGCTAAGAAAACAGTGTACAGACCTTCTCAAATTGAAATAAACATTTTAAACTTACATAGACTTTGTGGTATTTGGTGTGGAGTGGACTAAGTTACACGAGTGAGCATTAAAGTAAGGGTGTGCATGTGAATTGCTTCCATGACAGAGGTTGGGTGTGTTATGTTCTGGGTTGTCTACTTGTTGGGTATCTTGGGGGGAGGGTTCCGAGACCTAATAGGTATGACAAGACAGTACTATAGTCAAGCAGTGGAATTGTGGTGGGTGCGGAATTTCTGATTGAGGTGTGCAAGGAAGGTCCAACCTACCATCACCAACATCCTATTTTCTGGTGCAAATGTATGTGCAAGATCCCTACAACAGTGGTATGTCCTATACGGTATCATATCAAACTATTAAGAAATCTGGTAGGGCTGTTGCTGTGAATTTTCAAAGCCTCAACATCAATAAGTACAAAAGGGGGTGGTGATGGACGGAGCATCAGAACCAATCAAACACTCACACCCAGTCAACAAATCTGGGTTTGATCCATCACCATTCTTTAGCCCACTCTGCCACCCCAGTTCAGACATGGCCATATGCAAATCAGTCTGACCCTGTGCCTCATGGGAACAGTCCAGCCCGAACTGCCAAGCCATGCCTTCCCTGGACGGGAAACAAGCTTCCTAGGACCGGTTTCTGGCATTTCAGCCATCTTCAGCCAGGTTTGATTGAATCCAGTGGCAAAGTGAGCAAGGGACTCACGTCTGAGCATACCCTGCCAACTTATGGCAAACAAAGCAGTACAAAAGGGGGTGGTGATGGACGGAGCATCAGAACCAATCAAACACTCACACCCAGTCAACAAATCTGGGTTTGATCCATCACCATTCTTTAGCCCACTCTGCCACCCCAGTTCAGACATGGCCATATGCAAATCAGTCTGACCCTGTGCCTCATGGGAACAGTCCAGCCCGAACTGCCAAGCCATGCCTTCCCTGGACGGGAAACAAGCTTCCTAGGACCGGTTTCTGGCATTTCAGCCATCTTCAGCCAGGTTTGATTGAATCCAGTGGCAAAGTGAGCAAGGGACTCACGTCTGAGCATACCCTGCCAACTTATGGCAAACAAAGCAGTACAAAAGGGGGTGGTGATGGACGGAGCATCAGAACCAATCAAACACTCACACCCAGATCTCTGTACTGGGGTGAATGTATGACATTGTTCTGCATTCTGTCCATCAATTGTTGTTTTTGCATTTGTCACCCCGAGTGGGAAGGGTATGCCCAGACGTGGGTCCCTTGCTCTCCATGCCACTGGTAATCAAGCAAGCCTGGCTGAAGACGGCTGAAATGCCAGAAACCGGTCCTAGGATGCTTGTTTCCAGTCCAGGGCGGACCTGGCTTGGCAGTTCGGGCTGGACTGTTCCCATGAGGCACAGGGTCAAGGCTGATTTGCATATGGCTGGGTTCAAACTGGAACGGCATGGTGAGCAAAAAAACGATGGATTTAGGCCCAGATCTCTGTACTGGGGTGAATGTATGACATTGTTCTGCATTCTGTCCATCAATTGTTGTTTTTGCATTTGTCACCCCGAGTGGGAAGGGTATGCCCAGACGTGGGTCCCTTGCTCTCCATGCCACTGGTAATCAAGCAAGCCTGGCTGAAGACGGCTGAAATGCCAGAAACCGGTCCTAGGATGCTTGTTTCCAGTCCAGGGCGGACCTGGCTTGGCAGTTCGGGCTGGACTGTTCCCATGAGGCACAGGGTCAAGGCTGATTTGCATATGGCTGGGTTCAAACTGGAACGGCATGGTGAGCAAAAAAACGATGGATTTAGGCCCAGATCTCTGTACTGGGGTGAATGTATGACATTGTTCTGCATTCTGTCCATCAATTGTTGTTTTTGCATTTGTCACCCCGAGTGGGAAGGGTATGCCCAGACGTGGGTCCCTTGCTCTCCATGCCACTGGTAATCAAGCAAGCCTGGCTGAAGACGGCTGAAATGCCAGAAACCGGTCCTAGGATGCTTGTTTCCAGTCCAGGGCGGACCTGGCTTGGCAGTTCGGGCTGGACTGTTCCCATGAGGCACAGGGTCAAGGCTGATTTGCATATGGCTGGGTTCAAACTGGAACGGCATGGTGAGCAAAAAAACGATGGATTTAGGCCCAGATCTCTGTACTGGGGTGAATGTATGACATTGTTCTGCATTCTGTCCATCAATTGTTGTTTTTGCATTCAACATCAATAAGAGCAAAAGTAGTACAAGACAACGACCCAACGGATTGTACGAGCTACTGGTGAATATGAGTTTTATATTACAACCTTTCATAAAGAGTGGCACTGGCCAACTGGGCAAGACTAGCTACTACAGTACAGACAGATTGATAGGATGTAGTAGTACTCAGAGTCATCATAGCGGAGGCAGGGATAAGATTTTTGAAACCGTACAGATCGAAGGATAATTGGTGGTAAAAAAATAGCATTTGGAAACACACTATAGTTCGGGAGAAATGGGGCAGTAAAAGTTATGGAATAAGAAACATTATTAAAAACAAGAAGACTTACTGGGGCCAGCAGAGGAGCCATCAGCGGTGTCCTCCTGGTGGTGTTCCTGTCCCGCCGACTGCCCAGTCCATGTCAGTCTGCCCCTGGGTGCTGATGGACAGGAAAGATATAAGAAAGAGACAAACATTGATGGATGGTGTCAAACAAATACAATATTTTTCAATAACGGTCAAAAAACACTTATGTAAACAACAATTGCAATAACTACATTGACCGATCTCATCTGGTCAACATGTAAAATCGGGGGATTCGCAGTTCGACTACTTAAGTTACTATTTATCAACAGTAATCCAGTCTTCCATTCTGATTACAGAAAACTAAGTTACAACTAAGCCTAAGTAGTAGTACAACGTACCACCCAACCTAGCCCACCTATTCCAGGCATGCCAATTGTACATTAAGTATGCATTTCCACTGTATTCCTCAACAATGCGTATGGTCCAATCATGGAGGACACATGAATATGACCACATTTTTTGTATACACCAAATTTTGGTTTGATTGATGCTGATCTGCTACTGCTAAGTAACTGCTAAGCCTACCTCCACTCATTGAACAAACTAGAAAAGGTTCTAAAGACTGCCATACTAGCAGCACGTCACGTAACTGAGTGAGGGGGGGCATCACGCATACCACTAACCAATTAGAAGGTCCTTACAAAGTACCTAAACCTAAGTATCAATCCGCCCCTATCTATTAGTGACAGGACAAAGTAAGGAGTGGACGTGAGTCACTGTAGCATTACGTAACTTAATTTCTCTAAAATAAACTCGTAAAGAATCACGCTAAGCAAGCGCAAACGCAAAGCTGCAAACAAGTAAGATTAGTAGTAGCGCAGAAGAGCACCTGTGTCATAATCACAGAAGACTTTTAAACGTTTTTAACCTGGAATGTATTGTAAGCAGCAACATTCTAGCTGGTTGGAAGGAAAAAAAGATATTCGCAATATATAACATAGAGCAGAAGAACAGACACAAAGTTGTAATAATTAAATAGGTACTCACCAAGCCCCGGGACCTCCACTCCTAGCAGGTCCAGCAGGTCCTGCTCACGGTCCAGGATGTCGGACCACCGGTGCGTCAGCTGTGCCTGGGTGCGCCGGACCCCAGAGATGCGCGACACTGCCCGGCGCACCTTCCCCCACCGCTGCCGACGCTCCCGGAGGCCGTACCCGGACCCAGGCCTGCCACCTGCTGCCAGGGTTGAGGGGAGGGGGCGCTGCACAAAGAAAATGAGTGCAGCCAACTCCACCTCCCCAAATAAGGCCCGTGCCTGCACCCCTTGTGGGCGCCGCCTTCCACATGGAAGGCGGTCGCGGCTCTGGCTGCGGCGAGCCCTACCCTTTGACATGGTTCTGGGGATGAGAGACGGGGTGGGAAAGAAAAGGTAATAACATTAAAAAAGTAAGTAAAGGAAATAAATAGGCAATAGAAAGAGTGAAAAAGTAGCTAAAAAACAAAAAAAAAGTAGACAAAAACCAAAAATATAGAAGCAGGAAAATAGTTAGAGAAATAATAAGTAATAAAGATCCAAAAAAAGTGGCTATAAACAAAGGATTGAAAAGATTTAGGGAGGATTGAAAATCAGGCCCCAGAACCATGCAATAGAGTGAAAAACAAGATGGTCGCGCCCATTGCGACCACGTGCGCAAGTTCGCGCGATATTTTCTCCCCGAGCAAGCAAAAAGCAACGCGATCAAGTAAAAGCGGTCGCGAATAGGAAATATCGACCGCGAACAGGCGCGAACATGCATTGCGCGACCCGGAACAGGAAGTAAGCATCGCGAGAGGGCGGGACAAGTGAAAACAAGATGGCCGCGCCCGTGAGCAACTGCATGGGTAAGTTGGCGACCTGCGATCACGCAAAAAATACCGCGAACAGGCGGCAAAAAAACTTCTGCGTCTTCGTGATATTTCCGGCGTGTTTGCGGAGATTTTCTGCATTTTCGCGATAATATGCGGAAGTTAATTTCGCAAATTCCGCCCACCCCTAGTGGTGATGCTGTTGTGATGCTGAGTGATGCTGTGGTGATGCTGAGTGATGCTGTGGTGGTGCTGAGTGTTGCTGTCATGGCACTGAGTGATGCTGTTGTGGCGCTGAGTGATGCTGTGGTGGTGCTGTGTGATGCTGTGGTAGCGCTGAGTGATGCTGTGGTGGTGCTGAGTGATGCTGTGGTGGTGCTGAGTGATGCTGTGGTGGTGCTGAGTGATGCTGGGGTGACGCTGAGTGATGTTGTGGTGGCGCTGATTGATGTGGTGGCGCTGAGTGATGCTGTTGTGGCTCTGAGTGATGCTGTTGTGGCGCTGAGTGATGCTGTTGTGGCGCTGAGTGATGCTCTGGTTGTGCTGAGTAATGCTCTGCTTGTGCTCAGTGATGCTGTTGTGGCACTGAGTGATGCTGTTGTGGCGCTGAGTGATGCTGTTGTGGTGCTGAGTGATGCTGTTGTGTAGCTGAGTGATGCTCTGGTTGTGCTGAGTAATGCTCTGCTTGTGCTGAGTTATGCTGTGGTGGCGCTGAGTGATGCTGTGGTTGCGCTTAGTGTTGCTGTGGTTGTGCTTAGTGATACTGTGGTTAGGCTGAGTGATGCTGTGGTGATGCTGTGTGATGCTGTGGTGATGCTGTGTGATGCTGTGGTGTTGCTGAGTGATGCTGTGGGTTTGCTAGTTACAGTGGTTAAGAACTCCCTCCAAATGTGCAAGAGTGAATAATTAATGCTGATATTTAATTTGTAAAGCATTTTAGCAATACGTACATAGCAACACCATACTTGTCACAACATAAATTGCACTCGATACAAGGTTATATGAATAATAGCTTTTGTAGTTGTAGAAAACATATTTGAATAGTAAATATACAAGATACACTGTGCCAACTGGCACTGGGTAATTTTTTCAGGTACATTTTTATCTTTCCATTACGTTCAAATTATGGGCACAACTTGGAAAAAACAAACAGGAAATAAATACAAAAAAGCCACATAGTTATGTGCAATTTGAATGGGGTCCGCTGGCTTAGAACGCAAGCAGCAAACTAACTAAACGGTGTTATGGAGCACACTTCTGAAAACAAGCAGCGAAGTAATTACACAGAGAAGCTCCGGTAGGGAAAGAAAACAGTAGGCAGTCCGATAGATTGTAAGTGGAGTCCCGAAAATGGAAATTCAGGTAAAAGGGGCACAGGCATTTTGGGAAGAGACACACAGCTATTTATCGGTGCCTTTGTGAGATTGTAAAGGGATGGGCAACCAGATAAAGTGCAGGGCTGTTTCAAAATCCGGTCTAAATGTCGGCACGATTTAAAAGCAAATGGCAGGCTATCAACACAAGCAGCAAAACTAATATGCCAGTGTCTAACAAGAAGTGGCGTGCATTCGCTGCATTGCTTTTTTAAGGATGTTGCAATGTATGGACATTAAAATAACTCAAAAAAAGAGAGAGGGACCCAACAATCCAAAGGGGAAGGGTACCAGTAGAGACCTCAGTCAAAAGGAAACCCCCTTTGGGTCAATTCACACTAGACACACCACTCTTACACATGGAACCTCTAAACACCAGTAGGACAACAATGGAAAAAGGGAAAATGCAATCAAAAGATATGTACAAAGATTAAAAAGATACAAATGTATTCAATAGCAAAATTGCAAGTATCTACCAATCACAGTCATCACATAATGTATTAAAAAAACAAATCATAAAAATTAGACAATCCCTATCTGGACTGCATGAAACATTAAAAACACAAAAAAGCTTTGTCACATTGATACAGATAATTGAGAAAACAGAAGGGAAAAATAATTCCAATTCACAGAGAAGTACTACTAAGTCAGAAGCAGATCAATTATAATCATTAAAAACATTATTTTATATATCTGATACAATTGCCCACACAGATTTAGCGTAGACTTCTCTTCTTAGTGCATCGACGCGTTTCGGTGGGTACTAGTTTATGGCCATCACCTTCTTCAGGAAAAACACATATAATTACCAAGATCAATATTAAAATCTGTAGCAACTGGGCATAAGCAGCCTCCAGGAAAAAACACAGCCAGATAGTACAGGTGCTGGAAATTCCAATATCTCCAAAGGATCAGGTAAAAACGAAAATTAAATGCGATGTCCACTTCATCAATGGATTCTTGTTGTCTCTAACCCGTGCTATCTAGAGACTTAATCCCCTGGATAGTATGATGATATCGTAATCTTTGAATCTCGTTCACTCCAGTCTATACTATCCGGTCCATAACAAACAGAATGTAAACAGAGGCAGTCCCATGACAGGATCTGTATCCAGCAAAAAGTACGGCACGGGGTATACGCCTCCGTGAATCTGTTAATCCACCTACTAATTAAGAAATCTGTTTTATAATAAACAGTAACCATGCATAGTTTAAACACACAAGCACAACATAAACAAGATGCGCGGCCACGAGATGCGCTCTGTGGTGGGGGAGGGGCGGAGGGAGGCGCTTGGGAAAGCAAGCGAGAGGAAAGCCAGATGGAGCCTGATCGCACGCTATAAGGGTGCCGCGAGGAAAGCCAGATGGCGGCTGTGCGCGTGCCTGCGCGCGTAACCGCAAGCTTTAGGCCACAAGCAAAAGCTTGTGGTCGGATTTCAAAAGCCCACTCACTAAATGTCTCTCCAGACCAGCGCAAGCGCTGGCTCAGGCGGGACCTAAAAAGTGGCTCTTGAGTCTTGATTGCAAGTTGAGTCTGTGTTTGACACGCTGTATACGTGTTTTGTAAGGTGTGGAAGACTGCATGAGTCTGAGCTTGATACGGGCAATCCTTGTGGTAATATCAGGGAATCGGCAATAAAACCCGGCCCAGCTGGCCTGTTTTAGGCTCACCACCGACCTGCCAGGCCATCCCTTCAGACTTTGCCTCTATGCCCTGTAGGCCAGTCCGTCACTGCACTGAGAATGGGGTAACTAAGACAAATTTAGGGAGGGCGCCCCCATGCAGCTGCATTTCTGCCAGAGGTGGTGCCAACATGATCTACTTTTACAAAAATGCCAGTAAACCTTGCGTGGTTCCCACCTCACGCTGACTTTTATCAGTGCCAGCAGGCTGCGTGGAAGCGCTTGAAGCCAGGCTGGTCCCAGCTGATGGGCGCAGGCGTGTGCAGCGCCACTCCAAGGGCAGCAATGGTCAGGGCACACTGGGCATCAGGCAGATAACTCTTAGGAGGATGGGACACAGGGGGCCTTTGCTTGTTCAGTTTAGGGGATCAGAGCATGGGGCAGCCCCCTGTAGATGATGAGCATCTTTGAAAGTTGAGGTGTCCCGGCACTGAGGAAAGCAAATTTGGTGGAAAGAGCAGGACGGGAACTGATGTGTATTTCATTCAAAAGCCAGACATGCAAAGTCCCCCCTAACCCCACAGACTGCTGGGTACAGATCCCACATGTATGAGTAATCTAGTTACCGGCCATGGGGGGTGAGGTCACAGTCAAGCTGTAGTAACCACTGTGTGGTGTGGTTTAATCCAAGAGCAGCTAGAGGTGGCGTGTCCAACGTTGTTACAGGAGGGCCGGATCATGTCCGGTTTCCAGGATATTGACACGAGATACATTTACATACAGGAAATCCAGGAAAGAACCATTTATAGTCAGTGTTTGTCTTCAAACCAGCCACAGATCATTCGTCTTGGACCAGAGTTGGACACCCATGAGCGAGAGGCAGTCCAGCAAAGATGAAGGAATTTACCTTAAGAGCGACAACTTTAGAAACCTATGCCTACATCCGAAAAGTGCTCGCAACAGGGGCTTCTGTGCAGAGTAGCAATAGTAGAGAAATAGTGTATTTACTCTATGCCACTAAAATCATGAGGTACAAAAAGGCGCTGAGTAGTTCGCTCCTCTCTGGTCATCATATTGTAGACCTCCAAAGGATGAAAGACTCGGTGAGCCCTGCTGAGGTCCATTAGTCTACTGAACAGTGTCCCTAGCTTAGGCCAAGTGATAAAAGGAGCAGTTACAAATGTAACCCAGCCATATGTCAGACAAATACACTCAAACATTGTCCCAGATAAATGCGATTTGGTCCAGAAAATATGCGACAGATTATAAGAGCCAATCCGATTGCGTTCCAGGAAGAGACGAGCATCTCAGCAGGAGGAGACAAGGAAGGAACAGGAAAGGGAGGGAGGCTAGTAAAATCCCAGACTGAGGAAAACCAGCACACACAAGTGAACACAGAAAAACACAGGGATGCGTCAGTGATCAGATTTAACACCAGGGCAGATGAGGCTGAAGGGAGAAGCAGAAACGCGGAGGAGTGAGAAAAATGTACATTATTAATGAGTTGTAGAACTGCTGATGCATGTTGACATCTGATAGTCAGGAGTACAAAAGAAGGCAGAGGATGCAAATCCATTTATGCAATAAATATGCAGTGGGGCATGATGGAAAACTCCGTGTGAAACTGAGGGAGTTTGAGGAGGTATTAGCAGGGTCGTTGACCTTGTTCAATCACTCGATGAAGGCTGGTAGGAGCAGAAAAGGCGAGATGTAAGTCACACTTTTAGAGTGGAAGGGTGGGGGAGGAGCCGCCCCACAGGTATGTAAAGGAAAAAAAGTGTTTAAGAAACGTTTCTGGACTTTAATGCATCTGCAGAATGTAGGGATCTCCATTGTACCTTTGAGTTGTATAGTGAAAGTATCACTTGTTCACAGTGCTTTGAATCGTCAATTGAGTACCAAGCACTATATAGGACAAGCCATTCTATTTCTATGCACCCAAACAAACGATCTTCTCTGTAGTTGTTCACACAATCTAATTATGTATTTAAGATCGTTAACTAGCACTGCTGAACCAAGTGATATCAGTGACGTTTACTTCATTACTGATACAATATTTTATTAGATTAATAGGTAAACACGAGTGAAGGCGGCCACCAAATTCAGATTCACAGAGGAAGGAATTGAAGAATCTATGGTGAGGAGGGCGAGGGGGGAGCTGAGAAGGGGGAGACGGGAAGCAAAGCAGTGCATTGGAGGGAATAGGGTAGCAGTGAAGTAGCAGAGTAGAGTTTGGTTCACGTCCAAATTAAACCAGCATTGGCCACGCGGCCGTAAAAGTAATGGCCGCGCGGCCGTGAAAGTAATCATGATAAAAGCGAAAGTGATCGTGATCGCGAGGATGGGACACGCTGTGTGAAAAGCACGCAAGTGGTGCACGCGCAGCAGTGATTGGCGGCTGTACACGTGCACGCAGCGAGGTCTGGCAGCACTTTGGAAACCTGTATGCGCTGTTCTAGGCTTGACCTAAAAACAGCATTAATTCAACAATGCTAGAAACTAAAATTAACTGGGCTAAACTTTTTTTCAACAACACACATCCTCCAAAGGCATCAAATATATTACCCACCTATACACTGTTTGCAGAAAATAAGTGAAATAACCTCCAAAAATCATATTTTGTAATTGAATCCAATGCAATGCATGGCCTAAATGATGATTCAATTCAACAGAAACCACAGAAACAGTTGTTTCAAGTACCCATGACTAGTACTGGGCCTACTGGCTGGAAGGCCCATTTGCAGACTAGGTCACATATTGAATGAAAATTGCAAATTTATTTTTAAAAAACATGGAGGAAATGTACTACACTGTGCAACATTTTTCCTTTACAAAAGAAGAAAAATTACAGGCAAAACAAATCTAGGCCCTTCCTGAAACAGCAGCCCACTCGCGAAAATCCATTTAAAAAAATGTTATAAAAGTACAAATAAATCCTGATGCATGCCCCCATCTAACAAGCAACACTCTTATACAAATGTTTTTGAACTTATTTGTGAAATCTCAAATACACAGTCCTTAAATCCAATGGTATACGTGCAGCAGACAAGGAGAATGATTTTTACAGCTCCACGTCCAAAGGAATAGTGACTAGGAGATGGACAAAGCACTGGGAGGAGCCTTCTGGAAAGGAACAGGAGCAAAAACAACCGTTGATGGACAAAATGCAGAACAATATCATACATTCACCCCAGTACAGAGATCTGGGCCTAAATCCATTGTTTTTTTGCTCACCATGCCTTTCCAGGTTGTACCCAGCCATATGCAAATCAGTCTTGACCCTGTGCCTCACGGGAACAGTCCAGCCCCAATTGCCAAGCCAGGCCCCTACTGGACTGAAAACAAGCATCCTAGGACCGGTTTCGGGGTTTCACCCCTCTTCAGCCAGGATAGCTTGATTCAGTGGCATGGAGAGCACGAGACCCACGTCTGGGCATACTCTTCGCACTCGGGGTGACAAATGCAAAAACAACAGTTGATGGACAGAATGCAGAGCAATGTAAT
The DNA here is from genome assembly GCF_964204655.1 of Triturus cristatus. Classification (NCBI taxonomy): domain Eukaryota; kingdom Metazoa; phylum Chordata; class Amphibia; order Caudata; family Salamandridae; genus Triturus; species Triturus cristatus. The sequence goes on from NC_140583.1 coordinate 526,096,727, forward strand.
ACATTCACCCCAGTACAGAGATCTGGGCCTCAATCCATCATGTTTTTATTCTCCATGCCTTTCCAGTTTGAACCCAGCCATATGCAAATCAGTCTTGACCCTGTGCCTCATGGGAACAATCCAGCCCAAACTGCCAAGCCAGGTCCTCCCTGGACTGGAAACAAGCATCTTAGCACCGGTTTCGGGGTTTCACCCCTCTTCAGCCAGGATAGCTTGATTCCAGTAGCATGGAGAGCACGGAACCCACGTCTGGGCATACCCTTCCCACTCGGGGTGACAAATGCAAAACAACAGTTAATGGACATAATGCAGAACAATGTCATACATTCACCCCAGTACAGAGATCTGGGCCTAAATCCATTGTTTTCTTGCTCACCATGCCTTTCCAGTTTGAAATAAGCCATATGCAAATCAGTCTTGACCCTGTGCCTCATGGGAACAGTCCAGGCCGAATTGCCAAGCCAGGTCCTCCCTGGACTGGAAACAAGCATCCTAGGACCGGTTTCAGGGTTTCACCCCTCTTCAGCCAGGATAGCTTCATTCCAGTGGCATGGAGAGCACGGGACCCATGTCTGGGCATACCCTTCCCACTCAGGGTGACAAATGCAAAAAAAACAGTTGAAGGATAGAATGCAGAACAATGTCATACATTCACCCCAGTACAGAGATCTGGGCCTAAATCCATCTTTTTTTTGGTCACCATGCCTTTCTAGTTTGAACCCAGCCATATGCAAATCAGTCTTGACCCTGTGCCTCATGGGAACAATCCAGCCCGAACTGCCAAGCCAGGTCCTCCCTGGACTGGAAACAAGCATCTTAGCACCGGTTTCGGAGTTTCAACCCTCTTCAGCCAGGATAGCTTGGTTCCAGTGGCATGGAGAGCACAATACCCATGTCTGGGCACGCCCTTCCCACTCGGGGTGACAAATGCAAAAACAACAGTTGATGGCCAGAATGCAGAATAATGCCATACATTCAACCCAGTACAGAGATCTGGGCCTAAATCCATCGTTTTTTTGCTCACCATGCCTTTCCAATTTGAACCCAGCCATACGCAAATCAGTATTAACCCTGTGCCTCATGCGAACAGTCCAGCCCGAATTGCCAAGCCAGGTCCTCCCTGGACTGGAAACAAGCATCGTAGGACTGGTTTTGGGGTTTCACCCCTCTTCAGCCAGGATAGCTTGATTCCAATGGCATGGAGAGCACGGGACCCACGTCTGGGCATACCCTTCCCACTCGGGATGACAAATGCAAAAACAACAGTTGATGGACAGAATGCAGAAGAATGTCATACATTCACCCCAGTACAGAGATCTAGGCCTAAATCCATCGTTGTTTTGCTCACCATGCCTTTCCAGTCTGAACCCAGCCATATGCAAATCAGTCTTGACCCTGTGCCTTATGGGAACAGTCCAGCCTGAATTGCCAAGCCAGGTCCTCCCTGGACTGGAAACAAGCATCCTAGGACCGGTTTCAGGGTTTCACCCCTCTTCAGCCAGGATAGCTTGATTCCAGTGGCATGGAGAATACGGTACCCACGTCTGGGCATACCCTTCCCACTCGGGGTGACAAATGCAAAAACAACAGTTGATGGCCAGAATGCAGAATAATGCCATACATTCAACCCAGTACAGAGATATGGGCCTAAATCCATCGTTTTTTTGCTCACCATGCCTTTCCAATTTGAACCCAGCCATACGCAAATCAGTATTGACCCTGTGCCTCATGGGAACAGTCCAGCCCGAATAGCCAAGCCAGGTCCTACCTGGACTGGAAACAAGCATGCTATTGCCGGTTTTGGGGTTTCGCCCCTCTTCAGCCAGGATACTTGATTCCAGTGACATGGAGAGCAGGGGACCCACGTCTGGGCATACCCTTCCCACTCGGGATGACAAATGCAAAAACAACAGTTGATGGACAGAATGCAGAACAATGTCATACATTTACCCCAGTACAGAGACCTGGGCCTAAATCCATCCGTTTTTTTGCTCACCATGCCTTTCCAGTTTGCACCCAGCCATATGGAAATAAGTCTTGACCTGACTCATGGGAAAAGTCCAGCCCGAATTGCCAAGCCAGGTTCTACCTAGACTGGAAACAAGCATCCTAGGACCAGTTTCGGGGTTTCACCCCTCTTCAGCCAGGAGAGCTTGATTCCAGTGGCAAGGAGAGCACAGGACCCACGTCTGGGCAAACCCTTAAAACTCGGGGTGACAAATGCAAAAACAACAGTGGATGGACAGAATGCGGAACAATGTCATACATTCACCCCAGTACAGAGATCTGGGCCTAAATCCATAGTTTTTTTGCTCACCATTCCTTTCCAGTTTGAACCCAGCCATACGCAAATCAGTATTGACCCTGTGCCTCATGCGAACAGTCCAGCCCGAATTGCCAAGCCAGGTCCTCCCTGGACTGGAAACAAGCATCCTAGGACTGGTTTTGGGGTTTCACCCCTCTTCAGCCAGGATAACTTGATTCCAATGGCATGGAGAGCACGGGACCCACGTCTGGGCATACCCTTCCCACTCGGGATGACAAATGCAAAAACAACAGTTGATGGACAGAATGCAGAAGAATGTCATACATTCACCCCAGTACAGAGATCTAGGCCTAAATCCATCGTTGTTTTGCTCACCATGCCTTTGCAGTTTGAACCCAGCCATATGCAAATCAGTCTTGACCCTGTGCCTCATGGGAACAGTCCAGCCTAAATTGCCAAGCCAGGTCCTCCCTGGACTGGAAACAAGCATCCTAGGACCGGTTTCAGGGTTTCACCCCTCTTCAGCCAGGATAGCTTGATTCCAGTGGCATGGAGAATACGGTACCCACGTCTGGGCATACCCTTCCCACTCGGGGTGACAAATGCAAAAACAACAGTTGATGGACAGAATGCAGAAGAATGTCATACATTCACCCCAGTACAGAGATCTAGGCCTAAATCCATCGTTGTTTTGCTCACCATGCCTTTCCAGTTTGAACCCAGCCATATGCAAATCAGTCTTGACCCTGTGCCTCATGGGAACAGTCCAGCCCGAATTGCCAAGCCACGTCCTCCCTGGACTGGAAACAAGCATCCTAGGACCGGCTTCGGGGTTTCACCCCTCTTCAGCCAGGATAGCTTGATTCCAGTGGCATGGAGAGCATTCTGCATGTCCGCTTGCACAACTGCATGAAGACTGCAGACATGTATGTAAGACTACAAGTGTGGTAAAGGTTTATTGGACTTTTGAACATGTAAAAACTACCTCACCCATTGCGGGAGTGGAAGGAAAATGTACCATGCTACTTTCAAATGTGTTAGCATTTGCCTCTCATTTGTGAGAAAGTGATTTCTGGTAAATGCTAACCATCACAGTTCTTGAAAACAAGGTCCCCCTTTCCTGCGAGTGCAAGTCTAACAGAGCAAGAGCAACACGGATTAAATCTCTGAGAAGAATTCCTGTGTGCACACAGACTCATGGTGTGATTCTAGGCACAAAACAGTATCCCTGGGTGATACCAGTACACCTTAACTTATGGTGAAGACATACTCCATAATATCTTTCAAGTTCAAGGCACTTAAATATCTTCCTTAACATAAAATGTAAAACACAACTTTTAAAGTGGTAGGAAAATGTACCATGCTAATTTAAAATGTGTTAGCATTTGCCTCTCATTTGTGAGAAAGTGATTTCTGCTGAATGCTAACTATCACAGTTCTTGAAAACAAGCTGCCCCTTTACTGCAAGTGCAGGTCTAACAGAGCAAGAGCAACACAAATTAAATCTCTGAGAAGAATTCCTGTGTGCAGACAGACTCATGGTGTGATTCTAGACACAAAGCATTATTTCTGGGGGATACCAGTACACCTTAACTTATGGTGAAGACATACTCCATAATATCTTTCAAGTTCAAGGCACTTAAATATCTTCCTTAACATAAAATGTAAAACACAACTTTAAAAGTGGAAGGAAAATGTACCATGCTATTTTCAAATGTGTTTGCATTTGCCTCTCATTTGTGAGAAAGTGATTTCTGCTGAATGCTAACCATCACAGTTCTTGAAAACAAGCTGCCCCTTTCCTGCGAGTGCAAGGCTAACAGAGCAAGAGCAACACAAATTAAATCTCTGAGAAGAATTCCTGTGTGCAGACAGACTCATGGTGTGATTCTAGACACAAAACAGTATCCCTGGGTGATACCAGTACACCTTAACTTATGGTGAAGACATACTCCATAATATCTGACATGTTCAAGGCAGTTAAATATCTTCCTTAACATAAAATGTAAAACACAACTTTTAAAGTGGTAGGAAAATGAACCAAGCTATTTTCAAATGTGTTAGCATTTGCCTCTCATTTGTGAGAAAGTGATTTCTGCTGAATGCTAACCATCACAGTTGTTGAAAACAAGCTGCCCCTTTCCTGCGAGTGCAAGGCTAACAGAGCAAGAGCAACACAAATTAAATCTCTGAGAAGAATTCCTGTGTGCAGATAGACTCATGGTGTGATTCTAGACACAAAGCATTATTTCTGGGTGATACCAGTACACCTTAACTTATGGTGAAGACATACTCAATAATATCTTTCAAGTTCAAGGCACTTAAATATCTTCCTTACCATAAAATGTAAAACACAACTTTAAAAGTGGAAGGAAAATGTACCATGCTATTTTCAAATGTGTTTGCATTTGCCTCTCATTTGTGAGAAAGTGATTTCTGCTGAATGCTAACCATCACAGTTCTTGAAAATAAGATGCCCCTTTCCTTCGAGTGCAAGGCTAACAGAGCAAGAGCAACACAAATTAAATCTCTGAGAAGAATTCCTGTGTGCAGACAGACTCATGGTGTGATTCTAGACACAAAACAGTATCCCTGGGTGATACCAGTACACCTTAACTTATGGTGAAGACATACTCCATAATATCTGACATGTTCAAGGCAGTTAAATATCTTCCTTAACATAAAATGTAAAACACAACTTTTAAAGTGGTAGGAAAATGTACCATGCTATTTTCAAATGTGTTAGCATTTGCCTCTCATTTGTGAGAAAGTGATTTCTGCTGAATGCTAACCATCACAGTTCTTGAAAACAAGCTGCCCCTTTCCTGCGAGTGCAAGTCTAACAGAGCAAGAGCAACACAAATTAAATCTCTGTGAAAAATTCCTGTGTACAGACAGACCCGTGGTGTGAATCTAGGCACAAAACAGTATTCCTGGGTGATACCAGCACACCTTAACTTATGGTGAAGACATACTCTATAATATCTTTCAAGTTCAAGGCACTTAAATATCTTCCTTAACATAAAATGTAAAACACACTTTTTAAAGTGGTAGGAAAATGTACCATGCTAATTTCAAATGTGTTAGCATTTGCCTCTCATTTGTGAGATAGTGATTTCTGCTGAATGCTAACCATCACAGTTCTTGAAAACAAGCTGCCCCTTTCCTGCGAGTGCAAGGCTAACAGAGCAAGAGCAACACAAATTAAATCTCTGAGAAGAATTCCTGGGTGCAGACAGACTCATGGTGTGATTCTAGACACAAAGCATTATTTCTGGGTGATACCAGTACACCTTAACTTATGGTGAAGACATACTCAATAATACCTTTCAAGTTCAAGGCACTTAAATATCTTCCTTACCATAAAATGTAAAACACAACTTTAAAACAAGAATCTCATTTACATTTTTTTTTATCAAAATGCACCACATACATCCTCTTTCAAATTCATAACTCACCTTTAAAAGTAGTTAGTTGAGAAAGAAATGCGCCACTCACACAGCAGATTATCAGAGCCAGAATCTCTGAACTGTACACCTCTCAGCAGAACTAGTAAATGGCAATCTTTCCCTCTCTTTTTTCACACATATACATGTTAACTTCAAATCACAGTGTTTCCCACATTTTTTCAAATGGAATCACACATTTCTATTGGTTGCAAATGTCAACCCTTTTCCAAATGATCCCGTCCCCCAACATGACTTCTGCCTGCTACCATAGCAACAGGTCATGGAACACTGGTGTGAGCAGAGAGGTCAGAAGTTCAGCACACAATGTTTCAAATCCAAAGAGCAAGAGTGCTTGACTTTTCAAACCTAACAGCAAATCCAAACTAATGTTCTGTGGGAACACATTTTTCTGAACCAATACAAAACATGTTTTTAAAAAACATACAGCCAAGTTTTTAGTGTTGAATGGTCAGAAACAGCCAATGATTTCTTTTTATTTTTAAAAAAGTATGTAAGCCTCCATTTTACCACTATCTTTCTTTCTTTTCATATTGCCATTCTACTGAAAGACACCTTCTGAGTGCATCCAGATCTCCTTGGAAGATGTTCACAGTGTGGAGTATAGGTCACAGCTATGTCTTCTGGAGTGAAAAGTTTGCAGAAAAAAGAGGTATTGTGAAAGATCTTGCTTTGCCAAATGTAGACATTAAATGGATTGGTCAGAGAGGGTTAAAGTGGCACCAATTAATGCCTTTGGTGAAAACCTTTCTACATCTCCCACAGCCTAACCTTATTATTGTGCACTGTGGTGGAAATGACCTAGGCACTTTAACTGGGGTAGGTCTGGAAATGCTTATTAAGGACACCTTTCTGCAATTGATGTAACTTTTTTCACAAACTTCCTTTGTATATTCTAATATATGCCAAAGGCAGAAGTGGAACTGGTCCAACCAACATTGTCCGCAGATTGACAAAGCAAGAAAGCAAGTCTGTTTCTGCTTTCCTCAGAGACTATGGTATGGGTTCTATATACCACAACAACTTGCGTTATAACATGCAAGACATTTATAGAGGAGATGGTGTACATTTCAATGATGAAGGGAACAGAGTCTTCCTCTTGAACTTTAGACTGTGCATTTGTACTTACTTGTAGGTACCAAAAAACACTCAATAAACACAACAGCTCTTTTTAGAGCCACCTAATATCTAAACACTTTATCTTCTTTTTTAAATCTTTTATTTTTTAATTTTTTGCCGTGCGCGCACGGTGCGCGCACCTCGCAAATTTGTTAAATCAATTTAAATCTTTTTTTTGGCCCTTCGGGGTTCCACTGTGACCCCCTGACAAACGCCAGGGGGTCAGGAACTCCCTACCCTGCCCCCTTTTCACGTTCTCCTCCTTTCCTTTTCAGTGTGACAGACAAAATGGCGGCCGACACTTCCTGATTTCGACCGATTCGAATGTTTACAGACATCTAACAACCAATCAGAATTTCGCTCGCGCACGTTAGGGTGCGCGCACCATGCGCTTACAGTGCACGCACGGTACGCGCCTATAGATATTTAAATGCTTTTCAATGCTATTTTCTCAGGAACTACTGAACAGATTGACACCAAACCTGCAAAAGGCACTTCCCTGACCTGAGGACTACTTCTCTGCCAAATTTCAAGTCATTCTGTTGAGCCGTTCGGGCTGTACCTTCGACTAAAGGTCCTATGGAAAAATGCATTGGGAAAACGCGTTTTGGGACCCCCCTTTTTTCTCGGCCCCCGCTTGACGAATCACCCCGAGACTTTCAGGGTAGGAGATGAGCGGAGCACCCCATTAGTTTTGAAAATTTCTCGAGGATTCACCAACCGGCGCCAAAGTTATTCAAAATAGAATTTTGAGATTTCCTGTGGAAACACGGTCCTAACTATAACTATCTACTGGCGACCGCCAGTAGGTAATATATATATATATATTCACTGAAAAAACCATAGGTTTCACACATGTTATAGTTAGCTGGACATTTTACTGATAAAAAACCAATGAAATTCCCCCGTTATAGTTACTGTAGGCAACTATAACTCACGCGACCGCAATCCTCTGCTGATGCTAATACTGTATTTAGACACTTATTTGCCCATGTCTTCTTCCATTAAATTTTAGCTATACATATATTACAAATATTTTTTTTTCATAAAGACACATATGTCATCAGCAGAGGATTACGGTCGCGTGAGTTATAGTTGCCTACAGTAACTATAACGGGGGAATTTCATTGGTTTTTTATCAGTAAAATGTCCAGCTAACTATAACATGTGTGAAACCTATGGTTTTTTCAGTGAATTTGTACGGTTTTTTAAATGCTAAGTTACTTTACGCCATTCGTGGCGTGCGTGCCCACTTAACGCAGTTCGTTCCGTGCGCGCACGGTGCGCTTCGCGCACCGTGCGCGCACAGTGAGCACGCGGTGCGCTTCGCGCACCGCGCGCCCACTTTACGCAGTTAGTGCCGTGCACGCACGGTGGGCACGCGGTGCGCTACGCGCACCGCGTGCCCACGTTACGCTAGATGGGCCATGTACGCACGATGCGCTTCGCGCACCGTGCGCACATGGAGGACATATGATGCACTTAGTTTTGAAAGGTAATATTTTAATTTTTCGTATATTTCATAAGCAATGCACAAATGGTGCCCTTCGGGCACCATTTGCACACGGGGTGGAGAGAGTGTGGATAATTTTTTTTTTTATTATTATTTTTTTGTTAAATATTTTAGTTTATCTTATCTGTAATGAGCCATGCACAATTGTTGCGCTTCGGGCACCAATTGCACACGGGGTGGAGAGAGTGTGGATACTTTTTTTTTTTATATATTTTTTTACCGTACGCGTACGGTAAGCGTAATCGGCGAAATTACCGAAAAAATAAAAATTCCGTTTTTGGCCTTGGGGGATCTTTGGGGACTCCCTCAACATGGCTATGTGTGTGGGAGTTGTCTAAACAGCCCCTTTACATGTTTTTGGGCTTTATATTTTAAAAATCACTCTCAGTGCGAGAGAGAAAATGGCGGCCGCCGCTTCCTGGTTTCGGCCGATTCGAATGTTTACTAAGATCTAAGAGCCAATCAGAATCGCGCTCGCGCACGCCACCGTACGCGTACGGTAAGCGTACGGTAAGCGCACCGTAAGCTGGCTCAGATATATATATTGATTTAAAGGCTATTTTCTCAGAATCTACTGAACAGATTTACACCAAACCTACAAAAGGCACTTCCTTGACCTGAGGACTACCTCTCTGCCAAATTTCTAGTAATTCTGTTCAGCCGTTCGGGCTGTAGCCCTGTCTAAAGGTCCTATGGAAAAATGCATGGGAAAAACGCGTTTTGGGACCCCCTTTTATCTCAGCCCCCGCTTGACGAATCCCCCCGAGACTTTCAGGGTAGGAGCGGAGCCTAGCGCCCCACCTATTTTGAAAAATTCGCGAGGATTCGTCGACCGGCGCCAAAGTTATTCAAAATAGAATGTTGCGGATTTCCTATGGAAACGTGGTCCTAACTATAACTACCTACTGGCGACCGCCAGTAGGTAATATATATATATATATATATATATATATATATATATATATATATATATATATATATATATATATATCTATATATTCATATATATATATATATGCTAGTTGTGTGCTTATCAGCTGATCCTGATTGATTTGCCTGCCATCTTTCTTTGCCATTTGCCTGTGAACAAGAGCATCGTAGTGCTTGAAACGCGTTGGGCTGCTTATGGATCTGGGGGTGAGACTGTTACCCTTTGCGCTACAGCCATTCATTAAAGGCGTTGAACTCCCCGCTGTGTGGCGTCTTCACTGTTGGGCAACCTTCGATTTGGATTTAATGTGGCCGGCCTGGTCGCGAGGACGCCCTGCTGTTTTCATGCAGATCCTGGGTTCGTACTTGCGAACTCGGTGAAGCTGGGAGAGCCGTGTGAATGGACTTTGGATCAAGGCTCAGCGGTGTTTTTTCAGCTCCCTTCAACCCACTGGGGTAATAATGTTGGATTATTGTGAATGATGGACAGGCACCCACTGTGGTAAAAACAATAGGAACTCACAGTACCAGCATGCTTTGCATGCATACGCCCACGGAGGCGGGACTAGTTGTGTGCTTATCAGCTGTTCCTGATTGACTGCTTGCCATCTTTCTTTGCCATTTGCCTGTGAACAAGAGAATCGTAGTGCTTGAAACGCGTTGGGCTGCTTATGGATTTGGGGGTGAGACTGTTACCCTGTTGCGCTACAGCCATTCATTAATGGCGTTGAACTCCCCGCTGTGTGGCGTCTTCACTGTTGGGCAACCTTTGATTTGGATACATATATATAAATATATATTACCTACTGGCAGTCGCCAGTAGGTAGTTATAGTTAGGACCTATTTTCCATAGAAAACATTCTATTTGGAATAACGTTGGCGTAGATTGATGAATCTTCGTGAAAGATTCCAAACTTTTGGCCAGCTCCGGTCCGCTCCTATCCTGAAAATTTCACGGTGATTCGTCAAGCGGGGGCAGAGAAAAAAGGGGGTCCCAAAACGCGTTTTCCCCATGCATTTTCCCATAGGACCTGTTGACGTAGCTACAGCCCGAAGTGCTGAACGGAATTACACCAAATTTGGCAAAGAGGTAGTCCTCAGTTCAGACTCGTGCCATTTGCTTAAATGGTGTAAATCCGTTCAGTAGTTCCTGAGAAAATCAAAAGTAAACTCACATATATATCTGGGCGGAGCCTAACCACACATCTCATCGTGAGATCTGATTGGCTGTCAGCACTTCATCCAAGAAGTGTTGGCAGCCATCTTGGGACCAATATACATGATAGCACCTCATTAAAAAGCATTGCAGTTAATAGAAGGTTTTAAGACTTTAGTTACATTATATATCATTTGTTGATGGTACCATACTCATTTTAGGAATTGTGGTGTGTTCTAAGGTGATTTTACCATGTGAAAAAGCCTTCTGCTGTGATATCATGAATCATTTTTGAGAGAAAACTATTTTCTCATGCTTTTCCCACAGAGGTTTGGAAGGTGATCTATAAGCTAAACTGAGAGCATATTTTCTGTAAATTCACATTATCTTTCTCAGTCATGTGAGAATGAAGTCTGACATTCTCAGTAAAACATGTACATCCAACAAGGGCAGAGACAGTCAGTTGATTCCGTTGTGTTCTACTGCAGCTTCCCAGAGTGTTCTAAAGAACAACTAGAGCGCTAACAGTCCTACTTATGACAAACGTATGGCACACCTGAAACCATCTTGGCTGGAATAAAGTGGTAACTCTTAAAACATTTAATTTAAAAAGGAACAAAATGAGGGGGTTCATTTTGCCATAGAAAGTAAGATTAGTGCTGCAGAAAGAAAAATTAGGGCACATTTTGAGTGACTTCTCAAATCCTCTTCTATTTCATAAAAAAACTTATGACATGCAGACTAAAACATGCACTTTCAATACCAGCAGCAGACTTCCCTGGTGAGCAGTAGCTTTACTACAGTGATCTAATAAGCAACTAGAGTGCTAACTTTCTGAATTTATGGCAAATGTGTGACACATCTGAATGCCTTCTTGATGGAATCAAAGTAAAAAACTGAAAGTATTTCCTACTGAGGAGACTGTAGTAAATGAGGAAATATGGAAACATCATAACAAATAAGTCTCCCAAAATGACCACCAGAGACAAAAGAGCCCAAATGTAGCTCAAATATCACCCAGGTGTAGCCCAAGTATAGCCCAATGACAGAATGTCCCAGAGTGTTCTAACGAACAACTAGAGCGCTAACAGTATTACTTATGACAAAAGAATGGCACACCTGAAGCCATCTTGATTGGAATAAAGTGGTAACACTTAAAACATTTAATTTACAAAGGAACAAAATGAGGGGGTTCATTTTGCCATAGAAATTATGATTAGTGCTGCAGAAAGAAAAATTAGGGAACATTTCGACTTCTCAAATCCTCTTCTATTTCATAAAAAAATTCTGACATGCAGACTGAAACATGCACTTTGAATACCAGCAAAAGACTTCCCTGGTGAGCAGTAGCTTTACTACAGTGATTTAATGAGCAACTAGAGTGCTAACATTCAGAATTTATGGCAAATGTGTGACACATCTGAATGCCTTCTTGATTGAACCAAAGTAAAAAACTGAAAGTATTTCCTACTGAGGAGACTGCAGTACATGAGGAAATTAGGAAACTTCATAACAAATAAATCTCCCAAGATGGCCACCAGAGACAAAAGAGCCCAAATGTAGCCAAAATATCACCCAGATGTAGCCCAAGTATAGCCCAATGACAGAATGTCCCAGAGTGTTCTAACGAACAACTAGAGTGCTAACAGTCTTACTTATGCCAAAAGTATGGCACACCTGAAGCCATCTTGATTGGAATAAAGTGGTAAGACTTAAAACATTTAATTTACAAAGGAATAAAATGAGGGGGTTCATTTTGCCATAGAAATTATGATTAGTTCTGCAGAAAGAAAAATTAGGGCACATTTTGACTTCTCAAATCCTCTTCTATTTCATAAACAAATTCTGACATGCAGACTGAAACATGCACTTTGAATACCAGCAACAGACTTCCCTGGTGAGCAGTAGTTTTACTACAGTGATCTAATGACCAACTAGAGTGCTAACATTCAGAATTTATGGCAAATGTGTGACATATCTGAATACCTCCTTGATAGAATCAAAGTAAAAAACTGAAAGCATTTCCTACTGAAGAGACTGCAGTAAATGAGGAAATTAGGAAACTTCATAACAAAAAAAACTCCCAAGATGGCCACCAGAGACAGAAGAGCCCAAATGCAGCACAAATATCACCCAGTTGTAGCCCACATGTAGCCCAATGACAGAAGTGTGCAAAACACTTATTTCTTGTGTATTTGCAGTTTTATCTAGTGCAGACTTGTCAGGTATTGGAGTGCTTTACATGAGCATTGGTTACATCACACAAGATCAAATTTATTTTGGTTGTAGACATGGGGAGATTAAGTGATTTGACCAAAATCACAGAATGTTGAGCTGAAGCAGAAACTCCAACCTGGTTCCCCAGTTGCAAAGTCTACAGCTTTTGAAGTAACACCACATCCTCCCCCCTAGGTGCAACATTTAATCAAGTGGTCACCTGGATAAAAAAACATAAAGATTGCAAATAATGTAAAAGTTCTTTGTCGCTATTTGAAAACTCAGAAAAGATGTCCTCATTTTAGTTTTTTAGAGCTCTAACCATAATTTTGATGCAAATAAGACCCTCTCATATATGTAATTTCTAAAGGAAATACTCTAGGTATTACAGTTTTGATTACATCAAGATGACGTCAGGCGTTCCACACTTTTGTAATAAATATAGAATGTTAGCAATCTAGTTGTTCATTGGGATACTGTTGAGAGGCAGAGGCCAGGGGCACGGACTCTGAAAATTGAAGGCAGGTAGGAGAGTGCAGAGGCAACAATTTGACCACACTGGGCAGGCAGGAAGGGCAGTGGCAGCACAACAGACTATGGAGGGCAGTGGAAAGGGGGGCAGGGGCAACAAACCAACAATACAGGACTGGCAAGAGAGGCTGTGGCAATATAATAGACCATTGTGGGCAGAAGGAAGAGGCAGTGGTAGTACAACCATACATGCCAACAGACCCGTTTCAGCCAGGAAACGTCCAATGTTTTTAAGCTCAAATGGGCTTTCTTTGATCTGTCTCCTGTCTACAATCTCCTCTTTTTCCATGTAACTCAAAGGGGAAAATCAATACCACCGTTTTTTTTCAAAATCTCCCTCTTACCAAGTTCAAAATGTTCGCAAGTATGGTACATTGGATCATGGTAGGCAGGAGGAATTGGGGTGGGGACATGGACTCGGATAACAGAGGACAGGAGGGACATGGAGAGGTGCACCAAACTGACCCTACAGGGCAGGGATCAGGGTTTGCAGCAGCAAAATATACCACACAGCGCATGCGGGACGGGGGTGCAGCACAACAATCCATAGAAATCAATAGGGAGGGGACAGACCATGCACATGGACAACAGAGAACAGAGGGGAAAGAGGCAATGGTAGCTAGCTGACCACAATGGACAGACAGGAGAGAAAGCTGCAGCATAACAGACCATAAAGGGCAGGAGGGACGGATCAGGGGCATTACAATGGAACAGACAAGCCAGGAGGGAGGGAATAGGGGTCTGCACATGGAACCAGAGGGCTGGGGGCAAGGGGGCAGGGCTGGAGCAGCAAGATGACCATGGAGGTCAGGCAGGATGGGCACTAGAAACAAGACACACCATGGAGAGCAACAATGAGACTATGATGGCATATACACAGACCATGGAGGGAAGGTGGGAGGGGGTCAGGGGCAGCTAGCTGACCACATAGGGAAGGCGGGAGGGGCCATGGCAGCACAGAAGACCATGCATGGCAAGCGGAGGGTTAGTGGCAGCACAATGGCTATGATGGGCAAGAAGGAGGGTGCAGGGGCATGCACAAAGGACCCTGGAGGATAGAAGGGAGGGTCAGGACCTGTGCACAGACAAGAGAGTTCAGGGGAAGGGGCCTCACAACAGACCGCACGGGGCAGGCAGGAGGAGCAGTTGCAGCACAACAGACCATGGAGGGCAGAAGGGTGTGGCAGTAAAATGGACCATGGAGGACAGGAGGAAGGGGACAGGGTCATGGCATGTGAACAGGCAGGGTGGAGGGGGCAGGGACAGGTTACAGTCATCTGACAATGCTAGGCAGGTGGGAGGGGAGTGGCAGCTCAACAGAACACTCAGAGTAGATAGGAGTGGCAGGTCCATGGAACATGTTGGGCAAAAAGGATGGAGCAGGGCCATGCACAAAGACATCAGAGGGCAGGGGGAAGGGGCAGCAAGCTAAGCACAGAGGCTAAGCAGGAGGTCAATGATGGGCCATAGAATTGGGCAATGGAGGGCAGGAGGAGTGGACTGGTACATCATGCTAAATGGAGGGCAGTGGCAGCACATCAGAATATGCATGGCAGGAGGGAGGAGGCTAGTCCATGGATTCAGACAACAGAGGATAGGGAGGAGGTGGATGGGGCAGCAAGCTAACTGTTCAGAGAAGGTGGGCATTAGGATCTTTATTGTTTTTAAAATGTGTGTCTGTGCGAACTACTTAAAATATGAACAAGTATGCAGCATAATCTCACTTTTATTCAGGAAGAAGAGGACGTTTGTGACTGTGACTCCGGGCTCACTTGGCAGAAACACCCCCTGACCCTCCACCCCCCATCGCAAAATGTAATGCCCGTGAAAAGGGTAGGTGGACGCAGTGGTTTATAGACCATAGTCCTGAGAGCAAGATTGAAAATGAAAACTAGATATAGTATATGGTATAAACTATGCACCAAAAAATGTGATATAAGATGAACCGGGGCGTGAAATATAATATGCAATACATTGTGCGCAATGACAGATTCATTGGAGAGCGCGAGATAGCACAGGCACTAGCGTGTGCTATGCGATATGCGCCTCGGAGTGTAATATGCACAGGGCAGTGTTGTGTAACCTAACTAGTCTCTAAAGTTGTAATATAAAATATGTGCTGGGGAGTCTAACTTTGCATATGCACTGTGACAAAGATATAGATCCCAGATTGTAATATGTATGGCATAGCGCTGTGCGTTATAACATAGGTATCGAGGAAGGCACATTAGATAGGGCAATATAACCCGTGCGAAGGCAAGTGTGGCATGACATATTCACGGGGTGGTGTTACAGTGCACATGGGCTAGAGAGTGTCATAGCATGCGCACTAGCTGGTGGAATACAACACAGAGGTGTGAGGCACTCGGCAGGCACTGGTGGGTGTAACACAGCATTGGACTCCGCCAAGAGCACGCTGTGACTCTCAAGTGAGGTTAGTCTCCTTTCCAGAGAGTAAAATAAAAAGTATTACAAATCCGGCGGTGGATGTGTGTTTTATTAACAGTGAGGGGGGTTTCTTGCATAGTTTGGTCGAATTTCTGTCGAATCCCCTTTGAATGGCTTGGTGTGCGTGTATATTAAATGTGCCCGTCAATAGCTACCCATGTTTGTATAAATAAACAAAAAGGGTGTCTACTTGGAGAGTACCCACCGGCGAGGGGCGCCGGGATTAAGCACGGTAGGTCATCAGACACGTCAGAGCTTCACTAGCGGTGTAAATACATTCCAGGTGGATTCATTCTATGCATAGTCGCCTTTTAATGAATATCACGCAAATCATCATGGTGATAGGTACATACGGTTTGTCCAGCACGTCCTAGGTGTTTCTATAAATATATATTTTTTTAAAATAATAAAAAACAAAGGCCGGCCCCGGGGGATGGGGTCCCCGGGGCCATAAGTGGCCTGAGGAGGGGGGCAACGCAGCCCCCTCCTAAAGATTTTTTTTTTTAAATCCCCATGACCCGGGGGTTGGGGTCCCCAGGGCCAATTAAGGCCTTGGGAGGGCCAAATTAATTTTTTTCAACAAAACAAATTAGGGTGCAGGCCCTGGGGGATGGGGTCCCCAGGGCCAGTAAATTAGAAAAAGAAGCGGGGCCACACAGCCCTCCTTCTTAAAAAAATAAAATAAATAAAAGAACGGCACCGCGCTGGAGGCCACGCCCCCTCCTTGCAGCACTCTGCAAATGCGCCCCCTGGCCAGTTGTAAGTTGGGGAATTAATTCCCCTTCAATACTGAGGGTCCCTGAGGGCCAACTAGCCCAACAGGTATCTCCAGTATGCGCCAGGGAGCTGCGTTGCAGACAGGTGTTCTGAGGCCACGCCCCTTTTTACACCTCTATGCAATGCAGCTCTGTGGTGCTTACTGGAGGTACCTAGTTGGCTAGTTTGACCCTAGGGACCCTTAGGATTCAAGGGGACTTAATCTCTCAACTTAGAACGGCCACAGGGCGTGTTTACACAGTGGTGAAGGGAGGGGATGGGGCCTGAGGTGACGTGTGCAAGCATGCCCTGAGGCGCGTTTTAAGTTGGGGAAATAATTCCTTTCAATCCTGAGGGACCCTAGGGGCCAACTAAACCACAAGGTGCTTCCAGTAAGCGCCACTGCTCTGCGTTGCAGAGAGGTGGTGCAGGCCGTGCCCCTTTTTACACTTCTCTGCAATGGCGCTTACTGGACGTACCTAGTGGGCTATTTTGCCCCTAGGGATCCTCAGGATTCAAGGGGACTTAATCTCCCAACTTAAAAAACGGCCACAGGGCGTGTTTACACAGTGGGGAATGGAGGTGACGGGGCCTGAGTTGACGTGTGCAAACACGCCCGATGGCGCGTTTTAAGTTGGGGAAAAAATTCCCCTCCAATCCTGAGGGCCCCTGGGGGCTAACTAGCCCACCGGGTGCTTCCAGTAAGCGCCACTGACCTGCGTTGCAGAGAGGTGGTCCAGGCCGTGCCACTTTTTACACCTCTCTGCAACGCAGCTCTGTGGTGCTTACTGGAGGTACCTAGTGGGCTAGTTGGACCCTAGGGACCCTCAGGATTCAAATGAACTTAATCTCCCAACTAAAAACGGCCACAGGGCGTGTTTACACAGTGGTGAAGGGAGGGGACGGGGCCTGAGTTAATGTGTGCAAACAAGCCCTGTGGCGCGTTTTAAGTTGGGGAGATAATTCCCCTTCAATCCTGAGGGACCCTGGGGGCCAACTAGCCCACCAGGTACTTCAAGTAAGCACCACTGCGCTGCGTTGCAGAGGTGGTCTAGGCCGTGCCCCTTTTCACATCTCTCTGCAACGCAGCTCTGTGGTGCTTACTGGAGGTCCCTAGTGGTCTAGTTGGACCCTAGGGACCCTCAGGATTCAAGGGGACTTAATCGCCCAACCTAAAATGGCCACAGGGCGTGTTTACACAGTGGGGAAGTGAGGGGACGGGGCCTGAGGTGACGTGTGAAAACACGCCCTGTGGCGCATTTTAAGAGGTAGTTTTAATCCCCTGCCCTATTATATACTAGGAGCTTACAGAGGAGGTCATGCTGATCACAGGGGGACCCCCACGCATAGTGTTCCCTAGTGTATGTAGGTGTTTTCACTGTATTCTGAGTGTCTTTTAACATAGCACTGGCTCTAGGACTGGTTAGTCAGACTCAGTTACCACCAGTATCCGTCTGAAAAAGTTGAGGGTACAGGATGATTTTGCAACAAGGCTTCTTTCTGCTCTTCTTTTTGTTCTTTCTGCACTTTATCCTTCTTTCTGCACTTTTCTGCGTCTTTGAGGAGTTCTGTTGCTTCTTTCTGCATTTCTTTTTTTTCTTTCTGTGCGTTTTTTCTTCTTTCTTCACATGTCCTATCTCTGTAGGCATAGTTAGAAATTAGCATTTAAAAAACCTTTGAAATTCACTGAAAAAACCATAGGTTTCAGGCACGGTATAGTTAGGAATTAGCATTTAAAAAACCTTAGAAATTCACTGAAAAAACCATAGGTTTCAGGGGCGTTATAGTTAGCTGAACTTTTCACTCATACAAAACCATTGAAATTCCCCCGTTATAGTTAGTTCAGCTAAGTATAACTCGCGCGCCCGCAATGCACTGCTGATGACGTCACATATGCCATCACTCATGACATGGTCAGTGACATCACTGATGACATCACTGATGACATCTCAAATGACATCACTGATGACATCATCCTTGTGATAGAGTGGCAGACCTCCTCTCCCCCTAATATAACCTTTGATACACACATTCAAAAATAGAAACTAAAATTTTCAAAACAATGGACATACCAATATCAGTTACAACAACCTATTCAGTAATTCTAAGATCCACATACACATCCACTCATTCACCAACAGTCCTATACAGTCACTCATACATGTACTCACTCATCATATGTACTCATACACCTATACATCCTGTTACACAGCGCCACTCATCCATAGAGTTACTCACACACATAGTCACTCATGCTAATAAAGAATCAAACATCCATTTACTTGCATATACAGTTATACACACACCACCACACTTACTTCTACAGAAACGTACACATACTTAGTCTTTTAAACAATCACTTATAGAAACACATACTTATTCATACAGGAACTCTTTCAATCTCTCACTCTCACATATACTCACTTATATACACCAATAGTCACATATACTAGTTTAAAACATATGTAGTTACTCATAAAGACACTATTGAGACAGTCATTCACTCAATAACACACCCATGCACACACTCATCCACCCATACAGTCCTGCACACATGCTGTCTTCGACACATACAAACAGTGAGTCACTCATTCATACACCTATGCACTACGTAATACCCCCCACCGAACTATACAGACACTCAGACACTCATACTGATACTCAAAAAAACAACTAATAACCTATATAGACACTCATGTAGCTACTCACCAACCCAGGCAGCCACTTATACACAAAGTGAGAGACTGATACAGATATTTACATATTTAAACATTACTCTCTAAGCCATGTATTCACTAAGATACACTTAATCAGTCAGTTATACAATCAATTTTTCAAAAACAAATCATCCATTTAGACACTTATATACCCATTTATTCTTCCATCGACCTTGAGATATACATATATAAAACATATGTAATTTTCAGAAAAACACACATTCACTGGATGATGTCATCAGTGATGTCATCAGTGATGTCATTTGAGATGTCATCAGTGATGTCATGAGTGATGTCACTGACCATGTCATGAGTGATGTAATATGTGACGTCATCAGCAGTGCATTGCGGGCGCGCGAGTTATAGTTAGCTGTACTAACTATAACGGGGGAATTTCAATGGTTTTGTACGAGTGAAAAGTCCAGCTAACTATAACGCCCCTGAAACCTATGGTTTTTTCAGTGAATTTCCAAGGTTTTTTAAATGCTAATTCCTAACTATAACATTCCTGAAACCTATGGTTTTTTCATTGAATATATATATATCTCAAATTATTCGAACTCCTACTGGAAATCACTGCCCATTGAGGGGTGGCGCGCTGACTGGCGGAGAACTACCGGCATTCAATATCCTGCGGAATATTCATTATAGAGGGCTCTCAGGTCACAAAAATACCAGCCAATGTTACAATTCATAAATCCTCAGTGACGCATTTTAAACGCGTCACGCATAATTTATGAATTGGAATAAATCCCCTTAACAGTAATTGGAATGTTGGCTGGTGTTTATGTGACCTGAGAGCATGCTATAATGAAAATTCCGCAGGAAATATATATATATATATTTATGTATATATATATTCACTGAAAAAACCATAGGTTTCACACACGTTATAGTTACGAATTAGCATTTAAAAAAACCTTGCAAATTCACTTAAAAAACCATAGGTTTCACACATGTTATAGTTAGATGGAGATTTCACTCGTAAAAAACCAATGAAATTCCCCCGTTATAGTTAGTGCAGGCAACTATAACTCACGCGACCGCAATCCTCTGCTGATGACGTCAGATATTACATCACTGTATTTAGACACTTATTTACCCATGTCTTCTTCCATTAATCCTTAGCTATACATATATTACAAATATTTATTTTTCAGAAAGACACATATGTCATTAGTGATGTAATATCTGACGTCATCAGCAGAGGATTGCTGTCGCGTGAGTTATAGTTGCCTGCACTAACTATAACGGGGGAATTTCATTGGTTTTTTACGAGTGAAATGTCCAGCTAACTATAACATGTGTGAAACCTATGGTTTTTTAAGTGAATTTGCAAGGTTTTTTAAATGCTAATTCGTAACTATAACGTGTGTGAAACCTATGGTTTTGTCAGTGAATTTCAAAGGTTTTTTAAATGCTAATTTATGTATGTATTTTTAATTTTTTTATGGGATTTTTAGCGTGCGCGCACGGTGCGCGAACCTTGCTTAATTTTCCGCTAAAAAATTTTTTCAAAATTTTTACGGGTGTTGTTTCAGCGTGCGCGCACAGTGTGCGCACTCCGTGATTTTTCGAAAAAAAAATAAAATCTTTTTTTTGCCCTTGAGGGTCCTTCTGGGACCCCCTGACAAAGGCTAGGGGGTCAGGAACTGTCCACCCTGCCCCCTTTTCACGTTCTCCACCTTTGTTTTTCACCCCCTCAGACTGCGAGAGACAAAATGGCGGCCGACACTTCCTGGTTTCGACCGATTCGAATGTTTACCAACATCTAACAACCAATCAGAATTGCGCTCGCGCACGGCAGGGTGCGCGCACTGTGCGCGCACGGTGCGCGCATATAGATATTTATATGCTTTTAAATGCTATTTTCTCAGGAAATACTGAACAGATTTACACGAGACCTTCAAAAGGCACTTCCTTGACCTTATGGCTACCTCTCTGCCAAATTTCACGTAATTCTGTGCATCAGTTGCCTCCCCAACGTGGATTGGACAATTCATTTACATAGCATAATTGGGGTTTGTTGATAGGACAAGCTGGCTCCCCTTTTGATTGTGGACTTGCAGCAAACAAATCACGGCGAAATACACCATTGAAAGGTTTGATTGTTGTCTCTTGACTACCATGACCAGGATGCATAGCGTGGATTGGACAATTCATTTGCATATTATAAATTGTATCACCTGTGGGATATCATGGTGGTCGACAGTAATGCCGTTCCCGTGAACAAGACTACCCGTCGAAACGCGTTGGGGAGGCAACTGATGCTTTGTGTTGCTGCTTCAATAAAGGAAAGTATTTGCCAGCTTGAGTGTGCCGCCTATGACTTCCCGGGGTTTCGTGGGGAGTCTCTATGGATATATATATATATATATATATATATATATATATATATATATATATATATATTACCTACTGGCGGTCGCCAGTAGGTAGTTATAGTTAGGACCACGTTTCCATAGGAAAACCTCAACATTCTATTTTGAATAACTTTGGCGCCGGTCGACGAATCCTCGCGAATTTCTCAAAATAGGTGGGGCGCTACGCTCTGCTCCTACCCTGAAAGTCTCGGGGGGATTCGTCAAGCGGGGGCTGAGATAAAAGGGGGGTCCCAAAACGCGTTTTTCCCATGCATTTTTCCATAGGACCTTTAGAACGAGCTACAGCCCGAACGGCTGAACAGAATTACTAGAAATTTGGCAGAGAGGTAGTCCCTAGGTCAAGGAAGTGCCTTTTGTAGGTTTGGTGTAAATCTGTTCAGTAGATTCTGAGAAAATAGCCTTTAAATCAATATATATATCTGAGCCCGCTTACGGTACGCTTACCGTACGCTTACCGTACGCTTACCGTACGCTTACCGTAAGCTTACGGTGGCGTGCGCGAGCGCGATTCTGATTGGCTCTTAGATCTTAGTAAACATTCGAATCGGCCGAAACCAGGAAGCGGCGTCCGCCATTTTGTCTCTCGCACTGAGTGTTGTTTATCAAACATGATGGCCAAAAACATGTTACGGGGCTGTTTTGACAACTCCCTCCCACATAGTCATGTTGAGGGAGTCCCCAAACATCCCCCAAGAGCAAAAACGGTTTTATTTTTTTTTCGGCAATTTCGCGGGGTACGCTTACCGTACGCTTACCGTAAGCTTACCGTACGCTTACGGTAAAAAAATAAAAATAAAAAAAACACTATCCACACTTACCCCACCCCCTGTGCTTTTGGTGGCCGCAGGCCACCAAATGTGCAGGGCTTATTAATAGAGAAAAAAAACGTAATTTTGGCAACATGAAATTATAAAATCGAAATAAAAAAAACACTATCCACATTGACCTCACCCCCTGTGCTTTTGGTGGCCGAAGGCCACCAAATGTACAGGGCTTATTAAAGTTGATAAAAACCGTGCACGGAACGAACTGCGTTAAGTGGGCGCGCACGCCACAAATGGCGTAAAGTAACTTAGCATTTAAAAAACCGTACAAATTCACTGAAAAAACCATAGGTTTCACACACGTTATAGTTAGGAAATAGCATTTAAAAAACCTTGCTAATTCACTGAAAAAACCATAGGTTTCACACATGTTATAGTTAGCTGGACATTTTACTGATAAAAAAACAATGAAATTCCCCCGTTATAGTTACTGTAGGCAACTATAACTCACGCGACCGTAATCCTCTGCTGATGACATATGTGTCTTTATGAAAAAAAAATATTTGTAATATATGTATAGCTAAAATTTAATGGAAGAAGATATGGGCAAATAAGTGTCTAAATACAGTATTAGCATCAGCAGAGGATTGCGGTCGCGTGAGTTATAGTTGCCTACAGTAACTATAACGGGGGAATTTCATTGGTTTTTTATCAGTAAAATGTCCAGCTAACTATAACATGTGTGAAACCTATGGTTTTTTCAGTGAATATATATATATATATATCTATATTCACTGAAAAAAACATAGGTTTCACACATGTTATAGTTAGCTGGGCATTTCACTCATAAAAAACCAATGAATTTCCCCCGTTATAGTTAGTGCAGGCAACTATAACTCACGCGACCGCAATCCTCTGTTGATGCTAATACTGTATCTTTAGCTATACATATATTACAAATATTTATTTTTCATAAAGACACATATGTCATCAGTGATGTAATATTTGACATCATCAGCAGAGGATTGCGGTCGCGTGAGTTATAGTTGCCTGCACTAACTATAACGGGGGAATTTCATTGGTTTTTTATGAGTGAAATGTCCAGCTAACTATAACATGTGTGAAACCTATGGTTTTTTCAGTGAATATATATATATATATATATATATATATATATATATATATATATATATATTTATTTATATATATATATATTTATTTATATATATATTTATATGTATATATGTATATATATTCACTTAAAAAACACAGGTTTCAGGTTCTAGGGATGTTATAGTTAGACTTACATTTTTTCACTCGTACAAAACCAGAGAAATACAGCTGTTATAGTTAGCTGAGCTAACTTTAACTCGCCCCCACAATACACTGCTGATGACGTCACATATTACATCACTAATGACATCACTGATGACATTTAAAATTACATCACTGATGACATCACTGATTAGATCATCCTGTGAGTGATTCTAAAAAGTTTAAGAATGTTATTTATGGGTGGGTGGGGGATGAGTGACTAATAAATATAAAAGCTAATTACTAACTATAACATCCCTGAAACCTGTGTTATTTTCAGTGAATTTCTAAGTTTTTTTAAATGCTAATTCTAACTATGCCTACATAGGTAGGACATGTACAGAAAGAGGAAGAAAGGTGCAAAAAGAAGCAAAATAAGCGCCGAAAGAAGCAACAAAGGTGCTACCTATCCAGAGACTCATACAAAGAAGCCTAATCACTAATCCTTCTCCCAAGATGTCTTAAACCTCACTTTTCTCTTGAAGGTTCACTATTCATCGACTGCTCAGAATGTTAGGCCTACCAAATGCAAAACAGCAATCCTAACCATATCACTGTTGTAAGTCTGACCAAGTTTGTGAAGGTATGAATGCGTGTGTCTCTTCTTGTACGTAGTGACATGATACATAAAAATAAACATACAAATACTTGAATATCTGTGTTTCAAGCAGCATACTCTGTAAATGTGTGTACAAAACGGTGTATGTATTTGTTTATGCTCATGATACAGGGCACATAGGTATTCAATAGTATATTTGAGGGGCTCTATAACACCTATGTACATAAGTGTCTGCATGTGCAACCGAATGACAGAGCAGAAGTGAGAACATTTAACCACCTATAGGAGAAGCTACTTGCTTTTTAAAACTACTATCTTCAGATGCTTAGCACAGGTGAGAATACATATACAAGTAAACATATACCTCTGTCATGAGAGCACACAGACCTTTAAACTTGACAGCTTGCACTTTCTATTTGAGTTCAGAAAGAGGCGAGAGAAGTACAGAAAGAAGCAAGATAAGTGCAGACAAAAACAAGAGAGGTGCAGAAAGAGTAACACATGTGCTGGAAGAGGCAAGAGAAGTGTATAAAGATGTAAGAGAACTGCAGAAAGAGACAAGAGAGGTGCAGAAAAAAGTAAGAGAAGTGCAGAAAGAAGCAAGATGGGTGCAGGAAGAAGCAAAAGATGTGCTGGAAGAAATAAGAGAACTGCATAAAGAGGCAAGAGAGGTGCATAAAGAGGCAAGATAAGTGCAGAAAGAGGCAAGAAAAGTGCAGAAATGGTATGAGAATTGCAGAAAGAAGCAAGAGAAGTACAGAAAGAGACAAGAGAAGTGCAAGAAGAAGCAACAGAGGTGCAGAAAGAGGTAACAGGTATGCAGAAAGAGGCAAGAGAAGTGCAGAAAGAGGCTAGATAAATTCAGAAAGACGCAAGAGAAGTGCAGAAAGAAGCAAGAGAAGTGCAGAAAGAAGCACGAGAAGTGCAGAAAGAGGCAAGAGATGCACAGAAAGAAGCAAGACAAGGGAAGAAAGAGGCAAGAGAAGTGCAGAAAGAAACAAAAGAAGTGAAGAAAGATGAAAGAGAAGTACAGAAAGAAGCAAGAGAAATGCTGAAAGAGGGAAGAGAAGTGCAGAAAGAGGCAGGAGAGGTGCAGAATTAAGCAATAGAAGTGCAGAAAGAGGCAAGAGAAGTGCAGAAAGAGGCAATAGAAGTGAGCGCAGAAAGAAGAAAGAGAAGCACAGAAAGAACCAAAAGAAGTGCAGGAAGAGGCAAGAGAAGTGCAGAAAGAAGCAAGAGAGGTACAGAAAGAAACAAGAGAAGTGAAGAAAGAAGAAAGAGAGGTGGAGAAAGAGGCAAGAGAAGTGCAGAAAGAAGCAAGAGAAGTGAAGAAAGATGCAAGAGAGGTGCAGAAACAGTAGAGCGAGGTGCAGAAAGAGGCAAGAGAAGTGCAGAAAGAAGCAAGAGATGCACAGAAAAAGGCAATAGAGGTGCAGAACGATGCAACAGTGGTGCAGAAAGAAGAGAGTGGGGTGCAGAAAGAGGCTAGAGAAGTGCAGAAAAAAGCAACAGAGGTGAAGAAAAAGGCATGTGAGGTGTAGAAATGGGCAAGAGAGGTGCAGGTGAGGAAAGAAGGAGGCAAGAAAAGTGAAGAAAGAAGTAAGAGAGGTACAGAAAGAAACAAAAGAAGTGTAGAAAGAGGCAAGAGAGGTGCATAAAGAGGCAAGATAAGTGCAGAAAGAGGCAAGAAAAGTGCAGAAATGGTATGAGAATTGCAGAAAGAAGCAAGAGAAGTGCAGAAAGAGACAAGAGAAGTTCAAGAAGGAGCAACAGAGGTGCAGAAAGAGGTAACAGGTATGCAGAAAAAGGCAAGAGAAGTGCAGAAAGAGGCAAGAGAAATTCAGAAAGAGGCAAGAGAAGTGCAGAAAGAAGCAAGAGAAGTGCAGAAAGAAGCACGAGGAGTGCAGAAAGAGGCAAGAGATGCACAGAAAGAAGCAAGACAAGGGCAGAAAGAGGCAAGAGAAGTGCAGAAAGAAACAAGAGAAGTGAAGAAAGATGAAATAGAAGTACAGAAAGAAGCAAGAGAAATGCTGAAAGAGGGAAGATAAGTGCAGAAAGAGGCAGGAGAGGTGCAGAATTAAGCAATAGCAGTGCAGAAAGAGGCAAGAGAAGTGCAGAAAGAGGCAATAAAAGTGAGCGCAGAAAGAAGCAAGAGAAGCACAGAAAGAACCAAAAGAAGTGCAGGAAGAGGCAAGAGAAGTGCAGAAAGAAGCAAGAGAGGTACAGGAAGAAACAAGAGGAGTGAAGAAAGAAGAAAGAGAGGTGGAGAAAGAGGCAAGAGAAGTGCAGAAAGAAGCAAGAGAAGTGAAGAAAGATGCAAGAGAGGTGCAGAAACAGTAGAGTGGGGTGCAGAAAGAGGCAAGAGATGTGCAGAAAGAAGCAAGAGATGCACAGAAAAAGGCAAGAGAGGTGCAGAACGATGCAACCGTGGTGCAGAAAGAAGAGAGTGGGGTGCAGAAAGAGGCAAGAGAAGTGCAGAAAAAAGCAACAGGGGTGAAGAAAAAGGCATGTGAGGTGTAGAAAGAGGCAAGAGAGGTGCAGGTGAGGAAAGAAGGAGGCAAGAAAAGTGAAGAAAGAAGTAAGAGAGGTACAGAAAGAAACAAACGAAGTGTAGAAAGAGGCAAGAGAGGTGGAGAAAGAGGCAAGAGAAGTGCAGAAAGAAGCAAGAGAAGTGAAGAAAGAGGCAAGAGAGGTGCAGAAACTGTAGAGTGATGTGCAGAAAGAGACAAGAGAAGTGCAGAAAGAAGCAAGAGAGGCACAGAAAAATGCAAGTGAGATGCAGAAAGAGGCAAGAGATATGCAGAAATGTGCAACAGAGGTGCAGAAAGAGGAAAGTGAGGTGCAGAAAGAAGCAAGAAAAGTGCAGAAAGAAGCAACAGAGGTGAAGAAAAAGGCAAGTAAGGTATAGAAAGAGGCAAGATAGGTGCAGATGAGGCAAGAGGTGTGGGGAGAGGCAAGAGAAGTGCTGAAAGAAGCAAGAGATGCGCAGAAAAAGGCAAGTGAGGTGCAGAAAAAGGCAAGAGAGCTGAAGAAAAAGTCAAGAGAAGTACAGAAAGAAACAAGAGAGGTGCAGAAAGAAGAGAGTAACGTGCACAAAGAGCCAAGAGATGTGCAGAAAGAGGCAAGTGAGGTGCAGAAAGATGCAAGAGAGGGACAAAAAGAGGGAACAGGGGTTCAGAAAGAGGGAACATGGTGCGGGAGGCAACAGAGGTGTAGAACAGAAGCAAGAGAAGTGCAGAAAGAGGCAAGTTAGTTGTAGAAAGGCGCAAGAGTGGTGCAGAGGCAACAGATTTACAGAAAGATGCAGTGAGGTACAGAAACAGGCAAAAGGTGTGCAGAAAGAGGCAGAAGAAGTGCGAAAAGAGGTAACAGGGGTAGAGAAGGAGTTAATAGAACTAAAGAAAGAGGCAAGAGTGTTGCAGAAACAGGCAAGAGAGGTGCAGAAACAGGCAAGAGAGGTGCAGAAAGAGGAAAGAGGGGTACAGAAAGAGGCAAGAGGGGTGCAGAAACAAGCAAGAGAGCTGTGGAAAAAATAAAAAGAAGTACAGAAAGAAACAACAGAGGTGCAGAAAGAGGCAAGAGAACTGCAGAAAGAAGCAACAGAGGTGCAGAAAGAGGCAAAAGGGGAGCATATGAAAGACAAGTGTAGAAATAAGCAACAGAAATGCAGAAAGACGTAAGAGAGGTGAGCCAGAGGGCAGAGAGGTATAGAAAGAAGCAAGAGAGGTACAGAAAGAAGCAAGAGAAGCGCAGAAAGAAGCAACATAGGTGCAGAAAGAGGCAAAAAGGGTGCAGAAAGAAGCAAAAGAGGTGCAGAAAGAGGCAACAGGGGTGCAGAAAGAGGCAAGAAAGGTACAGACAGAAGCAAGAGAGGTGCAGAAAGAAGGGAGGTGCAGAAAGCGGAAGAGATGTGCAGAAAGAGGCAAGAGAAGTTCAGAAAAAGGAAGATGCAGAAAGAAGCATGAGAAATGCAGAAAGAGGCTAGAGAGGCACAGAAAGAACCAACACTGGTTTGCATACCATTATTACCAATTTAACACCCACATTTAGCAATAAGTAACAGGTGACCATTCCAGGTTTGCAAAGGTCCTTCCACCATACTGTAACACCTGTCACTCCATTTTTAATAACATTTGTGACGTTTGAGCTATAATCAAGGTTTTTTTGTTCAAATCTATAGATTATGCATCAGATGATGGATGATGTGGTAAATGGGGAAAATGTATAATAATGCAAAAATCTGTGCAGTCGAACAGTTGCATAATTCCAATGGCCCTGCTCATACCTCTAACTAGGTCCAGAAGTGCTCCTCAGTGGTTCCTTCGTTTTTAGTCTCATTATGTTGATAGTTTAGCTTCTATGGAAATGAGGAAGACTAACCTCAGGTTACCACTCCACAACCCAGACTACCACACCACATAATTATTCTCCATAACACATAATCTCACTCTACATAATCCCTATACACTAAATACCACATACTTTCTATCACATAATTTCACTGCACAACAGACCACATTATTCCACTACACACAACGTACATCCACTCACTCCCAAAATAATTAGTAAAAATTATTTACATTTACAACACCAAGTGCTCTAACTCTTGCAAATGTGAGACCTCTTGCATTGCAAATGCTTCTTTAACTAGTAGTCACATTTGCAGAGTGGTGGAGAAAGGGGGCTTGGCCTCCGACCAGCGCTCAGAAATTCTGCTGCGAAATTCTGCTGCGAAGGACTTGCCACCAAAGTCCCTTAGGAGTAATATGGGCTTCATCCCCAAACTAGTAGTGTGCCAGGAGGCATGTTTGCAGAGTGGTAGACAAAGAGGGGCATGGCCTCCGAAGACCTCTTATTAATGCCACTGTATGGGACTCACTGGAGGTAACAGGAGGGGTAGTTTCTTTTTTGAAAAAGGAAAGGGGACCCGCTCCTGGGTCATTTTTGGCCCTGGGGACCCCATCCCCCGAGGCATAGCCCCTGTGTTTGGGACCGTGGGGGGAGCCCCAATGCCCCTGCAGTCCCTGCCAGCTCCCCGCATCCTGCGGGAGCCGGCATTGATTTTGGGCAAAGAGAGCTGCTAATATGCATTAGCAGCTCCCTTTGCCGAAACGCAAATCTGCTTTGCTACATGAAAGCGAGAGCAGTTTTGCTGCTCTCACTTCTATGAAGCAAAGCAGATGTTTCCTATGACAGTAAGGGAGCAGTGCTCCTGCCCTGACATAGAAAACTGTAATGTCCCGGGGGGTTTTAAAAATTGAAGCCCTGAGGAGGTGGTGGTCCCCAGGGATTGGGGGGGCCCGTGAGGCCCCCTCACCCATAATGAAGGAATGCCCCGGGGACGTGGTGGTCCCATGGGCAGTGTGGGGGGCAGGAGCCCCCATGCATTTTTTCTATAAAGCACCCAGGAGGTGGTGGTCCCCGGGGCTGCGTGGGCCCCCGGGGGCCCCTGCATAATATTTATGCATTGCCCCTGGGACCTGGCCCACCCGGGGGCTTAAAAGAAACAAAGCGTGGGAGATTGTGCTTTGTTTAATAAAAAAAAATCACTGGAATTCGCTCACCCTATGCTTTTTATGGCCCTCTAGGTCCCTGTGGGACCCCCTAAGCAGGCCAACAGGTCAGGGTCTTTCTACAGGAAAGGGGGCACCTTTCCTGTTTTTTAACCTTTTTTCCTATGATTCGGCTTCAACCGAGTGACAATATGGCTGCCAACACTTCCTGGTTTGAAGTGTTGGCAGCCAATCAGACGTCAGCTCGTGATCGGGAGGGTTCGCGAATCCACCGTGGTCACCGGATACTAATATTTTTTTAAGTAATAATTTCTCAGGAACTACTGAATGGATATACACCATTTAAAAAAAGGTCACTTTCTGAACCAAGAGCTACCTTTTTGCTAAATTTTGAGTAATTCCGTTCAGTGGTTTGGGCTGTAGCCTTGTCTAAAGTTTCCTATGGAAATGAACATGGAGAAAATGCATTTTGGGACCCCCCTTTTTTCTTGACCCCCGCTTGATGAATCACCCTGAAACGTTCAAGACAGAAGCTGATTGGAGTGGCCCATTAGTTTTGAAAATGTTGTGAAGATTCGTAAAACGGCGCCAAAGATATTGGCAAAAGAAAAAACGTTTTTTCAATAGAAACAAGGTCCTAACTATTACTGCCTACTGGCGACCGCAAGTAGATAATATATATATATAAATATATATATATATATATATATATGCAACACACTTCCTTGTGGAATTATATGAAAGACGCACTCGCAGGTTTCTTCGTTCCCCATACTTTATAATGTACAATTCACATCAGGGTTGAGGAGACAACTGACGCGTTTCCCTATACACGATAGATTGGGATCACTGACATAATATCGATTACCAAAATATCGACTACTTAAAATATCGTTGCTAAATTATCGACTACAATATTATCGACTCACCATACTTATTAAAGAAAATACTAAAATATCGAGTACACAATATCGTCTTTAAAAAATATCGTATATCATTATATCGAACTTATAAATATCGTTAACAAAATTATCGTCTACTCTTAAATGACTATGTAAATTACAAAATTATCGAAACCAGAAATATAGACAACCAAAATATAGAATATTTCACAATATCGACTATCTAAAAAACTATGAAGAAAATATACTTTAAGCACAACACATACATTAACATTGTAATACATAATAAAACACTTAAATAACATTAAAATTTTCGTTCAAATACATACATTTAAAAATAAACATTCCATAAACAATATGAATACATTTCACTACATAAATAATTTTCTAATTATTATACATGCATTAAACCACATTTAAAATTTTCTTTAAAGCATTTAATACTACAAATAAACAATAACTTACTACTAATAAGTTGCTAATTAGCGTTTCCCTTACATGGAAACAAACAGCCAGAAAAAAAAAAAATATATATAGGTTGACCAATGACATGCTCACATTTCAAATTAAACCAATGAAATGAAGCAACTAATTAATTGCACACTATAAAAACACTACATTTCAACATCTCTTTCACACGACAAACTGAAAAGAAGAAATAAGATGAAACTCTACTCAACTGTTTCCTGAAAGAAGATTTACAATCCAAAAGAAAATTTAACAACTACAGAAAGTAAGTTAAACTCTATTGATAAAGCAACAAATCTAGAATGCTACAGCTGAAACTATTTCTATAAATGAATTTACTACACTTGATTTAATTACATTCATATCTCCTCTATAGATACCTTCTAAACAGACAGAAATATTTTGGACATCCCCACAACTCTAATAATAATCAATGTAAGTATATTTTAAATTTTTCCTACCCACCTACAAGTATTAATTAAAAAACATATTTCTAAAACAAATTTATTCCTTATTTCTCTCCTCTACAGAAAACCACAGAACCATCCAAAACTACCTTCTACGCAATCACCTACTGGACCAAAGAAATAAGTAAGTATATAAACCTCAATCATTAAACAGCCTAAAATACGCAGCCAGAATGTGACTTTCCCCTTAAAACAGTATCACATTTAAAAAAATGTATCCAACTATTAACTAATGTTTTTCTCTTATCAACAGAAAATCTATCTCCAAGATTAAACTGAAAGCTTGAAATCAGCTAATTAACATCTTTCAACACATCAAATTAAACATTGTAAGTATATTCACTAAAATGTAAATATATTTAAAATATCTATAACATTGTTTATATTTCCAAAATATTTTTTCATCTCTCCTAGCATAATACAGAACAACATGACTGAAGGTGCAGAATTTATAACATCTCAAAAAAATAAAATGTTGTTATGTTATATGGGTTATGTATATACACAAGAAAAGCAAAGTGGTCTGAAAATGTTTTGGAAATGTAGCAAATACTACTCAAACAAATGCTATGGTAGAGCTATTACAAAAGTAACCACTGTTCTTTCTGTAAAAGAACATAATCACCCCCCCAATATAACAGAGATAGAAGTTAGAAATGCTCTTGAAAACATTAAAGAAGCAAGTACTAGCACTGATAAACCCACCACCCAAATACTCAAAGAACAATTATTAAAAATACCACACCATGCATCAGCACAATTACCCCCAATTGATTGTTTAAAAAGAACTATTGCTAGACAAAAAAAACTAACTACCAAAACACTACCTACCCCTAAAACCTTTGAGACAGTAATAATTCCCCCAGAATTAAGCATAACGCACACTAATGAACCATTTATTTTGTTTGATAACAAATCTTCTGATAAAAGAATAATTATGTTTGCTACTGCAAACAATTTAGTGAAATTACAACAATGTGACACTTGGATGATGGATGGAACTTTTAAAGTTTGTCCAAAACCATTCTACCAACTGTACACAGTGCATGGATTGTACCAACATTCTAACATTCCATTCATCTATGCCCTCTTACCAAATAAACAGCAAACAACATACATAGAAATGTTAACCAAAATTAAAGAAGAAACCAATAATTATTTCCCACAAAAAATAATTATTGATTTCGAATTAGCCATGATCAATTCAATACTAAAAAATTATCCACACACAGCAATCCAAGGTTGCTATTATCATTTTAACCAGAGTCTATGGAGACATCTGCAAAAGTCCACCCTAAGTGTACAATACGCTACAGATAACACTTTTGCCTACCAGGTTAAAAAACTAATAGCACTAGCATACGTTCCTGTAACAGATGTAGCAGAACACTATAATATTCTAATAGAAAGTCCCTATTACAAAAAGAACGAAGACAAATTAAGCCAACTCCTAGACTACTTTGAGGACACCTGGGTGGGAAGATTACATCGATCAGGACATAGAAGACAACCAAAGTTCCACATTCCTTGGTGGAATGTATACCTGTGTACCTTAAATAAACAATCCAAAACAAACATGAGTGTTGAAGGATGGCATAATGCCTTCCAAGCAACTACAAGCAGAGCGAAACCTACCCTACAAAAACTCCTGGAATCTCTACAAAAAGAACAAAGCTACCAAGAATTACGGATGCAACAATCTGTTACTCAAATAGGTCCTAAATTAACTAAACAAACCAAACAAATGTTTGATCTACTACAAAGTCAAGTAAACCTATACCCATCAACAAATGGCCTAGACTACCTATCACTAATAGCCAAAAGCATTTTATAATTAACATACACACAGCTAATAAAAGAAATTGGTCAATTCAATAAACAATTGCAATAATATATTAATACTATATTTTCCTAAATAATATATAATTGTCAGATACATTTCATTTTCATATAGAAAATATATATGTACAATTAAATATTATTTATGTAAATATAATATATATAACAATAAACTATAATAACATTTCCCACCCAAATTATAACAAAATATAACTTACCATTGATGTAGCCATACAAGATGAATTCCACCAAGCAAGACTCCTTCCATTTGTATGTCAATCCATAGTAATAATAAAAAATTTGCCCCACCAAAAATGAAAAAATGAACACATCCAATGTAAATCCATCCTCGACAAA
The DNA here is from genome assembly GCF_964204655.1 of Triturus cristatus. Taxonomy (NCBI): domain Eukaryota; kingdom Metazoa; phylum Chordata; class Amphibia; order Caudata; family Salamandridae; genus Triturus; species Triturus cristatus. Next base: position 526,130,414 of record NC_140583.1, read on the forward strand.
TCCAAAAACGTGAAACCCTCAAAACCTGAAAAATAGGTCAAAATAGTAACAAACGCTCCTGGAAATCCAGGTGAAAAAAAAGTGTGATAACTTTATTAGTTTCATTAACTAAAACACACTTTCTAAAAAAAAAAAAATAACGTCTCTCTTTCCATCATAATATCCAAACCCTAAAAAACCCGAAAAGAAGTAAAAAATCAAAAAAAACGCTCCATGAAATCCCGTAAAATGTTAAAAAGTGTGTTAACAATATTACTTAAATAAAGTAACACACACTTTAAAAAAAAAGAACGCGTCTTGGTCTTCAAAAAAACATCGATCAACATTTACCTGAAAAAAGAACAAAACATACCCACCCAGACAATCACACCCAAATACATGAAATAAATACAATTACATCATTTCAAACAACACATATTTAATCACAAAATTTACTTCTAAAACTACGTCACAACCAGTAAACAACCACACGTAACTAAATCATTACTAACACCTCAAAAACACCCAAAACATTTAACGTTATCAATCAATACACTATAAACATCCTAACTATCCTAAACATAAGTATTTAATAACACTTAGGTGGCGATCACGATCCGGTAAAAAATTCCCCCGTGCGACCCGTATCGGGTCTTTTTACCGTACGAATCGTACAAGTGCCGTACGAACTGGCAATCACGATTCGCATGGTAAAAAGTCCATACGAACCGCACTGGGAATCATTCCCCACACGTCCCCGGGTCGGAAAATGTGTCCGACACGTCCTCGGACGATTTACCTTACAAACGTGAAAAACCAAGTCCGACCTAGGAATCACGATCCATCCCGTGCGTCCGAGGTTACAACCGTATGGAAAAAACACCGTCCGCACCGAACTCTTACAGCAACCATGGAGACTTGTGCCCGCATACGCGCCCAACACTCCCCCCAGCCCCCGTACGTCCGACACGTACCCCCCGTATATGTATACCCCCACCCGTCTAGGTACACCCCAGTACGTTCCAGTCGAACCCCCACCCCAGGACGTGTCGTACCACCGTCAATGTACACCCCCCCACCCCAGTACGTGTTGTACCATCGTCCATGGACACCCCCCCACCCCTGTACGTGTCGTACCCCCCGTGTACCTACACCCCAGTACGTGCGAGCCACACCCCCACCCCAGGACGTGTCATAGCCCCGTCTACCCACACCCCAGTACGTTCCAGTCGTACCCCCACCCCAGTACGTGTCGTACCACCGTCAATGTACACCCCCCCACCCCAGTACGTGTCGTACCACCGTCCATGTACACCCCCCCACCCCTGTACGTGTCGTACCCCCGTGTACCTACACCCCAGTACGTGCGAGCCACACCCCCACCCCAGGACGTGTCATAGCCCCGTCTACCCACACCCCAGTACGTTCCAGTCGTACCCCCACCCCAGTACGTGTCGTACCCCCCGTGTACCTACACCCCAGTACGTGCGAGCCACACCCCCACCCCAGGACGTGTCATAGCCCCGTCTACCCACACCCCAGTACGTTCCAGTCGTACCCCCACCCCAGTACATGTCGTACCCCCCGTGTACCTACACCCCAGTACGTGCGAGCCACACCCCCACCCCAGGACGTGTCATAGCCCCGTCTACCCACACCCCAGTACGTTCCAGTCGTACCCCCACCCCAGTACGTGTCGTACCACCGTCAATGTACACCCCCCCACCCCAGTACGTGTCGTACCACCGTCCATGTACACCCCCCCACCCCTGTACGTGTCGTACCCCCGTGTACCTACACCCCAGTACGTGCGAGCCACACCCCCACCCCAGGACGTGTCATAGCCCCGTCTACCCACACCCCAGTACGTTCCAGTCGTACCCCCACCCCAGTACGTGTCGTACCCCCCGTGTACCTACACCCCAGTACGTGCGAGCCACACCCCCACCCCAGGACGTGTCATAGCCCCGTCTACCCACACCCCAGTACGTTCCAGTCGTACCCCCACCCCAGTACGTGTCGTACCCCCCGTGTACCTACACCCCAGTACGTGCGAGCCACACCCCCACCCCAGGACGTGTCATAGCCCCGTCTACCCACACCCCAGTACGTTCCAGTCGTACCCCCACCCCAGTACGTGTCGTACCACCGTCAATGTACACCCCCCCACCCCTGTACGTGTCGTACCCCCCGTGTACCTACACCCCAGTACGTGCGAGCCACACGCCCACCCCAGGACGTGTCATAGCCCCGTCTACCCACACCCCAGTACGTTCCAGTCGTACCCCCACCCCAGTACGTGTCGTACCCCCCGTGTACCTACACCCCAGTACGTGCGAGCCACACCCCCACCCCAGGACGTGTCATAGCCCCGTCTACCCACACCCCAGTACGTTCCAGTCGTACCCCCACCCCAGTACGTGTCGTACCACCGTCAATGTACACCCCCCCACCCCAGTACGTGTCGTACCACCGTCCATGTACACCCCCCCACCCCTGTACGTGTCGTACCCCCGTGTACCTACACCCCAGTACGTGCGAGCCACACCCCCACCCCAGGACGTGTCATAGTCCCGTCTACCCACACCCCAGTACGTTCCAGTCGTACCCCCACCCCAGTACGTGTCGTACCCCCCGTGTACCTACACCCCAGTACGTGCGAGCCACACCCCCACCCCAGGACGTGTCATAGCCCCGTCTACCCACACCCCAGTACGTTCCAGTCGTACCCCCACCCCAGTACGTGTCGTACCCCCGTGTACCTACACCCCAGTACGTGCGAGCCACACCCCCACCCCAGGACGTGTCATAGCCCCGTCTACCCACACCCCAGTACGTTCCAGTCGTACCCCCACCCCAGTACGTGTCGTACCCCCCGTGTACCTACACCCCAGTACGTGCGAGCCACACCCCCACCCCAGGACGTGTCATAGCCCCGTCTACCCACACCCCAGTACGTTCCAGTCGTACCCACACCCCAGTACGTTCCAGTCGTACCCCCACCCCAGTACGTTCCTGGCGCACCCCCAACACAACCTCCTAAGTACGGAGCGCACCCCATGCCCCAACATCACAACCGCATGTACGAGTCGTACAAAGCCACACACAAGGACATAATCGTACAACCAAATGGCCCATGTACACACCGTACACACGCTCAAAACGCACGTACACAACAAGGACAAAACAAAACAACACAACAATACACCATTCGAAAGGCACACAGCCACTAAACATGGCCAACAACCACTAAAATAACACAATCACTGACCTGCAACTGTCAAAAACAAACAGAGGCCCAATACACCACCACTCCTTATAACACACCCACCCAAAATTCAAACACTGCCACACCCACCCATGGACCAATGAAAAGGGCCCACACACACAAACCATGAGCCTTTGCAACAGACCCACTGCTGCCAGACACCACAGAACCAGACTACAAGCGACACCACATCTTACACTTGCACACCTTCACACGACCACCCTCACAAACACCCTCTCATCACATTCACACACACACACAACCATCCACACCCCCCCCCAACATCCACACCCCCCCACACCCACACCATCCCCACCCACACCCCTCACCATGCCCACTACCAAGAATCCAAAGTTCAGTCACCGAGAGTTGGAGGTCCTTGTTGATCAAATCCTCAGAGTCGAGCCACAGATCTTTGGAACATTGGTCAGAAGCACCAGCCAGGCAGCCAAAACAGCCATGTGGCAGACCATCGTCGATGCTGTGAATGCTGTTGCGGACACCAGGAGGACCAAGCAGGATTGCCAGAACAGGTGGTACGATCTGCGGAGGAGGGTCAGAGCCAAGAGACAGGAGGAACACGACCAGGCCAACGCCACCGGAGGAGGGCCCTCCCGCAGAGCCGTACAGTACCATCCCTGGGAGGAGAGGGTGATGGCCATACTGCCGGTGGAGGCAGTTGAAGGAGTAGAAGGACTCCGAGACCCGGGTGAGTACACAAACAACGCACCTCACATGGGGGGAACTGCAACCACAACCAAAATTAATAACAGGCACGCAACCACCACAAGCCATCGCATTACTCAACCACACTCCATGAGCAGGCACATGCCACTGCTGCCACCATGCCCCATGCACCCAGCTGGACAATGTCAAGTCACATGCCACAGAAGACAACAACACATGACACGGTAACCCGGATGGCGGGAGGCTGGGCACCAAGAATCACATAGTGCGACTCCAAAGCAGACAACAATGCCCTCTGCCCATATGGCCTAGGTCACAGCCAGACAAACACTGTGTCCCAACACAGGAATGACTTGCCAGCAAATGGCGGACGCCTTGCATCAACACATGGGGGTGAAGGCACTGTTTTGCACATGCCAGCAGCTAATGAACAGCCAACAGTGTGAGAGAGTGGCAGCACACACCACCACAGCAGCAGCGCACAGACACACAGCAGACAAAATGGGTGCCTGGAGATCAGAAACAAACTCACATCAACAGGCCAAGGGCCACTCAAAGATCTGCTAACAGTGTGTGCCCAGGAAGCTGGGCCAAGGTGACAGAGGGTGACACACGGAGGGAGGGAGAGGGGGACACAGAGGGAGGGAGAGAGGGACAGAGAGGGAGGGAGAGGGGGACAGAGAGGGAGGGAGACACAGGAAGATGGACAGAGGGAGGAGGCTGACACACAGAGGGAGGGAGAGGGGGACAGAGAGGGAGGGAGAGGGGGACAGAGAAGGAGGGAGACACAGGAAGATGGACAGAGGGAGGAGGCTGACACACAGAGGGAGGGAGAGGGGGACAGAGAGGGAGGGAGAGGGGGACAGAGAGGGAGGGAGACACAGGAAGATGGACACAGGGAGGAGGCTGACACACAGAGGGAGGGAGAGGGGGACAGAGAGGGAGGGAGAGGGGGACAGAGAAGGAGGGAGACACAGGGAGAGCAAATCAGTCCTTTGGTGTGTGGGAATGTCTGCTCGTCAGCAGGTGGACTGCGTGCATGTAGACAAGGGTGGCCAGTGCCAGAACCCCCCCTCTTCATCATGGCAAAACGCAGGGCCATGTCACAACCTGTACATGAGCACAAGGACAGCCACCTGCATCATATAAGTGTGTGGATCCACTCCATGTGCACATGTACAGTGCTACAAGGAAGGCGCAAATGCATAGCTCGGCACACATGCACACTCCACTGCTGACTGCAGTCACACTTGACGCAGCAAGTAAGACTGTGCCACACATAGTTAAAGGGGCCAAATTGGTGCCCAAGGGACACACACATGCACAAGTGCACTGTGAGTGGAATGCAAGACAGATCCTAATTCCAAGAGGAAATGTGCCAACTTTGTAACGGATGAAACATGGATGTTGCATGGATCCAAATTAACATTTTCTCTCTCACACACAGGTCAACGTCGTGCCGCACCCCCCAACACTGGGGGGGAACACTCACAGGACCCGGATCTGCAGGAGACCGATCCCACCGGCAGCGACCACTCTCACCACTCTGCGGACGACCCCGACCGACCTGGCCCCTCTGGTGTCCAACCACCTGCAGCACCTGCGTCAGGTACAACCGTGCCAACCACCACCCCCACTCCTGCCACATCCCAGGAGACACCCAGGATCCCTGCCCCAACACCACAATGCAGCCAGGCTCGCCAGGAGGGACACGGTGTCCCGGGCACGCAGGAGGAGGCAGGCGACAACGCCAATGCCACCCCTCAGGGGTCCCGGAGACCCGATGTGCCCACAAGTGCAGGCCAGACGCAAGTGGGCAGGGGTGGTGGGAGTGGAGGACGGCGGAGGCGCGAGCCTGACCAGTTGGCTGGGGATCCGGTATTTTCCCATGTCCGTAACATCCTGGACTCATACCGGCAGGACACCACGGGCATGGCCCAGGTTGTGTCTGTCCTCGAGGGGATCAAGGTCCAGCAGGCCCAGCAACATGCGGAGCTAATAGCCTGTCTACAGCTACACCAACGGAGGATGGAGGACAGACAGGCTGAGCAAGTGACGGCGTCCCAGGGGATTCACGCTGAACTCCGTCGGATGGCCGACACCATGGCCGACCCTCCCTGTGCCAGAAGGCGGAGAACATCACCACCCACAGGGAGGGATCATGAGGAGGAGGAGGAAACATCCGACGGAGCATCCCAGACGTCGTCACGGCCTGCTGCTGAGGTTCCCCGCAGGAAGCCGGGTCGTCCACGGAAAGGACCGTGAGGGTGGCTGCTACATCACCATCTCCCAGGACACCTGGCCTGGCACCTGGCCCACTGGAGCAACAGCATCACAGCATCAAGAGACATTCTCTGCCACATGGCCCTGCTGGTCACTGGCTGACCAATGTTGACAAAGACTGTGGCATGGACTCTGAGGAATTCCAATGGCAAGGACACCAACTCCCCTACTGAACTTTGGATTCCCTAATCCCGGAAAGCCCCTCACTTTGTCCCCCCCCCCCCCAATAATAAATCACACTATTAAGAGTAGATGCCTGCTGGTAGCATTATTACCTAACATGTGTCTTGTACAGTCTAAACATGCCTGAGTCATCTGTTCACTTCAACCATCCACACCCTGGGGCCTGAGTCTGGCACAGGACACATGGGTCACAGTTTTTTAGGCAAGACAGACATGGAGCACCATACACACCCGTGATGGTCAGAACCAGCTGAGGGGGTGGCCGAACAACCGTGCTGACAGACACATTGAGTACAGCAACAGTCATGCGCAGAGGTCAGGGATCCTGGCCCGTGTCCTGGGGGGCACCCAGGTATGTGTAGACAGGTGGCAGAACCATGTCCTGCAAGCTTGAGTCCGGTGGATGCAGAGAATGGGGTCATGGACAACGTTGGATGCATGGGGATGGCACATGTCACAATACCCACACAGTCATGGACATCATGCCCAATACACAGTCTCAGCACACACACACAGCTTGCATCTTGCCACTCGACACATTGACACATAGCCACAATCAGGGAATACCATGCCAGACATGCAGGATGCACCGTGCCAACACACCAGCATTGACTGAGAAGAGGCACCTTGGAGGCATAGGGACACCTTTAATAGTCATGTTTTTGGGATTGCAGAGGCAACTTGAAGTACACATGAACACATCATGTGGAGTAACATGTGGCTCCAACACTGGCACCCCCCTTCTGCCGCACAAATGCGTGATAGCCATGGAACTGGCACACAAGTGTCGGCTAACAGCTAAATACCCACAGCTGCTCACGGAGAGACTGCCATACACCATACATCCGCTGATGTGGAAGTCCCACACCATGTCAAGACAATGTTAACCGTATGTGTCCGAGGGCAGTGTCACACACATTGATGCCTTCATCACAATCCACTATCCCATCACTGATGACTGACAACCAGGCAGGCCATCTATTCAGGTGTACCCAGCTGCATGTCGTGTCCCATGGGGATGCCACATGTCTGCAGAGGAACCAAACCCCGACCGGGGCAGTGTGCACACATCGTGAACAACTGCCACACCCAATACACCCCAGATGCATCCCTTACCCCATGGAGACTTCCAAACGTGTCCGTGCCTGTAACGCTGAGTCAGCCCACGATGTCATGTCCATGAGGAATAGCAGTGCCACAACAATGCAACCAGCAAACGGCATGCGCAGGTACCTGGGGAAGAGAGACACACAAGAAGTCAGCCACAAAAAGCACAGCCACTTGCATGTGCATGTACTCGACACATGTATGGATGACAACATGCTAGGTCACAATTATGACTGGGGAAATACTACCATCACTGCCACCATCACTCCAGTGACACACCCACACACACCTCTGACACACGTGCCATACATGCAGGTGGAGACACACATCACAACGCATGCCACACGGGGACCAATGCGTGCACACTCAGACCCTGGTACTCACCACTAAGCAAAGAAGTCGCGTATGAGCCGAGTCCGGATGTCCTCTTGCGGCTCCACATCCTCCACATCACTAGCCCCATTGCCAAGCCCTTCGTCCTCCACGGGTGGATGGTCCTCGTCATGTTGATTCAGGATGAGTGGCACAGCTCTTTCAACTGCCATGTTGTGCAGCATGCAGCAGACCATGAAGATCTTGCAAACCTTTGCCGGGGCATATGGGAGTGCGCCGCCGGTCTTGTGGAGGCACCGGAATCGGCTCTTCAGCATGCCAAACGTCCTCTCTATCACTCACCTTGTCCGGCCATGGGCGGTGTTGTAGCGGAGCTGGGCCGGCGTGATGGGGTTGCGGAGAGGTGTCAGCAGCCAAGGCATGTTGGGATAGCCAGCGTCCCCTAAATGGAAAGCACATGGATATCGTTAGAACTGGCGAAGCGGTAGTGCTGCTCGGCCAAACAGAATACAGGACAGACAGACTGTACCCACCAACAACACATGCCCGTTCGTTGCGCAGCTGCATCATCATATCAGGCATCCCGCTACGCCTCATGATGTAGGCATCGTGTGCTGATCCTGGGAAACGAGCACAGACATGTGAAATCACCATGTTGGACAGACACACCACAAGGGCATTGATGGAGTGGTAGTGCTTCCGATTGCGGTACGCCACCTCCCGTGCGTGTGGTGGTACCAAACCTACATGTGTCCCATCTATGGACCCAATGACATGGGGCATCCCTCCCAGGGCATAGAAACCACGCTTGACCTCAGTCATCTGTTCAGGGGTTGGGAACTTGATGAAGTCATCCAGGTGAATCAACATGGCCTCCAAGAAATCATGCAGCACACCGCTGAACATGCTCTGGGACATGCCACCAACATGAGCTATGGTATTTTGGAAGGTACCCGTGGCAAGGAAATGTAGGGCAGCCATTACCTTCAGCTGGGGTGTCAGTGCCGTAGGATACCTGTGCTGCGGTTGCAGGTGTGGTGCCAGTCTCGCCGTCAGCTCCAGAATCAACGGTTGGGTGAAGCGGTAGAGCCGGATCCTGTCATTCTCCTGCATGGTGGCCAAGTCTGGAATTCTTCGGGCAACAGGTGGCGCTCTGCAGTAATTTGGAAGTGACAGGGAAGAGTGAGTGCACTACGAGAACAACTCATGTCTACTGAGCACATGTAAATCTGGCAATACACACATGCCACATAGGGAGTCAGGCATGTGCTACATGCCCAGGACACGTATGGATGCAAGGTGACACTCCTTCCAAGACCCAGCTACACACGGTGATTGAGAACCTCCCCATGCCACGCCATGGAAATAGCTGTGTCCCAGTGCAAGTGCACTGCCCGACACAAGACAGGAGTGACATACACCCACACATCAGCAGAAGTGTGATGCCGATTGCAGAGACTGGCAGCGGAACACTTGAGCCACAGGTCACATGACATTACACTAGTCCAGCCCACACACCTTGCCATGAAGGTGCACATGTCATGACTCACCACACATTCCTTGTGAGTTTGCTGACATGGCCTTGTCACGCTACTCCGTGTCCCTTGCATACATGTGCACCTCACATCCGATAACACATGTGGCATGGTGTTGGGAACAGTGTGCAATGACAATCTACACACAGCCACATGTTGGTTGCTGCAACGGCTGCAGATTTTGAGGGTGCTACAACCTCAACCTGATGTAAATCCCGGACACATATATGGCATAGTCACATTGTGCACTGTGGGTAGTGACAAGTCATGTGTCATGACCCCTGTACCGGGCATCATGGGACACTTCCGTGTGTTGGTGTCCGTGCCATGCCAGTGACGCTCACCCCAAGTGCGCAGTCCCACATGCACACATGTCAAAGGAGTCAAGGGCATGCCTGGCACACATTGCACCCTCACACAGTACACATGTACACATCTCATCATACATCTGGTGCCTTCTCCACTCAGGAGGCATGTTCCACATCACAGCCTGTGACACCTGTGCCCCACACATGTAGTAATGCACAGACGATGCCTTGATGTCCATTCCTGGACAAGTATGTCCATCCATGGACAAGTATGTCCGCCCTATTCCTACATGTGTGTCGCCTATCACCACAGTGATGTGTAAAATCCGCCGTACTGCTGCTGAGAGGGCCTGTGCATGTTCCCAAATCACTGTGGGAGTGCTGCCGTATGTGTACCCATCGTGATGGCGAGCGTAGATGCGAGTGTACGGTCCGTACCACTACGGGTACGCATACGCGTGCAGACCCATAGTGATGGAGAGCGTAGATGCGAGTGTACGGTCCGTACCACTACGGGTACGCATACGCGTGCAGACCCATAGTGATAGTGAGCGTAGATGTGAGTGTACGGTCCGTACCACTACGAGTACGCATACGCGTGCAGACCCATAGTGATAGTGAGCGTAGATGCGTGTGTACGGCCCTATCACTATGGGTCTGCACGCGTATGCGTACCCGTAGTGGTACGGACCGTACACTCACATCTACGCTCACTATCACTATGGGTCTGCACGCGTATGCGTACCCGTAGTGGTACGGACCGTACACTCACATCTACGCTCACTATCACTATGGGTCTGCACGCGTATGCGTACCCGTAGTGGTACGGACCGTACACTCACATCTACGCTCACTATCACTATGGGTCTGCACGCGTATGCGTACCCGTAGTGGTACGGACCGTACACTCGCATCTACGCTCACTATCACTATGGGTCTGCACGCGTATGCGTACCCGTAGTGGTACGGACCGTACACTCGCATCTACGCTCACTATCACTATGGGTCTGCACGCGTATGCGTACCCGTAGTGGTACGGACCGTACACTCGCATCTACGCTCACTATCACTATGGGTCTGCACGCGTATGCGTACCCGTAGTGGTACGGACCGTACACTCGCATCTACGCTCACTATCACTATGGGTCTGCACGCGTATGCGTACCCGTAGTGGTACGGACCGTACACTCACATCTACGCTCACTATCACTACGAGTACGCATACGCGTGCAGACCCATAGTGATAGAGAGCGTAGATGCGAGTGTACGGTCCGTACCACTACGGGTACGCATACGCGTGCAGACCCATAGTGATAGTGAGCGTAGATGCGTGTGTACGGTCCGTGCCACTACGGGTACGCATACGCATGCAGACCCATAGTGATGGAGAGCGTAGATGCGAGTGTACGGTCCGTACCACTACGGGTACGCATACGCATGCAGACCCATAGTGATAGTGAGCGTAGATGTGAGTGTACGGTCCGTACCACTACGGGTACGCATACGCGTGCAGACCCATAGTGATGGAGAGCGTAGGCATGCATGTACGGGCCGTTGCCATGCATTTGGGGTGCCCTAGGGCCCCCACACGCACCGTACCTGTGTGTGATGCTCCAAATTACATAGGGGACAAGTATTAAGGCCTACATGCATGCTGGTTGTCATGGAGACCAAGTTCAAAATTCGAAATTGTTCTGGAAGGTGCACAGCAGAAGTCAGTTGGAATTTGTCTACTTTGTTGCAATGTGTTTGTGGGGCTGACATCATGCAGGAGAATGAAACCGATAGAGAACCCACAGACTGCTAGGTTTGAAGGGATTGGTGGAAACATAGGATGCAAATGTGAGTGACCAATCACTCTGTACTCCTGTGCATGAGACTGGGCAGAAGGGCACATATAAGGCAGCCAGGTCCCATGAGGGAGTACTTGCCTGCACATCTTTGCATTTGTCGACCAAGCTGCTGCTACTGATTCCCTGGAACCATGTCAAGGGCTGTGGAGAGGACACAGCCATTCACCCTGGAGGAGAACATGGCTCTGCTGGATGTGATCCTCCCACAGTACTCCATGCTGTATGGGCGACCAGGGTATCAGGTGAGTGCATAGGCCACTGCCACAGACTGTCCCTATGTTGTGACTGTGACTTCTGCCATTGTGGCCAGGTGTAACACACATGCCATGTACTGTCGGGGGGGTTGCAGGGGGGGGTGCCTGATGTCTCCCAGCAGTGCCCTGAGACAGGAGGGGTGGGGGCCTATCACTCACAGCAGTGCCCTGAGACAGGAGGGGTGGGGGCCTATCACTCACAGCAGTGCCCTGAGACAGGAGGGGTGGGTGTGATGCACAGTGTGAGCCTTGATCATTGATTGTGACATTGCCATCATTCCACCTGTGTACCCACTGTGGCACGTAGTGCTTTTTCCCTCACCAGGGGATGATGTCCCTATGACAAAGGTGCAATGCGTTGGCTGCATGACATGCCTTGTTGTAACCAGCTAATTTGTACCCATATGTCTCTCTGTGACATGTGGCTGGTGTATTGATGTGGTGTCACTTGTTCCTCCTCACAGGTAGGCGCCACTGCCAAGGAGCAGATCTGGCTGACCGCCGTCAGTGCCGTGAGGGGTGTGGATGGTCGGAGGCGGAGCCTGCCCCAGGTGAGGAAACTCTGGCAGGATATCCGGTGCTGGACGCAGAGGATTGCACGGCTCCTGCTGGGGGACTCACCTGAGAGCCACAAGAACCGCGGCCGCCGCCGTCTGAGCCACCTCCACAGGCGTGTGCTGCCGGTGGTCTTTCCAGACCTGGAGAGGCGCTTACAGGCGATGCAGCAGCCGGAAGGGGGTAGGTACATGTGTGTTTGTTGTGTGTCACCGGCATTTGTAAGGGCACAGTAGCATGAATTCACTGGCAGGGTTTAAAGGTGCTGTGCAGATCCTGTTTGCCCCAGTATAGCGCTGTGCCCCTGCCACACTTCCCCTCCTTGCAATGTGTTCCCTGGTCTGTGTGTAGTCACTCCTTCACAGGGTAATGTAGGCTGGCGCTTTGTCCACGGGAACAATGACTGTAGCATCATGTGTGGGGGTGGTGTGTAACAGGTTGTGGGACCTTGCCTGTGCACTGTCAAGTTCACTGCATGTGGGTTCCATGTCAGTTGGCACTGATGCTGACTCCAGACATGGGAGTTGGTCTCTCATGTGTCATGCCTTACAGCGCGCATGTCCCATGTAGTGGCCTGTGCCATGATGTGCATGAGTGTGCGATACACATGGTGCAGGGATGGTGACGTGTGTTGCAGTCATTACCATTCAGTAGCATGTAGTTGCGTGCCCACTACTGTCCCCTGGGGCACCTTTTCCTCAGTGGTGTATGTGTCATCATAAACGTGGCCACTGTCAGTGTCTACAGCGTAAGTTGTGCTCTGTGCCATTATCCCCTGTCACCATGTATTTAGACGTGCTATTTTGTACAGGTGTCCACTGTGCAGCCTGACCTGATTGTCCTTCTTCATACTCACAGTTGCCAGTGCCTGTGTGTCTTGTTATACTCATCTGAGGATGGGCACTGGTACCTCATTATTTGTACAGGCGCACCTTGGCTGTTTGGCGTCCAATCTTGCTTTTTGCCTGCCCCTGTGTGTATCACCCAGACTATGAGATGTTGGTGCCACCTGTGTCTCAACAATTTGCCTCGTGTAGGGTCTTGTTTGGGCGGGCAATGCCTATGTGTTAAATCCTGATTACCACTTGCTGGGTCTGGGCAGTGTGTGATGTGTCTGGACACACACGCAATGTGCAGTGACCGAGTCATGTTGTGCATGTTTTCAGCATTACCTATGCAGCATGTGTCTCAAGTTCATGGATATGGTCCCTGGTCATCGGTATTTTCGCCAACGCTGTGTGGTGCAGATGCAGTGCTGGATTGTCCCCAGGGCCTGGGTGCTATGTCAGACTCCTTTTCCTGTGTTTAGCTATTGTCTCATGCTCTCCATGGTATTTCAGTGGCATGGTGGCTCAACCAACTGTGTGTTTCATGCCCTACATCGGTACCCTGTTCAGTAGATGTTAGGGATCTTCCTTTTCAGGCCATGCAATGTTACCTATGTAGATTGGACTCATGTGACAGATGTGTACAGGTGTCTGATTATTTTCTGTCTCTCCACCCTGCCCACAGCATCGTCGGGGGACACAGAGGGAGACATGGACACAGACCAGGCGGAGGGACCGAGCACCAGTGCCAGCCGTGACATCGGGTCTGGCACATCGAGTGGGACAGAGGCGGAGGAGAGTGTGGCCGAGGACCTGTCGACTGGCACATCAGACTACGAAGCTGACAGGTCCGGGGACGATGTCTCCGAGTGGGCGGAGGCTGCACCAGCAGCTGACAGCGGAACACCTCGCACCGCCCCCTCAGTTTCCACCAGCCGCCTCCCACTTGCTCGTGTCCCTTCCCAGCGTGCCCGGTCACAGCATGTCTCCTTCCTGCCAGGCACCGCACCCCCTGCCCCTGTCTCCACTGCTGCCGCCAATGCAGAGTCTGTGGACATCCAGCGGCAACTGCAGGTTGGTCAGGCTGCGATCCTTAATGTCCTCCATGCCCACGGCAAAACCCTCACCAACATCGAGGCTTTCTTGGAGGGCATTCATTCATCGCAGGCTGACCAACGCAACTTGCTGAGGTCCATCGACTCCACACTGACTGCAGCAGTGGCTCTCCTGCAGCGCGACCTCCCCCCACCTACCCCTGCCACATCCACACTTCCCACTCCCATGCCTGTCACACGTACACCCAGACGTCGGCATGCACCCACATCAACGGACACGGGCACCACACCAGCAGGGAAGGTCCACCGCACTCCTCCTGACACGCACACACAGGGTGAGGTAGGCACACCCACTGGGTCGGGGGGCAAACGTGTGACACGCAGCCATAGTGGGAGTCCGCATTCCACCCAGTCCACTCCCTCCAAATCCCCTCCCCTCAGCTCTCCTGGCCACATCTCCCCCAAGGACTCCTTCATGGCCGCTCTGTCCCTGAGCCCCACAGTTACACCACCACGCAAGCGGTCAAGGAGGTCCCCGGTCAGGGTGGTTGAGTCTCCCCCCCTGTCTCCACCCTCCCCCGGTGGCGCTGCGACCCATCCCTCTGACCCCCCACCCTCCTTGGGGCCTGAGGTCCCTTCGGGTGCAGGGGACTCCCTGGAGGACCTTGCAAAGGTGTGTAGTGCCATCCTGGCCTCCGCCTTTGGCACTGACCCACCCCCTGTGGTGGAGTCCTCCATCCCTGCACCCACAACGCCGCCCCTTTGCCCTGATGTCCCTGCGGTGCCTGTTGCTTCCCCCCCCCTGATGCCCTCACCAGTGTGGAAGACGATGCCATTTGACTGTGCAGGCAAGGTAGGGGACATGCATCCCACTGTGTCCCCCATCCAGCTGAGAATCATTGACTGCCCTATGGGCTTTGTGAAGATTGAACTGCCTGCGATCCACGGACATTGTGCTCATGCTGAATTAAGCTTAATTTTGTTTTCATTATCACACTACTGCTATGCTGGTATTGGTGTTGGTGGGGCTGCTACATGGTTTTGGGTGGTGTGTAAGGGTTTGGGTGTGTGGGATATGTAGTAGTGTACTGCTCATTGGTGGGACCCTGTGATCTGTGTGCCATCACAAGGTGTTGGCTAACTTTCTTTGTTCATGTAAGCAGTTACTGCATGGTGCACTTGTCCCAGGGTGTATTCCTTCCTCTGTGTACCCAGCTTTCTTCCCTGCAGGGTGTTCCCAATGTTTAGCGCAGAGCTGTGTCTACATGAGCTGTGTGTGTGACGGAGCCCTTCTACTTTGGCCATGCATGCAGGGCCATGTCTCCACCTGCAACAATCGTGGCATCCTTGGTGATCACTGTACTTGTGTGTGGAATCTGTTGACATGAGTTCATGGGGACATGTTCCCTTGTAGCCAGTATGCATGTGGATGATTCTGGCCTCACACACATGTGTTACACCCCTCCTGTCTCAGGGCACTGCTGCGAGTGATGGGCACCCACCCCTCCTGTGTCAGGGCACTGCTGGGAGGACTCTGCACACACCCCTCCTGTCTCAGGGCACTGCTGGGAGTGATAGGCACCCACCCCTCCTGTCTCAGGGCACTGCTGGGAGGACTCTGCACCCACCCCTCCTGTCTCAGGGCACTGCTGGGAGGACTCCACACCCACCCCTCCTGTGTCAGGGCACTGCTGGGAGGACTCCACACCCACCCCTCCTGTCTCAGGGCACTGCTGGGAGGACTCTGCACCCACCCCTCCTGTCTCAGGGCACTGCTGGGAGGACTCCACACCCACCCCTCCTGTGTCAGGGCACTGCTGGGAGGACTCCACACCCACCCCTCCTGTCTCAGGGCACTGCTGGGAGTGATAGGCACCCACCCCTCCTGTCTTAGGGCACTGCTGGGAGGACTCCACACCCACCCCTCCTGTCTCAGGGCACTGCTGGGTGGACTCTGCACACACACCTCAGATTTCAGGATATGTGCGCTTTGCACATACACGGTGGGGGTACGCTCAATGCATTCGAGGTGAGGGTACGAGTCTACTGACACTGGTGTGGTGGGGGTACGCTCCGTACGTCCGCGGGTGTGGGTACGGGTCGTACTTACACTGTTGGCATGGGGGGTACGCTCCTTGCATTTGCGGGTGGGGGTACGGGTCGTACTTACACTGTTGGGCTGGGGGGTACGCTCCTTGCATTCGTGGGTGGGGGTTCGAGTCGTACTTACAATGTTGGCATGGGGGTACGCTCCATGCATACGCGGGTGAGGGTACGGGTCGAACTTACACTGTTGGGGTGGGGGTACGCTCCTTGCATTCGCGGGTGGGGGTACGGGTCGTACTTACACTGTTGGGCTGGGGGGTACGCTCCTTGCATTTGCGGGTGGGGGTACGGGTCGTACTTACACTGTTGGGCTGGGGGGTACGCTCCTTGCATTCGTGGGTGGGGGTTCGAGTCGTACTTACACTGTTGGCATGGGGGGTACGCTCCATGCATACGCGGGTGAGGGTACGGGTCGAACTTACACTGTTGGGGTGGGGGTACGCTCCGTACGTCCGCGGGTGGGGGTACGGGTCGTACTGACACTGTTGGCATGGGGGGTACGCTCCTTGCATACGCGGGTGGGGGTACGGGTCGTACTTACACTGTTGGGCTGGGGGGTACGCTCCTTGCATTCGCGGGTGGGGGTACGGGTCGTACTTACACTGTTGGGCTGGGGGGTACGCGCCTTGCATTCGCGGGTGGGGGTACGGGTCGTACTTACACTGTTGGGCTGGGGGGTACGCTCCTTGCATTCGTGGGTGGGGGTTCGAGTCGTACTTACAATGTTGGCATGGGGGGTACGCTCCATGCATACGCGGGTGAGGGTACGGGTCGAACTTACACTGTTGGGGTGGGGGTACGCTCCGTATGTCCGCGGGTGGGGGTACGGGTCATACTGACACTGTTGGCATGGGGGGTACGCTCCTTGCATACGCGGGTGGGGGTACGGGTCGTACTTACACTGTTGGGCTGGGGGGTACGCTCCTTGCATTCGCGGGTGGGGGTACGGGTCGTACTTACACTGTTGGGCTGGGGGGTACGCTCCTTGCATTCGCGGGTGGGGGTACGGGTCGTACTTACACTGTTGGGCTGGGGGGTACGCTCCTTGCATTCGCGGGTGGGGGTACGGGTCGTACTTACACTGTTGGGCTGGGGGGTACGCTCCTTGCATTTGCGGGTGGGGGTACGGGTCGTACTTACACTGTTGGGCTGGGGGGTACGCTCCTTGCATTCGTGGGTGGGGGTTCGAGTCGTACTTACACTGTTGGCATGGGGGTACGCTCCATGCATACGCGGGTGAGGCTACGGGTCGAACTTACACTGTTGGGGTGGGGGTACGCTCCGTACGTCCGCGGGTGGGGGTACGGGTCGTACTTGCACTGTTGGGCTGGGGGGTACGCTCCTTGCATACGGGGTGGGGGTAGGGTCCGTACATATCCGTCCCCGCGCTATGTGATGTTTGTGCGGCCCGTACCCAGGCCTTTGCCACGTGGGTGCGATCCGTCCCGCCATTGTTGGGGTGACGTGTGTGGGCGTGGTCCGACTCGTACCCACGCTCTTCAGGCGTGGGTACGGGACGTACCTGTCTGGTTGTGTTGCCGGTTCGCGTGGTGACGGACTTCTGTTGTGGCGGTCGCTGGCTTATCAGGACACGCCCCCACCCCCTCGTGGTGACCAGGGCATGGGAGTCAGGTATGTCCAGGCCATGTGTGGTGTGTAACTTATGTGGTTGTTTTGTGGCCTGCCCTGGTCGTGCCACCCCCACCCCACCCCACTTTCCCCCCTCCCTTAGTTATTCTGACCTTCTGCGGCGTCTGCGTCGTAACCTGTCGAGGAGGTGTACTGCTATGAGGGCAGGGATGACTCGTAGGTTCGGGTCCATGTCTGTCCGTCGCGTACTGGTACTCCTTGCTCGCGTCGTCCTGTCGCGTACGGGTCCTCCTTGATCGCGTCGTCCTGTCGCGTACGGGTCCTCCTTGGTGGCGTCGTCCTGTGTGTCCGTCACGTACTGGTCCTCCTTGTTCGCGGCGTCGTCTGTCCGTCGCGTACTGGTGGTCCTTGTTCGCGTCGTCCTGATTTCCCGGCAGTTTTTGGCTGCCGCAAAATATTCACCGTGCGGGGTGACGTCGGTGCGAATCGTGATTCCTGGGTCGTGAATGGCTGGCTGCGAGCGTCCCGACGTCAGGTCGGCGCTTTCCCGGATCGCATTGGTAGGTGTTTTTTGTTCGGTCGGGCTTTTTTACGAATCGTACGGTAATGGTGTACCCGTGCGAATCGTAATTCCTTGTTTGTAAAAATTGACGACCGGGTACGCGTCGGGCGGAGATTATGCTCCGTCCGACGGTTCGTACCCGGTTTTTGCCGGATCGTGATCGGCACCTTAATACTTAAAACACCCCTTACCTTGCTCAACGCGACGCAGCTTCCGACCGCGAGCTTCCTCAGTCCAAAATGACCCAAAATAACATGAAGCGGTTACAAAATAATCCCATTCAAATGAAAATCCCTACTTAAATCAGTATAAATACATTAAAACAATAAAAAACTTCATTATAATCATATATAAAAACAACATAAATTTATCTAAATTCTTAAAAATTATTTTCTAATAAACAATACCTTTAAAAATTATTTTCATAATAATTAAAAATACATTATTATTATGATTATAATACAGTAATATTTTTTTCACAACTGTACAAACTATAATAAAATGTTTGTTATTATTTACATTTTTATTTCAAAACGTACATGTACAAACAAAACTTTTTCATACAATAATAAAATATAAAAATTAATAATATTAACATTTCCTACAATAATATTATTAATCATCATTAAAAATACATAGCATAAAAATATACTATTTGTCATGAACTAATTATGTACAACAACAAAATAAAAATGACACAATATTCTTCAGAAATTACATATGCAATGATTATTTTTATGTATATAGCCAACAAACACATTATTATACGAATACTGTAAGAATATGTTTATTTACAAACAATGTAAAAAAGTAATAAATGTTATGTATTTATTTTTGTAATTATCAATACTTCTGTTATCAAATGTGATGATATCAAGATTTTTTTTCCTTAAAACATTGCAAAAATACACAAATGTATGCATATTTGCTGTATCTCTACTAATGTATACTTCATTCTGTAAATAAAAAAATCAATAATCTCTCTACTTTCTTCAACAAAAATAAAGCTTATATAAAAATATAAAATGTGTCATTGGATTTCATAATTTATTACTATCACATATATAATTTAGCTAATTTAATGGTTTAAAAATGTAAATAATCACATTTTTTCCAACATTAAATCCAAAAACATACTTCATTAACACAATACATATACATTCTGCACACTAACCCTATACAAATTACTATTCCCATTTCACCTATATTAAAGTCAGAAAAAGTGCTGGACACTAACCCTATATAATTTACTATTCCCACTCCAGTTCACATAAAGTCAGGAAAGGTGCTGGACAGTAACCCTATATAATTTACTATTCCCACTCCAGTTAACAAAAAGTCAGGAAAGGTGCAGGACACTAACCCTATATAATTTACTATTCCCACTCCAGTTAACATAAAGTCAGTGAAAGTTCTGGACAGTAACCCTAAATAATTTACTATTCCCACTCCAGTTAACATAAAGTCAGGAAAGGTGCTGGACAGTAACCCTATATAATTTACTATTCCCACTCCAGTTAACATAAAGTCAGGAAAGGTGCTGGACACTAACCCTATATAATTTACTATTCCCACTCCAGTTAACATAAAGTCAGGAAAGGTGCTGGATAGTAACCCTATATAATTTACTATACCCACTCCAGTTAACATAAAGTCAGGAAAGGTGCTGGACAGTAACCCTATATAATTTACTATTCCCACTCCAGTTAACATAAAGTCAGGAAAGGTGCTGGACACTAACCCTATATAATTTACTATTCCCACTCCAGTTAACATAAAGTCAGGAAAGGTGCTGGATAGTAACCCTTTATAATTTACTATTCCCACTCCAGTTAACATAAAGTCAGAAAAGGTGCAGGACAGTAACCCTATATAATTAACTATTCCCACTCCAGTTAACATAAAGTCAGTGAAAGTTCTGGACAGTAGCCCTAAATAATTTACTATTCCCACTCCACTTAACATAAAGTCAAGGAAGATGCTGGACAGTAACCCTGTATAATTTACTATTCCCACTCCAGTTAACATAAACTCAGGGAAAATGCTGGACAGTAACCCTATTTAATTTACTATTCCCACTCCAGTTAACATAAACTCAAGGAAGGTGCTGGCCAGTAACCCTATCTAATTTACTATTCCCACTCAAGTTAACAGAAAGTCAGAGAAGATGCTGGACACTAACCCTATATAATTTACTATTCCCACTCCAGTTAAGATAAAGTCAGGGAAAGTGCTGGACAGTAAACCTATATAATTAACTATTCCCACTTCAGTTAACATCAATTCAGAGAAGGTGCTGGACAGTAACCCTATATAATTTACTATTCCCTCTCCAGTTAACATAAACTCAAGAAAGGTGCTGGCCAGTAACCCTATATAATTTACTATTCCCACTCCAGTTAACATAAAGTCAAGGAAGGTGCTGGACAGTAACCCTATATAATTTACTATTCCCACTCCAGTTAACATGAAGTCAGGGAAGATGCTGGACACTAACCGTATATAATTTACTATTCCCACTCCATTTAACATAAATTCAGAGAACGTGCTGGACAGTAACCCTATATAATTTACTATCCCCACTCCAGTTAAAATAAAGTCAATGAAGCTGCTGGACAGTAACCCTATATAATTTACTATTCCCACTCCAGTTAACATAAACTGAGGGTAGGTGCTGGACACTAACCCAATAAAATGTAATATTCCCGCTCCAGAAAGATAAAACTGAGAGAAGGTGCTGCTTATAACATCACTTAAAATATTAAAAATCTACATTTATTAACTTTGAGATATCATTTAAAAACTATTACATTTTACAATACTATAGTTACAACAATACCCACCCCTATCCCATATTAACCCTAATTCCATAAAAATGTACAGTATATTTTCCATAAAATTTGCAAATATACAATTATTTTATTATAATTTTCTTTTAAAATTTTAAATTTCACAATATTTAATAATAAATTGAATTGTTTTATGATCTATTTGTACACTATTATTTTTTACAATTACTCCCCAACCTTCTCCCCTAATATACCCACATCCCACCCATAAATACAACATCAATATTGAAATTTTTATTTCCAAATAAAATTATATATTTTGAATTTTTAATTAAATTTTCACAAATTTAAATTATTGCCAATTATATATTTACTTATTAATCTATAAATTTGTAATAATTATTAAAATACAATCCACACACTTACACCCTATAAACTCAACTTCCCAACCATGAAACCAATAATTAATTTCGAAATTAATTAGATTTTTTTTTTACAATTTTCAAAATTAAATTAAAAATTTTAAATGTCTAATTCTTAAAAATTAATATTTATAACTTATTATCAAATCTTACAGTAATATTTTTAATACACTCCCCACCCTTATACACTAATAACTCTACATCCCACTCATAAAACAAAAATAAAATTTCATTATAATTTTAAATTATTAATTTCGAATTTACATTAAAATTTTGAAATTTCGAATTCTAAAATATTTAATATTTTTACATTATTATCTGATTTTACAATAACATTTTTAAAACACTCCCCACCCTTCTCCCCTAATAACCCAACATCCCGCTCCTAAAAAATATATATAATTTCTTTATTATTTTCTAAATTATAAATATTTAATTTAAAAATTTCATTACAATTTACTATTCATAATTATTTATTATTTATTATTTTTAAATTATTATCTGATTTTACACTAATATTTTTAAAACACTCCCCACCCTTATCCCCTAATAACCCAACATCCCGCTCCTAAAACATATCATACAATAAATTTCTTAACACTATTAATTATATTTTAAAAATTAAGAAAGTATTTATACATATAATTAAACAATTTACTCATTCAATATACACTAAATAGACATTTTAAACAATATATATATTATATTTCGATATTTCTAACAAAACTAATCAATCGATATTATCTACAAACGATATTACTACATCGATATTTCATACTTCGACATTTTACTAAACACAAAAAAAACGATATTACTTACCTCGATATTCTACACTTCGATATTAATGTTATCTCGATATTTTAACTTCGATATTCTTGTTGTTCGATATTATTTTTTCGATATTATGTCTATTTACCGATAGATTGATCACGGTTCAAACAGGTTTCATTTGATACAACCAATAAAAACAAGTTTGCAGAGTCATGTGACTCGTAACAATGATCAGTATGTACACAATGTGTTCTGGGAGATGTCGGTTTGTTTAAACTTTCCCTTTCATATTTTTTTGTGTATTTATTTAAAAGTGAGGTTTCTCTAAATTCATTTTTTTATTTTTATATATTTTTATGTTTTATTTAGTGACAGTGCCCAATTAATTATAGTGTTAGTGACTATACCCGTATACATTCTACCTTCCCGCTTCAATTTTTATATATTTATCTCACAACCCCCCGGAAACATGGTTGATTTTATTTCACTCCACTCCTTACTTTAACGTGATTTCGGGACTTATATTGAGACATTTTAATGCTTGTTTTATTGGGAACCCGGTTACTCTGTTGCCCAATTCCTATTTGCAATATATTTTCTATTAACCTGGTGAAACTCACGTGCACGTGGTTATTGACGTATTAAGCTTTACACCTATGCCTTATGACCTAGGTGCCGATCACGAACCTGCAAAAACCGGGTACGAACCGTCGGACGGAGCACAATCTCCGCCCGACGCGTACCCGGTCGTCAATTTTCACAAACAAGGAATTACGATTCGCACGGGTACACCATTACCGTACGAATCGTAAAAAAGCCCGACCGAACAAAAAAACACCTACCAATGCGATCCGGGAAAGCGCCGACCTGACGTCGGGACGCTCGCAGCCAGCCATTCACGACCCAGGAATCACGATTCGCACCGACGTCACCCCGCACGGTGAATATTTTGCGGCAGCCAAAAACTGCCGGGAAATCAGGACGACGCGAACAAGGACCACCAGTACGCGACGGACAGACGACGACGCGAACAAGGAGGACCAGTACGTGACGGACACACAGGACGACGCCACCAAGGAGGACCCGTACGCGACAGGACGACGCGAGCAAGGAGGACCCGTACGCGACAGGACGACGCGATCAAGGAGGACCAGTACGCGACGGACAGACATGGACCCGAACCTACGAGTCATCCCTGCCCTCATAGCAGTACACCTCCTCTACAGGTTACGACGCAGACGCCGCAGAAGGTCAGAATAACTAAGGGAGGGGGGAAAGTGGGGTGGGGTGGGGGTGGCAGGACCAGGGCAGGCCACAAACCCCCCACCAAAGTCACACAGCACACATGCCCTGGACATACCTGACTCCCATGCCCTGGTCACTACGAGGGGCTGGGGGCGTGTCCTGATAAGCCAGCGACCGCCACAACGGAAGTCCGTCACCACGCGAACCGGCAACACAACCAGACAGGTACGTCCCGTACCCACGCCTGAAGAGCGTGGGTACGAGTCGGACCACGCCCACACACGTCACCCCAACAATGGCGGGACGGATCGCACCCACGTGGCAAAGGCCTGGGTACGGTCCGCACAAACATCACATAGCGTGGGGACGGATATGTACGGACCCTACCCCCACCCCGTATGCAAGGAGCGCACCCCCCACCCCAACAGTGAAAGTACGACCCGTACCCCCACCCGCGTATGCATGGAGCGTACCCCCCAGCCCAACAGTGTAAGTACGACCCGTACCCCCACCCGCGTATGCATGGAGCGTACCCCCCATGCCAACAGTGTAAGTACGACTCGAACCCTCACCCGCGTATGCATGGAGCGTACCCCCCAGCCCAACAGTGTAAGTACGACTCGAACCCTCACCCGCGGACGTACGGAGCATACCCCCACCCCCAACAGTGTAAGTACGACTCGAACCCTCACCCGCGGACGTACGGAGCGTACCCCCACCCCCACCAGTGTAAGGACGACTCCCACCCCCACCCGCGGACTCACGGACCGTACCCCCACCACAACAGTGTAAGTACGACCCGTACCCCCACCCGCGTATGCAAGGAGCGTACCCCCCAGCCCAACAGTGTAAGTACGACCCGTACCCCCACCCGCGTATGCATGGAGCGTACCCCCCATGCCAACAGTGTAAGTACGACCCGTACCCTCACCCGCGTATGCATGGAGCGTACCCCCCAGCCCAACAGTGTAAGTACGACCCGTACCCCCACCCGCGTATGCATGGAGCGTACCCCCCATGCCAACAGTGTAAGTACGACCCGTACCCTCACCCGCGTATGCATGGAGCGTACCCCCCAGCCCAACAGTGTAAGTACGACTTGAACCCTCACCCGTGGACGTACGGAGCGTACCCCCACCCCCAACAGTGTAAGTACGACCCGTACCCCCACCCGCGTATGCAAGGAGCGTACCCCCCAGCCCAACAGTGTAAGTACGACCCGTACCCCCACCCACGTATGCAAGGAGCGTACCCCCCAGCCCAACAGTGTAAGTTCGACCCGTACCCTCACCCGCGTATGCATGGAGCGTACCCCCACCACACCAGTGTAAGTAGACTCGTACCCTCACCTCGAATGCATTGAGCGTACCCCCACCGTGTATGTTCCAAGCGTACATATCCTGAAATCGGAGGTGTGTGTGCAGAGTCCTCCCAGCAGTGCCCTGAGACAGGAGGGGTGTGTGCAGAGTCCTACCAGCAGTGCCCTGAGACAGGAGGGGTGGGTGCAGAGTCCTCCCAGCAGTGCCCTGAGACAGGAGGGGTGGGGGCCTATCACTCACAGCAGTGCCCTGAGACAGGAGGGGTGGGTGTGGAGTCCTCCCAGCAGTGCCCTGAGACAGGAGGGGTGGGTGTGGAGTCCTCCCAGCAGTGCCCTGAGACAGGAGGGGTGGGTGCCCATCACTCCCAGCAGTGCCCTGAGACAGGAGGGGTGTGTGCAGAGTCCTCCCAGCAGTGCCCTGAGACAGGAGGGGTGGGTGCAGAGTCCTCCCAGCAGTGCCCTGAGACAGGAGGGGTGGGTGCCTATCACTCCCAGCAGTGCCCTGAGACAGGAGGGGTGGGTGTGGAGTCCTCCCAGCAGTGCCCTGAGACAGGAGGGGTGGGTGCAGAGTCCTCCCAGCAGTGCCCTGAGACAGGAGGGGTGGGGGCCTATCACTCCCAGCAGTGCCCTGAGACAGGAGGGGTGGGGGCCTATCAATCCCAGCAGTGCCCTGAGACAGGAGGGGTGGGGGCCTATCACTCCCAGAAGTGCCCTGAGACAGGAGGGGTGGGGGCCTATCACTCACAGCAGTGCCCTGAGACAGGAGGGGTGGGTGCAGAGTCCTCCCAGCAGTGCCCTGAGACAGGAGGGGTGGGGGCCTATCACTCCCAGCAGTGCCCTGAGACAGGAGGGGTGGGTGCCCATCACTCCCAGCAGTGCCCTGAGACAGGAGGGGTGTGTGCAGAGTCCTCCCAGCAGTGCCCTGAGACAGGAGGGGTGGGTGCAGAGTCCTCCCAGCAGTGCCCTGAGACAGGAGGGGTGGGTGCCTATCACTCCCAGCAGTGCCCTGAGACAGGAGGGGTGGGTGTGGAGTCCTCCCAGCAGTGCCCTGAGACAGGAGGGGTGGGTGTGGAGTCCTCCCAGCAGTGCCCTGAGACAGGAGGGGTGGGTGCAGAGTCCTCCCAGCAGTGCCCTGAGACAGGAGGGGTGGGGGCCTATCACTCCCAGCAGTGCCCTGAGACAGGAGGGGTGTGTGCAGAGTCCTCCCAGCAGTGCCCTGAGACAGGAGGGGTGGGTGCAGAGTCCTCCCAGCAGTGCCCTGAGACAGGAGGGGTGTAACACATGTGTGTGAGGCCAGAATTATCCACATGCATACTGGCTACAAGGGAACATGTCCCCATGAACTCATGTCAACAGACTCCACACACAAGTACAGTGATCACCAAGGATGCCAAGGATGCCACGATTGTTGCAGGTGGAGACATGGCCCTGCATGCATGGCCAAAGTAGAAGGGCTCCGTCACACACACAGCTCATGTAGACACAGCTCTGCGCTAAACATTGGGAACACCCTGCAGGGAAGAAAGCTGGGTACACAGAGGAAGGAATACACCCTGGGACAAGTGCACCATGCAGTAACTGCTTACATGAACAAAGAAAGTTAGCCAACACCTTGTGATGGCACACAGATCACAGGGTCCCACCAATGAGCAGTACACTACTACATATCCCACACACCTAAACCCTTACACACCACCCAAAACCATGTAGCAGCCCCACCAACACCAATACCAGCATAGCAGTAGTGTGATAATGAAAACAAAATTAAGCTTTATTCAGCATGAGCACAATGTCCGTGGATCGCAGGCAGTACAATCTTCACAAAGCCCATAGGGCAGTCAATGATTCTCAGCTGGATGGGGGACACAGTGGGATGCGTGTCCCCTACCTTGCCTGCACAGTCAAATGGCATCGTCTTCCACACTGGTGAGGGCATCAGGGGGGGGGGGGGAAGCAACAGGCACCGCAGGGACATCAGGGCAAAGGGGCGGCGTTGTGGGTGCAGGGATGGAGGACTCCACCACAGGGGGTGGGTCAGTGCCAAATGCGGAGGCCAGGATGGCACTACACACCTTTGCAAGGTCCTCCAGGGAGTCCCCTGCACCCGAAGGGACCTCAGGCCCCAAGGAGGGGGGGGGGTCAGAGGGATGGGTCGCAGCGCCACCGGGGGAGGGTGGAGACAGGGGGGGAGACTCAACCACCCTGACCGGGGACCTCCTTGACCGCTTGCGTGGTGGTGTAACTGTGGGGCTCAGGGACAGAGCGGCCATGAAGGAGTCCTTGGGGGAGATGTGGCCAGGAGAGCTGAGGGGAGGGGATTTGGAGGGAGTGGACTGGGTGGAATGCGGACTCCCACTATGGCTGCGTGTCACACGTTTGCCCCCCGACCCAGTGGGTGTGCCTACCTCACCCTGTGTGTGCGTGTCAGGAGGAGTGCGGTGGACCTTCCCTGCTGGTGTGGTGCCCGTGTCCGTTGATGAGGGAGTCCCCTGCACCCGAAGGGACCTCAGGCCCCAAGGAGGGTGGGGGGTCAGAGGGATGGGTCGCAGCGCCACCGGGGGAGGGTGGAGACAGGGGGGGAGACTCAACCACCCTGACCGGGGACCTCCTTGACCGCTTGCGTGGTGGTGTAACTGTGGGGCTCAGGGACAGAGCGGCCATGAAGGAGTCCTTGGGGGAGATGTGGCCAGGAGAGCTGAGGGGAGGGGATTTGGAGGGAGTGGACTGGGTGGAATGCGGACTCCCACTATGGCTGCGTGTCACACGTTTGCCCCCCGACCCAGTGGGTGTGCCTACCTCACCCTGTGTGTGCGTGTCAGGAGGAGTGCGGTGGACCTTCCCTGCTGGTGTGGTGCCCGTGTCCGTTGATGTGGGTGCATGCCGACGTCTGGGTGTACGTGGGACAGGCTTGGGAGTGGGAAGTGTGGATGGGGCAGGGGTAGGTGGGGGGAGGTCGCGCTGCAGGAGACCCACTGCTGCAGTCAGTGTGGAGTCTATGGACCTCAGCAAGTTGCGTTGGTCAGCCTGCGATGAATGAATGCCCTCCAAGAAAGCCTCGATGTTGGTGAGGGTTTTGCCGTGGGCATGGAGGACATTAAGGATCGCAGCCTGACCAACCTGCAGTTGCCGCTGGATGTCCACAGACTCTGCATTGGCGGCAGCAGTGGAGACAGGGGCAGGGGGTGCGGTGCCTGGCAGGAAGGAGACATGCTGTGACCGGGCACGCTGGGAAGGGACACGAGCAAGTGGGAGGCGGCTGGTGGAAACTGAGGGGGCGGTGCGAGGTGTTGTTCCGCTGTCAGCTGCTGGTGCAGCCTCCGCCCACTCGGAGACATCCTCCTTGGACCTGTCAGCTTCGTAGTCTGATGTGCCAGTCGACAGGTCCTCGGCCACACTCTCCTCCGCCTCTGTCCCACTCGATGTGCCAGACCCGATGTCACGGCTGGCACTGGTGCTCGGTCCCTCCGCCTGGTCTGTGTCCATGTCTCCCTCTGTGTCCCCCGACGATGCTGTGGGCAGGGTGGAGAGACAGAAATTAATCAGACACCTGTACACATCTGTCACATGAGTCCAATCTACATAGGTAACATTGCATGGCTTGAAAAGGAAGATCCCTAACATCTACTGAACAGGGTACCGATGTAGGGCATGAAACACACAGTTGGTTGAGCCACCATGCCACTGAAATACCATGGAGAGCATGAGACAATAGCTAAACACAGGAAACGGAGTCTGACATAGCACCCAGGCCCTGGGGACAATCCAGCACTGCATCTGCACCACACAGCGTTGGCGAAAATACCGATGACCAGGGAGCATATCCATGAACTTGAGACACATGCTGCATAGGTAATGCTGAAAACATGCACAACATGACTCGGTCACTGCACCTTGCGTGTGTGTCCAGACACATCACACACTGCCCAGACCCAGCAAGTGGAAATCAGGAGTTAACACATAGGCATTGCCCGCCCCAACAAGACCCTACACGAGGCAAATTGTTGAGACACAGGTGGCACCAACATCTCATAGTCTGGGTGATACACACAGGGGCAGGCAAAAAGCAAGATTGGACGCCAAACAGCCAAGGTGCGCCTGTACAAATAATGAGGTACCAGTGCCCATCCTCAGATGAGTATAAAAAGACACACAGGCACTGGCAACTGTGAGTATGAAGAAGGACAATCAGGTCAGGCTGCACAGTGGACACCTGTACAAAATAGCACGTCTATATACATGGTGACAGGGGACAATGGCACAGAGCACAACCTACGCTGTAGACACTGAGATTGTCCACGTTTATGATGACACATACACCACTGAGGAAAAGGTGCCCCAGGGGACAGTAGTGGGCACGCAACTACATGCTACTGAATGGTAATGACTGCAACACACGTCACCATCCCTGCACTATGTGTATCGCACACTCATGCACATCATGTCACAGGCCACCACATAGGACATGCGCGCTGTAAGGCATGACACATGAGAGACCAACTCCCATGTCTGGAGTCAGCATCAGTGTCAACTGACATGTAACCCACATGCAGTGAACTTGACAGTGCACAGGCAAGGTCCCACAACCTGTTACACACCACCCCCACACATGATGCTACAGTCATTGTTCTCGTGGACAAAGCGCCAGCCTACATCACCTTGTGAAGGAGTGACTACACACAGACCAGGGAACACATTGCAAGGAGGGGAAGGGTGGCAGGGGCACAGCGCTATACTGGGGCAAACAGGATCTGCACAGCACCTTTAAACCCTGCCAGTTAATTCATGCTACTGTGCCCTTACAAATGCCGGTGACACACAACGAACACACATGTACCTACCCCCTTCCGGCTGCTGCATCGCCTGTAAGCGCCTCTCCAGGTCTGGAAAGACCACCGGCAGCACACGCCTGTGGAGGTGGCTCAGACGGCGGCGGCCGCGGTTCTTGTGGCTCTCAGGTGAGTCCCCCAGCAGGAGCCGTGCAATCCTCCGCGTCCAGCACCGGATATCCTGCCAGCGTTTTCTCACCTGGGGCAGGCTCCGCCTCCGACCATCCACACCCCTCACGGCACTGACGGCGGTCAGCCAGATCTGCTCCTTGGCAGTGGCGCCTACCTGTGAGGAGGAACAAGTGACACCACATCAATACACCAGCCACATGTCACAGAGAGACATATGGGTACAAATCAGCTGGTTACAACAAGGCATGTCATGCAGCCAACGCATTGCACCTTTGTCATAGGGACATCATCCCCTGGTGAGGGAAAAAGCAGTACGTGCCACAGTGGGTACACAGGTGGAATGATGGCAATGTCACAATCAATGATCAAGGCTCACACTGTGCATCACACCCACCCCTCCTGTCTCAGGGCACTGCTGTGAGTGATAGGCCCCCACCCCTCCTGTCTCAGGGCACTGCTGGGAGGACTCTGCACACACCCCTCCTGTCTCAGGGCACTGCTGGGAGGACTCCACACCCACCCCTCCTGTCTCAGGGCACTGCTGGGAGGACTCTGCACACACCCCTCCTGTCTCAGGGCACTGCTGTGAGTGATAGGCCCCCACCCCTCCTGTCTCAGGGCACTTCTGGGAGTGATAGGCCCCCACCCCTCCTGTCTCAGGGCACTGCTGGGAGTGATAGGCCCCCACCCCTCCTGTCTCAGGGCACTGCTGGGAGTGATAGGCCCCCACCCCTCCTGTCTCAGGGCACTGCTGGGAGTGATAGGCCCCCACCCCTCCTGTCTCAGGGCACTGCTGGGAGACATCAGGCACCCCCCCCTGGGACCCCCCCCGACAGTACATGGCATGTGTGTGACACCTGGACGCAATGGCAGAAGTCACAGTCACAACATAGGGACAGTCTGTGGCAGTGGCCTATGCACTCACCTGATACCCTGGTCGCCCATACAGCATGGAGTACTGTGGGAGGATCACATCCAGCAGAGCCATGTTCTCCTCCAGGGTGAATGGCTGTGTCCTCTCCACAGCCCTTGACATGGTTCCAGGGAATCAGTAGCAGCAGCTGGGTCGACGAATGCAAAGATGTGCAGGCAAGTGCTCCCTCATGGGACCTGGCTGCCTTATATGTGCCCTTCTGCCCAGTCTCATGCACAGGAGTACAGAGTGATTGGTCACTCACATTTGCATCCTATGTTTCCACCAATCCCTTCAAAGCTAGCAGTCTGTGGGTTCTCTATCGGTTTCATTCTCCTGCATGATGTCAGCCCCACAAACACATTGCAATAAAGTAGAAGAATTCCAACTGACTTCTGCTGTGCACCTTCCAGAACAATTTCGAATTTTGAACTTGGTCTCCATGACAACCAGCATGCATGTAGGCCTTAATACTTGTCCCCTATGTAATTTGGAGCATCACACACAGGTACGGTGCGTTTCGGGGCCCTAGGGCACCCCAAATGCATGGCAACGGCCCGTACATGCATGCCTACGCTCTCCATCACTATGGGTCTGCACGCGTATGCGTACCCGTAGTGTTACGGACCGTACACACGCATGTACGCTCTCTATCACTATGGGTCTGCACGCGTATGCGTACCCGTAGTGGTACGGACCGTACACTCGCATGTACGCTCTCTATCACTATGGGTCTGCACGCGTATGCGTACCCGTAGTGGTACGGACCGTACACTCGCATGTACGCTCTCTATCACTATGGGTCTGCACGCGTATGCGTACCCGTAGTGGTACGGACCGTACACTCGCATCTACGCTCACTATCACTATGGGTCTGCACGCGTATGCGTACCCGTAGTGGTACGGACCGTACACTCGCATCTACGCTCTCTATCACTATGGGTCTGCACGTGTATGCGTACCCGTAGTGGTACGGACCGTACACTCGCATGTACGCTCTCTATCACTATGGGTCTGCACGCGTATGCGTACCCGTAGTGGTACGGACCGTACACTCGCATGTACGCTCTCTATCACTATGGGTCTGCACGCGTATGCGTACCCGTAGTGGTACGGACCGTACACTCGCATCTACGCTCACTATCACTATGGGTCTGCACGCGTATGCGTACCCGTAGTGGTACGGACCGTACACTCGCATCTACGCTCTCTATCACTATGGGTCTGCACGCGTATGCGTACCCGTAGTGGTACGGACCGTACACACGCATGTACGCTCTCTATCACTATGGGTCTGCACGCGTATGCGTACCCGTAGTGGTACGGACCGTACACTCGCATGTACGCTCTCTATCACTATGGGTCTGCACGCGTATGCGTACCCGTAGTGGTACGGACCGTACACACGCATGTACGCTCTCTATCACTATGGGTCTGCACGCGTATGCGTACCCGTAGTGGTACGGACCGTACACTCGCATGTACACTCTCTATCACTATGGGTCTGCACGCGTATGCGTACCCGTAGTGGTACGGACCGTACACACGCATGTACGCTCTCTATCACTATGGGTCTGCACGCGTATGCGTACCCGTAGTGGTACGGACCGTACACACGCATGTACGCTCTCTATCACTATGGGTCTGCACGCGTATGCGTACCCGTAGTGGTACGGACCGTACAAATGCCTGTACGCTCGCCATCACGATGGGTACACATACAGCAGCACTCCCACAGTGATTTGGGAACATGCACAGGCCCTCTCAGCAGCAGTACGGCGGTTTTTACACATCACTGTGGTGATAGGCGACACACATGTAGGAATAGGGCGGACATACTTGTCCATGGATGGACATACTTGTCCAGGAATGGACATCAAGGCATCGTCTGTGCATTACTACATGTGTGGGGCACAGGTGTCACAGGCTGTGATGTGGAACATGCCTCCTGAGTGGAGAAGGCACCAGATGTATGATGAGATGTGTACATGTGTACTGTGTGAGGGTGCAATGTGTGCCAGGCATGCCCTTGACTCCTTTGACATGTGTGCATGTGGGACTGCGCACTTGGGGTGAGCGTCACTGGCATGGCACGGACACCAACACACGGAAGTGTCCCATGATGCCCGGTACAGGGGTCATGACACATGACTTGTCACTACCCACAGTGCACAATGTGACTATGCCATATATGTGTCCGGGATTTACATCAGGTTGATGTTGTAGCACCCTCAAAAGCTGCAGCCGTTGCAGCAACCAACATGTGGCTGTGTGTAGATTGTCATTGCACACTGTTCCCAACACCATGCCACATGTGTTATCGGATGTGAGGTGCACATGTATGCATGGGACACGGAGTAGCGTGACAAGGCCATGTCAGCAAACTCACAAGGAATGTGTGGTGAGTCATGACATGTGCACCTTCATGGCAAGGTGTGTGGGCTGGACTAGTGTAATGTCATGTGACCTGTGGCTCAAGTGTTCCGCTACCAGTCTCTGCAATCGGCATCACACTTCTGCTGATGTGTGGGTGTATGTCACTCCTGTCTTGCGTCGGGCAGTGCACTTGCACTGGGACACAGCTATTTCCATGGCGTGGCATGGGGAGGTTCACAATCACCGTGTGTAGCTGGGTTTTGGAAGGAGTGTCACCTTGCATCCATACGTGTCCTGGGCATGTAGCACATGCCTGACTCCCTATGTGGCATGTGTGTATTGCCAGATTTACATGTGCTCAGTAGACATGAGTTGTTCTCGTAGTGCACTCACTCTTCCTTGTCACTTCCAAATTACTGCAGAGCGCCTCCTGTTGCCCGAAGAATTCCAGACTTGGCTACCATGCAGGAGAATGACAGAATCCGGCTCTACCGCTTCACCCAACCGTTGATTCTGGAGCTGACGGCGAGACTGGCACCACACCTGCAACCGCAGCACAGGTATCCTACGGCACTGACACCCCAGCTGAAGGTAATGGCTGCCCTACATTTTCTTGCCACGGGTACCTTCCAAAATACCATAGCTCATGTTGGTGGCATGTCCCAGAGCATGTTCAGCGGTGTGCTGCATGATTTCTTGGAGGCCATGTTGATTCACCTGGATGACTTCATCAAGTTCCCAACCCCTGAACAGATGACTGAGGTCAAGCGTGGATTCTATGCCCTGGGAGGGATGCCCCATGTCATTGGGTCCATAGATGGGACACATGTAGGTTTGGTACCACCACACGCACGGGAGGTGGCGTACCGCAATCGGAAGCACTACCACTCCATCAATGCCCTTGTGGTGTGTCTGTCCAATATGGTGATTTCACATGTCTGTGCTCGTTTCCCAGGATCAGCACACGATGCCTACATCATGAGGCGTAGCGGGATGCCTGATATGATGATGCAGCTGCGCAACGAACGGGCATGTGTTGTTGGTGGGTACAGTCTGTCTGTCCTGTATTCTGTATAGCCGACCAGCACGACCGCTACACCAGTTCTAACGATGTCCATGTGCTTCCCATGTAGGGGACGCTGGCTATCCCAACATGCCTTGGCTGCTGACACCTCTCCGCAACCCCATCACGCCGGCCCAGCTCCGCTATAACACCGCCCATGGCCGGACAAGGCGAGTGATAGAGAGGACGTTTGGCATGCTGAAGAGCCGATTCCGGTGCCTCCACAAGACCGGCGGTGCACTCCCTTATGCCCCGGCGAAGGTCTGCAAGATCTTCATGGTCTGCTGCATGCTGCACAACATGGCAGTTGAAAGAGCTGTGCCACTCATCCTGAATCAACATGACGAGGACCATCCACCCGTGGAGGACGAAGGGCTTGGCAATGGGGCTAGTGATGTGGAGGATGTGGAGCCGCAAGAGGACATCCGGACTCGGCTCATACGCGACTTCTTTGCTTAGTGGTGAGTACCAGGGTCTGAGTGTGCACGCATTGGTCCCCGTGTGGCATGCGTTGTGATGTGTGTCTCCACCTGCATGTATGGCACGTGGGTCAGAGGTGTGTGTGGGTGTGTCACTGGAGTGATGGTGGCAGTGATGGTAGTATTTCCCCAGTCATAATTGTGACCTAGCATGTTGTCATCCATACATGTGTCGAGTAACTGCACATGCAAGTGGCTGTGCTTTTTGTGGCTGACTTCTTGTGTGTCTCTCTTCCCCAGGTACCTGCGCATGCCGTTTGCTGGTTGCATTGTTGTGGCACTGCTATTCCTCATGGACATGACATCGTGGGCTGACTCAGCGTTACAGGCACGGACACGTTTGGAAGTCTCCATGGGGTAAGGGATGCATCTGGGGTGTATTGGGTGTGGCAGTTGTTCACGATGTGTGCACACTGCCCCGGTCGGGGTTTGGTTCCTCTGCAGACATGTGGCATCCCCATGGGACACGACATGCAGCTGGGTACACCTGAATAGATGGGCTGCCTGGTTGTCAGTCATCAGTGATGGGATAGTGGATTGTGATGATGGCATCAATGTGTGTGACACTGCCCTCGGACACATACGGTTAACATTGTCTTGACATGGCGTGGGACTTCCACATCAGCGGATGTATGGTGTATGGCAGGCTCTCCGTGAGCAGCTGTGGGTATTTAGCTGTTAGCCGACACTTGTGTGCCAGTTCCATGGCTATCACGCATTTGTGCTGCAGAAGGGGGGTGCCAGTGTTGGAGCCACATGTTACTCCACATGATGTGTTCATGTGTACTTCAAGTTGCCTCTGCAATCCCAAAAACATGACTATTAAAGGTGTCCCTATGCCTCCAAGGTGCCTCTTCTCAGTCAATGCTGGTGTGTTGGCACGGTGCATCCTGCATGTCTGGCATGGTATTCCCTGATTGTGGCTATGTGTCAATGTGTCGAGTGGCAAGATGCAAGCTGTGTGTGTGTGCTGAGACTGTGTATTGTGCATGATGTCCATGACTGTGTGGGTATTGTGACATGTGCCATCCCCATGCATCCAACGTTGTCCATGACCCCATTCTCTGCATCCACCGGACTCAAGCTTGCAGGACATGGTTCTGCCACCTGTCTACACATACCTGGGTGCCCCCCAGGACACGGGCCAGGATCCCTGACCTCTGCGCATGACTGTTGCTGTACTCAATGTGTCTGTCAGCACGGTTGTTCGGCCACCCCCTCAGCTGGTTCTGACCATCACGGGTGTGTATGGTGCTCCATGTCTGTCTTGCCTAATAAACTGTGACCCATGTGTCCTGTGCCAGACTCAGGCCCCAGGGTGTGGATGGTTGAAGTGAACAGATGACTCAGGCATGTTTAGACTGTACAAGACACATGTTAGGTAATAATGCTACCAGCAGGCATCTACTCTTAATAGTGTGATTTATTATTGGGGGGGGGTGGACAAAGTGAGGGGCTTTCCGGGATTAGGGAATCCAAAGTTCAGTAGGGGAGTTGGTGTCCTTGCCATTGGAAATCCTCAGAGTCCATGCCACAGTCTTTGTCAACATTGGTCAGCCAGTGACCAGCAGGGCCATGTGGCAGAGAATGTCTCTTGATGCTGTGATGCTGTTGCTCCAGTGGGCCAGGTGCCAGGCCAGGTGTCCTGGGAGATGGTAATGTAGCAGCCACCCTCACGGTCCTTTCCGTGGACGACCCGGCTTCCTGCGGGGAACCTCAGCAGCAGGCCGTGACGACGTCTGGGATGCTCCGTCGGATGTTTCCTCCTCCTCCTCATGATCCCTCCCTGTGGGTGGTGATGTTCTCCGCCTTCTGGCACAGGGAGGGTCGGCCATGGTGTCGGCCATCCGACGGAGTTCAGCGTGAATCCCCTGGGACGCCGTCACTTGCTCAGCCTGTCTGTTCTCCATCCTCCGTTGGTGTACCTGTAGACAGGCTATTAGCTCCGCATGTTGCTGGGCCTGCTGGACCTTGATCCCCTCGAGGACGGACACAACCTGGGCCATGCCCGTGGTGTCCTGCCGGTATGAGTCCAGGATGTTACGGACATGGGAAAATACCGGATCCCCAGCCAACTGGTCAGGCTCGCGCCTCCGCCGTCCTCCACTCCCACCACCCCTGCCCACTTGCGTCTGGCCTGCACTTGTGGGCACATCGGGTCTCCGGGACCCCTGAGGGGTGGCATTGGCGTTGTCGCCTGCCTCCTCCTGGGTGCCCAGGACACCGTGTCCCTCCTGGCGAGCCTGGCTGCATTGTGGTGTTGGGGCAGGGATCCTGGGTGTCTCCTGGGATG
The DNA here is from genome assembly GCF_964204655.1 of Triturus cristatus. NCBI lineage: Eukaryota > Metazoa > Chordata > Amphibia > Caudata > Salamandridae > Triturus > Triturus cristatus. Next base: position 526,167,526 of record NC_140583.1, read on the forward strand.
TGGCAGGAGTGGGGGTGGTGGTTGGCACGGTTGTACCTGACACAGGTGCTGCAGGTGGTTGGACACCAGAGGGGCCAGGTCGGTCGGGGTCGTCCGCAGAGTGGTGAGAGTGGTCGCTGCCGGTGGGATCGGTCTCCTGCAGATCCGGGTCCTGTGAGTGTTCCCCCCCAGTGTTGGGGGGTGCAGCACGACGTTGACCTGTGTGTGAGAGAGAAAATGTTAATTTTGATCCATGCAACATCCATGTTTCATCCGTTACAAAGTTGGCACATTTCCTCTTGGAATTAGGATCTGTCTTGCATTCCACTCACAGTGCACTTGTGCATGTGTGTGTCCCTTGGGCACCAATTTGGCCCCTTTAACTATGTGTGGCACAGTCTTACTTGCTGCGTCAAGTGTGACTGCAGTCAGCAGTGGAGTGTGCATGTGTGGCGAGCCATGCATTTGCGCCTTCCTTGTAGCACTGTACATGTGCACATGGAGTGGATCCACACACTTATATGATGCAGGTGGCTGTCCTTGTGCTCGTGTACAGGTTGTGACATGGCCCTGCGTTTTGCCATGATGAAGAGGGGGGGTTCTGGCACTGGCCACCCTTGTCTACATGCACGCAGTCCACCTGCTGACGAGCAGACATTCCCACACACCAATGGACTGATTTGCTCTCCCTGTGTCTCCCTCCTTCTCTGTCCCCCTCTCCCTCCCTCTCTGTCCCCCTCTCCCTCCCTCTGTGTGTCAGCCTCCTCCCTGTGTCCATCTTCCTGTGTCTCCCTCCCTCTCTGTCCCCCTCTCCCTCCCTCTCTGTCCCCCTCTCCCTCCCTCTGTGTGTCAGCCTCCTCCCTCTGTCCGTCTCCCTCCCTCTCAGTCCCCCTCTCCCTCCCTCTGTGTCCCCCTCTCCCTCCCTCCGTGTGTCACCCTCTGTCACCTTGGCCCAGCTTCCTGGGCACACACTGTTAGCAGATCTTTGAGTGGCCCTTGGCCTGTTGATGTGAGTTTGTTTCTGATCTCCAGGCACCCATTTTGTCTGCTGTGTGTCTGTGCGCAGCTGCTGTGGTGGTGTGTGCTGCCACTCTTTCACAATGTTGGCTGTTCATTAGCTGCTGTCATGTGCAAAACAGTGCCTTCACCCCCATGTGTTGATGCAAGGCGTCCGCCATTTGCTGGCAAGTCATTCCTGTGTTGGGACACAGTGTTTGTCTGGCTGTGACCTAGGCCATATGGGCAGAGGGCATTGTTGTCTGCTTTGGAGTCGCACTATGTGATTCTTGGTGCCCAGCCTCCCGCCATCCGGGTTACCGTGTCATGTGTTGTTTTCTTCTGTGGCCTGTGACTTGACATTGTCCAGCTGGGTGCATGGGGCATGGTGGCAGCAGTGGCATGTGCCTGCTCATGGAGTGTGGTTGAGTAATGCGATGGCTTGTGGTGGTTGCGTGCCTGTTATTAATTTTGGTTGTGGTTGCAGTTCCCCCCATGTGAGGTGCGTTGTTTGTGTACTCACCCGGGTCTCGGAGTCCTTCTACTCCTTCAACTGCCTCCACCGGCAGTATGGCCATCACCCTCTCCTCCCAGGGATGGTACTGTACGGCTCTGCGGGAGGGCCCTCCTCCGGTGGCGTTGGCCTGGTCGTGTTCCTCCTGCCTCTTGGCTCTGACCCTCCTCCGCAGATCGTACCACCTGTTCTGGCAATCCTGCTTGGTCCTCCTGGTGTCCGCAACAGCATTCACAGCATCGACGATGGTCTGCCACATGGCTGTTTTGGCTGCCTGGCTGGTGCTTCTGACCAATGTTCCAAAGATCTGTGGCTCGACTCTGAGGATTTGATCAACAAGGACCTCCAACTCTCGGTGACTGAACTTTGGATTCTTGGTAGTGGGCATGGTGAGGGGTGTGGGTGGGGATGGTGTGGGTGTGGGGGGTGTGTGGATGTTGGGGGGGGGGTGTGGATGGTTGTGTGTGTGTGTGATTGTGATGAGAGGGTGTTTGTGAGGGTGGTCGTGTGAAGGTGTGCAAGTGTAAGATGTGGTGTAGCTTGTAGTCTGGTTCTGTGGTGTCTGGCAGCAGTGAGTCTGTTGCAAAGGCTCATGGTTTGTGTGTGTGGGCCCTTTTCATTGGTCCATGGGTGGGTGTGGCAGTGTTTGAATTTTGGGTGGGTGTGTTATAAGGAGTGGTGGTGTATTGGGCCTCTGTTTGTTTTTGACAGTTGCAGGTCAGTGATTGTGTTATTTTAGTGGTTGTTGGCCATGTTTAGTGGCTGTGTGCCTTTCGAATGGTGTACTCTTGTGTTGTTTTGTTTTGTCCTTGTTGTGTACGTGCGTTTTGAGCGTGTGTACGGTGTGTACATGGGCCATTTGGTTGTACGATTATGTCCTTGTGTGTGGCTTTGTACGACTCGTACATGCGGTTGTGATGTTGGGGCATGGGGTGCGCTCCGTACTTAGGAGGTTGTGTTGGGGGTGCGCCAGGAACGTACTGGGGTGGGGGTACGACTGGAACGTACTGGGGTGTACATGGACGGTGGTACGACACGTACAGGGGTGGGGGGGTGTACATGGACGGTGGTACGACACGTACTGGGGTGGGGGGGTGTACATGGACGGTGGTACGACACGTACAGGGGTGGGGGGGTGTACATTGACGGTGGTACGACACGTACAGGGGTGGGGGGGTGTACATTGACGGTGGTACGACACGTCCTGGGGTGGGGGGGAGTACATTGACGGTGGTACGACACGTACAGGGGTGGGGGGGTGTACATGGACGGTGGTGCGACACGTACTGGGGTGGGGGGGGTACATTGACGGTGGTACGCCACGTACTGGGGTGGGGGTACGACTGGAACGTACTGGGGTGTACATGGATGGTGGTACGACACGTACTGGGGTGGGGGGGTGTACATTGACGGTGGTACGACACGTACTGGGGTGGGGGTACGACTGGAACGTACTGGGGTGTGGGTAGACGGGGCTATGACACGTACTGGGGTGGGGGTGTGGCTCGCACGTACTGGGGTGTAGGTACACGGGGGTACGACACGTACTGGGGTGGGGGTACGACTGGAACGTACTGGGGTGTGGGTAGACGGGGCTATGACACGTACTGGGGTGGGGGTGTGGCTCGAACGTACTGGGGTGTAGGTACACGGGGGGTGCGACACGTACTGGGGTGGGGGTACGACTGGAACGTACTGGGGTGTGGGTAGACGGGGCTATGACACGTACTGGGGTGGGGGTGTGGCTCGAACGTACTGGGGTGTAGGTACACGGGGGGTACGACACGTACTGGGGTGGGGGTACGACTGGAACGTACTGCGGTGTGGGTAGACGGGGCTATGACACGTACTGGGGTGGGGGTGTGGCTCGAACGTACTGGGGTGTAGGTACACGGGGGGTACGACACGTACTGGGGTGGGGGTACGACTGGAACGTACTGGGGTGTGGGTAGACGGGGCTATGACACGTACTGGGGTGGGGGTGTGGCTCGAACGTACTGGGGTGTAGGTACACGGGGGTACGACACGTACTGGGGTGGGGGTACGACTGGAACGTACTGGGGTGTGGGTAGACGGGGCTATGACACGTACTGGGGTGGGGGTGTGGCTCGAACGTACTGGGGTGTAGGTACACGGGGGGTACGACACGTACTGGGGTGGGGGTACGACTGGAACGTACTGGGGTGTAGGTAGACGGGGCTATGACACGTACTGGGGTGGGGGTTCGACTGGAACGTACTGGGGTGTACCTAGACGGGTGGGGGTATACATATACGGGGGGTACGTGTCGGACGTACGGGGGCTGGGGGGAGTGTTGGGCGCGTATGCGGGCACATGTCTCCATGGTTGCTGTAGGAGTTCGGTGCGGACGGTGTTTTTTCCATACGGTTGTAACCTCGGACGCACGGGATGGATCGTGATTCCTCGGTCGGACTTGGATTTTCACGTTTGTAAGGTAAATCGTCCGAGGACGTGTCGGACACATTTTCCGACCCGAGGACGTGTGGGGAATGATTCCCAGTGCGGTTCGTATGGACTTTTTACCATGCGAATCGTGATTGCCAGTTCGTACGGCACTTGTACGATTCGTACGGTAAAAAGACCCGATACGAGTCGCACGGGGGAATTTTTTACCGGATCGTGATCGGCACCCTAGTGTATGGATTATTTCCCATAATACTATTATTCACCATGTTAACTCTTAAATATTTATATTCTCAGAATGTATTAATTTATTCTATTATTTTTTGCACTATTTTTACCAAATTATGCCCACCAGTGGGTTTACGTATGGTTATTTCCCGCTATATTCCCAATTTCGTTGAAACCTATTTCCTGTCTTCCATTGGGTTCATTATTATTATATGGCTTAAAATTGGGGGCGGATTTTTATATGTATATGTTTTTCTTGAAAGTCTTGGAGAACAGACTAAAATCATATGAATAAGCAATAAAAGCAAAAAACAAAAGAAAACAGAAGTTTCTAAGAGATAATAAGGACTGTGCAGAACGTCGTATCCTGACATATGCCAAAAGATTTGATTGGGAACAAAGGGATCTTCGCCTTACTTTCAAACAGAGACAGCAACAACCATTATCAACGGGTTCAAGCTCAGATTTAGGTGCGGACACAGAGGGACTAAACGCTACTGTTAGGTATACGCCCACTGACTTTTCTGCACGAATTTCAACTTCTGAAGCAGAAAAAGCACCAGGGACCATCCGAGAAACCGGTGACCGGGGCAGAGGAGGAGGCAAAGGTCAAAAAAGAGGAAGAGGAAAAGAAATCATTAAAGACTCAGAGTAACCAACCGCAGAGGGGGTCAGACGAAATTCAAGTTGAAGAGAAATCACACTGATATTTCAGATAAATCCATTGTGAATCGATTATCCAACTCACTGATGAAGAAAAATCAGTATTGCGGTTGTATCCTACCCAAACGTAAAAGGATGGCGCAACAATGATGCTACTTCAAGTGAATTCATGAATGGAGCAAGATCAGGGCCAATACATTGACACATGATAACTCCAGTGTGGTACCCTGTGACTGCTTCCATACCATGGGGAAGACCTGTTCAGAACTATGCTGCACCTTTCATCCAGTGTAAACGCATGCAATTAAGTAAACTTTCCCCGAGCTTTCCACCAGTATTAGTGATATATTAGATGACCTTTTGCATAGGTAAGTGCCTTCATAGTTCATGAACAGTATCTATGGAGGAAAGTTAGAAAGAGAGTATTAAGAGAATAAATAATTATACAATAACAGTCAAGGATCTACTTTGACATGCATTCGGTCCTGCATCTGTTGAGAAATTTTGAGGGACTGAAATATACAGACAGTTATGATGTGCCAAGCGATGCACCACAGACCGATACCTTAAAATTCTACAAACAAGATCCATGAGAAAAAATGTCAAAAATCCTGAATACACCTAGAACAAGAGCATTAGTCTCTTTAAGTGCCACTGGAACCATGAAGTGATGAACACCAACACCAGTTATATCATATGGTACAGCTTCCTGTCCTTTATTAAAGTTGGTGGTGTGCTCAATGTATTTTTAAACTCTGTAAAAAAATGTACATGACAAAATTCCAAATATATTTTGAACTACAGATTATCTGGGACTGGTGGTGATCTTCATACATCATCCACTATGCTATATACAGGACGTGTAGACAAATCTGGATTTTGCAAAGCAATATTTTGAAACTCAACTTCAACACTTTTTAATATGTGAAATATGACCAAAAAGAATAAAGTGTATTGAACCCCCAACAAAATTAAAGTGCATGCACTAGCGATGAACGGTTGTAACAACACATATCAATAAAATGCATGCCTTTACCACAAATGTAATACCACATGTTGACCTTTGATTGCAGGACATCGCATCGTAGAGCTTTACCACACAATTTGGTGGTATTTATAGTTGTATGTTGACTGAAAAAAGCAAAAAGTTAAAGTGATATTATGGTTAGGAATTATAATATCTCACTTTACATAAAAAAGCCTTAGAAATTCACTTGAAAAAACAAACATTAAAGAGACATTATTGTTAGGTGAAATTGACAGTTTAGACACAGCATTTTAAACTAACAAACCCATTACAATTCGCCAGATATGTGAAGTAATTATAACTTGTGCCCTAAAGTAACTATGATACGTGCACCTGCCATGCATTGTTGTCATCAATGTTGTCACTTCAGATGTTGCAGTGATGTTAACAATGATATCACAGAACATGTCATGAGTGATATAATATGTGAGGTAATCAGCAGTGCATGGCAAGGGCATTATTTATAATGTTTGCAGGATTAGTGAGGATTTAATTGTCTGTAATTATTGGGTTCAGTGTTTGAAGAACCGATAATTATACATCGGAATGGGAAACGTATAGTTGGCTTTAGCTATCCCTGCTGGTAACTGGGAATGAGGACCTGAATGGCAATAGATCAAACGGGTGAAAGACATTTACAAATCAAATAACGCATCACTAATATACATTTACCGTATTAGGAACAACAGCTTTTAATCTATCAGCCGAGATTCATTCACTCATTCATTCTCTCTTTGTAAAATGGCTTATATCTCCATGAAGTCTGAGATTAATCTATCGCCATGAAGAATTTTTCAAACAAACACCCATTCAGGTAAATGAGTCATTAATATCCAGTGGGAAAATATTAGACAATTGTGGTATTTCCAATATTTTAGGTTAGATGTGTGCACATCGAGGATAAGCCAATTTTATCTAATTGGACAACATTATCATGAGGGCCAGTCAGCACCAAGGATAGCCCCAAACCTGTTCTTCGTGAGAAGGGCCTCGATTTAGAGTTTGGCAGACAGGGTACGCCATTACAAACATGACGGTGTGTATACTTGCTAAACTCTCAGTGAGCCCGCCTCATTTAGAGTCGGGCAGACCTTGAGTATTCTGACATATTCTGTCGGTATTGAGACAATGTTGGCTCAGTTGACAGAATACTTCTTTGACAGCTTGAGAGATTAGGGCCACTGAAGGAAGGGTTTTCCACTGTCTATTTAGGGTTTCTGGAGTAATACCTTTTTGTCTGTCCATCATGGCCAGTAGAAATCTAGCAATAAAGCACAAACAAAATGCATTAATGGCTCCCACACCCTGGGAGGAAACTCTCAGGGAGTGAGGGTCATTCGTTTTTGTAGTTTTTCAAAAACAAACTCTCACCCTGGAAGTCTGTTTTTGAAAACCAAACAAAATGTTAAAGGTTTGGTGGAGGCTGTTAAATAAATACAACGCAGCCATACACCAAACTCTATGTACATTGAAAGGAACAGCCATGACAGTGATTTATTTCAATGCACATCGATGACCGCTAGGGCCAGTGCTCATCTCTAATTTTGGTGGGCGACTGCCTTTGCAATGGCAGGGAAAATGTCCTCCGCCATCCTGATGGACACTACTACATCTGCCAAAATCTTGATCAGGCCCTTAGTTCAGTTTAATTGGAGTTTTAAGCAGGCTCAGTGGGATAAAAATATGGATTGCATGGAAGCTAATGTTTCTACTTTACACAGAGTTCCTGATTTCCCATACTGCCTCAATATTGAGGGCACTAAAGTAAGGTAAGAGTCTTTAAGATGCATAATTTCCTGATATTAGCTAGATTTCAAAACATAACAATCTCGTTTTTCCCATTTCCCTGCGATCTCTGATCTTTAAAATGTTGATAATTTGTTGTTAGTCGGGATGTCAGTGCGAGCAAAATGCTCATATTATCTTGTATTGTGAAGACTGCTGATAGATTTTACTGTGGCCTCCCATGCCTGGCACAATACAGTTAACCTTAGCAGCCACTAGAATATATACTGGGCCCATATTTCGTTTCTAAAGATCACTCTCAGGAACTTTGGGCCACAGAGGGTGCCTTGAGTAATTGCAAGCCTGTGGTCGTGATTAGGTGCCCCCGGCAGGCTGCAACTTTGTTCAAGATTGTCAAGGTAGGATTTTCTGATAGTGCTGTATCCTTCTTGCTTCTGAAACTTCATGGTTCCAGTTAGGTGAAGCAAGTGTCCACAATGATTGGTTCAGAGGTAGGCCAGCAAATTGTGACCTGGATTTCTTAAGCTCCAAGAATGAGGTCAAAAGGGTGTTTACGCTGAGCCACAGTGTACACTCTCAGCCCAGGGATGGGAGAATGGATCCCTCGTTAACACCTCGACAGCCAGATCATCTGTGCTGGGGAAAGGTCCTACAGATGTAACATTTCCTAATGAAGTTGTGCCATGTACGGGCTTTAAAGGGCTCATCAGGCAGGGTATTGTGGTTCACAGGAGATGTTCCTCTAAAAGACAAGGCCTTTTCCCCCTGTGAAGAGGACTTGGTTTATTGGTGCTGGTAACCACAAGCCTTCAAGGCTGAGTCAAAACACTTTATTCACCAAAGACATTTTTCTATCACTGCCCTTCTCATACGTTTTCCCTAGGCTCCAACTGGCCTGTTGTCCGGCTGGTACTGATCTGCTACAATTTTCTTCGTTGTTAATGTGCTCATAGATTTGTAGTCGCGCAAGTGGCAGAGGTAGTTCTCAGTGAAAGGCGTGAATATTCAATTGGTTTGGATGGCTCTGACAGAGAGCCTCTCTCCATTTTGTTACATTTCAAGATCTCAAAACTCACTGCTATGAGGTAGCAACAGTTGATAAAAAAAACTTGCTACCCACTGTTGCTAAGTCTAAAAAGGCCTACCAGGCCAGGCTGACAGCACAGCTCTGGTTATATTCTTTGAATGAAAGATGAAAGCTAAGCTGCATGAGGGGAAAGGAAGGCAGAGAAGGTGCTGGGGGCTAGTCAAGGGTGGCAGGTAATTTATTTATTTATTGTTTTTACCTTTGGGACAGAGATATATAGAGCTGGCATGTTATGTAGGGCTCCCCATCACTCCCCTGCCACTGTGCAGCAGTTGAAAGTAGGGGCAGATATTTGTGGGGGCCATACCTAAGATAACATTATAGATGGGTAAAAAGTGAGTTACAGGAATGTTGCCTCTGGGTTCTGAGTGACATCATTGGCAACTCGAGATTCACTTTTGTTGTCTATTTGATGTCTCTCAGAACCCCTCTGTGAAAAATATCCCTGTAATTCACAATTACCAATCTGTCATTCTATATTTCAGGTTCCATGGGCACACACAAATAAGTGTCCTTCCTCACTGGATGCTTCCCAGTCAAAAGTTATGGGCTTGGCACTTTCGTGTGTTCAAGACAGAAACTCTATTCAGAGAAAAACAACATAATGTAAAAATGTGCTATTTTGAGAAATGAGGCAGGAGAGGTGGTTTTGTGTAAATGGTCTTGGTGTGGTAATGTTAAGCTAGCCAATTGCCATCCACCTCCCGCTCAAAAGTTTATTTAAGTTATGTTGCTTGTATAGCGGGAACATCGATGTCTAGTTAAGTTAAAGAAGACTGCATGGCTTTATCCCAGGTGATAGGGGGCAGTAGTAATCCCTCTGTGGCTACATCTATCAATAGGCTGCCGACATGCATCCTTCCAATTAGGATTTGAGGGGGAAGAATCTCAACAGTAAAAAAGGGGTCTATTTAATTCCCCCATCCAGCAGAGTCAGTCTGAGGCATCCTTCAGAAATGCCACGCTGATGGCTTCTGGGATAGGATCATTCATGCTGAGTGTCTCACAGGGGAACTCTGGGGGTGAAAAATAAAAAATTAATTAAAAAGTGGTAATGTTGTTAATCAACGTTTGTATTTGCCTTCATAGAGTTTGCCAAAGGCAACCCATACCGTGACTTCATTCTTATAGCAACCAATTCTACTGAAAAGTAAAGCATTATCACATCAACTTGCATAATTTTAGCAACGGTGCATTTGAATATTCGAAGAGCTTCAGTAAGTGGTTTGACGATCGGTGATTTTTCTGCATGTATTTCTACTAGACGAGTAGAGAGTTCAGTCTTTATTAGGGCTGGGGAAATGACTTCCCTCTACCCTACAGACTAAATTCACCTTTTGTTCCACCTGTTTTATCAGACTTGGAGATCACATTACAGGTTTCACGAGATTAGAAAGCAGTCGCCACCGTTCCATGGTTGAATACCTGAAGGCAGGGAACATTCACGTGCCACACAGTGTTTAACTCGAGTGTTTCACAACGCTGCGTGCAATTTTGGCATTATGCAGGGACATCTAAGGGTTTTTTGGGTCCCAGGTCGAACAAATAATGTTGTCCTTATTTAGCACACCTTTTAATTGATTACCAATTTTCATTTCATTCAAGCCCACCTGATGCCAGGTTATGTGGCATTTCTACATACAATTTCAGAAATTGATAATAAAAGGAGACAAATGACATGCAATTACAGACATAAGTACTTACATAAATGTTGCAGTGATTAGATTTGTTTAATACATGTCCTTTGACATGGATAGATGGGAGGCTGTAGTATAGGTGCTAGAGACGGTTGGGCTCCTGATTGATAGAGTTCCTGGAACTATAGACTACTTCCCTTCCAGACACTATAGATTGCAGCTCTATGGGCACAGGAAAATCAAAAGCTGCAAGGGGGCAAACGAAGTCAGGACTTACAAGAAGTAAAGGTGGCAGCTCTCAGTCGTTACATATGCTCCCATTCTTGTGCACTAAAGAGCAGTGCGCCCAGGCACTCAGGAACTACAGATGTGGCACTACTAAGAACTATAGACACTACAGAAGGTGGCACTCTTAAGAGACTTAGACTATGGTGCAGCCTGTCACTGAAGATGGCTGCACTTACAGTCACTAAACATGGTTGCATCCAGGGCAGTTACGGTGCTAGCTGTATTTTCATCAGTAGTTTCTCCCTGAGTATATGACAGAGCTCTTTGAAATGATTGGCTGATCTAAACGAAATTATATAATAAGTGGTGTAATCGAATGTGAAAGATGATGAGGCCAGGGTCACTGGAAATCCAGCACCCTCTGTGCAATGGTCCAACCAGCAGCTCACACAAAATAAAATACAATATTTATGACTGTGAGGTTCCTTAAAACAGTTTGTGTTTGTAAACCCCTCAGCTTCCTGTTGCAGGGTGTTCGAGGCCCTCCTCCTGTGCCTCAATCCTGGTGGGCCAGTGGAGGAGCACTTCGCTTTTCTACCTCTACCTCTCTTGCCTCTTTTTTTCTGTTTTTCCTCCTGCATCTTTTCTTCTCTGCCTCTTTGTCTGTCTCTTCAATTTTCATTTTTCAGCTTTTTTCCTTGCTGCACTTTTACCCCTGCCACTGCTGCCCCTGCTGCCCCACCCCCTCCAGTGTATCCTTCCCACCTCCCAGCTGACCCGCCCTACCCCCGATCCCTACTTAATGGTGGCTGCTGCGCGGCAGGAAGAGCAAGACCACTGACCTGGTCAGTGTGACTGCTCTCCTTTTGCGCAGCTTCACCACTGAGTGTTGCCCCCTGACCCCTGAGCTTCCTGTTGCACAGTGTTCGCGGCCCTCCTCCACCCACAGGCTCCTGCCTGTGCCTCATCCTTGGTGGTCCAGTGGAAAAGCACTTCCCTCTTCTGCTGTTCTGCCTTTACTTCTCTTGTCTCTTTTTTATCGGCTTTTCCTCCTGCCTCTTTTCCTATCTGGCCTCTTTTCTCTTTTCTCTCTTCTTTCTCTGTCTCTTCATTTTCCCCAATTTTTTCTTGCGTCGCTTTATCCTCTGCTGCCCCAGCGTCCCCTCCCCCTCCACTGTGTCCTTCGCGCCTCCCAGCTGACCCACCCTCCCCCTGATCCCTACTTAATGGCGGCTGCTGCTCGGCTGCGCCACTGGTGCGCCGTGCCTCTCCGCGACCAGTGCAAGGGACCATGGTCCTCCAGCCCGCCTATGCTACAACTCCAGCACCTTCCACGCTCTCATCCCCAGACGCAGGAACAGTTGACAGCTCTCGATACTGAACAGCACCCAAGGCCCACTCTCCTGTCTACACTTCTTCTGCACCTTCAGCCACCTCCGTACCCCAGCAGCAGCCCCCAGCCTTCCGGACTTCACTACCCACAAACCTCTCATCTGCATCCTCCTCAACGTATGCTCCCTACACAAGCACATCATAGAAATCGCTGCCATTGCCATTCCAGATGGATACAAGATTCTACGCTAGGACCGCCCTAGCCACCAGATGACGACCCCCACCCCAGATGACACAATGACCCTCATGGAGCACCTCCACTTCCAGATCCAGACCAACCCTTTAACGATTATCCACAGAACCCTCATCTACAGGCCACCCAGTCCCCGCGCTCCCTTTACCAACACCATCGCCGTCCTCATCGCACCCCGCACCCTCGCCTCCACCGACTACATCCTACTCGAGACCTAAACTTCCACCTTTACAATGACAACGACCCTAACACCGCCTCCCTCCTAGTGAACCTCGCCAACATGGGACTGAAGCAACTAGTCATCGCACCCATGCACACAGCGTGACACACGCTTGAACTCGTCTTCATAACAGTGTCTCCTACAGCCACACCATGGAGATCCTCTGGCCAGATCACCACTGCATCCACTCCGCCATCAAAAAACCAACCGTACACAAGCATGCCCACCTCCCCCCCCATATACACTGGAACAAAGTCACCAAAGACCACCGTACCTCCCCCCTCATCAGCACCGCACCACAGACTACGTCAGATGGTAACACCACAGCACGCAACCTCCACCGCTGGATCATGAACTGCACGGACACACTCACCATCCTCAAGAAAGCCACAGGAAGATACATCAAGAAAGCAAGCTAGTTCACCCCTGCACTCCAAGAATGTAAACGCTCCTGCCGACAACTCAAAAACAAATGGACTACCAACAAAACCCCAGAAACAGATGCCGCCTACAGAGCAGCCACCACCACACACCGCCATCTCATCAAATCCACAAAGAAGAAATCCCTCCAAGACAGAACTCTTCTCCATCATCAAAGAATTCACCAAACCCTGCAGCGAAACAACAGATGTCCCTCCTTCCCTTTCTAAGACCTCTGTATCAGATTCTGCACCATTCTTCCTGAGGATTAAGTGATCTATGACAACTTCAAAGACCAAGACCTCGGCACCGCTTCTACCCTCCTTCAAGCAATGCCATCCATCAGACCCTGCTCAACTGGACCCCACTCATGACAGAAGACACCTTGAAGACCTTGAAAATCATCCACTCCGGAGCACCCTCAGACCCCTGCCCACCCCACGTCTTCCACAGGGCCGCCTCGGTCAGTGCACCTGAACTATGTTGGGCGATCAACTGCTCCTTTGAGACCGCCACCTTCCCCGACGACTGGAAACATGCAGATGTCAACCCCCTCTTAAAGAAACCATCCATGGACCTGACAGAACTCAATAACTTCAGGCCCAACTTCCTGCTTCCATTCACAGCCAAAGTCATTGAAAAGGCCATCAACACTCAGCTAGCAAACTTCATTGAAGCCATCAATGTCCTGGACATCTGACAATCTGGATTCCACAGCAACCACAGCACGAAGACCACCCTACTCGCCGCCACCAACAACACCTGCTCCCTCCTCGACCAGGGCGAAAAGGCAGCACTCATCATCCTGGACCTCTCTGCTGCCTTCAACACCGTCTCCCACCGCACCCTAGCCACCAGACTCCACAACACTGAAATCTGCGGCAAGGCCCTCAACTGGATAAGCTTATAACTCACCGGCAGAACTCAGTGAGTCAGACTCCCTCTTAGAACTGAGAGAGACCAACTGTGGAGTGCCCCAGGGCTCCTCCCTCAGCCCGACCCTCTTCAACATCTACATGGCTCCCCTCACAACTATTGTCTCCTACACCGATGACACCCAGCTCATCCTCTCCCGGACCAACCAACCCAGCATCACCAAACACAACTTCCAAGAAGGGATGAAAGCTGTTGCAATCTGGATGACAAACAGCTTCCTGAAACTCAACTCCAAGAAGACAGAAGTCCTCATCCTGGGCTCCACCACCTCCACATGGGATGACTCCTGATGGCCTCCGCACTCAGAAATCCTCTCATCCTGATGGACCATGCACAAAACCTCGGAATCATACTGGACTCATCACTCACAATGAACCGCCAGGTCAATGCAATATTATTGACCTGCTTCAACACCCTCCACATGCTTCGAAAGATGTTCAGATGGATCCCATCCGAATCCAGAAAAACTGTCATGCACGCCCTCATCAGGAGAAGAGTGGGCTACTGCAACGCTCTCTGTGCCGGATTCAACAAGAAACTCCTCTGCAAACTCCTGACTGTCCAGAACGCCACAGCCAGACTGATCCTTGACATCCCCCGCCGCAGGCACTTCACCCAAAACCTCAACGATCTCCACCGGCTCCAAGTCAAAAGAAAAATAGCCTTCAATCTCCTCACCAATGCATACAAGGCCCTTCACAACACCGGACCAACCTACCAGAACAACTGACTCTCCTTTCACGCATCCAAAAGACCCCTCAGATCAGCCGACCTCTCTCTGGCCACCGTCTCACACATCCATAAGACCAGAACAGGAGCAAAATCCTTTTCCTACCTCGCAGCCAAGGCCTGGAACAACCTCCCTCTCCACCTCCGGCAAGCCCCCAAACTTCCCTAGCTTAGGAAGGACCTCTAGACCTGGTCTTCGGGTGGCACTCAATGAAGCCGCCCCCTTCTCCCCTAGCAACTTGAGACACTCATGGGTGAGTAGTTGCACTTTACCAACCCTGTTTGATTCATTGATTGATTTATTGATAATTGTTATTATTGGATGTGTAATTAAGATTTTAGAAAGAACTTGGGACTAACAACATTAGTGCCAAGCTGACACCACTGGTAGTCATTAAGCAACAATGCACTGCATTAATTAGGAATGTTGTGTAGGCCCTTTATACAGTAGATAGAGGTTTCCTCTGTATCAAAAGGGCTCATTTTGCCCCAACACCTACTTTCTCCTCTGATGAACCATGAGGGCTCACCAATGGTGGCTCCTCCGCTATTGCGGAGGAGCGTCACTCCCCCTGCCAGCCTCAAAACTTGTAAAATAAAATGATAATAAAACTGGTTTATTATCATTTTATTTTACAGGTTCTAAGAGCTGGCTGTCTTGTGGGCAGGGCCATCACGAATGCAGTGCAGTGATTAGAGGAATGGTGGGCACTGCACATGTCGGTTTGACCAGCCATCTCAGGATGGCCAAACCGAAATGCCCACTGAACTGTCTCCAACCCAGCTGCGTTGCTGGGTTGGAGACAGCAAAGCACACACTCCCAGTCTACCAGGGAGCACAAATTCATGGTGCTCAGCTAAATCCGGATGCTTCTGTCAAGCATGAGAGCAGCATCGGTAATGGCCGCAGGGGACACTGGGAGCCTGTGTGCTGCAGTAAGGATACGGAGCAGAGGAGCGTCGGGCAGTAGATAAGTTATTTTTCTCCTACTTAAATAAAAAAATTCTAGCCATTGTCTATCCCCCCCTGTTGTTCACTGTCAACCCCCACCCCCAGCACTGCCACTCTGCCCACAGACCAGCTCCTACGAGGGCTCACTCCCGTACTGCTAAACCCTCAGGTGACAATGTTTGCTGAGAGTGAACAGGTGCCCCCCGCGCCTAGGGGAGGGGTGCCCTTAGTTGCGCCACGTGGCTGAAAGAGTCTCCGGGGATCAGGTATCCCAGTGGCAGCGCTACCTCTCTGAAACAGTGAGCGCAAGTGCCAAATTTTCTTCTGCTCCAATGCCCACTATTCAAACATAAGTGCCTTTGCATGTAATAACTCAGTGCACACTACGGGCTTTCTCTAGCGCCAATTAACAGCTGCCCGACCATGCTGAAAAGTTTGCTGCCGCACATACCCTAGACCCAATTTCTTTTAGCGAGTTAGCACTCTTCGTGGCCATAGGTGTGGCCTTGGATATTGGCTGTAGCGCATTGGAGCCGGCCGGCACACTGGGCGCAGCGCAGTAGGGCATTAGTGGCCCAGACGGCCACGTTCAAATATTTGGCCACATTCTAGTGTGCGGCCGAGGTAAAAAGTTAACGTGTAAAGTTCAACTGTTCGGCCAAGATGTTCTGGTGTATAGGCCAGTTAATAGCTGTGTGCGTTGAGGCCTGCTGGCGCAATGTGCACAGCAGAGTGGGGCGCTAGTGGGCGAAGTGGCCAAGTTCAGTTATACGGCCATGTTCTAGTTTGTGGCCAACTTACAAATTAAAGGGTAAAGTTCAAAGGTACGGCCCTGTTGTACTGGTGTGTGGCCGAGTTAAAGGGTGATCTTGTCCCTACTTTCCCATCGGCCTTTGACATATCAATGCAGCTATGGGATGCCCTGCCGTGTAATAACTCAGTGCACACTACGGGCTTTCTCTAGCACCAATTAACAGCTGCCCAGTAGGCCAAGGCGGTATGCAGTGCCCCTAGCACTACGCACATCGGACATCTCAATAAGTACGTTATCCACTGATGATGGACGCAATGGGCATATATGGTGAAGTTATACTGCATATTTTCCAGTGTATGCCATTTGTAAACTGGTATGTTCTCCACTGATGGTGGATGAAATAGGCATAGAGTGAAGTTTTCCCGCATATTCTCCAGTATGGGCCATTTATAAATGGGCAAGGATGTCCTGTTGGAAAACTGGGAAAGGTTGTTGCAAAGCAGGGACTGGATGGCACTATGGGCACAGCGAATATCACTTTATTATGTGCGGTTCATTTCGATAGTCAGCTTCTACTTTGGGGGTTAATATATCAGTAGTAGGGTCGGGGGGGCTCCAGTCCAATCGGAACGATTAACAACTTAATCAAAGCAATTTTAGCAGTAGGTACGTTTGAAAAAGGAAAAAAAAATGTTCTGGAGCAAAGTCAGTGTCTGGGGGGGAGGGCGAGTGCGCCGGGGAGCTTCTCACCCTGTGGCGGAGTGCTGACAGTTAACAACAAAGAGGGATGCACAACAATGGAGGTGCAGCCATTCGTTAGACCCCAGAAGGGGGTAGATTCCACGTGTGTAGTGGGTCGGCGGGGAGGAGGGACCGACCTGGTGGTGCTCCTGGACTTTACTGCCCTAACCCACAACGTATGGACTGAGTAGAATCTTGGGGAGGCTGCCTGTGTTCAGGTACCCCGGTGGGCCGGTGCGGTATGCGGTGCCCTGGATGTAAAGTAACTGTTGGCTGTAGCGCATTTGGGACTGCCAGTGCAATGTGCGCAGCACAGTGGGACATTGGTGGCCGAGACGGGCCAGTTCAAATGTACGGACAAGTTGCTAGTGTACAGCCGAGTCTAAAAGTTAAAGTGTAAAATTTAAATGTACGGCCAAGTTGTGTACGGTCGAGTTAAAGTTAAAGTGTAATCTTGTACCTAATTTCCTTACTACCGTTGACATGTGATGCAGCTAAAGTGTGATGCTGTGAATAATTCATATATGTCCAAGAAGGATACCTTTCTTTGGTAATGGTCTGTGGTAAATTGCCTAGAGTAATGTGAATAAAAAAGGCTACGCCGTGGACAACAGACCCTAATTCTGAGAGTTATTGGGCGTAGCGGGCGGTAAGGTTAAGGAATTTGCGGAGGAGGGAATGTCACGTTGTGCGCATACTATGAACAGGCGCCCCTGCGCCTAGGGGAGGGGCGCCCTTAGTTGTGCCACGGGGCTGAGCCTCCTCCGGGCCCCAGGACAAAAAGAAGGGGGTTGGTGGTGATAACTTTGTGAGGAGGCATAGAGACACAAAACCTACAGGGAAAAAAACTTAACAAGTATTTAAGGCTGTGCCTGGGGAGTTTCCTTCTCTTTGTCCCCTTAGGCTGCAGCCTGAACTTCAGGAGCGTTGTCGACAACCCACCCACCCGGCAGAGGAGCATGGCTTCACAGAGGCGGAGCGATGACAATTAACAACAAAGAGTGATGCTCAACAATGGAGGTGCAGCCATTTGTTGGACTCCACGTGTGTAGTGGGTCTGCGGGGAGGAGGGACCGAACTGCCGGTGGTCCTGGAATTTACTGCCCTAACCCACAATTTATGGACTGAGTAGTATCTTGGGGAGGCTGCCTGTGTTCAGGTACCCCGGTGGGCCGGTGCGGTATGCGGTGCCCTTGATGTCAAGTAACTGTTGCCTGTAGCGTGTTGGGACCTGCCGGTGCAATGTGCGCAGCACAGTGGGACATTGGTGGCCGAGACGGGCCAGTTCAAATGTACGGCCAAGTTCTAGTGTACGGTCAAGTCTAAAAGTTAAAGTGTAAAGTTAAAGTGTAATCTTGTACCTAATTTCCTTACTGCCGTTGACATTAGGCCTGGGCTAAAATTTCGTTCCGTTCGTGGAAATTGCGATAATTTGACATTTTCGAGTTCCGCGGAGAGCGCGAAAATTTCAAAATTTCCGCTTTCCGCAGCTTGGCGATAATTTGTTTCTTTTTCGCGCTGTAAAATAATACATTCTCGCGCTCGCGCGATCGCCTTACCTGAATCCCTGCGTTCGCCGACAAGTTTTCTTGATCCGGTCGCGTTCTCCATGAGATGTTGTATTGTTTTTAGCCATTTGCGCTGTCTCGCGACAGTTCACACCCGCAGTGACGTCATGCGTCGCGCGATCACGTCTTTCTTCTCGCGATCATGCACCGCGAGACAACTCAAAACAAGATGGCCGCGCCCGCGAGCAACCAGATGGGTAAGTTGGCGACCCGCAACCATGCAGAAAATCTCGCGAACATGCGGGAAAAAAACTTCCGCATCTTCGCGATATTTCCGCTTGTTTGCGATAATTTTTTTAACATTTTCGTGATAATTTGCGAAAGTGGATTTCGCAAATTCCGCCCACCCCTACTTGACATGTGATGCAGCTAAAGTGTGATGCTGTGAATAATTCTTATATATCCAAGAAGGATACCTTTCTTTGGTAATGGTCTGTGGTAAATTGCCTAGAGTAATGTGAATAAAAAGGCTACGCCGTGGACAACAGACCCTGATTCTGAGAGTTATTGGGCGCAGCGGGCGGTAAGGTGAAGGAATTTGGGGAGGAGGGAATGTCACGTTGTGCGCATACTAAAATGCACCAACCAAATCATAATAAACATTAATGTGATAGCTCCTAAAAGGACAGTTTTGGGAGAGTGATATCTCTTTATTCAGCCATACAAGCAAGGTTTATGTGAACCATCTAAACCTTCTTTTCTCTCAAGCAGATACGTTTCTAATAAAAATAGCAACAGCTTTCGGTGCTTGTCAAGGAGAAGTGTTAGGCTTACCTTTTTTCCTGACATTAATGTTTTGCAATCATATACCAGCAGGTTTTATAAAACGATTATGCAGTTGTTTCCCAATAACTGAGTAAGAAATATGACATTGTTCATAATTATATACTGGGACAACTTCTTTAGCCTAGTTGTACATGTATAGCATTATAATGCAGCATCTTTACTCCGGTCTTGGCGTGTGCAAAACTCTTTTGTGAAAACGCAGAACTTCACACATTTTTGGAAGATTCAGGTTTGTATGTCCAGTGTCTCCGGCATTACCAGCGTAAACCTGTGAAAGCCTCAGCAGGGCACAGCACATCTGGCACTGGTGGCAGCAACACATAGACAGTGATTACGGGGGCACAAGTATGTTGAATGTATAATGTTGCAGGTTAATTTATTTAAACGTGTATTTGTAAATCACATGCTCACAACTTGGTGCTGAATAAAGAATATTTATTGCTACCTTACACAATAGTACTCGTTTGATTAATCTCAGAAGGAGCAAAGGCTGATTGGGCCAACAGGACTTGATCCAGTGTCCATGATGGGCTAATGGAGTGGATGGATATGTCCACATAGTGCAAGAGCCCTTATTCTTTACCAGCTAGTGCTACATGTGGAAGAAATAAAAAATACCTTGCAATACCGTTTTTTTTTTTAACATAACGTTTTTAGTACTATGATAGGTATATTTTCCTGTCAACTCTGCTTTTGGAACTATCAGCACTGTTTTGGCAATCTACTGCTCACAATTATGATTTTTTCAGTGTTTATTGGGGATCCTCAAACAACTTCTTTATGAAAACAATTTAGTGTATTCCCTAGAACAGGGGTCTCCAAACTTTTCTGTAGTGAGAACTATTTCTGATTAGTGAACGTTATTATGAGCAACTGAAGTCTAAGCAACTCATGCATTGTTACCACACACCCCCACACCCAACTTCATTGACTTTAAGCCTAATATCCATGGAGCCAGATACTATGGTTTGAACAAAATACTTTGACAAGGGGCACTATGACTGGACTGCCATGTGAGAATGTGGTCTTTGGGTATGTACGAATATATGTGTGTATGAATGGGATGTATGTGTATGGGTGACTGAGAGCCTGTGGCATATGTACTTGTGGCCTTTTGCCATATGTGGCACAGTATAAATCTATATCACAAACATACAACCATTCTTTGTAAAATGTAAGAAATTTAAAGTGCAGAAAAATGTTCTGCAAAAACTTTTATAATATAAAATGTTTTTCTGCACTTTACATTCCTCCCACTTAAAATAATGACTGTATTTTTCAGTTATAAATATTGCATCGTATCTACTACCCACTGGGAGCAAGATGCTGTGTGTGTAAAGGCGACACTCTGTAATTGACAAAAATTAAACTGAAGAGTTAACCTTACCTTTATAGGGATTGCATAAAATTCATCATTTACATTTTCTCCCATTTCCAAGTGTCACATTTGCAAATATCAGGCATCTTGCTGCAATTGGCATGTAGGCAAGGTGCCATATTAATAACAGAAAAAAACCTTTGTTTAAATGGGAGGGATTGAAAGTGGAGAAACATGCTTTATAAAACACTAAGACATAATTAGTCTAATTGAAGGGGGGGAAACATATTTTTCACAGAAATATTTTTCTTCACTTTACATTTTTCTCATTTACAAATTAAGACTGTATTTTTCTGCTATAAATAAGGCACAGTGTCTACTGGCCACTAGGAGGAAGAGGCCTGCTGTTTCTAAAAGTGACACTTATAATTAGAAGAAAATTAAAATGAAGAGTTAACTTAATTATTAAGGGAATTTCAATTTTATCACATTGCAATGCATTCAGAAATACCATTTTGTTCTCACACTCCAATATTGAGTTCACAAGGACTTTTATTGTAGACTTAAATACCTCAGTGCTTCAGTTCTTCACATATTTGTAAATCTGGCTGAAAACTGCTCATTATCAGGCCCTGCTATCTGCAGCCTGACGCTAATACCATAAAATAAGCACAGCCTTCCCTTAACATGAAAAGGAAAGTCTGACTGTGTGCTTATTTAAATAGCAATCAAGGCTGTGAGCTACTCAGAAGAGATCTGGGATCTACTGGTAGCTTGCGATTGATTAGTTGGAGACACCTGCTCTAGACAACTTTTGATTCTTTAAACAATTCTGCAAAACCTTATTTTGCTTCAGTTAAAGTGTAATCAGTTAAACTGAAAATGTAAAACTTTTTACTTAAAGACTTCCCTGCTGCTATCTCTTCCTATACATCCTTCATTTATGTCTCTCCTGACTTTGGTATGTATGAAGTGACGTATCTAGCTACAGCGATAGAATTGTCTGCTACAAACTGAATTCCAAATGGATAGGATTACGGGATTGTAATTATTGATACGTTTTGAAGCCTCGCTTATTCATAGGTTGTATGTATTTTAGGTGGTTTCCTAGTAATAGTGTGTTTGACTGCAAGAATAAAATTGTTCACTCTTCCTTTGGAGATTACAGGCCTAGCGAATACAAAATAACACCTAGTTTAGTATTTCCCTTTTGACTCTGTATCTCCATCAACAGTGTTTCCTACATTTGTTGGCTAAGATTTCTGTTCAGAGACTCTTCTGGAATGCCACCAGTTACATATTGCACATTGAGTGAAAACACTGAGTCATCAGTATTGTCACCATACTTTAATGCATCTACTCACAATAACATATGTGCATGTGGTGCTCCTCAAGCTTGGTATTCTTTTCTCCAGAAGAAGTACATTGCCTCACCTAGTGGAGAATTATTTTTGCTGCAGATAATATGAAGCATTGCTGAAGTCTGTGGTTGAAGTGTTTGCAAGCACTTGCAGGATCAATGGAACACAACTCACCTGTAGAATTAAAATCAGTATGTTCGCATTAGCTTGCCTGAGAAAATCATGAAGATCATCCGAACCATACTCTGCCCAGCTCAAAGTAACAAACCAGGTAGGTGCACCTAGATTACGTAAAATACACTTTAGCTCACCATGATGACAAAATCTATATTCATATGTACTATGTCAGCCAGCCATAATATTCATTAAATTACTTTCTAGTACTTTCTCTTTACTATTTACTTTTTCCACATAGTCTCTCATAGTGTTCATTAAGCTATGTCCCTGTTCTCATAACAAGGCCCACAGCATAAGATAGTACTGATAGATCACTTTCAAACAAGAGGTGGAAAATGGTTAGTATGTTTTGCCTAAAGCAGGCATCTTCAGAATACAATCTACAGCAGCTATATCATGATGCAGAAATCTGTATTGGATCTTCATCATAACAACCACCTTCTCCTGTAGGAAGCAATAATGGAAAACAGTGTGCTTCTAAGCTCTTTCCCCACACACTTACTGGTTCTCCTTTTGTGAGCTTCATTTGGTAAAATGCTAAATCACCCATCACATCTCAGATAGAAAGTGAATGCTGCAATGTTCATATATTTCTACTTTGCCTAAGTCAACTTTTTTGAGCTGAGCAATAGGAGCTGATGTGGTACTTTCTTTTTTAAGACAGGTAAAGTGTTCCTCTACATCAATATCTTTGTAAAGCACATTTTCTAATTTAAGGTATTGCAGAGCTCTTTTAACCCCATCAATGCTCACAATTTACTGCCAATTTCTTTTCTCTTTAGTTGGTGCTCCATTTACTAGAACCGCTAGTGACACTTCATCTTCTCGATATACCCCTATAGTTTTGATATTCTCCTATGTATTCAAAAGCAAATACACAACTTTACCTTTCAGACCTTTTTTAAGTTCAATAGGATGTAAATTCTTATCCTTAGTCTCAAGACAGTTTTTGCTAGTATATTCCACGGTAAGGTTGCGTAGCCATAAAATAGTACACCCAAATCATCACATGGTGCAACAAACATAAGGCCAGATGTGCAAGTAACTGGGTGCAAAATATTGGGTGCAAATTGCAACCAGTAATTTTGTGGTCAGTAAAGAATTCTACAAACCAACCGATGTACTAGAAGGTTGGTTCATAAAATTCAGAATCGCAGTGGGTCACAATTTGACCTACCTCATGAATATTAAGGAACTAGGTTGTAAACTCCAACTCACTATGATTGAAGGCCATCACAAGAATCTTGGCCAGCTGTGGTCAGCAGACTACCAAGTCTGCAATCACTTTAATAAAGCATTATTTGTCTTTAATGAAGCCCATTTTCTTTAAAGGAAACATGGCTGCATTTGAAAAGAAAAGCTTTTTTTGTTTGAGATTTTTCAGCTGTCCCGTGCATTTGTAACCTTATTTGCAGTGATAACTGCCTCCTATCCATTTTTTTACAATACACAAAGGGGAAGCAGCGCCAAGCGGACTCCTTCCCTTTTGCGAATGAGTTACCACCTCCTTTGAAGTCTCTAACTTTTCAATGTTTTGCAACTGGATTTCAGTCTTAAACCATTGAGTCATAGTATACTAATTCTGTATTTGGGCGGAACACCTCCGACATGCCATTTCAAGATATTAAAACAGTCTCCATTTACAATCCAATTTTAGTAGTCAGAAAGGGGAAACACCCACTACAACGACGGTCTTTTCACACGCTGCCATCACAACGCGACTTTAACATCGCAGGAAGCTTTACATCACATACTTTTAGAACGCATGCTACAACTGCGCATTGACTTTTACATCGCTAGCAATGACAACGCGTGTGCAAGATGATGGATTATGACAGATGCAAGATGATGAAAGGGTGGATGGATGAAGGATGGATGTATGGATGGATAAAAGGTTGCATGGATGAGTGGTGGATGGAAGGATGTGTGAAAAGGTGGGTGGATGAATGATGGGTGGATGGATGGATGGATGGATGGATGGATGGATGGATGGATGAATGCATGGATGGATGGATGGAAGGGTGGATGGGTGAGGGATGGATGTATGGATCTAAGGATGAAAGGGTGGATGGATGAAGGATGGATGTATGGATGGATAAAAGGTTGCATGGATGAATGTGTGTGAAAGGGTGGGTGGATGAATGATGGATGGATGGATGGATGGATGGATGAAAGGGTGGATGGATGAAGGATGGATGTATGGATGGAAGTATGAAAGGGTGAATGGATGAAGGATGGATGTATGGATGGATAAAAGGTTGCATGGATGAAGGATGGATGGATGGATGTGTGAAAAGGTGGGTGGATGAAGGATGGGAGGATGGATGCATGCATGGATGAAAGGGTGGATGGATGAAGGATGGATGTATGGTTGGAAGGATGAAAGGGTGGATGGATGAAGGATGGATGTATGGATGGAAGGATGAAAGGGTGGATGGATATAGGATGGATGGATGGATGTGTGAACGGGTGGGTGGATGAATGATGGATGGATGGATGAAAGGGTGGATGGATGAAGGATGGATGTATGGATAAAAGGTTGCATGGGTGAATGATGGATGTGTGAAAAGGTGGGTGGATAAATGATGGGTGGATGGGTGAATGGATGGATGGATGGGTGAAAGGGTGGATTGATGAAGGATGGATGTATGGATGGAAGGATGAAAGGGTGGATGGATGAAGGATGGATGTATGGATGGATAAAAGGTTGCATGGATGAATGATGGATGGATGGATGTGTGAAAAGGTGGGTGGATGAAGGATGGGTGGATGGATGGATGGATGAAAGGGTGGATGGATGAAGGATGGATGTAAGGATGGAAGTATGAAAGGGTGGATGGATGAAGGATGGATGTATGGATGGAAGGATGAAAGGGTGGATGGATATAGGATGGATGGATGGATGTGTGAATGGGTGGGTGGATGAATGATCGATGGATGGATGAAAGGATGGATGGATGAAGGATGGATGGATGTATGGATAAAAGGTTGCATGGGTGAATGATGGATGGATGGATGTGTGAAAAGGTGGGTGGATGAATGATGGATGGATGGATGGATGGATGAAAGGGTGGATGGATGAAGGATGGATGTATGGATGGATGGATGAAAGGGTGGATGGATGAAGGATGGATGTATGGATGGATAAAAGGTTGCATGGATGAATGGTGGATGGATGGATGTGTGAAAGGGTGGGTGGATGAATGATGGATGGATGGATGGATGAAAGGGTGGATGGATGAAGGATGGATGTATGGATGGAAGTATGAAAGTGTGGATGGATGAAGGATGGATCTATGGATGGATAAAAGGTTGCATGGATGAATGATGGATGGATGGATGTGTGAAAAGGTGGGTGGATGAAGGATGGGCGGATGGATGCATGGATGGATGAAAGGGTGGATGGATGAAGGATGGATGTATGGTTGGAAGGATGAAAGGGTGGATGGATGAAGGATGGATGTATGGATGGAAGGATGAAAGGGTGGATGGATATAGGATGGATGGATGGATGTGTGAACGGGTGGGTGGATGAATGATGGATGGATGGATGAAAGGGTGGATGGATGAAGGATGGATGTATGGATAAAAGGTTGCATGGGTGAATGATGGATGGATGGATGGATGTGTGAAAAGGTGGGTGGATAAATGATGGGTGGATGGGTGAATGGATGGATGGATGGGTGAAAGGGTGGATTGATGGAGGATGGATGTATGGATGGAAGGATGAAAGGGTGGATGTATGGATGGATAAAAGGTTGCATGTATGAATGATGGATGGATGGATGTGTGAAAAGGTGGGTGGATGAAGGATGGGTGGATGGATGGATGGATGAAAGGGCGAATGGATGAAGGATGGATGTATGGATGGAAGTATGAAAGGGTGGATGGATGAAGGATGGATGGATGGATAAAAGGTTGCATGGATGAATGATGGATGGATGGATGTGTGAAAAGGTGGGTGGATGAAGGATGGGTGGATGGATGAAAGGGTGGATGGATGAAGGATGGATGTATGGATGGAAGTATGAAAGGGTGGATGGATGAAGGATGGATGTATGGATGGAAGGATGAAAGGGTGGATGGATATAGGAAGGATGGATGGATGTGTGAACGGGTGGGTGGATGAATGATCGATGGATGGATGAAAGGATGGATGGATGAAGGATGGATGGATGTATGGATAAAAGGTTGCATGGGTGAATGATGGATGGATGGATGGATGTGTGAAAAGGTGGGTGGATGAATGATGGATGGATGGATGGATGGATGGATGGATGGATGGATGGAAGGGTGGATGGATGAAGGATGGATGTATGGATGGATGGATGAAAGGGTGGATGGATGAAGGATGGATGTATGGATGGATAAAATGTTGCATGGATGAATGATGGATGGATGGATGTGTGAAAAGGTGGGTGGATGAAGGATGGGTGGATGGATGGATGGATGAAAGGGTAGATGGATGAAGGATGGATGTATGGATGGAAGGATGAAAGGGTGGATGGATGAAGGCATTGGCTATCTTAATGCACATTCAAATATTTGCACTGTGAGTGATAAGTCCCTCTTGATCAGTTTATGGGCTGTATATTGTGAGCATAGGCCGGGATGGCCCAAAGCCACTCCATGCCTCTGTAAGGGCTCCTCTCTCTAGAAGTAATGCTCTGGTATGTTCAGCTCTGCTGTATCTCCATAGAGTTTGGCTGGAATGCATTGTGAGCAGCGCCCAGGATTGCACAGTGCAAAGAACGGAGGGCAGCAGAGTTTGATAACCACATTAAAGCACACCAACATCTGTTGAGGCCAAAGACAACACTATCTCCAGGAATTAACCTCCTGAACCCCTTAATCATTAACCTCAGTGGAGAGAAAGTTAGACTACAGAGCCTATTGTCAGTGGTCCCTCGGAGAGAAGTGGCGAGCAATATTTTAGCAGGAACAGCGTGAGAAGGACTCGCGGAGCTCTGCACATTTTAAGCAACAAATATATTTGTGTGGGAAACAAGAGCACAAAGAGTGTAAATACACAGCTGACCGTACCTTGAAGTTTCTATTCAGGCTTCGCAAAGGATCCACTGTCTTGGGCTGTTAGGAAAAATAGAAGCACTTCCTCTAGACAATTTTAGAACTTGTAATGTGAATAAATGCTTGTTGTGTCTCCTTTCAGTGGGCTGGGAAGGCATTGAAATCAACAAGAGGACAACACAAGGACACATGAAATAAACAGCATTTTTATAA
The DNA here is from genome assembly GCF_964204655.1 of Triturus cristatus. Classification (NCBI taxonomy): domain Eukaryota; kingdom Metazoa; phylum Chordata; class Amphibia; order Caudata; family Salamandridae; genus Triturus; species Triturus cristatus. The sequence goes on from NC_140583.1 coordinate 526,194,843, forward strand.
ACGTCGCTTCTCTTAATTTTATATACGGCATATTTTGTGCTGACACTTTGGCTGTCATGTTCTGGAAGATGTTTTAAAAATCACGTTAAGATATTTCTTTTACAATTAATAAATTATTTTTACTTGTAATAATGGAGAATTTTTTTAAAAAAATCTATTGGTGAGCGCATGTTGGCATTTATTTATACACTACACAAACATTAAAAACCAGGATTACAAACAACACGGCCCAGAGACTTCATAAACTAAAGTGAAAATAATGATGTAATAGCAGGCGATTTGGTGACCTGCGTTGTAATGCCTCAAAGCAGCAGAGACACTACAATCGTCTGGCAACAGCATGCGCAGTAAATGTGTGCGATGTAATGCCTTTTACGATTTAACAACAGCGTGGTAATTGCTTGCGTTGTTATGTTTGGCGATGTATCACCATACATCCTCAGAAAGGTTTGAGTTTAGTACATATGAAAACCATTTTCATCGTCGGAAACGCTGAATCAGTGTTTGCAACTTAAAAATGCTTAGTACATTCTGTCCATGGTCAGTACAGGTTACACGGTATAGTGCAGTGCACTGAATATAGTTCACTGTGTAGATAATACAGGTCATAGAACAGTAACAGAGAACATAGTTCTATATTCACAGACTACATGGTGTTCAGAGTAGGGGTGGGCGGAATTTGCGAAAGCGACTTTCGCAAATTATCGCGAAAATGTTAAAAATCTCCGCAAACACGCGGAAATATCGCGAAGATGCGGAAGTTTTTTACCCGCCCGTTCGCGGTATTTTCTGCGTGGTCGCGGCTCGCCACCTTACCCATGCGATTGCTCGCGGGCGCGGCCATCTTGTTTTCACTCTTCTCGCAGTGCATGATCGCGAGAAGAAAGACGTGATCGCGCGATGCATGACGTTACTTCGGGCGCGAACTGTCGTGAGACAGCGCAAATGGCTACCAACAATCCAACATCTCGTGGAGAACACGACCGGATCGGGAAAACTTATCGGCGAACGCGGGGATTCAGGTAAGGCGATCGCGCATGCGCGAGAATGTATTATTTTACAGCGCAAGCAAGAACCAAATTATCACTAAGATGCGGAAATTTTGACATTTTCGCGCTCTCCGCGGAACGCGAAAATGTCAAATTATCGCAATTTCCGCGAGCGGAACGGAAATTTTGCCCAGGCCTAGTTCAGAGTGCAGAGCACCAAACACACTTTACAGTTTACAGATTACTGGGTTGATTAGGAAACACATTTAAAACTGTGCAGGTTGCAAGGTATAGGGCAGCAAAAATAGTTCACCGTGTGCATGAAACGTATACCACAGTGTACAGGTTAAACAGCATAATGCCTTGAAGCAACCATACTCAACTGCGTACAGTTTAGAGCCCATAGTGCAGTGAACATGGATCACAGCACACAGACCACTTGTCACTGTGGACAGTACCAAACACAGAAGACTTTACAGATCATAATATATAGTGAGGTGCACAGAACATAGATAGATATCATAACTCACAGGGCATAATATAATATACAAAGCATAATACCTCGTGCAGGACATAAAGTGGCCATGGGCATGATGCACTGTACCAATCATAATTCACAGTGTGCACATCAAGGTATAGTAATGTGGGATTTTTGGCAAAATTTGCAGTGCGAACATCACAAAGCATAGTTCGGTGAACCAAACATTGTTCACAGAGTGGAGATGATGGACATGGCACCCTGATCAGAGTATAAGTCACTGATCACAGTACACTGTGAACACAGAAGACACTGTGAAGTGCGCAGAACACAGTGCAAGGTGCTGGTGTGAGTGGACCGTTCACATTTCACGGGGCACAGCGTAGTGTGCCATGCATAGTTCAGTAGGCATGGTTGAAATGCTTGGCGAGAGAAGATGCAGAAAGTGCAAAACGCCTCCTGCTTTCACTAAGCCATAATCAGTCTACACACACAACTTTTAATCATATAAATCTAATTTTACTACAGCTGAAATTCTCATGGTTAATGGTTACTACATATTTGAGCACTACACCTGGATATCTATGCCCCAGGGAGTTTCAGGAAAATTAGGCTGCACAGCAGAAAGGTGTTCAAAATGTACAAGCACATGCCTTGTGCCTTTCTCCAACGTATGTCATCTCCATATGTGAAAGTCTCAACCCCCCTCATTTGACATGACAATGCACCACAATGCCTGCACCTGGACAGGACAGATCGAGACTTCAGGGACTAGAAAGTCTTGGCATGAAAAAAAACAGACAAATCTAAAGATTGTGAAACCAAAAAGTTCCTTCGGGTGGGACAAATACAGAACAGGAAGGCAAGTCACCAAAAAAAAGAAATAAATTGAGATTAACATGAAAACCAATTAAACATGAGCGCCCTGACCCACATCATTAACTCTCACTTTACTGGATGTATTGTAGAAATCAATGCCCTCCTCAAGAAGCCCACAGCAGACTCTCATCAGCTGAGCAACTTCCAGCCCATCTCCCTGCTTCCCCATCCAGCAAAAGTGATTGAGAAGGCCATTAACAAAAAACTTACAACCCACCTTGAACTTTACCATCTTCTAGACAACACATATCAGGATTAAGACAGAGCCACAACACCGAAACAGCACTCATCATAGCTACTGATGACATGTGAAACATCCTGGACCAAGGAGAAACAGCAGCCCTCATCCTGCTTGACCTCTCATCGACCTTCGACACTGTCTCTCAAAACATCCTCATCAGAAGACTCCACGAGATTGGCACACAAGGATCCACTCTCAAATAGCTCTGTTTCATCTTCAAGGGAAGAACCAAAAGGGTCAGGCTGCCACCCTTCACATCAGGGACCAAGAAACAGATATGCGGTGTCCCATAGGGATCGTCCCTCGGCCCTACTCTTCTCAACATATACATGACACCGCTCGCCAACATCACTTGAACTGCCAAGCCATGTCTTCCCTGGACCGGAAACAAGCATCCTGTGACCAGTTTCTGGCTAATCAGCCAGACTAGCTAGAATCCAGTGGCAAAGTGAACGAGGAACCCAAGTCTGGTCATACCCTGCCAACTTAGGGCGAACAAAGCAAAACCAAAGGGGATGATGGACAGAGTGTTGAACATTGCAAGCACTCACCCCCAGTCAACTGATCTGGGCTTCATCCATCATCATTCATTAGCTCACTCCGCCGCCCCAGTTCAGACAAGGCCATATGCAAATCAATCTGACCCTGTGCCTCATGGGAACAGTCCAGCCTGAACTGCCAAGCCATGTCTTCCCTGGACCGGAAACAAGCATCCTGGGACCAGTTTCTAGCTAATCAGCCGTCATCAGCCAGGCTAGCTTGAATCCAGTGGCAAAGTGAGCAAGGAACCCACGTCTGGGCATACCCTGCCAACTTAGGGTGACCAAAGCAAAACCAAAGCGAACAAAGCAAAGCCAAAGGGGATGATGGACGGAGTGTTGAACACTGCAAGCACTCACCCCCAGTCAACTGATCTGGGCTTCATCCATCATCATTCATTAGCTCACTCCGCCGCCCCAGTTCAGACAAGGCCATATGCAAATCAGTCTGACCCTGTGCCTCATGGGAACAGTCCAGCCTGAACTGCCAAGCCATGTCTTCCCTGGACCGGAAACAAGCATCCTGGGACCAGTTTCTAGCTAATCAGCCGTCAACAGCCAGGCTAGCTTGAATCCAGTGGCAAAGTGAGCAAGGAACCCACGTCTGGGCATATCCTGCCAACTTAGGGCGACCAAAGCAAAACCAAAGCGAACAAAGCAAAGCCAAAGGGGATGATGGACGGAGTGTTGAACACTGCAAGCACTCACCCCCAGTCAACTGATCTGGGCTTCATCCATCATCATTCATTAGCTCACTCCGCCGCCCCAGTTCAGACAAGGCCATATGCAAATCAGTCTGACCCTGTGCCTCATGGGAACAGTCCAGCCTGAACTGCCAAGCCATGTCTTCCCTGGACCGGAAACAAGCATCCTGGGACCAGTTTCTAGCTAATCAGCCGTCATCAGCCAGGCTAGCTTGAATCCAGTGGCAAAGTGAGCAAGGAACCAACGTCTGGGCATACCCTGCCAACTTAGGGCGACCAAAGCAAAACCAAAGCGAACAAAGCAAAGCCAAAGGGGATGATGGACGGAGTGTTGAACATTGCAAGCATTCACCCCCAGTCAACTGATCTGGGTTTAATCCATCATCATTCTTTAGCTCACTCCGCCACCCCAGTTCAGACATGGCCATATGCAAATCAATCTGACCCTGTGCCTCATGGGAACAGTCCAGCCCGAACTGCCAAGCCATGTCTTCCCTGGACCGGAAACAAGCATCCTGGGACCGGTTTCTGTGACTGGGGATGAGTGTTTGAAAAGTTTCAGCACTCTGTCCATCATCTCTTTGTGTTTGCTAGGTTCTTTGGGCAGGCAGCGTCATCTTGCTTTTCCTCTATGACCAATCCAAGATGGCACCTTTCCTCTTGTTTCTTATGGGCGAATTAACAATCCAAGACGGCGGCCATTTGCTTCCCATAGTTTGTTTCCAGTCTTTGGTCATTTTACAGTATATAAGGCTGTGAGACCTTGTCAGGATTCTGTGTTCATTCTCCTAGTTAGTTCCTTAAGTTCTTTCTAGTTTTTCTGTTTGTGTCTTTGTTCCAGGTTGATATTCTCAGTGCCTTCAGCCCTTCTGGAGCATTCTTGGAGGATTTTGTGCCGTTGGCTATTCCACCCCCAGAAATGGTTCCATTTTTTTAGACAACCACTAACCTGGGAAATCTCCCTGTTGGCAGGGGGACTTCAAAAAGGGATCGTCCTTTCTTCAACGCCAAGATCCACAGTATTTGTAGTTGACCACCACGACCGGGATTGACAGATTATGATACCAATGACAATCTGTCCAGCCTGTGGTTATGGATTCAATGCAAAAACTACAAGAGAGCATCAAATAACAAAATATACATCTAGAGGCCTTACAAAGTGAAACTAACTGTTGCTTTACGACAGTCCATGATGGCCTGCCATACTTTGGATCTACCTTCAGTATCTCCAGGAACAATGCATTTTGATGGCAACACAGAGAAAGTTTGTGAATTTCTGGACTCCATGACGGCACATTTTACTTTCCATACAACTCAGTTGGAATGAGGTGGAACAAAGGTGGGCTATATAATCAATTGTTGCGTTGTTTCTTGAGACGTTTTGGAAAATGTTTTGTTGCCCAAATTTAGAATACTCGACTGAAATTCTTCAGGGATCCCAAGACGCTATTGCATATGTAATTCACTTCAGAAGACTGGTGGCAGAAACTCTGTGGGTGGAGAGGTGTCTTCTTACCTTGTTTTGTGTGGGCCTAAAAGAAGAAACCAAGGATGAGTTAGTGCACATCCCTCGGCCAGCCTCCCTAAATCAAGCTACTGAAAAGGCATTGCATGTTGAATTTCAATTGAAGGAACAGAAAAAAGAGAAGCGAAATAAGCAAGGTGGTTACTCTTCTAGCAGGTCAATACCGATGTCTGCCACCCTTACAAGAAGAGCTAAAGTCCACAGCACCCCTAGAGGAATCAATGCAGGTGAGATATCTTTACAGACCAAAAAAAAACAAAGGCATCGTCTTTGCTTATATTGTGGAGAACAGGGTCATCTTGTAAGAGAATGCCCAGTTCACCTATCCAAGCCATTGGGAAACACCTAGTTCCAACTCTTGAGAGGAAGGAGAGCTTGGATGTACAACATATTCCTCAAATATCCATTTCAATTTTTTTCCAGAAACTGGGACACACTTATTCCTTCTCCCTATAATTTTACAATGAGACCAAGGAAGATCAGTATCAACAATGGCCTTGTTGGACGCTGGAGCCGAAGACAATTTTGTAGTTACAACTTGGGCATCAGCTATCAAATAGTTGAAAGGATAAGGTTGAGATTATCCACACCATCAATGGCACTCCTTTGATTTAAGGTCCAGACACTGAATGTTCATTTAAGCTGCTAAGTAAGTTTCAATATGATTACATCACCTAATCATCCTATCTTTCTGGGTATCCCCTGGTTGTGCTTAAATAACCCTTATCTGAACTGGGCAACTCGTACCATTTCCTTGAGCTCAATATATTGGAATAAGTACTGTTTGAGAGAATTTCAAGAACCGGTAGACTGTGTCATAACAAGCAAAGATGAGCAGACTCCCTTTGTGGTTGCTGGAACAACAGTTCTGTAGCCCTATCAGGAGTTCCTTGATGTGTTTTCGTCATCTAAGACCAAAGAGTTGCCTCCATGCCGGCCGTATGATTGTGGCATCGATCTAAATCCAGGAATCAAGATTCCCTTTAGCTTGGTGTATTCTTTATCAGAATCAGAAAAATATGTTCTATGCCAGTAGTTAAAGGAAAACCTAGAAAATGGGCTCATTAGGGCCTCTACCTCGCCTGCAGGGGCCCCTCAATTCTTCATTCCCATAATGAAGGAACGAAGGATCTTAGGCCTTGTATACACACACATCCAAAAATTAAAAGAGATAACCATTAAGGATCAATTTCCGCTTCCGCTCATCAGAGACATTTTGGAAGCTGTTTGTAGATCCTGTATATACACCAAATTGGATCTTAAAAGGGCATATCATCTACTATGGATAAAAGAGGGCGATAAATGGAAGACGGCCTTCCAAATACCTATTGGGCACTATGAATACAGTGATGCCTTTCAGACTCTGTAACGCCTCTTTGGTATTTCTACTATTCATCTGTAGTATTTTTGCAGGCATTTTTAATCTATTCACCATAGTATATCTAGATGATTGTCTGATTTTTTCCAAAAGTCTATCTGACCATCGTCATCATGTGTTCTAGGTATTCAACAAACTCTGTAAAAATCATTTGACCTGCAAACCCAAAAAGTGTACCTTTGAAGCACCTGAAGTAGTGTGTTTGGGCTTTTTCCTGAATTCTACTGGGGTCGCCATGGATCCATGTTAAGTTGCAGCAGTACACGACTGGCCACTATCAAAGAAACCCAAAGTTTTTTTAGGTTTGCTCATTCCTAGGGGCAATTTATTAAAACTGTTTCAATCTACTCTACCGAAATTTCTCATCTCTTAAATAAGGAACAATTGCCGAACGAGTCCAATGGGATTCCCAGGCTGAAAAGGCTTTCCAGTTTCTCAAAAGGACCTCTACTTGTGCCCCTGTCCTATCCGCAACCAAATAAATCGCTCTTGGTGGATACAGATACCTGCAAAAATGCCTTAGGGACAGTCCTCCTACAGAAGCAAGATGATGATTCCCGAGAGCATCCTGTTTTCCACTACTCTCCTCCATTACTACTTGCAGAATTAAATTAGTCAGTGCTGGGGGTGGAATTATTGGCAATGAAAGGGGCATGTACTGAATGGAGACATCTGTTATTTGGGGCTAAGTACCCTTTTGGAATTAGAACAGACCATCGAAATCTAAGGCCTTAAAAATCATTCAATATCAAAAAAGTTGTTAAGCTTGATGGGCCTATTTCTTCACTCAGTTCGATTTTCAAGTTTCATATATACCAGGAACTGCATATTAAATTGTGGATGCACTGTCTTGTCGATATCCTGAAGAAAAAGAGATAACACAGCAAACAATCCTATCTCCTTACAGAATGATAATGAGCATAACCTCTTTCATTGAAAAGGTGCGCACGGGTGAACAAGGATGTCTACCACAAGAAATACGTTTATCCCCATTAAACATCAAAATGGGGTATATTTGTATAGGGATTGCCTTTTTAACCCACCATAGACTTACATAAGACTGTTCTTCAACTATGGCGTGACACCAGATTTGCAGGTCACAGAGGATTTAAGAATACTTTAGAACTACTGTCCCAACGCTTTTGGTGGCCCTCTATGGTAAAGGATACCAAGTGTTAGATTTGTTGTTGCCCAATAAGCGCACATGCCAAGGTATCACATCAAAGACTCACAGGTTTGCTTCAACCATTGCTAGTTGCTCCGGGACTATGGCATTCCATTTGGTTAGACTTCATCGTGGTACTACGGCTCTCCAAGAGAAAGAAAACTATCATGGTTGTAGTGGACTCTGTTTCCAAGATGGCTCACTTCTCTGCCTTAGCTAATTGTCTTAGTGCTAAAGAAACAACCAAATACTTCCATCGGGATGTATACAAGGTGCATGGCTGTCCAGAAAAGATAACCTCATATAATGGACCACAGTTTGTGTCACCTTTTTGGAAACTTTTTGCTCCACATTGGGAATAACCAGAGCCTTATGTTCTGGTTTTTACCTGTAGAACAGTGGAATCCCTGAGAGGACCAACCAAACCTTAGAACAATAGTTAAGGTGTTATGCCACTGGTGATAATTGGGTGTCCCTTCTTCGCTTTGCTGAATTGGCCTTTAACAATAGTGTTCGTAGGGCCACCAAGGTGTCTCCCTCATTTTGTTTGCAATGTTTTCATCCAAGATCATTCTCTGAGCTGATGAAAGACCAAATGTCTGTCCCTGCTGTTTCGGAATTGTTTCACCTACAAGTCGAAACAAGTAAGCAGGCAACTAAGAATCTACAAATGGCTTAGGGAAGATTGAAGAAGTATTCTGACAAACATCTGTGCCTTCAGTCAGATTATCAGGTAGGAGATCAGGTATGGTTATCCTCCCAGTTTCTACCTATTAAATGTGGGAAATCTAAATTCAGTCCCTGATTTCTGGGTCGATTTTCCATTGCACGAAAAATTGATCCTGTAACTGTGTGATTACTTCTTCCTAGTACTTGGAAAGTCCAGCCCATGTTCCACATTTCCCAATTGAAACCTTATGTGCCTGATAGGTTTTCCAGGGTTTCCCCACCCCTTCCATCCATTTTGGTAAATGGACAGTCTGAATGTTATTGTGTATTCCCGCATTTTCTGGGGTAAACTACAATATATTGATAGATGGAAAAGGCATCCTGTTTCCAAACATTCCTGTAAACCTTCCTTGGCAGTCCATGCCCCTGCTCTTATCCGTAGCTTCTATCGCCATCACCCCAACAAGCCCAGGGTTTCTGGGAGGGGGAATATTGTTGGGCGCACCATGCTCCGAGTGCAATGCACCTTGCACTGAGCGTGACACAGCTCTGTCTACGCACTACTCAAGTGGCGCATGAGACATGTTAGCTCAGCATTGGCTCTCCTCTGCAGAATGGGTGGTCGGGTGGGAAGGGGCAGGCCAAGAGGATCATTCTGATGGTGCAGGATGCACCATTCTTGCTGGTTTCTTTGGAGTCCTGGTCAGGCAGCACTTTCTTGGTTTTCCTTTATGACCAGTCCAAGATCGCGCCCTTCCTAATGTCTCCTATGAATGAATTTCCAATCCAAAATGGCAGTTATTTGCTTTCTGTAGTTTGTTTCTTGTTCCTGGTCATTTTGCAGTATTTAAGGCTATCAGATTTTGTCAGGAGTGTGTCACTAGCATCGTCATTCTATGTTCACTCTACTAGTTAGTTCCTTGAGTTCTTACTTGTTATTCTGCTTGTGTTCTTGTTCCAGGTTGGTCTTCTCAGCATCTGCAGCCCTTCTGGATTCTTCTTGGAGGTTTTTGCGCCTTTGGCTTTTTTCCACCAGAAGTGTTTCCTTTTCGTGGGCATCCGCTGACTTGGGATATCTCCTTGTTGGCAGGGTGGCTTTGAGAAGGGATCACCCCCTCTTCTTCAATGATCTCCAGGATCTGAATTTGGCCACCACCACCAGCGTTTGACATGCCAGAGTGAAAACCAACTAAGGATATTTTTCACTGTCAGGGCATGTACAACATTCAATATACATGCCCTACTTTTGAAATAGCATGCACTTACCACCTTCCCTAGTGGTGACGGATCAGCATTAAAAAGGAATGTTTAAGCCTGGAAAAAAATTCTTACCAGGTGGAAATGATAATTTAAAACTGTGCCCCCCCAGGCTCCATTTGCATGCATGGAGACATGCTTTAGAATGCTCCTTTGTGGGTTGCGCAATGAGTGCTGCTGCCCAATAGCAGTATTTAATTCAGAGGCCCTGGGTACATTAATATTAAATACTAGGGACTTATATCCAAATTAAATGTGAAAATTAGGTATATGACAAATTTATCATGTTTAAAAGGGAGAGGAAAAGCACTTACCACTGATTAGCAGGAGTAAAATGAGGAGAACTCGTAGGCCACCAAAAATGGGTTCAGCAAAAGAATGTAAAAATCTGGGGGAATACCACACAGAATATGGTAATTTCCAACTGCTACCTAGGAGAATTCTAAAAAAGTCAAAGATTTCAAAGACCTGCTGGTAAACCCTTCCTGGATAAAGGCAAACAACTGAAAATCCCTGGCAGAAGAAGTCGAAGTATGCTCCAGATGGGAGTCCTCAGGGCTGTATGAATGTGCCCCTAATTTAAATTACCTACCTTTATGTGTGGCCAAATTATTAACAGTGAATTTCTAGAATGTGTTCTAACATTTTCTATATGCTCTATACTTGGATATATAGAATACATTTGCAGATCTTCCCAATTAATCCTCTATTTAAAAATCCTGTACCAGCATCCTTGGGCTTTGGACAAGATTAAGTAGTTCCACCACCACATGTTCCATTAGTTAGCCTGGAAAGAGGTCATTAACTATAGAGAGGAAAGAGAGAAAGGGTGAGAGAGAGAGCATGTGTGTGTGCTTGCATGTGTGTGCACATGAAGTGTTGCCTCATTTATTTTGCAAAGTGGGCCTGGTGCATAGAAAATGAGCCTGATCTGTGTGTTATTTAAGTGGAAAAATGCTCCAATTTTTAAAGGAAACTCAAACAATTGTGGAGAATCCTGGAATTTCCTTGATTGACTTTTCCCTATGGAAACTACTTAGGTGTGTTCTCCTCTAGTTAGCAGGAGGGAGGTGACACTTCCTTCCAGAGCAGTCTCCTATTGTATCCTTTGCTGGAAGTCATTAGCACATCTCTCCAGGAGGACAAAAAGCTGTCTTAGCTACATGATCCTGTGTGCAAACAGATTGGGCACAAGGGGCTACAGTTGCACACAGCAACTTGTTACATTAACTTTGACCTGAGAATCAAAGTGGGCCTGAGAATCAAGTGGGTCATTGTTTGATACCTTGGATGACCCTCTTTGGTTGCACCGTTCCAGAGATAGCACAGCGTGTAGCTCTGCACTTGTCAATTGGGCAACCAAGCTTTTCCATAGTAAAAAGTTTACCAACAGAACATGTAAAATACATGTTCTGTCCATTAGATATGTTGCACCCTGCCTTAGGACTTGCTAGACCTGCTATAGGGGTGATTTACACATATACTAGTGGAAAGTCTTGTTTTTCGATTGTTTTAAATGGCAAAGTCGGACCAACAGACAAACTACTCTTACAGCTGCTAAATGGTGATCCGGGAGACTCATTTTACTCATGTTCCACCAGTGCTGTAATCTCTGGGGGAAACCTCTAACTATATGCCCTAGGTATCATTTACCAGGGACTTACAAGTTTGGCAGCTCAGCCAACTGGCTAGTATACAAGTGGACATATCATATCATCTTAAGGGTAAGGGCATAGGCACTGAGGTCCAGTTATCAGACCTTGGTGCAGTCGCAGAGTCAAAAAACCAGCAGCATCAGACCAAAAACCTATGGGTGACCACACAAAAAGGGGAATTTCCTTACAGAGATCTCAACCTCCCTAGTGGAGATCTCTATGCTTTCAGAGGAGCCTCAGCCGAGGCACTGAAAGTTTGCTGTGAAGATGCCATGTTCCGTGCATCCACATAGCAAAGTTTTTGATTTTAGAAAACTAATTGTCAAAGAGGCTGTTTGTTTTTGAAAAACGAGCTTTCTCCCTGAGTGTTGATTCAATTATTTGTTTCATGTTTGAGACTGCCAGTCTTTCCCTGGCAGTCCCAAACAGAAAAAAGGTGCACCTGAATGTTCCCTCTAAATAGAACAAATTTCGTGAGGTACATTAACCAATGTTCAATGTCAGTCGGGCCCTGGATGAAAGATTACCACAAGTGGGACCAGAGGAATCTGCGCCGGCCGAAACATCCCCATTCACCTGACACTAACTAGAGCAGGTGAACTGGGAAGTTTGATAGGGTATTCTGTCACGTTTGTGATGGAGCCCCCTGCCTAGCCAACTTTAAATAAGGCTATACATTATATCCAAATAAACATGAGAACGATATACATTTGGGCTGCCACTGATGCTGTCATTAAGGAGATGGAGGTCAGTGCCACTGCAAGCTGTGGGCCAGCCAGCCTGAGCCCTTGACTAATGTGATCCAGGGTAGTGGCTATTTGACATAAACCCCCATACAGAGTCACAGCACCCCATCTGACACTGCAGGGATCCCGTCGGACAGATTGAGGTGCAGCCAAACATGACTACGTCCTTCTCTCTAGTTTAGGTGTTTACGCTTCTTTGGCAGCCAATAAACTCAATGAGTGAAAGGATAACTTCTCAGATCCATCTTGGTTGACTGACTACATGTTCGATATGGATGTTCATTCACATATGTTGACATGACCTAATGAAATGCCATAAAACTGTAAACGTTTTTATTTAATCAAAGCCTTTTCCGGTAACGATGTATTTACAGTCTTCATTCCTCGCTCCGCCGTCTTCCTATACTTCACTCATGGAGTGAAGGTCTGTATACTGTGTATGGGACACTATAGAGAGATCGTACACAATCGCTCTAAAACGCTCCTCTTCGGTCATTGTTGTAGATTGAAATCTCGCAATTTCAAAGTAACAATATTTGTTGCAAGTGTCATAATAACTTGAGGTATTGTGGCATAAACGCTGTATAATTGCTGTATCTGGTCACCTTTCAATTGTTTCACTGTTTTTCTAATTTTCTTATAAAATCATTCTCTTTGTGGAAACCAAAAGCACTTGATTCAATCTTTTTCCGGTAAACCCAGGGTTGTTTTTCAGCCCTAGCTAAAGAGGGTTTAATTTTCATTTTTCTAAACACACTCCAAGTCCAAGTTGCTGAAAAGCTATTATTTTAATATCCCTCGAGCGTCATACCTGGTTTCGTGAAGAAATACAAGACGAGCTATCAATAACTACACAGAAATACTTATGCTCTGGTCCCACAGGAGATGTTTAAAGGTGTGCCGCAGAGACGTAAGCAGCTCCGATTCTAACGCAGACTATCCGCCGGTCAAACTGCGTTAGTTTGAAAGATAAAAACATTACAATCATAAATGTAAAAAAAACAATCAAAGACGTCAGTGCTGGCACTTAAATTGCATGCTTTAAGATGGTTAAGACATTTATGGAAGAACAATAGTTTACATTAAAAAGCCTTGACACAGTGTATCGAAACGTGAACATAGCAATCACCTATGGGCATTTCTCCTCCATACATAAAGGAACTGCAGTGTGACATGAGCACACACAGTATATTGTACAAAGAAAGGCTTCAGCCTCACCCTTCGGGCCACATCCAGGGATGGACAGCTACATAATACAGGAAGCAACTCTTCTTTGTGTTGCCACATTGGCAGCATTCCCATTGATCTGAGGCACACGCCCAACCACGACTAAACTCAGCCACTATGTAGAAGTCAAAGGCTCCTTTGAGTTTGTTCAGGAAGAATACTTGGCAGTCAGGCGGCATAAGTGAATTGTGTCAAGGTAGCCACACTATTGAATGAAGCTTTCCTCACTGCTGTAACTAAAGCTCTCAATGACGATGAGGCGCATCATTCACTTAAAGGTTTGTTTGCTAAACATACACAGTTGTTGCATCTGATATCTTTCAAAAGAGTTAAGCATGTCCTGGGTTTGGCTAGACCTTCCGGTTAAATTACCCTTAGAGGGTGGAGGGTCTCAATATCCAAGAGTAGAAAAATGTTCTCTTCCGGGGTGGAATGCATCTTATCTGATTTGTGCAAAGGTTTTGCCTGTTCTGTTTCCAAGAACACAAATGTCTTGCAAGTTCGCGAAGAATGTCTTCTTTTCAACTCAATGGGGCATATGTATCAAAAAAGAGTTTTGCAATTCTCAAATTGCGATTTTTAGCAATTTGCAATTTGAGAATCGCAAAATGCAATGTATGTAGCATTTGCAAACAAAATTGCGAATCCTACATATTCCTTAATTGCAACTCGCAAATTGCGAATCGCAATTAAGGAATACCTTCCCATTCATTCCTATGGGCCTGCAGGCCCATAGGAATGAATGGGAAGACATTCGCTATTTGCGATTACCAAATAGCTAATCGCAATTTGCAAATGGAATTTCAAGGGTGCCAAAAGGATACCCCATTGCACCCCTGAAATATGCATGTTTGCACATCTTGCCCACATACGTGCCCTAATGTCATATATGTGCGCCATATGGCACTTTGAAAGAATAAAAAAAGTGCTTTTGTCTAGAAAATCGCAAATTACCACCAACTTGAAGTTGATGGTAATTTGCGATTCTTTAAGGCCAAATAGCTAATTTCTGATGCTTCCAGACTTGCATTTAAGGAATCGCAATTTGCACAATTCCTTAATTGCATTAGCAAAATAGAGAATCGCAAATTTTGCGATTCTCTATTTTGCGATGGCCTTTTGGGATTATACATCCCAAAAGGCTTTTTCCCATTCGCAAACTGGCCGATTCTGAGAATCGGCCAGTTTGCAAACTGGAAAAAGGCTTGATACATATGGCCCCTGGTCCCTAGCTATGTGATGGGGATAACATTGATAAATTGGGGGCCGTCTCTGGAAACACACGCCTACAGTGGGAAGGGATACCCTGCTGACACTAAAGGGTGAGTAGCAGATGAGTTATGCAACCATGAAAGCCATTCTCATCACCAAATATCGGTTCATCCCTGAGAAGTATTGCATGAGATTTAGTGACAGCCAGACACTGCCACATCAGTCTTGGATGGATTTTATTGATTACTCTAGTAAAGCACTAAGTGTGTGAGGGCAAGTAAAGTAAGTTATTTTAATGGACTGCATGATCTGATTTTGAGAGAAAACATCCTCAGTACTTGCTTTACAAAGTTTCATCAACACCTGTATGATAGCAAGCTCACTTTACCTAGAGAGCTTGCTGAGGAAACAGACTTCTGGGTCAGTACCAGAGTGTCCAAGAAGGTACCTGAGGGATCACCAAAAGAGTGGACAGGGTTCCACCAGAAGATATAGGGAGTAACTAAAAACAAGGAGTTCTCTAATGACCGTCAAAACAGCTCTCAGTGGAAGGATTTCCAGTATTAACCTGAACAAAAAAAGAATGATTTCCGTGAGAAGAAATCCTCAGGAAAGTTTTCCCCTAAATGCTACGTGTGCAACAGTTATGGGCACATCAAGGGGGACCCCAACTGCCATAAGAGGCAGAAGTCCCCCCCCTGGTGGGCAGGTACCAGGATTGGCTAGTGTAGCACTTGGGGAGAAGGTTGCCACAGTTAGTATAGAGAGAAGTGTAGAATTACCCTAGTGCCCTTGAGTGACAGAGAGATGATGCCAAAGGCCCACATGCCAAACAATACTTCAAAGTACAGGCAGTAGGTCAACTTCAATGGGCAGCAGGTGGAGGGTCTGAGAGACACAGGAGCTCATATGACTACTGTTAGGTGTCATCTTGTGTCGTTAGAGCCGGTAATCCCTAATGTATTCCATCAGGTTGTAGTAGCGGACAACCATGAGAGTCACTATCACATTACTCTTGTTCCCTTTGAAGAGGGGGGCTCAAAAGCTCCTTAATAGTAGTTGTGAATCCAGCCATGACTGTGGATTGTCTGCTTGGATACGACTTGTTGCAGGGATTCTGCACAAACGCAGAACTATGCGCAAGATTATAGGTCCTTGGCATATAGGGACTGAGTCATCCTACCACCTTAGTACCCACGAGCCCAGAACCGACTAGGTATAGTGTCTCACTTGCTCTCCTATTCACACACAGAGAAACAAATGATTGGACACCCTCGAACACAACACTCCCAGATCTCTCAGGAATAGCGGTAACAAGACTCACCCTTTTGCTGTCACTCTAGTTCTTGTAATAAGATCTGACAGAGACACACAACAGTTTAAAACCTTTATTTTAACTAACGTACCCTAACATGTAGTATTTGCACCACAACATCAGGAAAATGCATAGTACACATACAGTCAGCATAGCAGCTAGTACATATGTCATGAAAGGGGATGTCATAATGAAAAAGACAATAAAGCCTAGCCTCCCTCCCCTTGCTAAGAAGCAGTATTATTATATTTTAAAAGATCTCTGGGCTTTGTCGGCAGACCCCATACCTTAGCCTATGGATGGTAGATCTACATCATAGGTGCTGTCTCGCTCTTCTCCCTGGAAAGGTCCCTCTCCAAGTGTGTGCTACCTATTTGTGCATTCAAATAAAACCAAAGTGCGTTTGCCCAAACAACCGATGCATCGGTATGTTTTGTCTAAGGACTAAGGCCTGGCCAGAACAAAATGACAAAGGCATTATTGTTCGACCTTGTTCACAATGTTCAGTCAAAATCCCAGGACCTTGCAGAGAGTGAACACAGCGATGAGTTATCATGAGAAAGCAGCCATTAAAATTTTGCAAAAATGAAGATGTGTAGTAACGTGTGCAAAGCAGCAGGCAAGCTGCAGCATGCTCATTTTAACTTATTGAAAATGACAATGTCCCTATGGGCTACGTGACAGACTTGGACCACACTATCTGGAAAGAGGTGGAACTCCCAACCCACCAGAAGACGTTAGAGTTGCCTGAGTGGGTGTGCTGACCAAGTAGTCCATGGCAGCCAGGAAGGCTTGGCAGTTGGGGCTGGACTGTTCCCATGAGGAACAGTGTCAAGATTGATTTGCATATGGCTGGGTCAGAACTGGGGTGGAGAAGTGAGCTAAAGAACAATAATGGATTCAACCCAGATCTGTGACTGGGGGTGAGTGTCTGGAAAGTTTCAGCGCTCCGTCCATTGTCTCCTCGTGTTTGCTTTGTTTGCCCTAAGTTGGCAGGGTATGCCCAGAGATGGCTCCCTTGCTCATTTTGCCACTGGATTGAAGCTATCCTGGCTGATGAAGGGTGTTGCCTTGAAACCGGTCCCAGGATGCTTGTTTCCACTCCAGGGAAGACCTGGCTTGGCAGTTTGGGCTGGACTGTTCCCATGAAGAACAGGGCGTGGACTGATTTTCATATCAGAACAACCGGAACACTCCTGAGGCGGAAGCCGGGAGATTGAGCTTCTGTATTTTAAAAATTGTGTCACTAATCTTGTATTTTTAAACGCGCACTTTCACTCCCTTAGCCCCTGCTTACTTGGCTGTTGGGAAACACCTGCACAGCGGACTTTATCGCTGATTGACGGTGGGGAACAGCGCTGCCGCCTTCGCGCGCTTGACCCGCAAACCACGCCCACTTTGAGGCCGCGCCCACTCCTGGCTCTATTTAGTCGCGCTGACTCACGAACGCGCCAAAACAACCGGAACACTCCTGAGGCGGAAGCCGGGAGATTGAGCTTCTGTATTTTAAAAATTGTGTCACTAATCTTGTATTTTTAAACGCGCACTTTCACTCCCTTAGCCCCTGCTTACTTGGCTGTTGGGAAACACCTGCACAGCGGACTTTATCGCTGATTGACGGTGGGGAACAGCGCTGCCGCCTTCGCGCGCTTGACCCGCAAACCACGCCCACTTTGAGGCCGCGCCCACTCCTGGCTCTATTTAGTCGCGCTGACTCACGAACGCGCCAAAACAACCGGAACACTCCTGAGGCGGAAGCCGGGAGATTGAGCTTCTGTATTTTAAAAATTGTGTCACTAATCTTGTATTTTTAAACGCGCACTTTCACTCCCTTAGCCCCTGCTTACTTGGCTGTTGGGAAACACCTGCACAGCGGACTTTATCGCTGATTGACGGTGGGGAACAGCGCTGCCGCCTTCGCGCGCTTGACCCGCAAACCACGCCCACTTTGAGGCCGCGCCCACTCCTGGCTCTATTTAGTCGCGCTGACTCACGAACGCGCCAAAACAACCGGAACACTCCTGAGGCGGAAGCCGGGAGATTGAGCTTCTGTATTTTAAAAATTGTGTCACTAATCTTGTATTTTTAAACGCGCACTTTCACTCCCTTAGCCCCTGCTTACTTGGCTGTTGGGAAACACCTGCACAGCGGACTTTATCGCTGATTGACGGTGGGGAACAGCGCTGCCGCCTTCGCGCGCTTGACCCGCAAACCACGCCCACTTTGAGGCCGCGCCCACTCCTGGCTCTATTTAGTCGCGCTGACTCACGAACGCGCCAAAACAACCGGAACACTCCTGAGGCGGAAGCCGGGAGATTGAGCTTCTGTATTTTAAAAATTGTGTCACTAATCTTGTATTTTTAAACGCGCACTTTCACTCCCTTAGCCCCTGCTTACTTGGCTGTTGGGAAACACCTGCACAGCGGACTTTATCGCTGATTGACGGTGGGGAACAGCGCTGCCGCCTTCGCGCGCTTGACCCGCAAACCACGCCCACTTGAGGCCGCGCCCACTCCTGGCTCTATTTAGTCGCGCTGACTCACGAACGCGCCAAAACAACCGGAACACTCCTGAGGCGGAAGCCGGGAGATTGAGCTTCTGTATTTTAAAAATTGTGTCACTAATCTTGTATTTTTAAACGCGCACTTTCACTCCCTTAGCCCCTGCTTACTTGGCTGTTGGGAAACACCTGCACAGCGGACTTTATCGCTGATTGACGGTGGGGAACAGCGCTGCCGCCTTCGCGCGCTTGACCCGCAAACCACGCCCACTTTGAGGCCGCGCCCACTCCTGGCTCTATTTAGTCGAGCTGACTCACGAACGCGCCAAAACAACCGGAACACTCCTGAGGCGGAAGCCGGGAGATTGAGCTTCTGTATTTTAAAAATTGTGTCACTAATCTTGTATTTTTAAACGCGCACTTTCACTCCCTTAGCCCCTGCTTACTTGGCTGTTGGGAAACACCTGCACAGCGGACTTTATCGCTGATTGACGGTGGGGAACAGCGCTGCCGCCTTCGCGCGCTTGACCCGCAAACCACGCCCACTTTGAGGCCACGCCCACCGCCACCATAACTATGAACCCTCCCCGGACGCGCAGCGGACGAGCGCAGCGGGAGCGCCGACTTCGCGCCGAAGTCGAGCCAAAGTCCAGCCCGTCTGCGCCCGTCCGCGTTCGTACGCGGTCCAGGGCCCCAACCCCTGCTCCTCCACAGGGTCACATACGGTGGAGCAAGCAGGACTTACTGAACTTATGCCACAATATCAATGACTCCTGCAAACATAGCCTATGTGTGGAAAACGTTATGGGTTGCGAACACTGTCACTTTTCATTTGACAACGGTAATAATATAAACAGTATGGGCTACACCTTACATTGCGGATTACTTAACGTACGTTCACTGAGAAAACATAGGCTAGACCTCTATGACCTACTCACCGAAAAACAATGGGATCTTATGTTCCTAACAGAGACATGGCTAGATAATGAGTCTACCCCCTACGCCCTTGAGGCAATTCCAGGAGGGTATACTATACATAGACAGGACCGACCCACTGGCAGAGGAGGCGGCATCGCAATTATAGCCCGCAAAACCCTACGCTGCCAGCTCGACAGCTCTCCCATCCTGGACAGTGAAGCAGGGAGCTTCTCTGTCAAAGTGAATAACAACTACACACTAAAGGGCATGCTTATTTACAGACCCCCAGGCCCTATAGCCAGGTTCGAGGAGAGTCTGGTTGAAGGAATCATGGAAACCGTACTGTGCAATGATAAGTTTCTGGTTCTTGGGGATCTCAATCTACATCTAGATAACCCCTCAGATAACGTCAGCAAGAATTTCGGTCAGGCACTGAGAGCCCTCCAACTGAACCAAATTGTTAAAGGCCCTACCCACCAACTGGGCCATCTGTTGGACCCCATATTTGTCAACTGGGGGGAAGTGGAAGCCCTGACCCCTACTCCCATCCCTTGGTCGGACCACTATCTGGTCCCTTTCTCCATACGAATACCCGGATGTAGACCCCCACAGCCACCAGTCATGTACCACCTTAAACGGAAATGGGCAAATTTTTCTCAGTCCAAATTCTGTGAAGAATTGACGAAAGGAGGAAGCCCAGGGGGGGAGGATGTGGACACAGCCAATACTAACTTCTGCACACGGATTAATGAGGCACTTGACTGCACAGCCCCCTTGCTAAAAACCAAATCTTGGAGCCGGGTAAACAAAACCGCCTCTTGGTTCAACGCCGAACTAAGAGTCCAGAAAACTGCTCTAAAAAGAACTGAAAGAGAATGGCGTAAGAGTTTCTCTGAAGAAACCAGAACTAAGTACCTAACCGAGAGACGAACCTACCATGGACTAATCAGAAAAACAAAAAAATCATACTTTACGTCTAGGATTAGTGAGGCGGGTAATTCAACAAAAGAGCTGTTCACACTCTATAAAACTCTTTCAGGTGGAAATTCAGCTACTATCCCTGATGACTGCTCGCCAGAATTGTGTGACAAAATCGCAGACTTCTTTTCAGAAAAAATAACAAAAATATACTTAGCATTCCCTACGCAGCCCAAAACCGGGGCAGAGTTCGCCGAAAACCCTAGGGAATGGGGAGATAAACCTATACTTACCAACTTTGTCACCCCTCCCACGGAAGATCTTCTAAAAATTTGCAGGTCGGTGAAGTCGGGCTCTCCTCGAGACCCAACCACACCCAAACGCCTAACAGATAGTCTAAGAGTACTAGAACCATACATTAGACATTTGCTCGATGTATCTTTCAGCACAAAGACAGTACCTAGGGATTGGAAAAAGGCGGTTGTTCTACCCCTTAGGAAGAAAGCCACCATCTGTTTTGAGAAACTCGACAACCTCCGCCCAATTTCACTCCTTCCCTACCTGGCTAAGGTGGCGGAAAAAACGGTCAATATACAGCTAATGGACTTCGTGGAAAAGGCTGCCCTATTACACGACACCCAATTTGGATTCCGACCTCGCCACTCTACAGAGTCTGCACTCCTAACAGCAGTAGAGACCCTACGCCAGGGGGTGGATGAGGGACATACCATGGCCCTCATCCTATTGGATTTGAGTGCAGCATTCGACACTGTAGCGCACTACAACTTGCTACAGTGTCTGAATAATGGAGGAATATCCGAAGCTGCACTCCAATGGCTACAATCCTTCCTGACAGGGAGAAGCTTCCAGGTTCGCCAAGGTGACCACTACTCGAGAGACATAGGCTTGGGACAGGGTGTTCCCCAGGGTTCGTCCCTGAGCCCAACTTTGTTTAATCTCTATGTCTCTCCAGTGGCTTCAATTGCCGTGAGTCACGGATTGAGCATCGTGTCATACGCCGATGACACGCAGCTGGCTATCTCCCTATCGCGTGCACCCGGTCTTGCGATGGACAGTTTCAGGGATTGCATGCAAGAACTTGCAACCTGGATGTCCACCAATTGCCTTAAATTAAACGGCAACAAGACCGAGGTGCTCGTGGTGGGGAGGGACCCATCTGCTTGGTCATCGACGTGGTGGCCTCCATGCCTGGGCGAGGCTCCCATACCCACCCAGGGAGTCAAAAATCTTGGCATATGGCTCGACGCTGACCTATCTTTTGGACCCCAAATAGACCGAGTTGCAGGGGTCTGTTTTGGCATCCTAAAAACCATAAGGAAGGTCCTTGACCTTCTCCCTATGTCAGCACGGAGAACACTGGTACATGCCCTGGTGACATCACGCCTAGACTATGGCAATCTACTTTACCTGGGCACCACCTGCAAAGCCATGAACCGCCTTCAGGTAATACAGAACGCGGCTGCCCGTCTCATCTTAAACATCCCAAAACGATCAGATACCAAAGCCGCTCTCAAAACCCTCCACTGGCTGCCAGTTAAAAACAGAGTGGTATTTAAAGCCCTCTGCACCTGTCACCGCATCCTGGCTAAAAAATCTCCGATCCCACTCCAGAACTTGTTGACAAGGTATACACCAGCACGTGATCTGCGCTCAGCATATGGGGGTCTACTACTGGTTCCAAGAATCAAAAAGGCCCGCATGGGCGGACGCTCCTTCCGCTATTTGGCAGCAAAGAGCTGGAACTCCCTCCCTCTCCATCTTCGCCTTGACTCATCCGAAACCAGCTTCCGCAGGAACCTAAAAACATACCTGTTCTCCAGATAAAAGATCTCCGGTCTGCAACCCTCGCAATGAGTTTTTCAGTTGTAGCGCGGGGACACGCTTCTGCGTAACCATGCGCTTTATAAGCTACCCTTATTATTATTATATGGCTGGGTCTGAACTGGGGTGGCAAAGTGAGCGAAAGCACGATGATGGATTCAGCCTGGATCTCTGACTGGGGGTGAGTGTCACAAAAGTTTCAGCACTCCGTCCGGCATCTGCTTTTGTTTGCTCTGTTCACCCTAAGTTGGCAGGGTATGCCCAGAAGTGGAACCCTTGCTCACTTTGCCACTGGACTCAAGCTAGCCTGGCTGATGAAGGGTGTTACCCCAAAGCCGGTCCTAGGATGCTTGTTTTGGTCCAGGGAAGACCTGGCTTTGGCAGTTCGGGCTGGACTGCTCCCATGAGGGACAGGGTCAAGACTGATTTGCATATGGTTGGGTCTGAACTGGGATGGCAAAGTGAGCGAAAGAACGATGATGGATTCAACCCAGATCTGTAAATGGGGGTGTGTGTCTGAAAAGTTTCAGCACTCCATCCATTGTCTCCTTGTGTGTGCTTTATGTGCCCAAGAGGGATGTCAGAAGGACCTAGCACCTGTAAAGATAGCCCAGGTACCTGGACAAGGATTGTGGTTCCGGCTTGGACAGGGTGCATACCTCTGGCAACCAGAAACTCAATGCTATTCAACAAAAAATAGTGGACTAAAATGATATGGCTGACTGGGAGATTAAGCACTTTTACAAAAAGGCAAGCACAATCATACGGTGAGGGGGAATGACAATGCAAATCCCTAGCAGACATGCTCAAAAGCCTCTTGGCCAGTAATATAATAACCAGTGAATACACAAGGCAACCAACCATTGTATCATGCTGAGAATATCCTTCAGAACATATTAATCTGAATTATGTACATGTAAGACACATGCAGAAATGCACCAGACCATTGATTGGTTTCAGAAAATATTGCTCTTGTGTGGCCGGGAGACGACCACTGGGAATTCCTTCTACCACCCATTACCACAGGGGCAATAGTGTTAATCATACAGAGCCTTCCTAGTGGAAAGGCACTGGGCATAGACAGACTGCCGGGATTATGTGCCTTGCTGCTGGTTCCACACTTACTTGCATTTTTTGAGGATGCATATGAAAAATTTACTTTGCTCCACCTCATGAGAGAAGCCTTAAATCATTACCCTCCTCAAACCAGATAAAGCAGCTCATCTCAGCAAATCTCAAAGGCCACTATTACTTATTAACACAGATTCCAAAATACTGGCTAAAACAATGGCTAATAGGCTGCTGTAGTTGGTTCCTGACCTAGTGCTACCCAAACAATCAAGGTTCATCCCTATGAGGTCTACATTCTACAATTTGCAAACATTATTTACATTGCTCCACCATTTAGACACAGGTCTAAAATCTCCATTAGTGCTTTTAGACGCCACTATGATGTTCGATTCATTTGAGTTTGAATGACTCTTTCTGGTACTTTAAAGAAAGGGGCTTCTGAGCCCCTTCATCGAATGGATTAGCTTTCTATTTACCTGCCTGTCAGCACATACACACATAAATAGGGCAGTGGCTGCACATTTATCCCTAACTCGAGGCACTGGACACGGATGCCCTCTATCCCTGATCCTGTTTGGCCTAGCATTAGAGCCACTCACATGTAAAATATGACAGCACTACTTAAATTATGGCCGTAGCTTCCTGGATTGGAAGCTGTTGGTATCTTTTTATGCCAATGACACATCAGGGAACCTATGGTCGAGCCTCCGTTATTTGAGAAAAGACAAAGATCAGGTATCTATCAGGCTTAAACATAAATTGACCCAAGTCCCTTGTCTCTCCCCTAAATCCCATAGCTCACATGTGCCCACTAGATTATTCGCTTTAATTGTGTACTGACTCAGCTAAATATCGAAGTAAACAAAAGAAGAAATGGGTGGGATGCTTGAATTCACCTCAACCAGGGCCATGCTGCGAACCCAAAACAGCCCTGTCTAAGTTTGTTTGACCAGCCCCCATACGGTGCATTCCCCACCTGACTATCTGTAACCAGCAGGCGATTGCCTTCGTTCGCAAGGTAGAGAGGAGTATAGACCCTCCTGCATTTACTTGTGTTTCAGAAAACAGTCTACATTCTTCCAGAATGACCTTGTACTAAGCCTGGCCAAAATAATCAGCAGTTCTTCTTCAAGGCTGATGCAAAAGAGTTGTATTCTTCTGAAGCAGATGTTGGGACAACTCAGACAGATCTTCTCCCGGGATTACAAGGGTTGGGGTGTGTATGATCACATGGGGGCAGTGGCCCCACCATCGGGGGACATGCTAGGTGTAGATAAGCTCGCCACACTGCCAGGTCATATCCATCAATGTGGAGGTGCCCTATTGCAGGTCGGGTGTAGACAGTATTGCTTCAAAGTTCTCATTTGAACCAAGCAGTATGGTTCCTTTGTCTCTGTAACACAAAGAATACAGTGTAAAGTTCTGTACAATTAGAGGTTGCCCCTTCCCTTCCAACCATGTGAAACTATTAATCTTGGTATCCCAGATTTCCTGGTATAGGGTGTCTGTGCTGGCATTTGACCCCCTCCCATGGGACTCATTTCCCCTAGCATTGTTGAGGTGAATGGCCCTGCACTGGAATTCTATATCGGGACACATCATGGTATGCAGGTGGAGAGGAGAAGCAAGATGGCGGCTGCTTAGGAGGCTGTTTGCAGCACGCTGACCGCAGGAGAGCTAAAGACATGAAACTATAACTGTCCTCAGAAGAGACCCTTGTTGTGATCTGATGCCTCCGGTGCTAAAGACTGTTGCCTACAGGTGAACTGGATTGCTATAGGGCTGATTATCTTGAAACAACTTGCTGCAGCAGTAACAGCGCACTCACCTTGTACTAATTGCTGTGGTACAGGCAATGCTCCAGCTGTGATGACTGCCGCGATGGGCCGAAGAATGCAGGAGTGAATTCTAAGACTGAAGCTGTCCACCAGATACAGAGCGGTCCCGGGACGGCTGAGCATGGACAGGAGAACCCAAAAGAACCGGCGCCTAGCCATGGACGCCGAACACAGATGCAGCAAAACGAGCAGCTGTCGGAAAAAGAAAGGAAGGGGTGGGGCTGCAGGAAAGCGCGTCTGGCCAGCCTGACAGTAGCCAGTCGAACAAGCTTTATTCGACAAGTTGTCATAAAAGCGAAATACAGAACATATTACAAAAAAGATATTTCAATATCAGTATACAAAGTTATTAAGCATCATTGAGAGACTTCCTTAAAACACAAATTAATCTTCATGACATTGTCTTAAGAGCCATAAAACAATAGTAAAATAGCATTAATAGCTTACATAAAGGACAACCATTAGAAAGAAGCACCATTAAAAAAAACTCAGGCGAAAAGTGTTAAAAATTTGTCCTAACATGTGGAGCCAGCATTAGGGGGCTAATACATTTTAATCAAAGTTTAATTGTGGAACTTCATATACAGGTGCGAAAAAAGCATTTGTTAGGTGGGAAAAGAGTGAGACCTTATGGCCCAAGCCCAATTTAGGAATTTTGCTACAGCTGTAATGATTGGAATAGAAGTGTCTGTCCATAAAATTCTTCCTGCTTCTTCACTCCTTCTAGTTCCAAGTAGTTTACAAATTGGAACAAGCCATACCCGACGACGAGCGGCATAGGCTGGGCAAGCAAACAGCAAGTGTGCCGCCGACTCCTCTTTAGTCTGGCATAGAGGACACGTGTTATCGTGAGATTTGGACCATCTGGCTGTAAAGGCTTTAGTGGGCAATGAGCCCACCCTAAACTGGAAATATAATTTCCTATTGTGTCGTTTAGCTATTATGTCCCAAAAAACTTCAAAATTCAGGGACAATTTAGCTTCCATAAAGTTTCCTGTTAAGGTAGAAGACACACTATTGCTAAGTGTTTTTTGTGTGATCATCTCCCAATATTTTTCTTTCAGGATCTTTTTTAAGGGGAAGATAGCTCTATCTGGTTCTTCCCATAGTGTTCTCATACCTATACTTACTAGGGCATCTCTAATTTCTCTCAACCATCTTATTTTGTGGAATGTATCAGCCCTGATTATGTCCAGAAAGCCCATGGCATAATGGTTTAGTTCTGGTGTGGTCCATAACCTATGCCAATATAATAATGGGCGCAGTTTGGCCACCTCAGCCAGGGAGGGGCCTTCTTCCTAGGTCATGTAGTAGTGGACACACTGGTGTACTTTGGGGAAGCAATGTGATGTTACGCATGAACCTATTTTCAGTGGTCATAAGGTTAACAAGGTTTTCGTACCCCCAGAGCTCTGCTCCATAGAGTGCGGAGCTAACCACCTTCATATTGTAAACCTGGAGCACAGGGCTGATTGGTTTGGTCAATGAGATATTAAACTCCCTATTTAATACTCCAGGCAATTGTCGGTGCTTGAGCGTTGCTAAATCAAGTTGCTGTTTCCATTTTAAATCACTTTGGATAATGACCCCCAAATAAATAAAAGCTTTTACTTGCTCCAATGGATGATTATTCATTACAATTTTACTTTTAAAAGTTCTGTGAGGATTAAAAGACATCAATTTCGTTTTCAACACGTTGACTTCCAGACCGCGAGTGGTAGAGAACACTTCAAAAATATTCAGGGCCCTCTGCAGACCACTCGGGGTCTTTGAAATGATCAACGTGCCGTCCGCGAACATAAAAATCTGGATTTTATTGCCGGCTAGTACCGGAGCATCGGTGGGCTCAGCTTCCATGTAGTCTACAATACCATTAATGAATAGAGAGAATAAAGTTGGTGCCAACACACAACCCTGGCGTACCTCACTCTCTACTGGGAATGGGCCGGTAAGCATGCCCTGGGAACCCCAGCAAATTTTTGCATAGTTTTCTTCATGCAGTCTCACAAGTAATGTGAGTAAATTAGGAGGGATCCCCATTTCATGCAAAATTACCCATATTTTGTGGTGTGGAACAAGATCAAATGCTGATTTTAAATTAACAAAGGGGGCGTACAAGCTACCATTGGCCAGGACCGCCGATTTCCAGTACAGCAGAGTGAAGCGGAATACCTGGTCGATGGTACTGGTATATGCTCGAAAGTCTGCTGCAGGGGGGAAAAAAATGCACTTCTCGTCAATCCACTCCTGGATCTTGTTAAGAATTAGCCTGCCCATTATTTTTTGTAGGGAGTCTATCAAGCTAATTGGCCTGTAGTTGCTGGGTTGTGTTTTGTCTCCTTTCTTATAAATGGGAATTATTTCTGTCCCTTTCCATGCATCTGGTATAGGGGCACCTTTTGCGACCGAGTTAGCCAGCAACAGAATGTACCTACTCCATCTTGGTTTATTGTATAAAAACATGTCTACAGGTACACCATCAGGACCAGGAGCCCTCCCTCCTACTACTGAACCCAATGCTACACTAACATTGGTAATATTAAAAGAATCATCTTTGTATAGTACATAGGTGGGGTCCTTCAAATTTGGCTCACTCTCAGGGCGGGCGTACTGTGGTTTAAAAGATTTTACCCAGTCATCCTGTGCGACATGATTGTGGGGGTGTTCCGGCTCGCCTCCTCTATCCCACATAACTATGCTCCAGAACGTTTTACTAACCTTCCGAGAGCACGCCTCCCTAAGATCCTCCCATCTTGCCTCATCCCATGATTTTTTGGCTTTTTTCTGGGTGCTCTTGTAGACCTTCCTAGCTACTCGGACTATGGCGGGCTCCCCCTTCTTTATTGCCTCCCCAAGTAATTCTCTAGCGTTTCTACATTCTTTGTTGAACCAGGAATTACATTTCTTCTTTATGGCTTTGTTTGGATTACAGCGCTTCATAAAGTATGTAAGCAGTTGGGTAAAAAAATCATTATGGATCTTGGTGGTAAGCTCTAAAGCTGGATTTATGACTATGGTGGATTCTAGCTCGGTCACAGCCTTGTCCAATTCCTTGGCAATGTTGGCTAATGATTCAGGCTTTTCTACTAAGCTTACCCACTTTAAGCGCCTCATGTTGTTGGTAGAAATTACATTGCAAGGATAGAGATCACACCTATTCTGTGTGGATGTCCGCTGTCCCCACAAGCCCAAGGATGCACACATGCACAGTAGCTGATCTGCTACGGGGCTCCTCCACAAAACAAAAACCACGGGTGAGAACGGAGGAGGACTACAGGGGGCCTTGCAAACCTGGCCCGGAGCAGAAGACAGGAGAGCCACCAGGGCTGGAATGTGCCCTGGAGACTTTGGGAGTGAGACAGGCTGCCGAACTCTCTCTAGATGAAGGTAGGTAGCCAGAAATGTACCAGCTGCCACGAAACACTAACACTGACCCTGGGTGAGGAGGGTGGAGAGTATTAGTGAGACTGCAGTCCCGGGTTGGCTGATGGCATGCTCTTTAGGGGAAATCAATGGAGCAGACTCCCGGACACCCCATTCAAGAATGGAGATGCAAATACTCTGGTATTAAAAGCTGCCCCCTCACTCCCACTAAAAAGCCCTTGCAATCAACCAGTGTCTCTAATAATCCGGAAGCTAAGAGAAAGGGGGTCATGGTTTCCCGCCCAGGTGTAGCGCTACTGGATGGCCAACAATTGGAAGAAGAGACTGATAAAGGCGTTCCCGAGAGAGAACCAAGTGACTGGTTTTTTCAGTGTCAGATGGGGCTGAGTGGTCAGAGGATGGGCTTGGCTCTGATCCGTAGGTGTGTAATCCCAAGTTAGGTCTTTGCTCCTAAGCGCTGGGAGACAGATTTGCCTCTTCCTGTGTGAATGGTTAGAGCTCATGCGCCATCACTCTCTTTGGGGTCGCTGTCAGTGTTGCTAAATTCCACGCTACAACATATTTTCAGTTGTAGGCTGGATGCTACTGATTGGGCAACATTGTTCCAATCAGAGGGAGTTAAGTATGAACTCATTGGCATCTTTGTGTTTGTATCCATAACAAAATAGTGATAAAAATTCAGAATGAGGTTTTCCTTATTGCATATTATTTTACAACAATATTAATACACATAAATACAATTGGAGTACGACCCGTAATGAGGAACATGTTCAGATCTCTTTACTTTCTTTCTTTGATTGATGTTAAACTTATGTATTTTGATGAATGGTTTTGAGTCATTTTTATTTTTGTTTTAGGAGCGATTTGATTGGGCGATACATAGAGCAGATCAGAGAGGTAACCTTTTATATGTAAATAGACTGCCTCTTTTCTTTACTTAGTAATAGCTTTAGAATATCGGTGACTGGCTCACTGTCTTTCTCACAGAGATTGGCTCAGTGTCTTTGTCGCAGAGAACACACTTCTCACTTTTGATTTTTTGATTGGTCCATTAAACTCGGACCAGAGAGGGAACTTGGGTTATATTTAGATTTTTAGCATTTATTTGGTAGAAAGGATCTTATTGGTTTTCCTTTTTGTAATTTCAAGAGTGATTGGAGCTTGAGGTGTTGAATGGGGGTGACTTTAATGAATCGGTTTTCTAGCCTATGATTGACTAATTACATGCATAAATAGTCCTTGAAGGTGGACAGTAGACACCACGGTCAGACGGACGATACTTCGGACACGTCCTGAAATTATAACTGGTAAGCTACATGAATGGAGTTGATATCGCGCTGGCTACGTTGCTCGGGGGTTTCCTGAAAGGACTTTTGCTTGTTATATTTTGATACTTTTTGGACTATATACTTAACTTGAGATGATTCAGGTAGAATTTGGGCGCGGATAATGAATATGTCCCCCTATTTCTTTATTTTGGTGTTTATTTTTGGTGTTTATCTAGATGTTTCTTTAAATGAATGAATTGGAGTGATGTTTCTAAAGATAGGTTTTGTTCTCTCCCTCTTCTTTTTTTACATATAGCATGGATAGAAGGCAATAATCCTTAGAACATCCAGAAGACATTGATGCTATTGGAATATCGATGTATATTAATATATATCACTAAATTCCTTTGGTGATTTACTTGAGCTGCTCCCAAGTGAGTACTTTTCTTTTTATAATTATTCCATTAGACTTATCGGGTGCTTGGAAGTATAAACCAGATGGTACATAATTTAAGTGAGTAACAGAAATACTTACAATAATTAGCTTGCTGCCCTCTCCTCAAATAATGGATGGATAAATGTATTATATCCATGATAGATTTCACAAGTGAGTGCGGTTTTTATGAACATTTTCTTCATTGGACCAATAGTGGGTCAATGAGTTATTTTTTTCAACCTTCGTAATCACCTTCAGAACTGTTGTATATAAATCATATGAGTACCCCACTGACCACTTTCACAGGTTCTATAGACAGGACTCAGAACATCTTTATATTTTTTAATTTCTTTTTTATATAATACATTTTTGGGGGGCAATTTAGATGTCAATGTTATTCCTCCTCTGATCCTCCGTCATGCAGATCATTCCTAATATTGAGAGTATCTGTAATAATATGAGGATTTTGTAGTTTGTGGTGACACTTGCTTGATTTTTGGGATTACAAGTAGGCTGCTTCTTCATATTTAAAAAAACCCACTATAACCTATTGGAAACAAATGTTAAGAATGGATATAGGCAGGGAGCATCTTACTATAAGATTATAATTTCATTATTGATAGAAATTGTCATCATTAGAGGTAGAATTGCCTCATGTCCTTTTTATTATGTTTATGTCTATATGGCCTTCCTTAATGTATATTGTAGGATAGAGGTTTTTTTCAAGAGACCTTGTGTGTATATATATATATATATTACCTACTGGCGGTCGCCAGTAGGTAGTTATAGTTAGGACCTATTTTCCATAGGAAATCCGCAATATTCTATTCCCAATAAGTCTGGCGCCGGTTGACGAATCTTCGCAAAATTTTCCAAACTTTTGGCCAGCTCCGGTCCGCTCCTATCCTGAAAGTGTCGTGGTGATTCATCGAGCGGGGGCTGAGAAAAAAGGGGGGTCCCAAAACGCGTTTTCCCCATGCAATTTCCCATAGGACCTGTTGACGCAGCTACAGCCCGAACTGCTGAACAGAATTACACCAAATTTGGCAGGAAGGTAGACCTTGGTTCAGAGTCATGCCTTTTGCTTAAATGGTGTAAATCCGTTCAGTAGTTCCTGAGAAAATTAAAAGTAAAATCACATATATATCTGGGCGGAGCCTAACCACACATCTCATCGTGAGATCTGATTGGCTGTCAGCACTTCATCCAAGAAGTGTTGGCAGCCACCTTGGGACCAATATACATGATAGCACCTCATTAAAAAGCATTGCAGTTAATAGAAGGTTTTAAGACTTTAGTTACATTATAAATCATTTGTTGATGGTATCATACTCATTTTAGGAATCGTGGTATGTTCTAAGGTGATTTTACCATGTGAAAAAGCCTTCTGCTGGGATATCATGAATCATGTTTGAGAGAAAACTATTTTCACACGCTTTTCCCACAGAGGTTTGGAAGGTGATCTGTAAGCTAAACTGAGAGCATATTTTCTGTAAATTCACATTATCTTTCTTAGTCATGTGAGAATGAAGTCTGACATTCTCAGTAAAACATGTACATCCACCAAGGGCAGAGACTGTCAGTTGATTCCTTTGTGTTCTACTGCAGCTTCCCAGAGTGTTCCAAAGAACAACTAGATCGCTAACACTCCTACTTATGATAAATGTATGGCACACCTGAAGCCATCTTGATTGGAATAAAGTGGTAACTCTTAAAACATTTAATTTAAAAAGGAACAAAATGAGGGGGTTCATTTTGCCATAGAATGTATGATTAGTGCTGCAGAAAGAAAAATTAGGGCACATTTTCAGTGACTTCTCAAATCCTCTTCTATTTCATTAAAGAATTCTGACATGCAGACTGAAACATGCACTTTCAATACCAGCAGCAGACTTCCCTGGTGAGCAGTAGCTTTACTACAGTGATCTAATGAGCAACTAGAGTTATAACATTCTGAATTTATGGCAAATGTGTGACACATCTGAATGCCTTCTTCATTGAATCAAAGTAAAAAACTGGCAGTATGCCTACTGAGGAGACTGTAGTAAATGAGGAAATTAGGAAACTTCATAACAAGTCTCCCAAGATGGCCACCAGAGACAAAAGAGCCCAAATGTAGCACAAATATCACCGAGATGTAGCCCAAGTATAGCCCAATGACAGAAATCCCAGAGTGTTTTAAAGAACAACTAGAGCGCTAACAGTCTTACTTATGACAAAAGTATGGCACACCTGAAGCCATCTTGATTGGAATAAAGTGGTAACACTTAAAACATTTAATTTGCAAAGGAACAAAATGAGGGGGTTCATTTTGCCATAGAAATTATGATTAGTGCTGCAGAAAGAAAAATTAGGGCCCATTTTGACTTCTCAAATCCTCTTCTATTTCATTAAAAAGTTCTGACATGCAGACTGAAACATGCACTTTGAATACCAGCAGCAGACTTCCCTGGTGAGCAGTAGCTTTACTACAGTGATCTAATGAGGAACTGGAGTGCTACCATTCAGAATTCATGGCAAATGTGTCACATCTGAATGCCTTCTTGATGGAACCAAAGTAAACAAGAATTGAAAAAGCAATAGGTCTCGACCTCGTTTAAGTTAAAGCAATTCTGTTTGTAATTAGGTGGCTTTTTAGCTTTGCTTTTATTAGTGTTTTTCAAAATTTCATGTACATAACATGCATATATGTATATGTATGCATGCATTTATATTTGTATTTATATAGATATGCAGATAATATATATGTTTATATATGTATGTATATATATATATATACACATACATATATATAAATGCATATGCATATATGTGCATATGTGTGCGTGTAGAGAGAGGTAGAGAGAGGTAGAGAGGTAGAGGTGTAGAGGTAGAGACTTAGAGGTAGAGAGGTAGAGGTAGAGAGGTAGAGAGTAGTAGAGAGAGAGGTAGAGAGGTAGAGAGTAGTAGTGAGAGAGGTAGAGAGTAGATGATGAGTAATAGAGAGTAGAGAGTAGAGAGAGAGTAGTAGTGAGTAGTAGTAGAGAGAGTAGCAGAGAGTGAGTAGGAGAGAGTAGTAGCGTGAGTAGTAGAGAGTGAGTAGTAGAGAGTGAGAAGTAGAGAGTAGTAGAGAGTAGTAAAGAGTGAGTAGTAGAGTGAGCAGTAGAGAGTAGTAGAGAGTGAGTAGTAGAAAGTAGTAGAGAGTGAGTATTAGAGAGTGAGTAGTAGAGAGTGAGTAGTGGAGACTGAGTAGCAGAGAGAGAGTAGTAGAGAATGAGTAGTAGAGAATGAGTAGTAGAGTGAGTAGTAGAGAGTAGTAGAGAGAGTAGCAGAGAGTGAGTAGTAGAGAGTGAGTAGTAGAGAGTAGTAGAGAGAGAGTAGTAGAGAGTGAGTAGTAGAGAGTAGTAGAGAGTGAGTAGTAGAGAGTGAGAAGTAGAGAGAGAGTAGTAGAGAGTGAGTAGTAGAGAGTAGTACAGAGGGAGTAGTAGAGAGTGATTAGTAGAGAGTGAGTAGTAGAGTAGTAGAGAGTGAGTAGTAGAGTGAGTAGTAGGGAGTAGTAGAGAGTGAGTAGTAGAGTGAATAGTAGAGTGAGTAGTAGAGTGAGTAGTAGAGAGCAAGTAGTAGAGAGTGTGCAGTATAGAGAGAGTAGTAGAGAGTAGTAGAGAGTGAGTAGTAGAGAGTGAGTAGTAGAGAGTAGTAGAGTAGTAGAGAGTGAGTAGTAGAGAGTGAGTAGTAGAGAGTAGTAGAGAGTGAGTAGCAGAGAGAGTACTAGAGAGTAGTAGAGTAGTAGAGAGGGAGTAGTAGAGTGAGTAGTAGAGAGTAGTAGAGAGCGAGTAGTAGAGAGTGAGTAGTGGAGAGTGAGTAGTAGAGTAGTAGAGAGTGAGTAGTAGAGAGTGAGTAGTAGAGAGAGAGTAGTAGAGTGAGTAGTAGAGTGAGTAGTAGAGAGAGTAGTAGAGAGTAGTAGAGAGTGAGTAGTAGAGTAGTAGAGAGTGAGTGGTAGAGAGTAGTAGAGAGTAGTAGAGTGAGTAGTAGAGAGTAGTAGACAGTGAGTAGTAGAGAGTAGTAGAGAGTGAGTATTAGAGAGTGAGTAGTAGAGAGTAGTAGAGAGTGAGTAGTGGAGACTGAGTAGCAGAGAGAGAGTAGTAGAGAATGAGTAGTAGAGAATGAGTAGTAGAGTGAGTAGTAGAGAGTAGTAGAGAGTGAGTAGTAGAGAGTGAGTAGTAGAGAGTAGTAGAGAGAGAGTAGTAGAGAGTGAGTAGTAGAGAGTAGTAGAGAGTGAGTAGTAGAGAGTGAGAAGTAGAGAGAGAGTAGTAGAGAGTGAGTAGTAGAGAGTAGTACAGAGGGAGTAGTAGAGAGTGATTAGTAGAGAGTGAGTAGTAGAGTAGTAGAGAGTGAGTAGTAGAGTGAGTAGTAGGGAGTAGTAGAGAGTGAGTAGTAGAGTGAATAGTAGAGTGAGTAGTAGAGTGAGTAGTAGAGAGCAAGTAGTAGAGAGTGTGCAGTATAGAGAGAGTAGTAGAGAGTGAGTAGTAGAGAGTGAGTAGTAGAGAGAGTAGTAGAGAGTAGTAGAGTAGTAGAGAGTGAGTAGTAGAGAGTGAGTAGTAGAGAGTAGTAGAGAGTGAGTAGCAGAGAGAGTACTAGAGAGTAGTAGAGTAGTAGAGAGGGAGTAGTAGAGTGAGTAGTAGAGAGTAGTAGAGAGCGAGTAGTAGAGAGTGAGTAGTGGAGAGTGAGTAGTAGAGTAGTAGAGAGTGAGTAGTAGAGAGTGAGTAGTAGAGAGAGAGTAGTAGAGTGAGTAGTAGAGAGTGAGTAGTAGAGAGAGTAGTAGAGAGTAGTAGAGAGTGAGTAGTAGAGTAGTAGAGAGTGAGTGGTAGAGAGTAGTAGAGAGTAGTAGAGTGAGTAGTAGAGAGTAGTAGAGAGTGAGTAGTTGAGAGTGAGTAGTAGAGAGTGAGTAGTAGAGAGTAGGAGAGAGTAGTAGAGTAGTAGAGAGTGAGTAGTAGAGAGTAGTAGAGTGAGTAATAGAGAGGGAGTAGTAGAGAGAGAGTAGTAGAGAGTAGTAGAGTAGTAGAGAGTGAGTGGTAGAGAGTAGTAGAGAGCAGTAGAGTGAGTAGTAGAGAGTAGTAGAGTGAGTAGTAGAGAGTGAGTAGTAGAGAGTAGTAGTAGAGAGTAGTAGAGAGTAGAGAGAGAGTAGTAGAGAGTGGGTAGTAGTAAGTACTAGCGAGTGAGTAGTAGAGAGTGAGTAGTTTAATTTAAAAGGAACACAATGAGGAGGTTCATTTTGCCATAGAAATTATGATTAGTGCAGAAAAAAGAAAATTAGGGCACATTTTGAGTGACTTCTCAAATCCTCTTCTATTTCATTAAAATATTCTGACATGCAGGCTGAAACATGCACTTTCAATACCAGCAGCAGACTTCCCTGGTGAGCAGTAGCTTTACTACAGTGATCTAATAAGCAACTAGAGTGCTAACATTCCGAATTTATGGCAAATGTGTGACACATCTGACTGCCTTCTTGATGGAATGAAAGTAAAAAACCTGAAAGTATTTCCTACTGAGGAAACTGTTGTAAATGAGGAAATTAGGAAACTTCAAAACAAATAAGTCTCCCAAGATGGCCACCAGAGACAAACGAGCCCAAATGTAGCACAAATATCACCGAGATGTAGCCCAAGTATAGCCCAATGACAGAAATCCCAGAGTGTTTTAAAGAACAACTAGAGCGCTAACAGTCTTACTTATGACAAAAGTATGGCACACCTGATGCCATCTTGATTGGAATAAAGTGGTAACACTTAAAACATTTAATTTACAAAGGAACAAAATGAGGGGGTTCATTTTGCCATATAAATTATGATTAGTGCTGCCGAAAGAAAGAGTAGGGCACATTTTGACTTCTCAAATCCTCTTCCATTTCATTAAAAAATTCTGACATGCAGACTGAAACATGCACTTTGAATCCCAGCAGCAGACTTACCTGGTGAGCAGTAGCTTTACTACAGTGATCTAATGAGCAACTAGAGTGCTACCATTCAGAATTTATGGAACATGTGTGACACATCTGAATGCCTTCTTGATGGAATCAAAGTAAACAAGAATTGAAAATGCAATAGGTCTCGCCCTCGTTTAAGTTAAAGCAATTCTGTTTGTAATTAGGTGGCTTTTTAGCTTTGCTTGTATTAGAGTTTTTCAAACTTTCATGTACATACCATGCATATGTATGCATATATGTATATGTATATGTTTGCATGCATTTATATTTATATAGAAATGCAGATTATATTTATATGTTTATATATGTTTCATCAAAGGTGCCCAAAGCAGCGGAAGCGCACTCGACTTTTCAAGAGAACCACACGGTTTATTTCAAAAGGAAAGCACATTTGCAGCATTCATGTTGATTTTAGATCCGACGCGTTTCGAGGCTCCTGCCTCTTAGTCATGGATGATTGAATGCATATCGCCGATGTCTCTGACAGCCTGTTTCATTTGAGCGCCCCCAGGGGGCCTCCTTCATTACGTCATTTACTCAAAGCAGGCTGGAACTTGTAGTCAAGATCAGAGTTAATTTAATACCTATAGTAGGCTCAGTTACGTGCATTCCATTTAAAATCCTTTATTACCTTTGTAGGTCACGAGGCTGTCAGAGACATCGGCGATATGCATTAACAGGCTGTCAGAGACATCGGCGATATGCATTCAATCATCCATGACTAAGAGGCAGGAGCCTCGAAACGCGTCGGATCTAAAATCAACATGAATGCTGCAAATGTGCTTTCCTTTTGAAATAAACCGTGTGGTTCTCTTGAAAAGTCGAGTGCGCTTCCGCTGCTTTGGGCACCTTTGATGAAAAATGTTTATATATGTATATATATACACATACATATATATAAATGCATATGCATATATATGCATATCTATATGTGCATATGTGTGCATGTACAGAGAGGTAGAGGTGTATAGGTAGAGGTGTAGAGGTAGAGAGGTAGAGGTAGAAGGGTAGAGAGTAGTAGAGAGAGAGGTAGAGAGAGGTAGAGAGGTAGAGAGTAGAGAGTGAGTAATAGAGAGTAGAGATTGAGTAGTAGAGTAGTAAAGAGTAGTAGAGAAAGTATCAGAGAGTGAGTAGGAGAGAGTAGTAGAGTGAGTAGTAGAGAGTGAGTAGTAGAGAGTGAGTATTAGAGACTGAGTAGTAGAGAGTAGTAGAGAGTGAGTAGTAGAGTGAGTAGTAGAGAGTAGTAGAGAGTGAGTAGTAGAGAGTGAGTAGTAGAGAGAGAGTATTAGAGAGTAGTAGAGAGTGAGTAGCAGAGTGAGTAGTAGAGAGTAGTAGAGAGAGAGTAGTAGAGAGTGAGTAGTAGAGAGTAGTAGAGAGTGAGTAGTAGAGAGTAGTAGAGAGTGAGTAGTAGAGAGTGAGTAGTAGAGAGAGAGTAGTAGAGAGTAGTAGATTAGTAGAGAGTGAGTAGTAGAGAGTAGTGGAGTAGTAGAGAGTGAGTAGTAGAGAGTAGTAGAGAGTGAGTAGTAGAGTGAGTACTAGAGAGCAGTAGAGAGCGAGTAGCAGAGAGCAAGTAGTAGAGAGTGTGTAGTAGAGAGTGAGTAGTAGAGAGTAGTAGAGAGTGAGTAGTAGAGCGAGAGTAGTAGAGAGTGAGAAGTAGAGAGAGTAGTAGAGTAGTAGAGAGTGAGTAGTAGAGTGAGTAGTAGAGAGTAGTTGAGAGCGAGTAGTCGAGAATGAGTAGTGAAGAGTGAGCAGTAGAGAGTAGTAGAGAGTGAGTAGTACAGAGTGAGTAGTACAGAGTGAGTAGTAGAGAGTAGTAGAGAGTGAGTAGTAGAGAGTAGTAGAGTGAGTAGTAGAGAGTGAGTAGTGGAGAGAGAGTAGTAGAGAGTGAGTAGTAGAGTAGTAGAGAGTGAGTGGTAGAAAGTAGGAGAGAGTAGTAGAGTGAGTAGTAGAGAATAGTAGAGAGTGAGTAGTAGAGCGAGTAGTAGAGTGTAGTAGAGTAGTAGAGAGTGAGTAGTAGAGAGTGAGTAGCAGAGAGAGTAGTAGAGAGTAGTAGAGAGTGAGTAGTAGAGAGTGAGTAGTAGAGAGTAGTAGAGAGCGAGTAGTAGAGAGTGAGTAGTGGAGAGTGAGTAGTAGAGAGCGAGTAGTAGAGAGTGAGTAGTAGAGAGTGAATAGTAGAGAGTGAGTAGCAGAGAGTAGTAGAGTGAGTAGTAGAGAGTGAGTAGTAGAGAGTAGTAAAGAGAGAGAGTAGTAGAGTGTGAGTAGTAGAGAGAGAGTAGTAGAGTAGTAGAGAGTGAGTGGTAGAGAGCAGCAGAGAGTAGTAGAGTGAGTAGTACAGAGTAGTAGACAGTGAGTAGTAGAGAGTGAATAGTAGAGAGTAGTAGTAGAGAGTAGTAGAGAGAGAGTGTAGTAGAGAGTGTAGTAGAGAGTGAGTAGTAGAGAGTAGTAGCGAGTGAGTAGTAGAGAGTAGTAGAGAGTGAGTAGTAGAGTAGTAGAGAGTGAGTGGTAGAGAGTAGTAGAAAGTAGTAGAGTGAGTAGTAGAGAGTGAGTAGTAGAGAGTGAATAGTAGAGAGTAGTAGAGAGTGAGTAGTAGAGAGAGTAGTAGTAGACAGTGAGTAGTAGAGAGTAGTACAGCATGAGTAGTAGAGAGTGAGTAGTAGAGAGTGAGTAGTAGAGAGTAGTAGCGAGTGAGTAGTAGAGAGTGAGTAGTAGAGTAGTAGAGAGTGAGTAGTTGAGAGTGAGTAGTAGAGAGTGAGTAGTAGAGAGTAGTAGAGTAGTAGAGAGTGAGTAGTAGAGAGTGAGTAGTAGAGAGTGAGTAGTAGAGAGAGAGTAGTAGAGAGTAGTAGAGAGTCAGTAGTAGAGTAGTAGAGAGTAGTCAGTCAGTGTCAGTCAGTGTCAGTCAGTGTCAGTCAGTCAGGTCAGTCAGTGTCAGTCAGTCAGTCAGTGTCAGTCAATCAGTGTCAGTCAGTGTCAGTCAATCAGTGTCAGTCAGTCAGTGTCAGTCAATCAGTGTCAGACAGTGTCAATCAGTGTCAGTCAGTGTCAGTCAGTCAGTCAGTGTCAGTCAATCAGTGTCAGTCAGTGTCAGTGTCAGTCAATCTGTGTCAGTCAGTGTCAATCAGTCAGTGTCAGTCAGTCAGTGTCAGTCAGTCAGTGTCAGCTAGAGCAGCTCTGCTGACCTGGTTCTCTGGCTCTAAAGCAGCTCTGCTGACCTGGTTCTCTCTCTCTAAAGCAGCTCTGCTGACCTGGTTTCTGTGGCTCTAGAGCAGCTCTGCTGACCTAGTTCTTATGCTGCAGAGCAGCTCTGCTGATCTAGTTCTCTGGCTCTACAACAGCTCTGCTGACCTGGTTCTCTGGCTCTAAAGCAGCTCCGCTGACCCAGTTCTATGGCTCTGAAGCAGTTCTGCTGACATGGTTCTCTGGCTCTAGAGCAGATCTGCTGACCTGGTTCTCTCCCTCTAAAGCAGCTCTACTGACCTGGTTTTTCTGGCTCTGCAGCAGCTCTGCAGACCTGGTTCTCTGGCTCTAGAGCAGCTCTGTTGACCTGGTTCTCTCCCTCTGCAGCAGCTTTACTGACCTGGTTTTTCTGGCTCTGCAGCAGCTCTGTTGACCTGGTTCTCTGGCTCTAGAGCAGCTCTGTTGACCTGGTTCTTAGGCTCTAGAGCAGCTCTACTGGCCTGGTTTTCTGGCTCTAAAGCAGCTCTGCTGACTTGGTTCTATGGCTCTAAAGCAGCTCTGCTGATTTGGTTCTCTGGCTCTGGAGTAGCTCTGCTGACCTGGTTCTCTGGCTCTAAAGCAGCTCTGCTAACCTGGTTCTCTGGCTCTAAAGCAGCTCTGCTGGCTTGGTTCTCTGGCTCTAAAGCAGCTCTGCTGACCTGGTTCTCTGGCTCTAGAGCAGCTCTGCTGACCTAGTTCTTAGGCTC
Source organism: Triturus cristatus (assembly GCF_964204655.1). NCBI lineage: Eukaryota > Metazoa > Chordata > Amphibia > Caudata > Salamandridae > Triturus > Triturus cristatus. Next base: position 526,234,882 of record NC_140583.1, read on the forward strand.
TAGAGCAGCTCTGCTGACCTGGTTCTCTGGCTCTACAGCAGCTCTGCTGACCTGGTTTTCTGCACTCACGATGCACGCACCCGACTTCGCGAAAATATATTTTAAAAATAATATAAGTTTATTATAAGTACAAATATATTATTTTGATGAATATCTTACATAATCTCTTGCCTTAACCTCTTCCATGCTCATGACGTCTCCCGGCCGTCATGAGTCACGATGAGCGTGTGCGGGAGACGTCATGACCACGCCCGCGATCGGAATGTCAGCACTGCGGGAGCGCTGCGGCGGAATTTGCGCCGCAGCGAAGAGGTTAATATGTATATTAAAGACACATACATATCATTTTGGAACATACATTTATTTTTTTTGCGGGAGTCACGCACCCAGCACGCCCCAGCACGTATATGATGTCACGCGGGACCCACAACCGCGGATACATCTCTTACCGTAATGCGCATGTGTCGCAAATGCACGGGAGCAGGAGTCGCAGACTGATCGCATACCAATCGCGCATATCGCGTGATATTAAATGTATATGATGTAACTGAAAAACACGCAGGCGTCGCACACCCTACGTGGATCCTTCATGACTTTTCTAAAATGGCGGCTAGAATCCGCGCACCCACCGTGATGTGTACACTTTGAGTGCGCGACCCCGAAAAAAATTGGATTTTTAAAAAAAGAAAATAATATAAATATATTAACATAAAAAATGAAAACAAGAAAATTAATCAATATTGCAGTTTTAATTAAAAAAAAGAAAATTTTGTGCAATTTTCAGAAAAATATATCATGTTATTTAATGAATAAAATATTTATAAATAAACAGTTAAAAAACTGTAGAAAATCAGTACAAAAAAATAGATATAACTACTATCACACTTAAAAGTTAGCATTTAAATAACCCTTGAAATTCACTGAAAAAAAACATAGGTTTCAGAGACGTTATAGTTAGAAATTAGCATTTAAAAAACCTTAGAAATTCACAGAAAAAACCATAGGTTTCAGGGGTGTTATAGTTAGCTGCCCATTTCACTCATACAAAACCATAGAAATTCCTCCGTTATAGTTAGTTCTGCTAACTATAACTCACGCGCCCGCAATACACTGCTGATGATGTCATATATTGCATCATTCATGACATGGTCAGTGACATCACTGATGACACCACTGATGACATCTCAAATGACATCACTGATGACATCATCCACTTGACAATCTGATACACCTCACCATACACTAGTATAACCTTTCATCACTCACTGTAAAATACAGAGTACCATATTTGAAACCATTGACACACCAATACCAGTTACTACATACCCACTCACTGATTCCTAAGTCTACACACACAACTACCCATTCAACAACAGAATCATCTATACATGCAGTCATTAATTAATAGAACACTATCAAATGCACTTATACACATATATAGACATTGACACATCAGCAGTCATCTTAGTCGGTTATGCAGTCATCCTACTCCCTCATGAAAAAAATGTATCGCACTTAAATTTACTCACTTACACAATTATCCAATAAAACCTCATTTATTCAAACACATAGTAACTCATCGTTAATATGTTAAAAAAGCACCATTACAATTATACACTCATTCATAAAGTTACTCTCACAATCACTGACTCTTACACATACTTATTTATATACACCAACTCTCACATACAATGCCTTTTATTTTTTTACTTTGTTGAAGATGTACAACTAAAACATATATTCGCTCACCAACACACAAATAAATACACTCAGTCACCCAAACAACTGTTTCCACATGTACTCTTAAACCCATACACCTAGTCAATCAACCATTCACACATCTATGCATAGTTACACACACCCCATCCAACCACACACAAACTCAGTGTCCCATACAAATACTCACCCAACTAATCAATAACTAATATACACACTCATGTAGTTAGTGACCAACTGATGCAGCATGTTATACAACAACAGAGACAGTGCTGCACACATTCACATAGTTTAGTAACTAATCCATGTTTAAGTGAGACACTTTTAATTACTCACTTAAAAAGACAGTCAGACAGCTACTAAATCCTCCATCCAGACAGTTATATATCCACTCAATCTTCAATACAGATTGGTATATATATAATACATATTTAAATTTCAAACTAAACCACATTCAGTGGATGATGTAATCAGTGATGTCATCAGTGGTGTCATCAGTGATGTCACCACCACTACATCCTCCAGAATCCTATGGGGCTATTTGCTAGTATGACGAGCGGTGTGCGACTCACCTCGCATTTTGTATAACGTGCATGAAACCTATGGTTTTTTCAGTGAATTTCAAAGGTTTTTTAAATGCTAATTCCTATCTATTATCTCTAAAGATATCATGAAAAGCATTCTTTTTTAAAAGTAGGGTGCACATTAGTTTTGTGGAAAAGCATCTTTGTGATTGGTTAAGAAAAAGCAGTTTGAACGTAGAGTACATATCATAGGATAAAATTTGCTCACCTCAACCACACCTGCTACTTGCATTTGGAAGGCACTGTTCGAACTTAAAACAATCGTCAACTTTTAACCTGCACGTGTCGTTAAATGTTCAAGAAAATGTTACAAAAAAATATCGTAAAGTTTTAAAAAATTTATGAACTTTTAACCTGCACGTATTGTAGGATGTTCTAGAAAGTGTGTTCATAGAATACGTTGCACTTCTGACTTCTATGTGTTGTTGAATATTTGAAAAAACGGTTCATATGGAAAATTAAAAAAGAAACCAATAGAGAAGTTTTGAAACCTAAAAGAATCAAGGAACTATTCTAATTTATTCTTTATATGTATTTATGTGTGCAGCAACACAATTATAGACACAACAGCACTAGGAAGAGGAAGAAGCAGGGAGTGGGGGGACGGGGGGAGATGGGCAGAATGGCACACATGCAAAATTAAGTACAGCACAAGTATAGACAAACAATGGCCAAAATGAAACACACTAACAAGGAGCACAAGTCACACAACCCCCCAACATCACACCACTGAACGAGCATAGAAGTGAAAACCACGCTGTATTCATACAGGATGTGTACAAAGGCCACTCGTTGGTGTTGTGGGAGGTCTGTGACCGTGGTCATCATGGATGAAATGCCAAGCATGTGGCACATGGTCGAGTTCACTGTGTGTTATGCTGCCAAACGGCTGCTCCTCCCTCCCACGAGCCCCCACACTTTTGTACAGTGCACACGTACAGCACACCATTGTAATGCCTATTTGTGCATGTCCTGCTACATTCCAACTACAACATCACAGTGCCGTTTGGAGGTGGTGCATGCCACTTTACAACATCGACTGCTGTGGCTCTTGAAACAGGCCACACCAGAACACAGAGACACACTTACCGCACTTCCTGTACACAGACATGTCCGAGACACCCCGTTCCCCTTTCCGGATAGGCACACCCCTCCACTGACCTGTGAACCCCAGACCAGCACACGCCAGTTGTGCATGCAGGAGGATGCGTGCGTAGCTACACATCCAGGCTCACTGCCAATGATGAGGTGACAGCACACTGTGATGTTGCAGGGCTCGTGCCTATCATGCTAAGACAATGACCACAGGGACACACTTACTAAGATGTGGGTTTGGGGGGCATTGGCGGTCCTGGAGTTGTTGAGATAAGTCTTCTGGCCCTCATGGGTATCCCTGTATCATGCTCATTGACTCTATGGCACCTGTGGGAGTACTGGTGTGGCTCTTGGCTCTGTTCCCTTTCATGGTGCAGGTAGTTGTCCTGCTTAACACCAGCAGAAAGCAGGTGTAAAATCCCTGGTGCTAACGTGTCTTATCGCCGGAATTTGTTTCGCATTGCAATTGGTGTGAAAGTTGTGATGTGATTTTTTTCGTCTGCAGAACAATATACGAACTGAGCAGTGTATCTCGTCAAGATCCAGCACCTAACGCACTATTCCCAATCAATATAAATACAATGAGATTTCTTAATATATTTTGTGTGTACACTGTAAGTGCAGCCAATACCTCAGTGCAATACAATATAGGATTTTAGTATTTAGAATAAATCGGAAAGGTGCGCCTCGTGTCTTTTTGCACGGGAACGGCTACTCTCCATTTCATTATCAGCACTTTAACAGAAGTAAAGTTGAGATAAATCTAACACACTATTCAGAAGTTGGTGCAAACTGCAGATATCACCAGTATTCCAGCGATAAGTGCCCCAAAATTTAACACCATGGTGGACTCCATCAAATAACAGTAATAAGAACAAGAAAGAGTCACACAGCACTTAAGAGAACAACCAAAAACAATATTAAATTTTTTTCAAACTTTAATTTTTATAATAATAAATATATAAACGATAAACTATTTTCAAACTTTATTTTTTTATTAACATAAATATAAATAATAAACTAATAAACAAAATGTAACAACAATAATACAAAACAACAAGGCGGAACACTCCTGTGGGAACCACGGATGTCGACGACAGACCTGGAAAATCAGAAAGATTGTTAAAAAAAACAACATGGTATTCTCAACAAAATACCACAAGAAACAAATCATAGATATATAAAATGCATACAGCTAACAAAATTTTATCAATTTAACTTACAAAAACTGTAAATGTTGCCGCTTTAAAATATTTACAGAATCTGTGGACATTTTTTTGCAGAAGGCACCACGCCCACAACGTTTTTCTTCAGTGGTGAGGACATTTTTTACTTTTTCCAAGGGGCAAACAAAGACCAATGCCACCTTCGTCACTCGCAGGATTTGCCAAAGAGTTCTGTTACCAGGGGATCCTAACAAAAAATACTCGTGCGGCACAGCAAGTATGATGAAACACCTAAGGACCTTCATCCAAACAATCTTGCACGAGAAGAGTGCAAACAGATCAGAAACACTCCTGTTCTGTATCTGTAAAAAAGAATCACAAATAAATGTATATTAATAACTTTCAAATGTATACTATTCCATTACTGTACAAACACATTTTATATTAAAACTGACTAAGAAACTATAGCCCTGAACCACAAGTGTGACGATCGTTAAAACACTACATGCATAGTGCATACTACTTTGAAGCAGTTCATGCCCTAAAGCCTACCTCAATAAAAGACTACATGCTAACTGACTAAATGATTACAGTACTATAAGGAGACACACTGGGTGAGTGACAGGGTGTTTGCTAGAAGAGTATGAATACTAACTAGGGAATTGAAGGTGTGAAACACAACTGTGTAGGTGATTAGAGGACTGCATACATACTGCATAGGCATTTAAAGCAGTCCATGTGCTAAGGCCTGGCTCACTGCATGACTACTTGGGTACTGACTGAATGATTAGAGTACAGCAAGGAGAGTGCCTAGGTGAATTTATAAGTGCTAGGCTTTTCGCACAGGGAATGGATTAGTACTTGGTACTGAATGGGTAACTAGAGGAGTGCAAAGGCAGTGACAAGTGCTGGATTGTATGGATACTGACTAGGAAATTGAAAGTGTGAAAGACAAGTGTCTAGGTGGTTAGAAGACTGCATGCATAGTGCATAGGGGTTTGAAGCAGTCCATGTTCTAAGGCCTGGCTCAGTGTATGAATACTTAGACACTGACTGAATGATTAGAGTACTGCAAAGATAGTATCTTGGTGAATTTATAAGTGTTTGGGTTTTAGCACAGTGAATGGATTAGTACATGGTGCTGAATGGGTCACTAGAGGACTGCAAAGGGAGTGACAGGGTATTTCGTGGAAGTGTATGGATACTGACTAGGGAATTGAAGGTGAGAAAGACAATTGTGTAGGTGGTTAGAGGACTGCATGCATAGTGGATAAGGGTTAGAAGCAGTCCATATACTAAGGCCTGGGTCACTGGATGAGTACTTGGGTACAGACTGAATGATTAGAGTACTGCAAGGAGAGTGCCTGGGTGAATTATTAGGGTTTGGCGCAGTGAATGGATTAGTACATGATGCTGAATGGGTCACTAGAGGAGTGCAAGGGGAGTGACAGGGTGTTTGCTGGGAGTGAACGGATACTGACTGGGGAATTGAAGGTGTGAAAGACAAGTGTGTAGATGGTTAGAGGACTGCATGCATTATGGATAGGGGTTTGAAGAAGTCCAAGTGCTAAGACCTGGCTCAGTGCATGAATACTTAGGCAGTGACTGAATCATTAGAGTACTGGAAAGAGAGTATCTTGGTGAATTTATAAGTGTTTGGCTTTTAGCACAGTGAATGGATTAGTACATGCTGTTGAATGGGTTTCTAGAGAACTGCAAAGGAAGTGACAGGATATTTCCTGGAAGTGTATGGATACTGACTAGGGAATTGAAGGTGTAAAAGACAAGTCTATAGTATGTTAGAACACTACATGCATACTGCATAGACATTTGAAGCAATCTATTTGGCACTTAGAAACTGACTAAATAATCAGACTACTTCTAGGACAGTGCTTAGGTAAAACTTTTAAATTTTCAGTTCTGCCACAGTGAACAGAATAGTACATGGTAGTGCACCTTAGTGTCAAACCCTGACTCATGTTATCAATGTATAAGCAAAGACTAGCTTCTAATGCTACTAAAACTTGACAACATGAGAGATTTTAAATTAGTTATCTGTCAGCAAATACACGATGTTACCAAATGCTTCTCTCACAGTGCTTCTCAAATGCACACAGACTCACAGTGTGATTCTAGACAACAACCACTATACCTAGGAGTTTACCAAAAATCATTCACTACTGTGGAAATGGTAAGGGAACTGCACACAATCTTCATATTTCAGGACTGCACTTTTATGTCAAAGCCTGACTCATATAATCAAAGCATAAGCAAAGACTGGCTTCTAATGCTACTAAAACTTCACAACATGACCGGTTTTAAAACAGGCTTCTGTCAGCAAATACATGATGTTACCAAATGCTTTCTCACAATCCTTACCCAAATGCACAAAGACTCACAGTGTGATTTTAGACAAGCAACACTATCCTAGGACTTTACCAAAACTCGTTCACTAGTCTGGAAGAGTTAATGGTACTGCACACAATCTACATATTTAAGTACACCACATCAGTGTCAAAGCATGACTCATTTAATCAACGCATAAGCAAAGACTGGATTCTAATCCTACTAAAACGTCACAACATGACAGGTTTTAAAATAGTTATCTGTCGGCAAATACATGATGTTACCATATGCTTCTCTCACAGTGATCCCAAATACACACTAACTCACAGTGTGTTTCTAGACAAGCACCACTATCCCTATGAGTTTACCAAAACTCATTCACTACAGTGCAAGTGGTAAGGGAACTGCACACAATCTACATATTTCACAACTGCAATTTACTGTCAATGCCCGACTCATAATGAAAGCATAAGCCATAACTGTCTTCTAATGCTACTAAAACTTGACAACATGACATGTTTTACAACACTTATCTGTCAGCAAATACACGATGTTACCAAACACTTCTCTCACAGTGGTTCCCAAATGCACACAGACTCACAGTGTGATTCTAGACAAACAACACTATCCCTAGGAGTTTACCAAAACTCATTCACTACAGTGGAAGTGGTAAAGGAACTGCACACAATCTACATATTTCACGACTACACTTTAATGTCAATGCCTGACTAATTTAATCAACGCATAAGCAATGACTGGCTTCTTTTTTTTTTTTTAATTTCTTTATTGATTTTTATATCATCAAACAGCCGAGACATAAACAAAGTATACAAATAGATTAACAATTTCCTCATCTAAATAGACACATGGCCCACGAAAAAAAACAATACAGCAATAATTTAACATAAATTCAATTCATACCCAATTAGAAAGTGGAGTCCACAATTTCAAACCATTTATCCTTCTTTTCTTGCCCTTTGTTTTATAAACAGCCAATTCCAAATAATAGACCGACAGTAATCTGGCTTGCCAATTGCTAAAGACAGGTGGTTCAATATCAAGCCACTGCATTGTAATGCAGCACCGAAATATTGACATACATATAAATACGAATCTGTCCTCCAAATCAGTTCTTAAACTATTGTTGCTAGTTTGTGCCCCCAAAATAACAAGTTCTGCAGTAATTAGTATTTGAATGCCTAAATAATTCAGCAAAAATTTTTCTATATCTCTTATAAATTGAGATAATTTAGGGCACGAAAAAAACATGTGCATAGTGTCTGCAGCAATGAGACCACATCGATTACATTTGTTCACTCTACCGAGTGCCCATCTAGCAAGTTTAGCAGGTGTATAATATAAATCATAGATGGACATAAAGTGTTGGCTTATTAATGATCCGTTATATAACGTTTTGATAGATATTTCTATGACTCTATGCAAGTCAAGACTTTCCACATCAAATTTCTTTTTCCATTTGTATTCCAACATAGTCCTGATAGTTAGCCAACATTAATTGATAGATATGACCAATTCTCGGTCCTTTCTGAAGTATTTCTATGATTTTGATTTTTTGAAACAGAATTTGATCATCGGAGCATTTCCTATCTAAAAAACTACGGACCTGTAGATACTTGAAAAATTCTGTCTGAGATAGACCATATTTTTGTTGTAAAGATAGAAAAGAGGCTATATGTTGAACCATCCATTAAATCCCCCAGTTGGGTTATGCCAGCCCTATTCCATCTATGCATAATTAGGTCTTTAAAAATATCCGGTAACAAAGGGCAGTTAATTAAAGGTGTATAACAATTTAAGTTGGAACCAAGTCCAATTCTTTTTTTTATTTTTTTCCAGATCTCAAAGGCAGTTATAATGATTTTAAATTTGGTTTTTTTGTAATAGCTCGGCTCAATAATGCGAACTAAACATTGACGTGCCTCTTGTCCTAGTACCATCTCATATATTGATGGTCTTACTGACTCATCCAAACATATTTCATTGACCAATAAAACACCTATATTCTTCAAAAAAAAAGATAGACCAAAAGTATAGCTGAAAATTAGGAATTGCCCAACCCCCTCTATCTCTTGGTAGAGTACATTTTTTAAAAGCTCTTCTCGATCTATGATAGCTCCAGAGAAATCTGGAAGACATTCTCTCAATTCGATTAAATATAGAAATAGGAAAAAAAAGAGGGATGGTTCTAAATAAGTACAAAAATTTAGGAAAAATGAGCATTTTCAAAACGTTACTACGGCCATATAGCGATAAATGGAGATTATCAAGTCTCTCTAAAGTTTTATTGGCAGAAGCAATTATTGTGTCAGTATTTAAACGAACAATTTTATCTATATCGGCAGATATTTTTATTCCCAAATATACATATTTAAGTACAGCACATCAGTGTCAAAGCATGACTCATTTAATCAACGCATAAGCAAAGACTGGATTCTAATGCTACTAAAACTTCACAACATGACAGGTTTTAAAAAAGTTTAAAAAGTTATCTGTAAGCAAATACATGATATCACCAAATGCTTCTCTCACACTGATCCTAAATACACACTAACTCACACTGTGATTCTAGACATGCACCACTATCCCTAGGAGTTTACCAAAACTCATTCACTACAGTGCAACTGGTAAGGGAACTGCACACAATCTACATATTTCAGGACTGCACTTTTCTGTCAAAGCCTGACTCATTTAATCAAATCATAGGCCATAACTGTCTTCTAATGCTACTAAAACTTCACAACATGACAAGTTAAAACAGTTATCTGTCAGCAAATACACAATGTTACCAAATGCTTCTCTCACAGTGGTTCCCACATGCACACAGACTCACCATGTGATTCTAGACAAACAACACTATCCCTTGCACTATACCAAAACACATTTCTTCATCTAGAAGTAGTACTACATTTTAGTATAGAAACATAACATAACTCATTTCACAAATTCATAAACAATCACTGGTTTCTAATTCTACCAAAATATAAAAACAGCACAGTTATCTGTCTACAAACACATGAAAAACACAAATGCTTATCACAGAATGGTTTCTACATGCACATACATTGTAGAGAAAAAAAGTACTCCCTACACTTTAGCAGGAAAAATACATTAGTCTGATTAAAATCAAAATAGTCTACATACATCCCCTCACAATTAAATAACTCATCTTTCAAGTTCTTTTGTAGATTAAGAAGTATATCAATCACTCACCATAGTTTCTTTTACAGAATCTCTGCACTGTGCACCTCTCAGCAAAAGCAAAGAATGGAAAAGTTTCCCTTTCATTTTCCACACATATACATGTAAACATCAAATTACAATCCTTCGCACATAAACTCAAAAGCAAACACACATTTCTATTGGTTAAACATTTCAACCCTTTCCAACTGATATACATTTCAACCCTTCCCCCAATCTGCCTTCTGCCTTTTACCATAGAAACAGGTCATGGAACATTGCACTGAGCTCACAAGTCACAAGTTCAGCACACAATGTTCCTACACAAGACAGGAAGTGTGCTTGACTTTTCAACATATCAGCTTATCATATATAATGTTCCTTACAATCTGTTTTTGTTAACCAATAACAATCATACCTTTAAAAAACAGAAATATACACCCTACCTTTCAGTGTAATGTTGTCATATAACCAATGATTTCTTGTCGTTTTTCCTAAAACGTTGCCGTGGATCCGCCCACCCACCGCAAGAGAATCCGAGCAGCCAACGCGATAGGATGCGCGCACCGTGCGCGCATTTCCCAGTTTTTATTTTTAAAAAAAAGGGGCCCCAGGGGGTCCTTCTGGGACCCCCTAAGCACCTCTAGAGGGTCAGAGTATTTCCACTCTGCCCCCTTTCTATGTTTTACAAACTTATTCCCCTTGCATCTTCAGCCTCGCTTCTACCGAGGCAGAAAATGGCCGCCAACAGTTCCTGGTTTTGTATGTAGAGAGACACTCGACAGCCAATTAGCATTCAGCGCGCAATCGTGAGGGTGCGCGCTGGGTTCCGGGAGGGTGCGCTTACGGTGCGGGTACGGTCCGCGGATCCTCCGCGGCCATAGATATCACTAACTTTTTTACCCTAATTTTCTCAGGAACTACTGAACAGATTCACACCATATATGCAAAAGACACGAGTCCGAACTGAGGACTACCTCTTTGCCAAATTTGGTGTCATTCCGTTCAGCGGTTCGGGCTGTAGGTGCGACAACAGATGCTATGGGAAATTCCATGGGGAAAATGCGTTTTGGGACCCCCCTTTTTTCTTGGCCCGTGCTTGACGGATCACCGCAAAACTTTCTGGGTAGGAGCGGAGCAGAGCTGGCCAAAAGTTTGGAAAATTTCGCGAGGATTCGTCAACCGGCGCCAACGTTATTCCAAATAGAATGTTCCGGATGTCCTATGGAAAATAGGTCCTAACTATAACTATCTACTGGCGACCGCCAGTAGATAACATATATATATATATATATACTTGAAGATGAAGGATCACAAGAAAACAACAGCCAGCCAGGGCAAAAATCTGGATCCCAAAGGATGCAATGAGTCACAAAGAAATAAAATATCCAAGAAAGAAGTGACTCAAACAGATAGATTCACCAAAGAACAAAAATATATTTCCACTACAATGTTTCAGCTTTCGCCTTCCTCAGGTAGTACAAGATGGTTTGCTCTGTGACTGCACAGATCACACAGCTGAATTTTCAAAAAGCATCATGAGTGAAGATTCCATTTGGAATGTGGAATCAATGCAGCCCTGAGAGCTCTTGAGATATGCAGATACAGGTTGTGTTGTCAGTAATGTTCAGTCCATCTGGATGTAGTGATTTTAAACGGTACATCCAGAAGCTTTCCCTGGAGTCCAGTAGTTCTTCCTTTGAAACATGTTCAAATCTGATAGTGAATGATCCACAAGGTTGAAATGATTGTCTACAGGCTGGTCAATTTTCTTATTAATTATTGCAGATTTGTCGTTCCTGAATTGTGTACGGAGGTCATTCACTGTTTGGCCTACATACTGTTTTTTTACAGCTTTGCCATTGGTACTGAATCACATAAATAATGCATGTTGAGCGACATGTAAGATACAAACTTCTGGATGTACTGTTTAAAATCACTGCATCCAGATGGACTGAACCTTACTGACAACACAACCTGATTACTGTATATCTCAAGAGCTCTCAGGACTGCATTGATTCCACATTCCAAATGGAATCTTCACTCATGATGCTTTTTGAAAATTCAGCTGTGTCATCTGTGCAGTCACAGAGCAAACCACCTTGTACTACCTGAGGAAGGCGGAAGCTGAAACTTTGTAGTGGAAATATATTTTTGTTCTTTGGTGAATCTATGTGTTTGAGTCACTTCTTTCTTGTATATATATATATACATATATATACATATATATATATATATATATATATATATATATATATATATATATATATATATATATATATATATATATATATATATATATATATATATATATATATATATATATATATATATATATATATATATATATATATACACAAATATTTTTGGGATACATTCAATAATGTTTTTATAACTGTTTCACAGCCCTGATGAAGTCCATTAATTGGACGAAACGCGATGTCTGGGCTTTACGCTTCAGAATGAAAAACATATACAGTATACTGATCAAAAGCATCCCAGACGATCAAGAAAAAATTTAAACTAACTGGGCCAGAAAGTTGAATAATCCTGATGTCGATATATATACGGCATTTTCATTAGCTGCCAGGATATTCCTGTCAACTAATCTTAAGGCCCAACACTACAAAACTATCTTCAATCTGTATTTCACCCCAGCTAAGCTGTTTGACTGGGGTAAGAGAGTATATGATAGCTGCCCAAGATATGGGGTGGGGCCTGCAACAATAATACACATGTTCTATAATTGTGCCAAGCTGCTTCCTCTTAAGGATGGGTTGGCGGGTTTCTGGGAGGGATTAATTGGCTGCAAGATTAACTTATCCCCCACCCTGATGCTTATAGGATATGACAGCTGCATTGGCCTGGATACGGCTGAGAAATGTTTTTTATTTATTGGAACAGCTGTATTTAAAGTAATAATCAAAGCTAGATGGAAGGACATTGAACCCCCAAAAATTTCAGGTATGGCTGACACGCCTCCTAGGGATATACAATCAAGAAACTGCACTATATGCATGCAGGGGTTGGAAGGCCAGAAAACTTGGGCAGAAAATTTGGTCACCCATTGCAAGGTGGAGAAAGGATGTGGTGTATCCTGATAGAGTAAGAAGCGGAGCTATCCTAACTCGCGCATGTATCAACCCTGATGTATTTAATTATGAAATGTTGCCTTTTGTTTTAATCCATTTTATTACTATGAATTGATAGTATTTATGATATTTATATTCTATTTATAAACGCCATTTGTGTATCTATGTATATTTAATATTCTGCTCTTTATCATATGTAGGTTCGATATATGTATTGTACCTGGATTTCTATGGGTATATAATTAAAAAAAAATTATTTAAAAAGGAATTCCATATCGGGTGCCCATTTGTCATCAAAAACGGTGACCTCAAATATGGTAAGAGCCACCCCGAGACCACAGACGGAGGCGGAATCGGATGTATTTGTGCACTAGTGCGAAGGTCTTGTTACCTCCAAGAACCTCTTTCTACTAAGTCTCAGGGCTGAACAGTGTCCCCCCCTATAGTGCCCCTTCTGCGCATCCTATCTAGCTCAGTTTGAATGTCAAAAGGTTCCATAAAAATGTACATTCCTGTGGGCTTGGTCTCATAACGTGTGATGTTTACAACTGCTCTATGGGGTTCTACTTTATTGGTTGTATCTTGACCCTAATCCTACATAGGTAGAGGTAGGTGAGACATTTTTGTTTCTCGGGGGCTATCTTTTGGGATAAGTAAAGCCCGTTGGTGCCTATGGCGTGGGGTATCAGTGAACATATGTAACACGACCTGTTTGTGGTTTGAGTGCCCACAGTGGACATGTGTTAATACGATGTGTTGTTTACGAATGCGTTGTGTAGTGTGTGAGGAATGCTAGTGTTTGGTTCAGTAAAATTGAGGTGGTGGAGGTCTCTATGCAAGCATTCAAAGAATGTCGAGGTAGGTTCTTAGAAATTTGGCAGATTTCTGGCTCTGGAGGGGCGCATGAGCACCCATGATAAAACAGAGGATGTACAAGAATACATAAATAAGTAACTTGGGAAACATATGTAGGTCTTGGCATGGTCTTCAGGGTAGAAATCTGTCATCTGGGCACCTAGGGGTGTCTTCTTGGTGCAGTGGAGAAGAGGTTTTTTCACAAAAAAGTCCTTAAAGTCAACCTGCAGTCTGTGTACTTGAGTGGTTGACCTTGTTAAAGTCCGTTTGGAAGCTTCAGTTGAAAGTGCAGCGAGTCACTGTCACGATGGTGCGCATACGGCTTGATTGCAGGCCTGTGGAATAAGAGTTGTGGGTTATAGGTTAGCTTGGAAAAAACACATCATTAGACAGGTTCTGGAAAATTCCTGTGCGTTCTTTTTAGGGGTACACTCTATAGCTTCTCTGTGCTCAAAACTTTCAAGTGATTACTGGAAGGAGGTGGTGGCACTTTTTAGGGAATGGTAAGTTTAAGTTGTTTTAGCATTATTATGTGAGTACTTTGGTACCTCCCTCTCCTAGCTCTGGCAGGGAGAGTACTGCAGGCTGCTTCTGCTAAATGTATGTGTGTGTGTTGTTTTATTGGTGCAGGGGTGTCCTTTTGGCCTGCATGAGCTGTGTACAATGTGAGGGGAAATGAACGCTTAATAGTTTTTGTGGGTTCTGTGGGTAATGGCAAAGTTGCCGTTAACATGTGCATGTCCCTCTGGTCTCTACACGTGGCATGTAATGAGGTTCTCCCTAATGGAGTTGGGTGATTGGGTTACACCCTCTTTCTGTAAGGTTAGGGTTTTTGGCTACTTTTGGGCTTGTTTGTGTGGGTTCCGTTGGGCGTTTACCTATGGTTTTGGGCGATGCTGCTTCTAAAGTAGCATACTGGAGGTAGTCGGGGAGTTCTTAGTGGCCCCTGTATAGCTCTGCAGAGGAGTGACTGGGATTGTGTTTTTTTGCTGTGTTTCAGACAAGAGTAAGATGTGCGGTTGGGATTTGTCATTTTTGGCCCGACACGGGTAATGCTAATGAATTCAGTGGATTTTTCCTACAGACTGGGTGTCATGTGGTTGCTTGCTTGGGAGTTTTGAGGACAGTCTTCTCCTGGGAGTGTTGGAAACCTGACTCCCGACACTGGAATATTTTGCCTCATTTGGAACTGTAAGGAGGCCTCCATTTGATAGAAACTCTGGGACTGGTGAGACGTACATAGCTTGCTCAAGGCTGGATTTGGATGACTGAACTTGGGTGCCTGTTTTATGCACCAGTTGGGGGTCAAACTGCTCCCTTATCAGACGGTCATCCCTCCAAGGGCGTGGTCAGCCAACTCCACCCAGGGCATCAACTGTGGAGGGAGGCAAGCCCCTGTGGGCAACTGGATGGTGAACTCTAGCGTGTATTCCCGATCAATATAGTATTGCGCCCATAAAGGTTGTGTGCAAATGCAGGTAAGGAAATGTATCTGGAAGCGGTATGAAGGTGATACATCATGTGGATGGGTATTCTGTGGGGTGCTGTCCAGGGACTATTCCTTTCTGCTCGTGAAATGTTTTTAGGCAACCGTGGTCAGTCCTGTGGTCTCTTCGGAAACAAAAGTTGCATTCTCTGGGATCTGGAGGCTGCCAGCCTCTCTGCCTTCTGGCGCTAGCACTCTGTTTGAACCCTATGGGTTCCAGGGCTGAGTCTTCTCCTAGCCGGGTGCCCCTTGCATGCTTGTGGCCTCCGTGGATCTCTTGAGGGCGATATTGTCCTTTTCTTGGTCCTTCCATGGGGGCCATTGCATGGGGAAGATGAATGGGCACCTGCCCACTTTAGACCATGGATTTTACCCATGTGACATGGGGGGGCATATACTTTGGGTGTTGTTCTACTAGTTGGGCATGCCAAATTTCCTTCAGAGGTCACTCGACTGGGTACCTTATTTTGTAACAGGTAGGGGGCTTCCAGAGTGAGAAGCGCACCACATGACACGGGGTCACCTCTTCCGTGCCACGTTCTCACTCTTGGAGGTGCCAGAGTGGTGGCAGAGGCTGAACTGGGTCATCTTGGGTGTGTTCACGGTCTGGTTTCTACTGCCATTGTCCCTATGCACTTTGGGCCGACTCCGCACCTAGCCGTGGGCATTCAGTAGTCATGTGAATGTCGTGGTCCTGAGTCTCCTGCTTCTTGCTCACTTTGCATGCTATCCTTTTGGCAGCTTCTACCAAGAGGTGGTGTGTGCAACCTGCCCACTGTCGAGGTACTTCGTATAGCTCTAAAAGTAGTCCTGTGTATTCCAGGACTACCCCCTTGACGGGGGCTCGATAGACTGGAATCACCCTGGCTGGGCTCCATGTGGTGTGGGGTTGCTTTGCTGGCTTGTGCCCTAGGAGGGGAGTTCTAGGTGAACAGCAGGCTATGGTTCCGTTCTCAGTGAGCTGGATGGACATTCTTAGCTTGGGCAGTAGGTCTCATCTTAGTATATTGGTCGGGGAGCAAGGATAGTACAACAATTGTTCCCTTATTCTACTCTCCCCTATCTCCAACTCGAGAGGTTCTGTGAGGGGACCTCGGACACTGACCCTGATATTTTCTGTATCTTGGCAGAGGTCTTTGATATGGGGGCTTCTCCTTCCTGCAAGCATACCTTTGCTGCTCCCATGTCTACCAGAAAGTGGTATGGTGTCTCGCTTATTAGTATTGTAACCACGGGGCCCTTCTCTGGGCCATCTGGAGTGGACAGTGGGGTGCACATGTCTTTGTGTACCTTGCTGGCCTGTGGCATGTGCTCCCTGTTCTCCACTGTTTTGGTTGGTCTGGTGGTCTCCCTACCCTAGGTCTGGTGGCTTGCTGTTCAGTGGGGGGCCCATTGGACCCCTCCACCGATGGATTAGTGTAACCCACTGCAGGGGTGGACGGGATGTTAGGCAGAAGAGAGAGCACTTCCCTGCCAGGGTATGGTGGGGGAGGTGCAAAAGCCTTGCTTGCCGGGTCAAGGATAGCCTTACAGGACAGGGCCATCTCAAATATAGCCTATAGTTTTGGTAGGGCCTCTCATTTAGCCCTCTTTTTACCTACATATCTGCTCCGTATGTGTGTTCTAGTGCGCTCTATTATCTTGGTATCAAATGTTCCCCCCTCCGGCCAAGGGAATGCGTATGCCTTGGAATGGGCGTGCCACTCACAGCAGTGTTCCTCTAGCTTCTCAACCTATGTGGGGGACTTAGCTTGCATGTGGTCTAGTGGTGTCTCCATGATGGATTAGCATACTTGTTAAGGAGTTTAAACGTTTGACCTTCTCAAGTTTTAAATAATTGCAAGTTCTAATCTGATATTGGGGAAAGTGCTTACATGGGGTTCTACCGGCAAGAGTCTTTTTTAGGAAAAAACAATGCATCACAAAAAACCCTTAACAATTGATAAAGACAATGCAATGAAATAGCAACTACCTGTAAGAAAGTGCAATAGTTAGTTCAGAACAGTATGATTTGATTTTTAGCAAAGGAAAAGTAAATATGGAATTCTGATTTATAGGAAAAATTTGTTATTATTTCAAACATTCATAAACTTACTAACAAGACATAACATTTAAACATGAAATACAATTGCAAAATCTACCACCACAACATTAACAATGCATAAATGGAAAAAGCCTAAAGGAAACTAGACGAGATACATTGACAGAAAGAAATTATTATTTTGTCCAAAAAGCTTACCCCCCTCCTAGCACCTATTGCATGAAGAGAGGGGATACTCTGTGGTACACAGAGCTAAGTGAGCCAGATAGTCTGTCAGTATTGGCTTTGGGAAAAAAATAGCAATGACTTGTGCTGAGAAAAAGAACAACCTGACAATTATCGGACTTCCCTGACTAAACACCAGCTACACCTTATTCACTAAGGTCCGAATTTATCCCTAATGTCTGAATTACACCCTATATCACACCCATCAGTCATGCGTACCGTTTGTGTAAAACTCAGCGGTCCAAACAAAAAAAACACCTCTTCACTTCTTTCAGACCCTGCCAGTGTTAAGAAACCAACAGTCCCTAATAAAACTCCTTTAACTAGAAAATAAGATCAAGGTGGTGAACCTATATCACACCCAGGGCCTATGTGTACCATAATGCTCAGTGGTCCAAATGAACAAAACTAAAACTACCTTCACCTTCCCTAGTGTCCTGGCTAGGGAAAACGTGATTTATGCGCTAGTCCTAGTTTGCAATACCCCTCATTCTGGGACTAAGAATCAGATGCAGTCTCTTACCCTGTGAAGACGTCCTCCGGACCGACCTCAGCCACGTGGATTCAGCAGAACATTTATTAAATTATGGCATCTGCTCACCAGCCTTGTTGTGTGGATCTGAATTAGTTCAGGCAGGGTTCCCTGTCCTTTGGCAGCAGTCGGGCTTTATAAACCAATCTCTTCTATCCATCGTTGTTTTGCTCCCCATGCCATTCCAGGTTGAACCTAGCCATATGCAAATCAGTCTTGACCCTGCGCCCAATGGGAACATTCCAGCCCAAACTGCCAGTCCAGGTCCTCCCTGGACTGGAAACAAGCATCCTAGAATCAGTTCCGGGGTTTCACCTTACTCTCTATTTGCGGTAGTGTGGGCGAACAGTAAGGCTTTATCAGAGGATAGTGTTAAGCATTTAATGTAGACACTCAGGCAAGAAATGATGTCACACACTCAAAGACTGAACTCAGACAGATTTGTTTGTAGAAAAATATTATTTAGCTGTATTTTATTTTCTAGAACCAAGCCAGGACTTTTACAGGTAAGTATAATAATACTTTGCAAGAATGATGCAATGGGTTGCAGTTGAAATGCAGTAGAATGCAATTGCTTGGTTACAGTTCAGGTACTTGTCCTTACAAATAGTCAGAATTACTTTTCAGTTACTTTTCTTTCACAGCCAGGTATCTCTAGATACCTGCCAGGTATATTTCCTATGAGAAAGGAAAAGGAGGTGATGCTTTTTGCAATGTAAGTACAGTTTTGCAGTATTACTCATGTTACACAATTAGTCCTGGGAAATTAGAACTGGGTTTACGGGCCCATGAGTAGGATTTGGTCAGATGAGCACTCGAGTTGCTCTGCCAAAGGCACATTGGAGGCAGGGTGCAGAGTGCAGGGATCACACGTTAGCCAACAGGCTAATTACGAGGTAGGGTGCAGAGTGCAGGGACCACACGTTAGCCAACGGGCTAAGTACGGTCGTGGGCCTGGGGACTGTGGACAAGCAGCCCACTAGGTTTGGGAAACAAAAAGCTCCTGGGTTTGAGATCAGCACTGTAGGGTCCAATGGCCAACACAAGGACTACACCACCAGCGGCGCAGAGGAGGCCGGATGTAGGATGCAGTCTTGGCTGAGGCTGCAGGTGCGGTCAGGGATTCCTCTGTGTTGGTCAGTGCCTGATGAGGCGAATGGGGGCTTTGGGAGTCATCGTCCTGTGACCACAAGCGTTTGTAGAAGGAGTCAGGTGGATGGTCGTGGTTTATCTCTTTGGACCGCTTCGGTGACGGAGTCGGTCTGGGTGTCGCCTTTGGTCGCGGTTAAGGGGATCTTCCAGTTGTTGGCTGCAGGTTTGATTCAAGTGCCGGTATAGGTTCAGGCTAGGATTGCTGGGAGGACCTCCATAGGGTATTTGGTCACTCAGGGCGCCATGAGCAGAGTGTCAGCGACTCACTGACTCGGCAGGGCAGGTTCTCTGGGTTTTCGAGGACTGCTGGTTGCAGGACACACCCAGCTTCTCTTGGTAGAGTCTGATGTCGGGACAGGCCGGTAGGGCTGGGGCCAAGTCAGTTGGTGTCCTCCTATTCTTCTCTCCGCACGGCTTTTCGGTCCTTTTTCTGGCTTCTTCTTTTCGGCTCTGATCTGAGGAGGCAAGGTTCAGGGTTGCTCTTAAATACAAAATGTAGGGGCGTTTACAGGTAGGTACAGGTCAGTACCAATGGGTCCCTTCCTTTGGGTGAGTACTCCCCCTATTATGCCAACCTCTCACTCTGATTGGTTGGGTCCCCCCCCTTTAAGATTGCAGGGACAAAAGGTAATGCTTCACCATGCCTTGGAAAAGGTGGGCACACCTCCCTTCCTATCTTGGGTTTTCCTGCCGATTCTCCCACCCAAAGTGGGGATCAAAAGCGGCGGGACGGTTGCTGGGAGCAGCAAATGGCTGGGGTGCCTCACAAAGGCGGCATGCCTTTCAAGCTTCCCCTTCGTGGACCCTGCCCATCCTGGGTGAGGAGGCTTGGCACCTAGTCCCAGGATATGCTTTGCTTCAGGACGCCATGAGCCGGGTCCAGAAACCGTTCTGGTGGTGGCAGCCACTCAGCCAGGACACCAGTGTTTGGTAGTTTTTCAGGGGGCACCTCTAAGAAGCCCTCCGAGTGCATATATCATTAAATCCCACACAGGGGCATAACACAGGTTCCCACAGCGCCTGCAGTGCAGGGGGCCCCAACCTCCAGTGGGCCCCCTCAGCATCGCACTTCGGATGGAGAGCTCCAGATTGAGTTCAGAGGGGGTCCCTCCACGTATCCTGCAGGGGACCCCCTCAAGTTTCGTTACGCCACTGATCTGACACTGGCATCAGAGTAAGTTTAATATGCTGAGAAGTTTGATACCAATCTTCCCTGTGTTCAGTAAAGCCATTATGGTGCTGTGGAGTTCGTAATGACAAACTCCCATACCATGTACTCTTTATGACATTATTGCAATTACAGGGGCAGATCTATATTGGAGATGCGCCACTTTTACGCCGCCGTTGCGTCAGTTTTGTGACGCAGCGGCGGTGTAAACCCTATGCCACGTTGCGCCATATTTACATCGTGACGCATCTATGGAGATGCGTCACGATGTAAAGCCCTGCGCCACATAAAACCTGCGTCAGGTTTCACGTGGGCGTGTCGACAGAGGGGGGGGGCGTTCCATCGCAGGAACGCCCCTGAAAAGTGACTCAGTCAAATCTATAAGATTTGACTGAGTCACTTTCCCAACGCTGATGCGCCAAAACCCTGCGCCTGCTTGAAGCAGGCGTAAGGCTTGACGCACCATGTTAGGGATAGGGTAGGTTGGAACAGTGCTGGAGTTACGTCGCGCTTGCGACGCTACTAAAGCTCTGCGCCAACCTTACGCCATCGGATGCGTCACGCATCTGTTTATTCCTGCGCCATGATGCGCCGCATTGTAAATGCGGCGCATCATGTGTGGCGCAAGGGTAAACTTGCGTGACGCATCATTCCTGGCGCATCCTTGCTGATTTGCAGGGATGCGCCAGGAAACATAAATCTGCCCCACAGTGTCTAAGAATTGACTTAGATACTGTAGGCTCATGCACCTGTACCCTCATCACTGGTATAGAGCACCCAGCTAGAGGGGTGGCCTACCTATGCCAGGGCAGTGGATTGTAGGCATCACACAATGTGTGCCATGTCGACTCTTCACTTTGCTCTGCACCAAAACACGCAGCCTGCAGTGGCAGTATGTGTGTGTAAAGGTACAGGGCCTCGACGGGTGGCACAATAAGCGCTGCAGTCCTTAGAGGCCTTCCCTGGTCACAGTGCCCTTGGTACCTGTGGTACCTTTTACAAAGGACTTACATGTGGCCAGAGAGTTGCCAATTGGGTTTTGCAACGGTACAGTTTAGGGAAAGCATAAGACCTGGTTGGCAGGAGCCCAGGGCCTACTTAGTCGACGTACTTCAACATTTAAGCAAAAAGTGGGGGCAACCATGCAAGAAGGGGCACTTTCTACACAACCTCCCCTCCCTCAAATGAAAGAGGATGGGACTAACCTTTCCCTAAAGAGTCTTTATTGTCTAAGTGGAAGAACCTGGAAAGTCCATCTACATTGGCATGGGTAGTCGCGGGTCTATGTTCCACTGTAAAGTCCATTACCTGTAAAGAGATGGACCACCTCAAAAGTTTAGGATTTTCACTGGTCATTGGCATTAGCCATTTGAGAGGTCTGTGGTCCGTTTGAACTGTGAAGTGAGTACCAAACAGGTATGGTCTCAACTTCTTCAGGGACCAAACCACAGCAAAGGCCTCCCTCTTATGGCACTCCAACGCTGCTCCCTGGGGAGTAACCTTCTGCTTATAAAAGCAACAGCTTGGTCTTGGCCTTCTTCATTGGTCTGGGATAGGATTGCTCCTATCCCTAGCTCAGAGGCATCAGTCTGCACAATGAAGTGCTTGCTATACTCTGGAACTTTGAGAACTAGCACATTGCCTCTTTCAGGGTGTCAAAAGTCAGCTAGCTCTGCAGTTTACCCTTTTGGGCATGTTCTAGGACGTGAGTTCTGTGAGGGGTGTCACAAAATATCCATTCCCTTTCACAAACCTCCTGTAGTATCCAGTCAAGCCAAGCAATGCCCTGACTTGAGTCTGGGTTGTTGGAGCTTCACAGTCCAGAACGGCCTGGATCTTGTGTTGTAAAGGTTGCACTTGGCCTCCACTAACAAGGTGGCCCACGTATACAACCATTATTTGCCCTATCTGGCATTTGAAAGCCTTGATACTTCGGCCTGCAGTTTGCAGGGCTTTTAGAACCTTCCCCAGGTGGATCAGGTGGATCAGGTGATCCGCCCAGGTGGAGATAAAGACAGCAATATCGTCAAGATATGCTGCACTAAAGGCCTCTGATCCAGCAAGGACTTGGTTCACCAACAGTTGGAAGGTGGCATGGGCATTCTTTAAACCAAAGGGCATAACAGTAAACCGATAATGTCCATCATGTGTGGGGAATGCTGTTTTCTCTTTGGCTCCAAGTGCCATGCCACTCTGCCAGTACCCTGCAGTTAAGTCAAAGGTACTTAGAAATATGTCTGCACCCAATTTGTTTATCAATTCATCAGCTCTTGGGATAGGGTGAACATCTGTCTTGGTGACAGAGCTGAGTCCTCGATAGTCCACACAAAACCTAATTTCTCTCATTCCTTCCTGTGGATGAGGTTTGGGGACTAGAAGCACTGGAATGGCCCAGGGGATCTCAGAGGGCTCAATTACCCTTAGCTCCAGCATCTTGCTGACTTCAGCTCCGATGCTCTCCTTGACTTGATCAGACTGTCGATAGATTTTGTTTTTTACAGGTACACTGTCCCCAGTGTCCACATCATGGGTACACCAGTTGGTCTGACCAGGGGTCAAAGAAAAAAGCTTAGCATACTACTGTGAGACTTGCTTAAAGTCAGCCTGCTGTTGGGCAGTGAGGGTGTCTGAGTAGACAACTCCATCCACTGACCCATATTTGGGGGTGTATGACAGGAGTTCAAGGAGAGGTTCACTCTCTATCTCCTGATCCTCATCAGTATCCATCATCATGGTTATGTCACCACTGTAATTGAAAAGCTTTAGGCAGTTTACACGGATTACCCTTTTGGGGTCCTGGTTGTGCCCAGGTCTGCCAAGTAGGCAACCTCACTTTTCTTTTCTAAGATGGGGTAAGGGCCACTCCATTTGTCCTGGAGGGCCTTTGGTGCTGCAGGCTCCAAACCCACACCTTTTTCCCTGGTTGGAATTCTACCAGCGCAGCTTTTTGGACATACCAGTGCTTCTGGAGCTCTTGACTGGCCTCACGATATTTGGAAGCGTTTTCCATGTACTAGGCCGTTCTGGACCTTAGGCCACATACATAGTCCATAATATCCTGTTTGGGTTCTTGGAGAGGCTTCTCCCAACCCTCTTTAACAGGACAGAGTGGTCCCCTAACAGGATGGCCATCAGAGGTTTCAAGGTGGAAACCCTACTCCCTTCTGTAGGCAAAAAGCAAGCATGACAAGAGGGCATCCCATCTCCTCTTGAGTTTTTCAGGGAGCCCCATGAACATGCCCTTCAATGATCATTGGTTTGTGGGTGATAGGGTGTAGTAAACCTGTACTGCACTCCACATTCTCTCCACATGTGTTTTAGGTATGCAGACATGAATTTCGACCCTCTGTCTGACACCACCTCCTTAGGAAACCCTACCCTGGTGAAGACACCAATGAGTTCCTTGGCCACTGCAGGAGCTGTAGTAGTCCTAAGGGGAATTGCTTCAGGATACCTGGTGGCATGATCCACTACCACCAGTATACATTTGTTTTCTGAGGCTGTGGGAGGTTCAAGTGGACCTACTATGTCCACACCTACCCTTTCAAAGAAACCCCCAACCACTGGTAGTGGAATTAAGGGGGCCTTTGGGTACCCACCTGTCTTGCCACTGGCCTGACAGGTGTCACAGGAGCTGAAAAACCCCTTTACTTTCTGTGACATCTGGGGCCAGTAAAAGTGGCTGACTAGCCTTTCCCAAGTCTTAGTTTGGCCAATATGCCCAGCTGGGGCATGTCATGAGCCAAAGTGAGTAAAAGCTCTCTGTACATTTGAGGCACTTCCACTCTTCTAGTGGCACCGGGGTTGGGGTCTCTGGCCTCAGTGTACAGGGAGATGTACCACTGACATCTCCCCTTTCTTGTGCAGCAGCTTGCTGCCTCAGGCTTTCAAGAGTTGGACAGGTCTGCTGTCCAAGGCACAGCTGTTCCCTAGTGGTTCCCCCTGGGCCTAAGAGCTCAAACTGGTAAGGGACAAGTTCCAACGGCTCAGCTCCCTCTGGGGCTTCCAAGTCATCTCGCTAAGGAGAGGGGTCCTGAGTTTTTGGCTGTTCAGAAGCTGGTTTATCAGTCTTCTTACCTTTTATCTTGGAAGGTTGGGCCATACTTTCATGCTCCAACACTTCTTTTTCACCCTGTTTTTTAGCTCTGTGCGCTCTAGTTTTAACACACACAATCTCAGGGATGTACAGCATTGCTGCATGGGTTTTCAAATCGACCTCAGCCAATACTCAGGTCTCCAGCTCATTTCCAAGCAGACAGGCAGCTGGAAGTTTTGGAGAGAGCACTACCTGTTTCCGGCTAGCAATCGTCTCCACACCCCAGTCTAATATCACCATAGCCATGGCATTGCTAGTAGTAACACTGTCAGTGTTGGTGACTGGATAAGATTTTTCAATCAGGTATTGCTCTGGGGAAACCAGTGTGCCTCTGACCATAGTGACACTGGCACCTGTATCCCTCAGGGCTTCTATTCTAGTCCCATTTATCCAGGGGTATTATAAATAATTCTTTAAGTTGGGTGGCCACAGAAAATGTGGCAAACTCAGCTTCGCCCTCAGTGACTAGACCTGCTTCAGTTTGAAACCTGATTTGCTCTGGGCACACTGTTGATAAGTTACACCAGTACTAACCGGAGGAGGACTAGGGGGCATCTTATTAGGACAAGTAGCATCTCCAGTTAAGTGTCCCCAACTTCTTACAGTTGAAAAAACAGGCCTTCTGGGGATCAAAGTTCTTCCCTTTGTACCTACCATTGGACAGGGAAGAGTTTTGGGACCCACCCCCTGAGCATGTTTTTGGGGCCCTTGAGAAGACTCTATCTTGTTATCTTTGGGGTTCTCACCCCCTTTCCCCTGGGAAGGTTCTGTAACCCCTTTCATTTGGCCACCCCCAGTGGTGGTTTTGGTTAACCTAGTGATGACCCAGTGGTCTACCTTCTTTCCCAATTCTTGGAGAGAGATTTGACCTATGTCCACCAGATGTTGATGTAACTTCTCATTAGTGCAATTACTCAAAATTAAGCCTGGGCAGTGAACTCTGCTCCAATCACGAAGTTTGCAGAGTTTTCTGCACTCCTCGCTCTGCGGAGCTCGCAGAGTGCAGAAAACTCCACTTTGCGCAGTGCAACTGAGTTTTTCCCCCGCTCGCGCTCGCGAACGGTAAGTTTGTGAAAGCGAGCTGCCACTTGGGCAGAATTTCTACCCAAGCGGCAGGAAGATCAGCACGAATGGCAGTTTGCACTGCACTCCGCCACTCGTGGAACTCTGCAGAGTTTTTTTGTCACTTCACGTAGTTCCGCGTAGCAAAAGTCCGCGAACTGCACCCAGGCCAACTCAAAATATGTTCTTTTATAAAAGGATTGTAAAGTCCACTGAAATAATGCATATTGTTTCCAGTTATGTCAGAAAAAGGCTACCCCCTATTCACTAGGTCTAGTAGCAAGGGGAAAATACCATCTATATTATTGCTAATGCAAACTCCCACCGACCTTTATTTCTTTAACTTTGGCTGTCTACAGCTCAACAAACTGGGGCATTATCAAAAAGTTGTCCCCACACATCAATTTCTTTGGTTATTATTTTGTTCTTTATTTATAAAAAAAGATTGTTTTGTAGGTATATTTTTTCAGAATTAATTCTTTTTTTATACATATTATCCAGAAACACATTTACACAATTTCACAATTAACAGTTGATTTGAGCAAGACTTTGCTTTTTATGAACTAATAACAGTTTTCATTCTTAATTGTTTGTACATTTGCACATACATAGAATAATTCAACACAGAAATTTAACAAATACCATCACCGACAGTCATAACCCATTCAAAGAACTGTCACAATCATACGTAATACATAATGTACAAACAAATAAGAATGAAAACTGTTATTTATCACAAGTCCACAAAAATATGGACTATCCACTGGGAAGATCAATCGTCTCGGGTTGTGGATCAATTCTTGAGCCTTTAAACCAATATATTGAGAATTTTCTACCACATTGGGTTGTCAAGACCAAGTCTTATGTGCGGGACACTATGCACATCATTCAAATCGTGGAAGACCAACCTTTTAACTCGGCCAAACAAGTGATGGTGACTCTGAATGTGACCTCTCTATGCAAGTATCCCTCAGAATAAGGTATTGAAAGTAGCTCGAGAAGTCTTAGAGAAATGCTAGACACCACACTGGGTGCCTACTGATTTTCTGGTTGCCCTGTTAGAGATAGTCTTGACCAAAAATTACTTTTTGTTCCGTAATCAATACTTTTACCAATGTAAAGGCGTGGCCTTTGGAGCAGGATTCACTCCCAGTCTGGCAAATGTGTTCATGGATGCTTACGAAAACAAACACATCTACAATCTTGGCAACCCATTTTTAGACAACATTGCAATGTGGAAAAGGTACATCGACGATGTCATAATGTTGTGGACAGGTGCTGAAAGGAGCATGATCGAGTTCAGAAATTCGCTCAGTGGCAGATCATCCGACATTCAATTCACCATAACACACAATAAGGAATCTATCTGTTTTCTGGACCTCACACTTCAGACTGAAGAGGAGTTGATCTACACTACCCTTTACAGAAAACCGATGAAGCGTAACACTTTGCTGAAGTATGATTCCCACCTTCCTGGGAGCCTCAGAGACAATTTGCCTTATGGGCAACTTCTGAGACTAAGGCGCAACTGCTCCAGAAGATATTATTTCTTTCAGTAAACCGATACTTTAATCCAGCGATCAAGAAAAAGAAGTTACCCTAAGAGCCTGCTCAAAAGAGCTAGAAAAAGGGCATGGTACTGCCCCCGTGACACCCTTCTAGAAGTCACACCTAAGGAAACACACATGGAGATACTCGTTTTGTGTCACCACCTTCAATCCAAGGAGCCATGAAATAAAGAAAAACCCGAAGAAGTATTGGAACTTGGTGGCAACTGAAATCGTAATAAAAGAGGATCTGATTTTTACTTTGAAAAGAGGCAAAAATATCAAGGACTTTGTTGTGAGTGCCTCTCTGGAAACCCCGCGAGTACCTGACATCAGGACACAGTTGAGCTTATCACCGCTTGTGGGTCATTACAAATGTGGCCAGTGCAAAGCCTGTACTTTGACTGTCAAAGGTAGTACATCCACACATCTAAATCAAGCATACACATTTCTTCAACACACCAACTGTAACAGCTCAAACGTCATATATGCCATCAAGTGCCCATGTGATAAGATGCACATAGGACAAACCACCCAGGAAGTGAAGACAAGATTCCTACAGCACTGCAGCAGGATCAGGTGCAAGGTAAAAGGAGCTCCCCTAGTGGAGCACTTTACCTACCAGGGCCATCCACCTGACAGTCTTAGATGATGGGTAGTTGAAAGAATCTGCCCCTCCCTGAGAGGTGGGAACATTGCATCTTTCCTTGATTTTAAGGAGTGTAAATGGATACACACGTTGGACACCTACAAAAGGGGCCTCAACAAGATGAGGAAAATTACAGGCAGCTAGGTCAGCTACAACACAAATGATCCTACATCCAGAACTGATTACTCTCCATGTTACTGTTTGGTTGCATTTTGGCTTATGTGGATTAATGTACCAGGTCATACACAGTACCCTGTTGGACATTATGTGCTCACCGATTAACAAGTGTATCACTGTTTATGATGTATACTCCATAAATTTTGGTTTTCAGCATGTCTCCCATGATGTATTCGTAAATCGCCAATATATTATCAGTTGGCAGCTCCCCCTTTTTCCTTAACCATTTGAAAATCTTGATTTAACTGTCATGCTATTATATGTAATCTTTCCAATTTTACTATTTACTAGTGGACCACTGATGTACACTACATGAATCCGCACTTGCATCATGCCTCCCTGGTAAAATGTTTTCAATTTCACATAATTTACATTGTGCTCGACTCTGTTCTCAATTTATCAAATCAGATATAGTATCATATGTGACAGCAGGCGTCTCTCACCGATGAATATGGATATTACTGTCTGCGACACATACTTTATAGTTGGCACGTTTTTGTGTGATGTTACTACAAATTAGTTAGTTCTTCGCAAACCACTTAACACTCGGCAATAAACAGGACATAAATCCTATCAGCCGCTGCTTTGCTTCTGACATAAGATGGTGGGCAATGCGTGCTTTCAATCAATAACAAAACATGAGGGATCCTTGAGGATTCATTTAACTTTGATTCATATTTTAAGTTTGTCACATAAGTGAACACAATTCCACAGAACTCAAGAAGTCTTTATCGAAAAAGAGTTGCTTGTATATTAGAATCAATCTCTTGACATATTCAATACATTCTCTTAATAGAACATAGAATACTATTCCATAAATCATATCATGTAAGGCAACCAAATGACTACTGGCGTCCTTACTCGGTCTGATTGTCGAGTGAGGGATGGAGTAAGACAAGTTTCCTAAAGTAAGTTTCTAACTTTGTAAGGCACGGACATGTTTTCTAAGAGTAATGGTGAACATTATTGTAATTCCAACGTGTTATGTTCACCTTGCAGATAAAGTTGCAGATTATTATGCAGACTTCGCTGTGAGTATTATGACATTATGTATGATCACTCGAAGGGTGAGTACCATTAACTGATATAATATACGTGCTCTGATTATAGATTAAATGACAAAGTGGCAGAAGGTAAGAGTAGGAGTAGATTGTCACAAGTGGTGATTAGTGGTGGTTTTTGTGAGGTATCTCCGGAGTCATTCATTGTTGGATGTGGTTGTCTTTTAGGACACTGATGTTGAGGACAGGTTTTAATTACCTGGTGTCTCTATGAGTAGTTTTTTGCGTGTTTTGGTGGTTTTACTCACCAGTTTTTTGGTGGATTTACTCAACTGTGGTGATAAAGATGGTGGATACTTCTCTTCTTGTTATAGGAGTTCCACATTAGTTTTACCTTAGGTTGCACTGTGGCTTTGGTGAAGTTTATGAGTTCTGGCGCATGGTGAATTGTATATAGGAGCACTTAATTTTCAGATTGAATGATGAGCAGACGATACAGATTTAGAAATCAAGGTTTTTTATAAAGTATGTTTTCTGAATATGTAAATATTATATGTTTTATGTTAGATTCATGGTGCAACATACGTCCTGAGGATGGTCTCGTGGATTTGATTTACCGTTTATGAGGCCGAAACATCGACGCCACAACACTTCTTTTGTGTATATAATTATCAGTGGATGCTTATTGAATTGCACTTATACAAACGAATTGATTGCAATATATGGCTGATTGTTTATACTGCCCATATTTTTGTACAAAACTGTGTCACACACTACTGTATATGTTGTAGATAATGAGACAGTAGTCATTTCGTTGCCATACATGATATGATTTATGGAATAGTATTCTATGTTCTATTAAGAGAATGTATTGAATATGTCAAGAGATTGATTCTAATATGAAAGCAACTCTTTTTTGATAAAAACTTCTTGAGTTCTGTGGAATTGTGTTCACTTATGTGACAAACTTAAAATGTGAATCAAAGTTAAATGAATCCTCAAGGATCACTCAGTTCCTTGGGAAATAGTGGGTTGCCCTATTGTTGTGTTGCTTCAAATCAAGTCTCTGGGATTTGACGAGGACATCACGTAGATTAGCATGAGTCTCCCCAGCACGCTGACGGTGTTAGGCACTTGCACATAGCTGCTGCCCTTGAACGTACACGCGGGCAGATATCACGCCGCGGCAAAGTGCTGCTAACCACAACCTTTATTAACATCTGTTTCCTGGCACAAACAAGACCTTTCAGCTGTTCGCAGGAGAAACACATCTGTTGTGCAACCAAATTGGAAGGTATATTGCACCAGGGTCCCATTTTCATTAATTAATTCTTGGCTCATCGCTCATCCCGGCCTTGTTGTTCAAACAGATTTTATCAAACTGCCCCTTTCCCCTACAGATATTTACTAAATATACTGAATTGCCACTTTATATGGGAAGTTAATACAAGATAGAAGGTATGTCGCAAACCCTGCTACATTGACCTATTTTCAATATCCATCATTTAGTCTCTCCCTTGAACAACCCTTGTTTTTATTTCTTTAGTCCAAATCCATCTGGTTGGGCTCGGTCTCGGCCTCTCTGATTCATCCCACGGAGGGAGGTCGTTAGCTACATAATTCGGCATGCTTCTTAAACCTAATCTTTCACACACACTGACCGATTTCTCCCATCCATCCGTAGACTCCAACCTTCAAGGTTGTTCTCCTCATGTTACCTAGCATGGTAAATCCTTGTAATTCCTATCCTGCACCCTCAGTTAACTAATTTCTACACCGGAGGACTTTGGACCATCATCCTATGGAGAATTCTAATTCATTTTTAACACTCACCCAGTTGTGGGAGTGTTTGCAATTGGTTAGCAGACCCAGCTACTTACTGGCATTTTAAAACAATATTCTTTAATAATGGAACACACATGACTCACACATGAATCATTTCCCTTTAGGCTGTCTATCCTCATTGTCTGTTCGTCCTGAAGAAGACCCGCCATGACGCTTCTCTAATTGCGCACTCATCTTGGTCGAAACGTCAACGTACTTTTCGGTCTATGCCCATTAGGTCTACTGGCTCCAAGAATTAGAAAGCCCATCTAATGTGCAATGTAGACACTATATTTAGAATTTAAAAGGACAAACTTCATTTTAAAGCTGTCTTTTGTATATTGTGTATACAGTTGTATGTCGTGTATCACTTATGTAGAAATCTCACCCAGTCACCTACGTCACTTTGTCACTTTATTCACTCAACTTTTTGTCACTGATGTCATTTGCACCCCATTGAATTGTGACAGCCATATATGATTTACAGAAAAAAGGAAAAAGTAAAAAATAACTTTTATATCAAATATTTCTTGTCATTTATGTTCTATCCTAGAATCAACAAAGAAACTCTTTAGATTTATCAACTGTGTTTTTTTTATGATTAAAACAACACAATTTCAAAGCAATTGCTCTAACTGACAGAACCTTTTGTAGTGGATCGCACCATATTCTATGGACCTGCCACACTACTATCTACTCTGAATGTTCTGTTGAGCTGTCACTGCCCCTTCCAGCTGCCTAGCATGGTCATATGGCTGCCACCTGTCCCTGCCACCACCACCCTGCCTGTCCAAGGTCCATGCCCCACCCCCCTTCCTGTCTTCCATGGTCCATTTGGCTGCCACTCTCTGTGCCCTACATGCTCTGTTTTGTTGCAACTGCTCCTCCTGCCTGCCCTTCATGGTCTATTGTGAATCCCCTTCACCTGCACTCTTTTGTATGTGTACAGCTTCTACCCCTTCCTTCTGTCTTCCATGGTCCTTTGTATATGTCCCTACCCCCTCCCTCTTGACCACAATGGCCGTTGTGCTGCCACTAACCCTCCTGCTTGCCATGCATGGTCTTCCACTGTGTAGTCATTTTCCTGCTCCTGACCCCTCCCACCTTTCCTCTAATGTCTGTGTATATGCCACTATATTCTCACTGTTGGCCTCCATGGTGTTTTGTGCTGCCAATGCCCATCCCTCCTGCCCTCCATGGTCAGCTTGCTGCTCCTGCTCTGTCCCCTTGCCCCCAACCTTGTTTGTCCATGTGCAGACCCCTATACCATCCCTCCTGCCTTTTCTCATCCTTTGTCGTGCCCCTGCCCCCTTCCTCCTGCCTTTCATGGTATGCTATTCTGCAACTGTCGCTCCTGTCTGTCTGGTATGGTCAGCTTGCTGCCCTTCCCTTTTCCCCAACTGCTCTATGTTGTCAATGTGCATGGCCCTGTCCCTTCCCTATTGCTTTCCTTGGTCAGTTGCGCTACACTGCCATCCCACTTGCCCTGTGTAGTGTATTGTGCTGCTACAACTCCCTGATGCTTGTTATGTAAAGTCAGTTTGGTGCCCATGCCTATTTTCATCCTCTCCTCTTTAATCCAAGTTCAAGTCCCTACATCTCTTAGGTCTCCCAAAATCTCCCAAAGAGGGAGATTTTGAATAAGCTAACCTGGGAAATTGATTTTCCCCATTGACATTAAAAAAGAGGCACTTTTAGGCAGGAGACAAAATAAAGCTCTTTTGGGCCTAAAAACATCTGGAGTCTCCTGCCTGAATCCAGGCTGTTGACATGTATGGTTGTGCTGCCACTGCCTCTTTCTTCTGATCTCTATGGTCTTTCATGTTGCCACAGACACTTTTGCCTGTACTGCATGGTTGGATAGCTGGCTTGTCCCCCTTTCCTCTACCCTACATGGTCCATTCTGCTGCCAGTGCCCCTCCCGCCTGCCCAGCATATTATCTCTGCACCCTTCTCCATGTGAGAAATTATAGTTAGTGCTCTAAACAACAAAAAATGAGGACATATTTTCTGAGTTCTCAAATAGCAACAAAGCAGTTTTAAATAATTTGCTATCTTAATGTTTTTTTTATATAGTTGTTCACTTGATTATTTGTTACACTTAAGGGAGAGGATGTGACGTTATGGCCAGAGTGGCAGACTTTGCAACTAGGGAACAAGGTTCGAGTTTCGGCGTCCACTCAACATCCTGTGATTCTAGACAAATCACTCAATCTCCCCCTGCCTAAAAACAAAATTAAAATGTCCTTGAGTAATGATGCTCATGTAATGCACTCCAATACTTCCGAATCAAGCCTGAGCTATATTTAACTGCAAAAAAAACAAAACAAAATAAGTGTTTGCACACTTCTAGCATTGGGCTACACTTGGGCTATATTTGGGTGACATCTGTGCTATATTTGGGCTCTTTTTTCTAGTAGCCATCTTGGGAGACTTATCTGTTATGTAGCTCCCTAATTCCTCATTTACTGCAGTATCCTCAGTAAATTCTTTCAGTTTTCTACCATTCTATCGAGATGCCGTTCAGATATGCCTCACTTTTGGCATACATTCAGAATGTTAACACTCTAGTTGCTCACAAGAACACTATAGTAAAGTTGCTGGTCACCAGGGAGTTAACTGGCAATCTGCTGCTGCTGCTGAAAGTGCATGTTTCAGGCTGAATGTCAGAATGTTTTAATGAAATAGAAGAGGACGATATTTGAGAACTCACCTAAAATTTGTCCTAATTTTTCTTCCTACAGAACTAACCATAATTTCTACAAAACAAACTGAACCCCGTATTTTTTTGGCTTACTATATTAAATGTTTTAAGTTCGACGAGTTTGATTCGATCAACATTCCTTCTAGTGTGTCATAGTTTTGTCAAAATTGACACTTTTAGCATTCTAGTTGTTCTTTAGAACACTCTGGGAGCGAGCAGTAGAACGCAAGGGAATCAACTGACAGGCTGCTCCTGTTGGAAGTACATGATTTACTGAGAATGTCAGACTTCATTTTCCAAGGGCTGAGAAAGATAGTGTGAATTTACAGAAAATATTTATTAACATCGTAATTATACAAGAAGCTCAATTATTCATGTCACACAATGTTGATCAACATCAGCCCAATGCATTTCGGGACCAGCGTCCCTTCGTCAGTGGCACATCTGCAAAAAATAAAAATAAAAATATTTACAAGTACATTCGTGGATCGATATCCATCATAATACCATCAAATTAACTCTTTCCCAACAATCCAGTGTCATAACCGCCACTGTGATGACAATAACCTTATGCCATCACTTCCTCCACCCCAGTGTCATGAAAAAAGTGTACCAGTCCAAAACGATGGCTCAGCATCGGTACCGTTGGTTTCTTTTTTATCCCAGGCACCAGACATTAGTCAACCACCAGACTCGGTCTCAGACAAAGAAAGTGGAATCGCAAAACAAAACAGGCGAGGACAAAGAAAAAGGGAAGAAAGGATTGAGGTATATTGACAACATTTTCAGGGTTTGGACTGGGTCTGAGGCAGCTCGATTAGACAACAGAAAAGATTAGAATTCCAGAAACCAAAGAATCCAATTCACCCATACTATCATTAAAAAAGCGGTATCTTTCTTGGACATTTGGATTGAAATTACCGAAAATGGTCTTCAAACTAGTCTCTATAAAAAACCCACAGACAGAAACAGCGTATTATTATTTCAGAGCTTTCATCCATCAACCCTGATCAGGAATTTACCTTACTCAATGTTTCTAAGAGTTAGAAGATTGGCATCT
Source organism: Triturus cristatus (assembly GCF_964204655.1). Classification (NCBI taxonomy): domain Eukaryota; kingdom Metazoa; phylum Chordata; class Amphibia; order Caudata; family Salamandridae; genus Triturus; species Triturus cristatus. The sequence goes on from NC_140583.1 coordinate 526,269,658, forward strand.
AACTCCAAGGTATACAAAACAACTATTTTGGACCTCAAAGAAAACTATAAGCTCAGGGGTTACCCAAGTGATCTACTTGATACTTTAGAACAAATGGCATTACCCAATAAACGTAGCAAACTACTACAAAATACACCAAAAAAACAAGTAAACAGGATGGCATTTGTCCCCAAATTCTCTACTAAATCCAAAGAAATCCGTAGTATCATCATGAAACGATGGGAACTTCTTCAACAAGAACCAGACTTCAAATATTTGTTTCTCTCCAAACCACTGTTTGCATATACCAGATCCAGTAATATCAAAGAATTGTTTTCTAAAAACCTGATCCCAAGAATAATTTGAGTACAGGGATGAGCAAATGTCAAAATTGCATCCACTGCAATAATGTGATTACAGAAAACATACTTGCTCACAGTGGTGGCTCACAGAGGTAACGCTGTGGGACGGTGAAGTGGTGCGAGGCTTCACTACTTCCCCACCCAACCCCGGGCCGGCTCACCGTCCCACAGCGTTACCTCTGAGAGCCGCCACTGGCTGCTCATCCTCGTACAGATAAAAACATCAAGTTGCTTTACAATGGAGACTGCAACTGAAGCGATGTAATCTATGCTATTAAATGCCCTTGTGGCATGCTCTACAATGGCAAAACTGAGAGGAATATCAAAGTCAGAATCACAGAGCATAAGAGCAGAATACGCAACAAAATCACCACGTCATGTTTGGCAACACATTGGGATGAATGTCGACACTCAATAGCACAAATTAAATTTCAAATCATAGAGGCAGTGCAACAAATCTTGGTTGTTGATAACAACAAACATCGGCTCTAAAGAGAAACATATTGGATCAAAAGACTTGACACTCTGAAACCCAGAGGGCTCAATGACAAATTGGAAATGAGCTGTTTTTTCTGATTGTGTACAGTTATTTCTGCTCCCGCAGGGGTTTAGCAGTGTAAAGTGTACAGCGTACACCTAGATTATTTATGCTCCTGAAAATTCATAAAAATAAACATGATCCACCATTCTGACCGATTGTGTCAGGGTGTGGATCCTGGCAAACTTTCTTTCAAGATACCATGGACTTCTTGTTAAAACTGGAAATGTTCGCTGAGAAGGAGACTAAAGACTGGGTGCTGTGCACTATCGATGTTGTATCACTGTACACCGCTATTGTCAACTCAGAAGGATAGGAGGAGATTGAATGGTGTTTACTTAAACAATAATCCATTGGCACAAGTAAGATTTTTTTTCTAGAGCTACTACACTTTTGTCTCCACCATAGGTATTTTGAGTTGAACAAAGAATTTTCCCTTCAGCTGAGTGGAACTTCCATGGGGTTAGCGGGAGCACCAATGTACCCGAACACTTTCATGGCGAAATTTTAAGAGGAATACATTTTGAGTCAATCAGAGTGGACAAATGATTTACTCTTCTTTTGTCGGTATATTGACAACATTTTCATGGTTTGGACTGGGTCTGAGGCAGCTCGATTGGACAACATAAAAGATTTGAATTCCAGAAACCAAAGAATCCAATTCACCCATATTATCAGTAAAAAAGCGGTATCTTTCTTGGACGTTTGGATTGAAATTACCGAAAATGGTCTTCAAACTAGTTTGTATAAAAAACCCACAGATAGAAACAGCGTATTATTATTTCAGAGCTTTCATCCATCAACCCTGATCAGGAAGTTACCTTACTCAAAGAATCTAAGAGTAAGAAGATTGGCATCTAACTCCAAGGTATACAAAACAACCATTTTGGACCTCAAAGAAAACTATAAGCGCAGGGGTTACCCAAGTGATCTACTTGATACTTTAGAACAAAGGGCATTACCCAATGAACGCAGCAAACTACTACAAAATACACCAAAAAAACAAGTAAACAGGATGGTATTTGTCTCCAAATTCTCTACTAAATCCAAAGAAATCCGTAGTATCATCATGAAACGATCTGAACTTCTTCAACAAGAACCAGACTTCAATAATTTGTTTCTCTCCAAACCACTGTTTGCAGATAACCTGATCCCAAGAATAACTTGAGTACAGGGATGAGGAAATGTCAAAATTGCATCCACTGCAATAATGTGATTACAGGAAACATACTTGCTCACAGTGGTGGCTCACAGAGGAAACGCTGTGGGGCGGTGAGGTGGTGCAAGGCTTCACTACTTCCCCACCCAACCCTGCCCCCGCCCACCGCCCCACAGCGTTACCTCTGAGAGCCGCCCCTGGCTGCTCATCCTTGTACCGATAAAAACATCAAGTTGCTTTACAACGGAGATTGCAACTCAAGCAATGTAATCTATGCTATTAAATGCCCTTGTGGCATGCTCTACAATGGCAAAACTGAGAGGAATATCAAAGTCAGAATCACAGAGCAAAAGAGCAGAATACGCAACAAAATCACCACGTCATGTTTGGCAATACATTGGGATGAATGACGACACTCAATAGCACAAATTAAATTTCAAATCATAGAGGCAGTGCAACAAATCTTGGGTGTTGATAACAACAAACATCTGATCTAAAGAGAAACATATTGGATCAAAAGACTTTACACTCTGAAACCCAGAGGGCTCAACGACAAATTGGAAATGAGCTGTTTTTTATGATTCCTTAGAGTTATTTCTGCTCCCACAGGGATTTAGCAGTGTAAGGGGTACAGCAGGATTCACATGGTATTTCATCTTCCATATACATTTTTTAGAATCTTTTTTCACCAATGCCTACTTGTGTTCATATGTTAATATACCACAGCATGGTGTTACTACATCCGGACACTTCAAAAGCTGTATGATGAAAGAATTTGTGGTGATATAGGTCAGTTTTGAATTTGTTTACCATGTGACACTGTTTGACTGTCAGTTTTTTTTTTTTTAGAATGGACTGATGGGAAAAAAAAAAATTCACACTAGTGAGTGATTCTAAGTGATTTAGTGTGTTCGGTTGTTCATATCTGCAGAGGCTTTGATATTTTTGATATTATACACGGCTTACATCGCCGGGTCTTGAACGGAAGATTTAGATGGAATAGTAGACGGGGAATACGCATTTGTTAAGTACATACAGGTACGATGTACTTGGCACTTTAAGATGGCGCAGCCTGCTTCAGACTGGTATTATTTTTTTTGCCTTATTGTGTAATATAATCATCCCAGCGGGCGGTTCATCTTGTGTACTTAATGTAATCATTTAATTAATTGTAAACATGTCATGATTTGAAGAATTGGACCCTCACTAAGGACATTGGTGTATAGTCGTGGTACTTTGGAGGATCGTTTAATAATGGCGATAGTTTTTGATGTAAGTGGAGTATTCACCCAGATCATGTGAGAGTATCACATGACATGGGTAACGCCAGTAAAAACAGAGTCGTGTTGGTTACGCGTTAAGCACGTCTTTTCCGGCGAGCAGGTATCGGTGTTATCGGTAAGATTCGTGGAGCACGCTAAAGTTTTTGTTAGGCTGCCACTACGTTAGTGAGTTCAGAGATACTCACGGGCTTCTGTTTTACTTTATATTTCAGAAAAGGTCACTGAATATCGACGTACTCGTTTTGGTAAGCGATTACTGTCATTCTTGCACTGAGCGGGTGGGATAAATTACTTAACTGCAGCCGACAATGGTAACGGCTAGTTTTAATTGTTTTCCAGGCGAAGTATACGTGGCTTTAACAATTCAGAGGTGTGTGAGTTACTTTTTCGACCTCATGCATGGATGAGGTGTAAGGGAATATTTCATATTCGAAATGTTCACAGATGGCTTTTTTCACTTACAGTAAATGTGAGAAGCTGGCCTGGTATATGCTGTCCACTAGTTAAAGTGGGTCCTTTGTACCAGTCCAAACGACCCTTATTGATGATTAGGTTAAAGACAACCTTTATTGAAAGCTATCCTAGTGGTAGCTATGGAGAGCAGCCTTCAGGCTAAGTCTCGAAGGAATGTAAAGCAGCTTGGTTTACCAGATTATAACCTCCTGAATGACCAAATGAAAGGAGAACCACACAAGGTATATGTAAAAAAATGTATTTATTACAAACACTCTCTAATAACCTCTTTATGAGATTAAAGAAAAAGGTACACAATATTAAAGCACTAGAACAACAGTAAAAAGCACAATACACAGCTGGCTCCAGGGGGAGACCGAACCATATACTAAGAAAGTGGTATAACTACCACGACTTGACTACACACAGTGCCTAGAGCACATGGAATCGCTGGGACCCAAGGTAGTGACACAGGGAACCCACGGAGGATGTGTGCAGTGTGAAAACACAGCCACGAGCACCGTACAACTCTATGGGAAAGACGCGGTTGGAATTTCCAAGATTAATGCCACTTGGGAGAGGACGTCAAGCAAACCCTTTGAAACATAGAAGGTTCTAAGGCCAGCACCCTTGAGAGTACCGAGGTACCCGTGTTACCTATCCCAGGAGAGCCGGGTGCATAGGGGTCAAGTGGTGTCAGAAACGCTCATTGATTTCAATGGCATGATGCAAAGAAGTGCTGCTGCCGGGAAGATGAGAAGTGTCCGGTGTGATCCAAGCCTGGATCAGAGATGAGAAGAACCTGAAAGCACAGGGGACAGAGTCTGGGTCATTTCACAGTGACCAGGGGCACGATAGACAAATGCCCACCGATGTCGGGTGTTTCAGGTGCGAAGATGTGAAGCTTGACTCTGCAGCCACGGGGACCAGGAGATGTTGATGATGACCAAAGTCCGCAGGTGAGCTGTCCCACAAAGGATGTCGAGTGTTGGGGGGTCAGTGTCCGGATTGAACACCAACAAGCTTTGACAACTGCAACCCACGCGGTCAGAGAAAAGATGCTTCGGTGAGGATCAGCAAGGTCCTGGATACTCCCTAAGCAATGAAGAGTCAGGGCACATCTAGAGCAACCAGGAAAGCCCACTGAAAGTTAAAGTTCCCTTCTCAGGGATCCACAGGTGGACGGACCAGGAATCGCGAAGGGACCTTGAGGGGAATCACAAAATACCAGCTCACGGAACACTAGTCGAGTGTAGGCTGGTAATCTTCGGTGGAAACAGTGCTTGGGGTCAGGACTACAAGTAGCCCAAAGCACAGCCTCAGGGATCGCCAAAAAGCATAGACTGCTGCAAATGGAGACGATGCACAGGGGTACGGGTTGCACGGACCCCACCAGGGATGCGGCTCTCAGGTTTGCTGAAAGCACTAGTCGACCTCAGGGACACTTGGGAACCCACCTCCTGTGTTGCAGAAATCTTCGGTGTCCTCAGGAGCTGCGGAGATGCAAACCGGTCAGATGCGTTTAAGGTGCCTGCCTTGCAGGGGAGTAACTCCTTTACTCCAAGGGAGATTATTCACTTGCCCAGCAGAGCGTAGATCGTCGAAGGATACTTGGTTTCTGTAGCAGAGTTTAGTCCAGGTAAAATATAAAATCCTGTAGTCAGGGGTTCCTACTTTATACTAAAGGAAGGGGTGGAACAAACTCTGGGGACCCACCTATGGGAGGGTCAGGACAGAGGGGTGGCTAAACCCATGTCCTTTGTCCTGTTTCACGCCAGAGCAGGAGGAAATGGCTCCTGCAACCGGTTTGAGCTGGACTATGCACAGGGACACCAAATGTTCCCCCAGAGCAGACATCAAAGCACTCTCGGAGTGCACCCACCCAGCCCCAATACATTAAAGCGTGTATGGGAGGTGGTCACACCTCCCTGTGACTGGAAATCTATTGTCCAGCCTCCCCTGCCAGTGTTTCATCCAGCAGCAGAAAGGCAGATGCGTGTCTGTGGCTGGCAGCATCTATTTTGTGATGCCAGGGTCTGTAAAGCTGGTACCGGGTGTACCGGTGTTGTCGCATTTCTCCCTCTAGTAGGGTGGAATCATACCTCCCACACTGGTTACTGGTGTGGGAGGTATGATTCCAAGGTGTTTGACACCAAACACGGCATGTTTCCATGCAGCCGTTTTAAAGATAGCATTTACCGTGAGGTTATAATGCACTTAAAAGTATATGGTTGGCTGCATCACAGACAACCCCGGAATAGAGGTTCTGAAGGCTGCAGAGTGGCTCTGCTCATGCAGGTGCCCCCTCTCACATAAAACCCAGCACCCTGCCTTCTGGATTGATAAGGCCTGCCATAGGGGTGACTGATAGGTTTCTATGTGCAGTGATATAGGATAGATATGGTGAACCTATAGCTAAGAAAGGGGTGCATGCACCACCTCACACAGGCTGCTGTAGCAGACCTGTTGTGTCATTTTGAATGGTCTCCCAGGGGTGGCATAATACATGCTGCAGCCCTTGAGAGGCCTCTGGAGTACCTATGCCCTGGGTACATAGTGTACCATATACTAGGGACTAATAAGGGTACCTCAATATCCAATCTGGAGTGTACCTAAAGTACATGCAATCAATTTAGAGGAGAAAGCAGCTAGGCTGGGGTCCTGGATATCAGGATCCCAGCCAGACTAAGTCGAAAACAGTGAAACATCAGCAAAAAGTGGGGGTAACTATCAGAAGCAGATCCTACTCTCCTACAGTAAACATCTTATGACTGCCAAGGCATTTGAGTACTTAATTGGTGAATTGAGTTACCACGATGACATTTTTTGGGGAGTATGACATTGTTCATTACTAATTATTGACACAGGATGTTTTGGCAGTTACACTTTTTTCATGACACTGGGGTAGAGGAAGAGATGGCATAAGAGTATTGTCATCAAAGTGGAGGTTATGATACTGGATTGTTGGGAAAGGGTTGATTTGATGCTATTATGATGGACATTGATCCACAAATGTAAATATGATTTTTGTATTATTTACAAATGTTACCCTGACGAAGGGACACTGGTCCCGAAATGCATTGGGCTGATGTTAGTCAACATTGTATGACATGAATAATTGAGCTTCTTGTATAATTTTGATGTTGATACATGTTTAGTGTCAATATACCTTAAGAATTATTGTGAAGAATTACCTTGTTTTCCAGCTCAAAGATAATCACATTAATAACAATGTGATAAATGCAAAACTCAGTGTTGAGATGTTTTGAAATGTTTGTATATCATTAACGTTGTGCACACCTTTGTCCAAGAAGCTAGATGGCTTCTGACCAGCCCTGGGCGTAGTGGGCGTAGTGAGGCTACATGAAGCAATACGGAGTGGGGGCAAATCTACGCCCACCCGCACACTTCGCGTAGCCTCACTACGCGCCACCTGCTTCCCTCCCGCCCTCATTTTACAATTATTACAAACATTAGATAAAGAAAAATTACTTACCTTAGCCGCTGCGTCCCGGGGCACCATCTTGCTGTTTCCTGGATATCTTCTTCCTCACGAATGCGCATGCACGGGACGCGCATGCGTGAGGACGCGGCAGCTCAGGTAAGTAATTTTTCTTTATTTAATGTTTGTAATAATTGTAAAATGAGGGCGGGAGGGAGGCGGGTGGCGGGCAGCTCTGCTTCGCCGCGGGGTGTGAGTAGTCTGCCCCTGCTACACCTACTTTGCACAGCTTGAAGTGGGCAGTACTACGCACACTCCGTGGACGGAGCGGAGCACTGCACCCACCCTTACTTCTGACCCAATTTACATCCATCAAGTGTAGGCAGGTCAACAAGAACAGTAGTGCCCTCATCAGTGGGCTCTGGGGCGGCCATCGCAGGAGCCCCATCCACCTCACTAGAAAAACACTTAGGGGCTGGTTTCCCATACCCTCTGCCTTTATCCTTTTTTTCCAGATAGTGTGTTCAAGGTCATTACCAAGCAAACAGTCTACAGGCATTGCGGGGCTACCAGCAACCTTCAGAAGGCCTGAACCCCCCACTCAAATGTAACAATGGCTACAGTGTAGTGGCCCTCTCTGTTGTCAGCCACCACAACCTGGTGGAATGCAATAGGAATTACCTGCTCTGGGGACACCAGCTGACTCCTTACCATAGTCAAGCTGGCACCTGTTTCCCACAGAGCCTCAGCGCCTTGCCTATTGATAGTTATCCATTGCCTATACTTAGCTGTATTTGAGTGCACATGGATCTTAGGAACGATTTCACTGTCACCCAGGGTTACTAGGGTAACGCCACTAGACTTCCCCCCATTAACTAGGACAAACTCCTCCACCAGCACTACTCTAGCCACCCCAGGGTTCTTTCCTCCAGTGGGAGGTAGTGCTTGTTTTGTACATTTGGGTACCTCCTTGTAGTGTCCATACTTGTTGCATTCATAGCACTTAGTGGGCTTGGGCTGCTGAAATTCGCCAGTGTCGTTTTTTTTCTGGTTGTCAGATTGGTAATGAGAACCAGAATTTCTTCCCTTTGAGTTGTTTCGGGGGCCTTTAGGGAACTCTTGGCCTGATTTAGATCTTGGCAGGACCCCCGTCAGTCCCTCCGTGGCAGCGTTTACAAGTACTCCATCGACCTGATGGATTCCCATCTGCTATATTTAGATGTGGGCTAGCTGATCATCCGTCTGCGTTAAGAGACCCTTTACCGTCCGGTAAATGGCTCGCCTCTTCCAATGCGGCAGACTCCTCTGCTGGCTAACAGTACTCCATCGCTATCAGGGCAGTGGGTTTTGCAGCAAGCCTATTTAGATTTCAAAGTTGTGCTGGCGTTGTCCTAGCGGTGGATTTGTGACCAAGTCAGTCCATTGCAGGACATATTCAACATTGTACTATTCTTGTGGCTTTACCCTCCTGACCTTACTCATTATTTTCATAAATTTTATTTCTGAAATTGTAAAATAGTACATATGTGAATTATCTCATTGATTGCTACATATTTTTTTATTTTACAATTGATATTTTTTTGTGTTAATACAAGTGTGCTTATTTTATATTAATAAGTAAAAAAATAAACGCATATGCATTACCTATTCGAAAAAAATTGCATGTAGGAACAATTTAAAAATGCATGAGTCCAGAGATAATTTAAACAGACAATTCATAAGAAAACAGGTACAAAAGTAGCTTGACATCAATTCCGTCAACAACTGAGTTGATTGTGGTCAAGTAGCAGCAGAACAGGAAGGATTAGGACAATCAGGCTCATGAGGGAAACAGAAGTGGAAAACAGAAAAATAGGTAAGTTCCAACCTCATCTCCCATCAATTCCGCCAACTCAGGTTGGGAGGTTTCCCTACTACAATTCTTTCGGCGGAAAGGAACATCTTGATTGGGCTGGCAGCAAAATTGGCTGTACTCCCTCTGTCAGCAGCTTTTCCCTATGGTGCCGTCAACGCAGGAGGAAAATTCTGATGTAGTCGGGGAGACTCCGATGGACTATCGTCCATTGACCCACCAGCATCTAAATTGAGCAGGCAGAGCGCCTAACAGGTAGATGGAGAATCTGATGGAAAAGCTACAGCGGGACCAGATCCACCAAGATCTAAATCAGGCCCTCTGTCTTTTTATCTCCCCCCTGCTTCTTCTGATTGGAACCCTGAGCACCCGTTTGGGAGCACCCCCACCCCAGATGCCTCTTTGGACACTCTGGTGTGGACCAAGAAGTCTGCATTCTCAGCAAGTTTCCTGGGGCCAGCTAACCTGTTATCAAGTAGGTGCTGGTGCAGCCCTGAAAAACAAATATCAAGCATGTGCTTCTTTGAAATGAAGTTTTACAGCCCTGAATAATCATGAACCTTGCTGCCCATCACCCAGCCCTCAAATGCCTTGCTGGCATAATCCAGGAAATTCACCCATGTTTGTGATGAGATCTTGTCGCTACCCCTGAATCGGAGGTTATACCTCTCAGGGATCTGTTCAAACCTACTAAATAGGATGGCCTTCAGAGCAGTGTAGCATTTCTTGTCCTCTGCCTCTAGTGTAAGGAGTGTGTCCCTCGCCACCGTGGGCATAAACCTCCATAAACTACCACCCAAGAACTCCTCTGGGGCCTTGTGTACTCTTAGAACCACTTCATAGGCTGCTAACCAGTTGTCTATGTCATCCCACACCACATAACTGGGCACCAAATCCATGGATATCCAGACTCTGGACTAACCAGTGGACACTGCAGCTAAGCTGCTATCATTGTTCTTGCTGGACCCAACATGTAGGGCTCTAATTTCCAGCTCTTTGAGGTTGAGCCCATGGGTCAGTTTCCTTTCCTTGACCAATCTCCTTTCTTCTCAAGCCTGCTCCAACTTAGCAAGCTCCAGCTTTGATTTCATTTCTTCCCACCTTTCTGCCATCTCCTCTGGGTAAAGGTTCCTGGAGGAGACACCTCTTTCTGGTCTGGGAACCATTACTGCTCCTGGCAGGTTGTTGGAGCCTTCTACAGGCAGTCCCAAATCCACATTGGAATCCAGAATTAAGCTATTCTCCTCCTCATGAATTTCCTGCTCCTTCTCCCCTGGATGGTCCTCCCCTGCTTCCTGGGTCTCCGTCCAGGATCTCAAAGCCTCTGGTAGCTCCACCTCCCTGGCACTTGAAAGTCCTTACAGAAAACCTTCAGCTGGAGCACAGTGTAAGGTTCTAACCTGGGCAGCTCAAAATCAATTACTGCAGGTGCAGATGCTTCTTCTCCAGCGTGAGACATGGTTTTATCATAAGATCAAAAAGACAGTTAGGGAATATTGAAAAAGGCGTGAATAGGTCTTAGTATAAAGTAGTAGTGAACAATATGTTACTATATGGTATTGCACAAACACAAGTCCATACCGCTGATCACCAATGTTCAAATTGAATCTATAGTTGGCAGAGGTATGCACCTAGTCCAAGTAGGGACCCCAATCCTACTCAGGGTAAGCTAAATAGACACTAAAAGATAACCTGTGCTCACATTCTCATATCTTGGCACAGAGCAGTAAGGCTTTTCTAAAGAAACAATGTGTAAAGTATTTGTGCAACACACAGAGTAACACAATGAAAACACCACACATATTTTCCATACAGATTTAGAACAATAGACACTATTTTATGAGTAAAACAAGACCAAAACATCAAAAATCCAATAAGTAGAGCTGTAATTATGAATTTTTAAAGAATAAATCAAGAAGCATTGCTTAGAAGTCAATAATGCTAAGGGGTTACTTGAGGTCGCTCTGGACCGCTTCAAATCCAAAGTACCGGCTGACCGTGATGGAGGGCAGGCCAGCTATAGGATTCATGCAGGTCTCCCTGAGACAGTACCTAGGATGGGGCAAACATCGACGTTGAAGACTTGATGTAAGGAGTTGAGGAGAAGTCGCTTTGACGTCGATCCCATGGATGGAGACGAAGCATCAGCACAGATCCATACAGTCAATGAATGCTTCGGTGTAGAACACCTTTACGATGCAATCCCTGCATCACTGTCAAACCATGCTGTCTGTCATAATTGAGCCTCGCAGTCTGTTGACGTGATGTTATTGATTGGCTCCTGCTTCGGTGCCGAAGGGCAATACGTCAGTTCCGATTGGGCAATGTCATCACTGCGTCAATTTTGATGGTTCTGAACAGCAGAAATCACCTTTGATGGGCCCAGGACTGGGTTGGCACCACTTGGCAGACTCACAGATAGCAGAGTCTATGGGCTGTTGCAGAGTTGAAGGAACTCTTTGATGGCCCTGAGACTTCAGAAAAGGAGGCAGGCGAGCAAGCTCTTGGAGTCACTCCTGGGTCAAGTGAGATGGGTCTAGTCCTCATCCTCAGCAGAACAGAGATCAGCAGGCAGCAGGACAACTCAGCAAAGCAGAAAGCAGTTCCTTCAGAGAAGCAGTCAAGGAAAGTGGAAATCTTTGTAGCACAGCAGTCTTTACTCCTGGCAGAGTTCTTCACAGGTCCAGCAGTGTAGTGTGTTGGTAGGGTCAGAGCCCCAGTACTTCTACCCAAATGTGCATTTGAAGAGGGGGTGACTTCAAAGGAGGCACATGAAGTGCACAGGTCCCCTTTTATACCAGCACTATCTGCCAGACTGTCTGTGGGAGGTAATTGACCCCTTTTTTGGAACACAGGACACTGCCTATCAGGTATAAGTGTCAGCTCCCTCTTCCTTCCCAGGAAGAGCTATCAGGATGCAGATGGGTTCTCTGTCACACCCGCCCTTCCTGTGTTATTGGCTGTCTGGAGGGAAAGCACAAAGTGTAGTTGTCTCCCATCCCAGACATGTATTGGACTCAGGCTGCAGGCACACTGAGCTAAGTTAAGAGCAGAGAAATGTGCACTTTCTAAAAGTGGCATTCCGAAAATAGTAATGTTAAATCAAACTTTACCAATTAAGAGAATCTATCATTACTATTCCAAAGATATGAAACATGACATAGATACTCCTTTTCCAATCAGGAGTTACAGCTTTAGAGTGTTTTAAGGAATTCCCAATGCTAGCCTATGAGAGGAGTAGGCCTCACAGTAGTGAAAAACGTATTTAGGTGTTTGTCACTACTACGGCATGAAAAACCTACTACTACATGTCCTATATTTTATTTACGCAGCACCCTGCCCTTAGGGCTACCTAGGGCCTACCATTGGGTGGCATATTTGTAATAAAAGGGCAGTTGAAAGCTTGGCAAGTGGTTTTAAATGCCAAATCGAAGTGGCAGCAAACTGCACACACAGTTCTTGCAATGGCAGGCCTGAGACAGGTTTGAAAGGCTATTTCTGTGGCACTGTGCTGGAGGTATACTAGCAGAATTTACATTACAGGCCCTGGGTATATGGTACACATCTTTACAAGGGACTTAAAAGTAAAATAAATATGTAATTTGGGTATACAAAAATGTCACCATGTTTAGGGGAGAAGCATATGTACTTTAGCACTGGTCAGTGGTGTTACAGAGCTAAGAGTCCTAAGGTCAACAAAAAGATACACCAAAAAGAGGAGGTAAGCAGGAAAAAGGTTTAGAGGAAGACCACTGTTAGATCTGGGGGTCTCTAGTTGGCAGGGTAGGTACCACTGTCCAAATAGGGACCCTTGCTTCTAGTCAGGGAAAGGGGGATACACTGTTAAGATAACCCCTGCTCACCCTCTAGGTAGCTTGGCCTGAGCAGTCTAGGCTATCAAAGGCAATGTGTAAAGTATTTGTACCAACACTCACAGTAACACAGTGAAAACACCACAGATTTACTCCACACCAGTTTTAGAAAAATAAGGTATGTTTACTAAAAACTTCACAGGACCAAATACTACAGAAAAACCAACATACAATTAACAAGGTTACTTTAAAGATAGTTCAAGAGTTTGTAGAAAGTACTCCAGGATGTAAAAATCTGTGTCCTGCACCATGCGACTCTCAATGCACAAAATGCGACACTCTCGTGCCCAACAGTACCTGTAGTTGCGATAAGGTTCCCAAAAGCTATAACAAGGAAGATGGCAAAGGCGATGCGATACTCCTGAGACCTTGGGGAGGCTTTGCAGCAGCCCTGCTTCACGCAGCAGAGGTGGATACGCCGGCTCCGATCTGTAGGGGGAGGATGCGATGACTTTGGCTTTCGTTGCATAGGTTTCTTAGGGGGAAGCTACACGCACAGGTACGATGCGACGATCTTCGGTGCGGCGTGATGCGCGGCGCAGCCTTGACTTCTGGCGCCGCAGCCCTCGATGCGTCGCGGTGCACGGTGCAGCATTGACTTCGGGCGCCGCAACCTTCTATGCGTCACAGGACGGGACTCTGTGTCGATACACGCAGCGACTGGATACTTTCACGCACCGGCAGTGGTGCGGCTCTCAACTGGTTCTGCGACGACCCTCGCAGTCAGGAATCTTCACGCACCGGGACAATGCTTGACGCACTCGGCGATGCGGGGACTCCGGGTGCTGTGATGTCGCCGCAATGAAATTCTCCTCGCACTCTCGATTCTGCGACTCGCAAACGGATGATGCGTCTCTCAAATGGATGATGCGATGGGTACCAGTTACTCTTGTTCACGCTTCTGCTTCCCAGCTCCCAAACACAGCAAAACGACCTCCTGAGGCCCCAAGACTGGGCAAGCACTCCAAGGCAGGTCGGAACTCCCTCAGCAGAGTTCCAGGGGAGCTGGTGGTGAAGTCCTTTTGTTCCTGGGACTTCTTAACAGGGACCCAGCTCTCCTCAGGCCCTTGGAGATCAGAATCAAAAGAAGGGGACACAGCAAAGTCCTTCCCCTCTCCTTGGCAGCAAAGCAAAACAGCAAGCAGGCAGTCTTCTCCTCTTCAGTTCTTTTCAGCTTTCTCCTTGGCAGAGGTTCCTTCTTAGTTCCACAGTGATCTAAAGTGTAGGTGTCTGGGGTCCTCTTCTTATACCCCTCCAAGTCTTTGTCTCTCTTTGTTTCAGTGGGGGGATTCCCCTGCTCAAACCGGTTCCTGGGTGTGCTCTGCCCTGGAGCACCTGGTTCCTTTCAGAGTGAGGGGCAGGGTCGTTAGACGCTCAGCAAGAGTTGGAGCCTTCTTTGTGCTGGCAGAGTCCTCAGCCTGGCCAGCAGGGGGTGGAGCCGGCATTGTGCTGGCAGAGGCAGCCCTACTCAAACCCAGGGGTTACCCCTCCCACCCATCTAGAGCAGATCTCCCTATTCACCCTGCTGCTGACTCATCCAGACTCCTGGAGCCACCTAGCCCATCACATGACACCAGTCAGCCAATCTGCACAGGCACACAGGAAGGTTAAACAGGAGAATAGCTACTTTCTAAAAAGTGCTATTCTCACACAGTGAATTTAAAAACCATCTTGCTAAAAAGATGTATAATTAAATTCTGAACACAAAGATACCAAACTTGGATTTTCTATCTTGCCTTTAGGGGAAGATAGGCATGTAACAGCCTCCCCCATTCTGTCCTATGGGCAAGATAGCCTCTCAGCAGTGAAAAACGTAAATGGCTGTAATTCACTACCAGGGCATGTTACACACCTCAGTACATGCCCTACCTTTCAGATACACTGCACCCAGCCCAGGGGGGTACCTAGGGCCACCATAGGGATGCCTGACATGTACAGAAAGGGAAGGATAAGGCCTGGTCAGTGGTTGCACTGGCCAGGTCGACATGGCAGTCCTGGACTGCACATGGGCACTGCAAGCAAGCCTAAGACATCATTTTAGCGCTACTCCTGTGGGTGGCACAATCAGTGCTGCAGGCCCACTAGTAGCATTTGAATCACCAGCCCTGGCACATTCAGTGCACTTTACTAGGGGCAGACAGGTGAAACAAATATACCAATCATGGATAACCAATCAATATAACAATTTATACAGAGAGCATATGCACTTTAGCACTGATCAGCAGTGGTAAAGTGCCCAGAGTTCTATTGCCAACAACCACAGGTCAGAAAAAATAAAGGAGGAAGAAGCAAAAAGTTTGGGGATAACCCTGCAAAAAGGGCCATTTCCAATAACCACCCTAAGGATAACAGGCCTAACAACAATGAATTGACATTGATATTTAAATAAAAAATATATTTAATATTTATTTTTGAGGAAAATATACTTTTTATTTGTCCCTCTACTTTACCATGTGGACATCTCTTGCTTGCACAGAATTTTAGCACATATGCCAATTAGGGATAGTGAGTGGCAGCAGATACCATCGTTGGCCTATATGTAACGTCTGTAGTTCACACTCATTTCTCTTCCTATAGCGCTTTAGGAGTTCAGAATGCTTTTCATGATGCTACAAGTGGGAAAAGTGGTCAACCATGTGATGATTGATGTCTACACTTAAATGTTGCATGATGTCACTTCCGCTTCCCTTTGCATTTTGGTAAACTGATATCCACGAATTTAGTAAAGAAGCAGGCTAATATTTTGCACTCAATTTATTGAGGCAAATAAGACACGTGCTAATTATTTTACAACAGAAAAAGTCCAAATGCTCCTAAGCTTTACTGAAATGGTACAGTCGAAACCACATTAAAGCTGTAATCCATACATACTAAGAAATTCTTTACACCCTCTGATGACAAGCTCATGGGTAAATCGAAAATAAGAGATAAAAAGCAAAATGTATTAAGCATTTTTATGGCCGAAAATGGCCAATTGGTCCTTTTCCGACTGCAAAAATGCTTTTACATATGTACCAAACACAAATTGCGATTCGGTAACATGTTACAGAATCGCAATTTGTGTTTGATACATTAGGATTAGCGATTACCTAATTGCGATTCGGAGAACATCGCAATTAGGTAATCGCTACTTTTAATAATGATACTTGTGGCCCAAAATGCCCAGTCGAGATTTCCAACAAAATTAAGTCTCTGAGATTCTCATGGTAACCCTAATATTTGCAACAGAAGGTGATTATTCAGGGCTAGTCGTATAACAAACAATATTGTGTCAAGTTATATTTTTTAAATCCTTAGAACAAGCAGGTTTGCTCTGTGGGAGGTTATGTTCTCTCGCATGCTTATTATTTATATAGAGCTTTATCCGTCCCTATTAAACAACCTTAGCCCTAGTGGGCGACAGCAGAATTGAAATTAACTGAAAGATGGAAGAAATGAGGGCAGACCATAAAATTGATGTTGTTTGTGGTAACCAGAAATAGCAGCAATTATCTTTGGCTTACCTCTTGGTACCTTTGCTGGTGTCCTGCTTATCCTTGTCTCAAGGTCATGAAAGTAGTGTGAACTTCTTTCTATAATTTCCACTCATTTAAACACCCATCTTCTTCAGAAGAATGCAGGAGGTGGATTGTTAGGGGCAAATGGTGGCACATGGGGTCAACCCTGTGATTTCATTGAGGGGGTCCAATGCCGAGGGCTTTATTACGGGTTTATCGGTCCTTCTGACGGCCCACCATCGCGGCAACAACACAAGAACCGCCAATCCCATCAAGCGCCCGTCCACCGGACTACAACTGTAATCCATGGGAGGCGGGCTGTGCTGCATCGGTCACATTACAGCAGCTGTATAAGGCTCATAGGTGAGCCTCAACATTAGATGCCGCTGTGACAGCGCCTGTATCACATTCCTGCATGGTGTGTCCCGCATGAACCCACAGGCCCAGGACCGGCAGGGGCCCTAATAGGGCCCCCTTAGTTGCCTCTCCGCCACCCTTTTCATGATGGTTGCACAGCCGCCATTAAAGGGGCGGTAGACAGCCAACTTGTAATATGCACAGCGGTTCCACAGTTGCACTGGCAGCATATTACTGCCCCCTTCTGCCACAGCATACTTGATCCCGGTCCTGTTGTGGTCTGAATACTGCTGGCGGACCAGCAGTTGTGGTGGTGGTCGGACCATCACCGCAAGTGCGGCGTAGGATAGCCATACTCATAATAAGGCTGTAAGGGACACATGCATAAAGCAATTTTTTAATGTTTGTAAAATCATTTTTTAAGAGCAGGTAGTGATCCCACGGACAACTGCTTGGTCTCAAAAAGTTAAAAGAAAACTTTTAATTTTACTTTTTGTAAGCCATCTCATTTTACTTTAAGGAAAACCGTCTGCTTTACAGAAAAAATAGATTGCATTATTTAAAAGCAATCACAGACATGGTCTGCTGATCTCACCAGGCCACCATCCCTGTGATGGCGCAGATTCCTAATGGCTCGCAAATTGAGACCTACCTCATTAATATGCATGAGATAGGTCTATTTGCGACCCATTAAGAATCGCTAATGAAACTGAAAACAGCTTCATACATTAGGATTAGCGATTACCTAATTGCGATTCAGAGAAAATCTTAATTAGGTCATCGCTACTTGTAATGATGATGCATGTGGCCCCAGATCTTTAGGGATGTGGACCTTACTTTTTCCACTGTACACTTTGCTGTCACTGCTACCATTGTTGATGGGCCCTGAGATTTGCTTGGCTTTCAGGTCCAGCTCTTTTAGACTCACTTTATGAGCCAAAAGTATTTTCTTCTACTCCGAGGCTCCATCAGCCTCAGCTTCTCTCTCCTCTGCAGCCAAATTCAATTTGACTAGCTGCAACTGAAACTCTCTCTTGGCAATCCTGTCATCCAGCTCCTCATGGATAAGTTATGGGAAGAAACACTGCTTCTTGCTATGGCATGGGATCTCTATTCTGTGGGCAGGTGAGCCTCCTCCTGATGGTTGAGCTCATGGTCTGTGGCCAGGCCATTTTCCTCATTCTCCAAGTCCATCTCCCCATCCTCATGGTCATCCTCCGTCTGCTCCTCTGGTGTGGTCTGCATCCTTCTGACCTCTTCAAAAGACTGAAGGCGATCTTGAGTGTCACTGTAGAGGTATTCTTTCCCACATCGAGCCCTCTCACCTTACAGAGCCTCTGCAGTTCTTCCTTGCTGAGGTTGTCAAAGTTGCTCAGCTCCAACTTCAGTGTAGCATAAAGGATGTGAGGCAAGATTCACATTTGGGAAAAGGAAAAAAATGACCAAATCATAAACTACGAAGAATTTAAAAAGGAGACAAATCTGATGTCAGATAATTGATATGGGACTTTAGTTTTGCACAAAATCACTGATTGGCACTGAAGAAACACAAGCACTAGATTCCAGCACTGAACGCGAATGTAAGAAATCAGAACATCCTATGAAGAAGGTGAAAATTTCCACCCAGGCCCCAACCACAATCCTTGTCAGTGTGAGCCACAAGAATCACTAAATTAACCTGTGATTAACATTAAGGCTTAACTTACATGCAATGTGTAAAGTATTTATGTAGCACACAAATAGTAATAAAATAAAAACACAACACGAGACAAATCCCAATGATACCAGAAACAACAAATATCTAGTTAGTAGAACTGGAGATATTCATTTTCAAACTTGTAGGTAAATATATATCGCATAAAAGCACAATGTGCCGCTCGCGGTCATCTGGTCATGCTAGACAGGGGAAAGTCACAAGTTTAGACTGACTGCTATGGAGTGAGGGCCCGATACAAGGACCAACTGGCACATGCATCAACGTAGGCTTTAGCGATTCCTTAATTGCGATTATTAAGGAATCGCAATTAAGGAATTGCAAAAGCCTATGCATGTAGGAATCGTTATAAAAATAGCGATTCCTACACATTCCTTAATTGCGACTCGCAAGTCGCAATTAAGGAATGCCGTCCCATTCATTCCTATGGGCCTCCAGGCCCATAGGAATGAATTGGAGATTGCATGAGCAATTTGCGAGTACCAGTAGGTACTCGCAAATTGCTCATGCAATTTCAAGGGTGCAAGGGTGTCAAAATGACACCTTTTTGCACCCCTGAAATTGATCTGTGCACATATGTTGCACACACACATGCCCTAAGGGCATGTGTGTGCGCAACATGAAACTTTGAAAAATGCACAAAAGTGAATTTTTCAAAGTTTTTGCAAATTACCATGAAGTTCAACTTCATGGTAATTTGCTCCCCCTATTAGCGAAATCGCAATTTGTTTTTAACTTTAATGCATTGCATTTAAGGAATCTCAATTTGGGATTCCTTAAATGCAATGGCAATTTAAGTAATCGCAATTTAGAGATTCCTTTAATTGCGATTTTTGCATTTGGGATGATGCATCCCAAATGCAAAGATACCGGTCGCAAAGGGGCAGATTCTGAGGATCTGCCCATTTGCGACCGGTTTTTCCTTTGATGCATGTGCCTGCAAGTTAGTCCTGCTTAAAAATGTATCTTCCCAAAATGATGCAATGAGATTCATTCAAAGTGGAGGAAGCTGTGAGGAGCAGTAGAACATCATGGATAATAGCGCAAAGAGCACGTCAGGCAGTGAGGGGCTTTCTTGCTGTAGCGCACAGAGCCAATTGGTTGTTGCAGGTGATCATTGCTGAAACTTTGTGTTGGCGGGTTCTCATTGCTGTAGCACAAAGTTCAGGTTTTGTGTTGCCGATCGTTACTGGCAATCACTTTTGTACTGTTATATGGTTCCTACAAATTTAGAAGGACTGTGTATAAGGTCAACCATACTTCCCAATCTAGAGACTTAGGGGCCATATGTATGAAGCAAGATTTTAGTCGCAAACGCTGCGAATCGCAAAAAACAGCGGTTGCGACTAAAATTTCTCTAAACTCGATGTATGAAAAATTCTCGCATCGCAAATATAAGGAATTGCTAAAATAGCGATTAATCACACTGCAAAACAGAAAATCTGCGAATATTGTTGCGAATACCAAAATTGCCAGTAGCTCCTTGCGAAAGTCGCAATTTGAAAATTCGCAATTTTGGTAATCGCTATGAAATGTATGAAAAAATCGCAAATTGCGATTTCATTATATTCGCAATTTAGAGAATCGCAATTGCCACCAAGTCTGAGCAGGTGGTAACCAGGTGCAAACTATTTAAGGAGGCCCACAATGCAACAGATTTTTCCACAATGGCTGAGCTGTATGTGAGAGCCAGGAGGCTGCGAATCAGAGCTGCTGCACAGAGGAGGAGACGCCAAGTGAGGATCTTTTGTGCGCGCATAACCCTGTTCCAGCGCACTGCGGAGGAGACCCATACAAACTACAGGCTGGATGAAGAGAGCATCTTTGATTTAATTGAGGAGCTCAAACCTATCCTTGAACACCGCAAACAGAGGACACACACCATCCCCACCCACATACAGGTCCTGTGCTCACTGCATCTCTTGGCGTCAGGTAGCTTCCAGGGGGTGATAGCCTCAGCAGGAGGGGTCTCACAGAGTGCACTGTCGCGCTTTTTCCACACGTTCCTTGATGCCATGCTCCAGACGCTGCATCACCACATCCACTTCCCCAGCACACCACAGGCACTAGACCAGACCAAGCAGGAGTTCTATCAAATAGCCCAATTTCCCCACGTCATTGGATGCATAGATGGGACACATGTCGCAATACCCCCCCCTTCCCAGAACGAGTATGTGTTCAGGAATCGCAAATCCTACCATTCCCTGTACATACAGGTGGTGTGTAAAGCCAAGCACATCATCACTGACATAGTCGCAAAATACCCAGGAAGCACGCACAACGCATTCATCTTCCGCCACAGTGGGATACATCGTCGACTCGCAAGTGGGGAGTTTGGTGAGGGATACCTACTAGGTAAATGCATTTGTACAAAGGACACACAAGTAAAGGATAGCATTGTCAGGACAGTGTTTAACCATATTCCTCCCACCCCACAGGTGACAGTGTGTATGCGGTCCGTGACTTCATTCCGACTCCCTACCTGAATCCTGCCAACGCTGGGAGCGGAGGTACAACAGTGCCCACACAGCAACTAGAAGTACCATTGAGCGGACCTTCGGGATACTCAAGAGCAGATTCAGATGCCTACACAAGAGTGGAGGGGCACTATAATACAGCCCCCAGACCTGTTGCAAGATAATGGTAGCATGTGCCATGCTGCACAGCATCGCCACCAGGAAAGGCACCCCAGTGGAGCTCAGTGAATCGGATTCATCCGATGATGAGGGGCCAGCGCCAGGATGTTTGCCAACCTGGTGTTGTTGGTGCAGCTGCTGGGCACCAGAGGCGGGATGAGATTACACGCAACTATTTCGTAAGAATATAGGTAAGAATATATGACACAATGCTAAATATCAGTTGGGAGGCAGTGGTTTATTTCCTTAATTCAGGAGAAATGATGGCACACAGCCTGTGTTCCCAACAATGTGTAGATAAATGCACAGCACATGTTATTTTCACAGTGCGATAGCACAATCCGGAGCAAGTGTCCATGTGAACTGTGTCGAGGCAGCCAACTCCTGGTCCAACTCAGTACACCTCAAGTGCGGCGCTGTCGTTCCGGAGACCCTGGCAGGGGGTGCACAGTGCCCTCCTCACATGTCCCAGTAGCCCTGCTGTGACGCCCACTACGGCGCCTCTCCAGAGGGGGCGGAGGGGTGATGCTGCTCCTGGCTGATTGTGCATCCTCATCGGTTGGAGTGAGGACTCCTGGTCCTGTAGTGCGAGCTGCCCGCTGCTCATCCACAGCAGATGTGATCTGTACCAGGGCCCTGGCTGTTGTGTGCCACCTCACGCTGCATGCATATGCTTCGCCTTGACAGCACATTTGTTGCTGAGGCCAGCCGTCTAACTGCCCATGTGTACAGGTCTAGGCGCTGCATCTCCCTGTGCCTCCAGGGCACCCGTCATGGCCATGAAGCCAGCCCTGACCTCCCTCTGTAATGCGCTTATGTTTTTTGCCTGCAGGCGCTGTACCGCCAACATTTGGCCCTCCAGCCCGCCGAAGACTGTGTCCTCTCTTGGGGCTGCTCCACTGGTGGATGGACGTGCCCTACACCTTGTTGGAACTGGTGGGATAGGATCAGCACGGTGTTGTGGCTCTGGCTGTGCTGGGACTGGTACTACATCGCCATCTGTGTCCTGGCCTTCATCCTCCAATGGGGGCAGTGGTGGCACTACAATACGCCTGCGGCGTCTTGAAGGGAATACTGGGCTGTCCTCCTCCTCCGTTTCCTCCTCTTGCCCTGGTGCCTCTGGGTTTTGTGATTCTTCCTCTCCTCCTCTGGCTAGTTCCTGTGTTTCTGATGGTGCTGTGGACGTAAATGCATACATTAATTTTCTGTCCAGACTTGCACTTGTCATGCATTAAATTTCACTGTTTGGTTTTACATGGGTACTGTCAGTCTGTATTTTGCCTTTCCTGATGTGCATATGCTGTTACGGACTGGCTGGGTGTAAATGCACCACTGTAATGTGCATGTGACTACATCTCCCATAATGCATTGCTGTGTGTGCTTGGGTACCTGCACTGGGGTTTTTGTCTGATTCTGCACATGGGTCGCTACTGGGTGTGTGGGGGTAGTTGGGGAGTATTAGGGGGGTCATGGCATGCTTCTTATCTTGTCTTGGTGCTGGGGGGTCGGAGCTGTCCAGGTCGGACACGCCCATCACACTCTCTATTAGCAGGGTCCCCTCAACCAGTTCCTCAAGTGGTGTGGAGTCAGTGGCGGTGGAGGGCCCAGCACCAGTCCTCTTTGCTTGCTCCAACCTGGCAGACACCTTCTCCTTGGAGCGCTGGCTCATGTCATACCAGCGCTTTCTTAGATCTTCCACGCTCCTGTGGGTGACACCTACTGCATTGACTTTGCGCTGGATGTCTGACCAGATGCTGCACCTGAGTTTCCGATTCTCTAATTTGCGAATTTCGCAATTTTGCGATTTTTCCAGATAAGGAATCGCTATTTCACATCTCGCAAATAAATAGCGATTTTTATGGAATCGCTATTTAATTGCTATTTTTTATATACATCCAATTTTGCGATTCTCAACTTGCGATTCGCTAAAAATCGCAAATTGAGATTTGCAAAAAGGGGGTTTGATACATATGGCCCTAGGTTTACTTTTTTCATCAGTAAATGTTGATTCGGCTAGCTCACAGTACCCATCTACAGTCCCAAACCTTTAGAGTTGTAGATTCTGTCAGTTACCTCGAATATGCCCACTCTGATTCACAAGGAGTTTGTGTAAAGAGAACTTACCCTTTAGTTTGACACCTTTCCATGCCCAAAGTGTTACAAAGAAAAGAAATGATAATGCATTTTCAAATGTTTATTGAGAAGGTCTAATCCTTGTAAATAAAATGTGTACTGTGATTATTAGACAGATGAAACACATTATTGTTTCAAGCATTATTAAAATGGTGAAAAACACAAAAATGCAATCATGTTAACT
Source organism: Triturus cristatus (assembly GCF_964204655.1). Taxonomy (NCBI): domain Eukaryota; kingdom Metazoa; phylum Chordata; class Amphibia; order Caudata; family Salamandridae; genus Triturus; species Triturus cristatus. The sequence goes on from NC_140583.1 coordinate 526,293,119, forward strand.
GGTTCTAATGCTACATTTATGTATCAATAATACTTCTACTCTAATGAGAGCATATTGGAGGTATCCCTCTGCCAGACCTAAATAAAATGATCTAACCCCATACCTGGGTATAATGTCTCAGGAAGCAGACATCAGTGCATTAACGAATGCATGAGGTCTGAATATGCAAGCCTGCACACATCTCTGCTTGCGTACTTTTCTTTCTTCTTAGGATGAATGTTAGGGTCTGCAGGGCAGAATTTCATTCACAGCTCTCTGCGGAATTCATGATAACTCCTGTGAGAAGTGCCTCTCACCGACTGCAACATGGGTACGGTTTAAATAATAAAACGCCAATCTTATCACATTCTGGTAGAGACGCAGAATAACAAAGTTAATTAGTCTGAAGGGATAAAGTTGTCTTCTACAAACACATAACAAAAAAGGACATCTCATTCTGATATGTGTGTTCCTGGAACTAATAGGATAGACTATAGACCAACAATCTCTACTAGAAATAAATGTATGCATAGCACATTCTCATGCTACTGAAAAACATGTACAAACCACCATATCAAAATGGAGCTAAGTTAAAAATGAAAACTAAAATGACCAACTAAAATGTAAACCCTTTAATAGTACAAAGAGTCTGGTGCAACTGTGCTCTGTGCTGTTGGTTGTGCCAGGCAACAGAGGCTCAGCACAAAAAAGACTCATTTACAGTCATGGAGAGCCCAAAAACATCAGGATTTCACCTTTCTTCTTAGGAGGAACTCAGCTGATGCCAGCAAAGGGTCCTGGACCTGAGAAGGTACCCCTTGCAAGTCAGTAACTCACTCCAATGGTTGCCAGCAGGGCTCAGGCAAGCCCAGTTACAGGTCCAGGCCGGTCCAGTGCAGCAGGTCAGCTGGGAAGTTGCAAGGAGACCTCTAGTTGTCTCCCTGTAGCTCAGACAGGAGGCCAGCCAACAGACTCTTGGTGTGTGCATTCATAGCACCATGCTACAACATATCATCATCTATCTTGTCATCTTGCAGACTTTTCCTCAGTTTTATGGTTCTAGACTAGCAATGGGCATGCCTGTAAGGAGCAAGTTACAGTCCAACCCCCCACTAGTGAGGCTCTTTCTTATTCCACAGTGCTGGATTGAGAGCCTGTGACAATTTCTGACCCAGATACCCTGTCTACTGGAGTTATTCAGGTTAGCTTGTGATGTAGTGAGAAGGTCTAGTCTTCCTTCTCAGGGAGATAAGGCAGTACTTAGGCAACAGAGCAGTCTTCTGGTAGCAGCAGGGCAGTCCTCTGGGGAGCAAGGCAGTGCTTCTTCTGCAATGTCCACAGGTCCAGAAGTGTATTGAAGAGTTGCTCTGAAGGTCTAACATTTATGCCAAGTGCCAGCTTTTAAAGTTTGGGGGGTTTCTATACTACTTGCCACTGGATTCAAGCTAGCCTGGCTGATGAGGGGTGTTACACCGAAACTGGTCCCAGGATGCATGTTTCCAGACCAAAAAGGTCCAGGCTTGGCAGTTTGAGCTGGACTGTTACCACGAGGAGCAGGGTCAACACTGATTTGCATTTGGCTGTGTCTGAACTGGGGTGGCAAAGTAAGCAAAAGAACAATAATGGATTTATAACCTAGATCTAAACGTGACTGGGGTGAGTTTCTATCTTGCTCTGGAAGGTTCTTTCCTTCCCCTGTCATTTCTACTAGAAGTCACAAAAAGAACTAGGTAACAAAAAGACTAGTGTCAGGTTCTTTTGTGTGTGCTGGAGCAAGCCCTTTGAAGTGTAAGTGGGCAAAACCGCAGCTACACCCCCAACCATCCCGGTAGGATTGCTCATCCTGTCCACACCTTTGTATCACCGACTGGGAGGAATACACAAATCCCAACAGCAGGGCCATTCACAGTCATGTGATCCAGGATACTGGCAAAAGGCACAAAATGTAAAATTTGACTCAAAATCCAACTTCACCATTAAATAGAATTTTTAATTACAATTGAGTGTAAACAGTATATTTCTCTCTGCTCCTAATTTAAAGTTATCATTTAGTAAATAAAATAAGGTAACCCAGTGTTAGTCAATGGGTGAGAAAGGTCTAAGAACAATGAAAAAGAACTTTAGGAGTTTGTATGTACCTTATGGGTGTTAAAAAGGAAGGTTTAGGCCTGGCATAAAGGTTTATTTTGACAGGTCGAAATGGCAGTTTAAACTGCAATGCAGGCTGTAATAGCAGACCTGAGAAATGTTTTATGAGGCTACATTAGTGGTTGGCACAATAAATGCTGCAGGACCACCAATAGCATTAAATTTATAGGCCCTATAATTTAATTTACAGGCTACAGGCCCAGGCTCGGCTCCTCCGTAGTAGAGGAGAGGCGTTGCCCCACTGCCAGCATATGAAAAATAAAATGATTATAAAACAATTTTATTATCATTTGATTTATCACTGTCTGAGCAGCCTGACTAAGCCATGGAGTCTTGGGCAGGGCTGGGCCATGGCAGGGAGGAGGAGTGGTGGGCACTTATATGTGTGCATGTCAGTTTGGCCAGCTTTCTTAGGCCGGCCAAACAGACATACAGACTTATATTTCTTCAACCCAACTGTGTTGCAAAGCTGGGTTGAAGAAAAGCCACAAGCTCCCTGTGCTTGAGCGAGGGTCAGACCAGCTGGCCTAGGCCAATCCAGGCACTTCTCTCATGCTAGATATAGCATGAGCATAGCATCTGGTTGGGTGGGGAGCCTGTACTGTGTCCCATGGACTGCCGGGACGAGAGCCGAAGAGGAGCAGTGAGGTGGCCAGCAGCGTCCGCAGCAGGTAAGTCTTTGTTTTAATTGATTATTGTTCCCCTAAAAACTCCTCCAGCCACTGTCCTCATACCCCCCCACCCCAGTCTGCCTCTCTACTTTAGATTGGCGACAGCCATCACTGGCAGGCCCACAGCACCATTTTACATGTAAATTAAATATGAAGAAATTCAGCTAAACAGGAGGACTGAAGGTAAAAGGTTTGGGGGAATATCATACCAAGGATGACAGGTCTAACACTACCCCATTGTGGAACAGTTTATCACAAGAGCTGAAATCTATTCGCACTTGCAGCCTTTTTAGGAAGAAACCTAAAACCTTAATCTTTCTCTCTATTATTATATTCACCTGTTTCTACGTAATGGTGTAGCACCAAGAGACTTTAAGCTGCATGTTTGAGCTCTAAAAGACTATAACTAAACTAACTACATAAAGGCAGCATGATAATGCAGGACAGACAAAACTCCTTTCAGTAGTCCAGTTCTTAATACAGTCCTGCCTGTGGCCTTTATTAAGAAGAATGATTACTCCCATCCAAGAGTTGGAAAGATTGCTATGTATGAATCTATGTCAACATATGCAACAGAATAGATGTGCCCTTAGTAATAGCGTAAAATGATTCCATTATGTAATGACAAATGTACAATTTTATGACTTCTAATTGTCGCCATTAAATTGTCTCCCATTAAAAGCTGCAATTAATGCCTGAATATCTAATCCGGGGACCTTCAAAGGAAACATTTTGAATGAACTATCAATGTATTCGTTTAACTGTGTGCGTTTTGATTATGGTTAGGCTTGTCCATGCCAATTGTCACATAGTTTATTTAATAGTCATGCATACTCTCTTTTAAAGATGGTCTAAGCAACGCGCATTGTTGGCGCTAAAGCATAAATATTATGCTGTGAGGGGCAAAGTGGTCTCAATCCTGGCACGTCGATTGAGATGGAGGGCAGCAAAGGCACATATAGCTAAAATCAAAACTGCAGAAGGCGCATTGGCCATCACTGAAAAGGATAATCTTACAGCCTTCTACACATACGACTCTACCCTCTATGCCCAAGAGACTTTCCACCTGAACAAGATACATGCAATACTCGCTAACTGCTCATGGACCCCACTAAACAAACAACATGCACAACTTCTCGAGTAGCCAATCACACTAGAAGAGCTCTGATGGAATTTAAATGACTCACCAGTGGGCAAAACACCGGCCCAGATGGTCTGCAGGTACACTTTTACTGCATGGTCCATCCACAAATCCAAGATCAATTGTTGCGCCTCTTTCACAGACATCACGGGCCCGACAGCCACCATGGCCATGGCAGAAATAGCACTTATCCCCAAACCTGGCAGAGACGAGACTCTCTCTTCCTCCTATCTGCCCATTGCGCTTCTCAACACAAAATATCAAGATTTACACAAAAATTCTATCCAACCGCCTGGAACCATACCTTCCGGGGCTTATTGACCCAGATCAAGTTGGGTTTATTAGACAGCATCAGGGAGCTGGCAATATACGGCAGATAGCCCAATTGGTAGAACAGGCACACCGTCAGAGCATCCCTGCCTGCTTACTATCATTAGAAGGAGAGAAAACCTTCGACCAGGTGGACTGGGAATTCTTGCGGGCAGTCTTACAGAAGATAGGGCTGGGACGCATGATGATCTCTGGGATAATGGCATCATACACTTCTCCCCAAGCTCAGGTCAGGGTCAATGGGGAGCTCACGCACCCGATACATATACATAGGGGCTCTAGACATGGCTGCCCACTCTCTCCCCTACCTTTTGCTCTTGTAGTAGAACTATTAGCTATATCTATTAGACAATCAGGAGATATTAGCGGTATTTCTTTTGGAGGAGTGGAGCACAAAATAGCCCTCTTTGCCGGTGACTTATTACTTACCCTATTGAAGCCACGCACCTCACTATCAGCCCTTATTACGCTCTTAAAATCATTGGAAGAGGCCTCTGGTCTCAAAACCAATGCCACCAAATCCTGGGCGTTTAATCTCACCATCCCCAATGAAGAGATCCCGGAACTTCAATACCTTACCCCATTTTAATGAGCTACCCACTCAATACGATATCTTGGACTCAATTTAACCTCCACGATATCCACATGGACACAGGCAAATTGGTCGGAATATAGAAAAGTGGTCCTCGAGGACCTCCGTGCGTGGAAGTCTCTACCTATACCATGGCTAGGACGACTTAATGCAGTCAAAATGTCTGTTCTACCAAAAATACTATATTTATTCCAAACGCTGCCCACACCAATACCGCACCCTAACATACTACGCTTACAGCAAGACCTAACTACCTTCATATGGTGAAGAAAATGGCCACGCTTCCCAAACAAACTTCTCATGCTACCTTGAGATAGAGGTGGGCTAGCGTGCCCCAACCTCCTAGAATATTATTGGGACTCGCATCTACACTACATCTCTGAGTAGGTGGTGCGTGAGAGCGAGAAACATTGGCTAGGTATGGATAGGGTGGTGCCTGCAGACCCCTATGGGACTTAGCGTGGCTTCCATGGGGGTCTCGACCATATAGCGCCTATAAAGCCACCCCCACAAAAACAGTATTGGAAATCTGGGATAAGATCGCAACTTCTAGAGGCCTAACTTCCTTTACATTCCCTAATACTCCTTTAGCACGCAATTCAAACCTTGCACCAGCACTACAACAGTACTCCTTCCCAACATGGGCAGAATGGGAATGCCAAACGATCCAGGATCTGTTCGAGGGCGATCAATTTAAAACTTCCGATCAGGGTAAAAAGGAATTCCATCTAACGGAGGAAGTTCGGCTACAGTACTTCCAGATCCGGCACTGGCTGCACACACCATTGAAAATTCAGGGGGTGGCCCAATCCTACACCCCCTTTGAGGCACTGGTTCGCTCTTATGATGGGTCCTAGGGTCTGATCTCGCGTACCTACCAAATATTGCAACACTGTACTCCGATTAAGCTCCACACATATCAGACACATTGGCAAGCGGTCAGCACAGATAAGATCATTTCTAAGCAATGGGGACAACTCTGGCTGTATATACCGAAAACATTTAGAAGTAAATCACAGCGGGAGACCGCCTATAAACGTATGACACGGTCGTATTACACCCCACAACGACTGCACAAAATGTTCCCCAATACCTTACCCAACTGCTGGCGCTGTCAGAACGCGATTGGAGAGTTTCTGCATAAATGGTGGTACTGTCCATTGATGACCACCTATTGGAAAGAATTTCTCAGTCATACTAAACATGTAATTGGCAATCCCATACCATCAACCCCAATAATGATCATTCTAGGAATTAGGCCCTCAACCCTCCTTGCATTGACGCATGCAGACTGGCGTGTAATATTCCACATGCTTGGAGCACCCAAGCAGATAATAGCATTGTAATGTAAGAAAACAGATACACAGCCAATCGCTCTATGGTTTACCCGCCTCTGGTATACCACGCAATGGAACTTCTCACGACTTGGCTAGCCTTTAACACAACTAGGTTTACAAACACATGACAACCTCTATTAGACCGTTTTCCCAAATTAGAGTACACTTATTTTACTCCACCAAAACTTCGAGCCTTACAATTCTTTGAAGACTCCCTCCCACCTCAAAATACCGACATGCTACAAGAGACATACCAGACAGCATACACAGAGAGCCTATTATCTAGTACCTCGTTTTAAAAAGGAAAACCTAGGATACCACCATAGGCTGTACCTCTCACACCCCACTCCCCCTTTCCAATTTTGGGGTCCCCCTTCTTTCTGTCACTTCGTTTCTGATTTTCTGTTGCTAAGTTAACTCAGGACTACAGTTACATATTGAATGCTAAGTAGAATTATCACTACTGCACAGCGGATATAAGTAATTGGATGTTAAACTATGAAGCAGAAGCTGATTTGATGTAAATGTCCGGAACCAGTGCTGTGTGAGACTGCGTTTTGGTTGTTTAAATACCTTTACTTTGTCTTCCTTTTAATAAAAGATATGAAACAAAAATAAAAAGATGGTCTAAGCATAAATATATCACATGGTGCTAGAAAACCCACTAGCAAAGCACAGTCGATCGATGTTTATAAATATGCAAAATGACAGAGCAAAGACTAAGGCTGATGTGATATCTGCATTTTAAAAGGTAAAAGGTAAGCTCTTGGAATTTGTATCCAGCCACCCGGAAGCCAATATAAATAGCAGAGAAGGGAGTGAGTGAATGTCTCGTGTTAACATGTGGCACTGCATGCACGCCCAGCAAAACTTAACCTACATCAGTAGAGAGGGAGGACGACACTAAGTGGGTCTTGCTGTTATCTCCTTTGACTTCGGCCACGTAGAAATGAAACTACACCTGGCACAACTACTCATCTGAGAAAGGAGAAGATGGAGTCGCTCATACCAGAGAAAATCATTCAAATAAATGGAAACACAGACAGGCAAAGACCATAGATGTATGTCATGCTCGTAATGAAAAATAACATAAGACCCAAAATGGGATAGAGAAAAGCCATGTCTGCTGACGTCTGAGTGTTATGATCAGACATTATGCCACTCTTTCCCCCAGAGATTCAGCAGAGACCAGGGAATCCCTCATGTCCCTTTTTGTATGCTACACTGTTGTTCTAAGCACATCATTTGAACTCTCACACATCAGGGAAAGACTCATACAGTGGCATTCACTTTAACTACCTTCAACATGTTTGCCACTGAATGCGCACACCACGCCAGCAATAAGCATGTGAACAACCAGTTTGCCTACAAGTCCTAAGAATATATAAGTTTCAACTCACTTATGGAGTGTTATCTGGGGGCTCATAACAAATGTCTAAATTTCATTTTCTGCATATGATTGTCTTCAGCATCATTCACACCCGAACCTGGACATAGAGAGTGATTTAGAGTTTGTTGTCACCCCATACACCAAACATATGGTTTCCCTGCCACATTTGGATAGAGATGGGAGAATTTTAGGATTTCTGACAGTAGAAACACATCTGGCATCAACATCAGAAACACTTGGTCTGATTGCTCATCTACAACTGGGTCACTGCAAGAAGATAAAACCTGCCTATAAAGCTTACTAACCCACTCTAAAACACTTGAACTGCCAACACTGGAACTTTCATGAGCTAAGAGATAGTTTATTGCCCAGCTGACTCCTATGCCTCTGACAGCCCCTTGTTGTATTGATCTCTTGGTATGAAAATAATAGTACTCACTGTCATCTGATCCACTCTGCTCCCAGGTCCTGTGTTCTCTTATTCTCACCATTAATAGACAATTAGGAGGGTGGGTATACTGTCATGGTTCTAGAACACCAAATACATGGGGAAATTGAGTTGCTCGTGCTGCACTTTCTGGCCCATGGCATAGAGTCCCTCTGTCCTCCAGAGGGGTGGGTTGGTGTTATGAAGCCTTGAGGCACAACAGATGTATCTTTAGGCTTTCTTGTTTTTTAGTTTAGCTCCGTTTGGAGACCAAGTATGGAGATAAACGACTCAAATCCAGCAGCAGCGCCGCTCCCCTCTCTTCCAACAGCATTAAAAAAATGTCTTTAAAAACTATAATAAACCTGGGTTTATTATCGTTTTATTGTGTTTCCCGAAGTCTTGGGGGTGGGGCCAGGGGTATGACAGGCACCGATGGGGAGCGGTATGCACTGTTATCAGTGCACATGACGGTTTGGCCGGCCGTCTCATGCGCACTGAAGCTGTCTCCAACCCAAGCTGCTTTGCCAGAATGGAGACAGCAAGCACAGGCTCCCAGACTCTCTCGCAGTGCAAATCATCAGCACTCAGGCCAATCCTGAAGCTGCTCTCTTGTATGAGAGCAGCTTCAGGATCGGCTGCAGGGAAGTCTGGGAGCAGGTGCCTGCAGTGGAGCCATGAGAGGGGCAGATTACCGGCGATGCGGCGGGCTACAGGTGGCAGGTAAGTACATTTTTTCCCCTTTTTTTGTTGACATCTCTCCCTGCCCCCGGCCTGCCACTCTCCTCTAACACCGTCCGCTACTGCTCGAATAACTCATGCTTGCAAAGTTTGATGCGCCCAAATGGGTGCGACATCCATTTTGTTACTTGTAGAGCAGAAGCAGAGTGCATGCAGTGTTCTGCAATTGTAGCCTGATCAATCTTTGTGTGGCAGAGCCTCCAGTTTTCTTTACATGAAAGTATGCATCTTTTTATACCTATTCTGATATGTTGGCACTCCAGTGCCTTGAGCCACTCACAAACCTTTCCATTATTTTCTGAATTTGTTTTTTACATGTAACATAAGTTTTTATTTCAAAATATGTGCAAATGTCAGAACTCCTTCAATAGGGTTGCGAGAGGTCAGCTTTTTTTCATCAGAAAAGACAATGATATTCATAACTGTCCAACCCTCAATGATTAACTTCATTCTTTGTAACACAAAGCCACACTTAAAGACACATTCCCATCAATACATCTAAATAAGGCATGCCGATATACACACACAAACACACACATCCATCACCACCTTCCCATCTTCCAGCTCCATCGAGTCCTTCACCACCAGCTTATTTTTATCTTTGTCATCATTATCCTGATTATTATCGTTATCATCATAAGATGGTAGGTTTGCTCCAATACTTTATCTTCTCAAGCTCAACAGAGCTGCAAAAACCAAAGATTTCTGCAGTGCATATAGAATGCATCACATATCCAATTCCACGAACAGAGGGATTCGAAAACCAGAACTGCAGACAGAGTATGGGGGATTCAAACAGCTCATAGACTGTTGACACAACTGTAGTAAACATCTTATATTAAGACCTAGAAGCCAAAGTAGAGTTAACATTTACCAAGCTGGATGTACCCCACTAAAAACTGTTCTATAGGATATAATCACATTACCTAAAAAATTGAATGTTAACCTTTTGAGTGTAGCCGTCAGCCAATTGCTGACAGCACACTCACGCTGCAGCGCGTTTGTCGGCCGTTGGCCAACACTGAGGAGGGATATAAAGGCCTTTCTGGTGCGTTGCACTAGAGAGTATCCTTTTTTCCTGCACCACAGGGTGCTCAGTAAGAGGTTTCTTACTGCCTGAGTGGTTTTTTTCTTTCTAATGATGATCAGTGTGCAGGGCACCCTGAAGTCATTACTTCAGAAAGTGAAATTAAAACAAGCTGATGGTCTTGTTTTACTTTTACTGCATCAGTTCTTGAGGGGCATACCTTGACCCACTTAAACTGATTCTCTTGGGACAGGTATTGTTGGAAAGGAGAGAATCCCAATGGAATTTCTCCCCAGTGGGTCCCTGTTTGGTGATCACCACAGGAGAGCTATCCTCAAGCCACCCAGTAGGCACCAGCGATAAGGGGAGTGAGCCCTAAGGCAAGGGCTTGTGCTCCCCCCAACCTCCTTAAAACTGTCAGGCTCGATCACTTTTATGGTTTCATTACAAAAAAACGAATACAGTTTAATGATTGATTGAACTGTCACTCGTTCTGTCCCTCCTGAGGGGCATATGGGGGTAATTATCCTGACTGGCCCTCTGGGGGGGACCCCACTATATTCCAGGGAACATTTTTTTCATAACAGTGGAGGGGCAGCGGCTTCCCACCAGGGCAAGGCCCTAACTCAACCCCAAATAAACATGGCAACAATCTTTCTGCCTTGTTAGGGAGACGATGGTGGGATTACCCCATATTCACCACCACTGTAGGGCAAAAAGCACAAGCCCACTAGACACCAAGGAAATATTGCTACAAAACCTTATAGCGGTGGGTGCCGCCCAACATTGGCATGCCGATTCCCTCAACCCAAACAATGTTGCAACAGTCTTTCTGCCCTTCTGGTTGCAGATGGTGGTGATTACTCCCAATCCTCCCCCGAGGGGACAGGGAGGTCTAGTGACACCAGGGATATTTTGTTTTAAAAGAACATATAGGGGTGGGGGTTTCCCATCAAGGGCATAGCCATGCTCCCATCCCAGAAAATGCAGCAACAGTCTTTCTAGCCCACTAGACACCAGGAAAATGTTAATAAATAAATGTATATGAGCATGGCCATGCCTCCAACCCCCCCAAAAATGTGTCAACAGTCTTTCTGCCCCCCCCACCAGTTGTAGCTGGGGTAATTATCCCTCATCTGCCCTGTGGGGCAGAAAGTCTACTAGACACCAGGGTATATATCAAAGCAAAATATGGGGTGGGAGCTCCCATGTCCCACACCCAAAATATGTGTTGAAATTCTTACTACCCCCCACCCACCCGGGGTGGGCAGATGGGGTGATTACACTCAATCTGCCCCTAGGAGGCAGAAAGACCACTAGACACCAGGGAAAAAAATAGGGGTGGGGGCTGCCAACCATGGGCATGTTCATGCCCCTCCAATCCAGAAGGCAGCCAAAAGTCTTTCTGCCCCACTGTGGAGCAGTTAGTGGCAATTGCACCCAATTTATCCTCAGCCTACCAGACATTAGGGACTGCAATCATGCAGTATTTGTTTATGAGGGGGAACGGCCCCCTGGGCATGGTCTCGTGCTCTCTCTCACTGCCCAATATACTTTCTGCCTCCCCCGGGGGTGGATAGGGGCATTCACCTAACAAGGTTTCCCATTGAACTTGGTTTGATCCATTCCTGTCATGCGTGCTTGGCCCAGCCACACAGGTGGTGCACCATTTTTATCAACACAAGTGGGGTAACGCTAGCTAGTAGCAATTATGTGGATTGCTTTGGATTCTGGAACTTTCCATCACAGAAATGTGAAAAAAATGTTTGATTTCAGGCAAAGTTTGAAGTTTGCAGGACATTATTGATAAGAAAACCTCAAGGGATCCATGCAAATTATGCTGCCCTGAAATCTCCTGGTTGTCTGGTTTTCAGTAATGTCAGTGATTTGTGGTTTTTATGTGTGGCTTCAGCATGGCCCCAAATACTTTTGTGTCGTGATCTCTTGCTCCACCCACATAAGTAGGGCACATTTCTTATCAGGGGATATGTGGCAAATTATAGGGGTAGGAAATTTGTGGCTCTGCGCAGATTCCAGAACGTTCCATCACAGAAATGAGAGGAAAATAGTTGTTTTTAACCAACGTTTGATGTTTGCAAGGGCGTCTAGGTAAAATGACCTCTTAAGAGCCACGCAGTCATGCATCCTGGACTCCTCTAGTCATCTAGTTTTGAAAAATGTGCAGGTTTGCTGGGTGCCGGTTGAGCGAGGGCACAAAACCTACACCTACATGCACTGCAAAAAAAGGGTCCGTTTTGAGTGGGAAAATGTGATGCATCAATGTTGCATTTTGGGCTGTTTCCTGTCACAGGCACTAGGCCTAACCACACAGTGAGGTACCATTTTTATCTGGGGATTTAGGGGAATGCTGATTGGAAGGAAGTTGGTGGATCCCCACAGATTCCAGAACTTTCTATCACAGAAATTTGAAGATAATGTGTTTTTTAGTCCAAGTATCAGGTCTGCAAGGAATCCTGTGCAAGAAAACCTGGTGAGAGCCATACAAGTTACCTCTTTCAGGATTCCCCTAATGTTTGTAGTGTTAAAAAGTGTGCAGGTTTTCTAGGTTTCCCTAGCTGCTGGCTAAGCAAGGGCCCAAAATCCACAGCTAACCACTTTGCAAAAAAAAGGGTCAGTTTTGAGTGGACAAATGTGTATTGGGCCTTTTCCTCTCGCGGGCACTAGGCCTACCCACACAAGTGAAGCACCATTTTTATTGTAAATCTTGGTGGAATGCTAGGTGAATGGTAGATTGTGGCTCCCCACAGATTCCAGAACTTTCAGTCACAGATACTGGAAAACTAGTGTTTTTAGTCAATGTTGAAGGATTGCAAGGGATTCTGGGTAAAATAAAACCTGGTGAGAGTCATGCAAGTTACCCCTTCCTGGATTTCCTCAAGTGTCTAGTTTTAAAAAATGTGCAGGTTTGCTAGAGTTTTCTAGGTGTCGGTTGAGCTAGAGACTAAAATCCATAGCTACCCACTTTGCAAAAACAGTGTCAATTTTAAGTGGAAAAATGTGATGTATCCATGTTGCATTTTGGGCCATTTTCTGTCCCAGCCACTAGGCCTCCGTATACAAGTGAGGAACCCTTTTTATCTGAAGACTTAGGAGAATGTTGTGTGGAAGGAGGGTTGTGGCTCTGCACATATTCCAGAACTTTCCAAGACAGAAATTTGAGGAAAATGTGTTTTTAGTCAAAGTTTGAGGTTTGGAATAGATTCTGGGTAAAGTAAACCTAGTGAGAGCCACACAAGTCACCACTTCCTGGATTCTCTCATGTGTCTGGTTTAAAAAATGCGCAGGTTTGCTAGGTTTCCCTTGGTGCTGGCTCAGCTAGGGCCCAAAATACAAAGCTACCCACTTTGAAAAAAAGGGTCCGTTTTCAGTAGAAAAATGTGATGTATCTATGTGCTTTTTCCCAGCTGTCTATCTTTAAAAAAATGTGAAGGTTTGCTAGTTTTTTCTAGGTGCTGCCTGAGCTAAAGCCCAAAGTTCCCAACTACCAGATTTTTGGGAATGGGTTTAAGGGGTCCGCTTTGAATGGAAAAATGTGACGTCTCCATGTTAAGTTTTGGGCACTTTTCTCTTTCGGGCACCAGGCCTACCCACTGAACTGAGGTACCATTTTTATCTGAAGACTTGGGAGAGTGCTAGGTGGAAAGAAGCGTGTGGCTTCTTTCAGTTTCCAGAATTCCTGTCACATAAATAAGAGGAAAATGTGTTTTTTAGTCAATTTTTAAGTTTTTTTAATTTCTTTTTTTTTCCAACTGAACAGTTAGCGCAATACAGTTCTCACATAATATAGCTGCAGGAATAAATCGCGGACAGTTACAAACAATGTCGCCATCAACAAAGCCACATCTCTCCCCCCTTGATTTGTGTAAATTAATGCTCACCACCAGTACCCTTTCGTTCTGATCATGTATTGTCGTTTTGAGCCCGGGAACAGCAATGAGTGGGCCTCAGGGATGGTCGTCAGGGCAGTGCACACTCGGGCATCGTGCCAGAGTCTCCTGTGTGGCCTGCGTATCGAACTGTTGTGTGTTGTCACCTATATCGAGTCTGAAGTGTCGTCTCCACGGGCCCCAGATCTTGTGGAATTTTTTGGGACACCCACTACTACGGTATGTGGTTTGCTCAGCCGTCATATATAAATCCATTCCCCTCATCCATTACTGAATGGTCAGCTTGTTGGCAATGCCCCATCTCCTTGCTATATCTATTTTGGCTACTACCCATCCCAAGGACATCGGCAATGTCAACCCCAAGACCGTTCCTAGCAACTCGATTACCCTTTTCCAATATAACTGTAGCTCAGAACATGACCATACTGTGTGAAAAAAGTCGCTTTTGGCCGTCGTCCAGGCCAAGCAAAGTGGTGATTCAGCCCTGCCCATCTCATGCAACCTATCCCTATCGTACTAAATTCGGTGTAATATCTTAAGTTGGATAAGCCGAAGCCTCGCCTTCTGGGTTGCATTAACGCCGCTTCCTAATCTATGTCCTCCATGGGCCCTAACTCCCTCTCCCACCATGCCAGGAGTCTCACCAGTCCGTTCGGGATGTTGTTGTTAATGGTCTTGTATGTGAAGGAGATCACTTTATGCGCTTGTTCTTCTTGCAAGAGTCTGCCTTCCAAGGGTGCATATTCCGGAAGTTGTTCACTGGGGAGATTCTCTGCCTGCCAGGCGTGGCCCAATTGTGCCTGTTGTATTCCTGCTTGAGCTTCACCCATGTTTTTAGTTCCCCTTTTTCAACAGTGTCCCCACCGTGGAGATCCCCAGGATATCTCAGGTCCCGAACCCTTTAAGCCTGTGTAGCTCCCTAAACCTGGCTCCCTCCCAGAGCAGTGTGCTCTTTGTGATCCATCCAATCCAGCCCATAATCTTAGTTGCCCTCTCCCATGCCGCCAGGGTCACCAGGGTCACATGCAGTAAGCGGGAACCACCCTTCCCTCCACAAATGTAATGGAAGTGTGTGTGCGGCAGCTTTTCGTCCCTCGCAAGGTGGTATGTAAGGTATTCTCTGGGTTTGTGTATCCACTCGTTTATGGGTATCAGGTGGGACGCCCAATAGTAAGCCTCTATGTCGGGAAGTGCTATCCCTCCATTGTATGGATTGCATTGCAGCGTCGTAAGCAATATTCTCGGGTGTCTCCCTTGCCACAATAGTATTCGGATTTTGCCTGCTGTTTGCGCAAAGATAGCTTTGGGTAGGGGACGATATGAGTTTTTCAGGGTGTATAGGAGTTGGAGCAGGGTGATCATTTTGAAAATAGCTGCCTGGCCGAGCAGGGTGAGGGGGAGATCCCTCCACCTCTCCACGTCTAACTTGAAGTTATTCAGGACTGTTCCGAGGTTTTCCTTCCTGCATAGCTCCAAATATGGAGTAACAAAAATGCCAAGTGGCATATTATCAAGGCGGCGCTATAAAATGATCACCGCTTTTGCGTCCGTTTTTGGCCGAAAAGCGGCAGTAATTTTATCGCTTTATCAGCAAGGTCACGCTATCGCGTGAATCCTTGCCTTAGCGCCCTTCCCCTTAACGCCCAGCTTTGCATCTCTAATGAGATACAAAGTTGGAGTTCCTTTCCAAAAGAACGTGAGAAATGTCGCTAACCACCATTTCTTCTATTATCTAGCCTCACGCTAACCTGCAGAGCAATAAGAAAAGTAGAGCTAACCGCGGTTATCGCTACTTTCCTGACGCCTGCTTTTCATCTGACTTAGCCATGATATCCAATGGAAGGTGGATATCATGGCTGAGTCTGCCCTGCCCTATCAACAAGCTATCGCCAAACATTGTACGATTTCGCTGGATTTCCAGCGATAATCGCACTTTTGGCAGCTTGCGTCTGGAATTTTATCGCTGTTGAGATAAACGTTGCTGGTAGCACACTATCTCAGCGATAAAATTCAGCGTTAGCCGGCAATAATTATCCTCACGCTAAGCGCGCTGAGCGATAATTATCGCCGGCCCTTGCTGATATGCCCCCAAGGTATTTGAAGCCTCTTTGCACAACTCGTAGTTCTCCGGGTAGTGGGCAGTCCACCTGTACATTGGTCGGACAGTAGAGCGTGGACTTATTCCAGTAAAATTTTTAACTTGAGCGACTCCCATATTCAGTGATTACGTCAAAAAGGGCTGATGTAAACGTTTTGGGGTTAGTAATGTACATCAAAATATCGTCGGCATAGAGAGAGATTTTCTCCTCTCCCGTATCTGCGAGCGTGGTATAGAAGCCTTGGATTTAAGGGTGTGTTCTAATAGCACAGGCCAAAGACTCGAGGGTGAGCGCAGACTGTAGGGGCAAAAGGGGGCAGCCATGCCGCTTCTCCCTCTCAATGGGGAAGGGCGCTGAGTGTCCGCCATTTAGCGCACTTTGTCCATCGATTGGTTATATTGAAGTGCCACTCAACTGCGGAATTGCGGCCCAAACCCAAATTTGTCCAGAGTGGCATCTAGAAATGATAAATCTATAGGGTTAAACGTCTTTTTGGTGTCCACTGATAGGAACACCTGTGATTCGTCCGGTTTCTCACCTTCATGAGGCAATTATGAGTGCGCCTGAGATTTAGATGGGTAGATCTGCCCAGCATAAATCCTGACTGGTTCTCATGGACCAGGTCCATGATAACTCCTAGGAGACGGGTCACCAAGATGGTGGCCAGGATTTTGATTTCCGAGTTCAGCAATGAAATGGGTCTATAAGAACCACATTGGTCACGGGACTTGCCCACCTTGTGTATGACCACAATAGTGGCCGATCGCAGGTCCGACGGTGGAACATCCTCCTCGTGGGAATCTGTGAAGAGTCGGAAGAAGTGGGGATGCAGGATATCGGGGTAGCGCCTATAGAATTCAGCGGGTGGCCCATTAGTACCAGTGGTCATCCCAGGGCAAAGTTTCGTCACTGCCACCTGGACCTCTGCCAATGGCAGATCTTCCTCTAGGCCCTGGGCTTCCTCCTCTCCTTTTTTAGTCGAAATTTGAGTTTTCAAAAGTATTTTGAGTAAAACAAAAGCTAGTAGGAGCTATGAAAGTCACCCCTTCCTGGATTCCACTAGATATCTAGTTTTTAAAACTGTATATGCTTGCTAGGATTCCATTGGTGCCAGTTGAACTAGGGCCATTTTTCAGTGAAAAACTGTGATGTGTCCACTAGGTCTCCCCACATAAGTGAGGTAGAATATTTTTTATAACCAATTGGATTTTGCTGCATTTGTGCCTTACAAGTGGAAGCAAATATTTAAGAAGGAAGACATTTTGAAAAATACCCTCTAATTTACATTCTAGTATGGTACCCACATATTTAGAAATGTACAAATAACCACTGCTCCTAAACTAAATTTCTTGTGCCAATTTCAGAAATACATAGGTTTCCTTGATACCCATATTTTGCATAATATATTTCACTATATCATTGAAATGAAAAACCATTATATGGTGCAGCTCAGTAGTTTACTCTGGTACCTCGGGTTCTTGGAAAACCTACAAACCCTATATTGCCACACAACCAGAAGGGTCTAGCAAACATAATGGTATATTGATTTTTTAATGTTAGTAAAAACTTACTGATGAAAACGTTGTCATGTATGACTGTTTTTGCTACTTATTTTCAATATTTATTTATTGTAAACAGTTAGTATCTTTCCGTAAACCTTGAGGGATTTCCACATAGGACTCCTTGCTGAATTTGGAGATGTGTCTACTTTTCAGAAATATATAGCTTTTCCGGATCACCCATGGGATTCACACTTGTTTCCACCATAAACTGGAAGTAGGTGAAAAGCACAAAAAATAAAAAAAAATTGGTTACCTCTTTGAAAAATACCTACACTGTGGTAGAAAAATCTGGTTTGTTGATTCAGCTATGCATGTCCGTGAAAGCTAGGAAGATGGTTACTTTATTACAACACACTGTTCTTTGATGCCATCTTTAGAAAAAAAACACAGACATGTTTATCCAGAGTACTTTTTCCTATTTTATCCCAAAAAACTCAACAAATAGCTATATTTTCCCTACTTTCTCATCGCCTCCAGGAAAATCAACAAACCCTAGGGAATATGACACGTTACAAAGTGTACTAATACCACGCATGTTATTACAACGAGGGTCTTACTACGGATAGTCATTCACAACAACCTGCCATTATAACGCATACTTTTACAACAAATACACCTTTACCACGCATGCCAATACAACGCAAAGGCATGGGTGGTAAAGGTATACTCTTGGCAAAAGAATCTAAGGTAAGTTACAATACCCTGCCGTACGCTAAATCCTAATTTAGTACCCCTGCACGACCCCCCAAGCCCAAATGCTTTTCCTACCCTTAACCCTAAATCACTACCCCTGCACGACCCTGCAACCGGCCCCCAGTCCTCTCCCCACCATAAAACACTACCCTGCACAACCCCCAACTCTTCCCTAAAACAGTACCCTGCACAACACCCACACCCCACCCCGACCCCCTTGTACCCTAAAAAAGTAACCCCACCCCAGGCCCAATCTCCCTTACCTCTCTCTTCTCATGGTTCTTCTCTCTCCTCATGGCTCCTGGTTCCCTCTGGTTGTCTGAGGGGTGGTGCACGTCGTTGTGAGGAAACGGAAGAGAATCACAACCATGTGGATCGCCTATATTTGTTTGCAAGGTATGTGCTATTACCGCACATACTTTTATAGCAAAATTATTTGAAAAGGCATGCGTGGTAAAAGCAGATGTTGTAAAAAAATGCGTTGTAATGACTATGCGGGGAAACAACTGCATTGTAACGGCGGTTTCCCAACCTTGAGAACCTTTAGAATCCCCACCATACTGGAAAAAAGGAAGCAAATTTGACCTAGATTCCTTATGTAGAAAAAAAATGTTATGGAGCCCTAGGCGCCAACTGCCCCAACTAGCCAAAAAAGGGCTCAGCACTGGAGGTGAAACAGGCCTTAACTCTCAAATAATTATCTCTGCTCACAAAACAGTAAAGAGATGATTTTGCCAGGTCAAAACTTATATATTGCCTCAAGATAAATATTCAAAAGCATGCTATGAGTGTAAAACTGTTTCTTCAATCAGATTAAAAAAATAGTTTTAAAAAATACCCTCCAGCTAGATGTGCGGTTGCAACATGAACATGTGCCATTGCTGCAGCGCGGAAACTTAGGTAACGAGGAACAGGACAAAACCCGTACCAAATATCCTCCCTTCGTCACAGACCAAATATCACTCTAACACTTTCACTCATGCAGTCATTGGTGGGGCCCATAACACCAACTTTCACACAACACTTCACACTGTTCTGCACTTACAGGAGAGATGAATGTTCCATGCGCTGACATGAAAGGAATACCTTATAACCTATAGGAAGAAAGTTATATTACATATCTATACACTAATATCCTTACACCTACAGACCGTAATCCTAAATATCAAGATACTCCTCCCACATGATCAATGGATCATTTAGTTGGATCAGTTATGGTGATTTAGAACCAGCTAGAACACATTTTAGGATTTTGATCTTCCCTCCTTCAATAATACACAGAATACATTTGTTTGTTCATCAATATTTGTTTATCTATTTGTCTCAAAATTTAAGTTTACATCTAGAACGTTTATTAAATTTTATGTAAATCACAGAACACCATATTTACCTAAACTGGCTATCGGGAGTCCTCTAAGTCATCAAATTAGCTGTCAATCAGTCGGAATTCAAAAGTTCTTCAAGCAGCACGCTACAGTCCAAAGAATGGACAAGGACCAGAGACGTGCAAGCATCTATCAGTGCCCATACATTTTTATAAAGTTCGCAGTTCATCAAGGAAATGGGCAGTATTCGGACTGTCAAAGATTCAGGAACGCAGCAATCACGTAGCGTCACCGTCGTCTCCGTCAGCAAAAGGAAAAGGGAAATGCGTGTCACAAGCTCTCAATTCTAACGTCATTTTTATAATAAAAGTAATGTCAAGATGTAACATTTTTATGGATTTTGGGCTTCCTAATTCGTCGGTTGGGATCGTCTGGTGAGGTTTCACACAGTTCAAGAGGTTACGAAATAGTTTTGGATTTTTCCGGTTTCTTGTAAATGTCCTTTGTTTTAATACTTGGATGACTTCCCACCGTGGCCTTGTTCGTGCACAGCGTGGCAACGGTCATGATGAGGCCACAGGAACAAACTGATGCGCAGTCGCACTTCGCCCGAAACCTTGTGGAATGGAGGCCATCACGTCGTGTCACGCTGGCGGCCATTTTGTATTTAGGCCGAAAGGACACCTTAAGCGAAACAAACACATAAAAGTAATTAATACATAGAAATATTGAATAAGATGTTAACCCCTTACTAATCCCTCTACGTGCTTGTAATTATCTAACGTATAGCGACATTCAAAGCGTTTCTATTCACTCATTTGATGTCATCTGGTGCAACATAACGAAAACGTCACAAAAGCAACATATATCAGGCAGTATTCTATTTACTACATATACTACTGTTAGCATGCGTACATATTTTAGTTATAGAAATTAATTAGCCATCCGAAATGCAAATCCCACGTATATTTCATATATTAGTAATGTTGATTAAAACCAAACAAACTTATTTAGTAATATTACAATTAATAGATTATTTAATTAGTATAGTCATGCAAAATAGGGGGGGGGTATACAACATTTTGTTCTACCCGCTCCATCACCATCACAACAGTATTTTGTAAACATGTGATTGAGATTTTTTAAATGAACTGAAAATAATCATTACTGCTTCAATAACACAAGAATCAATCTTGTGCACATGGCAGCACAATAAATGGATATATACAGTCAGATTTTTCTACCTGATAATACAGGCTGATGTGTGGAGAGGAGGCAATAAGCAAGTGATTCCTCGCAGTTTTTTGTGATTCGTTTATGGGTCTTTTATTAGAATCTATCATGACCGAGATGTACTCCTTCTCACCATTTGGGATTCTTGAATGTGCTTTGACCCCACAAATATTCCTCATAAGGGGACTCCATCAATACGTGAGTCAGAGTCTGTGTTTAGATTCTGACTTAATCACATATTTCACTCAATACCCGAAGAACACTTTTATATGTTGGTGGTAATTTCCTGGCCGGCATTAGCCTGCTATATTTACAGCTCTCTGCCTTTTGGGAAAAAGATCGTTTGGCTGCATGTATTTACGGTGGTGTGGAAGGAGAGCTTTGTCTAAAAATTGAATGCTAGCCAGATCGCCAAGTTTCGGCAGCCCGCTCTGCATTCATTTTAATTTTTGCGGACGAATCACAAAGCATGTTTTTTTTTTTTTTTTTTTTTAAATCAAAACAATGATCTTGACATGCTAAGAGTTTTCCCCCAGTGCGCGGGCGTCACTTTTTGTTAATTTTATTCACAACCAGCTGGCTTTTTCCTGAACATAAACGTCCAGCAGCTCGCCCTAAATAGGGCGTCCTTCCAACACATCGTCCTGAACCTGTGGCCTCCTCGCAGATGGGGTCCACCACTGGCAGCCTAATGGCCCCCGACTCCGGAGAAGGCACGGGGCACTGGAAGTTTGGTGGATGCGGCCTCTGCTGATGTATGGCAGTGGTCTTCTTCCAAATCCTAAATTATGCCATAAGCACTGGGCTTTTCTTGGTTTCGTGCTTTGGGGGGTCTCAATATCCTATGCTGTTTATTGCCTTGAAGAGGACAGGAGTGCATTATCTTCGTTTGTAATTGGAAGACATACTTCGGGTGTTGTGATTTCAAGTTCTATTTTGTTTCTATGGGTTTCATCACCCCTTCCTTAAACTGGTGCTCGGTCATTCTGGCTCCACGAATTTGCCAAGGAAGAAAGATATTTACCAAGTTACGTTATGCAAATATCTATTCTTAAAAATGCATGTATTAGCTGGATTTGGTGGTAAAAAAAAAACAATCTGGTGGGTTAATATTTTTTGTGGTAAAGCAATTAAATCAAATTATTTCTCATCGGCGATTGACAATTGTAGGAGACTGGTTCTTTTTCAGTGCAAAAAGAAGATTGACATCCAAGTGGGGGTGCTTCAACATGTTATAGTGGCTTTTTGCCATCTTTGCCAGTACTATGCAATGCATAGACTTTCTTTTTTTGTAAAAGTGATTCCAGAATGTATTTCTCATAAATTGCATAATATTTGAGTGATTACGAGAATACACACTTTGTTTTGTTTAAAGTAAAAAATGAATACCACAAAAAACATTTTTTAATAAAAAATGAATTTGCTAAAGACTGGGGGATTTTTTAATGAAATGTCTCACCTGACTATAAAGCAAGCATAATTTAACCTTTCTTTCAAGCTCTTTTTCTTTCTTCTTTAGGGTACCCTTAACACTGCGTCCTGTTTGCATGGGCTCATCCTCGGATTTCTCTTCCAATTTGGGGGCTGGAATCTTTAGGTCACACAACGGCGTTTAACCTGTCTTTCTGATATTTAGTGATCTACTTGTAAAACAAGATCAATCTGGGCAGCACAGGTCTGAGGTCGGGGCTCTATGTAGGAAAGGGGTCCTTCAAATCTTTGCAAAATCCCATTTAAACAAGCATTGGCATAGCCAATAGGTCTCGCCTTTGGGAGCTTATAAGTGATTAGTCATGCAGCACATTATCCTGGGTGCTGTCCCGCCATGTATTGAAGCATTGGCAGACTTATCTGCACCACTTTTGCATCTTGTGCAATAGCTTATTGGTGATTTTTTGCAATCAGACTTTGCTGTGGGCCATTAGGGAAAAATTGAGAAAGTAATGCACTAAACATATGACACAGCTGCTTATAAAACGACTCTGGTGTGTAATATCATTTTAGTACAGACAAATTCTGATCCATGCATAACTTGTGAAAAAGGGAATGAAACAGATTTGCCAACTAGTATGCGGCTTGTTTAATAAGGAACGGAACAAACATTTGCGAGATTATGAGGTGCAAATTAAAAAAGTCAGCAACAAAATCCATATACCGCCTAGTGATCCAGTGTCACATGTGTGACACCTTCAGCCTGTCATGGCATTTTAACCATCAGCAGTTAGCAGGCCAGGATTTGCATGCCTAAACTGTGAACTGCAAGTCCCAGAATGCAATATGCAGTGAAAGGAGGTTGGAGTTTCCATTAATTGGAACTGCTCCTTGATTACTTGGAAACCTTTGTTTTTTTTTAACTTGGAACAAGAAGACTAGCCCAGCCATTCCCAACTGAATTCATTGATGCCATGCGTGTCACCCTCGGCCAGTCCTATGTTTTTGTTCCATTCTGGTACGTGTAGTATTTAAGAGCTTCAGAATAAAAGGTACTATCTATTGTCTAGGAACTAAAAGCCATGGCCGGCTGAGTGTGTCACGTGACACCTGTGCACATTTGATCTGGATGTTACACAGTATTGTGCAGTGCCTTAGGCTAGCCACATAAAATCAATGCCAAGCAGAATAGATTTGCATTCCTTTTATAATGCTTTAAACCGACATTATGATACTCAAAGACGCATGGCCAAGACACATACATACGTTTTGTCAGTGAAGTGTGATAGATAGAGAGAGAGAGATAGAGAGATAGATAGATAGACAGACAGACAGACAGACAGACAGATAGATAGATAGATAGATAGATAGATAGATAGATAGATAGATAGATAGACAGACAGACAGACAGACAGACAGACAGACAGACAGACAGACAGACAGACAGACAGACAGACAGACAGACAGATAGACAGACAGATAGATAGATAGATAGATAGATAGATAGATAGATAGATAGATAGATAGATAGATAGATAGATAGATAGATAGATAGATAGATAGATAGATAGATAGATAGATAGATAGATAGATAGATAGATAGATAGATAGATAGATGGTATCAGGCTGTGGTAGGGACTGTATCAGTCCCAGAGGAGTGAGAGGGTTGAGGGATGGACAGAAGCAGAGCGTTGAGAGGGGCCTTAAAAGGAAAGGGTATAGAGAGAGAGTGAAGGGGTAGGGGAAAGGTCTGAGGGGTGGGAGAGAGAGAGGCATGGGGGAAGGAAAGGGAGAGCCCGCAGTGACAGTGAAGAGGCAAAGGAAAAGAGAGATGTCGCCAAAGCACCCGTCAGCCTGTGCCGCCTACAGATACCCACACTCTCATATGTAAAACTGCACCGCATTACTTAGGAACCTGCAGTAATAATGTGCATGTCTATAATACTTGCACATAAATAGAGAGCGTTTCCTACGAGGCATGATGTTTCAAAGCCCTGTGATAATTTATAGATAATAAAACATTGTAAAATAACAGACGTTGCTTTAACCACTCACTTTACCAACTTCAGAAGGATGGAAGGCTTGGTCGGCTTTAAAGCCAGGATTTCAACTGGCGACTATCAGATCACTAAATTTGTCAGCAGAGAGTAATCAACTCACTGTGCTATCTTGCAGCCAGTATGCCAATAAAGCTATCCCCAAGCCCAGTGGAAAAATCTGATTTACAGCATTTTCTATGAAAAGTTACTTCCCGTCAGTCACCACACAATCCATAATTCTGTTGATTAATTTACAGTTTTTTAACAAAAAGAATATTTGTAGCTCAAAAGTCATTAAACGTGCTGCACACAGACACTTATAAACGTTAACTAGTCACCTTCAGTTGTTTATTGCTGTAGTCAGGCATATGAAGAGGTGACAGTTGGCCAAGATGTATAAACATCCCCGTTTGGAAGGATTTTTGTCTTGAGCAGGAAACAAATAACGTAGGGCCCGGCAAGAGAGCTGTGGTTATTAGAAAACAAGGGAGGGCGAGGGTGAGAGCGAGAGTAGAGGAGTGTCAACAAGTGCGCGTGGCCACGCTAATTGAAAACAGATGCCCCTGCGCGCCGCTGCTCGCTCCCGCAAGGTGGATGCCAGCACAAGCATGAGTGCCTGAAAAGAAATGACCAATTTGTAAAGGTCATCTCCTACGGCAACGCTGCGTGCTGCGCTAGGCTCAACCTAAAAACCGAGGTCCTTTTTAGGTTTTGCATGTACAGCACTTTTGCTGTGCTTAGGAAATCTATTGTATTCAATATAAATCTTAAAAGGGGCTTACAATCCGCCCTTATGTTTTATTCATTTGTGTGCTTGCCACTTCCTTGTTCTCCATTTCTATTGGTTGTTACATGCTATTTCCTGTTGTTCTTCGTGTGTTCTTCTTATCAGTATTGTTACACCTGACATCCTTGGCGTGGTTTTTCCTGACTTTTTGGCCTCTACCCCCTGTGTTTTTGATGCTGTGCTGGATTTCGTTTTTGCTGGCTTAGATACTTTGGGCACTTTGCCACTGCTAATCAGTGTCAAAGTGCAAATGCTACCTGTGTAAATTGATACTGTGATTGGTTCTCCCTGATTGGCATATTTGTTTTACCAGTAGGTCCCTAGTAAAGTGCACTAAGTGTGCCAGGGCACGTAAATCAAATGCTATTAGTGGGCTTGCAGCACTGATTGTTCCACCCACATGAGTAGCCCTGAAAAGGTGTCTCAGGCCTGTCACCGCAGTGCATGCACGCAGTTTGTTAACTGCCATGTCGACTTGGCCAGTGTACCCATTTGCCAGGCCTTACCCTTCTCTTTTCTTGCACATAGGACACCCCTGTGGTAGGCCCAAGGTACCCCCCCTGGGCAGGGTGCAGTGTATGTGAAAGGTAGGACATGTACTGGTGTGTGTAACATGTCCTGATAGTGAAATACTGCCAATTTTGTTTTTCACTATTGAAAGGCTATCTTGCCCATGGGACAAAATGGGGAATGCTTTGTAACATATTTACAAGCATATCTTCCCATAGGAGTAAGATAAGAAAATGAAGTTTGGGAATGTCCACACGCAAAATAAAGATATAAATTAATGAACACAGAAGCACAATACGATGCAAACAGACTAATACCAAATTGACATGCCACTACCTAGAACAAGTCAAAAGGGGCCAGGTCCCAAGCGGGCGTCCTGGGCTCACACGCACACAATGGGGGAGGGGAGTTAAATACAAACTAAGTTTTCATTTTAAACCTTCATTCCTCACAATGAATCAGATATTTTTTTGCTAATTTCAACATACAATTTAATATTCATTGCATGATTTTCAAATACATCCTATATACAAGTAACTTGATTGCTCAAACTTCCGTAGATCATGATAATATTTGTGTTATATTATTGAAAGGACAATACAAAATTATAAAAATATCACAAAGAAAATCCAGCCCAATGCATTTCGGGATGGTCTGTCCCTTCGTCAGGGGCGAATCTGCAAAAACATATGTAATAGTATGTTAATTTTTTATGCACATTGTTGGAGCCATCATCATTATACAAATCAACTGAATAGTTGTCAGTGCCAGAAACTGTACCTATTTACATGATGAAAAAAGTGCCCAATGTTATTGCACATGCCAAAAGCAACAAAAGAGGTTGGATATAGAGACCTTGCAACCTTACAAATTTTACCAGTTGCAACAGCGAAAATGTTGTATACTTGATAATGTGCCTGTGTGGTCTATTCTATGTGGGAATGACCACACGCAAAATAAAGATATAAATTAATGAACACAGAAGCACAATACGATGCAAACAGACTAATACCAAATTGACATGCCACTACCTAGAACAAGGTCATCAGGATGTGGATATGACATGGGTGGTCCTGGAAAAAGTCAACACAAAACACTCAGACGCTCAGAAGTAACTTCTGTCTCAAGAACAGCGATGGGTATTCCGCCTAAGGACATGGGAGAAAGGACTAAACAATGAGATACTGTGCCTACAAATTACATAAAAAGAGATGGACATTACCATGAAACGTATAGCTCCAAGTATTCTAAACCACGCCGTGTGGGTAACAACTTGACTGCTGCCCTGCATTTACTGTTTAATATAGCATAATGCATGATCTCATGTATTAGTCAACATGTCAAAACTAAACCATGTGGGGTATCAATGGGTCAATTCCTGCTATCAACCACAAATTGTTACATTGGTTGTTTTATCATATAGGCACACAAATGCATATGGGCCATGATGTCCCCAAAATGAGTACACAATGTCTATGTGCATACAGACCCAAACACAATATGAAATGACTAAATAGTAATAGAAAATTAGAACAGGCATAGCCCCACACAACAAACAGGACGAATCGGGCACCTCCAGGCACTCCTTTACACCGCCCAATAAGAGTAAAATTTGACCTGATATTGCCATACTATCCAATGGCATATAGGCCATGTTGGCCCAAATACGAGTACACACTGACCTTATGCATATAGACCCAAGCACAATTTGAGATGACCAAACAATAGTAATCTTGTTCCTCCGGGTACTTCTTTACACTGCCCGTGAAGAGTTAAATGTGACTTGGCATTGCCATCCTGCATCCAGAAGCGACAACTCCCATGAACTAATGGGATAAAAGCGACAGCCGGGGATGCTATGTCACCACACGCACCCCAGGCAGGCATCGCTTTGATACACCGGAAAAACAGAGATGCCTTCAATACGAACGCACCAGTTCGAACAATCAGCCACATTTCACTCCACAGGTGCAGTGCATCTCGCATTCCCGCAAAATGAGTTGGGCTTAAAAATACGTCCTCCCTTCATTCAAACATCGTCGGGAGGGAGGAGTGGATGCGTGTAGGGCGAGGATGCATCTTGAAGCAGTAAGAGATCGAATGAGTGAAGGGAGCCATTGA
The DNA here is from genome assembly GCF_964204655.1 of Triturus cristatus. Lineage (NCBI taxonomy): Eukaryota > Metazoa > Chordata > Amphibia > Caudata > Salamandridae > Triturus > Triturus cristatus. The sequence goes on from NC_140583.1 coordinate 526,320,610, forward strand.
CTAGATACATCTGAATGAGTGTATGTGTGAAATGTTCTAACTTGCATTTCCCTTTAAAACTGATTATCTCAAGAGTGTGACTACAGGGGTCCCATGGTGAATGGAAGACCCTACGTTGGGGTAAGGTTGCGAGCTGGCCTCACAATTCAGTCGAGAAAAGTTTTTTTATATTTTATGGTTCCCTCACATGGGAAGTGTCAGAATATCACAATAGCATACATATGAAACATGATTACATATCATATACGCGTTACTTATAGCTCCCTTTCTATATAATGGCTTCTAAAGAAAGTCATTAATGTATTTTACAGGTATCTATGAACCATTTCAAATAAGAGGTAGACATAGCTTTCTCTACCATTGAGGCAATTCTTAGTACAAAATTGCCTCATTAGGAGCCCGTTTGTTTGTCCTGAAGAATGATGCAGACTCAGTTGAGCCACAAGGCAGAAACATGTCAACAACGGTAATAGTGGTGATGGGGTACTAGGTACCCTTATGCCCAACTTTTAATTTTTTTAATACTAAATGTTTTTCCAATGAATAAACAGGATTTAGGATGCCACATTGTTTTTTAATTCACTGTTTACACCGGACCATTGTAAATTAGAATTGCCTCCCTGTCTTCAGGTAGAGGCCTGCTCTCCATCAAAGTGGGTTTTTGGAGAGCGAGGGTTGTCCTATGATGAAGCATGACACCTGGTGGTGTGTGAGGACAACACGTTACATTTTTTGTATGTCCAGCACTGCTACTGAGCAGTGCTGAGAGGGACACTGTAACATAATTGAATACATTGGTAGCTTAATTTGTGCGCATATTAGGCAGGGAACAGCTCCACTCCACTCATCCTGGCATGATGGCCCATCCTGCCAACATGTCCCCCTTTGTCTCACAGTCTGGGAGAAATAGACTAAACCTAACAGCCAAGCTATTTACAGTCATGTGACCCAGGACACTGGCAGCAGGCACCAAATTGTTAGGACAGGAAAGTACCAACATTCTAAAAGTTGCATTTTCAGAATTAAGAGTTAAAATCCAACTTTACCATTAAAGAGGATTTAAAATTGCAATTCATTTGAGACCAAACATCACATTTTCACCACTTATTAAATGTAATATTATAACCCAATGATATCCTATGAGAGAGGTAGGCTTAGCAGTAATGAAGAATGAATTTAAGTGGTTTTCACTACCGGGGGGAGGGGGGCGTGGCTTGGCCAAGCAGCAAGATGCCCGCTTGCTAAGTAGGCTCTGCCGGCCGGGCTCAAAATCCTTCAAAATCCTACCTAATACGGGGCGATCGAGATCCCAGCTACTGAGAGCCACACTCTGCGTATCTCAAGGGACACAACCGGCTTTCCTTTGGGGCGAGGCGCCGCTCCGCGTGGCAGTTACAGCCCGTGAGACTCTGGTGTGGCGGGAGGCGAGGCCCACCCGAGGCTGGTAAATCCACAGAAGCGCTTTGTGCCGGCATCCACCTGCCAGAATACTTGGGTAGTGATGACCCAGCAGAGTAAGAGGAACACGGTCCCCGAGATTTGGAGACACCATTTGCTTTCAATATGGGGAAAAACGACGTTAAGCAGTCCAAACTATTATTTGAAAACAAGCGCCACACCCGCACGGTTGACACGAGCTCAGAACCTGAAATTGAGCCTATCCACAGAGGGGACAAACAAGAAGAGGACCTGTGCACAATCATGTTGGTAGTCCGCACAAACCTTAAATCTATTGACACCAAACTAGATGCGCTCACTTCCAGACTGGACACAGTGAAGCATCAAGTGGACTCAAACGAGACCAGACTTGACGCACCTGAGAACCGTGTGTCGGAGGCACAGAAGTACCAAGTGGACACCAAAGAACATCTCATCAACATGGAAAAAGTCCTAACTGTGATCAAGGGGAGGAATGAGGATTTGGAGGCACGCTCCCGGCACAATAACCTAAACATTGCTGGAATACCAGAAACCACTGCCATTCCCAAAATGGAACCGTATGTTGAATCTCTGCTGCACAAACTGTTCCCAACTACACTTTCTGCTGTATTTGTGGTAGAACGGGTGCACAGATCTTTGGGACCTAAACCACCTGTCGGCGGCACGCCTAGACCCATAATAGCGCGACTATTCAACTACCGCAGCCAGAGACCATGACCCCATTAATCACCAAGAAAATAACATATCCATCTTCCCGGATTTTAACCCTCTGGTCCAAGCCGCACAAAAAGAATTTCTTCCTGCAAAGCGCCTTCTGCAACGTGCCGAAAACCCGTATGCAATGCTCTCAAACTGAAAATCTCACACGATGGCAAAGCTCACTTCTTCACTGATGCCAAATCAGCTCTCAAGTTCGCTAAACATGTCTGCTCTAAACAGCACTCGCTCCGTTCATCCCAACAGGCTGGAACAGAGGCCAGACTCAGTGACAATGATTAAACACAAGATTACGCAGAGAATCCGAAAATTATGTCACCTGGCCAATGCCATCCCAACCAGCACCCGTCTGTCTCATAACTGAAAGGTAGTCCTCATTACTTCAGTACTTACGGTTCATTGATATGTGTTCCCTGTGCTGATTAGACAACCCGGCCACCCGGCCACCCTGCCACCTTCAGTTTGCCGGCAACTCATGCCTCCACAGGGAGAGCTCCCATGGTTAAAAATGTTTGTTTCCTTTATTGGTTTGTTTGGAAGGGGGTGGGAGGAAAATCACAACCTAATTGTGGGGTTGGTGGTGCGGCGGGTAGGGCAATCTGCAAGTTAAGAAATGGGTGGGGGGTTAATGTAAAGATGCGAAGTCCATTCACTTCAGCACGCACATGGAGAGGTAGGATACACAGCTTGATTAGACAACTCGGCTTACATATGGGCAACCCATACCCACCAACGGACACACACAAACAGCAGTACATTTGTGACATGCAGGCCATACCACTGATCACAACGGCAGTTACGTTCCTAACATGAAACATACGCCGCTTAAACAATCACAGAAAGGTGAGACTGGTCCATGCCTATCTGCTAGTAGACTGCAACCACTTCTCCCGATTGCTGCCAGGCCGGACCAATCCGGATTAATTTCGGGTAGATCCACCTCGCATAATCTGCACACCTTTTTTTCAATCCTCCATGAATTAGACCTGAACCTGCCAGACGTCTTCGCGTTTCTAGACGCACCTAAGGCGTTCGACTCCCTCGAATGGCCGTTTCTTTTTACTATGCTGCCCAGAATTGGCATGAGCACCAAGTTCTTAAAGCCTATTCAATTTCTCTACACCCGCCCAACTGCCAGACTCAGAGTCAATGACCTGATATCTGACCTGTTTCACATATCGCGCAGTACTAGATAGGGGTATCTGCTTTCACCCCTGCTATTCAGTGACAGCGATTGAGCCCCTTGCTGCCAGGATGCGTCAGCATCACACAGCTAGGGGACTGGGACTCTCAGACAGAGGACTGATAATATTGATGTACGCTGATGATATTACATCATACATACGTGAGCCCGAGATAAACCTCAACCCTGCGCTGCGTTAATTCCTCCTGTTTGGAGGGATGTCGGGCATACAGGTCAACTGGGCTAAATCAACGCTTCTGGCCTTGACACCGGCCCCAATCACGTTTGACTTGGACTTCCCACTAGCCTGGGCTAACGGCGCAGTCAGATATCTGGGGATATGGTTCAGCAGAGAAGTACAGGAGATCTGGCAAATAAACTATGGTCGGCTGATTACCTGGCTTGAAAGTAAAAAAGCCATCTGGGGTAGACTGCTGCTATCCCTAGCCGGTAGGATTGCAATTGCAAAAATGGTAATCTTGCCTAAATTCCTGTACCTGTTTGTCAATATTCCCCTTCCTCTCACACAGACCTTTTTTAAGCAACTACGTTCCCTTCTTGTATCTCATGTCTGGGCGGGTAAACAACCGTGCATTTCCCGGGCGGTGCTGACACTGCCACTCGCACAATGCGGGCTTGGGGCACCAGACTTCAAACTCTACGCGCTGAGTACACATGCTCAATATCTCCATTATTGGACCCACACCATCCCATTCCAACCCTGTGTTGCAGTGGAGAAAGTCTTCGCTTTCACAGCACCGTTGCCGGATTCCATTAACTATACCTATAAAAGAACAAACAAAGAGATAAATACGGTGGAGGCATTACGTTGGACAAGAGAGCACAAATGTCCCATTATTATATGCACTATCGATGCCACTAGCACATCACCCTAGTTTTCCCCCATGCAAGACACCGGCTCTATCCAACGTGCACGTCAGATGGGGCTTGCTACTTTTTACTACCTCTATCCAGACCATGAGTTCCTAGCCAGACCAAAAAGCCCTGATGGTACCCAGACCCCCATCCTAGAACTTTTCCTCTGCTACCAGCTCTGATCCAACTGTAGATAAATTCACACTTCCTTCCCCTCGGCACCGCCGTTGCTAGACACACTAGAGAATTTATTGGTAAACCCGTCGTCCAAGAAACTAATCACATGTATTTATAACACCACACAACATACCTCGCCGATCATGACGCCTAAGGCACTGGAGCAATGGACTGTCAACCTAGACACACCACCCACTGAGAAGTAATAGGCTTTCTGCTGCGCTTAGCTTAAATTTCTCTCCCCAAACTATAAGCTGAGGCTCATCCATTTTAAATATTTGCACAGAATGTATCGCACACCTATACAACTACACAAAATGGACCTGTGACCTGACGCCAAATGTTGGAGATGCGCCGCTGCACAGGAATCCTTTCTCCACCTGGTGTGGACCTGCCAACCCATCTCACAATTTTGGGACAATGTATTTGACATTATTCACGAAGTGACAGGATCCCGGCTGGACCGCACTCCATTAGCAGTAGGGGTGGGCGGAATTTGCGAAATTGACTTTTGCAAATTATCGCGAAATTGCGCAAAATGGAACTTTCGCGAAGATGCGGAGATTGCTTTTCCCGCCTGTTCGCGATGTGTTTTTGCGTGCTCGCGGGGAAATATATCTCCAACTTGCCCATGCGGTCGCTAATGGGCACGGCCATCTTGCTCACGATGCTTATTTCCTGTTCCGGGTCGAATGACGTGTTCGCGATCGCAATGACGTGTTCGCGATCGCAAACTCTCGCGGGATAGCACGACCGGCTACTAACAATCCAACATCTCATGGCGCACGGATAGGAAAACTCGTCGGCGAACGCAGTGACCCGGTAAGTAGCGACCGCGAGAACGCATTATTGAAGCGCAAACAAGAAAAATACTTCCGTTTTGCGGCAGATTGCGAAAGTTTTGACATTTCCGCGCTCCCTGCGGAACGCGAAAATGTCAAAATATCGAAAATTCCGCGAGCGGAACGAAATTTACCACCCAGGGCTAATTAACAGCCCTATTGGGTCATGTGGCTAAGGCCCCTCTGGGCACAGGCCGTCTATCGGCCATGATGCTCCTCTTGGCCAAGCGTTGCATTTCGATACACTGGGGTTCACTTAGGGCACCCAAAGTAGATACGTGGATACACAACATCACTTATTGCCCGGAGATGCTGACGGCATACCGGGACTTAATGCCTATGGCGTCCAGGCCCAAGGACATGTGGGCCCTATTTGTGGCATGGACCAACACATGCATCGAGGGAATAGTACCAGCACCCTGATAGACTACCCTTAGCACTTAACCATACTCCCAAGATCGCTGGGGGACATGTAACACTCCCATGTTGCACACCATACCCGGACGTTGGTAATAACCCCAATATGCAGCCTGCGCTTTGGGTTGAGGGGGGTAATGGACACGCCTCTCTATGGAACACTGTTAATTGCTCGCTGCCATGTCAAATTGTATAAATCTAGATGATATGTACTGATGCCTGTTGCAGAAAGCGAATATGCCCGCTCGATATCACTCTCTAACTCTGCCTTTGCTGTTAAATGGCCTGGATACGCTAAATACTGATTTATGTTGCAAAATTGATAAATATTTTTTTTTTTAAAGAGTTTTTCACTACCAGCACATGTAAAACTGAAAAGTACATGTCCCACTTGTTTTTAATACACTGCACCCTGCCCTATGGTCTATCTTAGGGGTGAAAAAGGAAGGTTTAGGTTTGGCAAAAGATTTATTTTGCCAAGTTAAATTGACAGCTAGTGTGGAGCCAGGATGGCCAAGAGCTCCCACTCAGCTCCCGGTGCCTCCCATCATAGTGTGGTGCTGGTGAGCTGTGTGTAACGGAGCAAAGGTCATTGGATAGATGGTATAGTGCCAGAATGATGCAGAGCAGCTAAACAAAGCTCCTGGCCTGCGTGCTGAGAGACTTGCGCTTCCTCACAAGTTGGCGGTCATGCTGCCTCTCAGCTGCCCCAGTACTGAAGGTACCGGCTGTGCCCTGTCAATGCCTGGTGCCAAGGTAGGCCCTTAAACTGAGTGACTTTGTGAGGGATGAAACTGCCCTGGAGGCGAGCCCTGGAGCTTTGGCCCTGCTGGGTCACCCTGTTGAGGGGAAAGAGAGAACACTTCATATGGCTGTTGCAAAATGTGTGCAGGTAGTGCTGCAGATCGAGCAGTCCCTGGAATTGTTTGGGGCTCGTATGCCCTCCCCAAGAGGAGGAAGGGAAGATTTAATGTTTTCACAGTAATGGCAGAGGGAGAACACATTTCCCCCTGAATAGGTAATAGCCCCAGACTGCAGTTTGAAAGGGCAATTAGGGTGCCTAGGGGAGGATGGACCTGAGTCCGCACTGGGCTCCTGAGTGATATAGGCCATTGCCCCTGAGAAAGGACCCGGGAGGGGGAGAGCGAACTTGGACATGAAGCGACAAGCCACATACCAGCGTGGTTGGCCAGAAGTCCATGTGGAGGTGCCCGAGAGCAAGCTGATCCCACCTTGCATCGGACAAGTTGTAGAACGGGTGCACAGATCTTTGGGACCTAAACCACCTGTCGGCGGCACGCCTAGACCCATAATAGCGCGACTATTCAACTACCGCAGCCAGAGACCATGACCCCATTAATCACCAAGAAAATAACATATCCATCTTCCCGGATTTTAACCCTCTGGTCCAAGCCGCACAAAAAGAATTTCTTCCTGCAAAGCGCCTTCTGCAATGTGCCGAAAACCCGTATGCAATGCTCTCAAACTGAAAATCTCACACGATGGCAAAGCTCACTTCTTCACTGATGCCAAATCAGCTCTCAAGTTCGCTAAACATGTCTGCTCTAAACAGCACTCGCTCCGTTCATCCCAACAGGCTGGAACAGAGGCCAGACTCTGTGACAATGATTAAACACAAGATGACGCAGAGAATCCGAAAATTATGTCACCTGGCCAATGCCATCCCAACCAGCACCCGTCTGTCTCATAACTGAAAGGTAGTCCTCATTACTTCAGTACTTACGGTTCATTGATATGTGTTCCCTGTGCTGATTAGACAACCCGGCCACCCGGCCACCCTGCCACCTTCAGTTTGCCGGCAACTCATGCCTCCACAGGGAGAGCTCCCATGGTTAAAAATGTTTGTTTCCTTTATTGGTTTGTTTGGAAGGGGGTGGGTAGGAAAATCACAACCTAATTGTGGGGTTGGTGGTGCGGCGGGTAGGGCAATCTGCAAGTTAAGAAATGGGTGGGGGGTTAATGTAAAGATGCGAAGTCCATTCACTTCAGCACGCACATGGAGAGGTAGGATACACAGCTTGATTAGACAACTCGGCTTACACATGGGCAACCCATACCCACCAACGGACACACACAAACAGCAGTACATTTGTGACATGCAGGCCATACCACTGATCATAACGGCAGTTACGTTCCTAACATGAAACATACGCCGTTTAAACAATCACAGAAAGTTGAGTCTGGTCCATGCCTATCTGCTAGTAGACTGCAACCACTTCTCCCGATTGCTGCCAGGCCGGATCAATCCGGATTAATTTCAGGTGGATCCACCTCGCATAATCTGCACACCTTTTTTTAAATCCTCCATGAATTAGACCTGAACCTGGCAGACGTCCTCGCGTTTCTAGACGCACCTAAGGCGTTCGACTCCCTCGAATGGCCGTTTCTTTTTACTATGCTGCCCAGAATTGGCATGAGCACCAAGTTCTTAAAGCCTATTCAATTTCTCTACACCCGCCCAACTGCCAGACTCAGAGTCAATGGCCTGATATCTGACCCGTTTCACATATCGCGCAGTACTAGATAGGGGTATCTGCTTTCACCCCTGCTATTCAGTGACAGCGATGGAGCCCCTTGCTGCCAGGATGCGTCAGCATCACACAGCTAGGGGACTGGGACTCTCAGACAGAGGACTGATAATATTGATGTACGCTGATATTACATCATACATACGTGAGCCCGAGATAAACCTCAACCCTGCACTGCGTTAATTCCTCCTGTTTGGAGGGATGTCGGGCATACAGGTCAACTGGGCTAAATCAATGCTTCTGGCCTTGACACTGGCCCCAATCATGTTTGACTTGGACTTCCCACTAGCCCGGGCTAACGGCGCGGTCAGATATCCGGGGATATGGCTCAGCAGAGAAGTACAGGAGATCTGGCAATTAAACTATGGTCGGCTGATTACCTGGCTTGAAAGTAAAATAGCCATCTGGGATAGACTGCTGCTATCCCTAGCCGGTAGGATTGCAATTGCAAAAATGGTAATCTTGCCTAAATTCCTGTACCTGTTTGTCAATATTCCCCTTCCTCTCACATAGACCTTTTTTAAGCAACTGCGTTCCCTTCTTGTATCTCATGTCTGGGCGGGTAAACAACTGTGCATTTCCCGGGCGGTGCTGACACTGCCACTCGCACAATGTGGGCTTGGGGCACCAGACTTCAAACTCTACGGGTTGAGTACACATGCTCAATATCTCCATTATTCGACCCACACCATCCCATTCCAACCCTGTGTTGCGGTGGAGAAAGTCTTCGCTTTCCCAGCACCGTTGCCAGCTTCCATTAACTATACCTATAAAAGAACAAACAAAGAGATAAATACGGTGGAGGCATTACGTTGGACAAGAGAGCACAAATATCCCATTATTATATGCACTATCGATGCCACTAGCACATCACCCTAGTTTTCCCCCATGCAAGACACCGGCTCTATCCAACGTGCACGTCAGATGGGGCTTGCTACTTTTTACTACCTCTATCCAGACCATGAGTTCCTAGCCAGACCAAAAAGCCCTGATGGTACCCAGACCCCCATCCTAGAACTTTTCCTCTACTACCAGCTCTGATCCAACTGTAGATAAATTCACACTTTCTTCCCCTCGGCACCGCCGTTGCTAGACACACTAGAGAATATATTGGTAAACCCGTCGTCCAAGAAACTAATCACATGTATTTATAACACCACACAACATACCTCGTCGATCATGACGCCTAAGGCACAGGAGCAATGGACTGTCAACCTAGACACACCACCCACTGAGAAGTAATAGGCTTTCTGCTGTGCTTAGCTTAAATTTCTCTCCCCAAACTATAAGCTGAGGCTCATCCATTTTAAATATTTGCACAGAATATATCGCACACCTATACAACTACACAAAATGGACCTGTGACCTGACGCCAAATGTTGGAGATGCGCCGCTGCACAGGAATCCTTTCTCCACCTGGTGTGGACCTGCCAACCCATCTCACAATTTTGAGACAATGTATTTGACATTATTCACGAAGTATACAAAATAAACAAAGAAGGGGGTATCCTTAAATGAGAGAAGGTAAAGACCTTCTGTCTGTTAGAGAGTTCTCAGAGAAGTAAAAAGAGAAATTATCATCCGGGCGCCTGGGGGAAGCACCGCAGGTTTGTGGCAGGCAGTCGGTGAGCTGAGTAATGCAGCACCGTCTGTCTCCCTTCTGAGCCCATGACACGATTCGAGTAAGAATCGCGAGTTCATCTGTACACAGAGGACTCCCTGAACCCTTTTTACCACCTTCGCAAGTATATGTAGGTGGCACACAGACGCTCCAGGGTTGGATGCACCTTAGTGCGTGAAGACCGCCCGGTGTGTCGATAGGTCCTGACGAAAACCTGTAATTACACTAAAAGGTTGAAACATGTAGACCGTCAATATTTGGATAATACTTTAGGTCAAATGAAACCTACATTAGTATTACACTTCACCACTTTTTTAACCATGACCCTGCTGCTCCATATTAAATTTGTTAGGGAGTACAGTAGGATTACTTTTAACTTTATTTCACTCACTCACACACGTCACTTACACGTACTGATATAATAAAAAACCTGCTTTGCTGTAATCAGGCGTTGAAGCACACCCGAGTGGTATTCGACTGCTCGGGTGGACCCCGATGATGAAGCATGTCACCAACTAGGTTGGTGAGTGAGGGGTTTCATAAAAAAGGGGTTTCATAAAAAAGAAATAATTTCTCTTTTTACTTCTCTGAGAACTCTCTAACAGACAGAAGGTCTTTACCTTCTCTCATTTAAGGATACCCCCTTCTTTGTTTATTTTGTATACCTCAGGGGACTGAGGTATACAACTTAGTTGTGAAATCCCTTTCTCTCTCTTTTGTTATATATTATTCACGAAGTGACTGGATCCCGGCTGGACCACACTCCATTAGCAGTAGGGGTGGGCGGAATTTGCAAAATTGACTTTGGCAAATTATCGCGAAATTGCGCAAAATGGTACTTTCGCGAAGCTGCGGAGATTGCTTTTCCCGCCTGTTCGTGATGTGTTTTTGCGTGCTCGTGGGGAAATATATCTCCAACTTGCCCATGCGGTCGCTAATGGGCACGGCCATCTTGCGCACGATGCTTATTTCCTGTTCCGGGTCGAATGACGTGTTCGCGATCGCAATGACTTGTTCGCGATCGCAAACTCTCGCGGGATAGCACGACCGGCTACTAACAATCCAACATCTCATGGCGCACGGATAGGAAAACTCGTCGGCGAACGCAGGGACCCGGTAAGTAGCGACCGCGAGAACGCATTATTGAAGCGCAAACAAGAAAAATACTTCAGTTTCGCGGCAGATTGCAAACGTTTTGACATTTTCACGCTCTCTGCGGAAAGCAAAAATGTCAAAATATTGAAAATTCCGCGAGCGGAACAAAATTTACCACCCAGGGCTAATTAACAGCCCTATTGGGTCATGTGGCTAAGGCCCCTCTGGGCACAGGCCGTCTATCGGCCATGATGCTCCTCTTGGCCAAGCGTTGCATTTCGAGACACTGGGGTTCACTTAGGGCACCCAAAATAGATACGTGGATACACAACATCACTTATTGCCAGGAGATGCTGACGGCATACCGGGACTTAATGCCTATGGCGTCCAGGCCCAAGGACACCTTGCATCGGACAAGTTGAGGAGCCTGGAATCTGGCTGTTCATGCCTCTCACACCTGGAGTGTTGTGGGGCAGGCAGGCTGGAACGAACATAGTTCACAACATCAAAACTCGCCCACCAAGTATCCAAGACAGACATGGGGGTGATAAAACTCCGACAACAGTGGCCAAGCTAAGAATAATACGTTTACAGTGCCAACCGGTGGTCAGAAGGGTGCGATCGTCAGAGATCCCAGGGCGATTGAGCACTGGGAAAAGGGGACACTTACCTGATCCTGCAAGCCATGCAAGACTCACGTTTGGTGCTGGAACCTGAGATCCGAGCGTTCCAGGTGAACATGGCTCTTGTATGACAAGACCTTTGTAATACTGCAGCCAGATTATCTGAAGCTGAAGGGCGCAACTCCGCATTGGAGGAAACAATCTGTGACCTCAAGGCAGAGGTGTCCCGTCTGACTATGAACTTCGAAGACACCTATCGACTGTGTATAGGACACCGAAAACAGAACCAGCAGGAGTAATCATTATTTTTTGGCTGCCACGAGGGGGTAGAGGGAACTATACCTGAAATGTTCTTAGAGCAATGGTTTAGATCATGACTGAATAGTGCCTTATTGTCGCCTTGCTTTTTTCTTTAAACAAATACATATCTCATTGACCCAGAAGCCACCTCAGTTCACCGCACAAACTTCAAAATACTAAATTATCACAAAAGGGATGTCATTCTACTCGGGGCAAAGGAAAAGTCATGCATCAAATTGGACGTGTGATGATATTCCTGGACTACACATGACAAGTTCAGGAGAAGTCAAATGACCAAATAAAACAAAAGCTTAAAGACATGGACCTCCAATATATGCTCGTTTCCAGCACAATAATGCGTAATCCAAAGAGGCAATTCACACTTCTTTGATATCCGGAAGAGGCTTGGGACTTGCTGACAGAGCAAAGACCTCTCCCGTTAAAGAAACAGCCATCTTGTCCCGAGTGCCTGGGAGCGAAAAGGCAAAGTTCAGTGTGAAGCAGGCATAAAGGTCCCAGGTGCAGTAAAAGATCTCTTAGGGGGCGCCGTAACCGCCAAGACTACCCGGTCACATCGGACTCCAAAAAAGAGGAGGCTGACAATCCACACATGTTGGATACTGGGGCAGAGGAGGGGGCCCCACCTCTTGTTGACACAGAAAACTGAATTCATGATGAGGGGCAGCTACACCTGTCTTGATGTTTCTTTACCTGCCAGCACCAATGTATCTCTACTATAGCCCTCTTCAGCTTGGAGATCCAAGTGGGGATCTGGAAAAAGGGGGTTTTGACACCACCTAGTTTCCATTTGGGATTTTTATAAGGGCAACAGATGCTTCGACAGCAGGGAAGTATAGGGTGGGGTAGTTGGTGGGATGAGAAGTTGGTTGTCTTAATTTGTTGACTGTCTTTTTGTTTTACAGGGCACATTTTACAGCACACACACTTTGCACTATTTCACACACCACTGCTCCTTCCCACTGGGAATAGGCTCACTGAGGTCTGATGAGAGCGCCTCACTGACTGGGAGCATCCCTGAGATATATCCTCCCCTCCATATCACATAGACCATTATGGCTAATATTACAGCAACGACATAGAACATGAACAGCCTTGTAGACCGCATTAAATGTGGAGCAGTCCTACACTTCTTCGACTGTCATGCTCCTCAGATTATAATGTTGCAGGGAACCCATCTCCTGGGCACTAATTTTGCTTTTTTGGCCAGATATGGCTACAATAAAATGTAGATTTACCCAAGGCTCTAGGGGAGTGGAGCTCATGTTTCATAGGTCCCTGCCACTGGTAGTCTGTAGCATTCATCAGGACATCAGGGGTGATACGTGTTGGTGGAGGGTTTATTGGAAGACACCACTACAATTAACTTAGTGTATATATCCTTCCCCAACTGGCATTACCCACCCAGCAGACACTTAGGGACCTCATACTGTCCCTCCCCCAATAGGACACTCATAGGAGGGGACTTAAATGACATCCTGAGTCCTCAAGATTCCCTACGGAGTTCAGGGGCCTTTTCCAGGGCTGGGAAGAGATTGGCTATTTGGACTCAGGGCCTTGGGCTATGCAATGTTTGGAAAGTGTGAAGCCCTGAGGCGGGGCAATATTCACATGCCTCAGCAGCTCATGGTTCACTGTCCTGCATTGAGTTTTTCTTGCTCCCAGGCCCTGGCCTCCTACACACACCAGGTTCCCATATCCATATGAGGGGTATCTTGGACCATGTCCCCATCACAATCTACATAGAAACCCGGGGACCAAAGGGGTTGAAATAGACGTGGAGACTCAGTGCTAGGTTTTTATCAGCCCGGTCGTTCACCCGGATAATGGAGGCCCGTCTAAACGCTTTTTTGGATGTCAACTGGGGGTCAGTGGACTCATCTGGTACATTGTGGGAGTCTTCTAACGCTATAATAAGAGGGAAGGCAAGGTCCTATATTAGCGGAAAATCCCGTGAGATGTATGCCTACATAACCAACCTGGAAACCTCTATCTTGGCTTTGGAGACTAAACACCTGGCTACTCCAAGGGAGCTGCTGTGCCGTCACCTGGCAGTGGAGAGGGCTACCTTACACCAACAACATCTGGTTGAGGCCCGCCAGTGTTGGGAGGCCTCAATTAGAAGAGTGAACGAATGGGGTGATAAATCCAGCAAACTCCTGCACTGGCTTGCCACTTGGTAATTTGAGTCTAGAATAGTGCCTGAGATAACTGGACCAAATAGGATGGTAGCAGTAACGGCCCCTGAGATCACCTCCGCTTTTGCGGACTACTAAGGCTCTCTTTATGCCAAACGTGCACTTCTGGCATGGGATGCGCACACCCCACTACTTGCTAACAGTCTATTGCCCAGACTGACCCCATCGGAACAGGAAGACCTACATCAGCTGCTGACTGTGGAGCATGCTAGCAAGGCCCTCTCAGGTCTCAATCTGGGCAGGACTCCCAGGTCAGATAGATGCCCCACAGAATATTATCGCAGACTGAGCCACACCATCCCACCTCCTATTCTAGTCCTGTATCTGGAGACCCCTAATCTAGCCCATTTTCCATTGGAGATAGACCTAGCCACCACAGTGGTGCTACCGAAACCCAACAAGCCACTTGACCATTGTGCCTCCTAACCATCTATCTCTCTGATAAACACAGCAATTAAACTGTTTGCTGAAGTCTGAGTGAGGTGCCTTACTCAAGTGCTGAGCCTCTTGGCCACTCTGCCAAATGTAGATTCATTCCCCATCATAGCACAAGACACTGTATCCAGAGAGTCCACATGCTTCTGACTTGCTTTCAGTCTTTACAATTCACAACAGCACTCATGCTCCTTGACTTCAAGAAGGCCTTCGACTATTTGGACTGGGCTTTCTTGCAGGAAGTGCTTTGTAAACTGGGCCATGGCACCCATTCCCAATCCTATGTTCACATATTATATGCCAAGCCTCAAGCCCAGATGCGAGTGAATGGAGCAATTTTGCCTAGAGTTTCAATTTGAGGAGGCCCCAATTAGGGATGCCCCCTGTCTCCTCTTCTTTTGACCCTGGAAATAGAACCGTTGGAAAAATGGGTGCTTTGCAGTGTCCAGGTCTGAGGGATTCTACTGTGGAATGGCAATTGAGGACAGGAATGCCCTCTATGTTGACAAAGATCTTTTCCTCAAGGCCCGGCTGGATGCTACTGGCCCTCGCCTTATTAATATTCATCATCCCCTTTGGTATCGCTTTATTAATATTGTAAGCACCTTTCAGCCTGCCTCTTGATTGAGAGTAAAGTGGTCAAAAACCCTCCTGGTGTTCTGAGGGGTGACCAAGGGGATGCAACTTGACACTCTGTTCACTCTGTCCAACAATTGCGCATCCGATACCTAGGGATTCACATGACCTGGAAAGTGGATGCTCAATCATGCCATTTAGGAGGATATGGACAGATGGCCCAAATTGCCCTTCAATCTGCTGGGGAGGGTGGCCTTATGATGATGATTCTCCGGCACCAGTTGCATGTCTTCCAGAACTTCCCTACTTCATACCAAACTCCTGGTTTGCCGGTATCACCTCTAGGGCTCATAAATTCTTATGGGCCAACAAAGCCCTAGAATTTCCTTTGACAATTGTGTTAGGTCCATATTCAGAGGAGACCTGGCCATGGCTGACATCTGTCTTTATTATTGGGCTGCATACATATTGGTGGTGAAGGACTGGATGTATGGTAGATGGGAGGATAATTACTTTAGAACCGAAGTCTAACAAATTGACCTGGATAATATAACATACAATATCGGGCATACATCCCCCAGGCATTTCCAAAGATTACCCGGGTAGTATTTCATGCCTGGACGTCAGTGTTGCAATGGTCGGGTGGGATCACTGAGTGACATTGGAAACTGTCTTTGGACAGGATGATGGCTGGACTGTTTAGTTCACTTTAAAGGGTTTTGGGGATGGGACCAGATAGGGATGTCAAGATTGGCAGATGTTTGCGAGGGTGACCACACCAAACTTTCCGGATGCTCCAAACAGAATTGTCCCTACATAAATCCCACTTCTACCATTATCTGCAGCCTAGACCGGCATTGGCAAGTTATCACAATGTACTCACCACACCACTGTAATGCAATTCACTGGAGGCAAAAATACTCATGGGCCAGCTGAATAAGGGAGAAATCTCCCAGATATACAGCTCCATAGTTGCTCACTCCCCATATAAGTTACTGAACCTTAGGGCAGGCTGGGAGGAATGTTTGGGCCACTTGAATGAGGTGGAGTGACAAGAAGCATGCATGACACCTTGCACCCTGGCCATATCAGCCCGCTTGTGCCTCATTCAACTTAATTTACTTCATTGCAGATATTTCTCACCATGGAAATTGGAAAGTCGAAAGAATCTCTGAACCCATCCGATGTAAGCAAGAAGTGGGAGATTTTTGTTCACATGGTATGAAGATGCTCAATCATTCAACGATATAGGGACACTCTCAGAGGTCCTGGGTCACATAATAGAGGCAACCCCCAAATTCACCCTGCTTGGTATTCTAGATGAGTGGAGAGGCCTGAAGTGCGATAGAATTTTGGTGGGATTCGGAGCACTGCTATCGCAAAGGGGTACAGCCAAAAATTAGAAGGTGTTGGAGTGCCCCTCCACAGTGGGAATGGAGGACAGGCATGGATCGATGTGCTAAATTAGAAAAAAATAATTCATATAGAATGCAGGTGCCCCCAAAAAACTTCAGAATTTGGATGAAAATATCAGCAACTGAACGGGGGCACTCCTGAGGCTGCGAAGAAGGGAGCAACTGTAAATTGGGACTGTTGTGAATGGCTCCTTGGAGTCCCCTAAATGGGCCTTTTATTTTGTGTGTTTTCTCTGTGACGCTTTTACTAAAACCAATAAAATGTTGTTAACAACAAAACAAAACGGCATATGGACTGCAATGGCAGACTGGGGATATCTTTTTAAGGGCTACTTAAGTAGGTGGCCAATAGTGATACAGGTCCACAAGCAGAAATTAATTACAGGCCCTGGGTACATGTAGTAAAACTTTGCTAGGGACTTATAATGAAATGAAATGTGCCAATTGGGTGTAAGCCAATTTTACCAAGTTCAAAGGAGTGAGCACAAGCACTTTAACACTGGTTAGATTCTAAGGCCAACAAAAATGAATTTCAGAAGCCAAGAGGGGAGAAGGCAGAAAGTTTGGGGTAAGTCCACACCAAGGACGTCAGGTCAAACAATGCTTGGTTTAACTTGGTGGAAATTGGTTGGGCAAATATACCTAATAATCACATTTTTAACATGTTTAAATTAGGGAGAAGCAGAATATTCCATTCTGCCCACGGATTTGGCTGAATATGAAGTAATGCGGAGTTCTGGCCAGAATATGCCAATCCCCGCGTGGTGGAATATTTTCTCATGTGAGGCTCCAGAACTGTAAATTGGCGAGCAGGAGTAATAATTGGTGTCCGCTAGCATGATTTCCGGTTGCTAGGAGGACATCCAATGAGATCTTTTTTAACGCGGGCAGTCACAATCTTGTGGGGTCAGAAGGCTTCCACTCAAATTGAAAATCTACTCAAGTGGCAGCAAAATCAACTCAAGTGCGCCCTCTGGCACACTGCGTGGTGCAGTTTGCGCTAAATCACAGCATGAGCAGTGCAACGAGCCTATGTACGCCCATTGACGGAACTCCGCAGAATCTCATGGTGTTTTTATGTAACTCCGTGAAATTCTGTGAAGTCAAATTCTGCAAGTTCCAGCCCACCCCTAGTTTAAATACTGAGTGGGCGCAAATGGCAAGTGGTACCTAACTCAGTATTTCCACACCAATCAGGTAAGAGAGGTTTGAAGAAGAGTTGTGTTCCTCTATGGAATTACTTACTCTCAATATCCTGGTAAGAGAGTTAAACTAGATGTCTTCTACCCTGGGAAATGTACTTAAGATGAAGCCCTTCCTTTCTAGGGTGAACAGACTATGAATCAACGAAGAAGAGACCTTCCCAGTTCGGTACTTGGAAATGTTTGTCAAAAGGAAACTCCCACGTTCTCATAGCAGGGGCTAGCTCAGCAATTCTCTGAGAAAACAAGGCCTGACCTCCCTAGGTTAATTACAAGGCTTGGGCTTGGTGTGCACGTCAATAAATCACAACACGTCAGTTCACTAATGAGTTACTTGTGCTTACAAAGGTGTTTCGATTTTTAGTCACCATAACTTGTTTTAAAGTATCATTTTGCTTCATTCATAATTGTGTGTTTGACAACGATTCATGACTATAGGGTAACAGGCCCTTTTCGAGCAGAAAGGTTGTATACAATTTCTTACACTTCAGCCAGGTACATTGCCTTCTATAGGTGTGTTTGGGCGTTGCAGCCATCATTTCTCATCACTGGTTGAGAAATGTCTTTGTCGTGGATTTTCTGTTAAACAGAAAAAATCGTCCTATACTCGCAATGTGGTTTTAGAAAAAAACTGTCGACCATTCACCTACAAACAGTAGACAATTGAAAGATAGTAGCAAAAGCAAAAGCATTAATCGGGAGCTAAGTCGGCTTTTGAAAAGTACATCATATGTTATGCCTGTCAATTAAATTAAGAGAATATTGGGCAAAGTTCCATTAATTGATCCTATCTTTCTAGGTACGGGAAAAAACAGGGACGTAACATAGGCCCGTGCAGCGCAAATGTCCCCCAGTCCTTCAGGGGTCCCCCCAAACCTTCAAGGGGCCCCCACTCTGCCCCATGCCAATGAATATCTGTGAGATAATGGTCAGTCGGGAGCCACTCATCACATTCTGGGAGAGGGCCCCACCATTTTCGTTGTGGCAAGGGGCAAAAAATCGGGTGCACAAACGTCTGGGGAACAAGAGCCAAATATGTATTTTATAGTGCACCAACAACTTCCGGATTTCAAGGCCTTACTGTGTGGTACTGGGGATGATTTTAATCCTGAATTGATAGTGAGGCTGACAAACAGCCCTATTGCTTACAACATACACAGAGTGGGCTTTGGGTCCATCACTTTTTACCACTGTCTTTCTTTGAGCTGCCTATTAGGGATTCACTGGAGTCTTTGTCAATCACGTCTTGGCTGAGCCCAGTGGAGTATTCATCTGAAGCCTTATGCTATTGGCTGTTGGACAGTATCCTTCCTCCTCCACTGGAGTGCATTCATCGAACTGCAGGAGGGAATACTGCACACCTATAGACCTATCCGTCCTCTCCTCAAGAGGCAAAATAGAGTGTGCACAGCAGGCAACTACATCGGCCACACTAGGCAGAGTGGCTTTCCTATAGATGCCAAGTTGAACAGTACTGGTGGGTGCAAACTCTGCACCCATTTAATGGGACCGTGTGGTAACACCCCGCCAGTACCATGCAAATAAGAGTTAAATCCCATTTTATGGGAATAACTATGTAGAAGGGTTTTTTACCAGAAGTAAAACTGCATGGAATGTCCAATTCCATGGGGTTTATCACTCCCTTTGAGCACCTTCTCGAAATAGGTGGAACATGGAAGCGTCACCTTCTGTGCAGGGTGGGATTGTTGGAGGTGGCGGGGAAGGGAGGGGAGTAATAAATAGTGCCCTGGTAGGGGGGAATATTGCACGCTCTCCCAGAAAAAGGAGTGCAGGGAGAGCTGTGGTGCAAGGCCTGGGTGCTAATGCAGTTGAAAATTAAACAAGTTTTTCTTTCTGGCCAGTAAAATAAGGTACATTGCTCCCGATTCCATGAAAGTAGGGTGCGAAAGCACCAGGCTATTCTTGACTGCATGAAGTAGAATGCCATATGAGAAGACTGCCCTGTCAAACTCATACTGAATAATAAAGTGTGGCCTATTGAATGAATTTCCATACAAGATCCCACTCATAGGTAATTTAAATATGTTTTCAATTCTGTTTCAGAATCACGCCCACCACTGCTCCTTGCCATCAGAGCCCCTGGAAGCATTTGAGCTGCCAATAATTTAATGCTAAAGTGCCCCCTGCCAGGAACTAAAAACAGGCCTGAAAATATACTAAAGAACAATAAAACTAATGGGAGTGCAGGACAGCTAGACACATGGAAGGAGTCGGGTTGAAATTGTGCACCCTGAATTTTGCATGCTGCACTCAGATTCGTGAATTTAATCACTGGTAACTTATGCCCTTTGTACCTTGAGTTATAAAACTGTTTTAAGTTTCTTTTTTGTTCATATTGTTTATGATAGTCATGACGATCAATCATGTTTTTTTTAACGGAAATAAACTTATGGTGATGAAAAATAATAAAACACCATTAATCATTAGATATTGTTAGAGTATAAGATAACACGTTCAGAGAATTGGTTTAGCCAAGATGTAGACATATGCGGTCATATATTTTTGAGACTTTCCAAAAAGGCTAAAACACCAGGAGGGCTACCGTCCCCGATTGTTGACATCCCTCCAGTCTCCTCATCAGCTCTTAAGGAAACCCGTTTGTGACGCGCGTTGAATGCCGCTTTGAGTGAGATGATAAGCCCGACATTCACTGATCTGACATGTTTTTACCCTAGAGGGCCTGGTTTGATCTGCTCCTCGACATGCCAGAAGAATGCACGGCCTCCAATGTGTTTCATGAGGGATCTCTACGGCCCTAGTATAGGAAGCTTGGGTCCTTCTTGTGTGGCCAAAGCTGATTTCAGTGAGGTCCGGAGCAAGGCATCTGCAGAATGAAGCAGATGCCTGACTTTCGACCGATGGAATGGACCTCCTTAGGGACCCACACGAACAGGACCAGTGAGTGTTTTTTCATGATATACGTGGGACTTCTGGGGCCAGTCCTGCGTATATCATGAAAAAACACTCACTGGTCCTGTTCGTGTCGGTCCCTAAGGAGGATGGGCAAAGTGAGCCCTATCAAGAGGGCCTGTCTCAGTGGCCTTTGTGATCAGCGACAGCAGCTGCGGGCCCACTACTGCCATGTAGCGTGGAGCCTTCCTGATGTTACAAGAAGGCTCTACAAATGCCAGCAAAGTAGAGTGGGAGTGAGAGCTGATGGCCTCAAAATAACAAACATATCCATGGAGATCACATCATCCACCAGAAGCATGCTTGGCATCAGTAAGGAGACCAGGGGAATCCAGACTGTAGGCTGTAATCGTTATCTTCAGCAATGGCTGCGTGCTTCACCAGGGTAGATATGACATGTGTAGACTGCATTCTCTCTACAGCAGGAGTAGGCTGCTTCTGTAAAAGAAACAGCTAAAAATATAGCATAATCTGTATGACTAGAAAGGTGCAATCTAAGTGTGTTCACATTACTCTGTGTCCTGCCTCAGGGAGCGGTCAGGTGAGTTTCGAATAGTTTGGGAAGAATGATGTGGAATTAATTCAGAAAGCAATCAGGGAGACTTCTAAGGCCAGTTCATGGGAGTCTGGGGCTGCGGTAAAGGAGTGTGGTCTACCAAGTCAGAGAGAGAAGGACAACTAATCAATTTTGCAGGAGGACTGCATCCTGGGTAATTTAAGCAGCCTGATGGCAGTAGCAAGTTCTCTTGCAGCAGCTTAGTTGTATGGTTCCATCTCGCTTAGTTTGAGCAACAATTTGGTGATTTCCTCCACCATTGTTTTGTCCTACTCTTTCGTCCCATGTTTCCTCCTTGTTGTGACTGCATACGTCTCTGAATATCAGCATTCAGATTGACTTACACTTGCTCTATGATATTTGACATGATAACCACTTCTCAGCTTCTCCTGGTGCTCCCAACCTCGGGGTGGTTTGCCACCTACTTCCTGGTTTTGGTTTCGGCATTCGCTTACGGGAACCCCCAGTACGAGAAAAAGGGATGAGGGTTGCTTTGTAACTGCCACGCTGGCACCACTGTTATAACTTACCATCTATATTTTTCATTGAAGTGAGAAAATGAAATGACTCACCATGATAAGGGCACCCAGTGGCTTCTCTGCCACTCCTCCCATGTGTCTGTTCTAGCCACGCTTTCCCACCTCTCCCTCAGAAGGACTCTTGCTTTCATCTGGTTCACCACTGGAGACCCTGAATTCTTGTTTTCTGCCTTCTCCTTCCACTAGTTCCTGTTCTCTCTCCTTTGGAAGTGCTTACTCTTCTCCCAATAATCATCAGCTGTGCGTCATTACTGTACCACACATGCTCAGAACATTACCCCGTTAGGATGCTTCACCAGAAGTGTTATGCTCACCGAGCTCTCCCTTGACATTTGGGTGCTTGTGACTCCTTGTATCTCCCACTGGTATAGTTTGCTTCCTTTAATACTTCCAAGAGAGATAATGCAAGCGAGAGCTAAGAAACATCTGTGCCTGTGAGACACTAAATATACTTCAGTATATTTACTCTACATGCACTCCTATCTCTCAATGCTTCTTCCAGTGTGTTTTTTCTCTTCTCTTTCTCTTCTTCCTATTCCTGATTGCCCTACTAAGATTTAGTCGTTCGCAGATTCCAATTCTATGTCAGGACCGGAGGCTCCGATTATGCTTCTCATTTCTTTGCATTTATTACACAGCAGCCAATAAAAACACTTTTTTTATTCGTAAAACTACAAATCCCATGAGCACTATGTGCCCCATTACCATAGAGAGTATCCTACATAAGGTCTCACAGAGGCAGTCACTTCCTCTTTCTTTGCTGCTCTGCAGCCAGTTAAGTGCCTCTTCCCTTACTATTCTCTTTTATGTGGTAGTGTATGGGTTTTGGGTCATAACTATTAGATTAATGCAGGTTTGCAGTCATTAATCACCTTTGTTGTAGCTTTACTGTTCAGTGCTGCGTTCCCCAGCGCATGGTGTGTCTTGTAGCGCTCGTTCCTCACTATCGTTGGGACGCGTTGGCCTCCCCTCCTGGGCACTTTGTGCCCGAAGCAGAGTCAGGTGGAGTGGCAGTGCGGGGCGAGGACCATGCATCACGCGATCGCGTGAGTTCTCTTTCCATAGCGACGGATGGCCATAGCCATGCATGCATGGTAGGCGCATGCACTGCGGCCATTTTAATTCATTCCCGGACTGAAATTGATAAGATTGACGGAGTGGAAGAGTTCTCCCGATTTAAAAGTGCCTGTTGATCCGTCCTTTGCCCCTGTGACACCCGACACTGCTGAGACACGGAGGTCTGTATAACACTGCATATGCTTTGCCTAGAGAGGTCTGGCAAGCCCTCCCTCCACCACAAAATACAGTTTATCGCCTGGCTTGCCTGGGGTTCCTCTCCCCCTGATTCCTCTATACCTGTTGGGACACATTCAGCTTGGTGTCATATTTTTGTACCCTTTAACTGCGGCTCATACACAATGGCCGAGTTCTTCTTTGAGGATGATTATTTGGAGGAAGAGCCGTCCGGCTCTCTGGAGCACGACCTCATAGAGGCCCTAGATGCTGGGGTGCAGCATTCTGTAAACACTGCCCTAGTAAGAGCGATTGAACCCCTTAAGCTCCATTTAAATAAATACTCAATCCAGCAGGGGTGGATTTCTGCAGCAAGCTCTTGACCACCAGCCAGTAGCAAAAAAGCTTCTAACCCTCACACAGATGATTTTGCTCGACTCTCCAGGGCTTTGGCGAATGACCATGCATACACTACGTCCAAAGAGTCTACTGACTCCATTCAGGGTGAGAAAGGTGACTCCTCATTGGACAAGGAGTCAGAGGAGGATGAAGCACTCCGACCAGCGAAAAAGTCTAGGAAGGGACACCACCTTGAGGTTCCCAGTCAGCCTAAGCTCCTTACGTTTGAACCATCGGACATTGTCCACCCTAATTCCACCACGTGGCTCCCGTCGCAGGAGGTGGTGGATTACGTGCAATCGCACCTCTGACGTCCCATTGACAAGGACGTCAGGGCCCGACTGCCGTTGGAGTGCCCGAGGCCTGATTTAGCGGTGCGAGTTGCGGAGCCACCTGAGGTGGATCCCACAATGCTCACATATTTGAAGAAATATGCCAAAGACCCCAAGAAAGGCATAGACTGAGCATGACGGACATGCCAAGATAAATTACTAGACCTATCCGCACCGCTTACCAAGATACTTGAAATTGGGTTTCAAGCCAAGGAATCCGGATCGCCGATAGACCCAGATGACCTGATCGAATGGGCACAGTGGGGAGTGTGCCAGTTGGGCAACGCCAACTGCGCCATGTCGAGTGAAAGGAGGCATTCTATCCTCCTCAAATTGGATCCTAAGTTGGCAGAGTTGTCCTCCTCGGAGGCGGGTCCCGTGGCCCAGGGTCTCCTCTTCAGTCAACCATTTTTGAAAGAATTGACCAAGTTTGTGGCCACTTTCAGTGGCCTGGACAAGGTGCAGGAATCGCTCAAGCACGCCTTCCACCCGGTTTTTACCAAGGCTGGATGAAATCGAGGACGGACGTTCGGCCGTGGGTACAATCAAGGCGCTCCACATGGACAACAGCATCAAAGAGGAGGCTACCAGGATCATAACTCCGGCAACACCTCCTTCAATCCCTCATGAAGAGGTCGAAACCATTTCAGAAAAGGCAGATTTGGTGGCAACCAGGGAAACCACCAAGACACTGGAAATGCAGGTGAGGCTCATTCTGTGTTCAGAAGTAGTTCTGGGGGGTCGGATTCAATCTTTCCTACAGGTCTGGTAAACAATCTCGCAAGATGCTTGGGTCTTGGAGACGGTTCAGGGGTACAAACTGGAATTGTACGATACTCCCTCCCAGGGTTCCCTTCCTCCTCCCATTCATTTTTCTCATCAAGATCAAGATTTCATTACAGACAAAATCCTCGCCCTTCTCAACAAAGGGGCTATGTGGCCACTCAACCCCATCCTCGAGGTTTCATCAGCAAGGTTTTCTTAGTCCAGAAAAAAGGGGGCGGATCCTGATTGGTCCTGAATCTGAAAGAGTTCAACGAGTGGATCATTTACCGACATTTCAAGATGGAGGGCATCCATTTGTTGCGGGACCTTCTACAGGAAGGGGATTGGATGGTGTGTCTCGATCTGAAAGATGCCTATCTATCAGTGCCCATCTACGCTCCACACCGGCGGTTTCTTCAATTTCTCTGGCAGGACGTCTGCTACAAGTACAAAGTACTTCCCTTTGGACTTTCGGCAGCACCTTGGTGCTTCACGAAACTCCTACGCCCAATCATGGAGTCGTTGCGAGCTTGGGGAGTTGGCTTGATCGTCTATCTAGATGACATAATTATCATGGCCCGTTGCCCTCACCTGGTACTCATGCACCTAGAGTGGGCAATCGATTTGCTTCAGAGCCTGGGTTTCGTGGTGAACCCTCAGAAGTCCATACTGTCCCCACGCAATCTATAAAATCCCTGGGTTTTCAGGTCGACTTTTGAAGCTGTCAGCTTCTCCTTCCCGCACAAAAGATCAGAGAAATCAAGAAAGAATTGAGATTGATTGTGAACAAGCAGATTGTATCCTTGAGGGAGGTGGCCCGAGTTGTGGGTCTGTTAGCCTCATCGATCCAGGCTATATTTCCGGGACCTCTGCATTATCGAGCACTCCAGCGCTTGAAGATCCTGCATCTCCGCAAAGGCCTTGGATATGCAGAACGTATTCATCTTTCCGAGGAAGCGAGGTGGGAGATGTCATGGTGGTTGGATCACATGGAGTCGTGGAATGACAGAGCCATGTTCGGATCGCGTCCCAAGATAGTGATCGAATCGGATGCCAGCCGCTGGGGAGCCCGCTGCGGTCCGATTTCGACAGGGGGTCGGTGGTCCCCAGAGGAGCTTTCCCTTCACATCAATTGACTGGAACTGCTGGCAGGCTCATTTGAAATTAGCAGTCTCTCCCCCCCAGAAGGCGAACTGCTGTATTCTCTTATGGATAGAAAACGTATCGGCAGTCCGATACGTGAACAAGCTGGGCGGGACGAAGTCACGGATTCTTGCAGAAAAGGTTTTTTGGCATTATTGTCTGCAGCACAAAATATCAGTTGTGGCAGAATATCTCCCGGGGTGCATCAACGAGGTGGTGGATTGGCACTCTCGATACCTGCACGATTACAGCGATTGGAGGCTTCATCCTCGAATGTTTCGCTTCCTGAATCAAACATGGGGTCCTTGTCAATTAGACTTGCTTGCATCTCGCCTGAACAAACAACTCCCGAAATTTTTCAGTTGGCGTCCGGACCCAGAGGCGATCGCCTCGGACGCGTTGCTGCAGGTCTGGCCTCCCAGCCTTTTCTATGCCTTCCTGCCGTTTGTAATGATACCCAGAGTCCTGGCGCAGGCCAGGCGTCTGCTAGCAGAACTTGTTCTAGTCACTCTGTTGTGGGGAGCACAAGTTTGGTTCCCAGTTGTACTGGAGATATCTTGTGCTGTACCAATGTTACTTCCACAGACATGGAACCTGTTACTGGACCCTCACGAGCAACCCCATCTCTTGGTATTAGCAGGGCTACTCCCTCTGGTGGCATGGCAAGTTTCAGGGATTAATGGGAGATCCCTGGCCTTTCGAGAGACGCTGCCGCCTTCATCAAACAGGCTTGGTCCGATAATGCCCTCAAGCGGTATTCATCAGCATGGAACAAATGGTGTAGCTGGTGTGCTCAACGGGATATCGATCCCACTACAGCAAATGTCTCCATGATCATGAATTATCTGGATTCCCTGGCCTCATCGGGTCTCGCGTACAGAACAGTTAATACCTTTCGGTCTGCGATATCGGCGGAACATGTTCAGCTGGATGGCAAACCCGTGAGAGAACATCCCTTGGTCTGCAAACTGCTAAGAGGGATTCGGATGGTCAAACCCCCATGTCCAAAGTACTCGTTCCTATGGGACGTCGCAGTGGTTCTACGGTTTTTAGAATCATGGCCTGCTAACTAATATCTATCGCGCAAGCAGATTTCTGCCAAATTGGCCATGTTATTATGTTTGGTCTCTTGCAAGAGAGTGTCTGATATCCGAGCTTTGAATTTGGCTGGTTGCCATTTCTCCCCAGAAGGGGTCATTTTTAGTAACTCCAGGCGTACCAAGTGTAATACCACCTCTGTTTCATATCCTAGTTTTCCGGATAATCCGAAATTATGTGTGGTTCAATGTCTTAAAGCGTTCGAGGTAAGTACAGCTGAGTTTTGTTCTAATATGCAAGGTCAACTGTTTATTGCTTTACAAAAAACGTTTCGCCCGGTGACCCCTGCCACTTTAGCTCGCTGTGTGCGTTGGTTCATGAGCGAGGCAGGTATTGATATTTCTATGTTTGTGGCTAACTCTGTTCAAGGGGCAATGGCCTCTAAGTCACATGCTCTTGGAGTAACGCTTGCCGATATAATCATGGCAGCTGACTGGTCGACAGAATCCACCTTTAAGTCTTTTTATTATAAACCGATTGTGGATGTGGCATCGGTAGTGGTGGCTCAGCTTTGAACAAGCATAATCGGAGCCTCCGGTCCTGAAATTTGCGAACAAGTCGTGGCAAGAATTTTCAGTTCTATTAAGGAGAAGGAGGCAAGGATTATCCCACCCAAGAATATATGTTATACTGAATCATATGTCATGAATTGCAGTGTTTGCTGTTATTTGATTGTACTATTGACTTGTTTTCCCACCCTGGTTAAATGATTTTATGTATACGATAAGTTCTAGAGGGACCGTCATTACGGGATTTTCTCTTTGTTTCAGATACGAATGGCAAGTAAGGACTTCTGTCCTCGCCTTCCATGGTTCGTTGGAGTGTTCTACCTCCTTTGAAGTGCGGCGATCGTTCGCTGATCTCAAGATGGGGAGTTTTTCCTCCCCTGAGGTGGAGTGTCCCTGTTGGACTTCAGAATGTTGGTTACCGTAATGGATTGTCTAGGTTAAAGACAGTGTTCAAGATTGAATGGTTATCTCAAGACGTTGGACTTAATGGTTTTCAAATGAATCACGCAAAGAAAGAGGAAGTGAATGCCTCTGTGAGACCTTATATAGGGTACTGTCTATGGTTAAAGGGCACCTAGTGCTCATGGCATTTGTAGTTTTACGAATAAAAAAAGTGTTTTTATTGGCTGCTGTGAAAATTCTTGTCACAACTTGTTCGCACATTTTTAATTACTCTGCTTACTCTTCCTATTGTGGGGAGGGTGGTGAGCTAGCACTGGGACTCCCTCCTCGCACATGGCTCCAATCTGGGTTGTGATACTCTGCCTACAGCAAGATTGTTAATGATCCAGTGCGAGGTTAATACCTGATCAGGGATCAATACTCAATTCATACATCTATAATGGCCCATGCACATTCACCCAGAATCCCTGATTCACTGGTGTCAATTTGTTTCATTCAACGCTGTTCTCTTCTTTGAATCAATGTAAAGAGTTTAAATACCTATCAATTTAATCAACTTTGCTTCTATTTGGTTGATGGACCAATTAGTTGAATAGATAATGATAATGATGATCATGCCTTACGTTGACAGTTGACTAAATAACCACAGACACTTGGTAAAGTTAGTTTGCTTTATCTCAATAAATTGCAGTTTGCTCATATGCATTCAGTCACAAATGTAAATAATGAAAACCATGAAGGGAGAGATACACATTAGAAACATAAATGAAATGTAACTCATCAGACTAACTCAATGACATTGTGCATGAAGGAGTGGATAATTTAAGAGACAGAAGTTTCAGCCAATTATATGCAAAAACTGAATACGCCTAGTGGAAGGGATAGCTGAAGACACAAAAGTTTCATCTAATAATATTTCAATGAATTTAATGGAGTGGATAGGTGGAGAGACAAAAGATTTCAGGAATAAAATACATTTGCAACAAATTGCACAAATGAAATCAGAGACTGAAATACAAACCTATTGGTTTGTAGAAAATCACCCCTTTGGCCTAAGTGATGATGGGGGTTCCCCGAAATAGGATCAGTGAACAAAGTCTAAAGGACAGGATCAGGACAGGTCTGGTCCAGCTAGGCCTGTCTGCAAACCGAAGGACCCTCTTTCTCTCCTGCCAGCCTAAACGTAAACCACACCCCTAAAAGCATCCCAATTATACCCTCAAACTTACATGTCCATCCCACATAAACTGAAACATTTCTAAAATCTAAGCAAATGATTGGTGGGCTTTGGGGATGTTTCTGTAACACCATGGTGACTACATATACATCTCAATCACTTTATTGTTCATTTTGTTTCTCACAGTTCACATCCTGAACACGTGCTCGCAATTCTTTCACCAGATACAATTTTAATATTTTTTATTCACAGAAATTGACAATATCCGTAGACCATGACTCTGGTCCCATGGTCGTCATCCTTCTTTGGCAGATGTACGTCATTGTGGCCTTCAACTTCAGTCAATCTTTCTGCTGAGCACAGCGTGTCTGCCTTGCTTCTGTCAGTTTTCTGTTGCACTCCTCATCATACCCCTCCCACTCGGGTTAATTTTCTAAATCAAGATGGAGTCTTATCCCGTACACTAAAGTAAATGCAAACGAACATTACTTAATTATATGACAATGTAGTTTTCACTGTGTATCCACCTCCCTTGTACCATTCCTTATTAAAGTTATCTGGCATAAGCTTTAGGCGCAAAGCAGCATTATTCACTGTTTAAAGCAAAATGCAGCATGCAATTCACATAAATGCACATGAAGCCTAGTTGGTTTTCGTCAAAGTATACTGCAATGCGTTTAGTTCTTTCAAATATTATTTCATATTGGTGCAAGCATGTGCAAAGCTATTTCCCACGTTTTTGTGTCAGGTGTACTTTAGTTCACGTACTTCTTACTGTTACTACATATTATAGGGGTACTCAATTCAAGCAGGTTTCATTTATGCTAAACCCTGCTCCACCATTAACATAACCAAGAGCATCATCATATCTGGAAACTGCAATGCAGGCATATTTTTGAATTGTTTGTCTTACTTTGATGTTACTAAAGAGTACTGAATCAGGACTATTTTGCAGTAAAGTGTGGCAATGCTCCACTGCACACATGCAAGTGGAGATAAAGGCTGCAACAGACTTTGGAATTGCCTGTCCCGCCTGTCATAACTTTGAGTTAGATGAATTTAACACACTTGACTTCTACAGTAGAAGACGACAACTGTATTCCACTTTCCACATGATGGGAACACTCTTAATTGTAGAAATGGAAGTGAAGGTGCAGCAGAGTCCAGAGCAGTCTTTCTTTTCTCATTGATTTGATTTGGTGAGTGCCTTGGTTCTGGAGCGCCGTGGCTGCAAATAAAAGGGGCATGGTGTTACAGACATTGCATAGTCAAATGCAGGGGAAAAAAGAAGTATAACACAAAAGAGGGCCTGAGGAAGTTTAAAGACCAGCAGGGGATGACTCAAAGTCAAATGCATGTGTAAAAAAGAAGTATACACCTATTTAAAATGGAAGACTCACCCTATTATTGTCAACTCCTTAGACACAGCTACAGGGCAATTGTTCCAATTAAGGTTCGCTCTTTCAGGGTTATAGAAACAAAGTCCTAGTAAAAGGTAGAGAAATTTAGTAGACCTCTAAGTATGTTTCAACTTGCATAGCATGGCCAATACCAAGGATGCTTTTAGGAAAGATAGACTACTGTGTTGCAAAAGTGGTAGTAGGTCAGGGTAAATACTTGCAAGCTCAATTCAGAAAAGATAAATATTACAATTATTACTGAACTTCTCCAGACATCGTGTCAATTAAATGTAAAGACGGAGTCTGTCATGTTCCTGAACCAAAGATCAACTCGTTATTAATGAAGAAGCAGGAAAAGTACATTGATTAGTTGTTGAAGTAAGCATCGGCAACAAGCATTACAGCAGAACAGACAAGCTCTCGGAAGGCAAATGTGCGCAGAGTCAAATGTGCATGAGGAGTCATATAAGTTACACAGTGACCTAAGGTGTAAGAGAATTTTATAATGTTGTATTTGTGATTTTAAGTAATAAAGCCCTTTTAGCCCATGGAGTTTAATCTTGAAATTATACCTAGATTGAAAGGAGAAAAATGTAGAAATTCAGGATGTGTCATAGGCCAGTAGATCCCACATGTGTAGTAACTCCCAAACCCTCACTAGATAAACACAAGATCGTGTAACAGACATTGAATAGGTAACCTGCTGAGCTGCTTGACTTCCTTACACATACTTATTTAGAGAGGCTTCTAGCCAGTCCTTTTCATCCATTTTTCTGCTGTTGTATCATTTACATTTTGTTCTGCCCACACCTTGTACAGCATTAAGCATGGCTAAAGAGTTCAGCCCACTTCAGCCATTGCCCTACTTTACTGTGAGTTGCGGGCATTTGCTCTTTTACAAGGAGCACATCCGCATCCAAAGTAGTTCCCTTCGGTGCCAGGGGCTACTATGGCTGTGTATGTTTTTTGGACCAAAAATGTGTTTGTTGTTTTTTGCATTTTTTTTATATATTCTGTTAAAGGTCCGGCAACTCTCCAAATAATAATGTTTACAAAGTTCGTGAAAAAGCAAAACAAGCATTGACAAAGTGAAAAGGCTGGTAGCCAATCCCACACATATTGACATTTCCAACGCTTGTGGTATTTGATTTCATGTGTTACTTAATCTTCTTTGGAAGTCCTCTCAGTTCTCTGAAAGCAGAATCATTTCCTTATCATCAACTTTAATCAACTGTGTTGAGGTTTTAGTTCTATTTTTTTTTTGTTGTTAAATATTTTTTATTGAAAGGTAAAGGGTAGTAAACAGTACATCAGTTAGGCAAAATATAACAGGTTAAACAGAATACAAAGTTAATGAACTCATTTGAACAAGGAATCTTTTAAGGTCATGAAAATATGAAATACAAATTTAGTGTTATACAAAATGAATCAATGATGATTATTTATCTTTTATGTATTTTTTACAAAAAGGGAAAGAACGAAAGGGAGAGATGATAAGAAATAAGAAACAAAAGAGAGAAAGAGAAAAAGAAGAGACGGAAATAGAAAAACCATGAGTTTTAGGTAGTGTGAAGATAGAAAATTGGTAAAGGGTAACCAAAGTAGATTGGATTTAAGTTTTTTGAGATAGCGAAGAGGAAAAAACGGTAGATATTCTATGCTCATTACAAATAAGGTTCCACCAAACCAAAATACATAGTTTAGAGTTATCTTTCTAACAAGTTAGTATAACTTTGAACGCAAGAGCAATACAAGGGTTAAGTAAAACAGGTTTTGAAGACAGATGATCAAAATCAGCAGATAAAGTACCAAGAAATATATTTTGGATAGATAATGGAATATTACATGAGAAAATTATTAAGCATTTTGACCAAATGGCTATCCAAAATTCATTGACTTTAGGACAATATTAAAGTAGATGAGTCAGAGTGCCATCAGAGAGACATGACCAGCATAAGGGAGAGAAAGAGGAGTACATTTTATGAAGGAAAGAGGGAGTAATACCAACCCTATTGTATACAAAAAATAAAGATTGTGTAATATTGGCAGCTTTAGAGATACTCAAATTTTTACGCCAAAATAGATCCCATTGATGGACACAATGATTGAGATAGTTCAATCTCCCATGAAAGTTCAATGGCAGATGCATTCCTCGTAGTGATGGGGGAGGACAGAGACTTATATATGAAGGAAGCTCTGGGGGTGAAATCATTAGCAATATTGTATAATGGTGTCATTGGGTTAAAAGGAATGATGTCAGATGTGAAGTTATTGTTTAATAAGAAGGATTGAAGTACAGTAATTAATTGATTACATTGTTGGAGGCAGGAATCAGGGAGGCCATACTTCTCCTGCAATAGCGGGAAGGATAAAATGGAATTTTGAAAGACCAAGTGATACACATAAAAAATACCCTTTTCCTTCCAATGTTTGAAGTAAAATTATTTGTGTGGGAATTTAAGAAATTTATAGTACCAAATAGAAGATGCAAGGAAGGATTGACAAAAATCAGATCCTTGGGTAAAAAGTGTATGTAATAAATAGTGGGAATATTTTAAAAATGGGTTTTTAGATATGAATGTACAATTGGACATGAAATCAAATTTATGTAGTAAAGAGCATTCAAAAACAATCCATGTTGGAATAGAAGAGTCATAGTATTCTTAGACATAGCATAAAATTGTCAAATTAAAAAAGTGGCATGATATATCTTAATGTCAGGATGGAAATCGTACACCACCTTCCATCTTGGGTCGGATTAGCTTAGACAAAGCAATACACACACGTTTGTTGTTCCAAAGAAATTTAGTACAAATAGAAGTGATTTGGGAGAAATAATTATTAGAAATTTTAAAGGGTAACATAGAAAACATAAAAAGAACATGGGGGACAATCATCTTTTTAATAGTGTCCAACTAACCCCACCAAGATAAAAAAAGAGGAGACCAGGAAGATAGTAACTTTTAGAGTTTAAGTTTTAAAGCAGTAAAATTATGACCTAGAGTCGCTGGTAAAGTGGGGGGATTCCAGACCCCCAGGTTTTTGATCTTATGGGGACACCATGTAAAGTTAATCTTGTCAAACATATAGCGATAACATGAGGAATTTAGCGGTAAAGTCTTGGTTTTAGAAAAATTTAGCTTATAACCAAAGATATTAGAATATAAAGCAATCTCTTGTGTACTTTTAAAAACGCACTGTTAATTGAGAACTGTTTTATTTTCTCTGCTCTGCTGCTAACATTGTTTTTAATTGTGATCTTTGTACTGCTGCCAAATATTGCCTCATTTAAATTACCTGCACTATTGCCTTTTTGCACTTGCCTCTTCCCGGTCCACCACGGGTGTTGTCCCGATTGTGTGGAGGGTGAAAAGGCAACTTCCGGTTTTGGGGGTTAGCACTCTAGCCTTCGCGCTTCCCCCTCCATTTAAACGGATGCTCTGACCTTCGCGCAGCGGACGCGTGCAAACTTCGACACAAGCATCGGTGTTCTATCACCCCACGCTCTGCTAGTGAACCGCTACATTTAGACCCCGCTTTGAACATTACTGTGTACTTTTAAAAACGCACTGTTAATTGAGAACTGTTTTATTTTCTTAAGACTCTGCTCTGCTGCTAACATTGTTTTTAATTGTGATCTTTGCACTGCTGCCAAATATTGCCTCATTTAAATTACCTGCACTATTGCCTTTTTGCACTTGCCTCTCCCCGGTCCACCACGGGTGTTGTCCCGATTGCGTGGAGGGAGAAAAGGCAACTTCCGGTTTTGGGGGTTTGCGCTCGAGCCTTCGCGCTTCCCCCTCCATTTATCCGGATGCTCTGGCCTTCGTGCAGCAAACGCGCGCTGTGGATGCAGCGCAGCAGGCGCGCCAGCGGCGCGCCAAAGGCAAGCCCGTCTGAGCCCGGCCGCGCCCGATCGGGTCCAAGGGCCACAACCCCTGTTTGTTCTGGGGTTGATTCTATTGTTTATAGCCCTTATGCTCTCATTGCACTTCGTGCAGCCACTTCTGAAGCTTGCTATCATTCCATGAATGTACTACATAAAGTCAGGCAGTGTCCTAATTGCGACTTCGCCTTCTCGCTTCCCACCAAGTCGGTTGACTGCCCTGGTTCCCCCCGTGCTAAAAATGTTTTTACTTAATTGTAGATCCCTTCCTAAACACTCTATGGAACTGGCTTTGTTTCTTGATGATGTTAAACCTGATATCCTCTTTTTAACTGAAACTTGGCTCCAAGACGAGTCAGATCCGGTTTTAGTACAAACTATCTCCCCTGACTATTCTATAAAACGGGTTGATAGGAAAACGGGTAAAGGAGGGGGTACAGCCATTATTTATAAAAATACCTTTTTATGTCGCATCACTGCAGACCCGCTAGTAAACTACGAGAGTCTGGCTTTTTCCTTAGTGATCTCTCCTACCAGCACTTTTTCTGGTATTTTGCTGTACCGCCCTCCTGGGAACGCTAGACAGTTTCTTGATGCGCTTCCATCTGCAGTAGCAGACTTAGCCCTGGGACCAGCTAATTTTACTGTATTAGGTGATTTTAATCTACACTTAGATTGTCTATCTGATAAAACTACTATAGAGTTAATGGATAGTTTGTCAGCCCTCCAGCTTACGGAGAAAGTATCGAAACCTACTCACTCTAAAGGTCATCTTCTTGACCCTGTTTTCAGTAACTGTAGGGAACTTACCAGTGGGCTGCCCATCCCCCTCCCCTGGACTGACTATTTTTTAATTCCGCTTAACTGGGTAATCCCTGGCCCGGCTCGCCTTCCCAATGCGATCCCGGTATGTGAGCGAAATTGG
Source organism: Triturus cristatus (assembly GCF_964204655.1). Classification (NCBI taxonomy): domain Eukaryota; kingdom Metazoa; phylum Chordata; class Amphibia; order Caudata; family Salamandridae; genus Triturus; species Triturus cristatus. The sequence continues at coordinate 526,355,589 of NC_140583.1, forward strand.
TCTAAACTCTCTGTGGACCAGTGGGAATCTGTCCTGGGAATTAATAGGCCATCCCTGGAGGAAAATCTGAGCCTAGAACACACAAATAAGAGATTTAATTCCTGGATACAATGTTCTTTAGATACAGTTCTCCCCAAATAAGCTTCATATATAATTAACAGGATTAAAACTGCACCGTGGTTCACTCGTAATTTGAGAGAATTTAAACAGCGCTGCAGACGGTTGGAAAGGAAGTGGAGGCTGGATTACTCTAACATTAGTAACAGAATACAGGGAATCCATTAGATGTTACAAATTGGAAATTAAAAACACTCAAGCAATCTTCTATGAACAGAAAATTGAATTAGTCGCTAACTCTCCCAAAGAAAGTTTTAAAATTGCCAGAACCCTGTCTAAACTGCCTCAAACTCAGCCTAGGCTACAGGATCCTTTGACGCATTGTAATACTCTGGCAGAATTTTTTCAAAAGAAAATTCAGAACATCTAACAGGCCTTTCTGCCCCTGAGCCTACTATTCCCATCACCACCTCTGCTGGGCCGTCTGTAGGGCCCTTCCCTTCACTAGCTCAATTTCCTCTCCTCAATTCTTCCATGGTGGATTCAAACATGGCACTTATAAAATCAGGCTCCCCGATGGACCCCGCCCCCCCCCCAGGTTCTTACCTTAGTTGCCGACACTGTTCGGCCGCTTATTTTGGATATGGTGAATTCCTCCATCTCCTCAGGAATAGTCCCGATAGCATGGAAATGCGCCATGGTCAAAGCCCTTTTAAAAAAAACCCTATCTGGACCAGGATAATTTTGCCAATTACCGCCCCATCTCTCTTCTCCCGTGGGTGAGCAAGATTCTAGAGAAATACGTAAATAATATTATGGTAATCTTTTTGGAAACCCATAACCTGCTTCACCCATCTCAGACAGGGTTTTGTCCTCAACTGGGTACTGAAACTGCTCTTCTCGCAGTGATAGAAGAAACAAAAATGATTATGGATCAGGGTGGCACGACACTGTTAACCATGCCACCCTGCTGCTCAGACTCAAGAATATGGGAGTCTCAGGTATGGCAATACAGTGGTTTTAGTCATTTCTCCGTGACCGCTCTTTCAGGATCTTTGAGGGAAATGTAGTCTCCAACGAGTTCCCCCTTAATTGTGGTGTCCCTCAGGGCTCGGCCCTTAGTCCTACGCTTTTCAATGTATATTTGCGACCTTTGGCAGAGATTGTCCAACCGTTTGGCATAAAAATTGTCTCTTACACAGATGACACCCAACTTGTGGTGGCACTTAACCATTGTAAAAGGGCCTCCTGGCACCCTAAGCACCTGCTTAGAGGAGGTCTCTAAATGGATAAAACATTCATGCTTGAAACTGAATGGGGACAAAACAGAGCTGATGTTTCTGGGCAATTCTTCTGTTTTCAACCCTTCATCTCTCTGGCCAGTTTGCCTAGACCGTGCTCCAGCCCCCAAAGAGCAAATTAAGAGCCTAGGCATCTGGATTGACCACTTCCTTACCTTTAGTCAGCAAGCAGTGAAACTCTCAGCAGTTTGCTTCGGGATACTAAGGATGCTTTCTAAGATTTTGCCCTTTCTCCCTTTTAATGCTAGAAGGATCATGGTTCAAGCTCTGATCCTTTCCCGCCTGGACTACGGGAATGTATTATATCTAGGAGCTCCCCAGTACACCATTGATAAGCTCCAAGTCATTCAGGACTCCGCCGCGCGTAGATTGCTTCAAATTCCCCGTTGGCACTCAGCCAAACAAGCTCTTAAAACCTTGCACTGGCTGCCTATCAGGGAAAGGATCCAATTTAAAGCTATGTGTATGGTCCATAAAATTGTTTGGAAGAATAGTCCTCCCATTCTTCAGCATCTGATCACCCCCTATTACCCGAAAAGAGACCTTCGGTCGTCTGTATCCCTCCTTGCTTGTCAACCTAGAATAAGGAGGGCCAGATGTGGGGGCCGGTCCTTCACGTATAACGGCGCTATTGGCTGGAATGCACTCCCTCTCTTTTTGCAGAATGAATCTAACCTTCTATCGTTCCGCAAGCTTTTAAAAACCTGGTTGTTTTAGCTCGTCCTTTGCTTTGCTCTCCGTTTGTCCTCTGTCCGCAGCGCTGGGAGGCCTTCGGGTAGCCAACGTGCTTTATAAATTCCATTTCATTTCATTTCATTTCTTGTAAAAAATCATCCAGGGAGCTTAAGGTATTAGACATATAGATTAGAATGTCATCTGCATAAGCAGAGAGTTTGATTTCTTGGGAATTGAATTTAAAACCAGTTATATTGTGGTTACATCTGAAACGCACAAGACAGGCTTCTAAAGAGTATAGGAGAGAGGGGACAACCTTGTATAGTACCTCTATGTAGTTTAAAATAGTGAGAGGAATGACCATTAACAAATACGCAAGCACGTGGTTCAACATATAACTATTTGATAAAAGAAATACATTTATGGCAAAACCAAACCAACGAATAGTAGAAAACATAAATTGACAAATTATAAGATCAAAATCTTTTTCAGCATCAAGCGACAAGGCTGCTGGGGGAGATGAATATTTTTTCACAAGGGGAAGAATGTTGGAAAACATTCTAGAATTATCGGAAGCAAGCCTGCCCTTAATAAAACCAGCCTGGTCGGGTTTAATAAGAAGGGGGATGATGCTCTCCAAACTAGATGTCAAAATGTTTGCAAAGATTTTACAATCGTAATTGATCAGTGAAATAGGCCGGTAATTTTTACAAAGAGTAGGGTCTTTATTTGGTTTGGGGATGATGACAATAAGGGCTTCCCAAAAGGAACCACTGGCTTTAGAGTTATACTAAAAAGAATTAAAAAGTTTGAGTAATTTGGGGGGAAAAAAAGAGGAAAAAAATTAGAAAAGTTTGACGGAAAAAACGCAAGAGTCAGGAGCCTTAGCTTTTTTTTAAAGACTTAAGAACCTCAGAGATTTCCTGAAGAGAAATATCTTCTTCAAGGGATAATAGTGTATAAGGAATGGAGGGAGGGTTGGGAAGTCCCAGGAAAAAAGATGTCACATTCAGAAGGGGTTATGTCTTCTGCATATAATAGTTCATAATAGGACTAAAAGGCGTCCATAATATCAGAGTCAGAGGACAGCATCTTGTTTCTATGCTCACAACGAATAGGACCAATAGTTTTTCATTCCGATTTGTTTTTTAAACAATTGGCTAGCATTTTACCAGCCTTATTTTGGCCTACATGATATTTGGACTCAATTTTCAGGAGGACATTACAAGCATCAACCGTAGCAATCTTATTTAAGACAGGCTTGGCTTTAATTAGATCCTGTAAATGAGGAGGATTTGGAGGTGAAGTAGGTATGCTCAAGAGCCTTTATATGTTGAAGAGTTGAGAGGAATTTTACAAGATGTCCCTATTTAGACAAATTGAATTTGCTTCTAGACAGGGTATTGAGACACAATTATTCGGGTTTATGCAAACACTGTATACGATAAAAGCACTTTAGAAAAGCTCTATGTGAGACAAAATTATTAAAAATTATCATTTATTTCCATTCATATAGTAAAAAATAGACAAATACCTATGGCTCCCAAAATCGGGTTACAATCTATAATTCTTGTAAAATCAAGTAAATCAATGCATATTAAAACACAAAAGTTAAAAGTCGACGCAGCGTTTCGGTGTTGTGTACAATATTTCACCTTCTTCAGGACTAAACAAACTGTTTATTTCATCTCGTCTTAAATTTGAGACTGTATAAAGTAGTGGAGGATGGCCTTCCAATTGCAAATTTCTGCCAGGTTCTATAATTCCCTGAATAATATATAAAAATCTTGTTATTTGTACCACGAGAAGCCACCAAAATTGAGCATTCTTTCTTTTTATTCCAGGTCAATGGGTTATTCGGGTTATTTCTTCTCCTGCTGTAAATCGTAAAGGTGGTGTAGCCATTTTATTCCACAAGTCACTAAATATTCAAATTTTATCAACTGAATGTGACACGAATGGATGATGGGTTTTGGTTGACGCTATTATATTTCAAAAGCAAGTCACCTTCCTCAATTGAAACTTTCCTCTATTTCTAACCCCAATATCATTGTTGCGATTTGGATGTACCACGAGAGCAGGGAGGCCGAACTAACGCGACGAGGCGGTCTATGAGACTGAAGAAAAATTGAAATTTCTTCTACCTAATGTAAAGGTACTGCCCTAAAGAATTGACAAATCAGAAATAACTCAATCTGATCTGCTCTCGGAACTAAGAGACCACAAAAACCGATGACTATTTCCAAGTAGTCCTGGAATAAAAAGAAAGAATACTCAATTTTGGTGGCTTCTCGTGGTACAAATAACAAGATTTTTATGTATTATTCAGGGAATTATAGAACCTGGCAGAAATTTGCAATTGGAAGGCCATCCTCCACTACTTTATACAGTCTCAAATTTAAGACGAGATGATATAAACAGTTTGATTAGTCCTGAAGAAGGTGAAATATTGTACACAACACCGAAACGCTGCGTCGACTTTTAACTTTTGTGTTTTAATATGCATTGATTTACTTGATTTTACAAGAATTATAGATTGTAACCCGATTTTGGGAGCCATAGGTATTTGTCTATTTTTTACTATATGAATGGAAATAAATGATAATTTTTAATAATTTTGTCTCACATAGAGCTTTTCTAAAGTGCTTTTATCGTATACAGTGTTTGCATAAACCCGAATAATTGTGTCTCAATACCCTGTCTAGAAGCAAATTCAATTTGTCTAAATAGGGACATCTTGTAAAATTCCTCACCATTTACCCCCCGTCCCGTTGTGTTTAACACATTGGGGTAGCTCCCCTCCTCAATTTCTTTTCTATATTGAAGAGTTGAGAGGTACTTAGCATTCAATGCTTTTTTCTTTCTGTCAGAGTAGGCAATAGTAATGGCCCTGAAGGAAGCCTTAAAAGCATCCCAGTTATTGTGAACAGACGTATATTTAGATTGATTAATTTGAAAAAATTCATTAATAAAGGAGGTCGCTTCTAAAATAAAGGTTTGGTCTGACAACAATGTATTATTAAAAAGCCACCAGCCCTGTTTGGAGGTGCTGATGGACATATCAAAGAAAGTCAAAATAGGAGCATGATCGAGAATAAAATTAGAACCGATTTCAGATTATTGAATTGAAGGGAGTAGTGATTTGGAAACCAAAATATAATCAATATGAGACATAGTGTGATGTACATTGGAAAAAAATGTGAATTTACATATATCAGAGTTACAAGTTTTCCATACATCAAAGAATGGATGAGAGGAAATGGCGGACTGAAAAGCTTTGTGAGACTTGTCAGGTTTAAACTTAAAGTTAGACTGCCTATCAGCGAACTGATCTAACCAATTGTTAAAATCACTAGCAACAATGATATTGGGGTTAGAAATAGAGGAAAGTTTCAATTGAGGAAGGTGACTTGCTTTTGAAATATAATAGCGTCAACCAAAACCCATCATCCATTCGTGTCACATTCAGTTGATAAAATTTGAATATTTAGTGACTTGTGGAATAAAATGGCTACACCACCTTTACGATTTACAGCAGGAGAAGAAATAACCCGAATAACCCATTGACACTCCAGTTTAAGTGATTCAACATCATTACAATGTGTTTCCTTTAAAAAAGAGCAACATGTATATTAAGTTTAAACAGATGAGAAAGTACCTTTTGATGCTTTACGGGATGACCCAAACCATGGGCATTTCACAAGACAACATTTAACATGTTGTGGGGTGAGGGTTAAGTATACGGGAACAGGTACAATGGGCTGCATGACCAATAAAAAAGACAAAAATACATAATTTGACAAACATTAAATAATGTACGCAGATAGTTATGAGAGGTACAAAAAAACGAATGAAGGAAATACTCATGTAAGAATGAGAATAGTAAGAGGGGGAGGTAAAAAAGAACAAAGACAAGTGCAAAAGAGAGAAGGGTGAGGGAGAAGAAATAGGAAAGAGAGAAATTAAAGACAGATCAAGGATAAAGATCCAGATCTGAATTGAGACGATAAAAAGGTGAGCGAATGGTATGTTTATGCTAAGAGCAAGAACGGAAACAGAGAAGAAAAACTAGATAAGTAAATAAGTAAATTGTGCAACAAGTAGCCTCATACTAAGGTTACAAATAGGGATCAATGAGAGAAGTAAGACATATCATGAAAAAATGAAGAATGTCAGTATTATACATAGAAAAAGAAGGAAAAAATACAAGCAAGCAAAAACAAAAAGGAGATTAGTCATAGGCATAAAGAAATGTATAATAGGAGTAGAAATCAAAAACAAAACTGTGAGAGAACCTAAGTATATTTGAGACTATCAAGCATTAGTCTCCATGTTATGATTTGCAATACTATACAGGAAAGTTTTCAATTTAGCTGGGTCATCAAAAGAACGTGAGGTGCCTTCATGGGTGATTTTACAAAGGCATGGATGTAGAATGCCATATTGAATGTTTAAGTGTCTCATCTTGGGATGAAGAGCAAGGAATTCTTCCGACAAGCATTGGTGGCATTGAAACCATCCTGTGAAATAAAAAGGTTATGGCCAGACCATATAAGACAAAGTTTACCTTTTACAGCTTTCAGGATAAGCATTAGATCACTGAATTCCAAAAAGAGCATTATGATGCCACGTGGTTTAATTGAATGAGCTTGATGATGGCCCAATCGATGTCCACATTGAATGTTGAGAGGTGGTGAAGATTGAAATGGTTGAATACCACATACCTCGTATAAGATAGAGTCTAAGACAGGATTCTGGGAAGATAAAATAGGAGCAGGAGAGTCATTATTTGCTCTCTTTGGTCTTGTTCCTGAGGAAGACGGTTTGGAAGATGTATGCAAATCGCTGCCCATCTTGCTACAATGAGTTGGATGTTACGTAAGAATTTGAGAGGAACAAATTCGGCCCATTCACCAGAGAGGAGACTGACAGCTCAGTATTGACATGCATATCAAGAGCTCCTAAGCGTCACAGAGAGGGACCACAGTGGACTTCCAGAAATAGGAGCATGGAAGAAGCAGACAAAGTCACTTTTAGGCCAACTTGTTAGGTAGTTACTCCTTCACTGAGGAGACATCAAAAAGTCAGCAGGAGCCAGATCACTTCTGCATTAGTCAGAACAAAACTGAGTCTCACATAAACACTAGTTCAGTGATGCAAAAAAAAACTGTCGAAGTGACGGAGCAAAGAAAGAGAAAATATATATATATATATATATTGAAAAGACTTTCATGCAAGTGACGCAACCTAAAATGGTGGCCGCTCGCGTCCAGATGAGTAGAACCACTACTGCGACACACGAGTCACATACTGCACCTCCAACAGATCTGATACTGATTTGGCTTTTACGACCTTACAGCATGTGGCACATTTTACATTGCAGTAAAAGACTGATACTGAAACCTTCATGGAAATCTTTAGTCAAAGTAGTCCTTCAAAACAACAAAGCTTCAATTCATCAGTTTTCTCCTCCTTTTTTTTCTTTTTTCATATCACTATCCAAGGAGGCGAGCAGGTATTCTCAGAAGGTTCCCTTCTCACCGTTAACGCAAGCAACGCAACCTAAAATGGGGTCTGCTCATGTCCAGATGAGGAGAATCACCACCACAGCACATAGGTCACAGACTGCACCTGCCTGGTGCAAAACAGTATGCGGAGTATCGCCGATGATGCGGAGTTAAGGACTGCATCCAGAATATGTAGGTACAGCTTTGGAGAGGCCACAGACACCGAAAGGCTCCGCGTCTGTTCCGGAGTTCAAGGGAACGCCGCCGCCTTGCTCCGACGCCGAAGCCCACTTGCACCAGCGCCAAACCCCTTAGTTCTATGTTCCCTCGAATAATATCACATATCGACATAGCTAGAATGTTTTTTTAATTGAATTATTTATGCTTAAGTCTGCATTCCTTAGAACATTATTTATTCTGTGTACCAACATTAGTATATTGACAGAATGTGTTAACTCTGTGCAAGGAACCTAATGGGAGTGGTGTACTCCTCTATCTCGTAATGCTTCCACCAGAGACCATTTACACAGCAGTATGAAGGCCTGTGGTAGAAACATGGAAAAGTAATTGGACACAAGCAAATACAGAGACACCGGATTCCACCACTCTAAATTTGCACCTTCTGTTGATCAAGGATGTCTGCAGGATGTAACGACTATCTACAAGGCACAGAGATGTATGAAAAGACTCTGGTACTCGGCGCAGGTTTTTCTGCACTTTTCTCTGTATTTGTTCAGCAAGTAGGGAGCTCCCATGCAGCTGTGCCCCATGCACTAATGTTCATTTCCTCTTGTCTTTTGCTGTGACTTCAGAGGGTAGATATAGACATCTGTCAAGCCTCCTGCTATCATCATTGCCGTTTTTGCTCCAGGCTAAAAAAGCTGTACTATTTTGGATGTGAAGCAGCTACTGGTGGCTTTAGCTGTCTGTTGCCAAGGACTAATATTTCCTATACACTACATATACATAGATTGAACTTTGGGTCAGCCCCTTGCTCATGACTGTAGTAGTACATGTTACATCGTTGCTTCTGATTCAGTGGCCTTCCTCTCATTTCTTGTAATTGTCTCGTCCAGGAGCATTTCAGTCTCACTGTGTGAGCATTGGATTAGTTGTATTCTTCACTGCATATTTGAGGAAACTCTTCAGGTCTAGCTACAGACACTTTAGCTGTCTGTGAGACTTCCTACTCTTTATTCTAAGATGACGGCATCACATGACTTCATAACAGAAAGGCATTATGTCACCGTCCTCCAATGTGTATGTTCTTGCCATGCTTTGTTTGAATTTCCCACCCTTCCCCCAGAAGGACTCTTGCTTCCATCTGGTTCACCACAGGAGACCCAGATTTCTTGTTTTATGCCTTTTCCTTCCACTAGTTCCTGTCCTCTCTCCTTTGGAAGTGCTTTCTCTTCTGCCAACAGTCATCAGCTGTGCTTCATTGCTGTACCACACATACGGCAAGAGAAAGAAATGAGAAGCTGCTGGTTAGGTCCAGGAGATGGGCTGATCAACTAGATCCGGGGATCCATGTCATCAGAACTGATTGCCCTCACACAGCCAGATGGGTGCCATACTTCATCATTGGGTAGCTACTCATCGGGCCGGCGCTGCAATGCCCAATGGTCCCCTCAAGGGGCTCTCTGTTAGAGGTCTTCTGATTTATAGCCATAATGATAAATGCAAGTGAGGATATAGTGAGTGTAGGGTGGTGTGCTAGGCAATTTAAAACTATCTAAAGGGTACAGAAAATGGATTTAAGAGGTTGGTCCCCTTGACAGGAGTGAAAACAAAAGAGCACTGTTACAGGAGCCAATGAACATTGACAGCTCAAAATATGTAGCGTAGGTTCAACATGTTTCATGGCTTATTGCCCAACTGGGTTTTATGCATTTCTTCACGGCCAAATAGTTTATGCCTACCCTACACCTGATTGGAAGAGGAGGTGTGTTAAATAGATGTGCCCAATCAATATTTGTCAACTATACTTGCTACTGTACAGGGCAGAGAAGTTCCAACCTGTAAGAGAAAAAAGAGACAACTAATCGGGGGTGTCACCACTGACTGAATGGGTTCACACTTCTTTAATACATGTAGAATGCCTTTATTTGAGTTTTTAAAAAAACATGCTGGTGGGGCATTGTCACCCGCAGTGAAGTGTGCACAGTAAAACAAACAAATAGGCTGCATAACACAAAACACAACATCAAACCCATATATAGGGCGTGGTACTTTGTAGGGTAGCACATCACAAAGGTAACAAATAGGGTTCTTACACTATTAGAGTGGTAACTCTGCCCCTTATGTATGGGTAGAGGACTGTGCTTAACTGCGGAGATTAACTGTTAAAAATAGGTGTACCAATTAGGAGGAAGCTGAAGGACATGATGGAAAAAAGGTAGCTCACGTAGTATTGTTTTTTTTACTGCTGACGTAGTAATTTACCCGTGACCTACCCTCCTCTGCTGCCCTGGAGTTAATAAGCTGGGTAAAGGGTTTATGAATCTGTCAGAAATGGTTATAGGTGTGTGGTCAGGAGCGATCAAATGTGTGAAGGTTTCCAGTGTTGAGCTAGTGGTGACTAGACCAGCCCTGTTAGAGGGCGGTGTTTTCTTACCCAGCTTAATTTGACCTGGGGTGCTGCTACCGCCAAACAAAAAGACAGTTGTGTGAAACGTAGGCACTGAAGTTGAAGTGGCACTTTTATTTTAAGGCATTTTTAAACAAGAAAGTATCAAAAGCACAATCACATTTCAGCAAACATTTTCATAAAGATTTCAATAGAAGCTCTGGTGCCAGAAGGACACACTGAGAGATACACCTCAAATGATAAGCTACAAAAGACTAAACAATAAGCTGTTTGATTTATATTTCCTGCAAGGAGTGAGGGAGGGGAAGAGAGAGAGAGAGTGACTGAGAAAGACAAAGATTTCAATCTACTATGAAATGCTACCACCTCAAATAGACCAGTATTCAAGATAGATCTTCGGTCGACCGGGAACGCACCAACACCTGCAAGATGCTGCGAAAGGGTGGTTCCCCGAATGAGGGGTGGATCACATTATTATACTGTTTAATGTGGAACTACAGATCACGGGGTTGGAACATTTGACGTGCGCTCTTAACCGCAAGTCTTCGGACATATTAAAAATGTGGAAGTGACATTATGATGCAAAAAGGTGTTTTCAGTGGGGCAACTTCTGCTAGACCGTAGATCAGAGAGAATTTTTAGATATTTATTAAGAACATTTCTGCATATTCTCGGAACTGCACAGAAAAGCAGAACTTTCTAAAAGGTCACAGGTTAGGTTCTCATGCCATGTTGCCGCCTCGGTTTACTTTAAGCAAGCAGAATTACAGTAAATTGAAAGAGCTAGTATGCCTCCACCAACAGGTATCTTGTGATGTTCCTCTTAATTTGAGGACCTCCATGTTTTTGTGGTAAGCCATCTCTCAATAGGTGGGAGAGGAGATGAGCACATCTTGTGCAAGGAGAGAGTGGGGGGTCGTGGACTGAGCTGAAGCTTTGTGTGTGTCGCAGAAGAAATAACTTGTATTTTACCAGAGAGGCATTTTGGGCCTAATATATTAGAAAGACCAATTGAGACACTATGGTATGGTCAACTTTAGCATGTACCTATATTCCTGCTGGCAGGGCCTATGTTGAGGGCTTCATGCTGCAGGTGTAGGGCAGGAATTTATGAAGGAACATTTTATATTTTATATGGTAAAATGGGACCCTGCTTCAGCCCTCAGAATACGCAAAAGATGCAGCCACCATGTTGGGGGGGGGGGGTAAGTGGCCCACATAGTCATGGTGATATTCCAAATGGTTAGGTCACATTAATGTGGCAAGTCAGCACTCACCAGGTGCCATAGCTTTACCTCTTATGGGTGCTAGCACCGGTTGGTGCAAGCGAGGTGTGGGCCCAATGCAGCGCATGCAGACTCATTGGGTGTCATAGCTGTGCCTCCGATGCATGCTGGCGCCGGTTGGTTCAAGCGTGGTAATAGCCTAAATGCAGCACAAGCACACCAGCTGCAGTTGGGATCCATTGATTGCAGATGGCCCTGTTTAGAGTTAAAACAGGTGCAATCTTGAAAAGGGAAGACGCCCATCAAAATGGGGAAATAGTCAATGGAAATTGGAGTCCTTACACAGATAATCAGGCAGGCAAATAGAAGGACCTATGAAAAGAGGAAATTGAACTGTGAATACTGTATATGGAGGTATTATACCTTGTTTAATCTAAACGCAGAGAGTATCCACAAAGATGTATGGTACAGATGCGTGAAATAGTTGTATATTATGCAAGAAAAACAACTGGATAATTAGTAGTCAGGACAGGGAGTATATCATATTTGGTGCTTAAAGGTCACAGGAAGGGGCAGACACTTGTGAAAGATCAGGTAATGTAAATGGCAGAGGAAGTACGAATGACCCTCTGCTGACTGTAAATCATATGGTCCTTTAATGGCAGTTGAAAAGAGCAGCAAATGCGTTAATGGAGTCAGTTAGATGATCATATAGTAGGTGACAGGTCAGTGACGGTATGGGAGAATATCAAGTAGCCAAGTGCAGGCTGTGTGTCATGTGGTACTGTAGCAACAATGATGGAATGTTTCTCAGGTTGTTTATAGAGGTGAGATGCCATCACCTTCTGACTGCTGTGCTCAGAGGAGTAGCAACTGCAGCCTCAAGTGTCTAATTCATTCCAGGCAATGTTGGCATTTGAGCCCATAATATTGGTATCTAGACAAAATACCCAGTGTTTTTCCCTCCAGAACAGGGTCTGTTTGTCCCAATGAATACGTGTTTCTAGGATGGTCTACTGGAGCTCATCTGGGGTGTGGTTGCTGGCCAGAAAATGTGCATTCAACTTGGTGGTGCTTTGCTTGCACTGTATATTGCTGCAGTGCTATGTGGTCCTAGTGTTTGCTGGTATTCTTGTCATGCCAACGTATCTAAGAATGAGAGGACAGAGGTTGAGATATATGCAGCTGTTTGTGTTATAGTTGGTATGGCCTCTCTGTGTCCATATATGTGAATGATCTAACCTGATTTTTTTTGTTGTTTTGGTGAGATAGCATACCCCACTTGACCACATGGGTAGTACTGCCTGAGGTCTTGAGTGGATCAACATTTCTCTTAGGTTCTGTGTGCGTTTAAATGCAAACTTTGGAAGGGAGATGTTGAGGGAACCTGAGTGCAGTGTCGGCCAGTGTTTACATATAATCCTTTGTATCTGGTTTGAATTGGGAGTGAAAGTGGTGAAACATGTACTGATGTACTGATGTCATCATTGGACCTGGTTTTGGATTCTAACAGTGCTACCCAGTGGTTGTTTGTAGCCCTCTTGCGTCCCTGGGTCATGTTAGTTGTGGGCTCTATGATTGGTGCTGAGTTAAGTGGCCTGTAAATCATAGTCACTAACTTTGCTGCAGTTCTGTCTAAGACAGAGAAATTGCCCGTAAGTGAGGTTGTCTCAGATGGCTTTCGGATGGTGGCTTTTGTATTGCAGTCTGTGTTTTTTTTTAAGGTGGTAATAGACAGCTGATCATTGTTGAGAGGGATCAGGAAATCAAAAAGAAGGGAGTTCTCTGTCTGAGATCATTTTGGTGAATCTAAGGTATGGGTTGAGCAAGTTGATATAGGTGTAGAATTCATTGCGGTGCATACCACCACGCCAAAAGATGATGATGTCGTCTATGCAGGAATTTGTTTCCGACGGATCTTAGTGCTGACTTGGAGACAACCAACTCTTATCCACCAAAACTGGCAACCAGGACTGTAGGCTCACTACAATACGCTGATGATCTTGTCCTTATGAATCTAACTACGATGGGCCTACAGAATCCCCTCAACCAATTAACATCTATTGTTCTGGGAATGAAATGGCTATTAACTTTACAAAAACATGGGTAGTGATTGTTGGCAGTAGATTAAACAACAAAGGAAGCTGGTCACTGGGTGGGACACCAATTATAAGAGCTACATCATACAAATACCGCGGCGTACGGTTACAAGATCGGCAGTCACACAACTTACATCAGAGTGCACTAAAACCAAGAATTGCTTGCCTAATCTCAGCTTTACAGCGAATACACCGTAAATTACAAAACCAAACCTTTCGGCCATTTCCAACGGCAATACAAGCCAAGCTCATTCCAACTCTCTGCTATTGCACTGAAGCTTTCTGGGTAAATTTGGGCCCTTCCTTAATTCAGCACAAAATAAGATCTTGAGACTTTTATTTCAGCTTCCCCAGAGTGCATCTCCCTCTTAGATCCGACTAGAATTTGGGCTAATAAATCCCAAACTAGCACAAACAGGTGAACTGATCAAATACATGTCATTAGTAAGATCCTCTGATACAAACATATTACGAGCCTTGATATGGAACGAAATTTAAAAAAACATGTACCAAACATCGAACAACTGGGCCCAAACCCTTAACATAACATTAACAATGCTGAAAGCTAAAGAGCTATGGGACATGGCACTTCCACATGACTCTTTTAAAAACGATAAAGAAGAGTTCAGAAAAAGGAGGCATGCATGGATAACGGTTGACACCTACAGGGAGCCGCACCCCCAGAAATACCTTACGACACTACTACGATCATTTTATAAAAAACAAGCTACTGCAGTTACGTTTTGATATATGCCAAACACTAGAATATATCCCTAAATGGCAACCAAAACCTTTGAATATAAAGTGCAGACTTTGCTTACTACATGAAGAATGTTTGACTTAGATTTTATCAATCTGCCCAATATTATTGACGGAAAGAATAATTTTACTGAAAAGATTTTTTAATATGTATGTTATTAGATCATATCGGCATGCTTTACTATTCTGCATGAAAGGGGAATCCCCACAAATAATAGCTGCTTTCATAAAATTTTATCTTAAAGCTGAACGACTATTGACCTCAAAAAGTCTGATAAATGTAACATAAGGATGGCTCAAAAGTGACTTTATCCAAACAGAGCACAATACGAACTCCTGTGATGCGGAACGGAAATTGTTAAAATCTGATAAATAATATAGAAATATATGCTTATAATGTTTTTAGCTGTGCAATATTTTATTGTTTTTATTAACTGAAATAAAATTACCTTTGACCTATGTAGTATCGCCACAATATTATGTCGATATTGTACAGTGTTTGCATTGGCAAAGATATACTCTCTCTCTCTAACTCAGCCAAGTACTGGCAGGCTAGGCAGGGTGCAAAGGTATTCCCCATTGAGGTACCTTGGTTCTGGTTGTGGAGTTGGTGCAGGAACAAACATAAATTTTCTTTTGGTGCGATGTTTGCATGCTCTGTAATGAAGCTCACAGGTGTTGCTGAAGTCCAAGTTTCAGCCAGGAGCCTGCTCTCTTAAACCTCGATGGTGGCATCCTGGGAAATGTTGGTATATCGTGCCTCAACATTGACGGTGACCAATCTCATACAAGGGGTTAGCTTCTTCAATCAAGTTTAGGACAGCCCTAGTTTCCTTGAGGAAGGATAGGGTCTTCGTCACACGTGGTTGCAGAAAATTATTGCAGGATTTGATTAATGGATACAGGAGGAATGTGATGCCTGACACTATGGGTATGTTGGAGTGGGAGTTGTCCTATTATGTATTTTTGGCAAGATGTAGAAATACGGTGGTTTGGAGGATCAACTGACCAAAAATCCTGCCTTATTCTTCGTGACCCAACCTTGGGTTTCTTCTGAGGTTCCGTGTGAATCGGAACAACACTTTTTGGGTGTGTTCGAATATGGACGAGTTTGGTATCTACGAACCGCCAATAACGAGTTTAGTGGGTGTGCGCGTTTTCGCTACGCCACTATGTACGGATCGTCTCATTCCTAGGTATGTCCATCCGAACCCTCGGGTTCCATTTTAGATGCGGCATCCATTTTGTTTCTTGCCCTCAAGTAGCCAGCGAACGGACCTTGTCCGCTCTGTGACCCTAGGATTCCCAAGCTTTCACGAAGGACACGTGCTTCTTTGAGGGTGTCTTTTATGATAAGGGAAATGACACGGCAGAGGCAGATGGCCCCGCTCAAGGCTCATCTTGCCGTACCAGTCTATTGTTTCAGTCATGCATGCATTAGTCACGAGGTCTTTGATCCTGCAATCAAGTTCCTGTTATTACTCTCTACACTCTTTTCCAATCTGTTGTGCATCCTTGTTTTTCCTTTACATCTGTTTCTGTCCCTTCTCCTAATTCGGGGCGACATCAGCGGTACCAGTCCAAAGCCCGACGATCGTGAGGAACTTCGTGTGAAATCTCCGAGGGAAGGTGCACCCCGCTTCATCGATCCAGTTGTCGAAATAAGTGGCCCGAAGACTTTTCCCGCGAAGATTCCCGCCTCCTGTCGGCTGAGACGGACTGATGCCCTGACTGTCGACCTGTTTTGGCGCCTGGCGTAGTCCTTTGTACGGCGAGACGATAGACGGGCCTTCCTGGTGACGCCATTGCTCTTTCAGTTAAGTATTTGTGGGTCGCTCCCAGAGTTTATGGTTTTGTAGTTCCTTTTTGGGACGGTTACTTTGTTGTTTGCATGGTTCCATTGCATTTGTGGTTCTTAGTTGTTGGTTCTTAGTTGTTGGGTTTTATTTGACGATTGCAATTGCCAAAAACCGAGGGTCTTGCATTTTTTGCGAGGACATCGTAATTCGATAGCCCTTGAAGTTTGTAAACTCGGTTAGTGTGCACGATGCCTGGCCGTAATACTTTGTTTGGTTTCCTTAAATGTTGCAGTACGGATTCCCGACTGGAGGATTCATGCCCGATACCTCCAGTTGGAACTCCAATTTATGAGCTCTATAGTCGCCACGGCGTAGGTCCTATTGTATATAATGAATATTGGATTCGTTACACTAAAAATGATGGTGTTCTTAGTTGGCCATCACATGGTAGTTTCGAAACTGCAATATTAGATAATCTTGAAGCTAAACTGTTTAAAAAGGAGGCTAGGCCGGCCATGTTTGATTCCTTTCGATTATGGCGCAAAGAGGCCAAGCAGAAGGAAATCAAACAGATTAAGAAAAATAAGAGAGAAGGTGTCATTACGGTGATGCGAAATGCAGAACAGTATCAGCGAGACAAAGATGAGAAGGAGCAGGAAGTTAGTGCTAGACTTCATCATATGGCGGTGGATAAATGTTATCCGGTGTTACCGTCTAGTTCTGATAAGACGGGAGAGGAAGTGATAGAGGATCCATTATTGTCTTATCTATTGAAATCACCACCTCCCTATGCACCAGATACCGTGGGTCCTGTGATTCCTCCGGTTCCTCAACCTGTTGTTTTGGCGGCTGCTGGGCAGCCTGTCGTTCCTCCTGTTCTTCCGAATCCCCTTGTGCCGCAACTTGTCCATCCTCCTTTACCCGCTCTTCTTCCTACTGCTCCTTTGTCAGTATCCCTTCCGCCCAATCTTACTACTACTCCTGTTACCCCGACTACTGCTACTGTTTCTACGCTTACTCCTAATGTTGTTGCTCCTGTGCCTCCCTCTTCTTCCCCTTCTGTTCGTAGTCGTATATTTAATGCTGTCGCTACTCTCTTTTCTCCGTTTTTCGGACCAGTACTCGGGTCAGATCTTTCTGATGTTGCTCAGAGGCGCAGTCAAATTCCTGATGGTAGGGAACGTGAGTCGTTAGTGAAAATGGCGCGTAAATGGATTAGGCATCCTGTGAGGTACACGTCGCGTATAGTTTTTGAGACATTTTCCCAGTTTAATGAGCCCACACAAAGATTTGTGTATGAGGAAATGTGTAAATCTTTGAGAGAAGAGTGGGATAATGATGCGGTAGACAATGTAGCGCCCGAGATCACTGAGCTTCAGAATCAATTTACGACTGGTATGATTGTGGGTGATAATGTCCGACGTGCTTTAGAGCGTCTGTTATCTTTTCGATCTACAGTGCAACCTCGAGCATTGTTTAAGGATGAAACTGGGGAGTGGATGGCAAAACCTGGTCAGTATCCTATGCGGGAAGTTCCCCCAGTATGGATGCCAGGTGAACCTGCTGCTAATCCTGCTATTCTACCACACTTTCAGAGAGTTTGGATACACCTCCCATGGAAACGATCGGAAGTTTTGCAGGTGAAGCAAACCTTGCCCGACCCCCGTAAAAATCCTGCAGGTTATTATAAGGAGTTATCCCAGTTAGTGGATGCTACTGTTATGAACCTTGCCGATATTGACATGTTGTTTGGTAACGTAGTACCTCAACCGATTTGGGCGAAAATCCGTCAGGAGAATCACGCAGCTGAGTTAGGCGGTGATTGGGCTGCTCTTGCGGCGGCTGACGGACGGCAAGTTGGTGCGGCTAAACCTGAACAGCTCATTGAGAATCTGCCCCAGAGGATAATTACACTTATGAAGACACTTATGCCAGCCATACGCGTTAATTGGGACAAATTGTCTGCGTGCAAACAAAAGAAGGACGAGAGTGTCTCCGATTTCTTTACGAGATTTGAGGAGGCATTTATTGATCATAGTGGTCAGGATATGAGCTCTGAGGGAGGTCAGCGATTGTTTGTTGATAAATTTGTATCGAATTTGTTGCCTGAACTATGCAACAAGTTGAAGAATTCTGAAAGTTCGTGGGCCGTTTCTACCACTGCTCAGATATTAGTCACGGCCCAATACTACGAAAATAGAGAGAAAGAAGAAAGCGAGCGCGCAGATAAGAAAACGAAGGACCTTAAAACTAAGGTCTTATTGCAGCAAGCGTATCCTCCGCGCTCGAATCAAAATGACTCGCAGCAGCCAAATCGTTTACATTCGCAGTTTTCTAGATCGCAGTCGCGTAATGACTCCTCTACACCTCGCATTGTGTTGGGGTACAATTAATGTGCATATTGTAGGGGTGAGGGTCATTTGAAGTTTAATTGTCCAGTGCTGCGTGACCGCAACAATGGTGTTTCGGCTCGAGGAGGTCGTAGTGGTCCTCAACAAGCATCGCGTGGTAGAGGTCACGGCGTTACTCAGAATCAGAATGAGCGGCTCGCCACTTCATCAGATCCACACAATTGCTTTGATCGACGCGATCCATCGTCTGGTAGATCTGCACAGTATCACGTGGACGACTATTATGTCGAGCATGATGTTGGTGCTGACGGTAATTACTAGGACAGCCGTAGACAAAGGAAGGGAGAAGTATCAGTTCCGGTTGATCAGAGAGGGCCTTATGTCGCAGTTGCCACATTGGGCGTAGTTGAGCCTTTTCTGTTGGACACTGGTGCAGCGAAAAGTTCCATCATTCATTCGAAACTCCCTGGCGCGCCTTTGTCTGGCTTAACGAATGTTTCGTTGGATTCTCTGGCGCCCCCGTTAGCAATCCAGTTTCTAGCCCTTTGCCCCTTACAATTGGGTCTCGTGAGTTAAAAGCTCCCTTGATTTTGACTACTGGTTGTGGTGAGAATCTTTTGGGCCTGGATTTATTGAAGTGGTTATATGCGACTTTGTACTGTTCTCCTGCGGGAGTGGAGCTTACACTAGGTCAGAGAGTGATCTCTCCTATGTATCTGTCGACTGATAAGCTCCCACCGGAATTGAGTTCTCTTCCTGATTCTTTGTGGGCGACAGGTCCCAATGACGTGGGCCTGCTGGATATACCACCTTATGTTGTTCAATTGAAATCAAATGTGCGACTGCCGCGTATTCCCCAGTATCGTATCTCTCTTGATGGAGAACGAGCACTTTTAGCGACCATTTACGATTTGATCGATAAAGATGTCATTGAGGAAACACGGGGTAACGTGTGTAATAGTCCTGTGTTACCTATTTTGAAACAAACTGATCCATCTAAGCCTCCTGTGTATCGTTTTGTTATTGATTTAAGGGAGGTAAATAAAATTGTTGTTCCACAGTTTCCCGTGGTGCCTGACAATACAGCTTTGCTGACTCTGATTCCAGCTTCTGCATCATGGTTCTCGGTAATCGATCTGAAGAATGCGTTCTTTAGCATTCCGATTGCTGAGGAAAGCAGAGATTTATTCGGTTTCTCATTAGGTGGTCGCAGCTTCAGGTTCAAACGCGCACCCCAGGGCTACTGTGAGAGTCCATCGATCTACAGCCAAGCTCTTAAGAGTCAACTTGATGCGTTTGTGTTGCCGGCTAGTGCGGCTTTGATCCAGTACGTTGATGATCTGTTGGTAGCTGCTGACACTGAACGGATTTGCAAAACTGCTACAGTATCACTGTTACAGCATCTATGTGACTTACATCACAAAGTATCACCTTCTAAGCTACAATATTGTTGTCAAGAAGTAACCTATCTAGGTCACTTATTGTCAAAGGCGGGAAGAAGGTTGACCCCTGAAAGAATTGCAGCAATTGCTCGAATGACTGTGCCAACAACTCAGAGAGATGTGCGTGCCTTTCTAGGTATCACGTCATATTGCAGGCAGTGGATTCCGAACTTTTCACTGTTAGCAAAGCCATTGATAGCTCTCACGTGCAAGGATGTTTTGACTCCTTTGCCATGGACGGAAGAGTGTCAGAAAAGTTTTTCTGAACTACGTGATGCGTTGTGTTCGGCTCCTGTGTTAGGTACTCCTGACTACAGTAAACCATTTACACTATACGTTCACGAGAGAGAAGGTTGTGCGTTGAGTGTTTTGACGCAACAATTCGGTGGTAAGCAGCGTCCATGTGCATATTTTTCCTCGACCTTAGACCCGGTAGCTAGAGCATTGCCGAGTTGCTTGAGAGCGACAGCGGCAGCTGCGGTGTCTATTCGACAATCCGCAGGTTTGGTTATGGATAATATGCTCATAGTGATGGTTCCGCATGCAGTTGACACTCTCCTGAATCGGACAAAAACTCAACATCTGACGAGTGCAAGGTTGTCAGGGTATGAGTTGACCCTTTTGGCAAGTCATATACAGATCAAGCGTTGTAATGTGCTGAATCCGGCGACATTGTTGCCGATTAATATGGAATCAGATGGTGTACCACCACATGATTGTTATTTACGAACTGAGGAAGAAACAAAGGGTCGTGTGGACCTGAAAAACACTCCGTTGACAGATCCCGATGGCACTTTGTATGTTGATGGTTCATGTTTTAAGTTGCCGAATGGTGATGTGACGACTGCGTATGCTGTAGTGACGTTGAGCACAGTTGTGGAAACTGCGAGATTGAGTCAGAATTCAGCGCAAGCGGCAGAATTGATTGCGCTAACAAGAGTGTGTGTTTTGTCTAAAGGAAAGCGAGTGAATGTGTTCACCGATAGTCAGTATGCATTCGGTGTTGCACATAGTTTTGGTCGATTGTGGAGAGAAAGAGGATTCATGACATCGCATGGTACGAAGATCCAACACAGGCAGCTCGTGAATGATCTTTTGGATGCACTTACATTGCCTGAACAGGTAGCGATTGTTAAATGTAGTGCGCACCGAAAGGTTACGGATGATGTTGGTCGTGGTAATGCATTTGCGGACGAGATTGCCAAGGAAACGGCTAAGAATCTTGCAACCCGAATGTATGTTACGGGTTCAGTGAGATGGCCGACGGAGACTGGTATGTGTGAAGATACTGTTGAGAGCGTGAAAACAATTCAGAATGAGGCCACTGAGATTGAAAGGACCAAGTGGAAAGAAAGTACGGGAAAGTTGGACATGCATGGATGTTGGGTTGACTTGTCGGAACGTCAGAGGTGGATGTTACCGGATGCGTATGTATTAGCCGTCGTGACTATGGCTCATGGGTTGTCACACATTAGTGCGAAAGGTATATGCAAGTTATTGTCTCCTGTATGGAAGAATGATGGTATTGCTAAGTGTGCTGAGAGAGTGGTTAAGAATTGTATGGTGTGTTTGATGCATAATCCTGGCAAGGGCACCCCCACTCCACCTGGTCATTTTGCTCCTCCTGCTTGTCCCTTTGAAGTTATCCAGCTGGACTTCATTCATATGGAGAGATGCAATAATCTAAAGTTTGTTTTGGTTGTGGTTTGTGCGTTCTCCAGATGGATTGAGGCCTATCCTCTTAAGGATAATACTGCCCTGTCCACAGCGAAAGTCCTACTGAAGGAATACTTTCCTCGGTATGGAATGCCACGGATTGTGTGGTCAGATAATGGGAGTGAGTTTGTGGGAAGCGTGATGCAGAGTGTGTGTAAGGGCCTTGGAATCGACAGAAATTCCATAGTGCCAATCATCCTCAGGCAGCGGATTTAGTTGTAGTTGAGGGTACAATGGTACTCTGAAGCTGAAACTTGCGAAGATACAAGCTACGACTGGTTTGTCATGGCCTGATGCCTTACCTCTGGCTCTCCTATCAACCAGAGCGACTGTACACTCTCGAGTAGGGCTCAGCCCATATGAGATTGTGTTCGGCCGCCCTGCGAACATATGGGGAGTTCCGAGACCTAAGGCCTTTGGTAGTCTTGAGTATCCAATGCTAATTGATTATCTTCATGATCTGACTACTAAACTGAGGTTAATTCATCAACAGGTCTTTGAAGCTTTGCCGGCACAGACAGAGGGTCCTGGACATCGGCTCCAACCGGGTGACTGGGTCGTTACCCGAAATTTTGGCCGAAAACACAACTTGGAGCCGAGATTTGTAGGACCCTTTCAAGTGCTATTGGCTACAAGGACTGCAGTTCAGTTGGAAGGCAGAAAGAACTGGGTACACGCCGGCCATACCAAGAAGGTGCCGATCCCTTCACCAACAGATAGTTGGGTGAGAACTGGTATAGTGGCAACGGAAACTGAGACCCCTCTATGCTTTGTGCCGTTTAGCGATGCTCAACCTGTAGGAGACAATTCATTGCAGTCAGACACACCTGTTGAGTCTTCAGTTGTAGAGAACTCGAGGTCTGAATCGTCATCCAATCGACTGAACACTGTTTCACCAGCTGAACAATTATTTGAAGAACAGACTCGACCTGGAAGAAATCGATACTTTCTTCGTCCACGTAACAAAGACTAATACATTTTTCTTATATTTTCCTTTACTGTTGCCACGAACATTACGAACAATTACATCCTTTTTTTCTTGAGTTTCGTTTTATGTGTGGTTTTCACAGCTAAAGAGATTTGTATTAAGCCGAGTGTTTAGGAAAACCTATCATCCGGGTTAACCGTAGGGCCGTGCGGGTACTCCCTTCTATTTAGCAGGTTTCTGACACTAGGTCGGTTACTTTTGTCAACTCCTGGGAACTCCTGGGAATTGATAATCGCTACTCAGAACGAAGTGCGTCAAGTACGTCACGGACGGTTTTTAGAGGATGGCATTCTCTAAGCTGTTGGAAGTAGAAAGGATGTCGGCGCAAAGATCAAAATTGCATAAGATTGTACGAACAAAATGTTTTTTGTGTCAGGTATTTCTGCTGTTTCTGACTGTGTCTATGCTATTGGTGGGTGGAGTGTATTTCGGAATACAGTCGTTATTGCCTTCCATTTCACCTACTCTTTCTCCTAAACCAAGCTCTATTACCACTGTTTCTCCACATTCTTTTCATCCTCTGCCCCAACATGAACAGGTTAGACGTGCGGAATTCATGAATAACTCCTTCGTTCAACTCCTACATCAGCATCAGTTGGTGATGAATACTACCAACTGTTGGGTGTGTGGGTTAATGCCACATACCATGGATAGGGGTATTCCGTATCTGGTTCTTCCCTATAGCTCCCAAGGGTCAGCTCGAGCATTCCAAACTATGTTCCGTAGTGCACTAGATTCCTACCCCAGTCGAGAGCCACGCTCTGCAAGCTTTGGTCCTGGCCCGTACCACAAGCCTTTGGCGATAGCGATTGCGGATTTAGATAGGGATGTTTTTGATGCATCGCTTATTCCAGATGAAGAGGTGCAAGCCTATAATGATCTGAGTGAGGCTGAGTATAGTACGTCAGTGGGTGATAGACAGCTCAAGAGCTCGTCTCCAATATGGATCGTGCCCCACCTCGGTAATTTCTGCTTGAAAGGTTTGGGTCGAAATCCGAGAGCACAACTTGGGAACAGTGCTTGTACTGATACGTATGTTCTACCGATGCTCTCTTCCCCTGTTTTTCTGACTGCCAAGGGTACCTATTTTGTAAGTTATGAACGTGCATATACATGGTTGCCCCGTGACTTCTCGGGTACCTGTTATATCGCGAATCTTTTGCCACCGACTTTTACAGTTGCCTCAGACTATCACAAGACTAGAATTGTGAGAGGCGTTATTAGCGAAGAGGATACTGCCGGTCAAGAAGCAGGAGACTTCTTTAAGGGTTTCTTGCCGTTTTGGGGACCTATGGTTAATAGTAGGAACCTAAGACAGTTGACCCGTGTGGTAGAGTCGACTGCTAACATAACTGCGAGTGCTCTTGGTAATTTAACAGCAGAACTTCAGGCGGATAGACTTATGACGTTGCAGAACCGTATGGTTCTAGACGTTGTTCTTGCGGATAGAGGTGGTGTGTGCAAAGTTATCCATTCGAGCTGTTGCATTTTCATTCCTGACAACGCTCCAACTGTTTACCAAGCCATCTCGAAGTTGCATGAGATTTCCGAGTCCATACACGTGGACGAAGGTAATTGGACACTTCTAGGATGGTTTTGGGGCCTGATATCCACTTGGGGCTGGAAGTTTCTGATGATCGTAGGGGTTGTTGTAACGTTTCTGTTCCCGTGTTGTCTTTGTGTGCAGTGTGGTCCTGCCTTATGTAGTCTCTGTGCTACAACGTGTATAAGACGGCCATGTGTTACCAAGGAGACATTGATGGATAGAATGATGTTCCAGCAAAAGCTGAACGATTTGATGAATATCGAAATCGATTCTGATCTCGACTAGTGCTTGCCTACATGAGGGCAAAAGGAGCGTCTGAGGTTCCGTGTGAATCGGAACAACACTTTTTGGGTGTGTTCGAATATGGACGAGTTTGGTATCTACGAACCGCCAATAACGAGTTTAGTGGGTGTGCGCGTTTTTGCTACGCCACTATGTACGGATCGTCTCATTCCTAGGTATGTCCATCCGAACCCTCGGGTTCCATTTTAGATGCGGCATCCATTTTGTTTCTTGCCCTCACGTAGCCAGCGAACGCACCTTGTCCGCTCTGTGACCCTAGGATTCCCAAGCTTTCACGAAGGACACGTGCTTCTTTGAGGGTGTCTTTTATGATAAGGGAAATGACACGGCAGAGGCAGATGGCCCTGCTCAAGGCTCATCTTGCCGTACCAGTCTATTGTTTCAGTCATGCATGCATTAGTCACGAGGTCTTTGATCCTGCAATCAAGTTCCTGTTATTACTCTCTACACTCTTTTCCAATCTGTTGTGCATCCTTGTTTTTCCTTTACATCTGTTTCTGTCCCTTCTCCCAATTCGTTTACAATCAGAATGGAATGTGCTTAATGTGGGGATGATGTGCTTTTACAGTTGGGAACCGGCAATGTTGCTGTAATTATGTTCCGGGCTTCTGAAACATGAATGCGACCCTTTTGAAGTTTACTGTGGGAACGGAGTTGTAACCTTTGTTTGTTATGTTGTGCTATGACGAAAATGTGTATGAAAGGAGCGATCCACTTTTGCAATTTGAAGCAGTCTCCCAGAACCTACACGTTGTGTACTTCTTGCGATTTCTGTATCCCTGCAGTAAATAAACGCTGATCTTTGACGCCGCCGGAAGTGTCCTGTGTCTCTGTGTTTTGTACGCCGGAACAGGTAACCCACGAAGGTTTCAGGTGTTGTCCCCTGGCACCGCTGGGCCTTAGAATAGCCCAGTCCTTCACTTCGGCCATGACCGATGTTTGGATCCTGATGGTGAGTTTCTCAGTCGGGTCAGTGTTGATCGGGCAGTAATATCTGTTATCCGCAATTTGATGAAGGCATTCATTGTTGCAGTTGGTGGTGTTGGTGGTCATAATTACAATAGCACTTGTCCGCAGACTTTATGTTTATAGTGAGGTTAATGGTAAGGATCCTCACCACATCTTGCTCTCTGTTTGCCATACTGTAGATGGGTGTGGAAGGGTTAGATTCTTCTACCTCCTTAAGTACTGTTTGTTCAAAGGTAAGTACTTCATTGGGAGTTATCCCAGTTGTAGGAGTGAATATGGAGGGATTGCGTAATCTAGAATCTCTATCTTCTAGCATCAGCTTTCCCTGGAAAAAGGTCTAGAGTCAAATATTATAGAAGTTGCAAACTTTGCCTGCCAGGAGCGAAGTATTCTCTAGAGGAATAGTCACAAAACCTGGGCCTTTCTGAAGAGCATCGCTCTCATCTGATGTTATCACTCTGGTGGACAGGTTGACCACTAGTTTCTTTTGGTTGTCTGGCTCCTGGTTTGCATTTGCAGTTTCGATTGCTGCCATTAGACCAGTTTGTATCCCCCTCTTATTTTTCCTCTGTCTCTGCCACAGTCTTTGTCTAAAACAGTTTGGTGGGTGAAATATTGAGGAAAATGTGGGTGAGGTGCTTGGGGGAGCATGTAGAATTTGGGAGCATCAGTTGATGTTCAGGGTATAGCGCAATCAGGTACCCATACATAGGTGGAGGTGGTGCCCTGTAGTAGCCATCATGGCTACCTTAACTGTCTGCACTTGACAAACTGCTGTAAAAGTTCTGTTTCCTACTTTGTGTGGTAGCCCCCTCGTCAAATGAAGTGTCCACACTAGATGCTTGAAATTCCTCTCTAATGTATGGGAAAACCATTTCTTTCTCAATTTTCTGTATGTCTTTCTGTTATTTGGTAATTTTCCGATGCATCAGATAATCCTTATGTTCTTTTATTTCGGAATTAATCTGGGCTAGCCATGATTTGAAATATGTGATTTGATCCCTATTTTGAGGGTATGCTCCGCAATGGTGATCCTGACAATCATTGCCTCAGATATCCTTTGGATGGGCTAATTATCAGGATCCAGAAATTGCGGGTGCTTTTCCATGTAACCTGGGACTATTCAGGTCTGAAAATGATGTCCTATAGGAATAAGTGAGGTGCAGTCATGGCTAGTAGGCCGTTGGGTGCAATATTGGCCCTGAGATACTCCGTCATGATCGCTCCATGAAGATCAATCTTGACCTGTTGCCTTTTTTAGTGCTGTGATTGAACTTGAACCATCATTATGGCTGTTTGGAGTGTTGACTTCTGCCCTCAATAGGGAGGGGGTTCTGAGTATCTCAGCTACGATATCCGTCGCTGAGGCCCTGGTTGACGTCCAGTGGTGTCGGTCACATTTGAGAATGCCTGATGTAGTTATAAAGTGAGTAAAACAGTGCTGTGTGAGATAACCTTTAAACTCATACATCAGAACTAAATAATGCAAGCTCGTAGAAAAAGAACAAATGCAAACATCCCATGGCTGAGCCACCGTACATAAACAGGAAATTATGACACCCATTTGGGTGTGTGAGGGCAATCACTTCTGATCACACGGATCCACCAATCCAGTCGATCAGCCCCTCTCCTGATCCCGACAAACAGCTTCTCATTTTGTTCTCTTGACTTTTATGGAGGAACTGTAGCATCTTTCTTTTGTTTAACTATGACATTTAAGAAGCGTGGGTGCTGGACCTGCTAATCAGCTCCTAGTCCGCTCTCTTTGTTTACTGTACCACACATACTCCAGAAAATTACACAGATTGGATGCCTCACATATAGTTTTATGCTCACCGAGCTCTCCTTTGACATTTGAGCCCTCATGACTCCCTGTAGCTCCCACTGGTATCTTTCAGCATTGATACTTCCTGCCACAGTTGATGTTCATTGAGGTCACTCCTCATTACATGCTGCATGCCTGTCCCCCTCTCCATGGCACTAATTTCAAAGCAAGTGAGGAGCCCTAGGTGTGCTGCCTTTTTTCCCAGCTTGCCCAGTCCCACGAGTCAGGGCACCCAGGGAAAATGTTGCTGTCAATGTGTACTGATACCAGAAGCTGCCAGGAATTTCTCTGTTCACAAATTGATACTTTCTTTGAGCTGGAACACCACAGTCCTGCCTGTGCGTGTGGCCAGAAAAAGTTGCATTCTGGATGACCTAGTCATGTAGTAGGTTGCTCTCTGCCTTTAGGGGCAGATTTACAAGCCCCTTGTGCTGCCAGTAAGTTACTTTTTGTGAAGCACTGGCTGCGCATTTCTCTGCCCCATATTTACAAGGACAGAAAAAGTCACCCTGCATGGCTTTTCGTGCCCTTTACATGGAGCACTTTGCTGAAAGGGGCATACCATCGGTGTTGCTGTGGGTGTTCCCACGCAACACCCATGGAACCCGACACATTTCCAGATTTACGCATAATCGTAAACCTGGAAATACGTCAGTATGGTACGCCACCTTAATGGTGGCGTAGCAAGGCGCAACGAGGAGAAATGTTTCTATTTTTCCTTGTTTTTTTCCTCTTTCAATGTGTGCTGCATTCTACAGCACGCATTGAAAGTGGAAAATGCCTGTAGTGAATGTTTTCATGCAGGAAGGTGCCCCTAACTACAAACAGTAGGACTTCCTTAGCAGAGTCCTGGAAGGGGATACAACTAGAGGAGTGTAGCATCCTCCATACGAGCATTAATAAGGGACCAGGTCAGGACAAGACCACATTATGTGATGTAGATCACATCCAGCAGATAAGCAATGAAAGCAAGCATCCGTATTGAGAAAACAGGCTTTGCATAGCTTATGTGGTGCCCAATACCAGTTATGCAGTATCCTGAAATAGCAATACTCCACACATGCCTCTCTGAGGGAACGGTCATGGTAGTCTAAACCCTCCCCCGAATCCTCCTCTGAATATGCTATAGCTAGTCACTCCTGCCAGTAGGTCTTAGATGATGTTCATGTGTCTTGAGAAGATAGGTTATCAATGAGTATTTGACATAAGTTAAATACAGTTCCCCTTGAAAACCCCCATGCTCTAAGATAGTTCAATATAGCGGACACTATGAGGTGTACAGGGTTTCACCCTAAGATCCTTCTGAGACAGTGCCGCAGTTGCCAGTATCTTCATAGCTGTGATTGTGGTAACTTGAATTTCAATTTAGGCACCTAAAGGTAAAATAGGAGTCGCTTTCTTACATGTCCCCAGTTGTCCCAATCCTCCTGTCTTCCCAAATGGTAAATCTGATTGGCCAGGGGTCGATAGTAATCCGCTGATTGGACTATAGGGGTGTCCCTTTATGTACCATGCTATGTAGCCCAATAAGCGATGGACATCTTTCCAGGTCGCCCTTCATGGCCCTTAGAGTATGAGAGCAATGCTGCGATCTTGATGTCTGCCCATTGTGGCTGGTCATCCGCGGGTGCTAAAAAAGACAGATGGTGTGCAATAAGGTATATGTGCACATCTGGTAAGTGGAGACATCCCGCACTAGTATCGATGTGCAGCTTTGCAAGTTTGATAGGGGGCTTCCTGACTGCCAATACGAACATCTTAATGCGTTTGTTGATGGTGCAAAGTAATTGCTCTGAGATCAATAGTGGCATCATTGCCAAAAACATAATTGAACCTAGGAGCTGTCACCATTTTGATCATAAGGACTCTTCCCTAGAAAGAACTCTGTAGTGGAGACCACCATGAGAAGTCTTGGTCCATTCTAGCCAGGAGGCATTGTATATGGTCATGCACCATGTTATATAAACCATTATTGATTAGCAGGCCTAAATATTTTAAGCCCATTGCTTTCATGTTCAGCATATGTCCTCAGTGAGGGTCAGAGATCACATTGTGTCAATGACATTGCCTCACTCTTGGCACTAATCATTTTGTACCCAGAGAAAACTGAAAAGGTATCAAACAGTGATATAAGGCTTGGAATTGATGATCCCGGGTTACTCAGGGTCAGTAAAATGTCATCGAGGTACAGAAGTATTTTGCATTCCTCCACAGGAGTATCCACGTCCTGTATATTGATAGAGTGGCGGATGGCAGCCACCAGGGGTTCCAGGGCTAACAGTAAAAGGAGTGGGAAATGTGGTCATTCTTGCTTTGTCCCCCACAGGATTGGAAAGGTTTGAGACAACTGTCTGCCACAGTCGACCTGTGCTGTGGGAGAAGTGAACCATTTGACCTTTGCCATGAAGTTGGGCGCCAATCGTGCTCTGTCTAACATGTGGAATAGGTACCCCCACTCCACCCGATCGAAAGCCTTCTCTGCATCCAATGAAACCAGGAGCTTATCATCCCAGTTATTATGCACATGCTAGACTGAATTGGCCAGAAGGCGCATGTGATTGTGAGAAGATCGGACGGGTATAACTCCTACCTTGCATTTGTGAATTAATTTGGGAATAACCCGTTTGAGATGTGTTGCCAGGACCTTCACATGCACGTTCGTATCTACATTTAGAAGCGAGATCAGGCGATAACTGGCACATCCATTTTGATCTTTATTGGTTAAAGAATAAGGCTAAGGAGTGCTTTATTGGACTCTGGACATAGCGTGGCTGGGCCCTCTAACTCCTTGGAGAGTTTATAGAGTAGGAGTACTAGTATGTCTTTATTAAGTTTCTACAATTCGGTCAGAAATCCATTGTCCCCTGGGCTTTATTATTAGACATAGCCCCAATGGCCTCAGAGATCTCAACCTCCCTGATCTCACCCTCAAGAAGCTGTCTACCAGCCTATGATAGGGTGGGAAGAAGAATGGTCCAGAAAAAGTCCTGTTCCAGGGTGGGACCATTAGGAGCTTCCAATTAATAAGGAGTGCAAAGGAAACTGGGTCTGCAGGTTGCAGTGATAGCACTACTAGTCTCCCTTTGACGTAGATGTGCAACCAGAAGTCTACCTACCTTCTCCCCCTCCTAGTGTAGAGCGTAATTGGCCTGTGAAGTTCAGTGGGAATCCAGAGCATATGTGGCTCGTTCTAATCTACCCAGTAGAGTTGGAGTGGGATGCCTCATGTAAGCTTCTGAAATAGTACCAATTTCTCCCTCTAGTGTTGTGTAGTTGCATAGGCGCTTGGCACAAACACTTCCCTTTTACATATTCATATCTAAAGTTGACATCTTTTTAAACAGTGACCTTTGCAACACATGTTTCCTGCACAACAGCATACTCAGAAAAAAAAATGCTTACATGTACATTTCTTCAAAGGCACAATATCTTCTCTTAGAACACTCTGCACAAGATCCCCGGTACACTGCGCAAACTATCTTATGGATTAGTGTCCATTACGGGACAGCTCTGGGTCAGTAGAATAAACAAGATGCAGCCAGTCCAGAGCACAGCGATTCATATAATCTAATGCAATTGTACAATTGTTAATTTATTCGTCTTGTCATGCTGGTAAGATTGGTTTGCTTCATTCTATTAATCATTGCAGTGCATATATTTTATACTAGATTTGAGTTGCCTCAATAAATATTTGAAACCCCACTTGTGTATTTCTTGTATACCACTTTAGACATGCCTTATTTACAAACAAAAGGGCAACACTTGTTTCCACGATTTCCTTGGAGAAATTTTGGTGATCATGTTCTACGGTTGCCTACACCATCTGGTGCCCCATCAGTTTAGGGGCCCAGATGGAGCACTGTGAGCTAGCCAGAAATTAGGTCAACATGTTCTGATGGTTTGAGCGGACTTAGTCCCACATAGTTTTGATCCTTACGTAGAGGATTGATTGTCATGCAGATACTGGTGTAGATGTCCCCTTAACGTTTACTTTCTCTCTCGAGTTTAGTAGTGGGACAGATTCAACCTCCAGCATTTAGAGGCAGAGGAGTCATGTCTGCGCTCAAGCTCCAGTATGGTAGCAACATGATCCAAGATTCCCACTTTGATATGTTACACTCAGGCAGTGAGGCAAGTGGGGATTGGGTCATGAGGAAAAAATCTATCCTGGATCAAGTTCCATGCAACCAGGATATAAAAATGTAATCTCTGTCTTGTAGGTGTCTCAAGCACCAACGGTGACGTAAACCATGGTCCTCTATTACATCATGTAGGACTGCCCTGTCCTTAGCGTTGGCTTTGTCCAGAGGGCCACAGCAATATAATTGGGGTCTAGCGCCACATTCCAGTCACCTCCAATCATTACTCTGGTGGTACCAAACTCCGTCAGAAGTCTCGATAAGTGGGACAAGAAGGGCACTTAATCGTGGTTGGGTGCATATATGGGCCATAGTATCAAGATCTGACTTAGTGTTTTTATCTTCACAAAAACACAGCGTCCCATGGGTCCTGTCCATGTTTTCAAAATGGTGAATGTGAAGGATTTTTGAAACATAATGGCAACTCTGCATCTTTTCATGGACGATGCAGTCCTGCCGGTATCAGCAGGGGTTGAAGGCAGAAGGCCACCACAAACAACTTTCTCCATCAAGTCTCTTCTTAGTTTTCCAGTTCTGAAGGGGACAGGTGTCTCTCCTGTAGTAAAGCAACATCAGGGGCTTTCAATGCTATAAATATGAGTGCTTTCTTCTGCTTAATGAAGTGTGTGAAGCCATTGACATTGCTGGACTTAATGCAGAGGCATTTGGAACATGGAAGTGGGGTTGCAGATCGGATATGTGGTGGTGCAGATATACTCAAAGAAATTAATACTGTGACCTAAAATGTGAGAAGATTGGCATGGCCCAATGACCAACCAAACAGTATCCAGGTGTGAATTGCACACAGAAGGTTGAGGGATAACTATGCCGAGACTACAAAGTGGTACTAAACTAGTAGTGTATTAACTATCAGCAAGGTGAAAACCCAATTTTTCCAAAGAAAATTATGTATAGCTCAGTAGAACAAGTACAAATGTTGTATGTAAACTGTAGAATACTTTAAACAGGGAAGCTTATATCCCAGTCTAAGAACCACCCAGCACTCCCAATCTGACAGCATGAAAAAAAAATACATCTTTGGGCCACCTGGAATGCTGTGACTTCCTAGTAAACCACACCACCCACTTTGTCATCAGTTACAAAAAAATATACGCCAGCACATTGTAGAGAGGGGGAAAGTGAGAGACCATTTGGGTGCCCAGTAAATGTGGTTACCTCTGGATATCACCCGCAGAGGCGCAGTATAGAAGCCGGCTTTTGACAAAGTCCCAATTCTCATAGCAGCGGTTGGATCTTGCCAAGAGTAGCAGTTGTAAAGCGGTCATCAGTCCGCACAAGGGTCTGAGAGGAAACCGTTTGATGAGAGAGTGCAATTCATCATGGACCCTATTTGCAGGGCCCACTCAGGCTTTGGGCACTCTCCCATCATTTAAGCACAGATTCCAGTCTCTGTGCTTAAACGAGTCAATCTCCCATCACCAAGGTGTCAATTTCTGATGGCGCAGTATCCGTCTGTTCCAGGAACTGTCGACAAATATTGTTACAGTTCATCCGTCTCATCAAATTGTCTTTTTTCACCATTGATGGTTAGAAGGATACTATCAAGTTTCAATAAGCCAAAACGGATGTCAAATTTTCGTAGAACTGGTCAGAGCACTGGGAATTTCTTCCAGTGGATAACATTATCACGGGAGAAGTCAGCTGCCACATAGATCTTGGTGTCATTATGTAGAAGGGGACAATTCTGTTGCTGAACTACAGTGATTACCAGTAAAGCCTGTTGGGGGAAAAGGAAACATGCAATAATAGGCCTTGGGGGTGTTACGGCGTGTGCCTCATCTGATCTGAATGCTATGCACTCTTTGAAATTCTAGCAGTCAGTCAGGTAAATTCCAAATGGAACGCAGACAGGAATCCATTCATGTTTTTTGCCTCTTCTTTTCTTAAACTTTTAAATCGCAAAAATTGCCAAATGGCTTCCAAGCCCTAATAGCAGTTAGGGGTCCATTAGGATGTAGGGCGGTGGGACCACCGCTGCGCTGGCGGTGCGGAAAGATGCCTTTTTCTGCCCGCTAGCAGCGGACATCACGGCCGCCATATTAGTATGGTCAAACATAGGCCAATTTCCGACCGCCGCGTTGCGACGCGCACTGCGGCGGTGGGAGCCAAGGAGACCCACCGCCGCACGGAATGACGTTCGCCCCGCTCCACAAATTAGGATGACTCAAGCAAGCAGACGCACCGCAGCGGAGACACCGCCCAACCAGAGACGGCGGAAACTCGACAGCGGAACGCTAAACCAGAGTCCCGGTCAACTCCACCCGGACACGACCTCAATGGACCCAGCCCTACACATCTTTCTGGTGCAGTACCTGCTACATCACCAGGAACTCATGGACCGCCGCGGACGATGCCGCAGGTACGCAATAACACAACATACAACACACAACCCACAGCCTAACACAGGGTCCAAATCCACATCAGACACCCTAGGGGGGACAGGGACACATCCACAAGGGCACCCACACATCACCCACCTGCCACAAAGTCAGCCCGCTGCATCCTGGACACACAGCTACTGCCACCATGCACCAATGCCCCGGTCACGTCACCGCAGCGGCGAACACAAGCAAATACATGCACACAATGCAGAAGGCAGGGCCAGTGCAAGGCATGAGCAGGGCACAAAGACCACAGGGACACACGCACTCCCACCACACACTAGCATACCCCATGAAGGCACATGCCATGTGCCCCCCAGTGCACCCCATGCACAACAACAAGCCAGGGCAATACATACCCTGCACCACACAACAAACAATCATGGAGACACACAATGCAGGAGTGGCTGCACAGGAACACACAACACACAGCACAGTAGCACAGGGCCAGGGAAACACACACTACTCCACACTCAGGGGAAAAGCAATGAGGACAAGCAACAAATGAACATACACAAGGAATCAACATCCAAATGGACACACAGCCTGCATAGTCACACATACATATCACAGACTGACACACACACACATACACACCCCACATGCCAACAGCAATGGAGCAGAACAAATAGAGAAACCAAGGTGGGCTGCACACAAATGGAAGGCCATGGAGACACACAACAAGCATGTCTACATCACATCAACACAAGGAACAGAGCATAACACCCTCACGCCATCAAAGCAAAAATGGCTGGCACAGTCGGTGAAATCAAATCACAGACAGCTCAGTGCACCCACACAAGGAGACAGCAAGGCAAACCATGTAGAGGCACAAGGATGAAAGGATGAAAGGAAGGCCCTGCAGTCAAACTGGGAACAGCCACACATCCATACAACTACTTCACAGGAGTACACCAGCAGCACTACACACAGGGACCATCTACACACCTCAGGACTGACAAACACCAGCAAGAATCTACACACATACCCCCCTCACACCAGCAGCACGCAACACCAGTGCCAAACACACTGAGGGCTGGCAATAGTTTACAGGCAATACACACACAAACAACCACACACCCTGGGCTTAGCCGCAAACATCACACACACACACACACACACACACAGGATGCCACCACAAATGTGGAAACAAATACAACAGACAAACACATAACCCAACTGAAACACACACAGAGCCACAACAACAACAACAGACATGCCCTGTGTAGGTAAACTGGGGAAAGGCAATGGGAGCACAGACACAACAGGAGTGCACAACCTCATCACTCAGTAACAATGCACAGATATTATACCACAACACACAAGAAGTGCACCATCACAGAACAACACAGCCACAGCAAACAAACAACAGATGCACTGGCAGAACAATCACATAGCAAACATAGCACGACATCAGGGGATGCACACCAGGCAATCACAAGGCAACATACACACACAGCACTGCATGCACAACAAGCTGTGTGTGCACACCAAGCATACCAGACATCAGTGACAGAACAGCAACCCACACAACACCATACAGCACAGCACAAAGACAACAGCACACCCAGGAAGTGAAGCAATAACACAAACAACACAAATTCATCCAACACAACACCCAATGGATGCACAAGTCTGGGACAGAAAGGTGGAAACAACTTGACCACAGGACTGGGCAGCACACACAGTTGAACTGCATAGCAGCAACCATGACTGACAAACAACACCAGAACATCACAAAATACCCATTGTGACACTTTGACCCTGGACAAAGAACTGCACCACAAAGCACAGGGGCACAAATGAAGTCATGGGGCACAAATGAAGTCATGGGGAGGCACACACACATACAAATGAAGGAGACAGCTCACACCAAAGTAAAGTGTACTGCATGTCAGTAGGGGAAATGGCAGGAGTGTACGATACACAAAGAGAGGGAGTGCAGACCCACAATGGGTAGGCAGCTGAAGCACAGATAGGGGATGGCATGACATCACACACAACATGCCACACTGGAGGCAAGAAGGCACCATGGGACAGCAAGGCATGGGAAAAACACAACCACAATGGCAGTGTGGAGCAGCAGGTCTGCACAGACCCTACAAACAGCCACCAGACACATGGATGTGCACCAAAACACAACACTGAATTGCCAGTAACACGCACTGCATACTCACAAGTGACAAAAATAACAAGTAGGAGTCAGACAGAACTGCAAGGACACACCCACACACTGCACAGTGCACAACATACAACTCACACATGGGCATACAGCCACATCCACAGGGATGAACAATCAAAACAACAGGCACACAACACCTGGGTGACACATGTGTGTAGTTGACATTGCATAGGCATGCACACATCAACACTCCCCACAAACTCACCCCTTCACACTGCACACTAACTGGCCATCCAAAAGCACACATGGAAAGTAAGCCATGGGACTAGGGTGACTGGCCATCACAAGATGACCACACACATACATCACTGGGCACACATACAGGAAGAACACACACATGATGACCCTGGACACCCTGCCTGTAATACTGTGTGCAGAAACCCACCCTGTGCTGACAGTGCCCCCCAACCTGACATGTGTACAATAGACCCAACATGAACTAATCAAGTAAATGACAACTGCAAACCATTCACAATTGACACCGTTGCCACCACAAGCATCTGTGCCAAGAAGAACTGAAGACCCTGTCACCCCTGAAAAAGAGAGCAAGTGAGCCCAAACATTGACCATATTCAAGTTCCAGACCATGTGGCACAGTAAACAATTTACCAACAGCAAAACAACTTTATTCAGTAAGGACACTGACAAAATAGACAACTGGAGCAACTGTCTTTATTCACAAATTACACAGATAGGCACCATGAGAAGAGAAGAGTAAGGCACAACAAGGCCAGTTGCCAGGGCAGAGTGCATGTCCATGAGAAGATGCACAGGCAAGGGTCAAAAACAGCAGTGAACAACAAGGCCAGTGGTCAGGGCAGAGTGCAGAGCATGTCCATGAGAAGCTGCACAGGCAAGGGGGCAAAACAGCAGTGAACAACAAGGCCAGTGCAGAGTGCAGAGCATGTCCATGAGAAGCTGCACAGGCAAGGGTCCAAAACAGCAGTAAACAACAAGGCCAGTGGCCAGGGCAGACTGCAGAGCAGGTCCATGAGAAGCTGCACAGGCAAGGGGGCAAAACAGCAGTGAACAACAAGGCCAGTGGCCAGGGCAGAGTGCAGAGCATGTCCATGAGAAGCTGCACAGGCAAGGGGGCAAAACAGCAGTGAACAACAAGGCCAGTGGCCAGGGCAGAGTGCAGAGCATGTCCATGAGAAGCTGCACAGGCAAGGGTCCAAAACAGCAGTGAACAACACGGCCAGTGGCCAGGGCAGAGTGCAGAGCATATCCATGAGAAGCTGCACAGGCAAGGGCAAAACAGCAGTGAACAACAAGGCCAGTGGCCTGGGCAGAGCGCAGAGCATGTCCATGAAAAGCTGCACAGGTAAGGGTCCAACACAGCAGTGAACAGCAAGGTCAGTGGGCATGACAAACTGCAGACTGAGTCCATTAGAAGCTGCACAGGAAATGTGTGCGGCTGTACCTTTCCATGGTCAGCAACACAGTCAGGGGGCAACAATGTGCAGTACATGCCCACCTGTGTGAGACACAGGTGTGTGAGGGTGACTAACACTCAGACTTGGCTGTCAGGCGGACTGGGAGCTGACTGTGTCTCGGGGACTGTTGGGGCACTTAAAGGGGGAGAGAGTGGAACAGCTAAGATAGAGCTATCAGTGGCTTGGCAAGCTGGAGGGCTGTTTGGACCAGGTGGTGTAGTGGCACGTGGAGGTGGAGTCATGCAGACGGGAGTTACGGTGTGGCTGGGAGATTGTGGAGGGGTGCCCTTCCACTTCTTGGGGATCCTAAATGGCTTGCCTGACTTGGGATCAATGGGAAGTGGTGTGGGCACAACAGGCACACACACCACCACTGCTGCAGCAGGTGAAGGCGCTGGCAGCCCCTCTGGTGATGTGCTGGTCCCAGCAGAACGTTTTGCCTTGCTTTGCCTCTGCCCCCCTTTCCCCTGTTTACTAGGTGTTACCCCTACAGTGCCCTTCGCCCCCTGCTTCACTGGGCTTGGAATGGGAGTCG
Source organism: Triturus cristatus (assembly GCF_964204655.1). Taxonomy (NCBI): domain Eukaryota; kingdom Metazoa; phylum Chordata; class Amphibia; order Caudata; family Salamandridae; genus Triturus; species Triturus cristatus. The sequence continues at coordinate 526,393,436 of NC_140583.1, forward strand.
AGGTGGTTGGTGATACTGTCTTTGAGCCCTTCCTAGGTGTACCCTTGGCATGCACCACCTCCTTGGTGGGCATAGACACTGTACGATTATCTTTGCGCGATCCTTTAGAGGTAGGAGAGTCCTGGGATGGGGATGCCACTGAGGCATGTGTGCCTGAGGTCTGCTGCTTTGCTAATTGTCCACTGGTGTTACCTGACAGGCTTTTCTCCCTGCGCTCTGGGGTGCCTTTGGTCTTCTGTGGGGATGGTGTCTGCGCACGGGACCGCTTGGGTTGCTGCTGCTGTGTGCTCCATGTACTGTATCGTCGGAATGTATGCCCTCCATGAAAGCAACCAACTGGGCCAATTTCTTGTCGTGGTCAATGAAGGCATTGAGGAGAGCTGTCTGCCCTACGCACTAAAGGTCCACAGACTCAGCACTGATGGCAGCAGGGGGGACAGGGGCAGGGACAGCGGTGCCAGGGGTGAAGGACACTCTTCCCCTCTTACTGAGGCGGACAAGGGCAGCACCAGAGGAAGTGGCTGGGAGGGTTGGCAATGGCCGCTGTATGGTGGAAGCCGATGCAGGTTACCTGTTCCCTGTGCCCTCCAACATGGATGCATCCCCGCTGGCATTGGATGATGTGGTGCTTTGCGTCTCAGGCTGGGACTCCTTCAGCAGACTCTTGTCCCCCTCTAATGCGCTGGTGACATCTGTGTCACTGGGCTCCTGGGCAGCTGTGGTGCTAGTTTCACCCCCACTGGTGTCCGTCTCCTGTGCCTCTGTAACCGCAGGTGCTGCTGCATGGGAGAGAGAGATGTAGGGTCAGGTCAGTCGCAAAAACAGAACAAACATATGCAAGCAATGCATGACAAAAGTAGAGCAAATCTACATGTTGCATACCACCCTGTGCAATCACATCGTACCAACTCACTACACAGACTCAACCAGTGCGTGGAAACTGGAAACTCAGGCATGAGTTAGCCATGTGAAGACCACACAGCACAACACCCTGCTTGTGGCTCTTGTGGCTCTGTTCAGACACACAACTAGTTCTGAGCACATCCATGAGAAGCTGCACAGGCAAGGGCAAAACAGCAGTGAACAACAAGGCCAGTGGCCTGGGCAGAGAGCAGAGCATGTCCATGAGAAGCTGCACAGGTAAGGGTCCAACACAGCAGTGAACAGCAAGGTCAGTGGGCATAACAAACTGCAGACTGAGTCCATTAGAAGCTGCACAGGAAATGTGTGCGGCTGTACCTTTCCATGGTCAGCAACACAGTCAGGGGGCAACAATGTGCAGTACAGGCCCACCTGTGTGAGGCACAGGTGTGTGAGGGTGACTAACACTCAGACTTGGCTGTCAGGCGGACTGGGAGCTGACTGTGTCTCGGGGACTGTTGGGGCACTTAAAGGGGGAGAGAGTGGAACAGCTAAGATAGAGCTATCAGTGGCTTGGCAAGCTGGAGGGCTGTTTGGAACAGGTGGTGTAGTGGCACGTGGAGGTGGAGTCATGCAGACGGGAGTTACGGTGTGGCTGGGAGATTGTGGAGGGGTGCCCTTCCACTTCTTGGGGATCCTAAATGGCTTGCCTGACTTGGGATCAATGGGAAGTGGTGTGGGCACAACAGGCACACACACCACCACTGCTGCAGCAGGTGCAGGCGCTGGCAGCCCCTCTGGTGATGTGCTGGACCCAGCGGAACGCTTTGCCTTGCTTTGCCTCTGCCCCCCCTTCCCCTGTTTACTAGGTGTTACCCCTACAGTGCCCTTCGGCCCCTGCTTCACTGGGCTTGGAATGGGAGTCGAGGTGGTTGGTGATACTGTCTTTGAGCCCTTCCTAGGTGTACTCTTGGCATGCACCACCTCCTTGGTGGGCATAGACACTGTACGATTATCTTTGCGCGATGCTTTAGAGGCAGGAGAGTCCTGGGATGGGGAGGCCACTGAGGCATGTGTGCCTGAGGTCTGCTGCTTTGCTAATTGTCCACTGGTGTCACCTGACAGGCTTTTCTCCCTGCGCTCTGGGGTGCCTTTGGTCTTCTGTGGGGATGGTGTCTGCGCACGGGACCGCTTGGGTTGCTGCTGCTGTGTGCTCCATGTACTGTATCGTCGGAATGTATGCCCTCCATGAAAGCAACCAACTGGGCCAATTTCTTGTCGTGGTCAATGAAGGCATTGAGGAGAGCTGTCTGCCCTACGCACTAAAGGTCCACAGACTCAGCACTGATGGCAGCAGGGGGGACAGGGGCAGGGACAGCGGTGCCAGGGGTGAAGGACACTCTTCCCCTCTTACTGAGGCGGACAAGGGCAGCACCAGAGGAAGTGGCTGGGAGGGTGGGCAATGGCCGCTGTATGGTGGAAGCCGATGCAGAGTCCCTGTTCCCTGTGCCCTCCAACATGGATGCATCCCCGCTGGCATTGGATGATGTGGTGCTTTGCGTCTCAGGCTGGGACTCCTCCAGCAGACTCTTGTCCCCCTCTAATGCGCTGGTGACATCTGTGTCACTGGGCTCCTGGGCAGCTGTGGTGCTAGTTTCACCCCCACTGGTGTCCGTCTCCTGTGCCTCTGTAACCACAGGTGCTGCTGCATGGGAGAGAGAGATGTAGGGTCAGGTCAGTCGCAAAAACAGAACAAACATATGCAGGCAATGCATGACAAAAGTAGAGCAAATCTACATGTTGCATACCACCCTGTGCAATCACATCGTACCAACTCACTACACAGACTCAACCAGTGCGTGGAAACTGGAAACTCAGGCATGAGTTAGCCATGTGAAGACCACACAGCACAACACCCTGCTTGTGGCTCTTGTGGCTCTGTTCAGACACACAACTAGTTCTGAGCACATCCATGAGAAGCTGCACAGGCAAGGGCAAAACAGCAGTGAACAACAAGGCCAGTGGCCTGGGCAGAGCGCAGAGCATGTCCATGAGAAGCTGCACAGGTAAGGGTCCAACACAGCAGTGAACAGCAAGGTCAGTGGGCATAACAAACTGCAGACTGAGTCCATGAGAAGCTGCACAGGAAATGTGGGCGGCTGTACCTTTCCATGGTCAGCAACACAGTCAGGGGGCAACAATGTGCAGTACAGGCCCACCTGTGTGATACACAGGTGTGTGAGGGTGACTAACACTCAGACTTGGCTGTCAGGCGGACTGGGAGCTGACTGTGTCTCGGGGACTGCTGGGGCACTTAAAGGGGGAGAGAGTGGAACAGCTAAGATAGAGCTATCAGTGGCTTGGCAAGCTGGAGGGCTGTTTGGACCAGGTGGTGTAGTGGCACGTGGAGGTGGAATCATGCAGACAGGAGTTACGGTATGGCTGGGAGATTGTGGAGGGGTGCCCTTCCACTTCTTGGGGATCCTAAATGGCTTGCCTGACTTGGGATCAATGGGAAGTGGTGTGGGCACAACAGGCACACACACCACCACTGCTGCAGCAGGTGCTGGCAGCCCCTCTGGTGATGTGCTGGACCCAGCGGAACGCTTTGCCTTGCTTTGCCTCTGCCCCCCCTTCCCCTGTTTACTAGGTGTTACCCCTACAGTGCCCTTCGGCCTCTGCTTCACTGGGCTTGGAATGGGAGTCGAGGTGGTTGGTGATACTGTCTTTGAGCCCTTCCTAGGTGTACCCTTGGCATGCACCACCTCCTTGGTGGGCATAGACACTGTACGATTATCTTTGCGCGATGCTTTAGAGGCAGGAGAGTCCTGGGATGGGGATGCCACTGAGGCATGTGTGCCTGAGGTCTGCTGCTTTGCTAATTATCCACTGGTGTCACCTGACAGGCTTTTCTCCCTGCGCTCTGGGGTGCCTTTGGTCTTCTGTGGGGATGGTGTCTGCGCACGGGACCGCTTGGGTTGCTGCTGCTGTGTGCTCCATGTACTGTATCGTCGGAATGTATGCCCTCCATGAAAGCAACCACCTGGGCCAATTTCTTGTTGTGGTCAATGAAGGCATTGAGGAGAGCTGTCTGCCCTACGCACTAAAGGTCTACAGACTCAGCACTGATGGCAGCAGGGGGGACAGGGGCAGGGACAGCGGTGCCAGGGGTGAAGGACACTCTTCTCCTCTTACTGAGGCGGACAAGAGCAGCACCAGAGGAAGTGGCTGGGAGGGTGGGCAATGGCCGCTGTATGGTGAAAGCCGATGCAGAGTCCCTGTTCCCTGTGCCCTCCAACATGGATGCATCCCCGCTGGCATTGGATGATGTGGTGCCTTGCGTCTCAGGCTGGGACTCCTCCAGCAGACTCTTGTCCCCCTCTAATGCGCTGGTGACATCTGTGTCACTGGGCTCCTGGGCAGCTGTGGTGCTAGTTTCATCCCCACTGGTGTCCGTCTCCTGTGCCTCTGTAACCACAGGTGCTGCTGCATGGGAGAGAGAGATGTAGGGTCAGGTCAGTCGCAAAAACAGAACAAACATATGCAAGCAATGCATGACAAAAGTAGAGCAAATCTACATGTTGCATACCACCCTGTGCAATCACATCGTACCAACTCACTACACAGACTCAACCAGTGCTTGGAAACTGGAAACTCAGGCATGAGTGAGCCATGTGAAGACCACACAGCATAACACCCTGCGTGTGGCTCTTGTGGCTCTGTTCAGACACACAACTAGTTCTGAGCACAACTAGGGACATGATGGGGGCACAGTACTTGTTGCCAATGACAGAATTGGATGAAACAGGAGGGGACAACACAGACCCAGACGACAACATGGCAGTCCACAATGGACATTAGCCCATGCCACCCACCATGTTGTACCTTAGGAACAATAGAATGCTGCACATTGCTTTAAGATGTCTAGCCCTTCCTAAATATGGTTGCATGCAATGGACGCATTGATGTACGCACAGTCAGATTGGGCACACTGCCGTTCCCTCCCATGGGATTCCCAAGACTACACCAATGCAGAAGAAACCTGAAGAGCCCAACTCAGAATGTAATGTGAAGGCACAGCATCCAAATCTACTTTGCAAGTACATGTAGGGCAAATGCATGCCACAGGCACCCAGGCAAGCAGCCACTTACATGCCACAGCATCACACTACCAACATCACAGAGGCCAGCACTGGCACAGGCTCTGTACACATGCAGCCACTCCCATCCAAAGTCAGACTCCCCAAATGCTCACCACAGGCTTGCTGCTGATGCTTCTTCAAACGTGCATCCAGCTCAGGCTGTGTCACTGCCAAGATGCGCCCCATTAGTGGTGTCATGCTGCGCCGTGCCAGATGCCCAGGGCGAGGAAGCAGCCCCAGGGTCATCTCCGACACATTCTTTGCCAGCCGGCTGATGTCGTCCTATCTCTTGTGGCAGTGGGTGAGCCATCGGTTTGAGACCCCCAGGGCTCGCACCTTCGCTGCAATGGCCCTCCACACAGCCTTACGCTGGTGTACCTTGAGTTGCAGGCATGGGAGACAAGAGGGAGAAATGATCAGGAACACAGTACTATGTACTATCTGTATGGCAGCAAGATACAACATAATCACATATCCAACGATAGGTCAATCAGAGACTATAGTACAGCCCACATGGGACCCCTACATGGAAAAGCTGATGTTAAAGCATGCAGGTGTGAGGGGGAACACAGTCCCTGCACATTTCACACACATGCAGGATGCCAGCACTGAAACACCAATATAGCCTGCCCACATCTCCAGTCCATTGTTTGGTTGAGCAACACATACATCACATGTCAACCTGTGTTTGTGAGTGGACTCACTGTGTCCAAGACTGCGCAGCCATCAATGTTCCTGTCTTGTGAATATTTGAATGTGTCATGGTGGTCACATGGATGGACATGAGATCACAAATCCAATATGTCAATCACAAGGGCAGTTGTGTGCAAACCACAGTGCTGAGTTGGACCATAGCTGGAGTGATATGTGACAAGACCGATGTCATACTCTGTGAGTTGTCCTTGTCTTTGTAGGCAGGGACTGTGCAGGCCAGCTGGGCTCACACTGAGATGGACTACAGTGGCACACACAGACATCCAGCCAAGCAATCACTGTCCTGACTACAGCATGAACAACCTTCTGTGTCACTGTATGGCTGACAACACAACACAGGTCACTCATACATACATGTGCATGGAGGGAAAGCTGTGGCACTGGGTGCACACACCCTCCCACTGGAGACAGCATGTCAGGCAGTGCATGACACTACCCCACACTCCCAGGCACATACTGCATCAGTCAACTCCATGTGTGGCCTCCCTGCCCTACCACACCACTGTTGAAGACTTACCACAACATTTGGGGCACCATATTGCCTTGGGTACTGTGTTAGCACCTCGTCCACCAGGACCTCCAGCTCCTCGCTTGTGAAGGGATTGGCACGGATCTTCTCTGTCCTTGCCATCACTGTGGACGTGAGACAACAGCAGGGGACTTTGGTGGCGAGGGTTCCCAGGCTGCAGTCCCTGGAGGCAGCAGCAGGTGAGGGGTCTCAGGCAGCAGTCCCTGGAGGCAGCAGCAGGTGAGGGGTCACAGGCAGCAGTCCCTGGAGGCAGCAGCAGGTGAGGTGTCTCAGGCAGCAGGCTTTGTGAGCAGTGGCAATGTGAGGCTCACTCCCACATATATAGCCCCCTGGGGTAGTTTCAAAGGTGCCAAGCTGCAGCAATTGGTGGTCCAGGTCGGCCTCTTTCAAATGCATCCAATGACCGCCTCCGCGTTGGCGGAGCACGCCTACCGTGATCTTCAAAATTGCCATTATGTCACCACAATCATGGCTCCCATTGGCTGTAAGGGCATGCTTCATGGCGGTGATACAACGCTGGGGCCCGGGGTGCGCTACCGCGATGGTGCATCTTTCAAATGCAGCCAATGACGCCTCCGCGGTGGCGGAGCACGCCTACCGCAATCTTCAAAATTGCATCATGCCACCGCTATCGAGCTTTGCATTGGCTCTAGGGCGAGCTCTATGGCGGTGTAACACCACAGGGGCCCTGTGCACTACCGCGATTTTAGTGGTGGGGCATGCCAACCATTTCCACATGTCTCCATGCCTATGACTACCGCACATGTGTGAATGGGGGTGCTGGTGACACACCGTCAGTGCCAGGCGGTAGCTATCGTGATATGGGTGCCATGCATTGACACAAGGCACCACCATTCTGGCGGCGGAGCATGCCAACCACCATTTCCACATGTCTCCATGCCTATGACTACCGCACTTGTGTGAATGGGGGTGCTGGTGACACACCGCCGGTGCCAGGTGGTAGCTATCGCAATATGGGTGCCATGCATTGACACGAGGCACCACCATTCTGGCTGCGGAGCATGCCAACCGCCATTTCCACATGTCTCCATGCCTATGGCTACTGCACTTGTGTGAATGGGGGTGCTGGTGACACACTGCCAGAGCCAGGCGGTAGCTACCATGATATGGGTGCCATGCATTGACACAAGGCACCGCGATTCTGGCAGCAGAGCATGCCAACCGCCATTTCCACATCTCCATGCCTATGACTACCGCACTTGTGTGAATGGGGGTGCTGGTGACACACCTCCAGGGCCAGGTGGTAGCTACCACGATATGGGTGCCATAGAATGGCAATGGCCATCTGTCAAACATCAACAGTGCACAGTGCCAACATGTTCAATGGCACATCATTGTGCACACGATGCCAATGTTCAATTTACTCCACTGATGGCTACACATGCCATGGTTGTGTGTGTGTGTAATATAGATTTGCCTGTACCCACTCAAATGTCACCTAAGGATTTGATGCTGGTGTCGGCAGGACAGTGTAGTCCTGGACTGTACAATGTGTACACATGTCAATGTGTTGAGGTCCAGTGACAATCACAGCAATGCTCGTCTTGATGAATGTTGATGTATTTAGCATTGCCTCTCATGTCTGCTCATGAACACATTCATCATTCCAGCACCGACTGTGGTCATTTTGTGGTGGATGTGTGCCAGGTTGTAATGACACATTAAGGTGTGACCAGTACAGCAGCTAGGTATGAGACAGTGGTTTTGATTAGTTACACATATGTTGGATGCTAGACTCCCAGGCATGCACATGTGTACTATGGCCATATCCCTATGTGCATTCACATTGCCAAAGGTGGTGTTTGAGGTATTTGTCTTGTGTAAGTGGACATGTTTGCCCTTTGTGTAGCTGAAGGTGTCCCTCCATGTAAGCTGGTCTGTTAGTCACTATAGATGTCAGTCATTGCTGTCATTGTGTCATCCAGAACGTGATATGCTGTGCACATCTCATGACGTATTGCATTGACATGTGTCCACTATCATCTCCAATAGGAGGAGGCCAAATTTGTCTCATCACTTGACGGTGCTGGAGGACATGGAGGATGTTGCGATCGTACGCAAAGGCCGCCTGGACAGAGCCACCCTGAAAACCCTTTGTGATCTGTTGGAGCCCCACCTGCATTCACACAGGACATATCCAACAGCTTTCACCCCTACTTATAAGGTGATGGCAGCCCTGCATTTTTTTGCCACTGGATCATTCCAGGAGACTGTGGCCGGGTGCTGGTGGGATGTCACAACCGATGTTCAGCATGGTGCTGTGTGATGTAATGTCCGCCATGATGCTATACAAGGACAGATACATCCATTTCCCCAGGAGTGCTGAACTGCCAGCTGTGAAGGGAGACTTCTATCCCCTTGGACACATTGCCAATGTTGTTGGGGCCATTGATTGCATCCATGTCGCTCTTGTGCCACCACAGGCAAGTAAGCACATTTACCGCAATCGCAAGCATTACCACTCCATCAATGTGCAGGTGGTGTGCCTGGCAGATATGACCATCTCGCAGGTATGTGCCAAATTCCCAGGCTCAACCCACGACTCCTACATCCTGCGGAACAGCATAGTGCCCCAGCTGATGACTAATCTTCTTCCAGAGTGTGCATGGATTGTGGGTGAGTAGGCCTAATCGTGTGGTGTGCTGTGTGTGTGACCTGCTGCCCTGAGACTCTGCGACGTTGCAATGTCTATTTATGTTTGTCATACCTAGGTGACTCTGCATATCCCAACCGTCCCTGGTTGCTGAGCCCACTGCAGAATCCCAGGTCCCTGGCTGAAGTCCGCTACAATAAGGCCCATGGGAGGACACGTCGTGTGGTGGAGCATACTTTTGCCCTGCACAAGTCACGTTTCCGGTGCCTGGACAAGACCGGAGGTGCACTGGCATACTCGCCCAGGAAGGTGTGTCAGATTGTAGTGGCATGCTGCATGCTCCACAACCTAGCCATTCGCAAGGAGATTCCCCTGCTCCTGGATGATGGTGAGGACCCAAGGCCCCAGCCTGCAAACCAAGCCGTGTCCAGTGATGAGGACAGTGGAGAGGAGGAAGGTGTTGACCTGCGTGAACAGCTCATCACCCCCTACTTCACTTGACAGTGGGTGTCAATGTGCAACATACCCATTGTCTGATGATATTGCTGTTGTCATGAAGGGGCATGTGAGAATTGTAGCATCAGCCAGTTGTAGACTCAGTGGTGGTTGGAAATGTTTCTAGGACATGTCATTTGGTATCATCAACGGGAGGTGTATGTTGACACTTGGTGGCCATTGTGACATATGCATGTTGGGTTATCCTGGTGTTAGCGCTTGCGTGATGTCTGTGATACCACACCCAGACCAGTGACAGTTGTTCTGTTGTGTTTCCCTAGGGGCCTTCGACTTCTCCTTGCCTATATACAGAACATGCTCCTGGTACATTGTGATCATGTTGAAGACTGTACACACTTCAATAAAGATGGAGCAGACACAACAACATGTGTGTGAGGATATTTTATTTACTATGGTGAGATGCCAGGGGGGTGTATATTTCCATTGGGGGAGCAGTGAGTTGACAGTCGTGGTAGATGAGATGGTCGAGTAGTCACCACATTGCTGTGGTGACACAGTCCAACAGACAGATGCCATTCACAAGGCAGTGTGGGGAAGGACAGTCCAAAGAGTCAATGCAGTGGTGGAGAGGGTTGCCTTCAAGGCTGGCCCCGTGACTGGCATCTGGCAGGTACTTGGCCTCCAGATACTCCCAGGGTCTTCTTGGGACGGCCACTTCGACGTCTGGCAGGGGGGCCCTGTTGCAGGGCCAGTGGGGTCTGAGGACTCACCCCTCTCTGTGGGCGCAGGGGAGGATGGTGAACTGTCATTGTGCAGCCCACCAGAGGGAGGCAGAGGTGTTGTCTGGGGCACATGCCTGTCCCTCAGTACCGCCACTTGCTGGCCCAAGAGGTCCACGATTTGTCCCATGTGGCTGTCGATGGACCACATCAGCAAGATGAGCTCTTGCAACAGATCGTCTGACCGGCCCGTTCATCCCTGGGCCTGTTCGTATGCACCCAGGACTCTGGTGATGTGTTCCAGGGAGTGGGTCCCAGCCTCCTGGTGTTCCTGGGTGACCCTGCCCCTCCCACCTGCCCTGCTGTCACAGACCTGTTGCCTCACCACTGTGGGTACCCGCATCCTCTCCCTGCCCTCCTCCATTGGTGGTGTGTGCTGGGCATCCTCTGGGACAGGGAGGGTGTGGCAGGCAGCACTGGTGTCGGTGGTGGCCGCACAGGCTGTGACAGCAGGGGTTTGCTGTGGAGTTGTTGTTGCCGCTGATGTGGTGGGGGGACGCTGGGGTCCTGGGACCTGTTGCTCCCTGGCACACCAGATGGGCCGGCCTCGAGCTCATCGTCCACGGAATCCTAGGAGTCAACATCCGAGAGTCCATGTACCGGGGGGGGGGGGAGACTGGCTCTGCAGGTTGCTGGTGTTGTCCTCTGCAGTGAGTTCTTGGTCGCCTGTGGGTCAGATGTTAAATGGTCATTGCAGTGCACCCAGCAAGCTTTGTGTTAGCTGTGTGTCATTCACTTTTTGTAGACTGCACAATTGACATATCACATTGTTGTCTATGTGCAGTACTGTGCTTCCTGATATGATGCAGTGGTACAAGCATTACTTGTCCATGGTGCGAGGTGTCAAGGCATACCCATGCAAAGCGTGCACTATTGACGTTTACAGGGACTTGTTGCCATCTAGGGCCTGGCACAACATGTGTTTAATTGTGGACTCATAATTTATTTGTCTGACCTAGCTGACGTCACATCTGGCCATGGACTGGCCATTGTAATCTCCTGCATCCCTTTGTCCTGTCATGTGCATATCTTGATTTGTGCCACCACACATGCTTTCATATTTTTAGAATGGTCCTTGTTGCACTTGCCCCATGGTGATGAACATGTAACTAGTTGCTGTGCATGAATGTGCCCAGGCCTTCTTCTACTTGTGCGTTGGTGTGTCACACTTTGATGGTTGTGACAGTTTCCTTAGCTTACCTGTGTGCACACTGTGGTTGGCAATGGGGTAGGTATGCCTGTTTGTGCAATGAGAGGGCTGGTGTTGTCATATGGCACCATTTTGTTTGTGAAAAATGGGTGGGTGCATGTACTGGCTACCTACCTGTGAGTTTTTTTGGTGTACTGCAATGGCTTCCAACTGCTCCTGGGTGGGGTGGGGGAGGGCTCCATCCTGCTGAGGTGTGGGACAGAGGGAATGTTGGGAGTAGGAGTGCAACCCTCCCAGACACAAACACCCTCCCAGGGAAGATGGCTACCTACCTGTAAGTTTGATGAGGGTTGTGTAATGGCTGACACATGCTTCTGGGTGGGGTGGTGGGAGGGCTCCATCCTGCTCAGGTGTGGGACAGGGGGCATGGTGGGAGAAGTGGTGCAGGCCCCCCACCCCAGACACCCTCATTGTGAAGATGGCTACCTACCTGTAAGTTTGTTTGGTGTACTGCAATGGCTTCCAACTGCTCCTGGGTGGGGTGGGGGAGGGCTCCATCCTGCTGAGGTGTGGGACAGAGAGAATGTTGGGAGTAGTAGTGCAGCCCTCCCAGACACAAACACCCTCCCAGGGAAGATGGCTACCTACCTGTAAGTTTGATGAGGGTTGTGTAATGGCTGACACATGCTCCTGGGTGGAGTGGGGGAGGGGTCCATCCTGCTCTGGTATGGGCCAGGGGGCCTGGTGGTTATTGTAGTGCTGTCTGCCTGTACACATGCCCCCATGGTTATGTTGTTAGCTATGTTTGGGGTGAATGGGAGTGGGTGAATGTTGGATCTGTGAGCCATGTTTTTGTGAGTGTGTGGTACAGATGGATGGTATGTGTCCTAGGTGGTGTAGCTTTGTAGTTGTGCAAGGCAGTACATTGCAGAGTGGCGGTAGTCATTTGTTTGTACTTACCAGCCTCCACTCCACCGGCTACTCCTGTGAGACTCTCTGGATGGAGTATGGCAAACACCTTCTCTTTCCCATTGTGTGAATGGTTTTGGTGGATTGGGAGGGCCACCGCCAGCCCTCTGAGCCAGCTCACAGTTCTTGCTCCTCTCCTTGACCACCCCCTTCAGATCATGCCAATGTTCATGATGTCCTTTTTTGATCTTGGGGTGGTCCCTACTGCATTGACCCTTTGGACTATCCTAGCCCACATTTGTGTCCTTGTGGCTAATGGTGTCTGTTGGACCAGGGTACCAAAAAGCTGTGGTTCTACTCAGACTATCTCAACTACCATGACCTTCAACTCACTCAGTGAATTTGGGCACTTTGGGCATGGTGTGTGGTGTGCAAAGTGATTGTGGGTGCAGGAGTGTGAGTGGTGGTTGTGGTTGTGCTGTGTATGGTGTGTGTTGTGCAGGGGGTTAGTTGTGCTGGTGTGGAGGTGGTGGTGGTGCAGTGTGTGGTGTGGCTGGTGATGTTGTGTCCTTTGACTCTCCTGTCAGCTGGGGTATGTGTCCCTTCTCGCCTGGAGTTTTGCAAGAGATTGTGGTCAGGGAAGGGGCTGGTTTTATACTCAACTATGTGGGTGTGTCCAATTGGGGTGTTGCTGACAGGTGTGTTGTCATGGGATTTGTTTTTTTCGTTTTGCCATGTGGTTGTGTCATTGGGGTGTGTTTTGTGTATTTGGGAGGCATGTCTAGTTTTCGGTGTGCACTTTTTGGCCTTCTTGTGGGGTTTTTGCTTCGTCTGCCATATTTTTGAAGGTTCGTCCGCCGTGGTGGCTGTGCTTCAGCTCTTCTACTGGCTCTCCCATTCATCCCATTGTGTGACCGCGGCAGTCGGAGACGGAGGTACGTACCGCGGAACCATCGGGGATATACTTATTTCCAGTGCGGTGTCTCCGCTATACTTGCGGCGGGTTGATATTTTACCGCCGTGATTCCAACTGCCGCGGACGGATTTCGGCCATCTCTGCCCGCTACGGGCGGTTATTCTTGCCTTGTACCCCCGCGGTTGGATTTTTTAGGCGGTTAATGCTAATTTGGCCGCCGGTTTTTCCACGGGGTCGGCGGGCGGTTGTTTTCCACTTCCATGGCGGTCGGGGTGTTTTAACACCCACCATCCTAATGGACCTCTTAGTCTTAAGAATGGAAGAGAAAGCAAGGAAGAGCCTGCTGACTGCCCATTAGAGAGTAAAAAGCCAGGTCTTTAAGGCATGCAAGATGAAGCATGAGAGTGAAGACTGGAGATCGAATGGGGAAGCGAGTTCCACAGCTTGGATGCAGACACAGAAACGGCTCTACATCCCAATCTCAATTTTCTAAACCTAGGAGCAATTAGACAATGTTTGCCTGAGGATCGCAGCTGTCTAGAGGGAATGTAGTATTAAAATAGATTCCTGAGTTGTCCTGGACCTATATTGTCCAGACAAGGACAAGGAGTTAAGCAAGTTCCAAAAGAGAGCCGTTGACTTTTCTGTAAGTTGGGCGGAGCTCGCGGAGTTGCACTTCATGGAATCCTGCATAGTTGCTTGAAAACTCTGCAGAATTCCGCGGAGTTCCACGAGCAGGTGGAGTTATTAGTAAGTACCTGAATGGCTGCCACAATACCACTGTTGCCTATATTGGCCTATATTGGCCAGGGCCAGTGATGCAGTCAGGTGTGCAGGGTGAGCAGACTGGGCCTACCTTCAACACCTTGCTGTCACCGAGAGCACGTCACGTCACCCAGCAACTGGCACAGGCAGAGCCAGCGTCTCATAGCACACCCACAGTCCGGGTAACCAGCAGAGTAGAAGGAGGTCATTGTCAGTAGAGGTCAGCTGGCTGAGGGACCCCTCAGTGCCAGTAACCAACCAGCCAGCTCCAGCCTCAAGGTCGCTCCGGAAAGGGCGACTGCGATTTGCAACACCAGATTTTCCTCCTCTCTGCAGCTTCGACTAGGGGAGCAAGTCTGCTTATGGGTGAGAAGTGAACGCATCATGGTGACAACCATGTTTGGGTAAGGCAACCCTATTAGTGACTTCGCTCTCAGACCCACAAGGCCGTACGAAGAAACACAGCTGGTAAGCCATGCAGCCCCTTGTAGCTGCCGTCCTGTTCCTTAGAATAAGAATTATTGAGTTGTGGGCAAGATGGTGGCATGGCTACGTGCTCCCAGGTGGAGCTCTCCACACATCTAGCGGAGAATATTCCAGCTTATTTTCTGCCAGACCCCCTGGATGGTGGTGCTGGAGATCACATTGGGGCTTATAGTGAGGAGGCTGAAGTAGGCTCCTGGCGCTATGGGTGAGGGTCAGTGACCGATGAACTCCTGCTGTAGGCGGAGGTTTTATGCCAAACTCTTCGTTCCAAATTGAATGCAGAGTGGCAAAATCCCACAAACTCCCTCAGCAGAGCAGAGTGTGTCGCCCACATTTACTTTTCTGCACCTCATCTGCACCCACTATGCAATCATCTCATAAAGTTATATCAGCAACTTTAATATCACTCCGGCAATCATTTGAACATACCTGATAATGTACAAAATGACCTCTTGCATCAGACGAAAATTGGCACACCGTAACTGAATATGCCAGCATGACCTGATTGATCTGCCCTTGCTGGTGGTCACATGCTAAGGGTCGTTCTGGCCCTGCGTGTGTTTCTCCACTCCCAGCTCAGAGCCCAGAAATGCCTCACCACACTACCCTCGGAAGGAGGACACACCCCAGAGTTATAGTGCTCACAACATTACATTTCTCCACAACACAAATATATAGTTCACATTAGTCCATTACAGTGATGAGACGTGCTGGTAGGCAAATAGTTCATTGAGGTCCATTGGGGAGTAGCTACATTTATTGCCAAAGGAGCATCATGATTGGAGGAAGTTTGTGATATATGAATATGAGAGGTTGAAGTGTCAAGGAGCCTGTTTTAGGCGTAGGAAGATTTATTAATGAAATGTTCAGCAGGTGGTCTGGAATCACTTTCAGGACTTTCACAAACAGAATCCCCCCATATTGAGTCACAGCCTTCTCCATGATCAGTCATTATTTTGACACACTGATGAGTTTCAAGTGATGATGTGTCCATCCCTTCAGAAGGTAATCATGGAGTCACTTATGTCAATAATCACTTAAGGATGAGGGTCTAAGTTCAATTCTTCTTTCCGATGACTAAGTTATTTGGCAAGTACTAAGTCACCTTGCTGTGAGTGAGAAACCTAGGATGCTTGATATCTGTCTGCATATTGCTTCATCTTAGAGCTGTCCAGAGCATCTCTGCACCGCACCTCTTATTATGATATGCAAGACTTCAAGTCTACTCCACGGTGTGGAATGGTCACGCAGATTTTGTGCCCAAACATCAATTCAGAAGAGGACAAGTCTGTGCTACTATGACAAATGGCTCTATAGTCATGCAGTGTTTGGCACAAGACTTTAGACAGTGACTTGTTAATGAGATTAGCTACTTGCACAGCTTTCTTGAAAGTAGCCATAAAAAGTCTGGTCACCCCATTGGCCTGTCGACACAGGGATGTGACTTTTCAATGTTTAAAGTCTATTTTACTTGCAAAATATTTGAATTCTTTTTCTGAAAAGGGGCCCATTGTCTGGATATACAATAGCTGGAATGCCGAATGATAAAAATACTTTGTACAGTGCCGGAGTGGTGGTATCCGACGAAGTGCTGGGTGCAGCTATTACTTCAGGAAACCTGGAATATTCAATAATGAATATCAGGTGATGCCGACGTGTGGGTAAGGGTCCAAGGAAGTCAACAGCAACTTCTTTCCATATTTGCATTGGGATTGTGGACATCTGCAGAGGTACTAGATGTGCATCTTTGCTCAGCACTTGGTTGACTGTTTTCAATGCAATGATTTAGCTACAGAAACAACATCTTCTGCCTTAGGAGCCATTTTGTGGCCACTACTCGGAGAACTTCATGTGCAAGACCAAAGATGTGACTTTGTAGTGACCGTAGGATGACCAATAGTGTGGCCCACAAGAACAGTTCTTTTAGATGCTAAGCCAGCTCTTACTTTACATTTTTGAATGCCCATAGATCGTTCATTTTACTCAACGGATGAGACTTGTTGATCTTCACCAGTATTTTCCATCCCTGAGACGCTTTTACAGCCTTCAGCGCAGAAATAGTGGGGTCTTTTCTGAATGTGTATATTAACTCTCAATACTTTAGACCATAGGGATTTGACTACCAAATAACATACCACATGTGTTCCTCAGTTATAAAAGGAGCAGTTGATGAGCTTTCTAATGGAAAAGAGATATACCATTCACAATATTGTAGTCTTTTCCGCAACTGTGAATTATTTTAGGTCAGTAGCCCTGCAAATGTAAACCCCATCTGTCAAAGGGCAGGGGCATTTTGCCATTCGGGTTTCCAAATAACAACAGCAATGCTTGGTGGTCAGTCACAAGGGTGAAGTATTTCTATACAGGAGAAGGGTGTGCAGACAAAATATTGAGTTGGAAATTTCAAACTACAGAAAGAGTCCTAAATATTGCCAGTGAGAATATCGTGGTCAGGAATATCGATTTGAAGGTAAAAAATATTGTTTTTTTAAAATATGAAAGTCAATAATATTGTTTGGAAAAACATAGTTTAAAATATCGATTTTTTAAATTAGTGTTATGTATTTTATAATATATTTTAAATGTATGTGATGTCTTTTTTTGCATAGTATTGTTTATGTTTTTCAATATATGTGTTACATTTTTAGTAGTTATCAATTTTATTTTAATAAAATTTTGAATTTTTTAGTTCTGTAACGGGTTGTGGGTTTATGAGGGAATGGGGTGGGAAGTAATTTAATTATAATAAATTAATGATATGTATTTATTTATTTATTAATATTTATTTAATTGAGATTTTATAGTGTTAATTGTTGGAAGTAATTTATTTTGTATTAATTATTAAATTGCCGTTAATTAATTATTTGAAAATTAAATATGGAATTGTGTAATTAATTTTAGGTGCGGGTTGCGAAGTTTATAGGGGTAAAGGGTGGGAAGTAATGTATTTTTAATTAATTAATAAGTATTTAATTATTAATATTTGATTAATTGAAAAGTAAATATGGAAATTGTTTAATGAATTGTATGCGCGAGTTGTAAGGTTTATGGGGTAAAGGGTGGGAAGTACTTTATTTTTAATTAATTAATAATCAGCTGTTAATTATTAATATTTTATTAATTGAAAATTAAATATATGGGAATTGTGTAATTCATTTTAGGTGTGTGTTGTGGGGTTTATAGGGGTAAAGGGTGGGACGTTAATGACTTTTTCAGTGTTTTTTTTAAGGAATAGTATTTATTTAATTGATAATTAATTATGTTAATTATAGAAGTGTGTTTTATTTGTAATTTAGAAGTGGGTTGCGTGGTGGTATAGGGTAGGATGTAATAAAATAAATGTATGTAATAATGTTTTTGTTTATACATAATTTCCTATGAAAAATATTTGTTTGTTTGAAATAATATTTTTATATTTTATTTAATATAATATCTGCCGGTATTTGTGATATGTATTTAAAGTTCTAATATGTTTTTAGTTGTATTTTTTGTTGTTGTTGATATTTTGCTTGTTTTTAATTTTGAATTGATTGTAGTGGGAAAAGTAATTTTTATCCCTCCGCAATCCAACACTTTCCATACTGTTACACTCACTGGAATTGAAATAGCACTTTTTACCCCAGAGCAATCCAACACTTTCCCTACTGTTACACTCATTGAAGTGAGAATAGTAATTTTTACCCCTCCACTATCCAACACTTTCCCTACTGTTACACTCACTGGAGCGGGAATAGTAATTTTTACCCCTCCGCTATCTAACACTTTCCCTACTGTTACACTCACTGGAATGGGAATAGTAATTTTTACCTCTCCCCTATCCAACACTTTCCCTACTGTTGCACTTATTGGAGTGGGAATACTAATCTTTACCCCTCCGCTATCCAACACTTTCCCTACTGGTGCACTCACTGGAGTTGGAATAGTAATTTTTACCAGTGTGCTGTAAAACTATCCCTCTGCTATCCAACACTTTCCCTACTGTTGCACTCATTGGAGTGGGAATACTAATCTTTACCCCTCCGCTATCCAACACTTTCCCTACTGGTGCACTCACTGGAGTTGGAATAGTAATTTTTACCAGTGTGCTGTAAAACTATTCCTCCGCTATCCAACACTTTCCCGACTGTTGCACTGACTGGAGTGGGAATAGTAATTGTTACTCCTCAGATATCCAACATTTTGCCTACTGTCAACTCACTGGAGTGGGAATAGTAATTTTTACCTCTCCACTATCCAACACTTTCCCTACTGTTGCACTTATTGGAGTGGGAATAGTAAATGTTATCCCTCCGCTATCCAACACTTTCCCTACTGTTGCACTCATTGGAGTGGGAATACTAATCTTTACCCCTCCGCTATCCAACACTTTCCCTACTGGTGCACTCACTGGAGTTGGAATAGTAATTTTTACCAGTGCGCTGTCCAACTTTTCCTCCGCTATCCAACACTTTCCCTACTGTTGCACTACCTGGAGTGGGAATATTCATGTTTACCCCTCCGCTATCCAACATTGTCCCTACTGTTGCATTAACTGTAGTGGGAAATGTAAGTTTAAATATTTGTAAATAGTTTAATGTTTTAATTAATAATAGAATTTTTATTTAACATAAATATGTTATTGTTATATGTTTATATATTTATTTGTTACATTTTATATATTTTTAAATTTATAAAATACATTTAAATTAATAGTTTTGTAACTGTTTTACAGTAAATATATATAATAATTATTATATATGTGTGTTCAGCTTTTTTAAGTTAAGTTTATTTGTTGTTTTCTGTTAAAATTATGTATATTACATCTATTTATTTATTTTAAATTAAGTTTATTATTTAAAATATTTAATATTTGTTATTCCATTTTAGACATATATATAAAACAATATTTTTTACATCTATATCTATGTCATTGATTTTGTTCTCGATATTTTTGTACTTACCTTTATAATTAGTGGAAGGCACTATTTTTTACTTCTATATTTATGATTTGATAATGTGGTATGGGGATGTTTTAGGTGTCGATGTTTTGTAAGTGAACTCAGGAGAAGATGAAAATGCTTGCAGGCCAACACAACAGCCAGGGATTCTTTATTTGCCTGTCAATAGGCCACTTCTTAGTTAGTTAGATTGTGACTAGGTAATCACATGTTGCGGTGCTTCAGGGTCAGTGTCTCTATGAGCTAGAATAGCTTCAAGCCCCACAGGCTTAAATCAACCATCAGTTCAATGGGTAATGAAGCATCAGAGTACGCAAGGTTATCACCTGGAGAGTTTGATGTCTTGAAATATACTGTGAATATCAATTAAAAGAAGATCCTTTTTTTGTGTAGGTACCTAGCACAGTAGCTGGCCAGCCCCAGAAAGGAGTGAAAAGTGGACACATTATCTGCGGGTGATGTCGATGTCAAAGCAGGGATGCAATAGCCTTACTAGAGTCTAGCCTCATGTTGTCAGATGAGAAAATATGTCAAAAAGAGAGTTCAGTCAAAGGATGCATTTGTCTTTATTAGGTGTCAGATTTTGTCTTGCAATGCCTACAGACACTAATTAGAAGGGCAGCATCATGTTATTATTGATTCTTTCCATACACCAGTATGTCACCACTATTGTTGAAGTGATTTTGGATATCATAGATTAATTTACTTATTTTTTCTTAACAAGTTTCAGCTGAAGACGAGACACCAAAACTCAGGCTTTTGTAGTGGTATAAATCACTGTGAGTGGCAAAAGTGATTACATATCTTGATTTTTCTGCTTTTTCCAATTGATGGTAGCCTTTGTTCAGATCAAGGCTAGAGAAATAAGGGCATCACTGAACTATTGTATTATGTCTTGTATTCAAGAGGCGAGTTGTCTCTCTCTTCAAATTGCTTAGTTAGGTTGGCGGAATTCTGTACACAAATGGATGCTACATCCCACGAGTTTCTTGAGAACAGGGACAATGAGTGAGACGTAATGTGTGTGACCTTGAACAGGTTCAATAGTGTTGAGTTTCAAGAGGTTTTTAAGTTCTTGTTCAACCGGTTTTTTAATACTGAGCCGAATGCCTCTAAAGTGTTGGGTAACTGGCTTCATAGCAATGTAAAAGTGTAGGTGAATCCATCAGTCTGTCAGCTTACCTATCCCATCCAACAGTTTCAGGAAAAGATTCTTGATTTAAAATCCTGGACCCCTTCTATTAATGCAATAAAACCTTGAGAAAAGGCCAAGCTTGATTGCAGATCTGAAACCCAACAGCCATCCAGTGCCAGCAGCGGTTTCAACAACTTATACCTTAGGCTGCAGAGAGTAATCACCACGTTTAATGTGTGGACTAAAAGCGCCTAGAAATTAGAGTGGTCATTGTGTGCCATAGGAATAAATGCACCCATCAGTATCACTGAGGATGGAGGTGTCATGAGTGTTGCAAATTCAGTGCCTTTCATCACATTGATGGTGGCTCCTGTGTCCACAAGGAATGGAATGGATGTTCTACCTATATTCACATCCATGATGAGTTGCTTCAGTCTCTGTGATCATGTCACTCAGAATTGAGAACACCTTATTTTTAGATTTTTCAGTCTCTCAAGGCGACAAATAAGATGACATTGAAGGTCCAGGGAATGTAGCTAGCTCTCTTACACTATGATGAGTAAGAAATGAGTGTTTTGATCACCCTCTCAAAGTTGCTTTGTCACTAGAATTCAGGGTCACTTTTAAGTCAAATAATTTCTCCATTTCGCTCTGTCACACATAAAAAATTACCTCTTTCTGCATGTTCTGTGCCACTGGGCCCACACCTGATTGTAAAAGCATAATCCACATCTGAATCAGGTGTGTTTGGCACAGCTTACCAGAAAGCAGGCATTCCCATCCGTGCAGTTCGATCCTCAACATCCTGCTTTACTCTATGAGGTCCATAATTTCTGATTGATATTTGACAGTATGGGGTGTCCTTGCCATGGAACTAATATCTTCTAGTTTTCTGCAACAATTTCTGTCTGAAGATGTCAAACTCACAGTCTGCAATAATTTGTGCTCTAAGTGTCTCTTAATTGTTGCAGCTGTCGAAGCTAAAGTGCTACACTCAAACTTCTAATCTCTATATGAACGCATCTATGTCTTCAACTTACTTCTGCCTCATGGAGTGGAAAAGGTATCTTTCATAATCAGCAACATATTTTGTAAGAGAGTATGCCATCATCAATTGTTTCAGATCATCATATGAAACAATTTCATAGTCTTCAAACTGATGTGTGATATCATGTGTGTCAGACCCAATGCAGTGCATAAGGAGGCATATCAGTCTCTTTGCATTCTTGATGCCTTTAGCCCCTGTGTATTAATCAAAGTCTCTAATCCAACAACGTCATCTTGGACCCAAGTTTTTGTGTCACCCAAGCTGAAAGGAAGATGTACCCCCAATGGCAATGACTCAGATGTGGATGAACTATGCCGGAAGGCTAGCTAACTGATTAACGGTGACTTCATTTGAGACTCAGCAGATGCCAAGTGTTTGTCATCTTCAGAGGATGAGGAGGCCATCAATTTCATTAAATATATTTTACATGGTTTACCCTCATTGCCAGTCTAATCACAGGAAATCACCTTTATATTATATAACATATATAAATATATCAAAAGGGCATCCGGAACAATTTAGATTCCTCCTGCACATATCAATTAAATTTGCGGTTTCGTAGGTTGGCCATTTATGTTGGGAATCCTGGAAAAAACTGGTCTTCAGACCTTATTAAAGGTTACATTGCTTTATAACAACCTTACAGTCAAGATAAGGGTGGCTGGTATTCACTGGAGAACAAAGCAAGGAGTCTCATTGTCTCTATTGATGCCATTTGGTAATGAAATTGTCGTGGGCTTACTGTGGATCCATTTGTTATGGAACCTTGCATTAGAATGTCACGACAGCAATCCTGGTGGAGCATTCTGGGCAGGCAGTTATTCTGCAAGGGATGAGCTGCCTGGGTGGTTATGTGCTGTTATGGCTTGAATTAAACAACGTTATGGATACCCTTCCTGTTTTGTGTTGTTCTTTACAACTCGCTTTTGGCGACGAGTGGCACGAGCCCATTTGAGCCCTGAACAGCACCTGTACAACGTTTATTGGCTTTCATTAACTTTCAGGCACGTGCACAGTTTGGCATTTCTTTACCAAAGCTGTGGTGCTGAGCAGTGCGGGACTACTTTCAGGCAAGTGTGGTATTTCTTTGGGCAGTGCAGGACTATTGTTAGGCTTTACCTGTCTGTGAGGCAATTGGGGGGCCCCAGGCCTATGAGTGAGCTGGCTCTACAGGCAGCATTAAGGGATGTCAGGGCTATGCACATGCTTCTGGTATTGCGGTTCTACTTACTGTTGGCTCCTACCAGTGCACATGGTGTTTGAGCGAGCTCTATGTCGTGTCGCAGTCTAGTCCTCCGTCGTCACGTGACTCCCACTAGGCACGCCGGGAGTGACGTGACTCGGCGGACGGCCATTCTACGACCGCGGCACGAGGAGACAGAAATAAAAGTGAAACACACACACATGTTTGTCCTAATTACAGAGGGGCCGAAACTACATTCCACAGTGGCGACGAGCGGAAAACCCGCTAAGCCTTTCCCCGCCGATAAGTGTTCATGGAGAGCCGGTACAAGCATGGCGGCAGCAACTTCCTGGCCAGCCTGACGTGAGGAGGCAGGCAACCAGTCTCACCTTCCAAGGGCATCGAAGCGCTATCCGGCACGTGCCTTTTGCCCATCCCACGTTCCCAGCAGCAGCTGCCACCAGGAGGCCCAGGGGACAGTGTAGTCCACACCGCACCCCGCACAATTGAGACACGCCAGGGATTCCTGCCCCCTACCTGGCACTGCTCCACAGGCAACGTGATGCCTGGCGCACAGTGCTCCCGCCCTCCCTACTCCGTCGCCTGTCCCGGACCAGCGGCATCTGTGAGTACCCTGCAGCCAGCGCCCTCTGCCCGCAGACACACGTGCCATCTACAAGGACACCACCGTCAGCGCCCTACACAGCACCACGCCTCAACTGCACCCATTAGCAAGGTGCCCCGTCTTTCACGCTGCAAACGCCATGTGAACACAGACCTTCTCCTTAACAAACCCGGTTCCATTTCTCCCTAAACCGGGGGAACCAGCCATGAAATGGGCCGACTGGAAAGGGTATTTCCTTAACTACCTCTCCGCGTTGTAAGATGAAGGGGAGGAAGAGTTCTACAGTAAGCGTAGGAAGAAAATCCTCCTGCATAATTTTGGACCGGAAGTGTCTATGAAAACATGGTGTAGAAACCAAGAGCTTTCACCGACGACAATGTCTTTCAACATGCTCTCGATGATCTGGACAGCCACTACCAGCCTATAATTTGCACAGCCATCAATCGGTACAATTTTTTCCAACGCAAGCAGACCGAGTCGGAAACGGTGGAGGACTACGTAGCAGCCCTCAAGAAGCTAGCTATCAACTGCAAGTTTGGCACCCTGCACGATGATCTTATCAGAGACCAAATCATAATGCACACCACCCATTCAAGCGTCCAAGAAAAGCTTTGGGTCAATGGTGAAGCATCTCTCCTGGAGATCATCGCAATAGTCAAGAGGGACGAGTTGTCCAAACGGTGTGCCCTTGCTGCCAAAAAAAAAAACGTTCAACAGCCAACAGTGTGCAACGTGACAGACAAGAGAATCCCAAACGCAAAACGCATGTCCACCTCAGGCTTGGCTCCCAGCAGGCAACCCATGCTCAGCTCCAAAGGACCCAAACGCACTTCAGCGGATAGGCAAGGAACCTGCTACAGATGCGGCAGCCAATCTCACATGGCGAACAATCGGAAGTGCCTGGCGTTCCATGTCAAGTGCTTCTTCTGCGGGATCACAGGGCATTTCGGAAAAGTCTGCAGATGAAAGCCCGGAAGCTCCACTGTCAAATACGTGCAACAAGACTCTGACGACCAAGATGGAGCAGACCAATCTGACCAGGAGTGCATCCTGTGCATCGAAGACCACATCCTGGGCATCAGCGGCACAATCAAAATAAATCTTCTTGTTTATTAACGATCGTTGGCGTCCGAATCAACATAGTAGCGGACTCAGGCTCCCCATACACAATCATCCAAAAACAGATATGGGACGAGGACTTTGCCCCCAAGGTAGGAGATCACCTTCACCCCACCGACATTCACCCAGTCACGTATACAGGAGAGAAGACCCCAATGGTGGGATTCCGGCGGCTCCCGTTTGAGTTCAAAGGCAGACACACCACAGCTAAGATGTACTTCGCACAGAAAGGTCCATCCGTCCTAGGGTGGGCAGACCAGGGAGTGCTGGGCATTCAATTCAACCCAGGCGCCGACACCCAGGTACTTCTAATGGATGACCCATCCATGCCAGCCTGGTTGAAGAAGGAGTTTCCCACAGTTTTCAATGACCACATCGGAAAAATGTCCAAATTCACCCACAAGACCATGCTCAAAGAAGGTGCAGTACCAGTCTCCCACAAGGTCTGGAACATCCCGTTCAACTGCAGAGAGGCTGTACAGCTGGAACTGAAATATCTGGAGGACAATGACATCATTGAACCAATAGAGTGTGCTGAATGGCTTGCGCCTTTGGTAGTGGTGCGCAAACAGAACTGAAAAATTCGTCTGTGCATTGATCTCCAAGAACTCAATAAAAACATCATTGTGGACAAGTTCCCATTGCCCAAAATAAACAAACTACTAGCACAGACCAAAGGGGTCAAATGGTTTTCCACCATCGATCTCAAAGCCGTCATGCAGGAAGCTCACCTCTTTCATTACGCCCTTCGGCTGTTACAGGTTCCGACGATTGCCCTTTGGACTCGCTTCCGCTGCGGCAGTCTTCCAAAATCATATACACACACTTTTCAAAGACATCCATGGAGTTCTCTACTTCCAGGACGACATCCTCATCATGGGGAATACCAAGGCTGAACATGACCTCATCGTGCACACCGTACTGCGCACGCTGGCGGCCAATGGTCTCACGGCGGAACTCGAGAAATGAAAGTTCCGGTTACGCAAAGTGACTTACCTGGGACACGAAATCAGCAACGCAGGCATCTCCCCAAAGACGACAAATGTGGAAGCCATCATGTAAGCACCATCACCACAAAGCAAGGAAGACGTCGGCTCATTCCTGGGACTGGCAGGCTTCTACAGCAAGTTTGTCAGGAACTTGGCGACAAAAACTCACAACTTACGCCAATTGCTAAAAGACAAAAAATGCCTTTTCCTGGTCCGTGGAGTCAGAAGCTGAATTCTCCACAATCAAAAGAGAAATTTGCGGGGCGATTCCCTTACACAGATTTGATGGCGCCGCGCCCAGCGTCCTGACAACAGACGCCAGTGACAAAGGGTTGGGAGCGGTCCTCACCCAGAGAGCGGGAGATGGTACGGAGACCACTGTGGGGTTTGCCTCACACTCCCTCACCCCCTGTGAAGAGAGGTACAGCGTGATAGAAAAGGAGATGCTAGCAACCATCTGGGTGATGGAGAAGTTTCGACAATATCTGTGGGGGTCGAGATTTACACTCCGCACGGACCGCAAACCCCTGGTCAAAGTCCTCACTTCCAGTTGCAACATAACAGCCACCCCATGCATTGCGAAGATGATGTTGCGTCTTAGACTTCGTGTACGATGTGTAATACATCCCGGGTCCCCAGAACAGAGTGGCAGACTTCCTCAGCAAGGCTGCAACCATGGAAGGGGCAGTCACAAAGTCAGACTGGGATGAGTACAGCGTGGCATTCATGATGGATCACAAACACACTATTTGTAGAAGTGGGCCTCAGCTAGGCCTACCAGTGCAAGGGGTTCGCCCTTCTCTGCACAGAGTCCTCAGACCAATAGGAAGAAGTTGGCACAGAAACTGGAATAGAAAATACAAAGTTTAATAAACCTCATGAGGTGGAACTACATTCACACAGCACCCTTCGGTATTGAATGAAGTAGCACACCAAACAGAAGGAGCATTGTCCTTTTATACCCACACAGGGGCTTGAAAGAGGGCGGTACAAGTACAGCAGAAGATTTTATGTACATATAAGGTCATATAGAAATGCACAGTCGACAAGTAGGAGGAGTTAACAGTTTGCCAATGCTAGTAAACACATCCTGACAGTTACATACTACTAACAGCTGCAAGGACAGTTGAAAACTCACTGGGCATGTGCAAAGGTGCTAAGATGCTAAATATAGTTTGTTTCTAGGCAGATTACAAGAGCAGTCAACACTGAGGGAGGACATAGCACATGGTGAGCACATGGCCAACAAAATGGCTGTCAGAAATACAAAATGGACAAGATAGCCTCTAAATACAAGATGGATTCTGCTAATGCTAAGCCAATCGCTGCCAATTTACAACACTATCAGTGCCCAGGAATGGGCAGAAGCCTATGCGAAAGACCCAGAACTTTCACAAGGCAAACAGTATGTCACGCAAGGTTGACCAGAGAAGAGGCACATGAGGGGCTACTTCAGGAAATACTGGGAAGTCAGAGATGAACTCTCCATCACTGATGACTCGGTGTTTCTGCTGCGAGGTGACAGAGTGGTGCCCCCAGAAACGTTGATCGACCGCATACTCCACATCACCCTTGAAGGCCATCTGGGCATCGTCAAGGTGAAACAAAAAATGAAACTGCTTTACTGGTGGCCAGCCATGGACATCCATGTGGAGAGATTAGTGCGAGCATGTAAACATTTTGCCAGAGCTGATAAGACACTCATCACTTTGAGACCCCCCATAGGTGAATTCAAGCCTCCCAACAATCCTTGGGAAGACTTGTCCATAGACATCGTAGGTCCCATCCTAGATTCCTGGGGCACGCCTAAACATCTCATCGTCCTAGTGGACCGCTACTCAAAGTTGCCTGAGGTCAACATATGCAAATCGGTGGACTCCAATACTGTCATAGCCTTCCTCACCGACATCTTCCTGAGGGAAGGCATTCCCAAAACCATCACCAGTGACAATGGGCCCCAGTTCACTTCGGCCAAATGGACAGCTTTCACCAAACGCAACGGTATCCAGACCAGACACACCCCCGTCTACCACCCGGCAGGCAACGGCCAGGTGGAACGCTTCAACCGGGTGATCATGGGCTTGATCCAAGCAGCTATCAATGCTGGAAAGAACTGGGAGACCGAGGTTAAGAGCACGGTGTGAGCTTATCGCATCACTCTCACCCTCACAGGCTACAGCCTGTTTAAAATCTTGAGAGGCAGAGAACCTTTCACCAGAGACAATACGGCCTCGATGAGCATGCAGCCCCAAAGCAAGTGGTCCCCGGCCATCGTCCGGAGCAACATCGAGAAAGCCCAAAGCATATACAAAGCCAATTATGAGAAGAAACACAATGTGCGAGAAGTCTCGCTGTCAGAAGGTGACTGGGTCAGGGTCAAACGGGGCCACCCAGGACAAAAGGGAGACAGCAAATTCAGTAAACCCCTACAAGTCGTAGATGTATACACACGGTCGGCTTTGCTGAGCGACGGCAAGGTGTGGTCACAATCCAAAATGGCCAAGTGCAACAAAATCCTTCAGTGGGGCACGGACAGCAATGACACCTATGCCAGCGATCTCGAAGAAGGTATCAGGGGCACGTGAGAAGAAGCACAGACCACAGAACCTGTGAGGAAGGACATGGATATTTCCAACAGAGGTGAAACCTGCACCCCGGAAAGGGACGAAGGTCAGAGTACCGCACGGCAAACACCGCGTCCATCCTGCCAAGACACAGACAGTGCCGGTACCTCACATGAGACATCAACTAACCGAGACGGAGCCCAGGAAGAGAGTATGAGGACAGCTGGATCCAACGGAGGTGGAGAGCAAGGGATCCGTGCACCCGTCATGCACACCCGCATGGGCTGCACTGTGAAACTTCCCAAACGCTTCAGTGACTTCCACTTGTGAGTTCTCTCTCTCTCTCTCTCACCCGCCGTTCCACTTTCAGCTATTGTTCCTTATTGTCATTGTTAAGGGGGAAGATGTGTCGTGTCGCGGTCTAGTCCTCCGTCGTCACGTGACTCCCGCAAGGCACGCCGGGAGTGACGTGACGCGGCGGACGGCCATATTACGACCGCAGCGCGAGGAGACAGACGGCTCTCCCGTTTCTGAAATAAAAGAAGTGAAACGCACACACGTGTTTGTCCTAATTACAGAGGGGCCGAAACTGCATTGCACACTCTATTGTTCATCTTTCTTGCAGCCATCTTCCCTATTGTGCAGGCAGCGAAGGTCTCGGAGCGGCATCACTGCACACCCTATGCCATACTTTGGGCAAAGCGCTTATTAAAATCTGTTCCGCTACAGGTATGCCTACTTTGCATTAATTGGCCTGTTTAAAGCTGTTAATTTTAATATTGCAGCAACAGGCACACCTGACCGTTCAATTTCCTGTTGTCTGCGTCGTTATATTCACGGCAACAGACATGCCTTGTTTTCCATTTGCCTGTAGTCTGTACAAAGTTCAAGCATCATTAGTCTGCCTCCAGCACAGCTGATATTTTTGAAAGTTGCAGTAACACGCACCCCTGGTCGGTCACTTGCCTGTTCTACACCCAAGGTTATTTTGCAGCGACATGCACACCTTGCTTCCCATTTCCATGTGTTTGTGCGAGGTTGTTTTTATTTCAGCAACAGGCACACCTTTTTATGCTAGCGCCTGTGGTATTTAGCTATAAATTGCGGACTGACATGTCTCTTTATTGTTACACATCATACCTTGCTGTTCACAGTGGAAGCTACGTTTGTGACTTCTGTGACAACAGACACGTTGTTCCTCATTTTCAGTTCCACACCGGTGAACATTTGTATCACGATTTTCATGTCTTTAAATTTTTGCCGAGTGGGGTGTGGGCATTTTGATATAATTGGATTGTTGTGGTTTTTCACCTGATTTTACTGGTGCATTAATTTTCAACATTGCTTTTTCGACTTCCCACCACCATGTTTACCTTAACATGGTATCCAAAAATATAAATGGCTTCAGTGGTTTTAGAATTTGGATAGCTACTTGGTTGCTATTGATGGGTACGAATTCAATGCAAGACAGAAGTTGGCTCTATTCTACAACTGGTTAGGGGTGGAACGGCAATGCATTTTTGATGACTTACCCCCGGCTCTTCAGCCTGCTGACACGGAATGCGATGTTTACTCAGAAGCTATCTGTAGGCTCAGGAAT
This sequence comes from Triturus cristatus, assembly GCF_964204655.1. NCBI lineage: Eukaryota > Metazoa > Chordata > Amphibia > Caudata > Salamandridae > Triturus > Triturus cristatus. The sequence continues at coordinate 526,422,957 of NC_140583.1, forward strand.
CATTTCAAGGATGACTCCAGCCTCATAGTGGAGACATAGGTTTTTCACAAGAGCTCAGTCGCAGTTTCAGTCCATTGACACCTTTTTAGCTGAGTTGAGAGTTTTAGCCTCTACGTGTGAGTTTGATGGCAACCTAAATAATTGCTTTAGAGGCCAGATTGCGGTTACTTGCTTTGATATGTGCATTCAACCGAAATTGTTATGTTGCTAGAATCCCAACCTCCAGGAACAGTTAGAAATAGCAAGAAGAATTGAAAGATAGACCCAAGCTTCGAAAGAGTTGTGCAAAGGCAAAGAAGATGTTTCAACGGAACAGGTGCATGCAATTGCACTCAAAGCCAAAGCAAACATAGATAAGGATATAAAGAAAGTTAGGAGACCTGGCGGGAGTTATAACACCTGCCTCAGGTGTAGCTCGCACAGTTATCTGACTAGTTGTCCAGCAGCTAATCAGCCATGTCTGAAATGTAGAAAAGTAGGGCATTTTGCTAAGGTATGCAGGGGTAAGCAAAAGGTTGGGTTAGTAAGGGATGAGGATTCTCCTCCCTGTAGTGATTTAGCAGAAGAGTTAGACAACAGGGTAATTAATTTTGTCTATCAAAATGGTGGGGACTATGCAAGTTAAAGCGGGTAGTGGAGATTCCATATGTCATGTCTCAATAGGGCCAACTAAGGCAAAAGTCACAGTAGATTCAGGGTAACCCATTACCATAGTTACTGACAAGTTATGCCATGCTAGGTGGTATTCCATCCATCTGTTGCCCCCTGATATACGCACCATTGCATTTGGTGGCCATAGTATAAATCTGATGGGGTTCTTTGTAGACACTCTTACATTTAAGGGTAGGACCATTTCCACCAAATCTTTGTGGCTGTCAAGGGTTACAGTATCCTGGGTTGGAGGGATCAATGGAGCGCTTGGGCTTGGTGCTCAGACCTTGTACTGAGTGTTCTGTATTCCTTCTGAATCCGGTCAAGCTACCCCTAAGTCTGACAATTCACCTTTATTACTGTTTGCAATGTTGTAAAATACTTTACACATTGCTTCTAAATTAGGGCGTGCTACTCTGTGCCAAGCAACCAGAGGGTTGAGCACAAGTTAATTTTGGGTTGGCATGTGCCCCACCCTGACATGGATTGTGGTTGCTGGTTGACCAGGGCTCACACCCCAGTCAATCAATCAATCAATCAAAATTTCTTTATTCGGCTCTCCAAAGAGAGTCATAAAAGATACATATACAAATACGCAGTAAAAACACATATTTAAAAAAACACATTAGTTTAAAATTCATTGCGTTGAGGGATGTTGCTGACACAAATAATCACAGTAATACCAATTCACAGATTTTGCATTACAAGATAAGTATCTGGGTAGAACATCATTTAAATTGATACAATTAATTTGACAATAAAATCAGGACTCGGTTAAGTCTGCCTAAGTTCTGTCTATGACGCATGATGTTCTGTAGAAAATTAGAAACAGTATAGACCAGCCCCTCCCCCTCAAGTGACTGTAGGAACAGTAAAGCCGGGCGACAAGTACGGAAGCCCATACGTTTTAATAGGGGGATTAATAATTTCTTCCGCTGGTCTGTGTAATATTTACAGAATAGAATGGTATGAATTGTAGACTGGGAGGAACTCCTGTCACAAGGGCAAGGTGGAAGTATTTTAGCCCAATTGTTTCTCAGCGGAAATACCACTAGGCGGTGGAAGTGATTCAGTCTAAACCTTACCAAAAGGTACAACTCATAAGAAGTGATATTGTAGGTCAGGTACGGCTGAATCCCAAAGACCGTCTGGACTGTTAGACTGTGCCTGACTGTTTGCTTCATGACCTCTGAGTTAAGTCTTAAGTCTTCAAGATGGTTATAACAAAGATCGTAGAAGGCCTTTCTTGTTAACTCTTGGATTGTGGGAGGGTCATGATAATATTTTCCTAGTCCTAGATCAATTAGGAAGTTTTTAACGTAGGATAACCACCCAGATCTATGAACATTGTCAAGGTCCATACAATCTTGAATAATTTTTTGTGAAAGGAAAGTTTTTTCTGATTACCATATTCGGTACCATAATAAAAGAGGCTGGATTTTTGCCAGGTCTATCACATATGGTAGGCCTAGTTCCAAATGGCAGGAGTAGTTTGCGGCTGAGGTTGGTAGGGCGAGAAGATATTTCAAAAAATTATTCTCTATCGTCTGGATAGGAGCCACAGTTACGTGGCCCCATACACCTGCACCGTATAAAGCCATTGATATACATTTGGCTTTGTAAATTTTTACCATTTCCACAGGTGCTTTTTTCCCCAGTTTCCTGGAGAAACTCACAAGTGCGGAGGTGGTTCTCGCAAACTGAAGTTTTCTTACTTCAACTGCCGGTTCCCAGGTTAGTTTTTTGTCAATCATGACACCTAAATATGAATAGCTGTCGGTAGTTGCTAGACTTTCCTTATTCAAATAGATTGATCTGGTTTTAGTATTCTTGTTGACGCCAGCCTTCATAACGAAGGTTTTCCCTATATTGACCTTAAGGTTTAAACTGGCCATAAAGAGAGCATATCTATTTAAGGCCCTTTGAAGTTCATTTGGGGTGCGAGCCAGTATGACCACGTCGTCCGCATACAGGAGTGCTGGTATGCGGCGATTGGCCACCGTAGGAAGGTCCTGGGCTCCTTTCAGCATCTCACCCTCCAGACCATTAGTGTAAAGGGTGAATAGGAATGGAGCCAGGACACAACCTTGTCTCACCCCCTTTTCTACCCCAAAGGATGCAGTAAGTTCACCACTAATACCAAATCTTACTCTGGCATTTGCATCCGCATAAAGTTCTCTCAGAAAAGTGACTGCAGTCTGATCTATCCCTAGATCTAAAAGGATGGACCAGAGTTTAGAGTGACTAACGCAGTCAAATGCAGATGACAGGTCTACATAGACCATGTAGAGTACTCCGGCCTTGATATTAACATATTTGTCTATCAAAAGTGATAGATTCAGGGCCTGATCTATGGTCCCCAGGCCCTCACGGAACCCATATTGTAGGTCGGATAAGATGTTATTATCCGCTGCCCACTCCTGCAGACGGTCGAGCATTATCCGACCCATTATTTTCCCCGTTGAATTTAACAGGGAGATGGGGCGGTAGCAGGAGACTGAATTCCTATCCCCTTTCTTAAAGATCGGGACTAGGATAGATGTTTTCCAGGATTCCGGGATACCAGTGGAACATAGTGCATTGAAGACTCTAGTTAAAAAAGGGATCCAGAGTTCGATGTAAGTTTTATAAAAATCTACTGGGACCCCATCGGGCCCCGGGGCCTTCCCTGCTTTGCTTGCATTTAAAGCCCGAGTGACCTGGTCAAGTGTGATAGATATATCAATAGGGAAAGGCGAGAACCCTTGACAGTGAGGAACATCATTGCCAACATCAGTTGGTGATGGAGCAATCGTAAAAATTCTTGAAAAGTGATCAACCCAGTCCTTTTCATCTATAGCAACCTCAACTCTAGGAAAATTACCCTTATCAATAAGAAAAGGAGCTTTTACCACTTTCCAAAAAGTGGTATTATTGTTACTAGAACAGCTCTCGTGCAATTCATCCCAGAGTTGTTTTTTAACTCCATTTTCCTTTCCTTTAAAGCAGAATTATAGGCCTTCCTTAATTGAGTTATTTCTACGGGATCCCTGACTGTTTTATGCAAAGCAGATTTTAACTTAGAATGGGCCAGTGTGCATGAGTGGTTAAACCAGCCCTTACTACTTTTTATGGAATTAGCCTTCTTAATCATAAGAGCCCGTTTAACCTCCTGAGTCACAATGCCAAAGTTGGCAATAACGTCTGCGTCAGAAGTGGTCAGGTCAAGGCATTTCGTAATAGACGAATATGCCTTGGTGACCACCCTTTTTACAATATCAGTTGGGTCAGCTAGGGCCCATTTCAGACAGTAACCGTTTAATCTGGATAATTCTAGGTCATGTTGATCCAGAAGACTAGGAATTTTAGGGTTAGGCCTATTGGAAAGATATAGTGTAATGCTGATAGGGTAATGATCACTCAGTACAATCTGGTGAGTATGAAAGGTAGTATCCCTCTTTACAGCTCTGTTAGAAAGCAGGATGTAGTCAATAGTGGGATTACATCCTCGCCCGTGATAGGTAGGGGCCGGAAGTGCGTTTAACTCATGTAAATTATTCGCAATTCCCATATCCAGCTTAAACATAGTTTCATTTAAGGAACTACCTAAGGTTGAATGTGTAAAATGAGAGATGGGATTGTCAACCTCATCAATAGGAAATGATTAGGGGCGGCACACATGTTCTGGTTAAAATCACCGCCCCAAATAATAGTCACCTCTCTGGCTGTTTTCTTAATAAAAGATGTTATTAGAAAGAAGATGGAGTTAATTATTTCCAAAGCTAGTCGATCAGAAAGGTTATTATAATAATTGACTAGGAGGAAACAATATCTTGTGTTTAATGTAAGGCTAATAAGCTGGAAATTAGGGTCAAGTTTTATGGTCCTTATTTCATCCAACTTAATCAAATTTGAGATGTAGGTGGTTAATCCACCCTTAGCCCTGCCAGAATTAGAGGGTTGGGCGGGTGAGAAATATGTTCTATAGCCATTCAGGTGTGTCGCTATTGTCTGCCATGTCTCCTGTAAACACAAGATGTTAAAATTTACAATAAAATTGGTCCAAACATCATTTTCTAATTTGGAGCGTAGACCTGCTACGTTCCAAAATACAACCGCTAATTTTGATTTAGCTAAATTGGGATCTTGTGTAACCTTAGGATATGATAGAGGAGTCGTAAATATCATCGATACGTCTATTGCTTGGGGGTCGGTATTTGATAGCAGTCGTAGCAATGTCTTAGTATTTCGTGCAGTATAGTTTGATAAAAGAAGACAGAAATCGCTATCTAATGATGCCTTCATTATACCACTACATGGGCTCCGCAGGGGGCCTTCCAAGGAAAGTCAATCGACATCCTCTAGTCCTCTAAGGGGATAGAAACGGTTGGAAATAGGAAGATTAAAATTAAGAGGCCCTGTTTGGGGCCGTATAAACGTTCTAGACAGTATTGGGTTCCTAATTTGCGACTGTGGATAAAAATAAGTCAAATCATAAGTTTTTATGATGGTCTGGCATTGGGGTTGAAACCAATTAACTATATACGTAGTAGCCCTGTAATCTCTAAAGTTAACAATGATTACATCGCCTTCAATGTCCTTTGGCCGTGGGCCGACCCAACCAAGTCTACGGACATTCAGAATTTCACCATTGATGTGAGATGGTAGAGGCCTATTCTGTCTCAACCAATACATTGCTTTGTTTTTTAAATCGTAATAACCCTCCTTCTTCCCTGGTTTTAATACTGGGACTCCTGTCAGGACTACAACGTAGGGGACCGCCTCCAGAGGAAGATCTATGTGCTGACAATTAGCACCATAAATTTTGCTCGGGCGGTAACAACAGGAACGTTGTGTGAGCTAAGGTCAGGGCTATTAATTTTAGGAATCAAGTTTTTATGGCCATAATCAGGCTCAGTATTATTATTTCGTTTTAGAGATGAATTAATTTGATTTGTTAAAGGTGGTTGAATTTTTGCTTTCATTGGGTCTGGGCCTGATTGTTTATCATCTATCACTACAGTTGGGTTAGAATAAGTAATGGTATTTTGAAATGCCACTGTGTTCGAGAGAAGGTCTTTTATCTGATCTGTGTTTTGTGCAACCGATTTCTCAATTAACCCGAGTTGTTTCATCAGACCCTTCGATCTTTCTAAAAGTGGGAGGAGTGATTTTATAAGTAACTCTATTCGGCCCACAATTTCGTTGATCAATAGATCACAGTTGTGGCAATCCGACTGAGTTTCGACGTCATGTGACTGAGTGACATCGGTGGGGTGAGAAATCATGATATTATTATCCACCTGGTTGAACTTAGTATTACCAGGTGGATTTATTTTACCGTGCTTCTTTACTCCCTTCTTTCTCTTTTTTAAAGGAGGGGGACCTCCACTAATTATTCTCTTTCCCTTCTTTTGGGGACTCTCAATGGTGGTGGTAATAGTGGTTCTTAACTGCTGTGAGCCAGAAAGTGTATTGTTAGAGGAAAGGTTAGCATGGGAGGTAGAGGCAGACGGTGTTAAATGTGTACAAGGTTGTATCACAGAATCAGTGTCTCGTGTAGGCGAGGAAGATCCTCGCACAGTTCGCGAATTACTTATTAAACAAGGTAGGGGCGATGCGTGAACCGGAGAGACAGCCATCTGGATAGTGCCAAGCGAGGAGCGTCTGCCATGCAAATGTTCGGTCGAAAGGCGTCGCTCCACCAAGGCGATCTCATTCTCAAGGACCGAGGCAGCCCTTGTAATAAAATTGTCCAGTGTGCCTCGCACTGTACCTCCCAGCAGTGATGGTCTGCCTTTGGAAGTGCGTGATGTCATAATTGAAGATTGTTAATATAGCTATACGCACTTGTGGGAGTTTATAGATGACAATGACCGATTAATAGACGATGTAAGGTCAGGCACGATGATATACAGAATGGTAGCAATCAATGTACACGGAATTTGGGACTATACCTTACATGCGGCTGCCCGAATTTTCAGGGAGTGGGCCCTGCCCTGCCTCCTCCTGCCCCAGACGGCCACAGACGGCCCGCCCTTTGCCCGGGCTTAGCCCGCGCACAGTCCTGCGACGCGGGAGTCAGACCTTGTACTGAGTGTTCTGTATTCCTTCTGAATCCAGTCAAGCTACCCATAAGTCTGACAATTCACCTTTATTACTGTTTGCAATGTTGTAAAATACTTTACACATTGCTTCTAAATTAGGGCGTGCTACTCTGTGCCAAGCAACCAGAGGGTTGAGCACAAGTTAATTTTGGGTTGGCATGTGCCCCACCCTGACATGGATTGTGGTTGCTGGTTGACCAGGGCTCACGCCCCAGTCGACGGACAGCACAATTCCTTACATGACCATAAAGGACCCACCAGGATTGATACTCACCCACCGCTTAGATATTCTCCATTCATTCCAGTTGTATTACAAATGTTTATATCAAGCAGAACGTCAAGACAAACTCGCTAGAGAGAAAAAACAATTTCACTATACTCCCGCTTCCTAGAATCACAGAACAACAAGGAAATCCCCTTACACCAGGTACTAACCGAGGACAAGGTAGCAAGTACAATAGATGGTCTGCCATACAGTAAAGCCCCTAGACTGGATGGTTAATCATCAGAATACCACAAACTTAATGAAAAAGTGCTGCTCCCGCTACTTTGCAAATTGTTTGGCAAGATACGACGATATTTAAATCCAACTAACTTTTAACAGAGATGAACGCAGCCAAAATCGCACTCATAAAGACCGGGGAACAACCTTTACAACGAAACTTTGACAACGCGTGCAGTTACATCGCGGATTTTACAACGAACGCGATGTAACCACGCAATGCCATTACAACGCAAGTCTTTACATCGACTTGCGCTAGATGGCGTGCTAACATTACAAATAGTGTAGTTTACTATCCCAACACCTTCCCTACTGTTAAGTGGACTGGAGTTGGAATAGTAAATTACGCTTTTCTAATGTTAGCACGCCATCTAGCGCAAGTCGATGTAAAGACTTGCGTTGTAATGGCATCACGTGGTTACATCGGTTCGTTGTAAAAACCGGGATGTAACTGCACACGTTGTAAACACACGCGTTGTTACGTCATACATCCATAAAGACCTTTTAGAACGCACCAGCTGCAAGATGATTTCTGTGAACTCAAAGTTATTGGCCAAAATCCAAGAGACTATGCTTAAAATTACCCTCACTTCCTTAATACATTGTGATCAGGTTGGATTTGGACGCATCGCTCCTCCAATCCCATCATATTCTATGGCAAACAAAAGATGACAAAGATGAGCAGGCAGCGGTTATCACTGGGCGCAGGGAAAGCTTTTAACAGGGGGGAGTGGCTGTATTTATCTCGCTGCTTACCAACCTTGGCCTGGCAGTTAAATGGCTCCAACGAGCCCCAAAAGCAGTGGTGGGCTTCAATGGCCATGTCAACAAGAGTTATGCAATGAAACGTAGTACGAGGCACGGATGCCTATGGCCACCACTGCTGTTCATTCTAGCGTTAGAGCCCTTGGCAACAGCCATCAGGAACAGTAAGGATACACCTGGGACCAGGACGTCAGAGGGGAAACAGCAGGACCTCTAATATTTGCAGGACATTCTGTTTACCTCACTTATTAATTGTTAGGCTTTCAAGGGTTTTAAGATATACAATGGGATATACAATGGGAGGAAAGCGAGGCTCTGCCACTCACACGACATACTGCAATAGCAGTGACAGTGAACTACCCCTATAACCAATTTGAAGTATTCAAGAGGCAACACCGGCCAAGATAATACTTAGGCGGATAGTTTAGACTCCCTGAGAGTGAAGATTAAAACTGATGCCCGGAACTGGTGTCTGGGCCAGCTCCCACAGTGGGGTAGAATACACATTTGTAAAATGAATATACTACCACAACCTAGTTATATTTTTAAAGCTGATGAAAACCTTCGGATAGGAGGGAAGGAAACCACAATTATATTTGAGTAAACTGCTTGCGGACATGGAGTGCGGAGGGTTACCTCTCCCACATTTGAACTCAAAATGGCTGGCTTTCCACCTAGCGCACATCCGGTAGCTGATCCACAGCAATTTAGACAGCCAATATTGGATTCATTTAGAGAAAGCAATCCCAAAAGAAGCAAGATCATAAACCTGCTGCATAGGAGGGAAAGTAATCCTATCATTGGCAATAATCCGATCATGAAAGCAACGGCTTATGCATGGCACAAGGGCTCTTAATGAAAACAGAAGTCTTCACAAGGGTGCCCCTTTACGGTACAATGTTAGAATCAGGATGGGAAACAAAGAACCCTCTTGGTCCAGTTTTAGGGTTAAGGGGATTCACATACTGGACCATATGCTAATGGCCTGCTGCTGGGATACATTTGCAGAAGCGTTGGCCGAATTTGGTCTTCCATATTATCTTTTCTGTGATTACTAGAGAATGTCCTGTCGAATCTGTAAACAACTGACAACTCTCCTTGTACCACTTCCGGGATCCTCCGTATTCAAATACATTTGCACATAAAGGGATGTGTCTGCACTATACAGACTCATTACATGTGATCTGTTTTCCACAACTGCGTCTAACCACATTACACTTTGGTGGTCACAACGTCTGCAAATATATTACACAGATGACAATTGGACTGAGTTGATAGCTGACCATGACAAATCCCTAATTCAAACATGTCTATTGCTCAGATACTAAAAATGCTATGTAAAATGAACTGGACATACAAAAGACTGAGAGCCTGATGTATATCTGGGTGGTAAAGATACTCTGTTGCAACAGTGCTGGAGTATCTTTACCGCCAAGATGAAAGATGCATTTCACACCCTAGTTCCCTTAACTAGCCAGGCAGCCCTTCTGCATGATGCACAAAGAGAATAGCATTAAATGCTGGATTATGCTTTTCACACAGTTACGCACAATTATGAGTCATTTTGCGGTATTACAAGTCATTGAACTAGAGAGAATTACCCCAGTTACGCCCACCCCTAGGAGGGGCAGAAGGTAGGTACCAGAAGTGCTTACAGACTCAAAGGTGAAGTCAGGAATCAGAATGTGGGGGCTAAATCGGTTTTATTTACTTTGTGTGTAGAGAACTAATCAACAATATAGGGACATGCTGACGCTGTAGGGTTCAAAACTGTGACACAGTTAGAAGGGACTTTGCATAATTTGTATTCTGGGTGCAATATAGATCATGTAGAAATGGGCATTTTGTGTGATTTTGATGCTGTGGTTTACTCTTTGATGCTAAGTGGAGCAACAGTTTGCCCGGACGTTCTCTGAGAAATTGTACGCAGGGGCGAGGTAGGGAGGGAACAGAACTAATAGAAAGATATACGTGGAAGCATTATTCTCATGGTTAAATGTGGGTACCTATTCAAAAGAGGATTAAGAATGTAATAATGCTTTTGACATTGTACTGAGTTGCTTAAACTAAAAGATTCTGTGGGAGGTGGACAAAATTAAATGAACTAGGATGGTCTGTTATAATTTGGATTGGAAGTTGACACATTAATCTTGTTAAGAAACATGGGCCACCACCCACTTAATTAGCACGTCTCAGGGCTGTCATTGCAGCCTGTGTGGGCAGTTTTAAACTGCCATTTAAACCTGGTAAGTCATTCTTAGGGTACTCCCTACACTGCCCAGAGGGCAGGGTGCAATGTATTTAAAACATAGGACATGTACTCTTAGGTTTTTTATGGCCCGGTAGTAAAAAACTCTTACATACATTTTTCACTACTGCAAGCCCTACCTCTCCCAGAGGGTAACATTGGAGTTACCTTATTACATTCAGTAAGCTGTAACTTCCAAATGGAAACAGGTAGCCAGATAATGTTTGGTGTATATGGAATTGTAATGAAAAATCCTAACTCTTGTTGACGTCTGAATTTAAATTACAATTTTGAGATAGACACTTATGGAAAGTTGGCATTTTACTGCCTGAATTATTTGGTGCCTGCAATCTGTCTCTGGGTCACATGACTGGGAGTAGTTGACAGTTGGGCTTTGTGAATCCCTCCTAGACAACCACAAACAATAGAGAGCTTAAATATGTCTGGAAGGACCATCACTGGCAGGGCTGGAGGGAGGCGCTAGACGCAGTTCCACATACACTTGAATAGACTGGGTCCTGCCTCCAAACAAAGGACAAAGCCAAGACTGATTTGCATATGGCTTGGTCCAAACTGAAATGGTGTGGTGAGCAAAATAATGCTGGAATAAACCCAGATGTGTGGCTGAGGGTTAATGTTTGATAGTGTTCAGCATTCCGTTCATCATCTTTTTTGTTGCATTTTCACCCTAAGTGGGGAAGTATGCCCAGACTTGGGTCCCTTGCTCACTACAACACAGTTTCAAGCTAGCCTGGCTGATATGGGGTGATACCCCAAAACCAGTCCAATGGTGCCAATTTTCTGGTCCAGGGAGGACCTGGCCTGTCAGTTTGGACTGGACAGTTCTGAAGGGAAGCAGGGTCAAGACTAATTTGCATATGGCTGGGTCCAAACTGGAATGGCCAGTGAGCAAAATAACGATGGATTAAACCCAGATCTGTGACTGGGGGTGAATGTCAATGTTCCGTATTCCGTCCATCGTCTTTTTGTATTGCATCCTCACAAAGGACTGCTTAATCCCTGTAGTTAATTTGGAACCATGGCAAGAAAGTCAGGGAACCTGTTCACTTCAAAGGCAAGCCTCTAGAAGCTTCTCCCACTACAAAGGCTAAACTGGGAAGGCAATATTTTGCTAATTCAGTAGCAATTCAGAAGCTACATGGTTGAATTGACCAGCTGGATGAATGACAACTCTCTCTTCCTTAATTCTGGTAAGACAGATGTTCCAATTTTTGGAAACCCCTTATCTGGTCCCTTGAGTGGTGGCCTCATTCGTTGGGTAAATGTCCAGCACCCGCTACTTCGGCCAGGAGCTTAGGAGTTTTATTTGACAACATGCTCTTGTATGAGTTGCACATATATAAATTGATGTCAACTTGTTTCCTACTCTTGAGACGCCTTAGAAAGATTATTTTATTTATTCCTCAGTATTCCAGGCAATTGCTGGTGCAAACGTTGGCCATTAACAGACTGGACTACTGTAATGTAATGTAATATATCAGGCTTTCTGAGTATCTGATTAGGAGGTTGCAAAGTATACAGAACACAGCAGACAGACTGAACTTTGGTAAAAGAAAATATGATAGTGGTTCCCCCTTCTTATCCAGCTTTATTGGCTGGCTATTAAGAGCAGAAGTCAGTTTCAAGCCTTTTGTATGACCCACAAAGCTTGCTATCCTGTAATTTGGGACTCATACGTCTCAGATAAGTTTTAATGACATTGCTCCTACAGACTGCTTTAGTCGTCTTATGCTGGTTTGAATACCATTCCAAAGGCTCATGAAGTACACTTAGGGGGCAAGGCCTTTTCTGTGGTTACTGCCCAGGCCTGGTACAAGATGCCTTTGACTCTATCTTGAGCCAGACTTACCAAAATTTCATAAAGAACTGAAATCTCATCCTTTTACTTAAGCTTGGTTTTTACTCAAAATGTTATTGGCATGCAGATTTTGTTTCTTGATCTAAGTATCAGGATACCAGTTTGGGCAGTCACACACTCAATAAACAATAACTAAATAAATAAATAACTGGGTATGACTATTGGACCTTAGATACCAATTCTTCTGTGCGCTTCTTGGCCTGTGGATATTCTGCGAAAAAAAAGGACTGCTGTGCTGCTGAAAGGACTGCCACTCTGATGGACTGCCGCTTTGTAGCATTGCTGTCCTGCTGTGCTGACCTGCTGCCCTCTTGTCTCTGTAAGAAGTGTTGGGTCTTCATATGATGAACCCAGGACCCCAGAGTGACTCTATGAGAAGTTGGCTGGCCTCCTGACTTGAGCCTCAGGGACAGAAGGCTCCAACAACCTTGACCCCGGCACATGGGCTCTTCCATTTTGGAGTTTACACTGCCATGTGGTGCCACCCAAATCCTGGACCATTGGAAAAGGGCATAAGGTGTTCTGCCAGCCTCTGTCGATCCTGTGGAACCAATGCATCCTCTCTGCTGCACGGCAGAACACCAAGCAGAACCAAAACATTGTCACAGCTGCGTACGTCTTCTCCATTGCAAAGACTCACACCATAGCCCGCCACTTCATCAGAACCTCTGCTGTGCATCGCATTCTTGTTGCAACCCTTCTCAACCCTCATCTACAGCAGTCTCGACGACAACACTGGACTCCGCATTCCATCCTCGCAGCTCCTTGGAACCGATGCAGCTCCCTGACTGCGTAACGCATCCTCGATACCAGACTTCATATCGCAAGTCCTCGTTGATGGGTCCTGGTTGACAAAACAGGTCCTCGGCAGCCTCACGGCACCTCAGAACTGATGCATTGCTTCGGCTGCACAACGCCTCTTCGGCACGGACACTTGCAATGCTCCGTAAACCAGGATGCAAGGTACTTTGTTCAGTGTGCATAACTAGGTCTCTGTAGCCGTCCCACACTCCATTACAGTCAGCCTGAACAGGGGATTTTGTCCCAGTCCGGCACAACCAGATATCCACAGCTTTCTGCTTATTGGTGCCATTTTCACAGAAATCTTTAAACTTATATATCTCCGGTTCTACTGATTTTATATTTATAATTTTGGTCTTGTTGGTTTATTAAAAGTTGCTCAATTTATCTAACCTGGTGTGGGATCCATTTTGTGTGGTGTTTTCACTACATTACTGTTTGTAGTGTTGCACAAATACTTTACACATTGCTTCTAAATTAAGCCTGACTGCTCTGTGCCAAGCTACCAGAGGGTTGAACACAGGTTAATTTAGGGTTGGCTTGTGCCTCATCCTGACAAGGATTGTGGATGCTGCTTGATCAGGGCTTACACCACAGTCAACTGACAACACAATTTCTTACACTGGCTATAAAGGACACACCGGGATTGATTCTCACACACCACTTACACATTCTCCATTCATTCAAGTCATATTGCAAAAGTTTATATCAAGCGAAATGTCAAGACAACTCGCTGAGAAGGAAAAAAGTTTTTACTACACTTCCCCTATCTAGAATCACACAACAACAAGCACATCTTTTATACCAGCTAATAACCGAAAATAAGGTAGCAAGTACAATAGACGGCTGCTGTACAATAAAGACCCTGGACTGGATCAGTATAAGCTTAACAAAAAAGTGTTGATTCATTATTGTCAGTGGCCTAGTTTAGGCCCTTACCTGCAGAACTCCAGAGTGTAGATTGAGCCTGTCTGTCTCCAAGGTGATTCTGAACTGAGGAGCAGCTCCCAGCCCCCTGCCTAGCAGGCTGAGCTTACTGATTGGCTCCCTAGCTACCAAGCAACCCTGAGCCCTCTTCTCACAATTGCCCAGGCTGTTATGTTAAGGTGTGTGGAGGGAACCCAAAGACATCCACTTCAGTTTTGTTTGCCACAGCTTCCCTGTGACTAACATTCCGATGAACCAAGGAACAGGGGGTGGCAAGAAGACATACTTTGTGCTGTCGACTACTTGAAACATTTAAAGTGATTTTCCTTTACCTGTAACTGCCTCAATTGCACTTGTTTGTTTGTGGGCTTTGTAGCTGAAAATCTGCTGTTTTTACCTTCCCATAACTGCCTGGTTGTACCTGCTGGATGGTGGGCTTTGTAGTTCAAAATCTGCTGTTCTTACCTGCCCATGACTGCCTCAAATATACTTGTTTGTTTGTGGGCTTTGTAGCTGAAAATCTGCTGTTTGTACCTGTCTGTGACTGCCTAAATTTACCTATAGGATTGTGGTCTTCGTGGTTCAAAATCTACTGTTTTACCTGCCTGTGACTGCCTCAATTTCACTTGCTTGTTTGTGGGCTTTGTAGCTGAAAATGTTCTGTTTTTACGTGCCCATTACTGCTTAATTATCCCTCCTAGTTTCTCCCCTAATCTGTGCCCAGACCTGTGTAAGCAATCCATCCAGCTCACCTCTGTCTCAACAAGTGTTTAAACAAAAAAAGACAAAACAAAAAAAATATAAAAAAACATTTTAAAAGAGACACAAAAAGACATATTACACCTCAGAGGCTACGCAGAGTTTGCTTTGAGACTGTAGAGATCTGCTCTTAGGGTGCAACCTGGGTTTTGTTTTAGTGTTTAGCACATGCTTTTGGGCTAAGAGAGGGAGTTGTTCAAGTGTGGGCAAAGCAGTATTGTCAGAGGCCTACTTTAGGCCCTTAGCTGCAGAACTCCAAAATGTGGATTGAGCCTGTCTGTCTCCAAGGAGATTCTAAACTGAGGAGCAGCTCCCAGCCCCCTGCCCAGCAGCTTGAGGTCACATGCCCCCTTATATAAGTTGCTATTGGACGTTACATCTGTGCTTTG
The DNA here is from genome assembly GCF_964204655.1 of Triturus cristatus. NCBI lineage: Eukaryota > Metazoa > Chordata > Amphibia > Caudata > Salamandridae > Triturus > Triturus cristatus. The sequence continues at coordinate 526,437,964 of NC_140583.1, forward strand.
ATTGTCTGCTGTATCTGATGTTTCTATTGGGCTTAGGGTTAGTTTTGTAATTGTCTGATAGGTCTGCAGTGCCGATTGGTCCCTGGGTTTATGATTCTATTGGTCGTAGAGCTTAGGGTTAGTGTTATGAATGACAGATAGTACCAGGGCTGCTACTGGTTCTAAGGGCCTGGTCTACGTTTGGTCCTAGGGCTTAGGACAAATGGTGTGACTGGTTAGGGTTAAGGTCTAGGGTTCCCATTGACCAAAGGGGCCTTCTGACAACTAGGGCTATTTAAGGTCAGGGTTCAGGGCACCTCAGCCCGGGTGTTGAGGCTAAGTGCGGAAAGGATGAGGTCAGCTGCCTGTTTGGTCCTGTTTGCGACTGGTCGGACCTAGGGCCAGAGATGCTGCTCATTTTCCCATTTACCAGCACCCACCCTACCCCATCCACAACCAGATTAACATGCTCACAGCAAATGTGCTCAACTCATATATCATAAACTAACCCTAAACACATTTCATTGTCTCAGCAACCACTACAAAAACCTACAAACTACACCCTTATACCCTTCTATTCCAACTACCACACATTTGCACTTTCATGCACACACAAAACACCACTTTATCCTGTATCACTAACCAATCCACTAATCACAAACACAGCCCAAATCCACATCATTCTTAACTATATCCCATCCAGACACACAATCCCAGCTCTAATTACTACTAAAAGACCCCTTTCTGTCACCCAAAAATCTGTACTCAGCCTTCCATCTTTTCATCCACCAATACCCTCTTCTTTACACCAAACAAACCCAATCACACAGCCCTTACAATCCAATCCACCACTCATATTACCTCTTTCAGCAATAAAATCTAACTCAAACACTTTTAGCTCTTGTTCATCCCCTCTCACACACCACATAAACTATTTTCCAAAACACATCCCCTTTACCTTGAAGCTTCCACTCACAAACAATACTTTGCATGGATATTCTTCTGAGGAAATGAATACATCATCACCTCTTCTCACTACTACTCAAAAATAAAACATAACACAAACACCAGCACCGTAAAATCTCTCAAACACAATACCTCATAATACTTTCCGTCACAAACAAGAAATATGCACCCACTCTCACCTTCCTGACTACACAAAATATACATACCCTAAACCAACTCCACCACCGCCAAGCTTTCTCTCTTCCCCCACACCTCACACATATACATCAACACAGCAGCTCTCTTTTAACCGCCTTTCATCCATTGGACAATGTAGAACCTGAAAACGTGACCCTCAGTGATGTCATAAGTGATGTCACTGACCATGTCATGAATGATGTAATATGTGACATCACCAGCAGTGCATTGCGGGGGCGCGAGTTATAGTTAGCTGAACTAACTATAACAGTGGAATTTCTATGGTTTTGTAAGAGTGAAATGTCCAGCTAACTATAACGTCCCTGAAACCTATGTTTTTTTCAGTGAATTCCTACAGTTTTCTCAGTGAATATATATATATATATATCTATATATATATATAGATATATATATATATATATATATATATATATATATATATTCACTGAAAAAAACATAGGTTTCACACACGTTATAGTTAGGAATTAGCATTTAAAAAACCTTGCAAATTCACTGAAAAAACCATAGGTTTCACACATGTTATAGTTAGCTGGACATTTCACTCGTAAAAAACCAATGAAATTCCCCCGTTATAGTTAGTTCAGCTAACTATAACACGCGCGCCCGCAATCCACTGCTGATGACGTCACATATTACATCACTCATGACATGGTCAGTGACATCACTCATGACATCACTGATGACATCTCAAATGACATCACTGATGACATCATCCATGGAGTATGTGTTTCTGAACAATTTTAAAATGTTTAATATATATAGGGAAAGGCCTGTTGAAGAATGAGTGGGTGTACAAGTGTGTAAATGGATGATTTTCTGTGGTGCGTAACTAACTCTATAAGTGAGTCATTAAATGTATCTTACTGCAGACTAGTGACTAAACTGTGTAAATGTCTGTATGTTTCTGTATGTTGGTGTATAAGTGGCTGCATGGTTTTGTGAATACCTATATGAGTGTCTATATGAGTTATTGATTGCTTGTCTCAGTATCTGTATGGGTTCCTGACTGTTTGTGTGGGTAGGGTGTGTGTGCATAGATGTGTGAGTGGGTGATTCTATGGGTGCACGGTTTTAAGAGTGCATTCATGATGGGCTGTATGGTTGAGTGAGTGTATGTATGGGTGTGTTAGGGATTGAATGTATATCTCAGTGGTACATTTGTGACTAACTACATATCTGAAAGGCAGTATATATGCATGTAACAGTATATAAGTGGGTAGATATGATAGTGTGTGATTGTGAGAGTGACTGTATGGATGAGTGTGTGCCTGTATCAATGATTCTATAAGAGCGTAAGAATGTGGTAGTATTTTTATGATTAAGTGAACTTGAGTGTGTATAACCGCATAGGTGAGTAAATGGGAGTGTAATTATTTGCATGTCTGACTAGGTGTGAGAGTACCTCTATGGATGATTGGTGATGTGTGAGTGTCTATATAGGTGTATAAATGCATATGATAGTCTTGTATGGAGTGATTGTAAGTATGAGTGACTGTACAGGAGAATGAGTGGAGGTGTATGTAGACCTAACAGTTAATAAGTGGGTATGTAGTTATTGGTATTGGAGTATGTATGGTTTTGAGAATGGAACTCTGAAATTTTGACTCGGTGTATCAAAGGTTATATTAGGGTGTGAAAAGATGTGGTAATTTATCACATGGATGACGTCATCAGTGATGTCATCAGTGATGTCATTTGAGATGTCATCAGTGATGTCATGAGTGATGTCACTGACCATGTCATGAGTGATGTAATATGTGACGTCATCAGCAGTGGATTGCTGGTGCGCGAGTTATAGTTAGCTGAACTAACTATAACGGGGGAATTTCATTGGTTTTTTACTAGTGAAATGTCCACCTAACTATAACATGTGTGAAACCTATGGTTTTTTCAGTGAATTTGCAAGGTTTTTTAAATGCTAATTCCTAACTATAACGTGTGTGAAACCTATGGTTTTTTCAGTGAATTTCAAAGGTTTTTTAAATGCTAATTCCTAACTATAACGTGTGTGAAACCTTTGTTTTTTTCAGTGAATTTCAAAGGTTTTTTAAATGCTAATTCCTAACTATAACGTGTGTGAAACCTATGGTTTTTTTTGTGTATTTTTAAGGTTTTTTAAATGCTAATTTATGTATGTATTATTATATTTTTATATAATTATTTTACAATAAACTACCTATGTATATAGTTATAGATTGTCTGTATCCTGTAATATTGAATGGCTCAGCTTTTTTTTTTTTTTATTCGGATAAAGTTGAACAGCATAGTTAATATCTTCTATAAACTTATAAACACTTTTTTTTTTTTAAGGGTTTTTGACCGTGCGCGCACCGTGCGTGCACGGTGTGAGTTCCACGTGCGCATGCGTGTGTCGTGCGTGCTCCGTGCACACGTGCTCCGTATGCGCATGCGCTCGTGCTCCCTACGTGCGTGCTTCGTACGCGTATGCGCGTACCAGTGTGCTCCGAGTGCGCATGCGTGCGTGCTCCGAGTGCGCATGCGTACGTTGTGCGTGCTCCGTGCGCGCGTGCTCCGTACGCGCATACACGCGTAGACCATACGTGCGTGCGCCGTACGCGTATGCGTGCGTGCACCATGCGCGTACGGTGCGCGTACCAGCGTGCTCCGAGTGCACATGCATGCATGCTCCGAGTGCGCATGCTTGCGTGCTCCGTACGCGTACGGTGCATGTACGGTGCGCACGGCAAGTCATGTGATTACAAAACAACACTTTTCATTGGTTCATATTAGTTTCTGTTTCAGAATCTTCAAACACCACACCCACTCCCCTCACTTTTTCTACTAATTTCCTGAGAGAAGGTTGCTGAAGAGCTACTCCAGTGAAATGGCAGAACACCAGTCATCTTCAGACAGTGAGGAGACCTTTCAAGAACCACCAAGAAAGAGCAAACAGAAGCACTCTTTTATTTGGAATTATTTCACTTTTCCAGACGGGCAAAAAAAAGTGAATGCGCCAAAGGTCACGTGTACAATTTGCGGAAGTGTCCTGTCTAGAGGGGATCCAGCCAAAAAATACTCCTTCAGCATTCATTGCATGCTCAAGCATTTTAAATCAATGCATCCAATTCGGTTTGCTTGTGAAACCACAAGAGCCCTAAGGGAGAACCCTCCACCTGGACCTTCTCAGCCGAGCACATCATCTGCGGCTGCAGATTCACCATGAACCAGGTCTCTTGACATCTGGCCCCTGTTTCAAAAAGTGCACATTCATTGCAATATGTGCAATGAGGTAATTTGCTACGGAGAGAGTAGCATAAATTTAATTGAAAACCGTATACAACAGCACACATGCTCCAGGTCATAATTTTTTTTTTTTTTGTTCCTGTTGAGCAGTTTTTTGATTCCCAGTTTTGTTTTGGTGCTGTAAAAAAAACCCCAAAAAATAAAAAATTGTTTGAAAACTAAAATAAAAATATAAAACAAAAAAAAGACAAAAAAACAGTTCTTTTAAGAACTCACTTCACTTCTCCAAAAAGAGCTATATTCTTAATATACTGTTTTTTATTTTGATTGAATGACTGTGTAGTGTATACAAGAATGATTGAAATGATTGAAATGACTGAGTGAAGAGGAGGAAAGGACCGGCAGAATGAGTGAGAAAAGGAAATTAAGATCAGTCATGAAAGGGATGTGAAAGACTGACTGCAACAAAAGGACTAAGGGTAGAGGATACAGGTAAGAAGAGCAAATGAGTAAGGGAATGGCAGTGAGTAATGGAGAGTGATGGAGGGGGAGTGAGAAAAGGGGAGTAAGGGACGGAGATAGGAAAAGGGAGTAACACATGAAGTGGATGAAGTACAGCAGGGTAAAGGGATTGAAAGTAAGAGAAGTGGAGTGATGGTGAGATAAGGGTTATGAGGATTAGAAAAGGGGGTAAGGGAAAGTGAGAGATGGGGAGTGAGGGGATGGAACGATTTAGGAAACTGGAGTGAGAGAAAGGAGTCAGGATTTCAATGGGCAAAGGAGGGTGAGGGAGAGTGAAGGAAAGAATGTGAAAAGATGAAGAGGTGTGAGATACAGACAGGAGGAAGTGAAGTAGGAGAATAGGAGTGACTATGTGTAAAGGATAGTGACAGTTAGGGAAGGTGAGGGAAGGAGAATGACGGAGAAGGTTAACAAATTAACATGGATGGAAAATGAGTGATGGAGAGAGGAGGAGTGGTAGAAACAGAGATGTTAAGGAAATTAAGGGTAAGACAGATAAAGGGAGAGAGACAGAAACAGAGACAGAGAGCAAGGAACTGAGGAGTAAGACAGTTAGAATGACTGAGACATAGAGACATATGGAGACAGGGAGAGAAACATGGTTGAAAAAATACTGATGGAGGCAGTAAACCTAGGGGAGTAGTAGAGAAGGAGTGAGGGAGTTACGAAAGAGCAGTAGAGGAAGAAGAGAGAGGGAAGGGGAATGAGAAAAGCAGAGTGAGTAGAAGTGAAGAAAAGGGAGCATGAAAGTGAAGGGGTGAGAAATACAGATATTTTAAACTTACCTGACCAACGAAATAACTTAATTAGAAATAAATGGGGTTTTTTAAGTGCTAGAAAAAATGATTACATTTCCTAAATTTTCTTTCCTGATCTGAAAAAAAAGAAAAAAAGTATTAATATTTAACAATACATTTTAGAATACAGTACACATATTTTCATATTTAACAAAGTAATTTTTGCCCTTTTTTTGCTGTTTTCAGAATATATTGAATTTCACTGAAAATAGTGATATCAATTGCATTCATCACTTAACAGTGGGCAAAAAAATTAACAATCTGAAAGATTGTTTAAAAAAAGCCCTGAATCTATCCTCAGTAAAACATACCTTGATAGAAATGTACCATATATATTAATAATATCTTCTAAGAACAATAACTATTTGCAATAAATATCGTCTGTAAATCTTGTTGCTTAAGCACATACACCAAAATAATATCTGTCAAAGAAGTCCACAATAGAAACAGTTACCTTTCCATGAGGCCAAATGGTAATTTTTAAATTCTTTTTTGGTGAAATATCCAATGGTAATCCAATAAAATCAAAATAATGGTTTGTTCAGATGCTGCAATTTGTATCTAAAATTTTGGTTTTAGAAAAATTAAGTAGGAATTTGGTAATTCTGCAGGCAAACGTTGCTTGAAAATCAATTGTGAATCATTACACAGTGTCCAGCCTTTTTCACATTTTAGATAAACTGTGTAATGACCAGAAGTTATACAAGGTCCATCATGGAAAATTATTGCAACTGCAACAAAAGTCTTTCCTGATATTGATAATTGATTTCCTGTAAACTTCTTTATTAAATGTCCAATTTTGTTCCATCAGCTCTACAACGTTGCATCATTAAAATTACATACTGTCCATATTTCTTTAAAAATAACGTTGATAACATTTCTGATTTACATTGATAACATTCCATGTTGTGATTTGCATCTTTAACTAATTTACTAAAAGTCACTGATTTACTCTCTGGTAATGTTAAATATATGAACCTTTCAGAATCAACATTAGAGCTGCATGTGTTCAAACAGTTTTCACAACAATGTTCCCATTTATATAAGAGAGACCAAACATATTTTCTATTTCTACCCCTTCATCTTCCAGTACCATAAGCATATACATTAAGAATTCATGTGCATCTTGCTGGACATTTTGAGTAAACTGTGTACATCCAGAACATACATCTAAAAGATTTCTAACATCAGAAGCACTTTCTATTTTAGTTTCATCATTACTCAGCTTCTCATAAAGGAAACTCAGCAGAGAACAGAATCTTTTTTCATGATTTAGTATTATCTGCTCTTTCAAACTTTCAAGATAAAATACAACATTCAGCACTACATTAGCGTAGCAGTTGACACCAGAGCTATTTTCAAAATGACAACCAACAATCTCTTCAGCATTGTCCTTTTTCTTTTTGCTTGCAATCACATCAGTCTCTATTTGTTTAATCTTCTGTACATCCTCATTACAGATATTCTCAATTCTCCTTTTCTGACAAACAACACGTTTTTCAAGCTCAGGATACTGACCTAAATGAGGAGCATAGCTTCTTCTTAATCTATTATATTCCTTTACACAGTTTGCATCAGCACTAACTTTTGACTCATCAAAGTCTATCATGAATAAACCAGATTTTTTTTCACACGTCACAAAGCAACATATGCCATACCTTCTTTAAACACACTAAATCCAATGTTTACAAAAGCACTATCTACAGTTAATCCTTGAGATTTGTGAATAGTTACAGCATATGCCATAGAAAACGGAAACTGCTTCCTACGTACATATAAGTCTTTCACAAGCAAGAAACGAACTGAACAACGACTAATGTCTTTAACCTCTTCAATCTGATCAAATTTTATTTTTAAAAATTCTATACCATCTTTTTTCTGGTAATTAACAAAACCCACAACTTTACCCATAGCTCCATTCACTAAACCTTTTTCTACATCCAAATTACGTCTTAAAATTACTCGACAGTTCATACATACATAAAGATTCTTTTCTAAACCAGCTGTTTTCGATATGTTTTTCTCTAGAGAATCCATTTTAGTTGTCAATTTGCTTGTCAATATAATAGTTATTCCTTCATGCTGTATTTTATCCACAGCTGCCAGTTTTATAATCTCTTCATTTTCCAATTTCAAAAGTTCTTGATTGAATATAGAGCATTCATGTAGTGTTGGCATTAAGCAGATTACAGTATTTTTTCCTGCAATTTTCTTGTATATTTTCTCTGGAACTATTTGTTCTGTTGGAAACAAATTACATAGCAATCGAATCTGTAAAGCATTTCTGCCATGTTCTGTGAGTAGTCCAATTCTGATATCTTTGAGAATACTTGCATAATCATCATCATTTGCTTGCCGCATATTGGTAATGAGTTCTTTGTACTCAAAGTATGTCCAAATATTCACATTACCTATACTTCCTAATTACTTTTTCGTGTCTTCATGTGTAAGATTATGAAATACTGGTTGTCCTCTAACTGGAGTGAGCTGCAGTAGATCCCCAAAAACTATAACATGATTTCCTCCAAATAGCACGTCATAGTTTGTCTTTAGAATTTGCTGCATTCTTAAATGCACACAGGCAAGCATTAAGTTTGATACCATGCTTACCTCCTCAATAATGAGAACTTTCATTTTTTTCAATACTCTTGAAACTTCAAAACATGCTTCTCCTGTTAGCTTGTGGTATTGTATTTTGTTCTCATGCTCTACTGGTAACATTAGCAAACGATGGAGGGTAATTCCTTTTATGTTATATGCTGCTAACCCAGTTGGAGCAGTAACAACACAAGACAAAGTTGAATCAGTTTTTTTCTGTAGGTAGCTTCTAATTACTTTAATTAAGAAACTTTTTCCAGTTCCAGCTTGTCCACTCACATACATTCTGATTGGTTCAAATGATGTGCATGAGCACTCTTTATTTTCATGTAGTAATCCATGATCAATTTGTTTTGTGACTTCCTCATACATTTATTGTTGTTCATCATTCAGTTGTTGTTCCAAATTTGGTAAGTTTATTAAATCTTCCTGAGCTTGATTCATAGCTGTTTCCACTTCAGTCATGGCTATTGCAGCTTCATTTTCTACGATTGGTTGTCCGAGAGGATCTTGACTGAGCGTCCCAGAACTTTGACTGTATTGAGAACTGTCTCTAGCTACTTCAGCTGAAATTGTTGCTTTTTGTTCAATTTCTTCATTTAACATTTGTACATAAGTTGTGAATGTACTGCATTCTATGGTATCTTTGCATGCATTAAAGGAATCTTCACAGCTTTGAAAATGCCCAAGTAATTCATCCTCTGAATGCCATGGTTTAAACAACTGTAAAAGTGCTAAGTAGTAAAATTCCTTCTTGTCAGTAGTGTCGCAACTCAGCTTTCTGTGATTAATCAAACTTCCTTTTGTTTGTTTTACCAAACATCCTTCCTCACCAATGACTTTATATTTTCTATTGTTGATGTCTTCTGTGGTATTCCGTTTAAACATGTAGTTCTGCAGCACTTCATAGAGACACATGTTCTCAAGATGATGACTTCTCTTTGGGTAATATGTGTCCAACATGTTTGTTCTTAAAATGTCTGTACTTTCTGGTTCGTACTCTGCTAAATATTCAATTTCTCGAATAGATTTCAATACCCGATTTCGCATTCCTGCAAGGCCTAAACTTACCCAAATTATTCTTCTGGATTTGGAGTACAGACTTGCAGATGATAACCGATCTGAGCATTCGCATGACCCAATTTCTCGATGCGATAACATCTTTAAACTGAAACTGTATAGCTTTTTACTGACAGTCTTCTCGTGAGAAATCTCTTCCCACATTTCTTTCAATTCTGTTTTCTCAGATTTAGTGATGTAAGATGTGACATACCGAGCAACAGCAATAGAATTGTCAGCTACATACTGAATATCCATGTTAGCATTCCATATGGATAAAATGACTGGGTTGTAGTCATTTATATATTTTGACTCTTCTTTTCTTCTTAGGCTGTAGGTATTTTTAGGCGATTTTCTTGTAATAGTATGTCGCACAGCTGACATAAAACTGTTTACTCTTCCTTTTGAAAGAACAGGTCGTGGAAATCCAAATCGACATTTTGTGTAGAATTTATCTTTACTCTTGTACTTTCGTCGACAGTATTTTCCACACCGATGACTTTGAAAACGTAAAACTTGCTCTTTTGAGTTTTTATCTTCTGGGGTTTTAGGTATAGCACATGTTGCATATCCTTCAATGAAAGATAAAACTGCGTCATCAGAATCAGTTCCAAATTTTGGGGCATCCTTGATCCACAACAGCATATGAATATGAGGAGCACCTCTTGCTTGGTACTCTTTTCTCCAAAATAAATCCACAACTTCTCCAAGAGGTGGATTTTGTTTATTGCAGATGAAGGACATCATAGCCTCAAATCTATGATTGAAATATCTGCAAACATTAACCGGATCCAATGAGCACAATTCTCCTGCTGTCTTGTATTGGATGTTTTCAATATTTGAATTTGCCTCTCGAAGAAAATCCAGTAAATCATCCCAAGCGTACTCAGCACAGCTTAGGGTAAGGAACCATGTAGGAGTTCCTAAATTCCGTAACATACATTTCAATTCTCCATGGCGTCGGTACCAATATTCATTAGTCCCACGCTGACAAGCCATCAGATTAATCAATTGAGATTCTAAATGATCATCTCACTGTTGCACTTTGTTCAGAAAATCCTTTGCAGACACATTATGTAGATGTACTCCAGTTTTTAAAATGTGATTTAATGCATAAGATAGTGCACACAAGTCACTTTCATATAAAAGATGGAACAAATAAGGAATACTTTGACGAAATCTTGGATCTTCTGCATATAATCTTGTAGTCCGATACTCAGAAGCAGTAATCTGTACTGGACGTTCATCATATCGTCCACCTTTTCCTGTAGGAAACAGCTGGGGAAAACAACGAGCTTCCAAGCACTCCTCCCATACACTCACGGGAGTTCCTTTTGCTTTTTTCATCTGAAACAGATCAATAGTGTTTCCCATAACTTCTTTAAAATGAAGAGGATGTATGCTGAAATGTTCATACATTTCTTCTTCTTTTGACTTATCCACTTTTTCAATTTGCCCAGTTGGTATTCCTGTGTCTGCTAGTAAAACTTCTTCATCTTCATCCATATAAATTGATTCATACCATTTATTATTTATTTTCAAATATAAATTTGCTCTTTGTACTTTTCGTACATCTACCAGCTCCTGCCAAATTTTCTTATTCTTTGTAGGTACACCATTAACCAGAATAACTAATGGTTCAGTTTCCAAACTATCCGCATCAATTGTTTCAATATTTTTTTTCAAATCTAATGGCAAATAGACAACTCTTCCTTTTAAACCTCTTTGTAAATCTGAAGGAGGTAATTTACCTGTTTTGGGCTCCATACGAACTATAGTCTGAAACGGATGGACACATTGAATGAGTATAGACTCATACGTATTTAAATCACTAAGTTCTGCAGGAATATCAACCAATTCTAAATTATTATGTACAGCTCTAGCTGGCATTTTATTTTCTTCTAACTTGTTATAACAGTATTTACAAATACGCTGATCTTCACCCAAATCAAAACAATTTTCCAGAAATAAATATGTAGCAAAATCCTTCCACGTAGAATTATTTTCTTTTTCACTTTTTTTATAGAGATCAACATTCCTTGTTTGAGTTTTATAATGGCTTCTCCGACAACAAATACAAGTAATATTTGGTCTTTCATTAGAGATGATAGTAAATTTTGTCATTTGATCTTCAAATGTTTTACTAACAGTGGGTTCTACATTCTCTTCCACATTTTCTTCAATAACTGTGTCATTTCCTGCAATTTCTTGCTCTGGACCAAAGTAACAAAACTCAATATCCTCACAAACCTTCTTCACATCTGATACAGATCCACGGAACAGAGCACTATTCAACTCATGTAACTTTAGTGCTGGACTTTTAGCAAAATACAATCTTCTCATAAACTTTCTCATTTCAGTATGATGAACTGCCAGCATCCCAAAATGGTGAAAAACACTTTGACAAACTTTCCTAGAAAGACAAGCCAGAGAATGTCCTTGCAAACCAGTATTCTCTCTCACTCTGCATGGATCTAGTCTTTGAAGCACCTTAATCTTCTGTTTAAAACTTTTTTTACTATATTCTCTTAGAAAGTCACGAAATTTATCAATAGATTCCTGTCGTACAGTACAAATACTACTACAATTCCAAGTGTACATTGGGGCTTTAGGACGTCTCCCCATAACCTCAGCAGCTAACACTTCTTCCTCATTTCTTGGAACCATTTTCTCCTTTTCCATTACACAACCATCTTTAACTTCATATGCTCGACCACTGGTGTCAACTGCATGCAGCAAACTATTACTTTGAAGATAACTCTGTTCATTAAAAAATGGTTCAGTACTTGAACTATGCTTCCATTCTCCTAAGAACACTTTACAAAAGTTTTTTTTTTCACTTCTCTTTTTCTTTTGCTTTTTGACTTCATTACATTCACTAATTTATCTAATGTACGGATCCTGTTCAAAATTAAAATGAATAGTTTTCTTTTTAATTCCAAAGCCTTTGCAACAATTGATTCAATATGTTTCTTTTTCTTATAAAATGTGGCTTTCTTCCTATATTTTTTCACATCCTTTAGCAAATTTAACATCACTCTTCTCTGAAACATTTTTCTACGAATGTTTTTAAAATATATTTTTCTTTTTAAGTCATTCTTTCTTACTTCTGATTGTACATTAGCATTTAGTATATTCTGTCGATTGTCCTGTTGTTTTCTACTTGAAACACTATTTGCAGTGGATATATTTTTTACATTTTTTCTTTGCTTGAGGATATTTTTTATAAAATCCTTAGTCTGCTTACCAGAAGGCTTTTTCTTTTTTCCAACATGAGGTTCTTCAACTAATTTTTGTTGTCCAGTTGTCTTCAAATATAGATGTTGTTGCTGTTCTTTTCTCTTTCTTGATTTTATAGGCATCTTTAATTTATTTCAGTGTTGTTCAGCAATACCTGAAAGAAACTAAAAAAAAAATACCTTTATGTAATTTAAATATATTACTATATTTTTACGAGCTTTTCAAATCCTATCATATGAGCTGTCCCTTTCCTACGACTGCAAGTCTTACACAATGAAAGCTACACAAATTAAATCTCTGACAATTCCTGTGTGCACACAGACTCATGGTGTGATTCTAGGCAGAAAACGATATTTGATTGGCAATTTCAAAGCACATTTACTACTGTGGTAGAGCAAGTGATAATTACTGTAACAGCCTGACACATTTTCCTTATAGTTTAGAGAGGCAGAAAAGAGCACATGTCCTAACAGCTACTTGAGACCATGAGCATGTGGAACCTGGGTGAGTGATTAGACTAGAACAAAGGAAATGACCCTTGGTGATGTTGAATGTGGTAGCGTTACACACTACTATCTAAAATACCACACAGTGCTGAATACTTAGCATGGGAGTGCAGGAGAAGCAGCTGCCTGTGTGCTAAGAGCGTGCTTCTGGAGACTGTGTATTGTCAGGTGCAAGAGAGATCTGCATGGACGCTTGCACAACTGTATGAAGACTGCAGAGATGTATGTAAGAGTACATGTGGGGTAAGGGTTAATTGGAGTTTTGAACATGTAGGATCTACCTCACCCATTGCAGGAGTGTAAGGAAAATCTACCCTGTTGTTTTCAAATGTGTTAGCATTTGCCTCTCATTTGTGAGATATTGATTTGTGCTGAATGCTAGCCATAACAGTTCAAGAAAACAAGCTGCCCCTTTCCTACGAATGCAAGTCTTACAGACCCAGACCAACATAAATTAAATCTCTGACAACAATTCCTTTGTGCACACAGACTCATGGTGTGATTCTAGGCAGAAAACGATATTTGATTGGCAATTTCAAAGCACATTTACTACTGTGGTTTTGCAAGTGATAATTACTGTAACAGCCTGACACATTTTCCTTATAGTTTAGAGAGGCAGAAAAGAGCACATGTCCTAACAGCTACTTGAGACCATGAACATGTGGAACCTGGGTGAGTGATTAGACTAGAGCAAAGGAAATGAGCCTTGGTGATGTTGAATGTGGTAGCGTTACTCACTACTATCTAAAATACCACACACTGCTGAATCGTAAGCATGGGAGTGCAGGAGAAGCAGCTGCCTGTGTGCTAAGAGCGTGCTTCTGGAGACTGTGTGTTGTCAGGTGCAAGAGAGATCTGCATGGACGCTTGCACAACTGCATGAAGACTGCAGAGATGTATGTAAGAGTACATGTGGGGTAAGGGTTAATTGGAGTTTTGAACATGTAGGATCTACCTCATCCATTGCAGGAGTGTAAGCAAAATCTACCCTGTTGTTTTCAAATGTGTTAGCATTTGCCTCTCATTTGTGAGATATTGATTTGTGCTGAATGCTAGCCATCTATTTACCCACAACACTCAAATGACTCATTCAATTGAAAAACTTCATTTGCTTACCAAGTCAAAACATATTAAAAAAATGCAATTAATTTCATGCATATGACAATAATCACAAAATCATTACATACATAACGATTAAAATATCTCAATAGCAACTCTTGTGTCTAATCACGTTAACTGTATCTCTTCCTGATACTCAAAGACCCTGTAGTAAAATTTAGAACAGCATGGCAAATATTTAAAGAACCAACATGCAATAAAAGTCTCAAACCTTCCTGAAATATATTTATAAAATTCCAATCCAGGTGTTTTCCAAACTTTTAACCATAATATTAACAGGCCAGCCCCAAAGTATCCCCAACATAATTCAGTCCCACCTCCGAATAACAAAAAAAGGTTGATGTACTCTGTGAAGTCATCAAAAGTCTTTGGAGGAAGCCAGTTTGTAGCTTGGAACTGTCAGAATACCCCCGGACCCTTGTCCCATACATTACAATTGATAGGCATTTAACTCTAAAGAGGGTAATGATTTCCTTTGCTGGTCTGTGGCTTAACTTTGCTGTGAAGCAAAAAATAGCTTTGACTTCATTAGTTGTTTGTAGCACCCTTTACGAAATTGGGGAGTTTTAAATTTAATTGTGAGTTAAATGGTAAGACCAAATAACAAAAACTCTCAACTTTACAGATCGGTGCTTTTTGAATGAAAAAAGTTTTAGATTTGGATTTTTGGGGGGCCACAGACCATAATAAAGGACTTCTGATGATTTAACTTGAGATCTAAAGATGACCTGAACTCCACAAAGACACCCAGAGCTTTCTGAAGACTATTTGTGGATCTAGCAAGTAGGACCACATCTTCTGCATAGAGAAGGTGAAGACAGTACCTGTTCTTGGGATTTTTTTTTTAAGTAAGTGGGCTTTTAGGCCATTTAAATAGGTCAGAATTAGAAATGGGGCTAAGATGCAACCCTGCCTTACCCCTTGGATGGAATATACAGATATACCCTCGCACCCTTACTAAAACAGAGCTTAACCAAAGAGCTCCAATGCAGTTGCCAAAGAAGGGGTTCTTCCACCTTCAACCTCCAAGCATGTCCTCCAACTGGAACAATTGACAGTATTTAAAGCACACGACAAGTCCATTAATGCTAGATATTAAGAGCCCTTCAAGGACTTGGTGTACTTTCGTACCAAAAGAGATAAGTTTAGACACTGCTCAATCGTTCCCATTCCTTGTCTAAACCTGCATTGGGTGTCTGAAAGGGCATTATTTGAAGTAGCCCAGCCCTCCAATAGCACCATAAAGATCCTGTCCAAAATCTTAACTTTGGTATCTAATAAAGAAATAGATCTATAACAGGCAGTATCAGATCAGTCGCCTTTTTTGAGAATCGGCACCACAATAGCATCATTCCTAGTTGAAGGCAGTAGTCCAACAATGGCAGCTCTGAACATATTAGCAAGCAAATTGGCCAAGACTCATTCAGTTAATTGTTAGGCATTCTGGATTTTTAAGATATTAAATAAAAGGGGGGAGAGTAGTGAGACTCTACAACTCACAAGACCTATTACAATAACAGTGATAGGGAACCCTTTAAGAGGACAATAGCCATTCTGAAGTATTCAGGAATCAACATCGGCTTAGATAATATTTAGAAGGATAATTTAGACTTTCTGATAGTGAAAATTAAAACTGATCTCAAGAAATAGTCTGTGTTCCAGCTCTCACAGTGGGGTAGAACACAAATCAGGAAAATTAATATACTGCCTTTACTCTTTTGATGCTACGAGTCATGCCCAGAATGATTTGTGAATTAATCAAGTTGAGGAAAACATTCAGATGGGAGGGGAGAGAAACCATGATTAAACTAGAATAAACTTCATGTAGCGATGGAGTGTGGCGGGTAACATCTCCTACATTTGGACTTAAATTGGCTGGCTTTCATGCTGGCGCAAATCCGGGATATGATCCACAGCAATTTAAACACCCCATATTGCCGTAATTTAGAGAAAGCATTCCAGAAAGAGGCAGGTTGAATGAATCTTCTACACATGGGGGAACAGAAATCCGATCCTTACCAATAATACAATCATGAAAGCATTGGCGTATGCATGGCACAAGGGCCGTAGATTGCTTAATGAAGACTGTAGTCTTCACAATGAGCCCCTTTATGGAACAATGGTAGAATCTGGCCGGGCACCAAGAAACCCCCCTGGTCCAGTTTTAGAGCTGAGAGGGTTTACAGACTGATCCATATGGTAACAGCCTGCTGCTGGCAAACATTTTCAGAGGCACAGACAAAATGTAGTCTTCCATATCATCTTTTTGGGGACTACCAGAGACTCTCCTCTTGTATCTGATAACAACTGGCACCCCTTCCTGTCAAACTTCGAGGCTCCTCCATACTTAAATACATTTGCACATAGGGCACATCTAAGAGGACGGTGTTTGCACTATACAGACTCATTACACATGATCTTTTTTCCACACCTGCGTCTAACCAGTTGAAATTTTGGTGGTCACAGCTTCTGCAATTATATTACACAGATGACAGTTGAACTAAGGTGATAGTTGACCATCATAAATCCCTAAGTCAACCATGTCTATGGCCCAGATATTGCAAAATACTAAATAAATGGCACTGAACATCTAAAAGACTGGGGCCAGATGTTCGTAGCTCAATTTAGTTTGCAATTTCCGCGATTTGCAGAATTGGGCCATTTGTGAGTACAAAACAACCTTTTTGAATGTTCAAAACCCTATTTTGTGATTCTGTATCCTATTACCGTATTATAAAATGGATAAGAGATTCGATATTAGGAAAGGTTGTGTTAAGGACATCCCTTACTAATAGCGACTTGCAGTGGTATGTGTGAATATTTGCGACCAGGGTTTCTGTCACTGCCAAGCAAACCCTGGTGGTATGGCGCAGTAAGAAGCTAAAAACTCCTCCCTCGCCATGGGTCATAACTCCCATGGCAAGGTAAGAATTTTTTTTTATTTTAAAATAAAAATCCTACTTCAGGATTTTCTATTAGAAAAAAAAAAAATACGTTTGACAGAGCTGTGAGCCAAACTTAAAAAAAGCATTGACAGGAGCTACTGTGATGACATAATGAAAGCTACATTTGACACCCTTGTCCACTTAACTTGCCAGACAGCCCTTCTGCATAATGCAATAGGTAAAATAGCTCTAAATGCTGAATTACGCTTCCCACACAGTTGCACATAATAACGAGTAATTTTTCAGAAGTTACAAATATAATGTACCACAGTAATTTACCACTGTTGCTGTTACATCATTGAACTAGACTGGGCTCGCCAATGAGTTTATTTCAGGATACTGAGAAAAACACAAAAAAACTCAAAAGATAAGAGGTAATTGCAGCTAATGAACTTGACCTAAGGAGAAGGTTGGGGTCAAAGAGGGCGATGGCTGAGCAATCAATTATACAATACGTGGAGTGTGACAGCATTTTTACTAACATAATGTGGCAACCTAAATGCTAGCTGGAGAACTGCCAGTTGCACGAGAAGAAGAATAACTAGGCAGAGATGGTTACACCTATTTGTTTATTACAGAACTGGTATATCTTCTCTTTTTCAGGGCAATACCTGAGTTCTAGCTTCATGCAGCCTGCATATGAAAACGTCAAGGACAAGATCAAAAAGCATAATAATTTGTAGACAGTTTCAGGGTGGCCAACTTTTGACATCCTCTCATGGGCCACACTGTAACAATCAACGTAAGTGCAAGATATAAAAATGTCTGGATGAGTCACCCTGGGTAATTTCTTCTGTGGAGTGACTCGCCTAAAATCATGCCTGAAAACATGCAATAATTAAGTCAAGGACTATGTTGCAAAATGTTAAATATTATTCAATCTAAATTAAAACATAAAAAATGTGCACCCAAGTAAAATTCTGCGTAATTGGTAAATCGGTAAACGTTAGAAAATGTTTTGAGAGACTGAGGAAAAATGCTTGCATCACTTCCATTTACCAGGTATAAACATTATGGTGCAGCCATTTTACAAAACAGGCACCCAACTGTCCAAGTCAATCTTCAAATCTACCTCACCTTAAATAGTCAGCTCTGTCAGTCAGGGTACACAAAAATGTCAGTGCCTCTCAAACTACTTCTCAGTATCTACCCAAACACACTAAAGATCAGGTAAGAAGCAGGAGAAAACAGTCTATAAGGATAGGGACGAAGAAGGAACAATCAAACTAATGTAGATTACTGGTACGGAACATGAGTATTTTGGAGCCAGTCCCTTTGGGACAAGGATTGACCCAGTTGAGTATCAGTAATCTTCATTACTCTGAGTCCAGGTCTTCCTCGCATAGTCCTTACACAATGATTAATTAAATTTTGCAGACATTGTTTGCCTAGCCCGACCTAAACCTACTCCTAATATGGTGCCCATTTTTCAGATACCTAACAACTGATCCTCCTGTGACCATTTCCTTTAATAATTAAGCCAGAAAGCATAGAGGAAGGAAATGAAAAGATTTATCACCATCATGGGCTGCCAGGGAGGGAGTGTTTCAGGACTCTGCTGAGGGAGAACTGGGCTTGGAGTAATGAAGAGTACAGGTATGTAACCAGGGCATTACACCCTCATCAGTCTTTCTCAGGCAGTCCTTCGATGGTGAGGTAGTACCCAAGCAAACAACTTAATTGATTTATTGATTCCTTCCTTTAAGAAAAAGACCAAACAAAGGAAGGATTTGAATGTATTATTTCAGCGTGAATATGCATCATTTGCATGTCCTGTACTGAGGATAAAACTTGGGTACCAGAATCTACAGAAAAACCAACAGCTATTTGAGGACAATAATGAACGAACAATGAACCAGAAAAGTGTGAGGAGATGTCCATGATACACCACAATAAATGTCTTTAAATTAAGCACCCTTAAAAGCTGCTTAGGGTGTAGCCATCCTTCTACCTCACCTACCTTGTACAGGATTAAGAAGTATCTGACCTCTTTCCTTGTATATTTTGGGAATCGCAACTTAAGGAGGTGTTATGTTCCTCTGGTAAGATGACCATCTGAGTCAAAGAGGCCTACCCTGTCACGGGCAGATCTAGCTAACACCTAAGCCTGCCCCTCCTTGGTCCCTCTAGTCAGCCAAGTACCAATTAGAATGCGAGTGGAGCTGCCCTCAAAACTGGTTTTCAGTGACCACAGAGGAGGGGTTTCTCATTTCCCTGGACACACCTACAGGGTGGGAACAGGAGCTCTGTACAGGGAAGGAAACGTTCTGCCATCTTGGTCCTGAACCCAAGGCTGGTATCAAAACCTGGGATTTAAAAATTTTTGGCTTCGAAGACCTCTGGAGGACCTGGACCAACCTGCCAAGCTGATCCACCCAATTTTCATCACTGCTGGGCCAAAAAATCAGGTAGCTCCTGCTTGGGCTTTTCTTCAGCGGCAATTCCGATTCACCAGGAACAGTGGTATCCTGCCTCGTAGTGCACTCTTCGGCGCCAGTCTGTAGCCTTGCTCCATTAGAAGAATCAAAGCTCTCAAAAATTTCACTAAGTCAGAAGGTAGAAATATTTACAGGGGAAGGCGTGAAAAGTATCCTACCAGTAACGGACTTTCTGTGAGTGTGAGATAAAATTTCTTCCACTCTGAGCTTTCCCATCAAAAGTCAACGGCTGCACCGACACCTTGTCCAGCAGCTATCCAATGACATGAAGCCTATCTCAGCAACAGCCTGTTGCCTTTTCTCCCAGAATATTTTTGGCCTCCATTTCAGAGACTGAGTCTGAAGGTGAACCTTTCGCCCAGGTCAAACCTAGTTTCTGTAGCTGAGCCACGCTCCATCATGGTGAGCCTTAATTTGCACCGAGGTACAAGTGAAAGACTATTTTTAGCATTATTTTCACATTTAAATTCTAAAAATTCATAAGTCCTGTTTCCCTTATTGGATGTTTGGTGTATTGCTGTCACTTTATTTATTAAAATGTACTCTATTGTTTTTGGTTTGGGATTTTCTTGTGCTGAGTGACTTCATTTAATTTTTGATAGTGCTTAAATACTTTACACATTGCCTCTAGGTTAAGCCTGTCCTCTGTGTCATGCTACCAAGGGGTTAATTTCATGAATAATTTAGTGTTTATAAGGGTTCACCTTGATAATAGCTGTGGTTATTACTTGAGGTGAGTACTCACACCTCATTAATTAATGCGCACATTTCTTACAGTAAGTAAATCATTTGCTTCACAGTCTGTGATTTTTCTTGAACAACCAATTTTAGAGCAAAGAGGATTGAATCAGTTCATACACATAAATAAAAAAGCTATGGGTCATCTCTCTTCATCCATTTATCTTTTTAAGTGTCATTTACATTTTGCTTTCATCCACAATAGCATATAGTAAGAGCCAGTGGATCAAATGTGTACATCCATCTAAAGAATAATGCAATTCAGTGCCTAATCCTTTGGTTTTTCTATAATCTCCTTTCATTTATGCATTTTTGTAATGTTTTACCTTTCAAAAATCCTTCTTGTTTTTTTGAGGGCCCAGCAGCTATCCACACATTGCTACAGGACCGCTTGCTTGCTGCACTTCCACTTCCAGTGTGTCTCATCTTTGGCAGCAGTCTTTGAATGGTATTGTCCACTTTATTAATGATACACTGTCTCATGGCTGCCATGCTTAAAAGTTAAATGTTGGCCATTTTGGAACACTACAAAAATGATACATTAGGCACATCTCCAATTCGAAATGTCTGCCCATTACTGTGTTTAGCAGGCAGCCATCTTGAATTGGTTACATGCATTTGTATTATCAGGACAAACAACTTTATCATGGAAAGCCTCTTTGTAGCATGGATTAGTGACCAGGAGACAACACAGAATGAACCCTACATAATGCCACTCGAGTAGAAATAAAATCATTGTGTCCTTCAATGCTAGTTGCAAGATATCCATTTGGCTGAAACAATAGGTGATGACAATACTCATATTAGGCTGCAATAATGCAAATTTATTTTCGTACGGCCTCCAGATAATTTTGACAACACAAGTGTACAACAGCAATCACCTAAATACCAGCTGGAAATATGGAACACTCCCTTACACAAGCCATTTAGGTGCCATTTAGGTGCCTAAGAGAGGGCATAGTCAGGGTCTGCTGCTGACCAATGCTGTCATAGGCAGGGAAAGCCTTCCTTTGTCTCCCTTGAAAATCAATACTTGGAATACCTTTATGTTTGAAGAATGATACACAAAGGATCTTGCTGATATCTAGTAAATGAATGACTCCCCTCTCCAAGCCCTGGGCTACTCTTGAAAGAGTGGGCATTTTTCTAGTTCTTGAATTGCATATGAATGATTGAATAGAATTTCTCCAATGATAGCTTCAGGGCTTGAAATTGCTTTTTGTGGTTGTAACTGTTTGTGCCTCCATCCACTTTTTCCGGTTTTTTTTCTTGACTGCTTTGTTTAATATTTTCAAACCCCAGATACAGATTTCTTTAAAAGGAAAAGAATCCATTGATATCGTCATACTAGCAGCATTATCAAGATAACCATTCTTATCTCCACTATGGCATGGCTTTGCTTTCGTGTCCTATGCGGACGATTCGCAACTGGTCATTTCGCTATCCGACACACCAGAGTTAACAGCGGTACGGTTCCATGCTTGTCTCAAGGACTTCATGGCCTGGATGACGCAAAGTTTCCTAAAGATTAATACGGAGAAGACTGAAGTTATGGAATTCAGGAATGGACCACCTCTGGTGGCCATTAGAGGCAGGAATCTGCCCTCTCCCTGTGGAAAAGGTCACAAATCTTGGCGTTATCTTTGACAATAAAATTAATATGTCAGTGCATGTTAACAGCATAACCTCTGCTAGTTTTTTCCTGCTCAAAACCCTCCGTAAAATCTTTCCTTTTATTCCCATGGCACTCCAGAAGGCGGTAATGGCCACTCTTTTTATGTCGAGACTTGATTATTGCAACGCCATGTTCTTGGGCATTGATAAGCTCCGGATCAGCAAAATCCAATTGTTGCAGAATTCTGCTTTTCGCGTTCTTTTACAAATTCCATAGGGCCACCCTATCTCCTCTGCTAGGAGATCATTGCACTGGCTACCTGTCCAACAGAGAATCGAGTTTAAGGCACTATGCCTGGTCCACAAGGCACAATATGGTGGTCGCTCCACCTATTGTCAGAATCTGTTCAGACCCTATGTCCCCCGACGAGATCTACGTTTGGCCAACCTTGGCCTGATTTGCACCTCTAGATACAGACGTGCTAGATGGGGCGGCCACACATTCTCCATCTGTGCCTCCCAACTATGGAACAAGCTTCCAGTCTCCCTACGCCTCCAGCCAGACCTCCTTTCCTTTAGGAAAGGTTTGAAGTCTAGGCTGTTTAATGTCCATTAGCTCTCTTAGCTCCACCGTTTCGCTGTCCTTCTCACACTTCAGCGCCAAGACGCCGTTTGGCATTCAAGCGCTTAATAAGCTTCTTTATACTTATACTTATACTATCGCCTGCCAGGACGTCGGGATGTCCCAAAGCATGTTTACAATAGATCTCTATAGTGTCATCAGCTTCTAAATATGCACCCCACCTAGGGGTCATCTGGTTCCAAGCCTGTGGCAGGCTCCACATCAAACGCACTAGCTTAGGTGGCTGGGGAGTACCTTAGTTGCGTTTGATGTAGGTATGGAAGGTGGCCCATGTATTCTCATATCTCTACATGGTGTCCCACACCACGGTTGTCAGCCTTTCCATTCAATGGATGTTGCAAAACTTTGTTCACCTCATGTCTAGGGCCAGTGGAGACTGGCAGTGTCAGTGGTGCGTTACTACGAGCCACGCGGACAAGAGCAGTGAGCTAAGCAATCTGACTGTGAAGGTGCAAGTGGGGATAGCCCATCATGATCGATCATTTCGAACAAGGCCATCCCTGATTGCATAGAGATCTCATTTGCGATTTCCCTTGCAACCTCCATTACCTGGGCCCAGAACTGCTGTGTCAATGAGCATTCCAACCTCATGTGCAAATATGTCCGCTTCCCCCAACCCTTCCAGCACGTATTGGGGGATATTTATCATTCCTTGAAGATGGATAGGCATCATATACCATTGTAAAATGATTTTAAAGGCATTTGCTCTGTGTTGGATGCAAATGGAGGAGCGTGTGTATAAGGTAGCTATAAGGCAGTGGTGATTTCGTCTAACACCCTATACAGTTGGGACAGCAGTCTAAAAGTGTCCCCATTCGTGAATATGTCTGCTCTTTTTGTTATGTCTAACACTCTCTGTGCACAGATGATGTGTTGCCTTGCCCAATCTAATAGTTGTGTAATCTGGTATAAGTCTCCGGGGCCCATTCGGAAATCAGTGGCCCATGGATCCCGCATTTCGGGGGTAAAGCAAGTAGAGCTGTCAAAGGCCCAGTATCTCCCCTCCTTGTCACAAGTGGAAGTGCTTGTCTATCATCACTGGAGGGAAAGTCTTGGTTCCCTGTGGTTGGGGTTGAGTGAGGTAGGTTGGGATCCCTCTCATTCTCTGGGCCTTCAACCATTAACTTTTAGTCACTTTTGTGGAGCACCTAAGTGTAAGGGTTGAGCCCATGTTTGGGAGGGGACAACCAAAGCAGGTGGTGGAGGGGAACTGGAAGGCACTCTTGCTCTGAACTTGCACCAAGGTTTAGCCACATCCCGGAGGGAGCACCATACCAGAGCCAGGGAGATCTAATGCTAAGACATAAGGCTCTGTATCAGGAACACCCATTCCCCCTCCTTCACACTCCTCATCAGCAGTGGCCTGGCTACTTTAAGTAGCTCTCCATTTCATGTAAAATTCCACATCTTCAGGTTTAGGTTTTTCAAGGTGTATGGGAGAACCAATACCGCAAGGGAACAGAAAAGGCACTACAACCTAGGCAACAGGTTAATCTTCACACAGTTTATCCTGCCCACCCAGGAGACCTCAAGTCTACCCCATATCTGTAGACCTTTGAACAATGTTTGCAGAAGGGGCAGAACATTGCTGGAGAAAACCTCTGTAACTAAGGGTGGAATTATTACCCCCAAATATCAGATACCCCTCGGTGACCATCTTAGACCGTACTTTGCTTGAGTCTTTTCAGAGATGCAACAGTTCTCTCCCAACCCCATTTCCATTGATTTCTGACAGTTCACTTGGAAATTAGGCACTATGCGATAGTTCTCTAACTCTTCAAGGCATCAAGGTAATGATCTTGCTCGATTAGTTAAAAACATAAGACATCATCTGTAAAGAGCACTAGTTATATAATCCCTGTTTGGTCACCAGTCCTGTGATATTTCCTACGGTAGATGGTTTCATGTTGATGGAGAAAATATAGGGCAAAAGGGGACAACCCTGTTGTGTTCCCCTAGTCAGGAGTATTGACTCGTAGAGGCGGGAGTGAATCAATATTTTGTATGAAATTCACCTACTTGGGAAGGAGACACCAGATGCAGCCAGACCTCTCAGGTCAAGACCTTCGCAAAAGTCTTCACATCGCTACTCAAAAGTACAATGGGGCATTAGGATCCACACAGCTAGGGATCTTTGTCTGGCTGCAATATTAATGGGAGGCTAAACATGAACTGAAAACTTGTGAGGTGTGGGGCCAACAAGCCAGCGAAGACCAGTAAAAAGAGTTTGGTAACCCATCGGAACAAGGGGACTTGTTATTCTGGCATGATTTAATGGGAAGCATCACCTCCTCCTCCGTTATCTTACCGCCAAGACCCTCTCTGACTATCTTGAGGTTCCTGGGAGTACAATTCCCGACTGTATAGTATGGTTTAATGTTGCTCAAATGTCTCAGAATCTCCTGGTCAGTCATCTGGGGTGAGCCCTGTGGTCCAGAAGAACTTGAATATGATTCCTTGTGCTATAGGCACTTATTGTATATGCCAACAGCTGGTCTGCTTTAGCACCTTGCTTATAGAATACTTGTTTCACCTCAAACAATATATGTGCTTCATCTTTGGTCAAGATCATTTCTAGATCCCCTCTGCTTCTTTGCAGGGGACCTCTGGGTTCTATGACAGGGTTTAGTTTTCAGGGAAAATTCTAGCCTAGCTACTTCGGCCTCAAACTCAAGGGGGCAGACGTATGTAAGCTGCAG
The DNA here is from genome assembly GCF_964204655.1 of Triturus cristatus. Classification (NCBI taxonomy): domain Eukaryota; kingdom Metazoa; phylum Chordata; class Amphibia; order Caudata; family Salamandridae; genus Triturus; species Triturus cristatus. Next base: position 526,463,229 of record NC_140583.1, read on the forward strand.
AAAGATAGAGGTCTGGCTGATGAATTCTTTACGAATCAACTCTCTGGCGCATCCCAGATCATGGCCCATGTCAGCTCCGCCACCTCATTTTCTCTGAAATAGTTTGCTACTGCCTCTCGTGTGTTCTGTCATAGGACAGGTTCCCAGGACACTAACTCATTCATTTTCGAAAACTTAAGGGATAGGTCAGGGGGGGTGCAACATTCAGTGCAACCTTGGCTGGAGGGTGGTCGGACAGTATACGCATGCCTATTTGAGAGGAGTCTACTCTGGGATGCACTGGAGAGGAAACAAATATGTAGTTGGTCTGAGAATGCAATTGATGAACATGCAAGAAATCTCTATAATCTTGTGCACTCTCATGATGTCTGGCGCCACACGTCGATTAGTTTCAGATCATCCAAGACCTGAGTCAACGATGGGGGAGTGATTGCCATAAGGGGTGAGATCTGTCCACTTTTGATTCTAATGCCACATTAAAGTCTCTGACGAACACCAGATTGTTGCCAGCAAGGGTTGCCAGATAGAGAAAAAACCAGGAAAAAAATTGAATCTCTATTGTCATTAGGGCCGTAGATTGATGTTATCGACACCGGTTCTCCCCCCAAGGTTCCCCTTATTAGAATCGTTCTTTCATCCCTATCCATACAAGTCCCTATGAGTTGAGCTAAACTAGAAGGGGATCACTGCTCTCAAGAATATCTCAAGACTATTGCAACCCCCTTTGTTTTTGTACAGTGGTGCAGTAGAACTGCTGGGGAAGTACTGAGAGGGGTATCTTTTCATGTTTACTGCCAATAGGTGAGTCTTTTGGAGGAGATCAATGTCTATAACCTTTGTGGAGAGCCAGTAGAAGACTGATTTCCACTTAACTGGAAAACTAAGGCCTGGGAGGTATGATGTGTGGGTATGCTCCCAGGAGATGTAGACATCACATATCGTCATCCTGCACCATAGTGGAAGGACCAATGCAAAGGGCCCTCTCTTGGGCCCTCTCTTGGTACATATCTGTTGTTCTTCCATAAACAATTTGACCTTGGGATAAGAATAACATTACAACCATCATCAAACTGAACATGAATAACATAAAAAAAGATAAGCCGGGTGGCAATCGGTTGATGTTGTCTGCAGAGAAGCCAAATCCTGAATGATTTACTTCTTGCCCCTGTTCTGACCCGGTAGGCTCCTATGGGCAATCTGCGTTGTCTAGTCCTTGTGCCCCCTCCTAATGATATTGTCTGCTAAGCATTCAAAGTGTGTGCAACTATGACACATTGGTTTTGTAGATGTGTGGAAAGCAAGTATTAAGGGAATGGAAATCTTTTCTTCTGAGAGGTGGGGAGTTGGCTTTTATGAGTTTCTCGCCTTTTCTCCTTCTTGTTTGCCAGCATCTCCCATCCAGATGATGCGATCAAGTTGTTTCTCTGTGGCAAGAGGGTTTGCATTCAAGCCGAATATTCCTATAGCCTCTTCAAGCGTGGTGACCATAGCTGGCTTTTTTGATAGCGTAAAAACAGGCATGTAGAGAATCCCCATCGAAAACAGATTTTTAGGTCCTAGAGGTAGTTGGTGTCTATTTTTAGAGATTTATGTTTGGCCAGTGAACTAACATCTTGGAACAAAGCCAGGGATGACCCCCAAAACACTAGGGAGTCCACCTGATTTTCTGCATTTCTTTGAATTTCTCTTTATTCTGTGCCTTTTTCTGTGCCTTTTTCTTTGCCTCATTCTGTGCCATTCAGTGCCTCTGCTTCCCCCACTGCCGTTGCTCGGCCTGGCGCCTTCTGGCACCGGCTCCTAGATGACCACCCCCCACCTCCCTACCACTACTTAATGGCTGCCCCTGTGCAGCTCACGCGCTGCCAGCCCGCTGAAAGCAAGCTGTCTGTGACCATCTGTGCCTGGAACACGCTCAGCACCACAGGCCCTGCCCTGGTCCCCATGCCTTTCACTGCTATGATGACAAGGATGCTCAACCGTCTGCCTCCCAAATGACACGCACAGACCATTCACCTGCCACAACTGCACGTTCTCTTGCCTTTGCACACCGAGCCTACAAACCGAACGGCCCCCAAGAACCCGGGCTCGACCACCTCAGCTACATCCTACTCAAAACAAGCTCCCTCAACAAACACTGTGGAAATCTGGGAACAGCTCGACTCCATTTCCCCCGGCATTGCCTTCTTTATGGAAACCTGGATAAACCCCAACCTTACAACGGACACTTCCACCGCCATCGTCGATGGATACAAAATCATCCACAAAGAGCGAGCCAACCGACCAGGAGAAGGCATTGCCTTTGTACACAAAAACACCATCCGCCTCACAACAAGCTCCAGTGACTACTCACCCAAAATAGAGAACCTCCACTTCCAGAACCAGACCAACCCGAACTCCATCCTCCTCAACATCCTCATCTACAGACCCCCGGAACCTGCCCCTATTTCAGCGAATCCAAAGCAGACTTCATTGCACACCAAACCCTCGCCTCAACAGAATACATCCCCCTTGGTGACCTCAATTTCACCTGGACATACTCGTCAACCCCAACACCTCAGCCCTACTGGATAACCTCACCATTATCAGACTCAAACAACTGGTCACCTCCCCAACACACTCAGCAGGGCACACACTCGACCCCATCTTCTTCGCAAGCAACAACATCTCCGTCAGCCACACCTCCGAACTCCAATGGACTGACCTTCTCTGCATCCCCTTCTTCACCAAACCCACCCAACACCACCATGCCCACTGCTACCTATGTAGAAGCTGGAACAAGGTCTCCAAGACCAACCAGACCACCACCCTCTGCAAGACACTACCGCCAACTTCCTCAGACACCAACACATCAGCATGCAATCTCCACCTATGGATCTCAGACTGCGCCAACACACTGGCCCCCCTCATGAGACCCTCTGGCAAACAATCTACCAAGAAAGCCAGCTAGCTCTCACCAGACCTCCAAGAGTCCAGGAGCACCTGCAGACAACTCAAGAGAAGATGGAGGAGCAGCCAGACCCTAGTAGACTACGTAGCCTTCAAAACTGCCTTCACCATGCACTGCCACCTCATCAGAGCCACAAAGAAAACAGCCATACAGAAACTTATCAATGCCAACCCAAATAACAGCAAAGAACTCTTCACTGTGATCAGAGAATTTGTCACACCCAGCCCGGATGCCACTGACATCCCCCCTTCCCAAGCCCTCTGCAACAACCTCGCTACCTTCTTCCACCTCTTTTCTTTGCGAAAAATGCACCCTGGAGTCCGAAATGGACCACAGGATGTATTTTACGGTAAGAAAATAGCACTAACTGCAACAGAACATGAACAGCAGCAGCCAGCAGCTACTCGTGCTCTGTTCAGTGTCACAAGAGCAATACAACTTTACTGAAATTACTCCAATTACTCAGCCATAATTCAAATTTTACCCATGTCTACTTATTGCCGCACCTAACTATAAATGCACTTGAACCTTTGTTTTAAGTGAATTTCTAATTTTTTATGTGAGATCTTATTATCATACCTAACTATAACTGCACTTCAATCTTGTTTTTTTTCAGTGCATTTCTATGGGGTTTTGACAATACTCCCTCAAAACTCCTACTGAGATCAGCTTTTAACTTTGTGCACCTATCCTCTGCCCTGGCCCTGTGCCAAGCCCCCATGGGTGACCACCCTCAGAAAGCCAACTCTTTGTCTTGCACAGCCTTGGGCTGTGTGTGGCATGGCGTTGGCTGCAGGGTCTGACCTGTGGCTTGGCCCAAAGCCCAACCCTCTGCGAATAACCAACCCCCTAAGGGCAGCCAACCCCCTGCCAGGCATTGACTTCAGAGGTGCATGGCAGGATTTGGATGCATGGTAAGTCGAGGCCCTGTACCAAACAACCTATTGGGGACTGAACCCCATGGTTGGCCAACCCTCCACATACTATCACCCCACATTTTTTATATTATCTTTTTAATGTTTTTCATACTTCTGTAGTACTGTGGGACCCTGGAAACTTCGATTATTGAAACTTGTGAGGTTCTGCAGTACCAGAGGTGATGCTTGCATGGTGAGTGGGTGTGTGAGTGGGTATATGTGTGAGTAAGTGGGTGTGTGGGTGATTTTATGGGTCTCTGAGTGTGTGTTTGAATGTCTGCATGGGTGTGTGAGTGATTTTTTGGGTCTTTGAGTGTTTGTGTGTGAGTGGTTTTATGGAAGAGTGAGTGTTTGTATGGGTATGTAAGTGGGTATGTGAGTGTGTGAGTAAATGTGTAACTGGCTGCATGGGTCTGTGACTCGGTATGTGAGTTGTTTTGGGGGTCTCTGCGTAGCTGCACAGGTATGTGAGTAGCTATGTGAGTGGTTGCATGGGTGTGTATGTGGATGTGTGAGTGGGTGTGTGCACCTCTGTGGGCTGGTAGGTGGGTGTGTGAGTGGTTGTATACATCTTTGAGTGGGTGTGTGAGTGGCTGTATGGGTGTGCGAGTGGAGCAGTTGTGTGGGGGTATATGAGAGTATGTAACTGGCTGTGTGGGTCTGTGAGTGGGTGTGTGCATGATTTTGTTGGTCTCTGAATAGGTGTGTGAGTAGCTGTACAGGTGTGTGAGTGGGTATGTAAAGGGTTTCATGGATGTGTACAAGTGTGTTTGAGTGGGTGTGTGAGTTTCTGTGTGGGTCTGTGAGTGTGTGAGTTGCTTTCTGGGTCTCTGAATAGGTGTGTGAGTTACTGTATGGGTGTGTGACTGGCTATTTTAGTGGTTTTTGGGGTGTCTGAGTGGGTGTGTGACTGGCTGTGTGGATATGTGTGTGGGTGTATGAGTGGTTCTCTAGGTGTGTAAGTCAGTGTGAGTGAGTATGTGAGTGGGTCTCTAAGTGGGTACATATTTGGCTGTACAGGTGTGTGAGTGGGTATGTGAGTGTTTGTATGGGTATGTACATAGGTGTGTGTGCCTCTGTGGGGTATGTGTGCCTCCATGGCCTGGTGGGTGGGTCTGTGAGTGGTTCTCTACTTCCCTGAGGGGGTGTGTGAGTGACTGTATTGGTGTGTGAATGGTGTTCTGGGTCTCTGAGTGGCTGTGTGAGTGGCTGTATGTGTGAGTGGGTGTGTGAGTGTTTGTGTGGGTGCGTAAGTGTGTGAGTGGGTATGTGAGAGAATGACTGGCTATGTGGGTTGATGAGTAGGTATGTGAGTGATTTTGTGGGTCTCTGGGTGTGTGAGTGGCTGTACAGGTGTGTGAGTGGATGTGTAAGTGGATGTGTGGATGTGTATGTGTATGTTTGAGTGGGTGAGTGACTTTCTGTGTGGGTCTGTGAGTGAGATGTATTTTGGGTCTCTGAGTAGGTATGTGAGTTGCTGTATGGGTGTGTGAGTGGGTGTATTAGTGTTGTTCTAGGTCTCTAAGTTGGTGTGTGAGTGGCTGTATGGATATGTGAGCAGGAGCGGCCCGTGGAGGGAGTTCGGTGGGGCAGTGAGGCGGGGCGGGGAAGGGGCAGGGTGGGGAAATGTAAACACAGGAATATGGATGAACAGAGGTAAGTACACATTTAAATAAATAAAACGAATTTTGTTGCGCGCGCTGCATTGCATTTTAAAACTGCACACTCAGGCTATGAGGACAGGCCCGAAGACATGCTTTGCATTGTCACTATTGTGAAGGCACAATCGGTGCTGCAGGTCAATATTGCTATTTAACTTACAGGCCCAGAGTACCTGGGTACCATATACTAGGGACTTATAGGTAAGTTAAATGTTTCAATTAGCATTTGTAACCGATTCGTTAAGTTTTTAGAGATTATACCACAGGCACTTGAGCTTGGTTAGCAGGGACCTAGTGTACAGGGTCTAAAAACCAACATCATCAGTTAAGAAATATGAGAGTGATCATGCAAAAGAGGCATTTTCTTACACTGCACATCTGAAATATGGTGCACACCATGGCATTTTTTCATGTGTATTTGGTTTTACATATATATTTAATTAAAACTGGGATGCATGGGATTACATTTGTGCAGCATGGTATAAAGACACTCATACGTAAATTCATTGTTACGTTATACAGGAAAAAGTATTTTTCTCATGTTGCTTTGCAGTTCTGTGGTACTAAATTGGAATTTAACCTTTTCACTTTAGTGATAAATGTGTCAATGTGCATTTGTTAGTACAGTTGCCATGTGTGTGTATGTGTATGTGTGTGTGTGTTTATTTGTTGTTCTACCTTAAACCATACACACACACCTATATAAAGATAGATGCACACATATATCTGAAACGTTTAAGTATATTAATATATTTTTAAATTATTTATTAGCCCCTTAGCTGTTGACTTTTCCACCCCCTAGTGTAAGCCATGTTTTGATGTTTTGGATGTTTCACGCTTAAAGGAGTATAAAGGTACCTAGGGTTTGTGGATTTCCTTGAAGCAACTGAGAAGAAAAAAGCCTACATTTTGGTATATTTTGAGTTTTCTGAGAAAATGGGAAAAGGTTTTGTGCAAGAAAGTATATGTTTTTTTGTTCTTCAAATAATACCATCAATTAAATGTTTGCAGTGCTGGGATCACTGTCTTACCAGCTTTGAGGAACAAGCATAGTTAAGCCAATTTTTACATCGTTTTTAGGTCTCGCGTCTAGCGGTGCAGTGCGCAGCCTTGCTCGCGCAGCGAGAGACTTTTTGTAGGGGGTTTGGAAATGGACCTAGGAATCGCACACGCTCGTGCATGTGCTTTTCCTTTTGGCCCACGCTATTGGCCTTTGTGCGCATCTTTTTATGAAAGACAGCACGCAATTGGCCAAAGGCGGGTGCATTGCTCCGCCCATAGCCCATTGGTGTCTATTATGTGCATTGCTGACATGTGTTTTCAATTATCGTGCCCAGACACGGGCGCGATAATTGAAAACACATGTCTCGCTGTGGTGCGTGAACCACTCGTTTGTTTTTCAATAGCGATCGCTTTCGCGATCACTTTCACTGCTGCTTGTTTTTTTTTTACTTTGGTAGCCTGCATGATATTTTCATAAAGCGTGGCTCACCTGACTTGTTTTTATTTCCAATGGCAGCCACGCATGATATTTAAAAAATGCGTGGCTCACCCTACTTGCATCTTTGCTGACACTTTAACCCAGCAGCAGTAGAAGAGTGAGGTAGAAGCGCAAGGCGGTGACAGTGACAGTTGTTGCGCGAGGGTACCAAGGTTGCAGAGGCACACGGAGGATGCAACAGGCGGCTCTGGACGCCAGCTCTTCTCAAAGTCATCCGTGTAGGGCAGGTGCTGCTCCTGGGAAGCTTCAGGCTGCTCACACCGTGAGTGCCACTCGCTCTGTTTTTTTTTTACTGTACCAGCACAGGCCGACAGGACGCTTCAAACCTCCCATTAGAAACCAGTGAACTGCAGGGTCTTCTGATCCTTCACAGCTGTGCTTTAGGTAATAGGAAAGACATCTACATAGTTTGCATGAAGAGGGCTCTGTGACAACCGCAACCTTCTCCTAAAAATCCTGGTCACTCTGCTCCACCGTTTGCTCAGCTGTCATCTTGGCCCTCCTCCCCCTGACCCTGCTTTAATCAATCACACAATTGTGTAGTGCCCGCTGTCTTATGTGAGTTTGGTGCTCATACAAAATATGTGATGCAATGGAAAAAGTGTACATGTTGCGTCACTGCAGACTCCTACTATCTAATTTACATTGTTATTGTTGTCAGGCTCCATGAGACTGCATGTTCTAGCAAGCCGTCCCCCTTCCTCCCCCGTCCTTACTTGCACCCGCCTCCCACACCACTTCCACATCGAGGCTGCTTCCACCCGCCTGCTGCCCCTGTCAGAGCACCTCAAATGCTTGCGCTCACAGGGGTGAGACAAGAGACACAAGAGTGTGTGTGTGTGTATGTGTGCGTCCATGCCTGCATGCATGTGTGTCTGAGTGTGCACATATGTGGAAGTATGTAGTAGTGCCTGTGTGTGTGTGCGTTTGTATATGTGCATGTGTATGTATGTAAATGTATCTTCTCTTGGTAATGCTGTATAAGTATGTGCATGCTTGCGTATGTTTATGTCTATGTGTGCTTGTGTCTGTGTTTGTATGTACTTGTGCCTGCAAGAGTATGTGTGCATGAGTGTGTGTGTGTGTCTGTGTGTGTGTGTGTGTGTGTGTGTGTATGCTTGTGGGATCGAATCTATCTGTGTATATGGCTGCAGGTGGCTGTGTTTCCGAATGTGTGCATGTTTGTGTGTGCGTTTGTGTATGCATGTTTCTTTGTATCTGTGCCTAGACGTCTGTGTGTGTCTATATGTGCATCTATGTTTATTTTAAGGTTTTTTTATTGCACATAAAAGGCCCAGTGGGTGGGTGAGTGCCTTTTAATAAGAATGATATCTGTGACAGTAACTAATGGCTGGGGAAAAGATTAACCTATTTAGTAACAGTTTAGTACTTGTATTCAACAATCAGCAACGGTACGGTGACAGATGAAACTTTGGAGAGAACATGCCATTGCCCAGCACCACGTCATGCTTTTTTTTTTTGCTATCGTTTGAGCTACTGCAGTAGGTTGTTATATGTCGTGTCCTGTTTGTGAAATACATAGTCCTGTTTAAAATGTTGTGGCTTCAGGAGAATATAATTCCATTGTTGTTACTTTTTTTTCCAGCCAGCATATTACTCTTGTCTTCCCTCCCTCCTAACCTATTTCCCATTTTCTGATTCTCTACTGCCGCAAGGTCATACGAATGGCCATAGTGCTATCTAAATATCATCACCCCTCTGCACACAAAATCAAAAGTAAAAATATTGTCATTTTCAACACCAACAGCTCTAGCTTTCGCAAATGCGAGACTTATTGCATTGCAAATGCTTGTTGTATTTTACCAAGCATTAGTCAATTTTTCCTCTTTTGTGGTTTACTACTCGCAGCTTGTGGTGGAAACAGGTGTGAAGCCCATGGGCAAACCCAGACAGCTGTTCATTTATGTAAAACAGATAACATTTTAAATTTAGCAATAGATGAGTTTTGTACACAGTTTGCCTGAAAACAAAGACATTGAAATAAAAAATGGGAAAAAATAAAATTAGCTGACAATGTTTTTATCTTGCATTTTTTGCGTCAGTGTCCAATTTACAAAAACAACATATTGTTGTGTCTGTACGATCCTTTTGGTCACAGGGATATAGTGTTTGTTGATTGTCCCAAAACATGTGACACCCAGAGATAACAACTGAGCTGCAGCTTACAAATCTAAGATCTATGCTTTGTGGAAAACCCTGGTCTTTCTACCCATGGGTGGAGGATGTGGGGATTGAAGGAAAGACTGTGGGCAAACACCCCAATCTGGCCGCTTGCAGGGTCAGAAAGACTGTATTGGCCCTTGTGGGTGGGAGACACAATGAGAGCCCTTGCAGAAGACGCCACTTCCCAACCCCTGAAAAAAACACAAAATACTTGCTGTCTAGTGGGCTTCCTAGGATTGTTTTTAAATCTCGTAAAAATACCTTACTCTCAGCTTCAAAAAGTAAGAAGTAAAATACTTCAACTTCAATGTCTTATATGGATTCAGTGTACTGATGACTGAGAACTGGGCCAGTTATGCACCAATAAGAGTAAGTACCAGCTATGCAAGCAGCTTCACTGCTCTACTCTGGATTATTCTGATGTGCCTACTGCCTACAAGAAAAGCAGGGGTGGAAGGGAGGCTGATGAAGCTGCATGATTCAAAAGATACTTTAGAGAGACTGAGTGATTCAATTCAACTCATATCATTATAGGCCTGATGGAAAAACTTTGTCTATCCAAGACCCTTCATAGAAAGCATGCCCCAAATACATATCTGACAAGCTCCTTCACTACTAACCTTCTTCTTCCCTACCTCTTGCTACTTTGTTTGCAGGACTCGTGGATGGTTGAATCTTTCCCTTCTTATGCCCTAAATGCTGGAATCTATTTCTGTATGCTCTGCATACTTCAAGTCAAAGTTTTCAGAATGTTTGAAAATTAATCTTTGTGGGGAAAAAACTTATTTTGCTACTTCAGATTTTGGTATAGCGAAGCTAACCTAATCTTAAAGGTCCCGGACACCCACTTGAGTTACCAATTATGCTCTACGATAGGATAATTTCAAATCACCATTATCATCATTATCTTTATAAATAAAACTTACATTGTCTTGTGCTTTTCATCAAATTGAAAAGTTAATAAAGTATTTTTATTATTGTATGTTGAAAACCGTAATACAAAGAAGCAAAAGATAAAACAAACATACTAACTTACCAAACTAATTTAACAGTTATACAAGTTCATATCTTCATTGCCACTTGAGGCTCCTGCAAACAGTACAAAGCTTTACTCTATCCCTTTTCAAATAACTCACCCGCTGCTACTTCGCCGTAGAACATTTCTCTTAATTCTCATCATTTTTCTCAACAATCTTTTCAATACTATTTATGCGGGTGGGGTACCTGAAGTTCTCCAAGACTTCAGAAATGGAGCAAGAATGACAAGTAACAACATAAAACCGACAGATTTTCCTCTCATAGACTTTGACAAACCTGCATCTTGCAAACCTATCAGTGCAATCTGATGACCAGGAGGGATTTTTGGTCCAATCAGGATAAACAATGGCCTTCCACAAACAAACCACCCTGGACTGCAACAAAATATGATGCCCCAATCAGCTGTCACTGAAAAGCACCATCGCCGCGTGCAGGCTTCTCAGATTTTTGGAATATAATGCAAATGTTGCACACTGGGGTTTTAGAGCATTATTCAATCTTCAAACTACTGCTTAACCATCTCAAAAAGAAGACTGGGATGGAAATAACTTACTTTGCTCCAATAATCTTCTAATTGCGTCAAGGTAGATGACAGAAACATAATTAACTGAAGATATATTAAAGAAACTAAATTGGCAGCCGGGTTGCAGAGCAGTAGTTGTGCCTGGTCAGTCATATTTTCTTATATTCTGATTCCAAGAAACCCTTGAAGTTCGTTTAAAAAGATCCCTGCTAGCTTGAGACCAAATATAAGCTGCATATTTAACAAGGATTTGAACTCCCAAAACTCAAAACACTGGCGTAAGTAATCCTTTACCCACAACGCTGAATGCCAGAAGCCAAAAATCTGAGGAGGACGATGCATTACTGCACAGTAAGTAAACTCATGGAATTGTTGTTTTTTTAACCTTAGAAATATTAGATTCCATTTCCCTTGTTTCTAATTTGAGATTCTAGAATTTGTAAGAGTACATTCCATTCAAAGGGTGTAAGTCCATCATCTGCTATGTAACCGGGAAGCAATGTACCAACTTCCAAAATCTTGTCTTGAAAGATTCAGGGTGATTCGTCAAGCGGGGGCTGAGAAAAAAGGGGGGACTCAAAACACGTTTTCCCCATGTTAATTTCCATAGGAACTTTAGACAAAGCTACAGCCTGAACTGCTGAATGAAATTACACCAAATTAGGCAAAAAGGTAGGTCTTGGTTCAGAAAGAGCCTTTTTTTTAAATGGTGTAAATCTGTTCAGTAGTTCCTGAGAAATTAGAAAACGAAAAGTTTTGATATCTGAGCACCGAGGAGGGTTTGCAAACCCTCCCGGGCACGAGCTTCACTCTGATTGACTGCCAACACTCAAAACCAGGAAGTGTTGGCAACCATCTTGTGACTCGGTAACCGAGTCACAAGAAATGTGTAGGAGACTAGGATCTGCTGCTTATGGTTACCCCCACTTTTTGCTGCCTGGACAATAGGTTTCCTGTCACAGGGAAGTGTCACTACCTCCCAGACAGGCTTTAGTGTATTGGGGCTGGGTGGGTGTACTCTGAGAGTGCTTTGAAGTCCTGCTCTGGGGGCACATTTGGTGTCCCTGTGCATAGTCCAGCTCAAACCAGTTGCAGGGGCTACCAGCCCCTGCCCTGGCACGAAACTGGACAAATGAAATGGGTATAACCACCCTTCTTTCCAAACCCTCCCATAGGTGGGTTCCCTGAGTTAGTCCAACCCCTTCTTTGGGTATAAAGAAGGAACCTATGTAACCAGAACTGTAGATATCCACGGATGAAACTCTGAAAATGAATCCTGGAACTTCGACGATCTGTTCAACGCCAGATGACTGAAGAATCTCCCTTCGAGTAAAGGAGTTACTCCCCTGATTAGCAGGCACCAAAGACACATCTGTCCGGTCTGCATCTTCAAAGCTCCCGCCGGACGCTGAAGACTTTGCAACACCAGAGGTGGTTTTCCAGACTTCCCAGAGGCCGATCCGAGTCCACAGCAAAGCTGAGACCCGTAACCCTTGTGGGTACCGTGGAACCGGAACTCCTGGACACTGTGCACATTTGCAAGTGCATCAGCTTCTTGATGCTCCCTGAGGCTGTGCATTGGGTTACTTGTATCCCAGACCCCTAGCAGAGAATCCACAGAAGATTGTTGGCCTAGTCACTCCGAGTGACCCGTGGGCCGCCATTTTGTGATTCCTCTCAAGGTCCCTTTCGATCCCTGGTATATCAACTGGTGGGTCCCTGTGAAGGTAACTTTGACTTTCTTAGGGATTCCCTGGTTGCTCCAGACGTGTCCTCACTCCTCCTTGCTGGTGGAGTCCCTCGCACATTGCTGGTATGCACCAAAGCATCTTTCTCCTTCCTGCGTGGGTTGCTGTTGCCAAGGTTTGTTGTGTCCAATCCAGGCACTGATGCTGCAGCACTCGACATCCTTTGTGGGACAGCTCAAATCCAGATCCTGGTCATCCTCGACGCATCCTGGTCCTCGTGGCTGAAGAGTCAAGCTTCCCCTCATCTCACCTGAAGCGCCCGACATCGGTGGGCATTCGACTATCGTTCCCCTGGTCACTGGCAAGTCACCCACACTCTGTCCCCTCTGCTTTCAGCTTACTTACATCTTCGATCCAGGCTTGGACCTTCTCGGACACTTCGCATCTTCCCGCCAGCAGCACTTTTCACTCGCGGCCATTGAAAATGACGATGCGACCCGACACCATTTGACATCTATGCACCCGGCTTCTCTGGTTGAGGTAACTCGAGTACTCTGGTGCTCCCATGGGTGTTGACCCTAAAACTGTCTACGTCCAAGAGGGTTTGGCCCTAGTCCATCTCTAAGTATCCTTTATCTTTAAAAATCTAACCGCGACTTTCCCCAAGGAAACTAACGGGAGCTCGCAGCTGTGTTCTCACACTGCACACAGCCCCAGTGGGTCCCCTGTGCCACTACCTTGGGTGGTTCCTTGGGGTCCCAGCGATTCTACAGGCTCTAGGCCTTGTGTCTAGTTAAGTTGTGGTTCTTATACCACTATTTTAGTATATGGTTTGGCTTGCCCCTAGGGCCTAACGTGTATTGTGCTACTTTACTGTAATATTTTGAAGTGTAACTTATGTGCTTTTGCCTCTAGCCTCATAAAGAGACTAGAGGGGCGTGTTTAGTAATAAATGCATATATTTTATATATATACCTGGTGTGGTCTCCTTTCATTTAGCCACTCAAGAGATTATAGACTGGTAAAACAAGCTGCTTCACATTCCTTCAAGACTTAACCTGAAGGCTGCTCTCCATAGCTACCACTAGGATAGCGTTCAATAAAGGTTGTCTTTCTCCTATCATCAATAAGGGGTTGTTTGGACTGGTGCAAGGTGCCCACTAGTGGACAGCATATATCAGGCCAACTTCTCACATTGGTGTGCAGCGTGTGGGAATCCAGCTTGCTATTGTTTTACCAGATAATCTCAATTTAGTGACTAACTGAAAATCACTAGAGGTACCTATGGTACATATAATACAAGCTTTAGAATACAGTAAGTTCTACTGAACTTAGAGTTGTGTGTCAAGGGCTTAGCACACCTTTCCTACAACTCAAGAGAGTTTAGTAGGCCACACTAGAGTAGGTAGTGCATAATCCACACCTCACTAGTAATGTCTTCAAGGCCAGGAACCAGTGGGTCCCTGCCAGAAGCCAGTGGGCTTCTTGCCTCCAAGTAGAGTTGGGAGTGTGCCTAGAAGGCCCAGATCTCTTTCTCATGAGTCTAACCATTCTGACACCTCCATGGGGACCTCTGTCTCCTCTCATAGGAGGGAAACCTCTCAGGAGAGGAAAGACAGACAGCTCAAGTATGAGGAAGCTCAGCTTAGAATCAGAAGAGCAAAGATCCTAGAAAGGGAGTCCCTAGAGCTTCATAGAGCTAGAATAAAGATGGGATTAGAGTCCCTTGGTGGCAGCAACTTCCCTATTGTTAGGGTAAGGTCTCATGACCATAGAAAACTAAACAAGATTGTCCCTCCCTACCAGAGTGGGGATGACATCCACAAATGGATTACTGCACTGGAAATGGCCTGTAAAGTTCAGAGGGTCCCCCAGGAGCAGTGGGTAGCAATATTGTGGCTCTCCTTTGCAGACAAAGGCAGAGATAAGCTCCTCACTGTTAGAGAGGAGGATGCTGATGATTACTCCAGTCTGAAAATTGCATTTGATTGATGGGTTTGGCCTAACCACTGAACAATATAGGTTAAAGTTCAGGGATATTCAAAAGGCACAAAATCAAGACTGGGTGGACTTTGTAGATTGTGCTACTAAGGCTCTGGAGGGCTGGTTACTTGGCAGCAAGGCGTATGACTTTCAAAGATTGTACAACTTAATTATGAGGGAGAAGATCCTTAATAATTATCAAAATCAGCTGTTGCATCAGTACCTGTGGACTCTGATCTGAGCTCTTCCCAAGAATTAGGATAGAAGGACAGACATGTGGGTCAGAACCAGGGTGAGGTAGAAGGTTCAGAACCAAGGTAGTGAACAGAAGAATCAAGATTCTAAGAACTCTGACAACGGTGGGGAGAAGGGTAAAGACCAGAAGTCTTTACAAGGTCCCCAAAAATCTTCTTCGGGGGGGAATCCCAATCTAACAAAGGAAAAGGCCAAAAGAAACCATGGTGCAAGATATGTAAACAGACAACTCACTGGACTAGTGATTGCACCAAGTCCAAAGACTCAACTCCAGCCAACATTGCACCTAAGGCAACTGTTCCCCCTAGTGCAGTTACAATTGGTGGAGAATAAGGGTGTAGTAGTGTTGGACTGGGCCCTTTTTGCAGGGTCATCCCTGAACTTTTTGCCTTCCTCCTCTATTTTGTCTGACCTGTTTTTGTTGGTTTTATGACTCTGGGCACTTTAGCACTGCTGATCAGTGCTAAAGTGCATATGCTCTCTTGTGTAAATTGATGTATTAATTAGTGACTCCATGATTGGGTTATTTGAATTACTTGTCAGACCCTAGTACAGTGCACCATGTGTGCCCAGGGCTTGTTAATCAAATGCTGCTGGTGGGCTTGCAGCACTGGTTGTGCCACCCACAAGAAGCAGCTTTAAAGTGTGTCTCAGGCCTGCCACTGCAGAGCCTGTGTGCAGTCTCTGACTGCCATGTTGACTGGCCAAGTGCACCCACTTGCCAGTCCCTAAACCTTCCCTTTTCTTCATATCAGACACCCCTATGGTAGGCCCAAGGGCAGGGTACATTGTAAGTATAAGGTAGGACATGCCCTGATGTGTGTGGCATGTCCTAATAGTGAATCACAACCATTTTCGTGTTTCACTGTTGCAAGGCTACCTGTTCCCCTTAGGTCAGAATGGGCAGTTTGATTATTACATCTTATAATCCTAACTGACTCAGGGAACATGGTAGAAATTCAAGTTTAGTATGCCTGAACTCAGAATGATAAAATACATATTTTAGTGAAGTTAGTTTTAACATTCTGGTGCCGATTACGATCCTGTAAAAAATTTCCCCGTACGACTCGTATCCGGTCTTTTTACCGTACGAATCGTACAAGTGCCGTACAAACTGCCAATTACGATTCGCATGGGAAAAAGACCATACGAATCGCATTGGGAATTATTCCCCACACGTCCTCGGGTCGGAAAATGTGTCCGACACGTCCTCGGACGATTTACCGTACAAATGTGAAAAGTGAAGTCCGACCGCGGAATCACGATCCATCCCGTGCGTCCGATGTTACAACCGTATGGAAAAAACACCGTCCGCACCGAACTCCCATAGCAACCATGGAGAATTGTGCCCGCATACGTGCCCAACACTCCCCCCAGCCCCCGTACGTTCGAGTCGTACCCCCCGTGTATGTACACCCCCACCCGTGTATGTACACCCGTGTACGTGTCGTACCCCCGTGTATGTACGCCCGTGTACGTGTCGTACCCCCCATGTACGTTCGTGTCGTACCCCCCGGTATTTACACCCGTGTACGTTTGTGTCGTACCCCCGTGTATGTACACCCGTGTACATGTCGTACCCCCGTGTATGTACACCCGTGTACGTGTCGCACACCCCCGTGTGTACGTTCGTGTCGTACCCCCCGGTATTTACACCCGTGTACGTTCATGTCATACCCCCCTGTATGTACACCCGTGTATGTGTCGTACCCTCCTGTGTATGTACACGCGTGTACGTGTCATACCCCCCCGTGTACGTTCGTGTCGTACCCCCCCAGTATGTACACCCGTGTACGTTCGAGTCGTACCCCCACCCGTGTATGTACACCCGTGTACGTGTCATACCCCCCCGTGTATGTACACCCGTGTAAGTGTTGTACCCCCGTGTATGTACACCCGTGTACGTTCGAGTCATACCCCCCGTGTATGTACACCCGTGTACGTTTGAGTCGTACCCCCCGTGTATGTACACCCGTGTACGTTCGAGTCGTACCCCCACCCGTGTATGTACACCCGTGTATGTTAGAGTCGTACCCCCCCGTGTATGCACACCCGTGTACGTGTCGTACCCCCGGTGTATGCACACCCGTGTACGTTAGAGTCGTACCCCCACCCGTGTATGTACACCCGTGTACGTTAGAGTCGTACCCCCCGTGTATGTACACCCATGTACGTGTCGTACCCCCCGTGTATGTACACCCGTGTACGTTAGAGTCGTACCCCCACCCGTGTATGTACACCCGTGTATGTTAGAGTCGTACCCCCCGTGTATGTACACCCGTGTACATTCGAGTCGTACCCTCCCGTGTATGTACACCCGTGTACGTGTCGTACCCCCGTGTACGTTCGTGTCGTACCCCCCTGT
Organism: Triturus cristatus; assembly: GCF_964204655.1. Lineage (NCBI taxonomy): Eukaryota > Metazoa > Chordata > Amphibia > Caudata > Salamandridae > Triturus > Triturus cristatus. The sequence goes on from NC_140583.1 coordinate 526,480,291, forward strand.
ATGTACACCCGTGTACGTGTCGTACACCCCCCCTGTCTGTACACCCGTGTACGTGTCGTACCCCCCGGGTATGTACACCCGTGTATGTTAGAGTTGTACCCCCCCTGTCTGTACACCCATGTACGTGTCGTACCCCCTGTGTATGTACACCCGTGTACGTTCGAGTCGTACCCCCACCCGTGTATGTACACCCGTGTACGTGTGGTACCCCCCGTGTATGTACACCTGTGTACGTTCGAGTCGTACCCCCATCCGTGTATGTACACCCGTGTACGTGTCGTACCCCCCTGTACGTTCGTGTCGTACCCCCCTGTATGTACACCCGTGTACGTTAGAGTCGTACCCCCATCCGCGTATGCATGGAGCGTACCCCCACCCCAACATTCTAAGTACGGAGCGCACCCCAGGCCCCAACATCACCACCTTCACACAACATCGCGCATGTACGAGTCGTACCAAGCCACACACAAGGACAGCACTGTACAACAAAATGGCCCATGTACACACCGTACACACGCTAAAAACGCACGTACACAACCAGGACAAACCAAAACTACACAAGAATACACCATTCGAATGGCACAAAGCCACAAAACATGTCCAACAACCACTAAAACAACACATTCACTGACCTGCAACTGCCAAAAACCAAAACAGAGGCCCAAAACACAACCACTCCTTATAACACACCCATCCAAAGTTCAAACACAGCCACACCCACCAATGGACCAATAAAAAGGGCCCACACACACAAACCATGAGCCTATGCAACAGACCCCACAGACAACCTACAGCACCATACTAGAACCTTTACTACACCTTACACTTGCACACCTTCACACACACACCTTCACAAACACCCCCTCATCACATTCACACACACACCTGGACAACCACACCCACACACCCACAACCATCCACACACACCCCCCCACCATCCACACCCACACCCCTCACCATGCCCACTAACAAGAATCCAAAGTTCACTAACTGAGAGTTGGAGGTCCTTGTCGATGAAATCCTCAGAGTTGAGCCACACCTCTTTGGAACATTGGTCAGACAGACCAGCATTTCAGAAAAAACAGCCATGTGGCAGACGATCGTCGATGCTGTGAATGCTGTTGCGGCAGTGCTTAATTTGTGCCGGTGCTTTCCGGTGCTCAGCACCGGCACTTAAATCACAGGGCCGGGTCTATGCGGTCTTTCTCCTCCTGCAGAGCACCCGGTAATTATTAATAATGAATTCCTGTTCATTCCTCTGTTGCTGCCTGGTATGTCCTCTTCGTGAGGCCCACCCCGGTCCAGGCATGGTAAAAGATCAACAACATGACGTTCATCACGTTAGTGATGTCACGTCAGCAGATCGTGGCTGCCTCCCACAAAGAACATGCTTTCATTTCCGTTGGGGAACTGCCGAGGGCGGGCTTTTGGCTGAACGCAAGGCAGGCTGGAATTGTGTAGTACTGCAGGTCAAATGTTTTACAATAACGTAAAACTTCCAGTAGAAGTGAATTTAAACGAGCGCCCACGATAAAAGCAGCAGGTATGTGTTTCATAGATTCTATTTACTTGCTTCATAAGTAGAGAGGTAACGTGGTGCAGTCGCTATTGGGCTTCTCAGAATCCTGTGAATTAATTGTTGTTTTGTGAAACCGGGCGTGAAGTGCCTTATGTTACATGCATTCCCGATATTTTTCCCTGACACCCTCATTGCGATTTAGTTGGACCGCTTATTTCCTGCTTAATGTAATCTATTAGTTTGGGCCATTTCACGTAGTTTAGCAGTATCATGTTTCTAGAATGGCTTTCGTTTGCTTTTTTTACACGTGCTTTCAATCGCTCCTTGTAAGAGAAAGTAGTTTTATAGTGTCAGTTATGAATACCTTCGTACACATGGACGCGTACTTGGTGCAACTCACGGTTGCCTCAGAGTGTTTGGCATTTGTGTCAGTCAACCATGGTTGTAAAGAGTCACACGTGAGGGCCGGGGAAGGGAGAGTATTATCTCATTATTTTGTCATTTTTTAACGTTGACACTGTCTGGGAAAAGGTTTCACCTCCGCACCAGTTTGGCACCCACATACAGCAAATGACCGGAAAAGTGTGACAAATCAGCCTTAGTGAAGTGCCTTCCAAAATAACTTGACTAAAATCATTGTTGGCGCTTGTTGCGAAGAAACTTGGGTGCACGATTTGTCGACCATCCTGAATCGCACCCCGCTCAGTAACATGAGACAACTCCTGGCAGAAAGAGCTCTTTGAAGCAGATAACTTATTTATCTGAATTCTGATAGGTTCACGCGGAAACTTCAGTGTGGAATATCGTAATATCTCATAGAATGAATGCTGCACGTCCTAAAAAGCTGTTCTTCCCAGTGTGGCTGAAGATCCTGGTGCGTTGTTGTGCACAGCTGTCTTAAGTGAGACCTCAGATTTTCCTGCCTCTCCAGTCTGAGTGCACTGTGGCAGAAGAGGGTGTGCTAGGAAGCCCTTTCCTGTGTGTTTTTGTATACATTATTGTTAACATTCTGCTTTAACAATTAAGCAAACGTAATTCAGTCCTATCCAAAGACAGGAGAAAGAGCATAAACAAGTGCATGCAAAGCCATTTTGCTATCAAAATGGATGGCTATTCTAGCTTCCTGCAGCTAATCATAACATCTTATATCTTGTTTCAATAATGTTGCTTCTAGGTAGGTTTATTACTACAGAAGCCCTGTTCCGAACCCTGGGCTATCATTCTGAACAGTTTGGACAGCAAAGTACATTTCCAGTAAGTTTAAAATGTAAGGGATTTTGAGGCGAATGCTTTTCTGGGCTTCATTCATCATTGAGCAGCTGAATCTGGCTGAGTGACAGTTCTGACACTTCTGAATGTTGCCCATGTCCACTTTAGTTCTTTCTGGTCTTTCGAGCCCATTTAAGACTGCCCATGCCTTACTCCTGGCCCATGTTAGAGGTAGGCCTATGCAAGTATTGTTTATCGTGGGCCTTTTAGTTTTCCTTACGTTTCAGTTTTCTGCGCTGCCTCCACTTTCAAGCGCACATTACAGGAAAGGTCTCTCCTGTGCTGTGACACATTTTCTACATGTGTGGTGGCTACCAATATGTTTTCTTCCGGTTAAAGTGAGAAATAGTTTTTGTCTTATCAAATTCGTTGCCATGCATGTTGCCCATTCTTGATTGAATGAACTGCAGTTGTCTAAAGTTGAATCTAGCAAGACAAAGTAAATGGTTGCAGGTGTATTGGAGGACCATAGCTCTTTTCTATACTGGCCACGAGAGTTAATGCTTGCCCAAACCTTTAATGCTGATATGCGGCTTAGGATTCCATTTGACTACACTCTTTCTGGCACCCCAGGGAAGAGTGTTGATGTACGTACCTTTTCGAGATGAGAACTCTGGAGTAGTTTCTCGCCAAAAAAACCCAAAAAACGCTTGAACACCCCATCAGGGATAACCAGTGCTTTATAAATGAAAACCTATTCTCTCTTCTATCCCTCCGCTATGCTTCTCAATCCAAATAACTAATTAATATCCACCACTCAAATTACTTTCATATTTTACTATACTAACTCAACACTAATCCTTTATGGGTTCCGGAGTAGCGTGCTACTCACCGAAAATGTGCTTTGACGCCTCGTCAGGAGTAGTATGCGCTATATAAATACAATACATTAAAAGCAACAAGAGCCGCACAAAAAAAAATACATATCCGGCATTAAGGCACATTATTAATCTCACGTCTTTCATGCTGAGGGCCTGCGCTTCAGATTTATTGCCATGTAAAATCCGACCGATGGTTGCCAGAAACTGCGCTTGAGTCACATAGTTTGGGTTTGATAGCCTGATGCTATGAAATCCTCTGTAGATTTATTTTGCTGCCCTGCCTTTCTGAAATTAAAAAAGAGTGCATACTCTAGCATGCATTTTTATCAGCACGGACCTGGAGAGCTGTCTGTAATTCTGCTTTCGAACTTAGTACTCATGGCCCAAGACTAACTACAGTGTGCACGTGCTGCTCTGCACTTAGTAACTGCCAGCACTCTAATTGCGTGGCACAGGACCAGGCAGCATTACGAGGAGCAGCCAGGCAGCAGGCATAGCAGGACATTCTGAACCCAGTCAGCACAAGGTGACGCAAAAAAATGTGACTAGCCCGTCATCCCTCAAAGATCAGGTAACTGGGGCAAATCATTTTCGGCGCTGGGAGGGCCATTGCTGATTTTGTCATTTGTGTGTTTGCCTTGAAAATGAGGAGTCTGTGCATTTTTGTAGTGTTTTCATTGCGACAGTTTGTACTAGCTCAGCTGTGGGATATAAGAAGTCCACTTTTGTTAAAAGAAATAGCAGATAGCTGAAAAGAAAGCAGTTTCTAATCTACAAGTTGCTTTTGACTTTACCAAATTTAAAAGACTGGCTATAGAGAACCCTAAACAAAGAACGCTTTTAAAAAAGGATACTCTCATCCAGAATCACAAGTGTATGCACTTTGTGATTTAAAATGTGGATAGCAGTGGGCTGAAGCAGGTTAGGTAATAGCAGGAAAGTATTTGTATATTTGAATTTTGCATAATTGCTGCATTGTCTCTGCAAGTGTGTCCTTTCATTTCATTTTCACTAAATTCAATTACTAGATGAATGAACACAACAGATGAAACTGATTGATCCAAACATACATGCCAGTTGATTTAAAGTGCCCAAAAACAAAATGAGCAATAGTATGCTGCAGAAACCACTGTCCGGAAACCATTGTCAGTCTCCTTAATTATAATTCACTTATGGTAAAATGCTCCCTTGACCCACTACACTGTATGTAATTGGCTTAATATGAGATGGAAAGGGTTAACTGTTTTGAAAAAAGATTTATCATTTAGGAGCTAAATTGAAAAAGTCATATATGACTTTTTCATTCTTCCACCACTGTTGCCTCTTGAGGACTAAAGGGTCATTCATGTTGTGCAAATGATTTGGTGCACACTTGTTAAAATGTAGAATGTTTAGGATACACTACACAGAAAGACCTGTGCAAACATGCCTGAAGTGGACAAATTGTAAAAGGAAGCCGTAATTTAAAAATATGACATTGTTTCTATCTTCACATGGAGTTAATTTGTGATGAATTTGTCAATACTCAAGTCAATGTAAGTGGACGAATTAATGAATTTCTAAGTGAACGTGTTGGCAGTGCCCGCTTTAGCACTCCTGGCACCTGATGCAACAATCTCTTTTGGCAGCGCGTACACCAAGCTTGAGGAGGTGGGGATGACCGCCATGTTCACATAAACTCTGAAAGAACGAGTCCTTAAAACTAACAATGGAACAAGCTTTCACAGTGCATGCACAAATGGTGTGCCCCCAAGCTTTGCACTTAGTGATATGGTGTCCTTAATCGCTATTGTGTGTCTTGGACAGCACAGCTATGCATTGATGAGACAGGTCAAGAATGATATAGCCCTGTCAACCCTCAACTTTACATAATTTATTACTGTATATTTAATAAAGCAGAGGTGTTCTCTTTTCTTGCTTTTCCTCAGTATTTTTCTTTTCTTCCTACCCTTCACACCTTACTCCTTCCCTTCTCTCCATTCTTCTTTCACTTTCTGCCCTATGTCCACGTTTCTTCTTAATCACCACCTCCCATCATTAACTGCTTTTCATTTTTCACCTTCTCATATTTCCCTTCCACTCTCTTTTCATGCACTCCCCACAGTCTGCTCTTCTTCCCTTTCTCTTCTTTCCTTTTTTCATTCTCATCCTGCTCCACTCCAATCTCTGCTTTCTTCACTTCTCTTCACATTTTTTGTCTACTTATCTATCTTTGCCTTCAGACCGCTCCTCCTTCCTCACTCCCCCTTTTTATGTTTTTCCTTCTTGCACATTTGTTTATATCCACTCCAGGAATCTGTGTTTGTTCTCAGGGTCATACATTTAAATCTTGGTGTGGCAACTCAGTCTTTCATCTTTTTGAGGTTGATAAAATTTGTGCAGTTGAGCTGGATCACAACATTTTAAATTAATTGTCAAGGCTTCTTTTGGTGAATATGTGCTTTACAAACATACATGGTATGTTAATGACACAAATGTATTTTAATCTTTATTTTTTTTCAATTTCTTTGCAATATTGCACTGTCATTATTCTCTCTGTACCTCCTGGACCTAGTACCTTACATACTCGTATCCGTTCCCCTGACCTCCTTTCTTTCCTTCGTCCCGTCTTTTTTTCTTTTCCTTTTTTCTCTCCCTCAGCACCTCCAGCCATGCCTTCTTTCCCCTCTTGTTTCTTGCTTGCTTACACCCTCATTCATTCCCCATCCTTCCTCCCTTGGTGCATTTAATCCTTCTTCCTCCATTCATTTCGTACTTTCTTTTTTCCTGCTCCTTCCTTCATCCCTTCTTTAATTTCTTCCTTTCTTATCCCCAACCCTTCCTTCTGCGTTTCTTCCTCCTTTCCTTTCTTCTTTCTATTCATCTATCACGCATCATTGATTTCCTTTCTCCTTCTATCCCTTAATTTCTTCTTTTCACATTATTTTCTTATTTCTTCCTTCTTTCATCCATTCCTTATTTATTTCCTCACTCCAGTACCCCCTTCCACCCTGCATTTGATGCTGCCTTCTATAATGAATTCCTTCCATCCCTTCCTTTCTTTTAAACCGCACAGTACAAGCACATTCTCTTTAGTTTGCAAAATTGCCTCAAGTCCTCTATTGACTTTTCCTAAAGCTGCATTTTCAGATTTGCACACATTCTCTTATTTGAGATAACTTTTAAGTTGTCATAGGCTTCCCATATGTTACATTATGTTATGTTGCAGTATTGATTTGTATAGCGCACTAATCACCCAAGAAGGTATCCAGGCACTTGGGCAGGTGTGTAAGTGGGAGGTCCTCAAAGTGCTTATGTGGAGAGCAATGTCTTCAGCTTCTTGCGGAACTCAAGATGTGAGGAGGTGGCTATGATGTGTTGAGTCTTGATGATGTGGGCGGAACCAATAAAGGAAGTGGGTGGAGCCTCTGGAGGAAGTGCGCAGAGCTGGAAGAGTGGGCGTGGCCTCCCCCAAAAATATGAGCACCTGCACTTCATATTTTACAAATTAAGCACTGTGTTGCGGACACCAGAAGGAACAAGCAGGAATGCCAAGCCAGGTGGTACGATCTGCGGAGGAGGGTCCGAGCCAAGATGACCGATGAACACAACCAGGCCAACGTCACTGGAGGAGGGCCGGCCCGCAGACCCGTACACTACCATCCCTGGGAGGAGAGGGTGATGGCCATACTGCCGGTGGTGGCAGTCGACGGATTAGAAGGACTCCGAGACCCGGGTGAGTACACAAACAACTCACCTCACATGGGGGGAACATCAATCACAACCAAACTCACAAACAGGCACGCAACCACCCCAAGCTATCGCATGACTCAACCACACTCCATGAACACGCACATGCCACTGGCGCCACCATGCCCCATGCACCCAGCTGGACAATGCCAAGTCACAGGCCACAGAAAACACCAACACAAGACACGGTAAGACGGATGGCGGGAGTGTGGGCCCCAAAAATCACATAGTGCAACTCAGAAGCAGACAACAATGCCCCCTGCCCATATGGCCTAGGTCACAGCCAGACAAACAGTGTGTCCCCACACAGGAAAGACTTGCCAGCAAATGGCGGACGCCTTGCATTAACACATGGGGGTGACGGCACGTTCTTGCACATGACAGCAGCTAATGAACAGCCAACACTGTGAAAGAGTGGCAGCACACACCACCACAGCAGCAGCGCAGACACAGACACTACACCCAATGGGTGCCTGGAGATCAGAAACAAACTCACATCAACAATCCAAGGGCCATTCAAAGATCTGCTAACAGTGTGTGCCCAGGAAGCTGGGCTGAGGTGACAGAGGGTGACACACAGAGGGAGGGAGAAGGGGACAGAGAGGGAGGGAGACACAGGGAGACGGACAGAGGGAGGAGGCTGACACACAGAGGGAGGGAGAGGGGGACAGAGAGGGAGCGAGAAAGGGACACACAGGGAGAGCAAATCAGCCTTGTGGTGTGTGTGAATGTCTGCTCGTCAGCAGGTGGACTGCGTGCATGTAGACAAGGGTGGCCAGTGCCAGAACCCCCCCTCTTCTCCATGGCAAAACACAGGGCCATGTCACAACCTGTGCACGAGCACAACGACAGCTACCTGCATCATATAAGTGTGTGGAACCACTCCATGTGCACACGTACAGTGCTACACGGAAGGCGCCAATGCATGGCTTGCCACACCTGCCCACTCCACTGCTGACTGCAGTCACAATTGACGCAGCAAGTAAGACTGTGCCACACATAGGTAACGTCGCAAAAGCTGTGCCCAAGGGACATACCCATGCACAAGTGCACTGTGAGTGGAATGCAAGACATATCCAAATTCCCAGAGGAAATGTGGCAACTTTGAAACCAATGAAACATGGATGTTGCATGGAACAAAATTAACATTGTCTCTCTCACACACAGGTCAACGTCGTGGATCACCCCCCAACACTGGGGGGGAAGACTCACAGGACCCGGCTCGGCGGGATGACGGAGCCACCGGCAGCGACGACTCTCACCACTCTGTGGACGAACCCGACCCCGACCAACCTGGCCCCTCTGGTGTCCAACGACCTGCAGCACCTGCGTCAGGTACAACTGGGCCAACCACCACCCCCACTCCTGCCACATCCCAGGAGACACCCAGGATCCCTGCCCCACTACCACAATGCAGCCAGGCTGGCCAGAGGGACACGGTGTCCCGGGCACCCAGGAGGAGGCAGGCGACAACGCCAATGCCACCCCTCAGGGGTCCCGGAGACCCGATGTGCCCACAAGGGCAGGCCAGGTGCAAGTGGGCAGGGGTGGTGGGAGTGGAGGACGGCGGAGGTGCGAGCCTGTCCGGTTGGCTGGGGAACCGGTATATTCCCATGTCCGAAACATCCTGGACACATACCGGCAGGACACCACGGGCATGGCCCAGGTTGTGTCCATCCTCGAGGAGATCAAGACCCAGCAGGCCCAGCAACATGCGGAGCAACATGCCTGTCTACTGCAACACCAACGGAGGATGGAGGACAGACAGGCTGAGCTCGTGACGGTGTTCACGGAAATTCACAGTACACTCCGTCGGATAGCCGACAACATGGGCAACCCTCCCTGTGCCAGAAGGCGTAGAACATCACCACCCACAGGGAGGGATGAGGAGGAGGAGGAGAAATCCGATGGAGCATCCCAAACAACATCACGGCCTGCTTCTGAGGGTCCCCGCAGGAGGGCGGGTCGTCCACGGAAAAGACCGTGAGGGTCGGCGCAACAGCACCATCTCCCAGGACACCTGGCCTGGCACCTGGCCCACTGGAGCAACAGCAGCACAGCATCAAAAGACATTCTCTGCCACATGGCCTTGCTGGTCACTGTCTGACCAATGTTGACAAAGACTGTGGCATGGACTCTGAGGATTTCAAATGGCAAGGACACCAACTCCCCTAGTGAACTTTGGATTCCACACACCCGGAAAGCCCCTCATGTCAAACCCCCTCCCCCTACCCCAACCAAAATAAAAAAGTCACACCATAAAGAGAAGATGCCTACTGATTGCATTATTACCTTACATGTGTCTTGTAAAGTCTAACTATGCCTGAGTTCTCATTTGACTGCAACCATCCACACCCTGGGGCCTGAGTCTGGCACAGGACACACATGGGTCACATTGTATTAGGCAAGACAGACATGGAGCACCATACACACCCGTGATGGGCCCAACCAGCTGAGGGGGTGGCCGCACAACCGTGCCGACAGACATATTGAGTACAGCGACAGCCATGCGCAGAGGTCAGGGATCATGTGGAGTGTCCTGGGGGGCACCCAGGTATGTGTGGACAGGTGGCAGAACCTTGTCCTGCAAGCTTGAGTCAAGTGGATGCAGAGAATGGTGGCCTGGCCAACGTTGGATGCATGGGGATGGCACATGTCACAATACCCACACAGTCATGGACATCATGCACAATACACAGTCTAATCCCACACAAACAGCTTGCATCTTGCTACTCGACATATAGACACATAGCCACTATCACGGAAAACCATGCCAGACATGCCGGAAGCACCGTGGCAACACACCAGCATTGACTGAGAAAAGGCACCTTGGAGGCATAGGGACACCTTTATTAGTCATGTATTCGGGATTGCATAGGCAACTAGGAGTACACATGAACGGGTCATGTGGAGTAACATGTGGGTCCAACACTGGAACCCCCCTTCTGCAGCACAAATGCGTGATAGCCATGGAACTGGCACACAAGTGTCGGCTAACAGCTAAACACCCCTTGCTGCTCACGGAGAGACTGCCATACACCATTGATCCGCTGATGTGGAAGTCCCACAGCATGGCAAGCCAAGGCAAACCGTATGTGTCCGAGGGCAGTGTAACACACAATGATGCCATCATCACATTCCACAATCCCATTACTGATGACTGTCAACAAGTCTGACCATCTATTCAGGTGTACCCAGCTGCATGTAATGTGTACCATGGTGATGCGACATGTCTGCAGAGGAACCAAACATCGACAGGGGCAGTGTGCATACATCGTGAACAACTGCCACACCCAATACACCCCTGATGCATCCCTTACCCTAAGGAGACTTCCAAACTTGTCCGTGCGTGTAACGCTGAGTCAGCACACGATGACGTGTCCATGAGGAATAGCAGTGCCACAACAATGCAACCAGCAGACGGCATGCGCAAGTACCTGGGGATGAGAGACACACAAGAAGTCAGCCACAAAAAGCACAGCCACTTGCATGTGCATGTACTCGACACATGTAAGGATGACAACATGCCAGGTCACAATTATGACTGGGGAAATACACATCACTGCCACCATCACTCCAGTGACACATCCACACACACCTCTGACTCACGTGGCATACATGCAGATGGACACACACATCGCAACACATGCCACACGGGGACCAATGCGTGCAGACACAGACACTGGTACTCACCACTAAGCAAAGAAGTCGCGTATGAGCCGAGTCCGGATGTCCTCTTGCGGCTCCACATCCTCCACATCACTAGCCCCATTGCCAAGCCCTTCGTCCTCCATGGGTGGATGGTCCTGATCATCTTGATCCAGGATGAGTGGCACAGCTTTCTCAACTGCCATGTTGTGCAGCATGCAGCAGACCATGAAGATTTTGCAGACCTTCGCCGGGGCATATGGGAGCGCGCCGCCGGTCTTGTGGAGGCATCGGAATCGGCTCTTCAGGAGGCCAAACGTCCTCTTTATCACTCGCCTTGTCCGGCCATGGGCGGTGTTGTAGCGGAGCTGGGCCGGCGTGATGGGGTTGCGGAGAGGTGTGATCAGCCATGGCATGTTGGGATAGCCAGCGTCCCCTACATGGAAAGCACATGGACATCAGTAGGACAGGAGAAGCGGTCGTGCTGGAAGTCTACGCAAAATACAGGACAGACAGACTGTATCCACCAACAACACATGCTCGTTCGTTGCGCAGCTGCGTCAACATTTCAGGCATCCTGCTACGCCTCATGATGTAGGCATCGTGTGCTGATCCTGGAAAACGAGCACAGACATGTGAAATCACCATGTTGGACAGACACACCACAAGGGCATTGATGGAGTGGTAGTGCTTGCGATTCCTGTACGCTACCTCCTGTGCCTGTGGTGGTACCAAAGCCACATGTGTCCCATCTATGGACCCAATGACATGGGGCATCCCTCCCAGGGCATAGAATCCACGCTTGACCCCAGTCAACATTTCAGGGGTTGGGAAATGGATGAAGTCATCCAGGTGAATCAACATGGCCTCTAAGAAATCATGCAGCACACGGCAGAACATGCTCTGGGACATGCCACCAACATGAGCTATGGTATTTTTAAAGGTACCCGTGGCAAGAAAATGTAGGGCTGCCATTACCTTCAGCTTGGGTGTCAGTGCCGTAGGATACCTGTGCAGCGGTTGCAGGTGTGGTGCCAGTCTCGTCGTCAACTCCAAAATCAACCGTTGGGGGAAGCGGTAGCAGCGGATACAGTCATTCTCCCGCATGGCAGCCAAGTCCGGAATTGGTCGTGGAAGAGGCGGCGCTCTGCAGTAATTTGGAAGTGACAAGGAAGAGTGAGTGCACCACAACAACAATTTATTAGTACTGAGCACATGTTAATCTGTCAATACACATATGCTACATACGGAGTCAGGTACGTGCCACATGCCCTGGATACGTATGGCTGCCAGGTGACACTCCTACCAAGACCCAGCTACACACGGAGATTGTGAACCTCCACATGCCATGGCATAGGATTAGCTGTGTCCCAGTGTAAGTGAACAGCCAGACGCAAGACAGGAGTGACATACATCCACACATCAGCAGAAGTAGGATGTCGATTGCAGAGACTGGTAGCGGAACACTAGAGCCACAGGTCACATGACATTACACTAGGACAGCCCACACACCTTGCCATGAAGGTGTACATGTGATGACTCACCACACATTCATACAGAGGATGGAGACATGTCCTTGTTATGCTACTCTGTGTCCCATGCATACATATGCACCTCACATCCGATACCACATGTGGCATGGTGTGCGGAACAGTGTGCCATGTCCATCTACACACAGACACATGTTGGTTGCTGCAACAGCTGCAGCTTTTGAGGGAGCTCCAACATCAAGCTAATGGAAATCCCCCCCACATACATGACATAGTCACATCGTGCACCGTGGGTAGTGACATGTCAGGTGTGGTAACCCCTGTACCGGGCCTCAGGGGACACTTCCGTGTGTTGTTGTCTGTGCCATGCCAGTGACGCTCATCCCAAGTGTGCAGTACGACATGCACACATGTCAAAGAAGTCAAGGGCATGCCTGGCACACATTGCACCATCACACATTACATGTGTACACATCTCATCATACATCTGGTGCCTTCTCGACTCTGGAGTAATGTGCCACATCACAGCCTTTCACACCTGTGCCCCACACATGTAGTACTGCCCAGACAATGCCTTGATGTCCATCCATGAACAAGTATGTCAGCCCTATTCCTTCCTGTGTGCTGTCTGTCACCACTGTGATGTGTGAAAACCACCGTACTTTCGCAAAGAGGGCCTGTGTACGTTCCCGTATCACTATGGGAGTGCTGCCGTATGTGTACCCATAGTGATGGTGAGCGTACAGGCGTGTGTACGGTCCGTACCACTATGAGTACGCATACGCAAGAACACCCATAGTGGTACGGACCGTACACGCGTGCGTACGTTCACTATCACTATGGGTGTCCTCGCGTATGCGTACTCGTAGTGGTACAGCCCGTACACACGCCTGTACGTTCACTATCACTATGGGTGTCCTCGCGTATGCGTACTCGTAGCGGTACAGCCCGTACACACGCCTGTACGTTCACTATCACTATGGGTGTTCTCGCGTATGCATACTCGTAGTGATAGTGAGTGTACAGGCGTGTGTACGGGCCGTACCACTACGAGTACGCATACGCGAGGACACCCATAGTGATAGTGAACGTACGCACGCGTGTACGGTCCGTACCACTATGGGTGTTCTTGCGTATGCGTACTCATAGTGGTACGGCCTGTACACACGCCTGTACGCTCACTATCACTACGAGTACGCATACGCGAGAACACCCATAGTGATAGTGAACGTACAGGCATGTGTACGGGCCGTACCACTACGAGTATGCATACGCGAGGACACCCATAGTGATAGTGAACGTACGCACGCGTGTACGGTCCGTACCACTATGGGTGTTCTTGCGTATGCATACTCATAGTGGTACGGCCCGTACACACGCCTGTACGCTCACTATCACTACGAGTACGCATACGCGAGAACACCCATAGTGATAGTGAACGTACAGGCGTGTGTACGGGCCGTACCACTACGAGTACGCATACGCGAGGACACCCATAGTGATAGTGAACGTACACACGCGTGTACGGTCCGTTCCACTATGGGTGTTCTTGCGTATGCGTACTCATAGTGGTACGGCCCGTACACACGCCTGTACGGGCCGTTGCTATGCATTTGGGGTGCCCTAGGGCCCCGGAACGCACCGTACCTGTGTGTGAAGCTCAACATTACATAGGGGACACATGAGAGACAAGTATTAAGGCCTACATGCATGCTGGTTGTCATTGAGACCAAGTTTAAAGTTTGAATTTGTTCTGGAAGGTGCACAGCAGAAGTCAGTTGGAATGAATCTACTTTGTTGCAATGTGTTTGTGGGGTTGACATCATGCTGATGAAAAAAACACAATAAGAACCCACTGACTGTGCTAGGTTTGAAGGGATTGGAGGAAACATAGGATGCAAATGTGAGTGACCAATCACTCTGTACTCCTGTGCACGAAACAGGCCAGCAAGGCAGATATAAGGCAGCCAGGTCCCATGAGGGAGCACTTGCCTGCACATCTCTGGATTCCACGACCCAGCTGCTGCTACTGATTCCCTGGAACCATGTCAAGGTCTGTGGAGAGGTCACAGCCCTTCACCCTGGAGGAACACATGGCTTTGCTGGATGTGATCCTCCCACAGTACACCATGCTGTATGGGCGATCAGGGTATCAGGTGAGTGCAGAGTCCACTAGCACAGACTGTGTCCCTTTTTTGTGAGTGTGACTTCTGCCATTGTGTCCAGGTGTCTCACACATGCTATGTACTGTAGGGGGGGTTCCCAGGGGGGCAATGCCTGATGTCTCCCAGCCAGAGCATGCAGTGGTGCATGTCTGCCGTCCTCACTTGCATTGTGTTTATTGTGACAATCACTGCATGGTGCATGCCACATTCTGCCTGTTTTATCCTCCTGGGAATGTTGCCTCTACAGTCCTCATGTGATTATGTGGTCAGCCCAGTGTGACAGGTGACTGTACCCACAGATGTGTGTTAGTTCAGTGTATCTGTGCTGAGAGTGTCCACATGATGTGTTCGTACCCTGGACATCGGTGTGTGTGTAAGTCCCCTGTCATGTGGGTGGGTGCATATGTGGAGTGTAGCACCCCAGCTGCATGAGGGATGGATATACCCAGGCCATGTGATGTGAGCAGGGAGCAGTGCTGTGTGTCTGACGTGCAGAGCCAGCCCCACACCTGTGAGCCCCCCCAGTCTAGTGGCACATGTGCAGAGTGAGGTTTGTCGCTGCATTTGGCAATGGCAGGTGAATGTCTTGTGCCTGTGTGTGTCTGTGTACTCTGCTGCGGTAGCGTCAGTGGCCTGTGGCATGTGACTGCTTAGAGGTGCTGCACATTATCCTGGTGTAGCTTGTGATGCACAGTGTGAGCCTGGATCATTGATTGTGTAGTTGCCCTCATTCCACCTGTGTCCTTTCAATGGCACGTACTGCTTTTGCCCTTCCCCAGAGGATCATGTCCCTATGACAAAGGTGCAATGCGTTGGATGCATACCATGCCTTGTTGTAAACAGCAAATGTGTTCTAATATGTGTCTCTGTGACATGTGCCAGGTGTATTGATGTAGTGTCACTTGTTCATCCTCACAGGTAGGCGCCTCTGCCAAGGAGCAGATATGGCTGACCGCCGTCAGCGCCGTGAGGAGTGCGGATGGTCGGAAGCGGCGCCTGTCCCAGGTGAGGAAACGCTGGCAGGATATCAGGTGCTGGACGCGGAGGATCGCACGGGTCCTGCTGGGGGACTCACCTGAGAGCCATAAGAACCGCGGGCGCCGCCGACTGAGCCACATCCACAAGCGTGTGCTGCCGGTGGTCTTTTCAGACTTGGAGAGGCGCTTACAGGAGATGCAGCAGCAGGAAGGGGGTAGGTACATGTGTGCTTGTTGTGTTTCACCAGCATTTGTAAGTGCACAGTTGCATGGATACACTGCCAGGGTTTAAAGGTGCTGTGCAGATCCAGTTACCCACTGTATAGCTGTGCTCTCCTGCCTCCCTTCCCCTACTTGCAATGTGTTTCCTGGTCTGTGTGTAGTCACTCCTTCACAAGGTTATCTAGGCTGGCACTTTCTCCACGTGAACTATACCTGTAGCATCATGTGTGGGGGTGGTGTGTAACAGGTTTTGGGACCTTGCCTGTGCCCTGTCCAGTTCAGTACATATGGGTTCCATGTCAGTTGGCACTTATGCAGAGTCCAGACATGGGAGTTAGTCTCACAAGTGTCATGCCTTACAGTGCGCATGTCCTATGTTGTGGCCTGTGACATGATGTGCATGAGTGTGCGATATGCATAGTGCAGGGATGGTGGCGTGTGTTGCAGTCATTCCCATTCAGGACCATGGAGCTGTGTTGCCACTACTGTCCCCTGGCACATATTTTCCTAGGTGTCATGTGTGTCATCACAAAACGTGGACACTCTCAGTGTCTACAGCATAGGTTGTGCTCTGTGCCATTGTCCCCTGGCACCATGTATATTGACGTGAAATGTAGTACAAGTGTCCACTGTACAGCCTGTCCTTGTTCATAGTCACAGTGGCCAGTGCCTGTGTGTCTTGTTACAATCATCTGATGCTGGCAATTTGTATATGATTATTTGGACAGGCGCACCTCAGGTATTTGGCGTCCAATCTTGCATTTATGCATCCCCTGTGTATTTCACCCAGACTAAGAGATGAAAGTGCCACCTGTGTCTCTACAAATTGTCTCATGTAGGGGGTGGTTGGTGCGGGGCAAGCCTACATGTCAAAACCTGAAATCTCCTTGCTAGTTCTGGCCAGTGTGTGATGTTTGGCTGGACAGACACTCAAGGTGCAGTGAGCCATTAATGTTGGGCATGTTTTCAGTATTACCTATGCAGCATGTGCCTCAAGCTCATGGATTTGGTCCCTCCTCATCCCTATTGTCGGCAACGCTGTGTGGTGCAGATGCAGTGCTGGATTGTCCCCAGGGCCTGGCTCCTATGCCAAACTCCATTTCATGTCATTTGCTATTGTGTCATGCTCTCCATGGATTTTCAGTGGCATGGTGGGTCAACCAACTGTGTGTTGCATGCCCTACATCTGTACCTTGTTTGGTAGATGTTACTGATCTTTCTTTGCAGGCTATGCACTGTAACCTATGTAGATTGGAATCATGTGACATATGTATACAGGTGTGTGATTAATTGCTGTCTCTTCACCTTGCCCACAGCATCATCGGGGGACACGGAGGGAGACATGAGCACAGACGGAGCGGAGGGACCGAGCACCAGTGCCAGCATTGACATCGTGGCTGGCACATTGAGTGGTACAGAGGTGGAGGAGAGTGAGGCCGAGGACCTGTCCACTGGCACCACCGAATATGAAGCCGACGGGTCCGAGTATGATCTCTCCGAGTGGGCGGAGGCTGCACCACCAGCTGACAGCGGCACAACATCGCACCCCGCCCCCTCCATTGCCATCAGCCACCTCCCACTTGCTCGTGTCCCTTCCCAACGTGCCCGGTCACCACATGTCTCCTTCCTGCTAGGCACCGCACCCCCTGCCCCTGTCTCCACTGCTGCCGCCAATGCCGAGTCTGTGGACATCCAGCGGCAGTTGCAGATTGGTCAGGCTGAGATCCTTAATGTCCTCCATGGCCACAGATAGGTCCTCAACAACATGGAGGCATACTTGGAGGGCATTCACTCATCACAGGCTGACCAACACAGCTTGCTGAGGTCGATAGACTCGACACTGACTGCAGCAGTGGGTCTCCTGCAGCGCTACGTTCAACCCCCTACCCCTGACCCATCCACACTTCCCACTCCCATGCCTGTCCCACGTACACCCAGACGTCAGCATGCACCCACCACAACGGACACAGGCACCACACCAGCAGGGAAGGTAACCCGCACACCTCCTGGCACTCACACACAGGGTGAAGTAGGCACACCCACTGGGTCGGGGGGCAAACGTAAGACACGCAGCCAGAGTGGGAGTCCGCATTCCACCAAATCCACTCCCTCCAAATCCCCTCCCCTCAGCTCTCCTGGCCACATATCACACAAAGACTCCTTCATGGCCGCTCTGTCCCTGAGCCCCACAGTGACACCACCCCGCAAGCGGTCAAGGGAGTCCCCGGTCAGGGTGGTTGAGCCCCCCCTCTGTCTACACCCTCCCCCAGTGGCGCTGCGACCCATCCCTCTGACCCCCCCCCTCCTTGGGGCCTGTGGTTCCTTCGGGTGCAGGGGATTCCCTGGAGGACCTTGCTAAGGTGTGCAGCGAGATCCTGGCCTCCGCCTTTGGCCCTGCCCCACCCCCTGTGGTGGAGTCCTCCATCCCTGCACCCACGACGCCTACCCTTCGCCCTCCTGTCCCTGCGGTGCCTGTTCTTCCCCCCCACATGATGCCCTCACCCCTGTGGAAGACGACGGAATCTAACTGTGCAGGCAAGCTAGGGGACACGCATCCCACTGTGTCCCCCATCCAGCTGTGACTTCTGGACTGCCCTATGGGCTTTGTAAATATTGAACTTCCTACAAACAAGATTTTTTGGTTCATGCTGAATAAAACAATTTATTTTTTTTCCCCTTGGAACACTACTGCTTTGCTGGTATTGCTGTTGGTGGGGCTGCTACATGGTTTTGGGTGGTGTTCATGTGTTGGGTGAGTGGGAAATGTAGTAGTGTGCTGGTCATAGGGGGGACCCTGGGATCTGTGTGCCATCACACGGTGTTAGCTAGGTTTGTCTGTTCATGTAAGCAGTTGCTGCATGGTGAAATTGTCCGAAGGTGTATTCCTTCCTCTGTGTACCCTGACATCTTCCCTGCAGGGTGTTCCCAATATTTAGCGCTGAGCTGTGTGTACATTAGCTGGGTGTGTGATGGACTCCTTCAACTTTGCACATGCATGCAGAGCGATGTCTCCACCTGCATCATTCGTGGCATCCTTGGTAGTCATTGTACTTGTGTATGTGGACTATTGACATGACTTCATGTGGACATGTTTTCTTTTCTGCGCTATGCATGCGTATACTCCCAGCCTCGCACACATGTGGTACATGTACTGCAGGGTCTTTGTGCACCTGACTGAAATTTGTGGGCATGGTATCTGTGGCTACTCCACCCTTTGCGTTCCATGGGCACTGCTGTGAGTGTTAGGCACACACCCCTCTTGTGACTGGGCACTGCTGGGAGGACTCTGCACACACCCCTCCTGTGTCTGGGCACTGCTGGGAGGACTCTGCACACACCCCTCTTATGAATGGGCACTGCTGGGAGAACTCTGCACACACCCCTCCTGCGTCTGGGCACTGCTGGGAGTGATAGGCACACACCCCTCCTGTGTCTGGGCACTGCTGGGAGGACTCTGCACACACCCCTCCTGTGTCTGGGCACTGCTGGGAGGACTCTGCACACACCCCTCCTGTGTCTGGGCACTGCTGGGAGGACTCTACACCCACCCCTCCTGCGTCTGGGCACTGCTGGGAGGACTCTGCACACACCCCTCCTGTCTCTGGGCACTGCTGTGAGTGTTAGGCACACACCCCTCCTGCGTCTGGGCACTGCTGGGAGGACTCTGCACACACCCCTCCTGTGTCTGGGCACTGCTGGGAGGACTCTGCACACACCCCTCTTATGAATGGGCACTGCTGGGAGGACTCTGCACACACCCCTCCTGCGTCTGGGCACTGCTGGGAGTGATAGGCTGTTAGAAGGCGACCTCAGAGGGGCCCGGAGGGGGCCCTGACTGTCCTGAGACCTACCCTCAGGGTATCGTAGCCGGGCACTGGCGGGAGATTCCTCAGGGGAGCAATCTCGTATCTAGGATCGTACACTCGGCACCACACGACAAAGAGACACCACACCGAGAGTTCTTAAGAATAAATCTTTATCAGATAGGAGTTGTAGGATCTTTATGATTGGCAAGGCAAATATATACAAGTGGAGCGCGGGCTGTCAAAGTCTGGGAGGGGGGGTAGGAGGTAGCGGGACAGTCTTTGGGGATATGGATCAGATGCAGGAGCGTACCCGGCGCACAGCTCACAATCCTCGAGCTGGGGGATACGCTTGTCGTCGTGGGGTCCGGCGGAACCAAGAGAGTCTGTGGGAGCCGCGAGTCACTCAGCAGGGCTCAGGTACAAATTCGGAGGTCTTACGATCTTCAGGGAGCCGCGAGTCACTCAGCAAGGCTCAAGCACGTGTTCGGAGGTCTTACGATCTTCAGGGAGCCGCGAGTCACTCAGCAGGGCTCAGGTGTTTCCAAGGCGGATCTGCCGGACAGTCCCAGAGCACCCCTTGTTATAGGCCGACTCGTCTCTGATGTCCGGAGTCTGTGCAGGCAGGCGTCTTGTCACCTGGGGGTCGCTTGTTGGGGTTTCCTGCCATTGTCCTTTGATCCTTTCAGGGCCGGGTCGAGAGGAGTCCCAGACACCCAGCAGGCGTGGAGCCAGCCCTTGGGGAGGCCGGCGGGTCGATCGAAACCCACCTTCCCAGGGAAGCGCAGAGGTGTGATGGAAACTGCTCCTCCTTTTCTCATCCCAAGGGGAGCGCAATGTCCTCCAGCCGGAGTGGCGCCTCTAGGCCAGGGTCGCGCTGGGGCCGGGCGGCCATCTTGGTGCATGAAGTGGGCACGCGGGCCCGGTGTGGCCGAAGGGAGGAAGGCCACGGACGGGGAAGTCCGGGTCGGGTGTGTGTGTTCTGGTGGGAAGGATCGGCTAGGCCGTGGGCTCGGGGCTGGTGTGAGGTGCAGGGGTCAGGTCTGGCTATGTTACGAGGGCCGGGTCTAACACGCGTCCCCCCCAGCTGAAAGCCGGAGAGAACTACCCATCCTCTTGGGGGTTCTCTTCGCTGAGGCGGAAGAACCGGGAGAGGCCATCGGCGTTGGCGTGGTCCGTACCAGGGCGATGTTCCACGGTGAAATCCATCCCCTGGAGGGAGATTGACCACCACAGTAGCTTGGGGTTTTCTCCTCGCATCTGCATGAGCCATCGCAAGGGCCGATGGTCGGTTTGGACCTTGAAATGGGTGCCGAACAGGTAAGGGCGTAACTTCTTGAGGGCCCAGACTACGGCGAACGCCTCGCGCTCGATGGTGCTCCATCTCTGTTCCCTGGGCAACAGCCTTCGGCTGAGGAAGGCTACGGGCTGGTCTAGGCCTTGGTCATTCACCTGGGAGAGGACTGCCCCGATGCCATGCTCGGAGGCATCAGTTTGTACCACAAACTCCTCGGAGTAGTCGGGGGCCTGGAGGACGGGGGCAGTGCACATGGCCGCTTTCAGGGCATCGAACGCCTCTTGGCAGGCAGGGGACCACTGCACTCTCTTGGGCTGTTTCTTGGACGTGAGTCCCGTGAGGGGACCGACCAGGCTGCCGTAATTCCGGATGAATCTCCGGTAGTAGCCCGTGAGGCCCAGAAAGGCTCGGACCTCCGTTTGGGTAGTGGGGGGTTCCCAGGCTAGGATGACGTCAATTTTGGGCTGCAGAGGGGCGACCTGCCCGCTTCCGACCTGGTGCCCCAGGTAGGTTACCGAACCTTGCCCAATCTGGCACTTGCTGGCTTTCACGGTGAGGCCTGCCTGGTGCAGGGCGGTCAGCACCCTCCGGAGGTGCTGGAGGTGCTCACTCCATTCAGAGCTAAAAACTGCGATATCGTCGAGATATGCAGCACTGAATTTTTCCAGCCCGGCCAGGACTCTATTTACCAGTCGCTGGAAGGTGGCCGGGGCATTTTTCATCCCGAAGGGCATCACGCGAAAGCGATAGTGCCCATCCGGGGTGGAGAAGGCGGACCGCTCCTTGGCTCCTTCTGTGAGCGCAATTTGCAAGTAGCCGCAGGTGAGATCGAAGGTGCTGAGGAACCGAGCAGCCCGAGCCGGTCAATGAGCTCGTCGGCTCGGGGAATGGGGTGGGCATCGGCTCGGGTGACTTCATTGAGTCCCTGGTAGTCCACGCAGAAGCGGAGTTCTGGGGCGACACCGGGGGCAGCTGCTTTTGGGACCAGGACCACGGGGCTGGCCCAGGGGCTGTCTGAGGGTTCGATCACACCTAGGGTCAACATTTCCGCGACCTCGGCTTGAATACATGACCGGACCCGATCAGGGACTCGGTAGGCTCGGTGTCTCACCGGTGGGCTGTCCCCGGTATCCACGTCATGGACACACCAGTCGGTGACTTTGGGGACCAGGGAGAAGAGGTCAGAAAACTGCCCTAGGAGCTGGCGGCAATCCTCACGTTGCTGGGGAGTGAGGGATGGGGAGAGGTTCACTCCCTCTACGGAGCCGTCCTTCTCTTTGGTGCACAGGAGATCAGGGAGAGGGTCCGACTCCTCCTCGGACCCGTCATCAGTGGCCAGTAGGAGGCTCAGCTCCGTCCGCACAAAGTGGGGCTTGAGGCGGTTCACGTGGAGGACCCGGAGGGGGTCCCGGGGTGACTGGACGTCCACCAAGTACGTGACCTGGCTCTTCCGCTCAATCACTTTGAAGGGCCCGGTCCATTTATCCTGGAGGGCGCAGGGTTTCACGGGGGCCATGACCCATACCTGCGGGCCCGGCTGAAACTCGACCAGAGTGGCGTTCTGGTCGTACCAGCGCTTCATTTCCTCCTGGCTCGCCTCCAGGTTGGCCTCGGCCATCTCTCGGAACCTCCTAGTATGGTTTCAGAGGGTCAGGACGTAACGGAACACATCTCGCGGGGGGCCTCGGGGCACCGCCTCCCACCCTTCCTTGACCAGGCTGAGGGGCCCCCTGACGGGGTGTCTGTAGAGTAACTCAAAGGGGCTGAACCCCAAGGATTTCTGGGGGACTTCTCGGTAGGCGAATAGGAGGCAGGGGAGCAGGACGTCCCACTTACGCCGGAGGGGCTCTTCCAAGCCCGCGATCATCCCCTTCAGAGTCCGGTTAAACCGCTCTACCAGGCCGTTTCCTTGGGGGTGGTACGGGGTGGTGAATTTATAGGACACCCAGCATTGTTGCCATAAGGACTTCATGTATCGGGAGATAAAGTTGGTACCGCGATCGCTCACGACCTCGCGGGGAAAACCCATGCGGGAGAAGATTCCCATCAACGCCCGGCCCACCACGGGGGCTGTGACGGTGCGCAGGGGGATGGCTTCAGGGTATCGGGTGGCATGATCCACCAGGACGAGGATAAAACGGTGCCCTTGGGAAGTAGGGGGGTCCAGAGGCCCCACGATGTCGATCCCGACCCGCTCAAAAGGGGTACTGACGACAGGGAAGGGTTGGAGGGGAGCCTTGCGCTTTCCTCCGCTCTTCCCACTGGCCTGGCACGTGGGACAGGACTTGCAGTGGGCTTCTACATCTGCTTTCATTCTGGGCCAGTAGAAGTGAGTCACGAGGCGACTATAGGTTTTGTCCTGGCCCAAGTGGCCTGCGAGGGGAACGTCGTGGGCCAAGCCCATGAGGAGGTTTCGGAAGCGTAGGGGTACCACCAGCACCCGGCCGGACCCTAGCTCCACCGACTTCTGCTCGCTGTACAAAAGGTCATTCTCCCAATACACCCGGTGCATCCCAGTCTGGTCGCCTGTTGCCGGGGCCCAACCAGGGAAGGACAGGTAGCCTGCTCTCGGCAGAACTCCTCTCTGGAGGGGCCCCCCTCGTGGTGCCACTGGGCCAATTCGGGCAGATCGCCTAACTCGGTGACCTGGGTGGAGTCAGAAGGCGGGGGTTCGTCACTGGCGACCGACCCTTCTGGTGGG
Source organism: Triturus cristatus (assembly GCF_964204655.1). Taxonomy (NCBI): domain Eukaryota; kingdom Metazoa; phylum Chordata; class Amphibia; order Caudata; family Salamandridae; genus Triturus; species Triturus cristatus. The sequence goes on from NC_140583.1 coordinate 526,503,932, forward strand.
GGGATGTGGGGACCCTCGGCGGGGACCATCCTATCTTCAGGGGTCGGGGGCGTCGTCGACTTCCCTCAGGGGGGTCAGTCGAGCCGCCATGGATCGAGTGGTGGCGCACACCCACTCAGGGAGGCCCATCATCCCTAGGTGGGTCTTGCGCTCGACTTGTTTCCAGGGGGAACTTTCCAAGTCGTTCCCCAGGAGACAGTCGACTGGCTGGGAGGTTCTCACTGCGACTTTCAGTTTACCGACCACCCCTCCCCACTCGAAAGGCACCAGGGCTACCTTACATAGGCTTTCCGTGTTGTCTGCGGAAATGACTGGGCAAAAGACGTTGGGGAGGACTTGGTCTTCGTGGACTAAATGACTGAGGACACCGGTGATGCTGGCCCCGGTGTCACGGAGGGCTTCTACTTGGTGGCCATTGATCGTTACGAGCTGCCCATATTTCTTCGTGTTGGAGGGCAGGAGGCTTCCAGAGACCATTTCTCTATCTCCTAAGGATACTAGGGCCATGGCTGCGGGTTTCCACTCTTCGGTCTCCTCAACCTCCTCCCCCAGTGCTACATTGGCTATCTGTCTAGCGGGGGTGCTGCCTGGGTGGTGTGTGGGGCCATGGGGAATTCAGGGTCGTTGGCGTAATGCCCGGGCTTCTGACAACGGAAACAAGTGATGGTCACCCGGTGCCCCCGTCTCAGGGGGGGGCCGGATACAGCTGGTGGGGGTGCCGGGAAAGGCGGAGGTTGGGACTTCGGGGGACCAGACTGGGACTCTCTCTGCCCTCCCTGGTTTCCCCCCCTCTCTGGTGGGGTGGTCCCTGACTGGCTCGGGGGTACTCTCCTACAGGGCCCCGGGAGACACGGGTGTTGGTCCAGCGATCCGCCTCGACGGCCAGCTTTCTCGGATCCGTGAGCTTGCTGTCGAGCAGATGCTGGCGCAGTTCCACAAAGCAGTTCGCAGCCAGGTGTTCCCACAACATAAGGTCTGTTAGTTCTTCCAGGGTGGTTACCTTGCTGCCCTTGATCCACCCATCGAAGGCGCGGCTGAAGAAATTCACATACTCCACCCAGGTGGTACCCGGGATCTTCCTGCAGTCCCGGAACCGCTGGCGGTACATCTCCGGGGTGAGGCCGTACCTTGTGAGGAGGGCCGCTTTCATGTGGTCATAGGAGGTCTGCATGGAGGTTGGTAGGTCGAGCAGGGCGTCTCTCCCTTCGCTCAGGAATCGTCCACACAACCCGGCCCCCCAATCCTTCTGCGGGACCCGATGGGAGGTCATGGCGACCTCGTAGCCCCGGAACCACTGTTGAATGTCATCGTTTTTGTAATATTCTTTGACCACATCCTTGGGATGTGGACCTTCTGCTCCGCCGGGAAGGCCGCCTCTCGGTTCCCCGGGGGCCGCGCTTCTTCGCTTTTTGCTTTCAGCTCCATTTCCTTCAAGCTGCGTTCATGTTCCAGTTGAAGTCTCCTTCCTTCGTGTTCCCGTTGGAGTTTCTTCTCTTCTAGTTCTCCCTGCACTCGCAGCTGTTCCACCGCTAGCTTTTTCTCGGCTAATTTCAACTCGCCCTCAATTTTGAGTTTGGCTAATTCGAGTTCGTGATGGCGACTTCTTTCTCTGTCTGCGAGTTCCTCCAGGGATAGGCCCCCGTCTGGTACGAAGCCTCGCACCTGATTGCTGCTGCGTTCTCCTTGGGAGGGTCCAGCTTCGTCGTGGGGCTCCTCCGCTCCTTCTGGGCGGGAGGCTCCAGAATCCACCCAAGCTTTCAGTGCCTTTTGCATATCTTCCTTGGTGTTGAGACCAGTGGTAGCGATTTTGAGTTCCTTACAGAGTTGCTTCAGTTCTTTGTGTGTGTACTCTTCCAGCTGTTCCACCTGGAACACGGTACTGGTGTCGTTTTCTGTGAGAACCACGGCGTTTCCTTCTGCCATCTTTGTCGGTAGTGCGTCAGCCTTTCACGGTACATTCTCTAGATTATGGGCCCGAATCCCGTCGCTTGCCACCAATGTTAGAAGGCGACCTCAGAGGGGCCCGGAGGGGACCCTGACTGTCCTGAGACCCACCCTCGGGGTATCGTAGCCGGGCACTGGCGGGAGATTCCTCAGGGGAGCAATCTTGTATCTAGGATCGTACACTCGGCACCACACGACAAAGAGACACCACACCGAGAGTTCTTAAGAATAAATCTTTATCAGATCGGAGTTGTAGGATCTTTATGATCGGCAAGGCAAATATATACAAGTGGAGCGCGGGCTGTCAAAGTCTGGGAGGGGGGGTAGGAGGTAGCAGGACAGTCTTTGGGGATATGGATCAGATGCAGGAGCGTACCCGGCGCACAGCTCACAATCCTCGAGCTGGGGGATACGCTTGTCGTCGTGGGGTCCGGCGGAACCAAGAGAGTCTGTGGGAGCCGCGAGTCACTCAGCAGGGCTCAGGTACAAGTTCGGAGGTCTTACGATCTTCAGGGAGCCGCGAGTCACTCAGCAAGGCTCAAGCACGTGTTCGGAGGTCTTACGATCTTCAGGGAGCCGCGAGTCACTCAGCAGGGCTCAAGCACAAGTTCGGAGGACTTACAATCTTCAGGGAGCCGCGAGTCACTCAGCAGGGCTCAGGTGTTTCCAAGGCGGATCTGCCGGACAGTCCCAGAGCACCCCTTGTTATAGGCCGACTCCTCTCTGATGTCCGGAGTCTGTGCAGGCAGGGGTCTTGTCACCTGGGGGTCGCTTGTTGGGGTTTCCTGCCATTGTCCTTTGATCCTTTCAGGGCCGGGTCGGGAGGAGTCCCAGACACCCAGCAGGCATGGAGCCAGCCCTTGGGGAGGCCGGCGGGTCGATCGAAACCCACCTTCCCAGGGAAGCGCAGAGGTGTGATGGAAACTGCTCCTCCCTTTCTCATCCCAAGGGGAGCGCGATGTCCTCCAGCCGGAGTGGCGCCTCTAGGCTAGGGTCGCGCTGGGGCCGGGCGGCCATCTTGGTGCATGAAGTGGGCACACGGGCCCGGTGTGGCCGAAGGGAGGAAGGCCACGGACGGGGAAGTCCGGTTCGGGTGTGTGTGTTCTGGTGGGAAGGATCGGCTAGGTCGTGGGCTCGGGGCTGGTGTGAGGTGCAGGGATCAGGTCTGGCTATGTTACGAGGGCTGGGTCTAACATAGGCACACACCCCTCCTGTGTCTGGGCACTGCTGGGAGGACTCTGCACACACCCCTCCTGTGTCTGGGCACTGCTGGGAGGACTCTGCACACATCCCTCCTGAGTCTGGGCACTGCTGGGAGGACACTGCACATACCCCTCCTGTGTCTGGGCACTGCTGGGAGGACTCTACACCCACCCCTCCTGCGTCTGGGCACTGCTGGGAGGACTCTGCACACTCCCCTCCTGTCTCTGGGCACTGCTGTGAGTGTTAGGCACACACCCCTCCTGTGTCTGGGCACTGCTGGGAGGACTCTGCACCCAAACCTCCTGTCTCTGGGCACTGCTGGGAGGACTCTGCACCCACCCCTCCTGTCTCTGGGCACTGCTGGGAGTGATAGGCACCCACCCCTCCTGTGTCTGGGCACTGCTGGGAGGACTCTGCACCCACCCCTCTTGTGACTGGGCACTGCTGGGAGGACTCTGCACACACCACTCTTGTGACTGGGCACTGCTGGGAGGACTCTGCACACACCCCTCCTGTGTCTGGGCACTGCTGGGAGGACTCTGCACACACCCCTCCTGTGTCTGGGCACTGCTGGGAGGACTCTGCACCCACCCCTCCTCTGTCTGGGCACTGCTGGGGGTGATAGGCACCCTCCCCTCCTGTGTCTGGGCACTGCTGGGAGGACTCTGCACCCACCCCTCCTGTGTCTGGGCACTGCTGGGAGGACTCTGCAGCCACCCCTCCTGTGTCTGGGCACTGCTGGGGGTGATAGGCGCCCTCCCCTCCTGTGTCTGGGCACTGCTGGGAGGACTCTGCACACACCCCTCCTGTCTCTGGACACTGCTGGGAGTGATAGGCATACACCCCTCTTATGACTGGGCACTGCTGGAAGGACTCTGCACACACCCCTCCTGCGTCTGGGCACTGCTGGGAGTGATAGGCACACACCCCTCCTGTCTCTGGGCACTGCTGGGAGGACTCTGCACACACCCCTCCTGTGTCTGGGCACTGCTGGGAGGACTCTACACCCACCCCTCCTGCGTCTGGGCACTGCTGGGAGGACTCTGCACACACCCCTCCTGTCTCTGGGCACTGCTGGGAGTGATAGGCACACACCCCTCCTGTGTCTGGGCACTGCTGGGAGGACTCTGCACACACCCCTCCTGTCTCTGGGCACTGCTGGGAGTGATAGGCACACACCCCTCTTGTGACTGGGCACTGCTGGGAGGACTCTGCACACACCCCTCTTATGAATGGGTGTGCAGGGAGGACTCTGCACACACCCCTCCTGCGTCTAGGCACTGCTGGGAGTGATAGGCACACACCCCTCCTGTGTCTGGGCACTGCTGGGAGGACTCTGCACCCACCCCTCTTGTGACTGGGCACTGCTGGGAGGACTCTGCACACACCACTCTTGTGACTGGGCACTGCTGGGAGGACTCTGCACACACCCCTCCTGCGTCTGGGCACTGCTGGGAGGACTCTGCACACACCCCTCCTGTGTCTGGGCACTGCTGGGAGGACTCTGCACCCACCCCTCCTGTGTCTGGACACTGCTGGGAGGACTCTGCTCACACCCCTCCTGTGTCTGGGCCCTGCTGTGAGGACTCTACACCACCCCTCCTGCGTCTGGGCACTGCTGGGAGGACTCTGCACACACCCCTCCTGTCTCTGGGCACTGCTGTGAGTGTTAGGCACACACCCCTCCTGTGTCTGGGCACTGCTGGGAGGACTCTGCACACACCCCTCCTATTTAACAATATGTACGCTTAGAACATACACGTGTGTGGGTTCGCTCCATGGGGGTACGGGTCGTACTTACACTGTTGGGGTGGGAGTACGCGCCATACGTACGCGGGTGGGGTACGGGTCGTACTTACACTGTTGGGGTGGGAGTACGCTCCATACGTACGCGGGTGGGGTACGGGTCGTACTTACACTGTTGGGGTGGGGGTATGGTACGTACATACACGGTTGGGGTGGGGGTACGGTCCGTACATACACTGTTGGGATGGGGGTACGCTCCATGCATACGCGGGTGAGGGTACGTGTCGTACATACACGGTTGGGGTGGGGGTACGGTCCGTACATACACGGTTGGGGTGGGGGTACGCTCCATGCATACGGGGGGTGGGGGTACGGGTTGTACTTACACTGTTGGGGTGGGAGTACGCTCCATACGTACGCGGGTGGGGTACGGGTCGTACTTACACTGTTGGGGTGGGGGTATGCTCCATACGTACGCGGGTGAGGGTACGGGTCGTACTTACACTGTTGTGGTGGGAGTACGCTCCATACGTACGCGGGTGAGGGTACGGGTTGTACATACACGGTTGGGGTGGGGGTACGTGTCGTACATACACGGTTGGGGTGGGGGTACGCTTAATACATACGCTGGTGAGGGTACGGTTCGTACTTACACTGTTGGGGTGGAGGGTACGCTCCATACGTCCGCGGGTGAGGGTACGGGTCGTACTTACACTGTTGGGGTGGGAGTACGCTCCATCCGTACGCGGGTGGGGTACGGGTCGTACTTACACTGTTGGGGTGGGTGTATGGTACATACATACACGGTTGGGGTGGGGGTACGGTCCGTACATACACGGTTGGGGTGGGGGTACGCTCCATGCATATGCGGGTGAGGGTACGTGTCGTACATACACGGTTGGGGTGGGGGTATGGTCTGTACATACACGGTTGGGGTGGGGGTACGCTCCATGCATACGGGGGGTGGGGGTACGGGTCGTACATACACGGTAGGGGTGGGGGTACGGTACGTACATACACGGTTGGGGTGGGGGTATGCTCCATGCATACGCGGGTGGGGGTACGGGTCGTACTTACACTGTTGGGGTGGGGGGTATGCTCCATACATACGTGGGTGAGGGTACGGGTCGTACATACACGGTTGGGGTGGGGGGTACGCTCTATGCATACGCGGGTGGGGCTACGGTCCGTACATATCCGTACCCACGCTGTGGAATGCTTGTGCGGGCCGTACCCAGGCCTTTGCCACGTGGGTACAGCCGTCCCGCCATTGTTGGGGTGACGTAGGTGTGGGCGTGGTACGACTCGTACCCACACTCTTAAGGCGTGGGTACGGGACGTACCTGTATTGTTGTGTTCCCGGTTCGCGTCGTCAGGCACTTCCGTTGTGGTGGACGCTGGCTTTGCTGGACACGCCCCCACCCCCTCGTAGTGACCAGGGCCTGGGGGTCAGGTATGTCCAGGGCATGTGTGCTGTGTGACTTTGGTGGGGGTTTTTGTGGCCTGCCCCTGCTCCTGCCCCCCCCTTTCCCCCCTCCCTTTGTTGTTCTGACCTTCTGCGGTGTCTGCGTCGTAACCTGTAGAGGAGGTTGACTGCTATGAGGGCCGGGATGACACGTAGGTTCGGGTCCATGTCTGTCCGTCGCGTACAGGTACTCCTTGTTCGCGTCGTACTGATTTCCCGGCAGTTTTTGGCAGCCGGAAAATATTGTCCGTGCGGGATGACGTCGGTGCGAATCGTAATTCCTGGTTCGTGAATGGCAGGCTGCGTGCGTCCTGACATCACGTCGGCGCTTTCCCGGATCGCATTTGTATGTTTATTTTCGTCGGTCGGGGTTTTGTACGATTCGTACGGAAATTGAGTTTCCATGCGAATCGTAATTCCATGTTTGTATATTGTTACGACCGGGTACGCGTCGGACAGAGAATATGCTCCGTCCGACGGTTCGTACCCGGTTTTTACAGGATCGTAATCGGCACCTCTGTGGTTGAAAATACCACTTTTAGAGAGTAGGTATTTTCTTGCTTAACTATCCAAGCCTGCCTCTGCTAGGTTGTGTATTGTGTGTCTGGTTCTGTGAGTGACAGGGGCTGGGGGATTCCAGGGGAGAGGGCGAGTCAGCACAGGGCTGAATACAGAGATCTCCATGTAGATGGGTGGGAGGAGTTGCACCTGGGACCTGAATAGGGCTGTGCTTTCCCTCCACAATGCTGGCTCCACCTCCTGTGGTGCGTCTGATGTCTCTGCCCTGCACTGTGGCCTACCTTGTGAAAGGAAAGAAGGAGTCTTGTCAACAAAGTGCTCCAGGACTGACTAGAACTGGATTGGACTAGGCAAAGGCTTCTCTGCCTTCAGAGAACAAAGAGAATAGTAGTATAAATATGGGGACCCAGACCCCAAGACTTTAGATCACTTCTGGAACAAGAAGAAGAAACCTCTGCCAAGGATAAGAACCAAAGGAAGCTGTAGGAGTGGACTGCCCCCTGCCAGTGTTCTGTGTTGCTGGGTTGGCCTACAGTGGTGTCTTTAGTGCCAAGGAGAGGAGAAAGAACTTTTGTGTGTACTTCATCATCTTGCTGAATATTTCTCCAAGGGCTTGAACTTGTGCATGCCTCCTGCTAAAGTCTCAGGGACAACACACTTCACCACCAGCTCCCCCCTGAATTTCCTTGCTGGGAATTCTATCTGCAGAAGCCTGCGTGTCGCTGAGAGCTGGAAGCGCGATGCACCATGAAGAAGCGTGTCGCCACCGCAGTTGTAGTCATCGCATCGTCGGAGAAGCGTGCCGCCGCCACATCTCCCAGAAGCATGCCTTCATTGCAGCTGTCTGCTGTAGCATCACCAGAGAAGCGCGTCGCAACCGTGAGGGTCGCCGTCCCATCATCGGAGAAGCGTGTTGCAGGGCCTGTCGCGTCTCCAAAGTACAGAGTCGCCGCAAGGTTGCCAGGGCTTGCCCGCATCGTCTCAACATCGTCGCATCAAGGGCGCCATCTTATCGCATCGCACCGGACTGTCGCATTGAGGCACCATCTTGCCGCATCGTAACCGGGCAGCAGCACGACAATCTACGCATCACCTCCTCTCCGGTAAGGATCAACATGCATCCCCTACTCTGCGCAAGCATTGAGACGAGACGCATCGTCTCTCCCGAAGCAAGGAACCGACGCATCTCCAATGCTGTGAGCCTTTTGTTTATTTTGCGTTATGCATCCAGGTATGTTTGTGAGAACTGTGTCGCTTTTACCATCAACTTGAACTAAGTTAATTCTACCATCTTTAAGTCAATTTTCAGTACAGTATTGTGGATTTTTGTCGTTTGTGGTCTTGTGTTAAGTCTATATAAAGAATACCTATTTTTATAAAACCTGTTTGGTGTCCATCTGTGGTGGTTCACTGTATTACTGTATGTGTTCACAAATGCTTAACACACTGCCTAGGAGATAAGCTTGTCTGCTCGTGCCAAGCTATCAAGGGGGTGAGCAGGGGTTATTCAGTAGTGTAATCCTCTTTTCCTGACTTAGAAGCAAGGGTTCCTATTTGGTCAAAGGTACCTACCTCTGCCAACTAGAGACCCCCAGTTCTAACAAGTAGGGTTAACCCTGGGTTCTGAGATGGACTCTGGCCTAGTCAGAGTTCCAACTCAGGCTGTCCTGATCTGTGATGGAGGCATAGCCAGAATCCAGCCATACAAGGCAGAAGTTGGAGGCGGATTGATAAGCGCTCAAGTTATGAAATTGATCCCGCATTTACCGCTGCAATAACCCAACGGTCATCTAACTACATGGACCGTTTGCCATTAAATAATTGGATTTACACTGGCGCACCAGATTCAAGCTTCAGGCCATGCTTTGAAGCACAATTACCAGCGGAATTGCCCTACATGGCCACAGGACTTATGTGGTCCATCACACCTGACTAAGAATCTGCATCCCGCCAGTTATGGAGGGTATGTGACTAGGCCCCATACTTTTCCAGGTTGCCCCACCCTGTCCTGAAGTAGAGCCGCAAGGCCGAGGCTCGACCTACCCCCATGACCATAAGACGGGTCGAAACGTCGACGCCCCTGTCTAAATTAGCCTGGACCCCGAACTCATTCCTCACACAAGAATTTATTTCTATGTAAATTGAAATTGTAACTAGTTTGAGACTCTCTACTGAAAACGTGGCCAGGCTTGATAGGATGGTGAATAACAACCAGTCCAACTGTTTTAAAGTATTAAGGTTCCTTCTTTATGTCACTACTTTGAAGTCTCTCTTTTACCTCCTTACACTTGAGCACCCTTCTCCTATGCACGTTCCCTCTGGAGCAACCTCCTATATTCAACAATTAAGTACAGTTAATTAATTTTCTGATTTGTACACCAATTTGCATAATAATAAAATGCATGGTGAGTTAGACTATGGGTTGTTGCACTTTTTGGTTTAATCTTTGAATAATGTATTTAATACTATGAGCAGGTACATTGTGCTTAAGAAAGCTCATGAAATTTGTTACTGAACGTACCTAACAGGAAATTGGTTTATATCTCTCCAAATGAAGGTCTAGGACCATTGTTTTTTGTATCAAATACAGACAGTCACATTTGATTACTGAAACATAGGCTTTGGCATTCAGGGACACAGGAGCAAGTTTCACAATGGTGACAAAAGATCTTGTGGATCCTGAGCAGATTATACTTGTTGAAATGAACCAAGTGACCAATGCTAGCAATGTCAGGACAGACCATCCCTTGGCAATTGTTAATTTCTCCTGGGGAGGGTTAACTGGCCCCAAAAAGGTTGTGGTAAGTGCAGACATCCCTGTTGATTGCTTGCTTAGCAATGATCTGGAAACTTCAGCTTGGGCTGAAGTGGAGCTCAGGACACATGCAGAAATGCTAGGGATCCCTGCACATGTTTGCTGTGACTAGGTCACAGGCCAAAATGTCTAGAACTGAACAGAACCTGGGTTCTGGAAGAATGGACCAGGTGCCTCCCAAGAGGATGAGCAGTAGGGTTAAGGCAGTGCCTTCCCCCTGACTCAGAATACAGATCAGCCTCCTGAGGGATATGATCTTGATCCTGCATAAGGAACTGTCCCAGAGGAGCTTGAACCTGACCAGGTTGAGATCTTGGGGACAGGGGGCCCTTCCAGGGCAGATCTGAGCCAGGAGCAGAAAACCTGCCCTTCTCTTGAACCCCTCAGAAGGCAAGCTGATGATGAGGCTGCTGGGAATGCTAATGGCACCCATAAAATCTATTGGGATGATGGACTCCTTTATTCAGAGTGTAGAGACCCCAAGCCTGGTGCTTCCATGAGGTTGGTAATACATTTGAAGTGTAGGGGCTTCCTATTGACACTAGCACATGATATTCCCCTAGCAGGACACCTGGGCCAAAACAAGACTTGGGACAGATTTGTTCCTCTTTTTCATTGGCCCCACATGTCTGAAGAAACTAAAGAGTTTTGTCACTCCTGTGTAACCTGTCAAGCCAGTGGGAAGGCAGGAGGAACCACAAAGGCCCCCCTGATACCACTACCTGTGGTGGGGGTTCCCTTTGAGAGGGTGGGGATTGACATTGTTGGTCCCATGGATCCTCAAACAGCATCTCAACACTCCCCTCAGGACCACTACAGCACCTGTGGTGGCAAGGGCCCTCTTGGGTGTATTCTCAAGAGTGGGTTTTCCCAAGGAGGCAGTTATCTAACAGGGATGCAAACTTCATGTCAAGTTACTTGACTGCAATGTGGAAGGAGTGTGGAGTGAATTATAAATTCACCACACCCTATCACCCACAATGCAATGGTTTAGTTGAAAGGTTCAACAAAACCTTAAAGGGCATGATCAAAGGTCACCCAGAAAAGCTTAGAACATCCTTTTGCCCTGCCTTTTATTTGCCTACAGGGAGGTGCCTCAAAAGGAGTTGGTTACAGCGCTTTTGAACTTTTGTTTGGCCATCCTGTTAGGGGTCCTTTGTTTCTGGTGAAGGAGGGATGGGGGTTACCTCTCAAACCCTCTAAACAGGACATAGTGGACTATGTACTCCGCTCCAGGATGGCGGAGTATATGAAAAAGGTAACTAAAAACCTTGAGGCTAGCCAGGAATTATAAAAGGCCTGCCATGACCAAAAGGCTGTACTCACTGTTTACCAGCCAGGGCTGTAGGTGTTGGAGCCGGTGGCCTCAGCAGCCCTCCAAGATAAATGGAGAGGCCCCCATACAACTGTTGAACAGAAAGGAGAGGTCACATTCTTGGTAGAACTTGGAACCCCCAGGAATCCCCAAAGGGTACTTCATGTCAACAGACTAAAATCATATGTTGACAGGGCAGACATGGGCTTGCACATGGCTACTGATGAGGGACAGGAGGAAGAGAGTGACCCACTCCCTGACCTGCCTGCTCTCTCAGAACCCCGAATATGGATCAGTAGATGGTCTAGCCTTGGCAGGCAGCCTCACTATCCAGCAGCAAACTGACTGCAGAAAACTTCTCAGCCAGTTCAGACATATGTTTTCTCTGATTCCAAGTCAGACTACCTGGTGCACTCATGAAGTGGACACTGGGGACAGTCTGCATGTGAAGAATAAGATCTACAGGCAACCTGATCATGTCAGGGACTGTATAAGGACAGAAGTCCAAAAGATGTTGGATTTGGGAGTCATTGAACCCTCAGATAGCCCTTGGGCTAGTCCAGTAGTCCTTGTGCCTAAACCTGACACCAAAGATGGAAAGAGAGAGATGAGGTTTTGTGTGGATTACAGGGGTCTCAATGTAGTCACTAGGACTGATGCCCATCCCATCCCCAGGGCAGATGAGCTGATAGATACTTTGGCCTCAGCCAAGTTTCTAAGCACATTTGACTTGACAGCTGGCTACTGGCAGATCAGATTAGCTGATGATGCAAAGCAAAAGACAGCGTTTTCTACCCCTAGTGGGCACTATCAATTTGTGGTAATGCCCTTTGGTTTGAAGAATGCACCTGCCACTTTCCAAAGGTTGGTGAATCAAGTCCTTACAGGCCTGGAAGACTATTGTGCAGCATATCTAGATGATATTGCTGTATTTAGCTCCACCTGGGAGGATCACCTGGTCCACCTGAGGAATGTTTTGGGGGCCCTGCAAAAGGTAGGCCTAACTATCAAGGCTATTAAGTGCCAGACAGGGCAGAGTCAGGTTGTGTACCTGGGCCACCTTGTCGGTGGAGGCCAGGTTCAACCCTTGCAGAGCAAAATCCAGACCATAATGGACTGGGTTGCTCCCACTACCCAGACTCAGGTGAGAGCCTTCTTAGGCCTGACTGGGTATTACAGAAGATTTGTAAAAGGTTATGGATCCATTGTGACCCCATTGAATAATCTTACTTCAAAGAAAAAGCCCAAAAAGGTTCAGTGGACAGTTAGCTGTCAAAAGGCATTTGATGACCTAAAGCAGGCCATGTGCACTGCTCCCATTCTTCAAAGTCCTGATTACTCCAAAAAGTTCATCGTGCAAACAGATGCATCTGAGTTGGGGGTAGGGGCTGTACTGTCACAGTTGAATGATGAAGGTCAGGATCATCCAGTAGCTTTCGTAAGCAGAAGGCTGACCCCCAGAGAGAACCGTTGGTCAGTCATTGAGAGGGAGGACTTTGCTGTGGTTTGGGCTCTGAAGAAGTTGAGGCCATACTTGTTTGGTACTTACTTCATTGTTCAGACAGACCATAAGCCCCTCTTATGGCTAAAACAGATGAAGGGTGAGAACCCTAAACTTCTAAGGAGGTCCATTTCCCTACAGGGGATGGACCGTACAGTGGAACATAGACTTGGGAGTAACCATGACAATGCAGATGGACTCTCCAAATATTTCCACTTGGAACATGAAGACTCAACTGGTCAACGTTAGTTTAATAATATCCCTGCATTTGGGGGAGGGGGGGGGCGGTTGTGTAGGAGAGTAGGATCTGCTTCTTATGGTTATCCCCCACTTTTTGCTGCTGTAACACTGTTTTTCGACTTTAGTCTGGCTGGGGCCCTGCTATTCAGGACCCCAGCCTAGTTGCTTCCTCTCTAAATTGATTCCTAGTACCTTATGTACACAACAGATTGGATTCTGAGGTGCCCTTATAAGTCCCTAGTATATGGTATACTATGTACCCAGGGCATAGGTACCCCAGAGGCCTACCAGGGGCTGAAGCATGTATTATGCCACCCCTGGCAAGCCCTCCAAAATGACACCACAGGTCTGCTACTGCAGCCTGGGTAAGGTGGTGCATGCATCCCTTACAGAGATATAGGTTCACTATATCATACCTATCACTGCACATAGAAACCTGTCAGTCACCCCTATGGCAGGCCTTATCAATCCTGAAGCCAGGGTGCTTGGTTTTGTGTGTGAGAGTGCCCCTGCATGAGCAGAGCCCATCTGCAGCTTTCGGAATCTCTTCTCCGTGATGCAGCCTGACCATATACTCTTAAGTGCATTATAACCAAATGGTAAATGCTAACTTTGGACTGGCTGCACGGAAACATGTTGTGTTTGGTGTCAAACACCTTGGAATCATACCCCCACACCAGTAACTGGTGTGGGAGTATGATCCCACCCTTCTAGAGAGAGAGACATGACAGCAACGGTATACCCGGTAACAGCTTAAAAGAGCCCTGGCATCACAAAATGGATGCTGCAGCCACAGGCACGAGTCTGGCCTCCTGCTGCTGACCAAAGCTCCGGCAGGGGAGGTCTGGACAATAGGTTTCCTGTCACAGGGAGGTGTCACCGCCTCCCAGACAGACTTTAGTGTATTGGGGCTGGGAGGGTGCACTCTGAGAGTGCTTTGAAGTCCTGCACTGGGGGCACATTTGGTGTCCCTGTGAATAGTCCAGCTCAAACCGTTTGCAGGGGGTACCAGCCCCTGCTCTGGCGCGAAACTGGACAAAGGAAATGGGTGTAGCCAACCCTCTTTCCAAACCCTCCCATAGGTGGGTCCCCTGAGTTAGTCCAACTCCTTCCTTGGGTATAAAGAAGGAACCTCTGTAACCAGAACTTTAGATATCCCTGGACGAAACTCTGAAACTGAATCCTGGAACTTCGATGATCTGTTCAATGCCAGATGACTGAAGAATCTCCCTTGGAGTAAAGGAGTTACTCCCCTGCTTGGCAGGCACCAAAGATGCATCTGTCCCGTCTGCATCTCTGAAGATCCTGCCGGACGCTGAAGACTTTGCAACACCAGAGGTGGATTTCCAGACTTCCCAGAGGCCGGACCGAGTCCCCAGCAAAGCTGAGACCTGTAGATCTTGTGGGTACCATGGAACCGGAACCCCTGGACACCGTGCACATTTGCACTTGCATCAGCTTCTCGATGCTCCCTGAGGCTGTGCATTGAGTTGCCTGTAGCCAAGACCCCAAGCAGAGAATCCACCGAAGATTGTTTACCTAGTCCCTCCGAGTGACCCGCCATTTTGTGATTCCCCTCAAGGTCCCTTTGCGATCCCTGGTCCGTCGACTGGTGGGTCTTTGTGAAGGTAACTTTGACTTTTCTTGGGCTTCCCTGGTTGCTCCAGACGTGCCCTCACTCTTCCTTGCTGGTGGAGTCCCTCGGACCTTGCTGTTCCGCACCGAAGCATCTTTCTCCTTTCTGCATGGGTTGCTGTTGCCAAGGATTTTTGTGTCCAATCCGGCCACCAATGCTGCAGTACTCGCCATCCTTCATGGGACAGCTCAAATCCAGCTTCTGATTGTCCTCGACACCTCCTGGTCCTCGTGGCTGAAGAGTCAAGCTTCCCCTCATCTCACCTGAAGCACCCGACATCGGTGGGCATTCGACTATCATGCCTCTAGTCACTGGCAAGTGACTCAGACTCTGTCCCCTCTTATTTCAAAGTTCTTCACATCTTCGATCCAGGCTTGGATCTCCTCGGACACTTCGCATCTTCCAGGCAGCAGCACATCTTCGCCAGCGGCCATTGAAAACGACAACGTGACCCGACACCATTTGACACCTATGCACCCGGTTTCCCTGGGTGAGGTAACTCGAGTACTCCGGTGCTCCCATTGGTGTTGACCCTATAACTGTCTAAGTCCAAGAGGGTTTGGTCCTAGTCCATCTCTAAGTGTCCTTTATCTTTAAAAATCTAACCGTGACTTTCCCCATAGAACCTAACTGGAGCTCGCGGCTGTGTTCTCACACTGCATACGGCCCCCGGGGGTCCCCTGTACCACTACCTTGGGTGGTTCCTTGGGGTCCCAGCGATTCTATAGGCTCTAGGCCTTGTGTCTAGTTAAGTCGTGGTTCTTATACCACTATTTTAGTATATGGTTTGGCTCGCCCCTAGGGCCTAACGTGTATTGTGCTACTTTACTGTAATATTTTAATTTGGAACTTATGTGCTTTTGCTTCTATCCTCATAAAGAGACTAGAGGGGTCTGTTTGGTAAAAAATACATATATTTTATATATATATACCTGGTGTGGTCTCCTTTCATTTAGCCACTCATGAGATTATAGACTGGTAAAAGAAGCTGCTTTACATTCCTTCAAGACTTAGCCTGAAGGCTGCTCTCCATAGCTACCACTAGGATAACTTTCAATAAAGGTTGTCTTTAACCTATCATCAATAAGGGATTGTTTGGAGTGGTGCAAGGGGCCCACTATAACTAGTGGACAGCATATACCAGGCCAACTTCTCACAAAAGGAATAAATGAAAAGGTGAAAAACAAGAAAAGGGAGCAGGGTACAAACACCCTGGCCCCCTTGGCCTGCTCAGGGGGTCACACAAGGAACCCCAGCGAGAAAATAAGCATTTTTTGTTTTTAAAAAAAACGACCAAAATCGTGCTGGGGCCGCAAATCCGCCCGAGTAAATGTTAAAAAAAATGAAGTGCGCACTCCCGCACTTCGTTTTCAAAAGCCTCCGGGTGGGCCAGGTCCCAGGGGACCTCACCAATTAATTTGCAGGGGGCCCCCGCAGCCTCGGGGACCGCCACCTCCCCGGGGCCTATTAAATTGTATGTGGGGGCACTGTGGCCCCACAGCCCTGGGGACCGCCACCTCCCCAGGGCTTTTAAAAAAAATGTGTGGTGGGTCCCAATCCCCCACACGCTGCCCCGGGGACCACCTCCTCTCTGGGGCTCTGTTTTTTTAAATAAGAAGATATTTGGGGGGAAAGAGCCCCCTACACGCACCGGGACCACCGCCTCCCTGGGGCACATACACACTAATGCTGCATACACGGCTTCTGGCTCAATGCTGCTCAGAGGATGAAGTCCACTTGTGTCCTGAGATCCTTGTGTTCGGAAAATGTTGTTGAGAATGTATCACATGATGAGCTGAGATCATGCAATAGCAGTTGCTACAGTGCACAGGAATCAGGTCTGTTGGGCTTGAGATAAGGGGTTGGGACTCCCCAACACATTCATTTAGCTAAAAGCCCTGGGGAGGTGGCGGTCCCCGGGGCTGCACATAATTACCATACCCCTGGGAGGTGGCGGTCTATGGTGGTGGCGGTCCCCGGGCTGTGGTGGCCCCAACGGGCCCCCGCTATTATTTTTAACAATGCCCCCGGGACCTGGCCCACCCGGGGGCCACATTAAAATGAAGCGCGCTTCATTTTTTTTTACAATTTTGGCTGGATTGGCGAGCCCAGCACGAATACCGCTGATTTTTTTTTTAAATACTTTTTTGGGCTCTGGAGGTCCTTGTGGGACCACCTGAACAGGACCAGGGGGTCAGGGTGTTTCTACCCTGTCCCCTTTTCTTATTTTTAAACATTTTTTTCAGTGTTTTATTGTGACTCGGTTCTACCGAGTCACAAGAGGGCTGCCAAAACTTCCTGGTTTGGAGTGTTGGCAGCCAATTAGAATGAAGCTCGTGGTGGGGAGGGTTCGCGAACCCACCGAGGCCATAGATATCGAAACTTTTTCTTTTTCTAATTTCTCAGTAACTACTGAACGGATTTACACCATTTAACAAAAAGGACTCTTTCTGAACCAAGGGCTACATTTTTGCCAAATTTGGTTCAATTCCGTTCAGCAGTTCGGGCTGTAGCTTTGTCTAATGCTTCCTATGGAAAATAACATGGAGAAAACGCGTTTTGGTACCCCCTTTTTCTCAGACCCCGCTTGGCGAATCACCCTGAAAGTTTCAAGATAGGAGATGACCGGAGCGGGCTACTAGTTTTGAAAATTTTGCGACGATTTGTCAACGGGCACCAAAGTTATTGGGAAAACAAAAAACTCTTTTCCTATGGAAACTATGTCCTAACTATAACTACCTACTGGCCACCGCCAGTAGGTAATATATGTATATATGTATATATGTATACCAAACTCCTCTTTCACATACAAAAGAGTCCTTGCACTCAAGGGAGGGTGGAGCAATGAACTTTTTTAAACCACTGTTGTCCCAGAAACGCGTTTCGGCATATGAATGCCTTTCTCAATCAGGAAATCTCATGTAAGCTTCATGGAGAAAAAGTGCGAGTTTGGTCTCCATCCCTGTTAGCATGGAGTAAATGCTCATCGTTTTTGCTTTAACAAAGCAGACTGGCGTCCTGGTTGACGTTAACTAACCCAGAGTGCACAGTGAGTATTTAAGTGTCCATGTTGTGCACATCCAAGCCCACACGATAAAAAGTTATTTCTTTAAAAACAGCATTCAGTTTGCTTTGTTCACCTCATTAAGAGTTTCTGCTCTCCCTCCTCTCCACTGCCTCGAGGCAGTGCCCTGAACCGAAATACAGAAGTTGAAAGCAGGCTGTGACGGGCTGAATTTCAAAGTGTCTGCATTTCTGGCTGACAAGGTCTTTCTCATCTCGCAGCGATGGCAGACACCTCTGACCTCTTTCACACCCTGCTGCAGTGTCAGGTCCGGGGGCTGAATGGATGCTTCCACGCTACTTCTCCCTTTCACAGTCTACAGCTCTGCGCCTGAACACAGGTGGTGAGTCCTTGCACTCAAGGGTGGGTGGAGCAATGAAGTATATTAAAAGACTGTTGTCTCATTCATATATATATATATATATTTATATATATATATATATATATATATATATATATATATATATTCACTGAAAAAAACATAGGTTTCAGGCACGTTATAGTTAGGAATTAGCATTTAAAAAACCTTAGAAATTCACTGAAAAAATCATAGGTTTCAGGGGCGTTATAGTTAGCTGGACTTTTTACTCATACAAAACCATTGAAATTCCCCCGTTATAGTTAGTTCAGCTAACTATAACTCGCGCGCCCGCAATGCACTGCTGATGACGTCACATATTACATCACTCATGACATGGTCAGTGACATCACTCATGACATCACTGATGATATCTCAAATGACATCACTGATGACATCATCCAGTGAATGTGTGTTTTTCTGAAAATTACATATATTTTATATATGTATATCTCAAGGTCGATGAAAGAATAAATGTGTATATAAGTGTCTAAATGGATGATTTGTTTTTGAAAAATTGATTGTATAAATGACTGATTAAGTGTATCTTAGTAAATACATGGCTTAGTGAGTAATGTTTAAATATGTAAACATCTGTATCAGTCTCTTACTTTGTGTATAAGTGGCTGCATGGGTTGGTGAGTAGCTACATGAGTGTCTATATAGGTTATTAGTTGGTTTTTTGAGTATCAGTATGAGTGTCTGAGTGCCTGTATGGTTCGGTGGGGGGTATTACATAGTGCATAGGTGCATGAATGAGTGACTCACTGTTTGTATGTGTTGAAGACAGCATGTGTGCAGGACTGTATGGGTGGATGAGTGTGTGCATGGGTGTGTTAGTGAGTGAATGACTGTCTCAATAGTGTCTTTAAGAGTAACTATATATGTTTTAAACTAGTATATGTGACTATTGGTGTATATAAGTGAGTATATGTGAGAGTGAGAGATTGAAAGAGTTCCTGTATGAATAAGTATGTGTTTCTATAAGTGATTGTTTAAAAGACTAAGTATGTGTAAGTTTCTGTAGAAGTAAGTGTGGTGGTGTGTGTATAACTGTATATGCAAGTAAGTGGATGTTTGATTCTTTATTAGCATGAGTGACTGTGTGTGAGTAACTCTATGGATGAGTGGCGTTGTGTAACAGGATGTATAGGTGTATGAGTGCATATGATGAGTGAGTACATGTATGAGTGACTGTATAGGACTGTTGGTGAATGAGTGGATGTGTATGTGGATCTTAGAATTACTGAATAGGTTGTTGTAACTGGTATTGGTATGTCCATAGTTTTGAAAATTTTAGTTTCTATTTTTGAATGTGTGTATCAAAGGTTATATTAGGGTGAGAGGAGGTCTGCCACTCTATCACAAGGATGATGTCATCAGTGATGTCATCAGTGATGTCATTTGAGAAGTCATCAGTGATGTCATGAGTGATATCACTGACCATGTCATGAGTGATGTAATATGTGACGTCATCAGCAGTGCATTGCAGGCGCGCAAGTTATAGTTAGCTGAACTAACTATAACGGGGGAATTTCAATGGTTTTGGATGAGTGAAAAGTCCAGCTAACTATAACGCCCCTGAAACCTATGTTTTTTTCAGTGCATTTCTAAGGTTTCTTAAATGCTAATTCCTAACTGTAACGTGCCTGAAACCTATGGCTTTTTTTCGACGAATTTCAAAGGTTTTTTAAATGCTAATTTCTAACTATGCCTACAGAGATAGGACATGTGAAGAAAGAAGAAAAAACGCACAGAAAGAAAAAAAAGAAATGCAGAAAGAAGCAACAGAAGTCCTCAAAGACGAAAAAAAGTGCAGGAAGAAGGATAACGTGCAGAAAGTACAAACAGAAGAGCAGAAAGAAGACTTGTTGCAAAATCATCCTGTACCCTCAACTTTTTCAGACGGATACTGGTGGTAACTGAGTCTGACTAACCAGTCCTAGAGCCAGTGCTATGTTAAAAGACACTCAGAATGCAGTGAAAATACCTGCATACAATAGGGAACACTATGCGTTGGGGTCCCCCTGTGATCAGCATGACCTCCTCTGTGAGCCCCTAGTATATAATAGGGCAGGGGATTAAAACTACCTCTTAAAACGCGCCACAGGGCGTGTTTGCACACGTCACCTCAGGCTCCGTCCCCTCACTTCCCCACTGTGTAAACACGCCCTGTGGCCGTTTTAAGTTGGGAGATTAAGTCCCCTTGAATCCTGCGGGTCCCTAGGGTCCAACTAGCCCACTAGGTGCCTCCAGTAAGCACCATAGAGCTGCGTTGCAGAGAGGTGTAAAAAGTGGCCCGGCCTGGACCACCTCTCTGCAACACAGCACAGTGTCGCTTACTGGAAGCACCTGGTGGGCTAGTTAGCCCCCAGGGGCCCTCAGGATTGAAGGGGAATTATTTCCCCAACTTAAAACGCGCCATAGGGCGTGTTTGCACACGTCACCTCAGGCACCGTCCCCTCCCTTCCCCACTGTTTAAACACGCCCTGTGGCCATTTTTTAAGCTGGGAGATTAAGTCCCCTTGAATCCTGAGGATCCCTAGGGGCAAAATAGCCCACTAGGTACGTCCAGTAAGCGCCATTGCAGAGAGGTGTAAAAAGGGGCACCGCCTGCACCACCTCTCTGCAACGCAGAGCAGTGGCGCTTACTTGAAGCACCTGGTTGGCTAGTTGACCCCCAGGGTCCCTCAGGATTGAAAGGGAATTATTTCCCCAACTTAAAACGTGCCACAGGGCGTGTTTGTACACGTCACCTCAGGCCCCGTCCACTCCCTTCACCACTGAGTAAACGCGCCCTGTGGCCGTTCTAAGTTGAGAGATTAAGTCCCCTTGAATCCTAAGGTCCCTAGGGTCAAACTAGCTCACTAGGTACCTCCAGTAAGCGCCACAGAGCTGCGTTGCATAGAGGTGTAAAAAGGGGCGTGGCCTCAGAACACCTGTCTGCAGCACAGCTCCCTGGCGCATACTGGAGATACCTGTTGGGCTAGTTGGCCCTCAGGGACCCTCAGTATTGAAGGGGAATTAATTCCCCAACTTACAACTGGCCAGGGGGCGCGTTTGCAGAGTGCTGCAAGGAGGGGGCGTGGCCTCCGGTGCGATGCCGGTCTTTTATTTATTTTATTTT
Source organism: Triturus cristatus (assembly GCF_964204655.1). Classification (NCBI taxonomy): domain Eukaryota; kingdom Metazoa; phylum Chordata; class Amphibia; order Caudata; family Salamandridae; genus Triturus; species Triturus cristatus. The sequence continues at coordinate 526,524,865 of NC_140583.1, forward strand.
TTAAGAAGGAGGGCTGTGTGACCCCCTTCTTTTTCTAATTTACTGGCCCTGGGGACCCCATCCCCCAGGGCCTGCATCCTTATTTTTTTTGTTGAAAAAAATTAATTTGGCCCTCGCAAGGCCTTAATCGGCCCTGGGGACCCCAACCCCCGGGTCATGGCCTTTTTTTAATATTCTTTAGGAGGGGGCTGCGTTGCCCCCCTCCTCAGGCCACTTATGGCCCCGGGGACCCCATCCCCGGAGGCCGGCCTTTGTTTTTTATTATTTTAAAAAAAAATATATTTATAGAAACACCTAGGACATGCTGGACAAACCGTATGTACCTATCACCATGACGATTTGCGTGATATTCATTAAAAGGCGACTATGCCTAGAATGAATCCACATGGAATGTATTTACACCGCTAGTGAAGCTCTGACGTGTCTGACGCCCTAATGTGCTTAATCCCGGCGCCCCCGCCGGTGGGTACTCTCCAAGTAGACACCCTTATCGTTTATTTATACAAACATGGGTAGCTATTGACGGACACATTTAATATACACGCACACCAAGCCATTCAAAGGGGATTCAACAAAAATTCGACCAAACTATGCAAGAAACCCCCCTCACGGTTAATAAAATACACATCCACCGCCAGATGTGTAATACTTTTTATTTTACTCTCTGGAAAGGAGACGAACCTCACTTGAGAGTCACAGCGTGCTCCGGGCTGAGCCCAATGCTATGTTACACCCACCAGTGTCCGCCGAGTGCCTCACACCTCTGTGTTGTATTCCACCAGCTAGTGCGTATGCTATGACACTCTCTAGCCCATGTGCACTGTAACACCACCCCGTGAATATGTCATGCCACACTTGCCTTCGCACGGGTTCTATTGCCCCATCTAACGTGCCTTCCTCGATGCCTATGTTATAACGCACAGCGCTATGCCATACATATTACAATCTGGGATCCATATCTTTGTCACAGTGCATATGCAACGTTACACTCCCCAGCACATATTTTATATTACAACTTTAGAGACTAGTTAGGGTACACAACACTGCCCTAAGCATATTACACTCCAAGGCGCATATCGCATAGCACGAGCTAGTGCCTGTGCTATCTCGCGCTCTCCAATGAATCTGTCATTGCGCACAATGTATTGCACATTATATTGCACGCCCGGTTCATCTTATATCACACTTTTTGGTGAATAGTTTATACCATATACTATATCTAGTTTTCATTTTCAATCGTGCTCTCAGGACTATGTTCTATATACCACTGCGTCCACCTAACCTTTTCACGGGCATTACATTTTGCGATGGGGGGTGGAGGGTCAGGGCATGTTTCTGCCAAGTGAGCCCGGAGTCACAGTCACAAACATCCTCTTCTTCCTGAATAAAAGTGAGATTATGCTGCATACTTGTTCATATTTTAAGTAGTTCGCACAGACACACATTTTAAAAACAATAACGTTCCTAACACCCACCTTCTCTGAACAGTTAGCTTGCTGCCCCATCCACTTCCTCCCTATGCTCTGTTGTCTGAATCCATGGAAAAGCCTCCTCCCTCCTGCCATGCATGGTCTGATGTGCTGCCACTGCCCTCCATTTAGCATGATGTACCAGTCCACTCCTCCTGCCCTCCATTGCCCAATTCTATGGCCCATCATTGACCTCCTGCTTAGCCTCTGTGCTTAGCTTGCTGCCCCTATTCTCCTTCCCCCTGCCCTCCGATGTCTTTGTGCATGCCCCTGCTCCATCCTTTTTGCCCACCATGTTCCATGGACCTGCCACTCCTATCTCCTCTGAGTGTTCTGTTGAGCTGCCACTCCCCTCCCACCTACCTAGCATTGTTAGATGACTGTAACCTGTCCCTGCCACCTCCACCCTGCCTCTCCACATGCCATGCCCCTATCCCCTTCCTCCTGTCCTCCATGGTCCATTTTACTGCCACACCCTTCTGCCCTCCCTGGTCTGTTGTGCTGCAACTGCTCCTCCTGCCTGCCCCGCGCGGTCTGTTGTGAGGCCCCTTCCCCTGAACTCTCTTGTCTGTGCCCAGGTCCTGACCCTCCCTTCTATCCTCCATGGTCCTTTGTGCATGCCCCTGCACCCTCCTTCTTGCCCATCATAGCCATTGTGCTGCCACTAACCCTCCCGCTTGCCATGCATGGTCTTCTGTGCTGCAATGGCCCCTCCCACCTTCCCTGTGTGGTCAGCCTGCTGCCCCTGACCCCCTCCCACCTTCCCTCCATGGTCTGTGTGTATGCCATCATAGTCTTATTGTTGCTCTCCATGGTGTGTCTTGTTTCTAGTGCCCATCCTGCCTGACCTCCATGGTCATCTTGCTGCTCCTGCCCTGCCCCCTTGCCCCCAGACCTCTGTTTCCATGTGCAGACCCCTATTCCCTCCCTTCTGGCGTGTCTGTTCCATTGCAATGCCCCTGATCCGTCCCTCCTGCCCTTTATGGTCTTTTATGCTGCAGCTTTCTCGCCTGTCTGTCCATTATGGTCAGCTAGCTACCATTGCCTCTTTCCCCTCTGTTCTCTGTTGTATGAATTGTATTGTATGAGATATTTATATCGCGCAACTATCACCCCACGGGTATCCTGGCGCATAGAGACCATGATGACATAAGGCAACCAATCGATTCGGCCACTAGACGGGAACCTACTAGCTGTTTCTGGCAAATAGCCATGTCTTAAGGTTTTTCCTAAATGACAGTAAAGAGTCTACTTGTCTAAGGCTTAGGGGAATTTCATTCCATAGACGGGCTACTGCCAGGCCGAAAGCTCTGCCCCCTAGCTTTGTCGAGTTAACTCTGGCAACAGACGCCAGGCTTTGGCTGGCGGACCGAAGAAGTCTTTTGGGCGCATACCAGGTAAGCCGTTCTTGTAAGGAGAGCGGACCTGAATCATGGAGCGCTCTAAAGACAAGACATAAAGATTTAAAACTGACTCTGTCCTTGATAGGAAGCCAGTGTAAATCCCTCAGTGCCTGCGTCGTGGAGGAATTACGCTGTCTCTTAAGGGCCAGTTTAGCTGCCATAGACTGGACTCTTTGCAACCCCTGTAGAATGTACTTGGGAGCACCCAGATACAGGGAGTTGCAATAGTCCAGTCTACTCATGATGATACTACGGACCACCAAAGGCCTCACTTCACTAGATAGTAGAGGAAGGATCTGACGGAGGGCTCTCAATAGTGCAAAACATATGCCTATTGTTTTATTGGCCTGGGTTTTCATTTGAAGGTCTTCATCAAACATGACTCCCAGGTTACGCACCGTCCTGGATGCCTCTATAAGGGCATCCTCTGGTCTGAGCCTGAATTCACCTATCAGTTGTCTGGACAGTCTTGCTGCACCACAGTACAGCAGCTCTGTTTTCCCCGCATTGAGCTGGAGAGAATTAACTCCAAGCCAGTCTGAGATCTGCCCCATACACGCCTGAAAGGAACTCATGGATACTGCATGCTTTCCTTGGATGGAAAAAGACAATTGAATGTCATCGGCATAGTTGATAACATCAATCCCAAAGGATTTTATGATGGGGATCAAAGGGCTTAGATAGACATTAAAAAGAATCGGGCTGATTGCTGAGCCCTGGGGTACTCCGGAGCATACTGGAGACCATGAGGAGACATAAGGCGCCATACTGACCGCCTGCTGTCGACCTGACAGATATGATTGAAACCATTTCAGGGCACATCCCCTCACTCCAATACTCTCTAGTCTTGCCATCAGTACTGCGTGGTTGACCGTGTCGAATGCGGCCGACATATCCAGTAGGACCAACACTGAAGAGGTCCCACTGTCGGCTCGCATTCTCAACTTATCCATCATTGTGATCAGAGCGGTCTCCGTCCCATGCCCTGGCCGGAACCCAAACTGGTCCCTGTCCAGGAGAAGATTATCCTCTAAGTAGCATGACAGAGACCTACTGACCAGCTTTTCCACGATTTTAATAGGGAAAGGCAGCAAGGATATGGGGCAAAAGCTAGCTGGCAGCAAGGGGTCCAGGGATGGCTTCTTCAACAGGGGGGTCACCATCGCTTGTTTCCAGGCACCTGGTACCGCTCCTTCATTCAAGGATTGGCAACAGATGAGCCGTAAGGCCGGAAAAAGGATGGGGCCGTGATCCTTCCATATTTTTTGAGGAAGGGGGTCAAGAGGTGATCCAGATGAGACCTCCAGTGCTAAACTGTTGAAAAGATCCTCTGTGAGGGGTTGAAAATTTTCCAGTGATGTGGTCGATCTATTGTCCTTGATAGTTAATGGTGAGCCCTTAGAATCAGAAACAAAGCCCCCCACAATTTTGGCCACCTTATCAATAAAGAAGGCGGCAATCTCATTGCAGAGCCTTTGTGATGGCTGGATTCCATTAGCCATACACCCAGGGTTACTAAGGTCTTTAACAATTTTGAAAAGAGCCTTAGTACTATTGGGCGCCTGTAAGATAGAGTTGGCATAAAACTGTGCCTTGGCTCCCCTAATGGCTTGATTATATTGGGCTTGGGCTAATCTGGACGCTGTTTTATCTGACTCAGAGTATGACCTCCGCCATCTTCGTTCTGCCTGCCGGCGGGCAGAGCGGAGCTTTTTCAATTCCTCACTGAACCACGGTGCAGAGGGTATGGCCTTGATTTTACGTCTTTTCCTGGGAATGCAGCAATCGAGAGTATTGTTTATAAAGTTGCTGTAGCTATTATAGTTCTCCTCTACTGAGACATCAGGATCATGTAGATATTGCTCAGTAAAAGGAGAAGCTAGACTCTCACTAGGTAATTTTGACCAATCTCGGCCCCATCGAAAGAAAGCTTGTTTTTTCCCTGTCGGAGAAGCTCTAGATATAGTAATCCTAAAACGTATCAGGAAATGATCTGTCCAGCTTAGCGGGGATATGTTCAACACCTCAAGCTCGGACTGCTTGGCGAAGACCAAGTCAAGCGCATGTCCTCCCTGATGAGTTGGCTCTTGAATGTGTTGAAATAGGCCGCAGTTTTTGCAGGTTTGACAGAGAGCTTGAAGATGATTCCCCAGGCTCCCTGTCCCCCAGAGATTAAAATCACCAAGTATTAGCAATCTAGAATGTGTTAGTGCTAAGTCGGCAATTGTGTCAAGTAGGGCCTGTAGCTGATGATCAGGGCCTGGAGGTCTGTAACAGACCAGGCCAGTCAGCACTCTCCCTTTGGGTTCTTGTAAAGTAAAACCCAAAAGCTCGTGCCCAGCTATCTCATTTACCTGCAGCAATGCGCAGTCCCATTTCTCCGTTGTCCATGTGCATGGTCCTGTCCCCTCCCTATTGCTTTCTATGGATTGTTGTGCTGCACTCCCGTCCCGTATGCGCTGTGTGGTGTATTGTGCTGCTGCAAACCCTGATGCCTGCCCTGTAGGGTCAGTTTGGTGCACCTCTCCATGTCCCTCCTTTCCTCTGTTATCCGAGTCCATGTACCTACCCCAATTCCTCCTGCCTACCATGATCCAATGTACCATACTTGCGAACATTTTTAACTTGGTAAGAGGGAGATTTTGAAAAAAAACTGGGGTATTGATTTTCCCCTTTGAGTTACATTGAAAAGAGGAGATTGTAGACAGGAGACAGATCAAATAAAGCCCATTTGAGCTTAAAAACATTGGACGTTTCCTGGCTGAAACGGGTCTGTTGGCATGTATGGTTGTACTACCACTGCCTCTTCCTTCTGCCTACAATGGTCTATTATATTGCCACAGCCTCTCTTGCCAGTCCTGTATTGTTGGTTTGTTGCCCCTGCCCCCCTTTCCACTGCCCTCCATAGTCTGTTGTGCTGCCACTGCCCTTCCTGCCTGCCCAGTGTTGTAAAATTGTTGCCTCTGCACTCTCCTACCTGCCTTCAACTTTCAGAGTCCGTGCCCCTGGCCTCTACCTCTCAACAGTATCCCAATGAACAACTAGATTGCTAACATTCTATATTTATTACAAAAGTGTGGAGCGCCTGACGTCATCTTGATGTAATAAAAACTGTAATACGTAGAGTAGAGGGTCTTATTTGCATCAAAATTACGGTTAGTGCTCTAAAAAATTAAAATGAGGACATATTTTCTGAGTTTTCAAATAGCGAGAAAGAACTTTTAAATTATTTGTAATCTATGTTTTTTGATCCAGTTGACCACTTGATTAAATGTTGCACCTAGAGGAGAGGATGTGGTGTTACTTCCAGAGCTGCAGACTTTGCAACTGGGGAACCAGGTTGGAGTTTCTGCTTCAGCTCAACATTCTGTGATTCTGGGCTATACTGATCAAATCACTTAATCTCCCCATGTCTACAACCAAAATGATTTTGATCTTGTGTGATGTAACCAATGCTCATGTAAAGCACTCCAATACCTGACAAGCCTGCACTATATAAAACTGCAAATACACAAAAAATAAGTGTTTTGCACACTTCAGTCATTGGGCTACATGTGGGCTACATCTGGGTGATATTTGTGCTGCATTTGGGCTCTTTTGTCTCTGGTGGCCATCTTGGGAGATTTATTTGTTATGAAGTTTCCTAATTTCCTCATTTACTGCAGTCTCCTCAGTATGGAATGCTTTCAGTTTTTTACTTTGATTCCATCTAGAAGGTATTCAGATATATTACACATTTGCCATAAATTCTGAATGTTAGCACTCTAGTTGCTCATTAGATCACTGTAGTAAAGCTACTGCTCACCACGGACGTCTGCTGCTGGTATTAAAAGTGCATGTTTTAGTCTGCATATCAGAATTTTTTAATGAAATAGAAGAGGATTTGAGAAGTCACTCAAAATGTGCCCTCATTTTTCTTTCTTCAGCACTAATCATAATTTCTATGGCAAAATGAACCCCCTCATTGTGTTCCTTTTTAAATTAAATGTTTTAAGCGTTACCAGTTTATTCCAATCAAGATGGCTTCAGGTGTGCCATACTTTTGTCATAAGTAAGACAGTAAGCGCTCTAGTTGTTCTTAGGAACACTCTGGGACATTCTGTCATTGGGCTATACTTGGGTTACATCTGGGTGATATTTGGGCTACATTTGGGCTCTTTTGTCTTGGTGGCCATCTTGGGAGATTTATTTGTTATGAAGTTTCCTAATTTACTCATTTACTGCAGTCTCCTCAGTGGGAATACTTTCAGTTTTTCATTTTGGTTCCATCAAGAAGGCATTCAGATGTGTCACACATTTGCCATAAATTCTGAATGTTAGCACTCTAGTTGCTCATTAGATCACTGTAGTAAAACTACTGCTCACCAGGGAAGTCTGCTGCCGGTATTCAAAGTGCATTTTTCAGTCTGCATGTCAGAATTTTTTATGAAATAGAAGAGGATTTGAGAAGTCAAAATGTGCCCTAATTTTTCTTTCTGCAGCACTAATCATAATTTCTATGGCAAAATGAACCCCCTCATTTTGTTCCTTTGTAAATTAAATGTTTTAAGTGTTACCACTTTATTCCAATCAAGATGGCTTCAGGTGTGCCATACTTTTGTCATAAGTAAGACTGTTAGCGCTCTAGTTGTTCGTTGGAACACTCTGGGACATTCTGTCATTGGGCTATACTTAGGCTACATCTTGGTGATATTTGGGCTACATTTGGGCATTTTGTCTCTGGTGGCCATTTTGGGAGACTTATTTGTTATGATGTTTCATAATTTCCTCATTTACTACAGTCTCCTCAGTAGGAAATACTTTCAGTTTTTTACTTTGATTCCATCAAGAAGGCATTCAGATGTGTCACACATTTGCCATAAATTCAGAATGTTAGCACTCTAGTTGCTTATTAGATCACTGTAGTAAAGCTACTGCTCACCAGGGAAGTCTGCTGCTGGTATTGAAAGTGCATGTTTCAGTCTGCATGTCAGAATTTTTTAATGAAATAGAAGAGGATTTGAGAAGTCACTCAAAATGTGCCCTAATTTTTCTTTCTGCAGCACTAATCATACCTTCTATGGCAAAATGAACCCCCTCATTTTGTTCCTTTTTAAATTAAATGTTTTAAGAGTTACCACTTTATTCCAACCAAGATGGCTTCAGGTGTGCCATACGTTTGTCATAAGTAGGACTGTTAGCGCTCTAGTTGTTCTTTAGAACACTCTGGGAAGCTGCAGTAGAACACAAAGGAATCAACTGACAGTCTCTGCCCTTGTTGGATGTACATGTTTTACTGAGAATGTCAGACTTCATTCTCACATGACTGAGAAAGATAATGTGAATTTACAGAAAATATGCTCTCAGTTTAGCTTATAGATCACCTTCCAAACCTCTGTGGGAAAAGCATGAGAACATATTTTTCTCTCAATCATGATATCCCAGCAGAAGGCTTTTTCACATGGTGAAATCACCTTAGAACACACCACAATTCCTAAAATGAGTATGGTACCATCAACAAATGATTTATAATGCAAATAAAGTCTTAAAACCTTCTATTAACTGCAATGCTTTTTAATGAGGTGCTATCATGTATATTGGTCCCAAGATGGCACCAACACTTCTTGGATGAAGTGCTGACAGCCAATCAGATCTCACGATGAGATGTGTGGTTAGGCTCCGCCCAGATATATATGTGATTTTACTTTTGATTTTCTCAGGAACTACTGAACGGATTTACACCATTTAAGCAAAAGGCACGAGTCTGAACTGAGGACTACCTCTTTACCAACTTTGGTGTAATTCCGTTCAGCACTTCGGGCTGTAGCTGCGTCAACAGGTCCTATGGGAAAATGCATGGGGAAAACACGTTTAGGGACCCCCCCTTTTTTCTCTGCCCCCGCTTGACGAATCACCGTGAAATTTTCAGGATAGGACCGGAAACTTTCGCGAAGATTCATCAATCGACGCCAACGTTATTCCAAATAGAATGTTGCGGATTTCCTATGGAAAATAGGTCCTAACTATAACTACCTACTGGCGACTGCCAGTAGGTAATATATATATGCTTTATTTGACTCACAAGTAGGAAATTGGTTTTTAAACTGCACGCATTACTACCCTGCACCCCCGCACAACCACATGGTGTCAAATTTACCCCCACGCACTACCTACCTGGATCCACAACAATGGATTCTGGGTGTTGGAGTTCAATTAAACATCGTGAACTCTAACAGGTGAGCGGACCACGTGGGGGCGGAGCGGGTTTGAATCAACATAAAAGGAGGCAGGACTTACTAACATCTTGCTGCAGACCTCCTGGACACTTGGGCACTGACGAAGGCTAAATGAAAAGCCGAAATACATTCGCCAACAATGAACGCAATAAAGTGCTTCCAAAGGTTCTTCCCCTGTATATATATATATATATATGTATATATATATATATATATATATATATATATATATATATTCCAGCACAACCCGCTTCTGGAGTCATGGGCGCTCTGAGGCGGTGCGTTCGAGATACGGCAGGGTTGAGCCGTTATTTATTCACCTTCGTTTGCCCGGTCAGGGCTTTCTCGCGCACTCCCAGAGAGGAAAACATCTTTGCCAATGATCGTATATTCCAATTCTTTTAATTTCAGCATGCCAGTAACAAAAAAGAACTCTACGCGTTTCAGTCTCAACGGAGACCTTGATCACGAGACTAGCAATGGCTCAAAGGTTGTCAGTGTATTTGAACTCACATCTACAAAAATCATAATGACATCACTTCCTGAGGTGGTGCTGCAAGGCATTCTGGTACTGGTAGCACTTGACACGATATTTTCGTTTTTAATTAGTATTCATTGCATATGACCATCTTAATTCAATTTAATATAAACCAGAAGGTTTTCAATTTAACTGGAAACTTTCACACACTTATGTTGTCTAATCCTCCAGTGGACCATTAATTTGAGCCTCTTTTGATGTTGTGATATAGGTTATAACTTGCACTAATCATAATTTAAAACATAGGTAAAGCCCTCCAGTGGGCCTTGTTCTGAAAATGCTTTCTCTAGTGTAGAGATAAATTGCTCAGTAATGTTATACATGATATAATGTGTCAGGAAAAAGAATCTATTATTGCCAGTAAGCACTGCCGCACATAATAACCCGTGATAAATTCTAAACTAATTCAAATAAATTAAACCAATTAATCTAAACCTGAGAGTGTGGGGGGCCACTATGAATGTCCTTAACTGATTAATCTGTCCCTTGACATTTGCAACTTTTAATTTTTGCAATTTATAAGCAATTTTTGGCAGTTCACAGATGGTAATGGAGTTCTTCGTCCTGATTCAATCCAAAAGGGGTCAGAGTTCTGAAGTTCAGGATATGTTTAGATTCTTTTTGCCTGAGAATTTTCTCTTGATCTCCTCCTCTCGGATGTATTCCTACAGCTTCCACTGCATAAAATGTCAGATCTTTCCATTTTCCTTCATGCTCCTTTTCCATGTGTTTTGCCACAGCGTTACTTCTATCATTGTTGATTGTGGCCCGAACATGTTCCAAAATGCGTTTCTGTAATTCGCACTTGGTGCTGCCAACATACTTCAGCGAACAAGGACATTCGATGATGTATATGACGAATTGACTTTTACAGTTGATTAGTTGTTGGATCTTCCATTTACGTTTGTTGGCCATTACCACTTCCTTCATATTCTGTGCAATAGTGCAGACCTTACAGCATGTACATTTAAAGAAGCCCTTAGGTTTTAACCAAGTTTCTTTTTTATTTTGATTTCTGAAGTGGCTGTGAATCAATTGATCCCTTAGATTTTTAGTTTGTCTGTACGTGATGTTGGGATGGTCACCCACAATAGATGAAGTTGTAGGATCCCTGTGTAGAATATGCCACTTTTTGCGTAGTATTTTCATCAACTGTTGATTTTCTGTTGAGTGAGTGGTTATGAACCTTATTTGATTGTCTTCCTCTGTTTTGATTTGTTTGTCTTTTAACAAATCTGTTCTCTTGACAGCCACTGTTCGTTGCAAAGACGCCTGAATAGTTTTGGAGCTGTAATTTCTTTTTTTGAAACGTGTTATTGCCTGGTTACGATGTTTGAACCATTCTTCTTCTCTCGAACATATCCTTTTGATCCTGAGAAATTCCCCGTATGGGATATTTTGTATCAAACTTTTTTGATGAAAATATTCAGCATGCAACACTGCATTTGTTGCAGTATCTTTGCGATGTAAGGTTGTGTGCACAGTATTGTCCATAAAGTAAATTTCCGTGTCCAAAAACACCACTTTTTCATCGCTGATGTTATATGTGAATTTCAAATTGAATTCAGAATTGTTCAAGACCTCAAAGTATTCTGCAAATTCATTGTTGGTTCCTTCCCATATTATCAATAGATCGTCTATATATCTAAACCAAGCTATGGTTTTATTTACATAGACATCATTTTCATTCCTCCAGGCCCATGTTTTTTCCCATAAGCCCATAGTCTGACAGGCATACAATGGGCTGAATGAAAAACCCATAGCCGTGCCTTTTACTTGGCGAAAGATCTCCTCGCCGAACATGAATGTATTTTGTTCTAGGCACAACTGTATCATTTGTAATAACATCCCGTTATGATCAGAGAATTGTATATTTCTTTCAGCCAAAAAATGTTTACATGCCTTCAGCCCAATGTCATTCTGAATGTTTGAATACAATGATATCACATCCATTCTTACTAACTTGTATGTAGTTTGCCATGGGGTATCCTGTAGATGTCTCAACAAATCGCCTGTGTCTTGTAGATAGGAAGATAAGTTTTTGACATATGGTAATAGAAACACATCAAGAAAATTGGCCATAGGTTCAAGTAGGGCTCCTTTCGCTGAAATTATAGGTCTTCCCGGTGGTTTAGTTGGATTTTTGTGTATTTTGGGAAGAAAGTATATTGTGGCCATTTTTGGATGTTCCATTTTAAGGTATTTTACTTCTTCCTCATCTAGCAAATTTTGTTTACTCCAAAAATCCAATTTGAGATCTAATTCTTCCTTCCATTTTTTGGTGGGGTTGATTTTCAATTTTTCATAATATTCTTTGTTTTCCAATTGTGAATATGCTTCTTTGATGTATGCCTCTTTCTCCAGGATGATGACGTTTCCTCCTTTGTCTGCCATCTTTATTTCAATTGAATCATCATTTTTTAGTGCAATTAATGCATTGCGTTCTTCATATGAGAGATTGTCTTGTTTTTTAGAGTGATTGATTTGGTAAAGATCTTTGATAACACACTTGTGGAATAAATCAATTTTATTCCCTTGTGGTAATTGGGGATAGAATTTCGAATTGGGCTTTTTGTAACTGCATCCGGCTCCCAACTGATTGCAATATGCTCGTACTTCACCTCTCTCATATTCTGGGTTTTTGTCTAGTTCCATCAGGGTAACAAAGTGTTCTGCATCTTGTGCTAGTAGTTCCATTTCCGGTCTTGCAGTGGTCTTGCGGTGTTTGGCCAAATTGGGGTTCTCTGCAAAAAGTTTTGCTAATTTGATTTTTCGAATATATTTATATAAGTCTATTCTAGTTTCAGCTAGGTCAATCCCAGTGGTGGGGCAGAAGTTTAGACCACGTTGGAGAAGTATCATTTCCGTTTCAGTCAAGATCTTTTTGGAGAGGTTGATTACTTGTAATTCCTGATGTTCATTTGCAACGATTTCTTCTAAGTCTGTTAATTCCATTTTTGTCGCATGCTCCTCGTCATCGTTCCCACTCGAGTTGTACTGAGATTTTGGTTTGTGTTGCCGCTTGCCTCTTCTTGTGCGTTTCTGCGGGCACCTCCACGTCCTCTGCCCCTTCCCCGGCTCTCCAAAAACTATTCAGGCGTCTTTGCAACGAACAGTGGCTGTCAAGAGAACAGATTTGTTAAAAGACAAACAAATCAAAACAAAGGAAGACAATCAAATAAGGTTCATAACCACTCACTCAACAGAAAATCAACAGTTGATGAAAATACTACGCAAAAACTGGCATATTCTACACATGGATCCTACAACTTCATCTATTGTGGGTGACCATCCCAACATCACGTACAGACGAACTAAAAATCTAAGGGATCAATTGATTCACAGCCACTTCAGAAATCAAAATAAAAAAGAAACTTGGTTAAAACCTAAGGGCTTCTTTAAATGTACATGTTTTAAGGTCTGCACTATTGCACAGAATATGAAGGAAGTGGTAATGGCCAACAAACGTAAATGGAAGATCCAACAACTAATCAACTGTAAAAGTCAATTCGTCATATACATCATCGAATGTCCTTGTTCGCTGAAGTATGTTGGCAGCACCAAGTGCGAATTAAAGAAACGCATTTTGGAACATGTTCGGGCCACAATCAACAATGATAGAAGTAACGCTGTGGCAAAACACATGGAAAAGGAGCATGAAGGAAAATGGAAAGATCTGAAATTTTATGCAGTGGAAGCTGTAGGAATACATCCGAGAGGAGGAGATCGAGAGAAAACTCTCAGGCAAAAAGAATCTAAACATATCCTGAACTTCAGAACTCTGACCCCTTTTGGATTGAATCAGGACAAAGAACTCCATTACCATCTGTGAACTGCCAAAAATTGCTTATAAATTGCAAAAATTAAAAGTTGCAAATGTCAAGGGACAGATTAATCAGTTAAGGACATTCATAGTGGCCCCCCACACTCTCAGGTTTAGATTAATTGGTTTAATTCATTTGAATTAGTTTAGAATTTATCACGGGTTATTATGTGAGGCGGTGCTTTCTGGCAATAATAGATTATTTTTCCTGACACATTATATCATGTATAACATTACTGAGCAATTTATCTCTACACTAGAGAAAGCATTTTCAGAACAAGGCCCACTGGAGGGCTTTACCTATGTTTTAAATTATGATTTGTGCAAGTTATAACCTATATCACAACATCAAAAGAGGCTCAAATTAATGGTCCACTGGAGGATTAGACAACACAAGTGTGTGAAAGTTTCCAGTTAAATTGAAAACCTTCTGGTTTATATTAAATTGAATTACTAATTAAAAACAAAAATATCGTGTCAAGTACTGCCAGTACCAGAATGCCTTGCAGCACCACCTCAGGAAGTGATTTCATTATGATTTTTGTAGATGTGAGTTCAAATACACTGACAACCTTTGAGCCATTGCTAGTCTCGTGATCAAGGTCTCCGTTGAGACTGAAACGCGTAGAGTTCTTTTTTGTTACTGGCATGCTGAAATTAAAAGAATTGGAATACACGATCATTGGCAAAGCTGTTTTCCTTTCTGGGAGTGCGCGAGAAAGCCCTGACCGGGCAAACAAAGGTGAATATATATATATATATATATATATATATATATATATATATATATATATATATATATATATATATATATATATACCAACCAATATACCACACCTTTCAGTGATATACCTGGATCTCTGAAAGGACATTATACTTGTCGTATATATATATATTACAATGCACATGCGAGCTGAAGTATGTAGGGAGCACTAAGCTACAAGCATTCACTCGTATTTTACAACACCTTAGAGCTATAGTAAATTCCGACCCAACTTACCCGGTAGCGAGACATTTTAAAGCCTGTCACAATAATAATCTCAGTTGTCTGAAATACTTTATTATCGATTCAGTGCCTAAATCAAAAAGAGGGCACAACCAGGAAAAACTTCTGAGGCAGTTGGAATCTAAATACATAGTCGAGTTAGATACACGAACTCCAGGAGGTCTGAACAATGGAGAGGACTTACATCACTTCTTATAGATACATTGATTGTGTATGCAATACAGGCTTTTTCACTAAATGGTGTTTTTATCTTGTTCATATAGATTTTAAATTATCTGGAATTTTTTACAGATTTTGAAGTTGCTTACGGATCATATGAATTTCTGACTACCGCACCTCTAAACACTAAAACTCTTTTAAAATAGTATGCATTTTAAGGTTTTAATTGCATCACTATGTGTATATATTCCCACACAATGGTAAAAAAAAGTTTGGAAATCAGTTTTTTCAAAACTGACTATGGTGAAATTGTGTCGAAAAAAGATTCAGATTTATTTTTGATTATATTTTTGTATTTATATGTTATACCCAGAGTAATTCCTAATAGAGACATAGCGTGGCATTGAATCTTCATATAGTTATCCAGACTCTTTTAAAACTATTTTTTAGTAATGATGTTTATGGCATTAATTAAGATATCTGCATATTTTGCACATCATATTGCGTATTTGCACAATTTTTGCTGTATTTGCACAGATATTAATAATTTGCTTCGTTTGCACATAATATGCGTTATTTGCACTAACCCAGAGGGGAATGTTCCCATTAGAGGGATAAACAGTGATCAAATATAGTATACTAAATTGTCATAGCGTAGGCAAGACATTATGATTGAGCAAAGTCCTCGTCTAGCAGAATATACGCAATATTATGTATCAAGTCAGTATTTAAACAAACATATATTTTTTTTTTCTGTTGCCTAAGATTTAAACGCCATGAACGAATTTATTTTATGTATCTGGATATGTAATGTGACGTTTAACATTGGTATTTCCTGCGTAAAGTTTTGCAGGTTTTGAAGTGACAGCCTGAACGAGTATATTTTCTGTGTCAATAGGAACGCTGTTACGTAACTGGGTACCTTGCACCTTTAAATTGTCATGTTCAGTAAAGTGTAGTCATGTGAGCAAGACCGCTTTGACGGTCGAAACGCGTCTGGACTAAACCGAACTATGTTTGTTTAAAATAAATTGAGCACTATTTTGCACCAGCGAAAACGTGTCCGTGTCTTTGGTGGTACCGGCTGGTACTACGGAAGGTGGATTGGATATATATATATATATATATATATATATTATCTACTGGCGGTCGCCAGTAGATAGTTATAGTTAGGACAGTGTTTCCATAGGAAATCTGAAAATTCTATTTTGAATAACTTTGGCGTCGGTTGACGAATCCTCGCGAAATTTTCAAAACTAATGGGGCGCTCCGCTCAGCTCCTACCCTGAAAGTCTCGGGGTGATTCGTCAAGCGGGGGCTGAGAAAAAAGGGGGTCCCAAAACACGTTTTCCCCATGCATTTTCCCATAGGACCTTTAGTCGAAGGTACAGCCCGAACGGCTGAACAGAATTACTTGAAATTTGGCAAAGAGGTAGTCCTCAGGTCAGGCATGTGCCTTTTGCATATATGGAGTCAATCTGTTCAGTATTTCCTGAGAAAATTGCAGTTAAAAGTACATAAATATCTATAGGCCCGCACCGTGCGCGCACGGTGTGCGCACCCTAACGTGCGCGAGCGTAATTCTGATTGGTGGTTACATGTTAGTCAACGTTCGAATCGGTCGAATTCAGGAAGTGTCGTCCGCCATTTTGTTTGTTTTGGGTGCGACAGTGAAAAATAGAGGTGGCAAACGTGAAAAGGGGGCAGGGTAGAGAGTTCCTGACCCCCTAGCCTTTGTCAGGGGGTCCCTGAAGGACCCCGAAGGATGAAAAAAACATTTTATTTTTTTTTCAAAAAATCTCGGGTGCGCTCACGGTGCGGGCATGGTGAAAAACCTTAAATAAAAATATATAATAATACATACATAACTTAGCATTTAAAAAACCGTACAAATTCACTTAAAAAACCATAGGTTTCACACACGTTATAGTTAGGAATTAGCATTTAAAAAACCTTGAAAATTCACTTAAAAAACCATAGGTTTCACACATGTTATAGTTAGGTGGACATTTCACTCGTAAAAAACCAATGAAATTCCCCCGTTATAGTTAGTTGAGATAACTATAACTCGTGCGACCGCCACTCTATCACAAGGATGATGTCATCAGTGATGTCATGAGTGATGCTACTGACCATGTCATGAGTGATGTAATATGTGACGTCATGAGCAGAGGATTGCGGGCGCGCGAGTTATAATTATCTCAACTAACTATAACGGGGGAATTTCATTGGTTTTTTAAGAGTGAAATGTCCACCTAACTATAACATGTGTGAAACCTATGGTTTTTTAAGTGAATATATATATATATACTTGCACCACCTGTGTTCAGGCGCAGAGCGGTATATATATATATATATATATATATATATATATATAATATCTACTGGCGGTCCCCAGTAGATAGTTATAGTTAGGACCGTGTTTCCATAGGAAATCCGCAACATTCTATTTGGAATAACTTTGGCGCCGGTTGACGAATCCTCGCGAAATTTTCAAAATAGGTGGGGCGCCCCGCTCCGCTCCTACCCTGAAAGTCTCGGGGGGATTCGTCAAGCAGGGACTGAGAAAAACGGGGGTCCCAAAACGCATTTTCCCCATGCAATTTTCCATAGGGACCTTTAGTCCAAGGTACAGCCCGAACGGCTGAACAGAATTACTTGAAATTTGGCAGAGAGGTAGTCCTCACGTCAGGGATGTGCCTTTTGCAGGTCTGGTGTCAATCTGTTCAGTAGTTCCTGAGAAAATCAAAAGTAAAATCATATATATATATTTGGGCGGAGCCTAACCACACATCTCATCCTGAGATCTGATTGGCTGTCAGCACTTCATCCAAGAAGTGTTGACAGCCATCTTGGGACCTATATACATGATAGCACCTCATTAAAAAGCATTGCAGTTAATAGAAGGTTTTAAGACTTTAGTTACATTATAAATCATTTGTTGATGGTACCATACTCATTTTAGGAATTGTGGTATGTTCTAAGGTGATTTCACCATGTGAAAAAGCCTTCTGCTGGGATATCATGATTGAGAGAAAAATATTTTCTCATGCTTTTCCCACAGAGGTTTGGAAGGTGATCTATAAGCTAAACTGAGAGCTTATTTTCTGTAAATTCACATTATCTTTCTCAGTCATGTGAGAATGAAGTCTGACATTCTCAGTAAAACATGTACATCCAACAAGGGCAGAGACTGTCAGTTGATTCCTTTGTGTTCTACTGCAGCTTCCCAGAGTGTTCCAAAGAACAACTAGAGCGCTAACAGTCCTACTTATGATAAACGTATGGCACACCTGAAGCCATCTTGCTTGGATTAAAGTGGTAACTCTTAAAACATTTAATTTAAAAAGGAACAAAATGAGGGGGTTCATTTTTCGATAAAAAGTATGATTAGTGCTGCAGAAAGAAAAATTAGGGCACATTTTGAGTGACTTCTCAAATCCTCTTCTATTTCATAAAAAATTCTAACATGCAGACTGAAACATGCACTTTCAATACCAGCAGCAGTTTTCCCTGGTGAGCAGTAGCTTTACTACAGTGATCTAATGAGCAAAAAGAGTGCTAACATTCTGAATTTATGGCAAATGTGTGACACATCTGAATGCCTTCTTGATGGAATCAAAGTAAAAAACTGAAAGTATTTCCTACTGAGGAAACTGCAGTAAATGAGGAAATTAGGAAACTTCATAACAAATAAGTCTCCCAAGATGGCCACCAGAGACAAAAGAGCCCAAATGTAGCCCAAATATCACCCAGATGTAGCCCAAGTATAGCCCAATGACAGAATGTCCCAGAGTGTTCTTAGAAACAACTAGAGCTCTTACTGTCTTCATTATGACAAATGTATGGCACACCAGAAGCCATCTTGATTGGAATAAACTTGTAACACTTAAAACATTTAAGTTAAAAAGGAACACAATGAGGGGGTTCATTTTGCCATAGAAATTATGATTAATGCTGAAGAAAGAAAATGAGGGCACATTTTGAGTGACTTCTCAAATCCTCTTCTATTTCATTAAAAAATTCTGACATGCAGACTGAAACATGCACTTTTAATACCAGGAGCAGACTTCCATGGTGAACAGTAGTTTTACTACAGTGATCTAATGAGCAACTAGAGTGCTAACATTCAGAATTTATGGCAAATGTGTGACATATCTGAATACCTTCATGATGGAATCAAAGTAAAAAACTGAAAGCATTTCCTACTGAGGAGACTGCAGTACATGAGGAAATTAGGAAACTTCATAACAAATAAATCTCCCAAGATGGCCACCGGAGACAAAAGAGCCCAAATGTAGCCCAAATCACCCAGATGTATCCCAAATATAGCCCAATGACAGAAGTGTGCAAAACACTTATTATTTTGTGTTTTTGCAGTGTTATATAGTGCAGACTTGTCAGGTATTGGAGTGCTTTACATGAGCATTGGTTACATCACACAAGAACAAATTCATTTTGGTTGTAGACATGGGGAGACTAAGTGATTTGACCAGAATCACAGAATGCCGAGCTGAAGCAGAAACTCCAACCTGGTTCCCCAGTTGCAAAGTCTGCAGTTCTGGAAGTAACACCACATCCTCTCCCCTAAGTGCAACATTTAATCAAGTGGTGAACTGGAGGAAAAAAACATAAAGGTAACAAATAATTTAAAAGTGCTTTGTCGCTATTTGAAAACTCAGAAAATATGTCCTTATTTTAGTCTTTTAGAGCACTAACCATAATTTTGATGCCAATAAGACCCTCTCATATATGTAATTTCTAAAGGAAATGCTCTAGGTATTACAGTTTTCATTACATCAAGATGACGTCAGGCGTTCCACACTTTTGTAATAAATATAGAATGTTAGCAATCTAGTTGTTCATTAGGATACTGTTGAGAGGCAGAGGCCAGGGGCACGGACACTGAAAATTGAAGGCATGTAGGAGGGTGCAAAGGCAACAATTTAACCACACTGAGCAGGCAGGAAGGGCCATGGCAGCACAACAGACTATGGAGGGCAGTGGAAAGGGGGGCAGGGGCAACAAACCAACAATACAGGACTTGCAAGAGAGGCTGTGGCAATGTAATAGACCATTGTGGGCAGAAGGAAGAGGCAATGGTAGTACAACCATACATGCCAACAGACCCGATTCAGCCAGGAAACGTCCAATGTTTTTAAGCTGAAATGGGCTTTATTTGATCTGTCTCCTGTCTACAATCTCCTCTTTTTCAATGTAACTGAAAGGGGAAAATCAATAACCCAGTTTTTTTTCAAAATCTCCCTCTTACCAAGTTCAAAATGTTCGCAAGTATGGTACATTGGATCATGGAAGGAAATGGGGTAGGCACATGGACTTGGATAACAGAGGACAGGAGGGACATGGAGAGGTGCACCAAACTGACCCTGCAGGGCAGGCATCAGGGTTTGCAGCAGCACAATACACCACACAGGGCATGCGGGACGGGAGTGCTGCACAACAATCCATAGAAAGCAAGAGGGAGGGGACAGGACCATGCACATGGACAACAGAGAACAGAGGGGCAAGAGGCAATGGTAGCTAGCTGACCATAATGGACAGACAGGAGAGAAAGCTGCAGCATAACAGACCATAAAGGGCAGGAGGGACGGATCAGGGGCATTACAATGGAACAGACAAGCCAGGAGGGAGGGAGTAGGGGTCTGCACATGTAAACAGAGGGCTGGGGGCAAGGGGGCGGGGCAGGAGCAGCAAGATAGCCATGGAGGTCAGGCAGGATGGGCACTAGAAGCAAGACACACCATGAAGAGCAACAGTGAGACTGTGATGGCATACACACAGACCATGGAGGGAAGGTGGGAGGGGTTTAGGGGCAGCTAACTGACCACACAGGGAAGGTGGGAGGGGCCATGGCAGCACAGAAGACCATGCATGGCAATTGGGAGGGCACATTTTGAGTGACTTCTCAAATCCTCTTCTATTTCATAAAAAAATTCTGACATGCAGACTGAAATATGCACTTTCAATACCAGCAGCAGTTTTCCCTGGTGAGCAGTAGCTTTACTACAGTGATCTAATGAGCAAAAAGAGTGCTAACATTCTGAATTTATGGCAAATGTGTGACACATCTGAATGCCTTCTTGATGGAATCAAAGTAAAAAACTGAAAGTATTTCCTACTGAGGAGACTGCAGTAAATGAGGAAATTAGGAAACTTCATAACAAATAAGTCTCCCAAGATGGCCACCAGAGACAAAAGAGCCCAAATGTAGCCCAAATATCACCCAGATGTAGCCCAAGTATAGCCCAATGACAGAATGTCCCAGAGTGTTCTTAAAAACAACTAGAGCGCTTACTGTCTTCATTATGACAAATGTATGGCACACCAGAAGCCATGTTGATTGGAATAAACTGGTAACACTTAAAACATTTAAGTTAAAAAGGAACACAATGAGGGGGTTCATTTTGCCATAGAAATTATGATTAATGCTGAAGAAAGAAAATGAGGGCACATTTTGAGTGACTTCTCAAATCCTCTTCTATTTCATTAAAAAAATCTGACATGCAGACTGAAACATGCACTTTTAATACCAGGAGCAGACTTCCATGGTGAACAGTAGTTTTACTACAGTGATCTAATGAGCAACTAGAGTGCTAACATTCAGAATTTATGGCAAATGTGTGACATATCTGAATACCTTCATGATGGAATCAAAGTAAAAAACTGAAAGCATTTCCTACTGAGGAGACTGCAGTACATGAGGAAATTAGGAAACTTCATAACAAATAAATCTCCCAAGATGGCCACCGGAGACAAAAGAGCCCAAATGTAGCCCAAATCACCCAGATGTAGCCCAAATATAGCCCAATGACAGAAGTGTGCAAAACACTTATTATTTTGTGTTTTTGCAGTGTTATATAGTGCAGACTTGTCAGGTATTGGAGTGCTTTACATGAGCATTGGTTACATCACACAAGAACAAATTCATTTTGGTTGTAGACATGGGGAGACTAAGTGATTTGACCAGAATCACAGAATGTCGAGCTGAAGCAGAAACTCCAACCTGGTTCCCCAGTTGCAAAGTCTGCAGTTCTGGAAGTAACACCACATCCTCTCCCCTAAGTGCAACATTTAATCAAGTGGTCAACTGGATGAAAAAAACATAAAGGTAACAAATAATTTAAAAGTGCTTTGTCGCTATTTGAAAACTCAGAAAATATGTCCTTATTTTAGTCTTTTAGAGCACTAACCATAATTTTGATGCCAATAAGACTCTCTCATATATGTAATTTCTAAAGGAAATGCTCTAGGTATTACAGTTTTCATTACATCAAGATGACGTCAGGCGTTCCACACTTTTGTAATAAATATAGAATGTTAGCAATCTAGTTGTTCATTAGGATGCTGTTGAGAGGCAGAGGCCAGGGGCACGGACTCTGAAAATTGAAGGCATGTAGGAGGGTGCAAAGGCAACAATTTAACCACACTGAGCAGGCAGGAAGGGCCATGGCAGCACAACAGACTATGGAGGGCAGTGGAAAGGGGGGCAGGGGCAACAAACCAACAATACAGGACTTGCAAGAGAGGCTGTGGCAATGTAATAGACCATTGTGGGCAGAAGGAAGAGGCAATGGTAGTACAACCATACATGCCAACAGACCCGATTCAGCCAGGAAACGTCCAATGTTTTTAAGCTCAAATGGGCTTTATTTGATCTGTCTCCTGTCTACAATCTCCTCTTTTTCAATGTAACTGAAAGGGGAAAATCAATAACCCAGTTTTTTTTCAAAATCTCCCTCTTACCAAGTTCAAAATGCTCGCAAGTATGGTACATTGGATCATGGAAGGAAATGGGGTAGGCACATGGACTTGGATAACAGAGGACAGGAGGGACATGGAGAGGTGCACCAAACTGACCCTGCAGGGCAGGCATCAGGGTTTGCAGCAGCACAATACACCACACAGGGCATGCGGGACGGGAGTGCTGCACAACAATCCATAGAAAGCAAGAGGGAGGGGACAGGACCATGCACATGGACAACAGAGAACAGAGGGGCAAGAGGCAATGGTAGCTAGCTGACCATAATGGACAGACAGGAGAGAAAGCTGCAGCATAACAGACCATAAAGGGCAGGAGGGACGGATCAGGGGCATTACAATGGAACAGACAAGCCAGGAGGGAGGGAGTAGGGGTCTGCACATGTAAACAGAGGGCTGGGGGCAAGGGGGCAGGGCAGGAGCAGCAAGATAGCCATGGAGGTCAGGCAGGATGGGCACTAGAAGCAAGACACACCATGAAGAGCAACAGTGAGACTGTGATGGCATACACACAGACCATGGAGGGAAGGTGGGAGGGGTTTAGGGGCAGCTAACTGACCACACAGGGAAGGTGGGAGGGGCCATGGCAGCACAGAAGACCATGCATGGCAAGTGGGAGGGCACATTTTGAGTGACTTCTCAAATCCTCTTCTATTTCATAAAAAAATTCTGACATGCAGACTGAAATATGCACTTTCAATACCAGCAGCAGTTTTCCCTGGTGAGCAGTAGCTTTACTACAGTGATCTAATGAGCAAAAAGAGTGCTAACATTCTGAATTTATGGCAAATGTGTGACACATCTGAATGCCTTCTTGATGGAATCAAAGTAAAAAACTGAAAGTATTTCCTACTGAGGAGACTGCAGTAAATGAGGAAATTAGGAAACTTCATAACAAATAAGTCTCCCAAGATGGCCACCAGAGACATAAGAGCCCAAATGTAGCC
Organism: Triturus cristatus; assembly: GCF_964204655.1. Classification (NCBI taxonomy): domain Eukaryota; kingdom Metazoa; phylum Chordata; class Amphibia; order Caudata; family Salamandridae; genus Triturus; species Triturus cristatus. The sequence goes on from NC_140583.1 coordinate 526,548,204, forward strand.
CAAATATCACCCAGATGTAGCCCAAGTATAGCCCAATGACAGAATGTCCCAGAGTGTTCTTAAAAACAACTAGAGCGCTTACTGTCTTCATTATGACAAATGTATGGCACACCAGAAGCCATCTTGATTGGAATAAACTGGTAACACTTAAAACATTTAAGTTAAAAAGGAACACAATGAGGGGGTTCATTTTGCCATAGAAATTATGATTAATGCTGCAGAAAGAAAATGAGGGCACATTTTGAGTGACTTCTCAAATCCTCTTCTATTTCATTAAAAAATTCTGACATGCAGACTGAAACATGCACTTTTAATACCAGGAGCAGACTTCCATGGTGAACAGTAGTTTTACTACAGTGATCTAATGAGCAACTAGAGTGCTAACATTCAGAATTTATGGCAAATGTGTGACATATCTGAATACCTTCATGATGGAATCAAAGTAAAAAACTGAAAGCATTTCCTACTGAGGAGACTGCAGTACATGAGGAAATTAGGAAACTTCATAACAAATAAATCTCCCAAGATGGCCACCGGAGACAAAAAAGCCCAAATGTAGCCCAAATCACCCAGATGTAGCCCAAATATAGCCCAATGACAGAAGTGTGCAAAACATTTATTGTTTTGTGTTTTTGCAGTGTTATATAGTGCAGACTTGTCAGGTATTGGAGTGCTTTACATGAGCATTGGTTACATCACACAAGAACAAATTCATTTTGGTTGTAGACATGGGGAGACTAAGTGATTTGACCAGAATCACAGAATGTCGAGCTGAAGCAGAAACTCCAACCTGATTCCCCAGTTGCAAAGTCTGCAGTTCTGGAAGTAACACCACATCCTCTCCCCTAAGTGCAACATTTAATCAAGTGGTCAACTGGATAAAAAAACATAAAGGTAACAAATAATTTAAAAGTGCTTTGTCGCTATTTGAAAACTCAGAAAATATGTCCTTATTTTAGTCTTTTAGAGCACTAACCATAATTTTGATGCCAATAAGACCCTCTCATATAGGTAATTTCTAAAGGAAATGCTCTAGGTATTACAGTTTTCATTACATCAAGTTGACGTCAGGCGTTTCACACTTTTGTAATAAATATAGAATGTTAGCAATCTAGTTGTTCATTAGGATACTGTTGAGAGGCAGAGGCCAGGGGCACGGACTCTGAAAATTGAAGGCAGGTAGAGAGGGTGCAAAGGCAACAATTTAACCACACTGAGCAGGCAGGAAGGGCCGTGGCAGCACAACAGACTATGGAGGGCAGTGGAAAGGGGGGCAGGGGCAACAAACCAACAATACAGGACTTGCATGAGAGGCTGTGGCAATGTAATAGACCATTGTGGGCAGAAGGAAGAGGCAATGGTAGTACAACCATACATGCCAACAGACCCGATTCAGCCAGGAAACGCCCAATGTTTTTAAGCTCAAATGGGCTTTATTTGATCTGTCTCCTGTCTACAATCTCCTCTTTTTCAATGTAACTGAAAAGGGAAAATCAATACCCCAGTTTTTTTTCAAAATCTCCCTCTTACCAAGTTCAAAATGTTCACAAGTATGGTACATTGGATAATGGAAGGAAATGGGGTAGGCACATGGACTTGGATAACAGAGGACAGGAGGGACATGGAGAGATGCACCAAACTGACCCTGCAGGGCAGGCATCAGGGTTTGCAGCAGCACAATACACCACACAGGGCATGTGGGACGAGTGCAGCACAACAATCCATAGAAAGCAAGAGGGAGGGGACAGGACCATGCACATGGACAACAGAGAACAGAGGGGCAAGAGGCAATGGTAGCTAGCTGACCATAATGGACAGACAGGAGAGAAAGCTGCAGCATAACAGACCATAAAGGGCAGGAGGGACGGATCAGGGGCATTACAATGGAACAGACAAGCCAGGAGGGAGGGAGTAGGGGTCTGCACATGTAAACAGAGGGCTGGGGGCAAGGGGGCAGGGCAGGAGCAGCAAGATAGCCATGGAGGTCAGGCAGGATGGGCACTAGAAGCAAGACACACCATGAAGAGCAACAGTGAGACTGTGATGGCATACACACAGACCATGGAGGGAAGGTGGGAGGGGTTCAGGGGCAGCTAACTGACCACACAGGGAAGGTGGGAGGGGCCATGGCAGCACAGAAGACCATGCATGGCAAGTGGGAGGGTTATTGGCAGCACAATGGCTATGATGGGCAAGAAGCAGGGTGCAGGGGCATGCACAAAGGACGATGGAGGATAGAAGGGAGGGTCAGGACCTGTGCACAGACAAGAAAGTTCAGGGGAAGGGGCCTCACAACAGACCGCACGGGGCAGGCAGGAGGAGCAGTTGCAGTACAACAGACCAGGGAGGGCAGAAGGGTGTGGCAGTACAATGGACCATGTAGGACAGGAGGAAGAGGATAGGGGCATGGCATGTGGACACGCAGGGTGGAGGTGGCAGGGACAGGTTACAGTCATCTGACAATGCTAGGCAGGTGGGAGGGGAGTGGCAGCTCAACAGAACACTCAGAGTAGATAGGAGTAGCAGGTCCATGGAACATGGTGGGCAAAAAGGATGGAGCAGGGGCATGCACAAAGACATCGGAGGGCAGGGGGAAGGAGAATAGGGGCAGCAAGCCAAGCACAGAGTTTAAGCAGGAGGTCAATGATGGGGCATAGAATTGGGCAATGGAGGGCAGGAGGAGTGGACTGGTACATCATACTAAATTGAGGGCAGTGGCAGTACATCAGACCATGCATGGCAGGAGGGAGGAGGCTAGTCCATGGATTCACACAACAGAGGATAGGGAGGAGGGGGATGGGGCAGCAAGCTAACTGTTCAGAGAAGGCGGGTATTAGGAACTTTATTGTTTTTAAAACGTGTGTCTGTGCGAACTACTTAAAATATGAACAAGTATGTAGCATAATCTCACTTTTATTCAGGAAGAAGAGGACGTTTGTGACTGTGACTCCGGGCTCACTTGGCAGAAACACCCCCTGACCCTCCACCCCCTATCGCAAAATGTAATGCCCATGAAAATGGTAGGTGAACACAGTGTTATATAGAACATAGTCCTGAGAGCACGATTGGAAATGAAAACTAGATATAGTGTATGGTATAAACTATGCACCAAAAAGTGTGATATAAGATGAACCGGGCGTGAAATATAATATGCAATAAATTGTGCGCAATTACAGATTCATTGGAGAGCACGAGATAGCACAGGCACTAGCGCGTGCTATGCGATATGCGCCTTGGAGTGTAATATGCACAGGGCAGTGTTGTGTAACCTAACTAGTCTCTAAAGTTGTAACATAAAATATGTGCTGGGGAGTGTAACGTTGCATATGCACTGTGACAAATATATGGATCCCAGATTGTAATATGTATGGCATAGCACTGTGCGTTATAACATAGGCATCGAGGAAGGCACGTTAGATGGGGCAATATAACTAGTGCGAAAACAAGTGTGGCATGACATATTCACGGGGTGGTGTTACAGTGCACATGGGCTAGAGAGTGTCATAGCATATGCACTAGCTAGTGGAATACAACACAGAGGTGTGTGGCACTCAGCAGGCAATGGTGGGTGTAACACAGCATTGGGCTCTGCCAGGAGCGAGCTGTGACTCTCAAGTGATGTTCGTCCCCTTTCCAGAGAGTAAAATAAAAGTTTTATTAACCGTGAGGGGGGTTTCTTGCATAGTTTTGGTCGAATTTTTGTCGAATCCCCTTTGAATGGCTTGGTGTGCATGCGTATTAAATGTGCCCGTCAATAGCTACCCATGTTTGTATAAATAAACGACAAGGGTGTCTACCGGGATTAGGCACGGTAGGGCATCAGACATGTCAGAGCTTCACTAGTGGTGTAAATACATTCCACGTGGATTCATTGTATGCATAGTCGCCTTTTAATGAATATCACGCAAATCGTCATGGTGATAGGTACGTACGGTTTGTCCAGCATGTCCTAGGTGTGTCTATAAATATATTTTTTTTTAAAATAATAAAAAACAGTGGCCGGCCCTGGGGATTGGGGTTAAAAAAATATAATTAGGAGACAGGCCCTGGGGGATGGGGTCATCAGGGCCAATAAATTAGAATAAGAAGGGGAACCACACAGCCCCCCATTTTAAAAAATTAAAATAAATAAAAGACTGGCATCGTGCCGGAGGCCACGCCCCCTCCTTGCAGCACTCTGCAAACGCGCCCCCTGGCGAGTTGTAAGTTGGGGAATTAATTCCTCTTCAATACTGAGGGTCCCTGAGGGCCAACTAGCCCAGCAGGCATCTCCAGTAAGCGCCAGGGAGCTGCGCTGCAGACAGGTGTTCTGAGGCCAAGCCCCTTTTTACACCTCTCTGCAACGCAGCTCTGTGGCGCTTACCGGAGGTACCTAGTGGTCTAGTTTGACCCTAGGGACCCTTAGGATTCAAGGGGACTTAATCTCTCAACTTAGAACAGCCACAGGGCGCGTTTACACAGTGGTGAAGGGAGGGGACGGGGCCTGAGGTGACGTGTGCAAACACGCACTATGGCACGTTTTAAATTGGGGATATATTTCCCTTCAATACTGAGGGCCCCTGGGGGCTAACTAGCCCACCAAGTGCTTCCAGTAAGCGCCACTGAGCTGCATTGCAGAGAGGTGGTCCAGGCCGTGCCACTTTTTACACCTCTCTGCAACGCAGCTCTGTGGCACTTACTGGAGGTACCTAGTGGGCTAGTTGGACCCTAGGGACCCTCAGAATTCAAATGAACTTAATCTCTCAACTAAAAACGGACACAGGGCGTGTTTAACCGGTGGTGAAGGGAGGGGATGGGGCCTGAGTTAACGTGTGCAAAAAGGCCCTGTGGCCTGTTTTAAGAGGTAGTTTTAATCCCCCTGCCCTATTATATACTAGGGGCTTGCAGAGGAGGTCATGCTAATCACAGGGGGACCCCAACGCATAATGTTCCCTAGAGTATGTAGGTGTTTTCACTGTATTCTAAGTGTCTTTTAACATAGCACTGGCTCTAGGACTGGTTAGTCAGACTCAGTTACCACCAGTATCCGTCTGAAAAAGTTGAGGGTACAGGATGATTTTGCAACAAGGCTTCTTTCTGCTCTTCTTTTTGTTCTTTCTGCACGTTATCCTTCTTCCTGCACTTTTCTTCGTCTTTGAGGACTTCTGTTGCTTCTTTCTGCACTTCTTTTTTTTTTCTTTCTGTGCATTTTTTCTTCTTTCTTCACATGTCCTATCTCTGTAGGCATAGTTATAAATTAGCATTTAAAAAACCTTTGAAATTCACAGAAAAAACCATAGGTTTCAGGCACGTTATAGTTAGGAATTAGCATTTAAAAAACCTCAGAAATTCACTGAAAAAACCATAGGTTTCAGGGGTGTTATAGTTAGCTGGACTTTTCACTTGTACAAAACCATTGAAATTCCCCCGTTATAGTTAGTTCAGCTAACTATAACTTGCGCGCCCGCAATGCACTGCTGATGACATCACATATTACATCACTCATGACATGGTCAGTGACATCACTCATGACATCACTGATGACATCTCAAATGACATCACTGATGACATCACTGATGACATCATCCTTGTGATAGAGTGGCAGACCTCCTCTCACCCTAATATAACCTTTGATACACACATTCAAAAATAGAGACTAAAATTTTCAAAACAATGGACATACCAATACCAGTTACAACAACCTCTTCAGTAATTCTAAGATCCACATACACATCCACTCATTCACCAACAGTCCTATACAGTCACTCATACATGTACTCACTCATCATATGCACTCATACACCTATACATCCTGTTACACAATGCCACTCATCCATAGAGTTACTCACTCACATAGTCACTCATGCTAATAAAGAATCAAACATACATTTACTTGCATATACAGTTATACACACACCACCACACTTACTTCTACGGAAACTTACACATACTTAGTCTTTTAAACAATCACTTATAGAAACACATACTTATTCATACAGGAACTCTTTCAATCTCTCACTCTCACATATACTCAATTATATACACCAATAGTCACATATACTAGTTTAAAACATATGTAGTTACTCATAAAGACACTATTGAGACAGTCATTCACTCACTAACACTCCCATACACACACTCATCCACCCATACAGTCCTGCACACATGCTGTCTTCAACACATACAAACAGTGAGTCACTCATTCATGCACCTATGCACTACGTAATACCCCCCACCGAACCATGCAGACACTCAGACTGATACTCAAAAAACCAACTAATAACCTATATAGACACCCATGTAGCTACTCACCAACCCATGCAGCCACTTATACACAAAGTGAGAGACTGATACAGATATTTACATATTTAAACATTACTCACTAAGCCATGTATTCACTATGATACACTTAATCAGTCAGTTACACAATCAATTTTTCAAAAACAAATCATCCATTTAGACACTTATATACCCATTTATTCTTCCATCGACCTTGAGATATACATATATAAAACAGATTTAATTTTCAGAAAAACACACATTCACTGGATGATGTCATCAGTGATGTCATTTGAGATGTCATCAGTGATGTCATGAGTGATGTCACTGACCATGTACAAGTGAAAAGTCCAGCTAACTATAACACCCCTGAAACCTATGGTTTTTTCAGTGAATATATATATATATATATTCACTTAAAAAACCATAGGTTTCACACAAGTTATAGTTAGCTGTACATTTTACTCGTAAAAAACCAATGAAATTCCACGTTATAGTTAGATCAGGTAACTATAACTTGCGTGACCGCAATCCACAATGTGTCATTTGAGATGTCATCATTGATGTGATGAGTGATGTCACTGACCATGTCATGAGTGATGTAATATGTGACATCATCAGCAGTGGATTGCGGTCGCGCAAGTTATAGTTACCTGATCTAACTATAACGTGGAATTTCATTGGTTTTTTACGAGTAAAATGTACAGCTAACTATAACTTGTGTGAAACCTATGGTTTTTTAAGTGAATTTGCAAGGTTTTTTAAATGCTAATTCCTAACTATAACGTGTGTGAAACCTATGGTTTTTTCAGTGAATTTGTACGGTTTTTTAAATGCTAAGTTATCTATTTATTGTTAATTTTTGCGCGCACGGTGCGCTTCGCGCACCGTGCGCGCGCTGTGGGCACTCGGTGCACTACGCGCACCGAGCGCCCACCTTGCGCATTTCGTACCGTGCACGCCACGCCATTTTTTACAAAATATCAATAGTTTTTTTCTCCCTTGGGGGTCCTTAGATTTATATATTAAATGTGATTGTTAATTTTTTTTTTTTTTTTTTTTTTTTTACCGTACGCGTACGGTAAGCTTACCGTACGCGCAATCCCCGATTTTTAAAAAAAATTATTAAATTTATTTTTCATACTTTTTGATCCTTTGTGAACCCCCTGACGAACGCTAGGGGGTCTGCAACTCTCTTCGTTGCCCCCTTTTCATGTTATCAACCTTTGTTTTTCAGTGCGAGAGACAGAAAATGGCGGCCGATACTTCCTGGTTTCGACCGATTCTAATGTTTACTTTGATCTAACAACCAATCAGAATCGCGCTCGCGCACGTCACCGTACGCGTACGGTAAGCTTACCGTAAGCGCACGGAGCGCGCTTACAGATATATATATTGATTTAAATGCTATTTTCTCAGAAACTACTGAACAGATTTACACCAGACCTACAAAAGGCACTTCCTTGACCTGCGGACTACCTCTCTGCCAAATTACAAGTAATTCTGTTCAACCGTTCGGGCTGTAGCTGTGTCTAAAGGTCCTATGGAAAAATGCATGGGGAAAACGCGTTTTGGGACCCCACTTTTTTCTCAGCCCCCGCTTGACGAATCACCCCGAGACTTTCAGGGTAGGAGCGGAGCGTAGCGCCCCATTAGTTTTGAAAATTTCGCGAGGATTCGTCGACCGGCGCCAAAGTTATTCCAAATAGAATGTTGCGGATTTCCTATGGAAACAGGGTCCTAACTATAACTATCTACTGGCGACCGCCAGTAGATAATATTTATATATATATCAGGCAAGGCAATGGTTCAGAAAAAACAGCAATCTTTTTAGAGTAAACCCAGCTAATCAAATTCACCCGTCTACAACAGACAGCACATGTTCTAAGTTTTATTTAGGCCACGATCGTATTCTAAGCTGGAGGGCAGTAATACGGATGCAATGTGGATGCAATGTGGAGGTGTGGTTGGTAACTCAGACTACAAGATATCATTTTTGAGCAGCACCTGCTCTGTCTTCAGCATGGAACGGACACGACCCCCATATCATTCATGACTTACACACGCTCTGACCTTGGATCTTAGTGGTCTAACGCTGCGCAGTCATCCATGGAGGAGATATGATCTAGGCCTCCACACTCTCTGTGGTCCTTACTCCCTCTCTGTGGCTCTGGCAGCTCTTCAGAAAGGCCTTGCTACCTGTATACCTCCTCTTGTCTCTCAATGCCTTATGGTACATGCACTATTTTTTTGTGGGGGAGGGGTAGCATTTTTGTATCCCTGCACTCACCCCAGTTTCCTGGCTTATTCCTGGATACTCTGCAGCTGTGAACCTAGATATCAGATGTTTCTTTCAACTTGGAAAATTAGAGCAAATTCTGCAACTTCAAAATATGTTCCTAAAAGGCTATGAGCACCTATTCAAGAATCTAATGTTATTATGCTATACCTTTTCGTGATGGCCAGATTCTAGTTGACTTATTTCTATTATATTTGTGCATACATTACTTATTCCTTAGCCACGCTGTCCATTCTGATACTAACCCAGGTCACCCATATACTGATCCTATACAGGAGAGGAAGCAGTGATAAGAGGCCTAAATAATATTTATGTTTAAATTTGCTATGTGTTTGTTCTTAAATTGAATCGATTTCTATGTTGGGTGATGTTGAATCTGTAAATATAGATAAGAGTGGAAACGTGCTCTTTCCAGAAACTGTTTAATGTCAGTATTGTGCCAATCACCTCCCATCTGCCCGGGGCAGTATTCGATGCCAGCTTGACTCTATGTCCCTGACTTGACCCGCCAATCTTGATTAATAATTGCCAGGCTTGCTTATAATCTAGGCTGTGTATTTAGCATTATCACTGTATCACCAGAACAGAGTGGACCTATGAAATGTTGGGTTTCATGCTCTTGTGATGCGCAACTGTGCTGATTATTTTATTAGTATTGTGTTTTTACTGAATGCTGTGTGCTGCATGTCACCAAACTGTGACCAGGGACCTACGGGCGCTAATGCAAGCGGGAAAACCGTCCCCCGTCCCCTGGTTTTGTAGTAAAACTCGACCACTAATCAGGGTGAAGTGGGCCCCTCTCACTCCCGGACACCGGTGCCACTGCATCTGCTGCACTATTGATAGCTACGCCTCTGCACGGAATCAAGCAACTGATTCGTGACGGGGACATAAAGCAGCAAAGAAGGCAATGCAGAGATTAAGGTGAAGAATTAGTCATGGGCCCCAGTAAAATGTACACCCCTCAATTTCTCACGAATTTGAAGGCATCCTTCTGACTGTGTACGCTGGCAAGTAGGGCAAATACTTGTGTCTTTCACTTAGGAGGTCATTAAGAGGTTGGTACAGCTAGAACACCCCTCCAAGTTGGGAGACCACTAGCTTTCTGCTGGCAGAGCCTCCTTCGGACCCACCAGTATAAACCCATGGCTTGGCAGCCATCCTGTCACTGGGCCACCAGGGCACGGTGGCATAGGCGACTATCACTTTGTTTTTCCTTCCTTGGAACGCCAAGGGAAGACTTGAAATGTGCGTGACATTTGTTTTTGGTATTTCTGGAGAGTATAAGACAATGCCGAGTAATGTACGGGCATCCTCGGAACTGGTGGATGCGCGTCAAAGCAGAACTCCCCGGTAGGGAGGCTGGGATTCCTAAATGTGGCAGGCGGTCTTCCAGTGGAAACATAATTGATTGACTCAAGCAGCACCATCTGAACTAACACGACCTGGAACTGCAAAGCAAACCTTTTTTAGGTATTATATTATAATGTGAACATTATTTGCAAAACGCACCGGATACTACATGGGTATTGAAGCCATAGCTCTTGTTCATGAACGTGATGCCTAGGAAAAGTGAAGCGACAGCAGTAAGCTTAAGGAAAGTATTTCTATGCATGCCAGCAATATTATTCAGGGGAAAAATAAAGACTGACAAAAAGTGTCGAAATTGCGCCTCTCCCAGCTTTGGTCCGAACTGCGATCACCAGTAGCAACTTTTAGCAGAGGCCTAGAGGGACACGTGACCAGTGCAGGCGGTGCAGGGTCAGGGTCATTCCCCACTGGTGGTAGAAGGTGCGTCGTGGCCGCAGTGAGGCTTCTGCCAAAGGGTAATACACTTGCCCTAACCTGTCAAACCTTCTTTTTCTAGGAAAAGGGGGCAAGAGAAGCGTCACGGTAGTATCGGTGTCTAGGCAGGGCACGTGGCAGTGTAGGTGGCAAGGCAGGGCACGTGGCAGTGTAGGTGGCAATGCAGGGCACGTGGCAGTGTAGGTGGCAAGTAAGGCCACATGGCAGTATATGGGGTAACACGGATTGCAGTTTATTAATTACCAGGTATAGTGTACAACATCAAACTTTTAATCAGAAGGATGAACAGGATTAGCAATTACCAGGCCCCATTTGTGGCTAGGTTGACTCAGTTGGCAATGCTGGGAGCACAAGGCGTCGCTGCTGGGCTCGGTCATTGCAACCAGTATGGGTACCAGTCTTATGAGGGCCTTGCCTTTGGATGCCCTCTTAGACAATCAGATATGGACAGCTGCAAGAAAGGACTCTCAGGACAGTTCAACAGCCAGGTCTCCCAAAGTGGTCCTAAAACCTGGAGCCTCTGAGCGCCCGGCCTTTCACCTAACCTAGCAACATTCAAGGACACCCCTGACAGCCTGCCAGAGGGGGAGAGGGAGTGCTGGTGATGTGCTCGCCAGAGTCAGCAAGAAACATTATTTCTCTTCCTGGCTCTCACTACTGGCAGACCAACCTCCACAGCTAGGGAAAACACAGAGCTGCGGTTGCATAGGGGCTTGATGAGTAAACACCGACCAGTCTGTGATCTCTAAGGTGTGACACTTGTTTTAAAGCAACACAAAGGAGAAACTGCAATACCATGGGACCAAAATGAGTTCCAATCAGTAGAACCAAACAAGTCACACAGGCATGCAGCAGGCTTTGGCTTGTCACATAAAAAGAGCACATACAAAACGCCAAGAAGGGAGAATTTGATAATGGACATGACAGGGCGTACATTCCCGTTCTTTCAGCCAAAGAACTACAATATGCCTGATCTCACCCCACACCTGCCATCCACGGCTGAACCCATGGAATCCTCAAGCATTGCACATTCCATTGAATAGCATTCATTTCAATCCCTCATAGTCCTCTCACAAATCAGTGACAGGACACCAATAGTCATCTCAAATGTCCTCTTTTGTCTTAGAAATACCTGCAAGACACTTCCTCAAACCAATGGGCAGTTCAAATCTACTACCTCTCAAAAGCAACGTTTTTTTTAAATGGAGCTCATCCGTCACGTCCCAATAGCATCTAGCACTTTCCTCATTCGTGGAAAACCAACCTATATTCTGAAACAAAATGACCTCTTCAAACTTACATCATTCTCCAGCTCTTTTACCAATTTCTCGTACCGAGTGATACCTTCTGTTATCCTGCAGACCTGCAACTTTTCTCTGAAAGTTTCCCCATAAAAAAAAAAACAGAAAGTCTGGTTCTCATTTTAAGAGTTACTGCCACTTGGGACGTGCGCACAGCGCCTTATAACATAGCCACCTAAGATCGGCACTAAGTCAACAAATGCCTCTTTGATTCCGGTGGTTTTAGTTCCAATTTTTGGCATCCATGGGGAGTTCTCCTTTGTGGAACGGGCTCTGAAGATGATGCCGCCTTTTTCACCCTTTCTCCAGCTTCTGGCTATGGAAAACGACATGGGACAGAATTTTCTGCCTTCCGGCACCCATTTTGTTTCTTCTCCTGACTGGAACAATTCTTCACAGCTCCACTCCTTGAACACGGTATTGTTTTTGCACATTGGCTTTTGAGACTTGTGTTTTTAACTCATTGTGACTTACTTCAGCTATTTTAAAGGGGTAAAATTCACGCCACTGGTCTTTTATTATTGTTAATTTTTCATCAAGGGATATTTTATTTACCTTTTCAGGCTGGATTGATTGAAACACTCAGCCTCCCTGGTGCCCTCTATGGATGACTTGGATAACCCTGTCAATATTGCTCATTCTAACCTAACTCTTCTAGGGCAGTACCTTCATCCATTGTGCCTTCAAAATTGAATTCACCCTACTCCGCCAACAAAAGACTCAACCATGATCCTCCTTTTCCACCAAAACCTATTTTAGAGGAAATACGTGCCTTGCACCCATTTATTGAGGCTACCAATACATGCCTACAGGTTTTAGACACTGAAGAAATCTGCTAAGGGGATTCTTGAAAACAATAATAGGCACAACAACCTTCATCTGTATGGTCTTTCTGAGGGTATTGAGGGAGATGATCCAGTGACATTTTTCACCTCTTTTCTTCCGAAGCTTTAGGACCTCCCTCCTTCAGTATCTCTGAATATCCAGCGTGCCCATAGGCTGGGTCCTTGCCTTTCTTCTGCATCTGTTCCCTCAAGACCTCGTGGCATGTTCCTTCTTTTTTTGAAATTCACTGACCTTTTGCAAGTCTTAAAAGTGGCCAAACTTAAGAAACAAATAATGTGGTTAGGATCTAAAGTGTTCTTATCCCAAGATGTTTCCACTGTAACAGCTAAACAACCGAAGGAGCTTCTTGATCTCAGACCGGCTTTACATGCTAAAGGTGCACAATATGGTTTATTCCATTCATGCTTGTTCAAAGTAAATTTTCAAAATAACACCTCTACTTTTGAAGACCCTGTCGATCTCTGAAAATGTCTCAATTCACACTCCACGGCCTCCATGGATACATTTGGTCCTCCTTCTATAACTTGACTCTTATGTGACAGTCTCTACGACTTTTGAAAGTTACATGTAACGTTCACTCTAATCCTCATTTGTTACTCTCTTTGCAGGGCATGTCTAGGTGGTTGTATCTGTTTATAGTCATCCTTTTTGTATTTCTTTGTTTTTATCATTATTACAGCTCATCTGGACTCCCTACATGTCCATAACCCTGCCCCTTTTTTGATCTCTCGAAGTGGTATGTCTCCCCGTTGGATGTGCCGTCTTTGTTGTCTGTCGCCAGTCATAGTTTTTTACTCATTTCCCCTTGCAGGTATGTATTATGGTCGTCATTTTTTGTATGACATGTGTTAGACTCGGGGATCTCTGATTGGCGCAAGGATGTCCTTGTGTCAAGCAGGGACCCTCTCCTCCACGTCAGGGAAAAGGATAACCCCTTTTGGAATGACCCTTGCTCACCCTCTAGGTGCGTGGCGTGAGCAGCCAAGGCGATTCTTCAGGCGTTGTTGGTTAAGCAATTATAATCACACACACAGTAAACACATTAATCCCCCCAGAAACGGACACCAGACTTGGATATGTAGAAAAATACGCTTCTTTATGTAAAAAATAGGTATATATATCTCAGCAGACTTATCACAAGACCAATAACGTTTTCGCTATGCCACCAGGTTGTAAAGCAGGCAAATGTTCTTTGTAGTTTCAAATGGATACTTTGTAGTCTCTTGCAAATGTTACTTGTGGTTCCAGTACTTACAGAGATCGGCTCCTGCGAACGGGGAAATAAGGCGTTGCGGGCCCCGAGCCCGATTCTGGAATTCTTAAGAACGTGTAGTTGCTTTTGGGAGTCGGCACGGGAGGGTGCGACTCAGCAGGGATGGGGCACCTTTGGATCCTCTTGAGCAGGTGCGTGTAGTCAGGCAGGCGCGGCCCACGACCCTCAGCACGGCAGTGCGGGGGTCTCCTCAGCGGGGGCGGCGTGGCCTGATCTCAGTGCGAGATCGCGAAGCGGGGTCACAGGGCACGGTCCGTGCAGCTGGGGACCCGGCGGGGATCACGATCGTCGGACAAGAATTCCGGCGGGAGGGGTGATAGCGCTTCAGCGCGCTTCAATAGCAGGCGGTGGCAGAGGTGCCGGCGGCCTAGCCCGGGGTAGAGAGCGACTCCGGTCGGAGAGAGGCTCTCAAGGGGGCAAAGGCAGGCAGGCTCCCGAGTGTCACAGCCCTAGGAGGGGCGATGAGGGGCGCAGTCTTCCTCAAGCGGGATACACACACGGCTCGAGTTTCAGGACGAGCAAAGGCACAAAGAACCCACTGGTCCTGGGGTTCTGTTCAGGGGGCAAGCTCAGATCAAGCCCTTGGAGAATGTTTAAAGCACAAAGCAGCAAAGTCTTCTCAGTAAGTCTCTTTCTCTCCGTTCTCAGCAAGGCAAGCTGCAGGCCAGCTCCTCCAGCGTCTTCTTCTCCTTCTAGTCGGGCAGAGGGCCTTGTGGTAAAACAGGATTCTGATTTCTTAGGAGCCAGGCTCCTACTTTTATACAGTGATTCTTTTGTTCTTTAGCGCCAGGGGGCCTGGGCCTGGCCCAGCCCAGTTCTGGAGCACTTTGTTATGGTGACTCTGCTCTTTCCTTTCAGCAGCAGGGCAGAGACATCAGCCGCTCCGCAGGGGGCGGCGCCGGCTTTGTGGTGGCAGAGCACAGGTCTATTCAAGAGTCAAGGTGTACTCCTCCCACCCATCCTGGTGTCATCTCTCTACCCACCACCTGGCAGCCAACCTGTCTCTGGGGATTCCCCAACCCTGCTCCTTACTGTTGCTAGGCAGAACACACACACACAGCAGAGGCGGACTGAAATGGCCAGGTCAGTAAATACTAACTTTCTAAGAGTAGCATTTACAAACCCAGGATATTAAAATAAACTTGACTACAAGAAGTATTTTATTATTCTGAGTTCAGGCATACTAAACTTGACATTCTACCATGCTCTCTGAGTCCACTGGGGTCACAGCGTGTAGTGACTCCAGCAGCCCATTCTGGCCTATGGAGAGCATGTAGCCTTCAATAGTGAAAAACGAAAATGGCTGTAATTCACTACTAAGACATGCCACACACATCAGGGCATGTCCTACCTTATGCCTACAATGCACCCTGCCCTTGGGCCTGCCAGAGGGGTGGCTAATATGTAAGTAAGGGAAGGTTGAGGGACTGGCAAGTGGGGGCACTTGCGCAGTCAGCGCGACAGTCCCGGACTGCACGCAGGGTCTGCGGTGGCAGACCCTAGACACATTTTACAAGGCTGCTTTCTGTGGGTGGCGCAACCAGCGCTGCATGCCCACCAGCAGCATTGGCATTCACAAGCCCTGGCACCCCTGGTGCACTTTACTGGGGACTGACAATAAATCCAATAAACCAATCATGAACATCAATTACAGGTACACTTTACCTAGGGAGCACTTGCACTGCGGCACGGATTAGCCGTGGTGCAGTGCCCTGAGCGGACAACACCAGCAAAACATCGAGGCACACCATCAAAAAGTGGAAGGGAAACTCACGCCAAGGTGCCAGGTCTAACACGTGTCCCCTCCAGCTGAAATGTGGGGAGAACTACCCTTGCCCAGGGGGTTCCTCGTCACTAAGGCAGAAATACCTGGACAGACCGTCAGCGTTGGCGTGATCTGTACCAGGACGGTGTTCCACCGTAAAGTCCATACCCTGTAGGGAGATGGACCACCTCAACAGCTTCGGGTTCTCACCCCTCATTTGCATCAACCATCTGAGGGGCCTGTGGTCCGTCTGAACCCGGAAGTGAGACCCAAACAAATAGGGTCTTAGCTTCTTCAGCGCCCAGACCACAGCAAATGCTTCTCGCTCAATTGCACTCCACCTACTTTCCCGTGGAAGTAACCTCCTACTGATGAAGGCTACGGGTTGGTCCCAGCCCTCCTCAGTCATCTGTGAGAGAACAGCCCCTACACCATGCTCTGAAGCGCCTGTCTGTACTAGGAATTCCTTGGAGAAGTAAGGGGCCAAGAGCACGGGCGCCGTGCACATGGCAGTCTTCAGGGTGTCGAAAGCTTTCTGAGAGGTGTCAGTCCAGATCACGTTCCTGGGCTGCTTCTTGGAAGTCAGCTCTGTCAAGGGGGCAACAATCGTTCCATAGCCCTTGACAAACCTCCTGTAGTACCCAGTGAGCCCCAGGAAGGCCCTCACTGTGCTCTGCGTCTTGGAGGGTTCCCAAGCCAGGATGGTCTCAATTTTGGGTTGCAAGGGTGCCACCTTGCCACTCCCCACTTGGTGTCCCAAGTACACCACGGAACCCTGCCCGATCTGGCACTTGCTTGCCTTGATCGTGAGGCCTGCTCGGCGCAGAGCCATCAACACTTCCCAGAGGTGGCGCAGGTGTTCGGGCCAGGTGGCACTGAACACTGCGAATTCATCCAGGTAGGCGGCACTGAACGCATCCAGCCCAACCAGTACCTGGTTGACCAACCTCTGAAAGGTGGCAGGGGCATTCTTCATTCCAAATGGCATGACCCGGAACTGGAAGTGCCCATCTGGTGTAGAGAATGCTGACCTCTCTTTGGCCCCATCGGTCAAGGCGATCTGCCAGTACCCAGACGTTAAATCAAACGTGCTGAGGAATCGGGCAGCTACCAGCCGATCAATGAGCTCATCAGCTCTGGGGATGGGGTGCGCGTCAGTCTTAGTTACTGAATTGAGTCCTCTGTAGTCCACACAGAATCATAGTTCAGGTGTGGCTCCCGGCGCAGCAGCTTTGGGGACCAAGACCACGGGGCTGGACCAAGGACTGCTGGAGGACTCAACCACCCCTAGCGCAAGCATTTTGGAGACCTCCTCCTTGATGCAAGCTCTGACCCTGTCAGTTACCCTGTAAGCCTTGTGCTTCACAGGTAAGCTGTCTCCTGTGTCCACATCATGGACGCACCAATCTGTGACACCAGGAACCAGGGAGAACCTATTGGGAAACTGCCCCAGCAAGTGGCGGCAATCTTCCTGTTGTTCGGGCGTCAGGGTGGGTGAGAGGTTAACTCCATCCACTGACCCATATTTCTCAGAGGCTACTAAGAGGTCAGGAAGAGGCTCGGTCTCCTCTTCCATTCCATCATCAGTGGCCAGCAGCATGCCCACTTCGGTCCTCTCTAAGTGGGGCTTAAGGCAGTTAACATGTAGGACCCTCCAAGGGTTCCTGGGAGACTGCATGTCCACCAAGTAGGTGATAGGACTTTTGCGCTCCACAACCTCAAATGGACCTGTCCACTTATCCTGAAGTGCACAAGGCTCCACTGGGGCCAAGACCCACACCTTTTGTCCAGGTTGAAGCTCTACCAGAGTGGCATTCCGGCCGTACCACTGCTTCATCTCCTCCTGGCTGGCTTCCAGATTTGCCTCAGCAAGTTGCCTGAAACACCTAGTCTGGTTTCGGAAGGCCAGCATGTAACTGTATACATTCTGGGGAGGTTTCCTGGGAGATTGTTCCCAGCCTTCTTTTACCAAACTCAGAGGTCCTCTTACCGGGTGACCATACAGAAGCTCAAAGGGGCTGAACCCTAGAGACTTCTGTGGCACCTCTCGGTAAGAGAAGAGCAGGCATGGCAAGAGGACGTCCCACTTACGCCTCATTGGACCGTCTAGGCCCATGATCATGCCTCTGAGGGTTCGGTTGATTCTCTCAACCAACCCATTTCCTTGGGGGTGGTAAGGAGTGGTGAACTTGTAAGTTACCCCACACTCCTTCCACAGGGATTTCATATATGTGGATATGAAATTGGTCCCCCTGTCGCTCACCACCTCTAGAGGGAATCCCACTCGGGAGAAAATTCCCATCAGTGCTCGTCCCACCACGGGGGCCGTCACTGTCGTCAGAGGGATGGCTTCAGGGTACCGGGTGGCATGGTCCACCAAGACCAGGATGAACCTGTTGCCCAGGGCTGTCTTGGGGTCCAGAGGCGTTACAACAAACAAATGATGGACGGAATGCTGACAATGCATACATTCTCCCCCAGTCAAGAGATCTGGGTTAAATCCATCGTTCTTTTGCCCACTACACCACCCCAGTTTAGACATGGCCATATGCAAATCAGTCTTGACCCTGTGCCTCATGGGAACAGTCCAGCCCGAACTGCCAAGCCATGTCTTCCCTGGACTGGAATCTAGCATCCTAGGACCGGTTTCTGGCTATCAGCCGTCATCAGCCAGGATAGCTTGACTCCAGTGGCGTAGTGAGCACGGGTCCCACGTCTGGGAATACCCATCCCACTTAGGGCGAAAAGCGTTACAACAAACAAATGATGGACGGAATGCTGACAATGCATACATTCTCCCCCAGTCAAGAGATCTGGGTTAAATCCATCGTTCTTTTGCCCACTACACCACCCCAGTTTAGACATGGCCATATGCAAATCAGTCTTGACCCTGTGCCTCATGGGAACAGTCCAGCCCGAACTGCCAAGCCATGTCTTCCCTGGACCGGAATCTAGCATCCTAGGACCGGTTTCTGGCTATCAGCCGTCATCAGCCAGGATAGCTTGACTCCAGTGGCGTAGTGAGCACGGGTCCCACGTCTGGGAATACCCATCCCACTTAGGGCGAAAAGCGTTACAACAAACAAATGATGGACGGAATGCTGACAATGCATACATTCTCCCCCAGTCAAGAGATCTGGGTTAAATCCATCGTTCTTTTGCCCACTACACCACCCCAGTTTAGACATGGCCATATGCAAATCAGTCTTGACCCTGTGCCTCATGGGAACAGTCCAGCCCGAACTGCCAAGCCATGTCTTCCCTGGACCGGAATCTAGCATCCTAGGACCGGTTTCTGGCTATCAGCCGTCATCAGCCAGGATAGCTTGACTCCAGTGGCGTAGTGAGCACGGGTCCCACGTCTGGGAATACCCATCCCACTTAGGGCGAAAAGCATTACAACAAACAAATGATGGACGGAATGCTGACAATGCATACATTCTCCCCCAGTCAAGAGATCTGGGTTAAATCCATCATTCTTTTGCCCACTACACCACCCCAGTTTAGACATGGCCATATGCAAATCAGTCTTGACCCTGTGCCTCATGGGAACAGTCCAGCCCGAACTGCCAAGCCATGTCTTCCCTGGACCGGAATCTAGCATCCTAGGACCGGTTTCTGGCTATCAGCCGTCATCAGCCAGGATAGCTTGACTCCAGTGGCGTAGTGAGCACGGGTCCCACGTCTGGGAATACCCATCCCACTAAGGGCGAAAAGCGTTACAACAAACAAATGATGGACGGAATGCTGACAATGCATACATTCTCCCCCAGTCAAGAGATCTGGGTTAAATCCATCGTTCTTTTGCCCACTACACCACCCCAGTTTAGACATGGCCATATGCAAATCAGTCTTGACCCTGTGCCTCATGGGAACAGTCCAGCCCGAACTGCCAAGCCATGTCTTCCCTGGACCGGAATCTAGCATCCTAGGACCGGATTCTGGCTATCAGCCGTCATCAGCCAGGATAGCTTGACTCCAGTGGCGTAGTGAGCACGGGTCCCACGTCTGGGAATACCCATCCCACTTAGGGCGAAAAGCGTTACAACAAACTAATGATGGACGGAATGCTGACAATGCATACATTCTCCCCCAGTCAAGAGATCTGGGTTAAATCCATCGTTCTTTTGCCCACTACACCACCCCAGTTTAGACATGGCCATATGCAAATCAGTCTTGACCCTGTGCCTCATGGGAACAGTCCAGCCCGAACTGCCAAGCCATGTCTTCCCTGGACCGGAATCTAGCATCCTAGGACCGGTTTCTGGCTATCAGCCGTCATCAGCCAGGATAGCTTGACTCCAGTGGCGTAGTGAGCACGGGTCCCACGTCTGGGAATACCCATCCCACTTAGGGCGAAAAGCGTTACAACAAACAAATGATGGACAGAATGCTGACAATGCATACATTCTCCCCCAGTCAAGAGATCTGGGTTAAATCCATTGTTCTTTTGCCCAGTACACCACCCCAGTTTAGACATGGCCATATGCAAATCAGTCTTGACCCTGTGCCTCATGGGAACAGTCCAGCCTGAACTGCCAAGCCATGTCTTCCCTGGACCGGAATATAGCATCCTAGGACCGGTTTCTGGCTATCAGCCGTCATCAGCCAGGATAGCTTGACTCCAGTGGCGTAGTGAGCACGGGTCCCACGTCTGGGAATACCCATCCCACTTAGGGCGAAAAGCGTTACAACAAACAAATGATGGACGGAATGCTGACAATGCATACATTCTCCCCCAGTCAAGAGATCTGGGTTAAATCCATTGTTCTTTTGCCCACTACACCACCCCAGTTTAGACATGGCCATATGCAAATCAGTCTTGACCCTGTGCCTCATGGGAACAGTCCAGCCCGAACTGCCAAGCCATGTCTTCCCTGGACCGGAATCTAGCATCCTAGGACCGGTTTCTGGCTATCAGCCGTCATCAGCCAGGATAGCTTGACTCCAGTGGCGTAGTGAGCACGGGTCCCACGTCTGGGAATACCCATCCCACTTAGGGCGAAAAGCGTTACAACAAACAAATGATGGACGGAATGCTGACAATGCATACATTCTCCCCCAGTCAAGAGATCTGGGTTAAATCCATCGTTCTTTTGCCCACTACACCACCCCAGTTTAGACATGGCCATATGCAAATCAGTCTTGACCCTGTGCCTCATGGGAACAGTCCAGCCCGAACTGCCAAGCCATGTCTTCCCTGGACCGGAATCTAGCATCCTAGGACCGGTTTCTGGCTATCAGCCGTCATCAGCCAGGATAGCTTGACTCCAGTGGCGTAGTGAGCACGGGTCCCACGTCTGGGAATACCCATCCCACTTAGGGCGAAAAGCGTTACAACAAACAAATGATGGACGGAATGCTGACAATGCATACATTCTCCCCCAGTCAAGAGATCTGGGTTAAATCCATCGTTCTTTTGCCCACTACACCACCCCAGTTTAGACATGGCCATATGCAAATCAGTCTTGACCCTGTGCCTCATGGGAACAGTCCAGCCCGAACTGCCAAGCCATGTCTTCCCTGGACCGGAATCTAGCATCCTAGGACCGGTTT
This sequence comes from Triturus cristatus, assembly GCF_964204655.1. Classification (NCBI taxonomy): domain Eukaryota; kingdom Metazoa; phylum Chordata; class Amphibia; order Caudata; family Salamandridae; genus Triturus; species Triturus cristatus. The sequence goes on from NC_140583.1 coordinate 526,569,308, forward strand.
CTGGCTATCAGCCGTCATCAGCCAGGATAGCTTGACTCCAGTGGCGTAGTGAGCACGGGTCCCACGTCTGGGAATACCCATCCCACTTAGGGCGAAAAGCGTTACAACAAACTAATGATGGACGGAATGCTGACAATGCATACATTCTCCCCCAGTCAAGAGATCTGGGTTAAATCCATCGTTCTTTTGCCCACTACACCACCCCAGTTTAGACATGGCCATATGCAAATCAGTCTTGACCCTGTGCCTCATGGGAACAGTCCAGCCCGAACTGCCAAGCCATGTCTTCCCTGGACCGAAACTAGCATCCTAGGACCGGTTTCTGGCTATCAGCCGTCATCAGCCAGGATAGCTTGACTCCAGTGGCGTAGTGAGCACGGGTCCCACGTCTGGGAATACCCATCCCACTTAGGGCGAAAAGCGTTACAACAAACAAATGATGGACGGAATGCTGACAATGCATACATTCTCCCCCAGTCAAGAGATCTGGGTTAAATCCATCGTTCTTTTGCCCACTACACCACCCCAGTTTAGACATGGCCATATGCAAATCAGTCTTGACCCTGTGCCTCATGGGAACAGTCCAGCCCGAACTGCCAAGACATGTCTTCCCTGGACCGGAATCTAGCATCCTAGGACCGGTTTCTGGCTATCAGCCGTCATCAGCCAGGATAGCTTGACTCCAGTGGCGTAGTGAGCACGGGTCCCACGTCTGGGAATACCCATCCCACTTAGGGCGAAAAGCGTTACAACAAACAAATGATGGACGGAATGCTGACAATGCATACATTCTCCCCCAGTCAAGAGATCGGGGTTAAATCCATCGTTCTTTTGCCCACTACACCACCCCAGTTTAGACATGGCCATATGCAAATCAGTCTTGACCCTGTGCCTCATGGGAACAGTCCAGCCCGAACTGCCAAGCCATGTCTTCCCTGGACCGGAATCTAGCATCCTAGGACCGGTTTCTGGCTATCAGCCGTCATCAGCCAGGATAGCTTGACTCCAGTGGCGTAGTGAGCACGGGTCCCACGTCTGGGAATACCCATCCCACTTAGGGCGAAAAGCGTTACAACAAACAAATGATGGACGGAATGCTGACAATGCATACATTCTCCCCCAGTCAAGAGATCTGGGTTAAATCCATCGTTCTTTTGCCCACTACACCACCCCAGTTTAGACATGGCCATATGCAAATCAGTCTTGACCCTGTGCCTCATGGGAACAGTCCAGCCCGAACTGCCAAGCCATGTCTTCCCTGGACCGGAATCTAGCATCCTAGGACCGGTTTCTGGCTATCAGCCGTCATCAGCCAGGATAGCTTGACTCCAGTGGCGTAGTGAGCACGGGTCCCACGTCTGGGAATACCCATCCCACTTAGGGCGAAAAGCGTTACAACAAACTAATGATGGACGGAATGCTGACAATGCATACATTCTCCCCCAGTCAAGAGATCTGGGTTAAATCCATCGTTCTTTTGCCCACTACACCACCCCAGTTTAGACATGGCCATATGCAAATCAGTCTTGACCCTGTGCCTCATGGGAACAGTCCAGCCCGAACTGCCAAGCCATGTCTTCCCTGGACCGGAATCTAGCATCCTAGGACCGGTTTCTGGCTATCAGCCGTCATCAGCCAGGATAGCTTGACTCCAGTGGCGTAGTGAGCACGGGTCCCACGTCTGGGAATACCCATCCCACTTAGGGCGAAAAGCGTTACAACAAACAAATGATGGACGGAATGCTGACAATGCATACATTCTCCCCCAGTCAAGAGATCTGGGTTAAATCCATCGTTCTTTTGCCCACTACACCACCCCAGTTTAGACATGGCCATATGCAAATCAGTCTTGACCCTGTGCCTCATGGGAACAGTCCAGCCCGAACTGCCAAGCCATGTCTTCCCTGGACCGGAATCTAGCATCCTAGGACCGGTTTCTGGCTATCAGCCGTCATCAGCCAGGATAGCTTGACTCCAGTGGCGTAGTGAGCACGGGTCCCACGTCTGGGAATACCCATCCCACTTAGGGCGAAAAGCGTTACAACAAACTAATGATGGACGGAATGCTGACAATGCATACATTCTCCCCCAGTCAAGAGATCTGGGTTAAATCCATCGTTCTTTTGCCCACTACACCACCCCAGTTTAGACATGGCCATATGCAAATCAGTCTTGACCCTGTGCCTCATGGGAACAGTCCAGCCCGAACTGCCAAGCCATGTCTTCCCTGGACCGGAATCTAGCATCCTAGGACCGGTTTCTGGCTATCAGCCGTCATCAGCCAGGATAGCTTGACTCCAGTGGCGTAGTGAGCACGGGTCCCACGTCTGGGAATACCCATCCCACTTAGGGCGAAAAGCGTTACAACAAACAAATGATGGACGGAATGCTGACAATGCATACATTCTCCCCCAGTCAAGAGATCTGGGTTAAATCCATCGTTCTTTTACCCACTACACCACCCCAGTTTAGACATGGCCATATGCAAATCAGTCTTGACCCTGTGCCTCATGGGAACAGTCCAGCCCGAACTGCCAAGCCATGTCTTCCCTGGACCGGAATCTAGCATCCTAGGACCGGTTTCTGGCTATCAGCCGTCATCAGCCAGGATAGCTTGACTCCAGTGGCGTAGTGAGCACGGGTCCCACGTCTGGGAATACCCATCCCACTTAGGGCGAAAAGCGTTACAACAAACAAATGATGGACGGAATGCTGACAATGCATACATTCTCCTCCAGTCAAGAGATCTGGGTTAAATCCATCGTTCTTTTGCCCTCTACACCACCCCAGTTTAGACATGGCCATATGCAAATCAGTCTTGACCCTGTGCCTCATGGGAACAGTCCAGCCCGAACTGCCAAGCCATGTCTTCCCTGGACCGGAATCTAGCATCCTAGGACCGGTTTCTGGCTATCAGCCGTCATCAGCCAGGATAGCTTGACTCCAGTGGCGTAGGGAGCACGGGTCCCACGTCTGGGAATACCCATCCCACTTAGGGCGAAAAGCGTTACAACAAACAAATGATGGACGGAATGCTGACAATGCATACATTCTCCCCCAGTCAAGAGATCTGGGTTAAATCCATCGTTCTTTTGCCCACTACACCACCCCAGTTTAGACATGGCCATATGCAAATCAGTCTTGACCCTGTGCCTCATGGGAACAGTCCAGCCCGAACTGCCAAGCCATGTCTTCCCTGGACCGGAATCTAGCATCCTAGGACCGGTTTCTGGCTATCAGCCGTCATCAGCCAGGATAGCTTGACTCCAGTGGCGTAGTGAGCACGGGTCCCACGTCTGGGAATACCCATCCCACTTAGGGCGAAAAGCGTTACAACAAACAAATGATGGACGGAATGCTGACAATGCATACATTCTCCCCCAGTCAAGAGATCTGGGTTAAATCCATCGTTCTTTTGCCCACTACACCACCCCAGTTTAGACATGGCCATATGCAAATCAGTCTTGACCCTGTGCCTCATGGGAACAGTCCAGCCCGAACTGCCAAGCCATGTCTTCCCTGGACCGGAATCTAGCATCCTAGGACCGGTTTCTGGCTATCAGCCGTCATCAGCCAGGATAGCTTGACTCCAGTGGCGTAGTGAGCACGGGTCCCACGTCTGGGAATACCCATCCCACTTAGGGCGAAAAGCGTTACAACAAACAAATGATGGACGGAATGCTGACAATGCATACATTCTCCCCCAGTCAAGAGATCTGGGTTAAATCCATCGTTCTTTTGCCCACTACACCACCCCAGTTTAGACATGGCCATATGCAAATCAGTCTTGACCCTGTGCCTCATGGGAACAGTCCAGCCCGAACTGCCAAGCCATGTCTTCCCTGGACCGGAATCTAGCATCCTAGGACCGGTTTCTGGCTATCAGCCGTCATCAGCCAGGATAGCTTGACTCCAGTGGCGCAGTGAGCACGGGTCCCACGTCTGGGAATACCCATCCCACTTAGGGCGAAAAGCGTTACAACAAACAAATGATGGACGGAATGCTGACAATGCATACATTCTCCCCCAGTCAAGAGATCTGGGTTAAATCCATCGTTCTTTTGCCCACTACACCACCCCAGTTTAGACATGGCCATATGCAAATCAGTCTTGACCCTGTGCCTCATGGGAACAGTCCAGCCCGAACTGCCAAGCCATGTCTTCCCTGGACCGGAATCTAGCATCCTAGGACCGGTTTCTGGCTATCAGCCGTCATCAGCCAGGATAGCTTGACTCCAGTGGCGTAGTGAGCACGGGTCCCACGTCTGGGAATACCCATCCCACTTAGGGCGAAAAGCGTTACAACAAACAAATGATGGACGGAATGCTGACAATGCATACATTCTCCCCCAGTCAAGAGATCTGGGTTAAATCCATCGTTCTTTTGCCCACTACACCACCCCAGTTTAGACATGGCCATATGCAAATCAGTCTTGACCCTGGGCCCCACAATATCAATACCCACTCGCTGGAATGGCGTACCGACCACGGGAAAGGGTTGCAGAGGAGCCTTGTGCTTCCCCCCGCTCTTACCACTTGCCTGGCAAGTCTGACATGTTCTTCAGTAGGAATCTGAATTCTTGTGCATTTGGGGCCAGTAAAAGTGGGTGACAAGCCTGTCATAGGTCTTGTCCATCCCCAAATGTCCTGCTAAAGGCACATCATGAGCCAGCCCCAGTAGGAAGGTTCTGAACTTCTGGGGTACCACCAGCACACGGGCTGACCCAGGTTCAGCAGCCTTAGGCTCTGAATACAGGAGGTCACTCTCCCAGTACATGTAGTGTGTCTTGACCTGAACACCATTGGCCTGGTCTGCAGCCTGCTGCCGCATACCCACGAGAGAAGGGCATCCTTTCTGCTCCCTGCAGAATTCCTCCCTGGAGGGACCTCCTTCTTGCTGCCAATGGGTCAGCTCAGGCAGGTCTCCCAGTTCGGCAATCTGTTCCCCGGTCGGCTCCAGAGCATCCCCCTCAGGGTCTGCTTCCTCCTGGGCCGTGGGAACTTCGGGGGCCGGTTTCCCGCGCCTCCTGCGCCTTCTCCCTAAGGCTGGTTCCTGGACCTCTCCCTCAGGCTCCAGGACCCTTTCAACACCCCTACTGGCTGCCATTGACCGGGTGGTCACGCACGCCCAGTCGGGTAGACCCACCATCCTCAGATGCGTGGTCTTCTCCACCTTTTCCCAAGGGGTGCTCTCCAGGTCGTTCCCTAGCAGACAGTCTACAGGCATGTCAGTTCTCACAGCGACTTGTAGAGTACCAGAGACCTCCCCCCACTCAAAGGGAACTTGAGCCATTGGACAACGACTCTCTATGTTGTCAGCATTGACAACCCTACAGTAGGCATTGGGTACAATCTGCTCTTGAGACACCAGGTGTTGCCTCACCGAGGTCACGCTGGCTCCTGTATCTCTAAGAGCCTCAACCTTCTTTCCATTGATGGTTACTACTTGCCCATATTTCTTAGTGTTAGAGGGTAAGTAGGTTTCAGGGACCATCTCACTGTCTCCTAGCGAGACTAGGGTCATATGCGTGGGACCCCCACCCCCCTGGACTGCTACCTCCTCCCCAAAATTAACATTAGCTACTTGCCGGGGTGGAGCACCAGTGGGTGCTGTCTTACCAAACAGGCGACACTTAGGATCAGAGGCAATGTGACCCGGGTCACCACACCTGTAACAATTGAAGGGCCCCTTTGGAACAGGCCTACCTGTCGGGCCCCCGTTCTGCTGCGGGGATGGGGGAGGCTGAGAACCCTTCTGCTGGTTCCCTTGGGAATTACTTTGGGGGCCTTTTTGGAACCCCTTCTGTTTACCCTTGTCCCCCCCACTCTTCTGCTGGGGACCCTGCCCACCTTTGGCGGAGTCTCCCACTTGACCCTTGTGGACCCTGGTGCTGAGCCAGCGGTCCGCCTCCTCAGCAAGCTTCCTCGGGTTGGACAGCTTGCTATCAATCAGGTGCTGGCGTAGCTCAGGAAAACATTGACTGGACAAGTGCTCCCATGCAATTAAATCAAGCAGCCCTTGATAATCATTCACCTTGCTACCCTTCACCCAACCATCCAGTGCTCTGCAGAAAAAAGTTACATACTCCACATACGTACTCTCAGGGATCTTCTTAGTCTCCCTGAACCTCTGTCTATATAGCTCAGGAGTTAACCCATACCTGGTCATTAAAGCTTCCTTCATATGGGGGTATGAGGTCTGGACTTCTAGGGGCAAATCTAACAGTGTGTCACGCCCTTCAGGAAGGAACCTTCCCCACAACCCCGCTCCCCAGTCTTTCTCAGGGGCCCGGTGTGAAGACATGACCACCTCATAGGCTCTAAACCACTGCCCTATGTCATCCTTTCTAAAATACTCCTTTACTACATCTTTGGGGATGCATACACCTTGGACTCTACCTGCACCGGTGGAGTGCTGCCACCAGAAGGAGCGGTGTCAAAACTTTTCGCCTTCAGCTCCAACTCCTTCAATCTTATATCATGATCCATTTGGCGTTGTTGTGCCTCCAAGGCCAACTTCTGCTTTTCCATTTCCATTTGTCCTGCCAACTTTGCCATCTCCATTGCATGCGCCCTGTCTGCTGCCCTGTCTGCCACCTCCTCTGGTGACAGGACTCTGCTGGGCTGCCCAAGGTTGTCGGGTGGAACGATGTCCCCCGCATTCTGTGGGTCTCTTGACTCCTTCCAGGCTCTCAACGCCTTGGTGTACTGGACCTTCCTCTTGAATCCAGCATGGGGAACTCAGAGTTTTACACTGTAGCCTTTCAATTGCTCCACGGTGTATCCCTCCAATTCCTCCCAATCCACCTCATCTATTCCAGAAATCACAGAGAGTGCTCTTCCAGCAGGGAGTGAGCCAGGCATGGCTGAAGCAATGGTCGATGTCTCAACAGTTCAAAAAAATGAAAACCTGCGGCTGCGTTACTTGGTCTGCTCTCACTATCTGGTGATTAATAATTCACTGTATGCAAACTACAAATGCAAATCCGAAATCCCAGCCGCTGCCACCAATGTTAGACTCGGGGATCTCTGATTGGCGCAAGGATGTCCTTGTGTCAAGCAGGGACCCTCTCCTCCACGTCAGGGCAAAGGATAACCCCTTTTGGAATGACCCTTGCTCACCCTCTAGGTGCGTGGCGTGAGCAGCCAAGGCGATTCTTCAGGCGTTGTTGGTTAAGCAATTATAATCACACACACAGTAAACACATTAATCCCCCCAGAAACGGACACCAGACTTGGATATGTAGAAAAATACGCTTCTTTATGTAAAAAATAGGTATATATATCTCAGCAGACTTATCACAAGACCAATAACATTTTCGCTATGCCACCAGGTTGTAAAGCAGGCAAATGTTCTTTGTAGTTTCAAATGGATACTTTGTAGTCTCTTGCAAATGTTACTTGTGGTTCCAGTACTTACAGAGATCGGCTCCTGCGAACGGGGAAATAAGGCGTTGCGGGCCCCGAGCCCGATACTGGAATTCTCAAGAACGTGTAGTTGCTTTTGGGAGTCGGCACGGGAGGGTGCGACTCAGCAGGGATGGGGCACCTTTGGATCCTCTTGAGCAGGTGCGTGTAGTCAGGCAGGCGCGGCCCACGACCCTCAGCACGGCAGTGCGGGGGTCTCCTCAGCGGGGGCGGCGCGGCCTGATCTCAGTGCGAGATCGCGAAGCGGGGTCACAGGGCACGGTCCGTGCAGCTGGGGACCCAGCGGGGATCACGATCGTCGGACAAGAATTCCGGCGGGAGGGGTGATAGCGCTTCAGCGCGCTCCAATAGCAGGCGGTGGCAGAGGTGCCGGCGGCCTAGCCCGGGGTAGAGAGCGACTCCGGTCGGAGCAAGGCTCTCAAGGGGGCAAAGGCAGGCAGGCTCCCGAGTGTCACAGCCCTAGGAGGGGCGATGAGGGGCGCAGTCTTCATCAAGCGGGATACACACACGGCTCGAGTTTCAGGACGAGCAAAGGCACAAAGAACCCACTGGTCCTGGGGTTCTGTTCAGGGGGCAAGCTCAGATCAAGCCCTTGGAGAATGTTTAAAGCACAAAGCAGCAAAGTCTTCTCAGTAAGTCTCTTCCTCTCCGTTCTCAGCAAGGCAAGCAGCAGGCCAGCTCCTCCAGCGTCTTCTTCTCCTTCTAGTCGGGCAGAGGTTCTTTGTGGTAAAACAGGATTCTGATTTCTTAGGAGCCAGGCTCCTACTTTTATACAGTGATTCTTTTGTTCTTTAGCGCCAGGGGGCTTGGGCCTGGCCCAGTCCAGTTCTGGAGCACTTTGTTATTTTGACTCTGCTCTTTCCTTTCAGCAGCAGGGCAGAGACATCAGCCGCTCCGCAGGGGGCGGCGCCGGCTTTGTTGTGGCAGAGCACAGGTCTATTCAAGAGTCAAGGTGTACTCCTCCCACCCATCCTGGTGTCATCTCTCTACCCACCACCTGGCAGCCAACCTGTCTCTGGGGATTCCCCAACCCTGCTCCTTACTGTTGCTAGGCAGAACACACACACACAGCAGAGGCGGACTGAAATGGCCAGGTCAGTAAATACTAACTTTCTAAGAGTAGCATTTACAAACCCAGGATATTAAAATAAACTTGACTACAAGAAGTATTTTATTATTCTGAGTTCAGGCATACTAAACTTGACATTCTACCATGCTCTCTGAGTCCACTGGGGTCACAGCGTGTAGTGACTCCAGCAGCCCATTCTGGCCTATGGAGAGCAGGTAGCCTTCAATAGTGAAAAACGAAAATGGCTGTAATTCACTACTAAGACATGCCACACACATAAGGGCATTTCCTACCTTATGCCTACAATGCACCCTGCCCTTGGGCCTACCAGAGGGGTGGCTAATATGTAAGTAAGGGAAGGTTGAGGGACTGGCAAGTGGGGGCACTTGCGCAGTCAGCGCGACAGTCCCGGACTGCACGCAGGGTCTGCGGTGGCAGACCCTAGACACATTTTACAAGGCTGCTTTCTGTGGGTGGCGCAACCAGCGCTGCAAGCCCACCAGCAGCATTGGCATTCACAAGCCCTGGCACCCCTGGTGCACTTTACTGGGGACTGACAGTAAATCCAATAAACCAATCATGAACATCAGTTACAGGTACACTTTATCTAGGGAGCACTTGCACTGCGGCACGGATTAGCCGTGGCGCAGTGCCCTGAGCGGACAACACCAGCAAAACATCGAGGCACACCATCAAAAAGTGGAAGGGAAACTCACGCCAAGGTGCCAGGTCTAACAACATGTATTGTCTTTTCTTACTATCTCACTTGCTTCTTTTCTTCTTCATCTTTTTCATTCTATATACTCTTCTTTTCAATATTCTTTTTCTCTCACTATATCCATGTTGATTGTGCGGTTTTATACCTAATTCGCTCTCTTTACATTCAGAGTTGTTTCTTGTAATGTGAAAGGTTTTATTAATCCTATAAAGAGGCAGAGAATTCTATCCCATTTAGCCTCATTTATTCCTGACTTAGTTTCATTACAAGAGCCTCACTTAACAGTGACAGAGGCTTTGAAACTCAAACGGCATCGGTTGGGTCTAGTCTTAGTGTCTCCTATGACTACTAAGAACAAGCATTGGTATAGCCAATAGGTCTTGCTTTTGGGACCTTATAAGTATTTAGTTATGCAGCACAATATCCTTGGTGCAACAACATCAACTGTTGCGTGGCTAAACACTTATAAGGTCCCAAAGGCGAGACCTATTGGCTATGTCAATGCTTGTTTTCTCTCTCCTCATCTGCCTTCTCATGCTCTCTTCACTTGCTGCCCTCATTTCCAACATTGAGAAATCAAATAAAAAAAGTGAAATTGCTTGCATAGCATTCATTATGGAAAAGCACACTTTAAAAGCAATGTGTTAAAAGTAAAACAGATACTTCTGGATAAGAAAAAGCGTTCCCAATGTCCCTAAAATGTAACTTTCCAAATGAAGCATTTCAGATCAAACCTCATTTGTTTGTAACGTCGTCCTGAACATCTCACCTGTATCTATGAAGAAAAGCGTACTGATTCCGTTAAGTGGGAGCTCTTCTTCTGCAGCACAGGGGTGGCCGGCTGCCAACCTGTCAGTGGGCAAAGTTTGAATGGAATCTGAACATAATGCTAGGGTTCATATTTGGATTCAACATATTCACCAAGCGCCTAGTATTGCCACGTGGCACAAGCAGAAAAGCTCAAATGTAATTTAACTCTACTTTTATTAATTAGATCCTATTAAAGTTAAAGTTACCATTGATGATTTTCACGTCATTAATATTTCCCCACCTCGTCACCTCAGTTTCGTTCTTGCCGAGTTGCACAGAATGTTTTCATGTTGAGTTGGCGACCAGGCAAGTGCCTTGGGATGATAAAGTTGGAGCGCGCAATATAAGAATTATGATCACATGTGTACCGCCCGCATCCACTGTACACTTCATGTGCCCCAAAAGAGTGATAGTGATAGTGATAGGGATGCACAAGCTGGAAGCCTGTTTCACAAAATGATAGCGAGCCTTACCCTGATTTTCTCAGTATGAAGGCCAAGTAAAGAAAAGTACAATTTTAAAAGTATTTCAAGCGCTGTGACTGAAAAAGCTTATTTTCCACCAAAGAGTTCTTATTCGTACTTTGTACCGTGTTGTGGTACATGCCTTGTAGGAGGGCGGGTGAAATCACATAAAAGTATTACTGTCACGGTTATAGGAGTATGTTTTTTCACTTGTGTGATAATGTTATGTTCCAAATAACAAATTGAAGTGGGTGCCTCCCTAGCTGCATTCTTCCCAGACAATCAGTGCAGGAGTACAAGGAAAGAAGAAACACAAGCAGAGAGGTAGTGCGAGGGGCTAGGTGAGAAGGAGGAGAGAGGAAGGAGAGTGAAGGGGAGAGCAGAAGCAAGAACCGATAGGCAGAAGATGAAAGAACGGAGCAAAAAGAAGGCAAAGAGGGCAGAGAGAAAGCAAAGGAGAGTTAAAGTGTGACAGAGGGAAGAAAAGGCAGAGAGGGGAAGAAGGGTGGCAGGAGCGAAAGGAGCTGAAGAACAAACATGGCGAGCCAAGTGGAGAGGCAGAAGGGCTTAGGAAGGGAGAAGAGAGGAGACGAAGTAGACGGGAAAGACGTGACGGGTCAAGATAAGAAAAGGACGAAGAAAAGATTATGAAAGATAATGAGTGCGCGCTGCGTAGGCAAGACCTAAAAATGGGGGAATTATTCTAGTTCAAAAACATTTGAAATGCTCAGTTATATCTCAAGAAACTGAATTAGAGCGTAGATGTTATTAGTTAATTTGTTCATTACCAATATTTCTCTTGCAGTGTTTAATATTTATGGTCAAACTCAACCGGATTATTCTTTTTGGCCTAATATTACCCAAAAATGTATTCAACATAACGAACAAAAATTTATTTTAGGAGGTAAGTGTAATCAAGTTATTGATCCTTTCATTGATTGACAATCCCAAGTTCTTTTATCCCTCACAAGACCAAAAAACAATTCCAGAGCACAATATCTCTGACACATCTTGTGGATGCTCAGAGACTCTGTAACCCTAATACTGCAGAATTTTCTTTTTTCTCTCCCCCACATCGCACCCTGACCCGTTTAGACTACATTTTCTTTCTTCTGCCTTGACACAGAACCTAATTTCCGCCTCAATTGAACTCATTGTCATTCCTGATCATGGCCCGGTTGTTGCTGATTTCGACTTGCTACGCTCACATCTCAGGTCCTCTAGATGGAGGTTTAATAATTCCCTTTTTCAGGATCCACTTTTTTCTTCTTCTTTTATTTCCTTTACGGAGGGATTCTTTTCTCGAAATGCAGCTCCAGGTACTTTACCTTCATTTGAGATGCTTTTAAAGCTACTGCTTGTGGCTTTATTATAGACTTTGTTTCCAGGAAAAAGAAACACTTACTTAATCAGCATAAAATTGTACTAGATAATATCAAACGCCTAGAACACCAATTTTATTCTTCTTCGTCTGATTCTACCTTACAGGAGCACATTTGTGCAAAGCTCAACTTTAAGAAAACAAGTACAGATAATGCTTTATCTATTCTTCTTCGTACTAGCGCTCAGGACTATGGTGAACAAAATAAAGTTTGCAAACTTCTGGCTAATTATCTTAAATCTCAGAAGGAACGTGTTTTGATAGAGTCTATTCATTCATCGATCGAAGAGCCCTTTTTGAAGATCAGGACATTTTAGATGAATTTATGAAATGTTATAATACTCTATATACTCCATGTAGGAAGGTGGAATCTGACTACATGGTTGCCTCCACTTTTTTCCTGGTGTTTTGATGTTTTTTTACTTAGTTTGGCTGGGAACCTGCTATTCAGGTCCCCAGCCTATCTGCTTTCTCTTATAAATTGATTCCATGTACCTTAGGTACATCACAGATTAGATTCTGAGGTGCCCTTATAAGTCCCTAGTATATGGTATACTATGTACCTAGGGCATAGGTACCCCAGAGGCCTACCAGGGGCTGAAGCTTGTATTGTGCCACCCCTGGAAAGCCCTTCAAAATGACACCACAGGTCTGCTACTGCAGCCTGAATAAGGTGGTGCATGCACCCCTTACTGAGGTATAGGTTCACTATACCTCACCTATCACTGCACATAGTAACCTATCAGTCACCTCTATGGCAGGCCTTATCAATCCTGAAGGCAGGGTGCTTGGTTATATGTGAGAGGGTGCCCAGGCTTGCGCTGAGCCCCTCTACAGCCTTCGGAATCTCTTCTCCGGGGTTGTCAGTGGTGCAGCCTTACCATATACTCTTAAGTGCATTATATCTAAAAAGGTTAATGCTAACTTTAGACTGGCTGCACGGAAACATGTTGTGTTTGGAATCATACCCCCACATCAATTCCTGATGTGAGAGTATGATCCCACCCTTCTAGAGGAAGAGACATGGCAGTACTGGTATACCCGATAGAAACTTAACAGAGCCCTGGCATCACAAAATGGATGCTGCAGCCACAGACACGGGTCTGGCCTCCTGCTGCTGATCGATAATCCGGCAGGGGAGGCCTGTAAAATACGTTTCCTGTCACAGGGAGGTGTAACCACCTCCCATACAGGCTTATGTGTATTGGGGCTGGGTGGGAGCACTCTCAGAGTGCTTTGAAGTCCTGCACTGGGGGCACATTTGGTGTCCCTGTGCATAGTCCAGCTCAAACCGGTTCAGGGGCTTCCAGCCCCTGCTCCGCCGTGAAACTGGACAAAGGAAATGGGTGTAGCCACCCCTCTTTCCAAACCCTCCCATAGGTGGGGCCCTAGAGTTAGTCCAACCCCTTCCTTAGGTATAAGTAAGGAACCTCTGTAACCAGAACTTTAGATATCCCTGTACGAAACTTTTAAGCTGAATCCTGGAACTTTGATGCTCTACTATACACTAGAGGAGAAGAAATCTCCAGTGGGGTCAAAGAGTGACTCCCCTGCTTGGCAGGCACCAACGAAGCATTTAGCCGGTCTGCATCTCCGAAGCTCCCGCTGAAAGTATTTGCAGCCCAGGAAGAGGATTTCCAGACATCTCAGAGGTCGACCCGAGTTCCCAGCAAAGCTGAGACCCACAGCCCTCGTGAGTAGCGTGGAACCAGAACTCCTGGTCACCATGCACTTTTGCAAGTGCATTGACTTCTCGACGTCTCTTGAAGTCATGCTTGGGGTTACTTGTAGCCCCCACCTCGAGCAGAGAATTCACCAAAGATTGTCAGCCTAGTCATCCTGAGTGACCCGTGGGCTGCCATTTTGTGTTTCTTCTCAAGGTCCCTTCGCGATCCCTGGTCCATCGACTGGTGGGTCCCTGTGAAGGTAACTTTGATTTTCCTTGGGCTTTCCTGGTTGCTCCAGATGTGCCCTGATGCCCTACCAAGTGGTGAGTCCCTCAGACCTTGCTGGTCTGCACCAAAGCATCTTTCTCCTTGCTGCATGGGTTGCTGTTGCCAAGGCTTGTTGTGTCCAATCTGGGCACCAATGCTGCAGCACTCCACATCCTTTGTGGGACAGCTCGAATCCAGCTCCTGGTTGTCCTCAATGCCTCCTGGTCCTCGTGGCTGAAGAGTCAAGCTTCACCTTCTTCACCTGAAATCACCCGACATCGGTGGGCATCCGCCTATCGTCCTCCTGGTCACTGGCTAGTGACCCAGACTCTGTCCCCTCTGCTTTCAGGTTCTTCTCGACTTCAATCCAGGCTTGAATCTCTTCGGACACTTCGCATCTTCCCAGCAGCAGCACTTCTTTGCCAGCTCCCATTGATATCGACGACGTGACCCAACACCATTTGACACCTATGCACCTGGTTTCCCTGGGTGAGGTAACACGAGTATTCCAGTGCTCCAGTGGGTGTTGACCCTAGAACTTCCTAAGTCCCAAAGGGTTTGGTCCTGACTCATTTCTAAGTGTCCCTATGCTTTAAAAATCTAACCGCGACTTTCCCCATAGAAGCTAATGGGAGCTTGCGGCTGTGTTCTCACACTGCACACGGCCCCCGTGGGTCCCCTGTGTCACTACCTTGGGTGGTTCCTTGGGGTCCCAGCGATTCTACAGGCTCTAGGCCTTGTGTCTAGTTAAGTCGTGGTTCTTATACCACTATTTTAGTATATGGTTTGGCTCGCCCCTAGGGCCTGACGTGTATTTGTGCTATTTTACTGTACTATTTTAAGTGTAACTTATGTGTTTTGACCTCTAGCCTCATAAGGAGACTAGGAGGGTGTGTTTAGAAATAAATACATATATTTGATCTATATATATGGTGTGGTTGTCTTTCATTTAGCCATTCAAGAGATTATAGACTGGTAAAACAAACTGCTTTACATTCCTTCAAGACTTAGCCTGAAGGCTGCTCTCCATAGCTACCATTAGGATAGCTTTCAATAAAGGTTGTCTTTAACCTATCATCAATAAGGGGTTGTTTGGACTGGTGCAGGATGCCCACTATAATTAGTGGATAGCATGTACCAGGCCAACTTCTCACACCCCAGAGTCCTCTTTACATACCTCTTCTATCGATACCTATCTTAGTCATGTTCCACCCCCTTCCATTGGAAAGAGATGTGGCGCAGCGGCCAGGGTGCCTGACTCTCAACAATGAGGTTCACGGATCGATCTCCGGTGCCAGCAGCAGGTTAGTCCAGCACCATGTGACTCTGGGCAATAGCTTGCTTAATCTTCCCGACAGGTATTTGTGCGCTTTATAAATACTGGATTTTATTTAATTTCATGTAGACCTAGACTTCGCACCTCTAGAATCTGAGCTATCCATCCCGTAAATTATTCTCTAAGTCTTCTTAATAAAAAAAAAATCTCCGGTCCCAGATGGTTTCACTGTAGAATTTTATTTACACTTCTCAAATCTACTTCTTCCAAAACTCCTACTACTCTTTCAATACTTTCCAACTACTTGTAAGGCAGAGGGCACTTTTTTTTTAAAGATTCAACCATACGACCGTAAAATCTTTGCCAAATTGCTCGCGTTGCATCTTGAACCACTTTTACCAAAGCTAATTGGTTTAGAGCAGTGTGGTTTCGTTAAAGGCAGCCTAATTTTTGACAACTCGTGTTTACTATTTAATGTTTTGAATAAGGTTCCAACTCTTTCCTATCCTCTAGCTGCAGCCTCCATTGATGCAGAAAAGGCTTTTGATAGAGTGAATTGGTCCTTTTTATTTAAAGCTCTTCATTGGCATGGTATTGGTCCTAAATTTATTTCTCTGATATCTCTGGTATATTCGGTTCCTAGGCTTCTGTCGTAGTTAATGGTCTTATCTACCAGTTTTTTCATTTGCAACAGGATGTACGCCAAGGTTGTCCTCTTTCTCCCCTTCTATTTATTTTACCACTTAAACCCTTTTTATCTCATATTCGCCAGAATACATCTATTTCTGATTTTATTTATGGTGATCAACATTTGAAGTTATCTTCTTATGCGGAGGATATTTTACCCTTCATATCTCATCCCAAAACTTTTATTCCTCCTCTATTGCAAGAAAACTCATATTTTTACCTTGTTTCAGGTTACAAGATTATTTCTGACAAGATAGTAATACTCCCCAACACAAAATTTAGTTTCAAACAACATTTTGAAGCTACTGGGATCCGGTAGAACAGCTCTAAAATCAAATACTTAGGCATTTGGTTGAATAATTCCATGCTGGGTTCAGTTAAAATTAATATGAAGGAAGTGCTTGATCGTATCTCTAAACTCCTCTCCTCCTGGAACCCTCTATTACTCTCTTGGTGGGGACGTCTTGATTCTATTAAAATGATGATTACTCCTATTTTATTATATATTTTCTCTATGATTCCCATTCACATCCCGAATGACTATTTAAAAAAAATGGATTTCCTTCTCTCTAAATTTTTATGGAACAATAAAAAATCTAGAATCTCCCTGTCACATCTAAGTAAACCTAAATCTACAGGAGGAGTACATTTTCCCAATTTTCGATTCTGTCACAAGGCCTTTTGCCTTAGATTAGCTTCTAAATGGCTTGTTACTGAATCTTCTCCTTTTACAACTTTATGGGTCAAAGTTGAACGATCCTTACTTGCCCCTCTTTCTGTTAAGGAAGTTCTTGCCTTTACTGCAGAGGTCAATGTTACCTCTCTTCAGCTGTTTAAACACACTTTTTCATTTTTAAAACCTCACTGTCAATTGGAGATTATCTCTAAGGATACTTTCCTTCAGTCTCCCTTTTTGTACAATCATCTCATTAATCCTGGGGGCTTAAGGAAATTATCAGGGTTCAGGACATGTTTGATGGTTTATCTCCGTGTTCTTTTCCTCAATTTCAGGGTACCTTTAAATGCCCGCGCTCGTTCTGGCGCAAATTTTCATCTCTTATGGGAATAATTATAGATGTTTTTAATCCTCTTCCCTCAATTGAGCCTGTACCCCACAGTAGATCCACTTCTCAGAGTTTTAGCTGTATATCCGAAAGCATCCCTGATCCATAAACATCTGGGTTCAGTTAAAATTAATATGAAGGAAGTGCTTGATCGTATCTCTAAATTCCTCTCCTCCTGGAACCCTCTATTACTCACTTGGTGGGGGGGGACGTCTTGATTCTATTAAAATGATGATTACTCCTATTTTATTATATATTTTCTCTATGATTCCCATTCACATCCCGAATGACTATTTAAAAAAAATGGATTTCCTTCTCTCTAAATTTTTATGGAACAATAAAAAATCTAGAATCTCCCTGTCACATCTACGTAAACCTAAATCTACAGGAGGAGTACATTTTCCCAATTTTCGATTCTATCACAAGGCCTTTTGCCTTAGATTAGCTTCTAAGGGCCATATGTAGGTAGAATGGAATTTGCGAATCGGAAATTGCGATTTTTCGCGAATCGCATTTTCCGAATCGCAAATAGCTATGTAGGTAGTTTTTAGCGAATAATTAGCGATGCGCAAAAATTCGCAGAATTATTTTGCTATTACCCTAATAGCGATTCCTTAATTGCGAAAACGCTATTAAGGAATCGCAAATCTGGGAATCTGCAATTCAGGTGCAGAATGATGACATCACAACCAGGAAGTGTGACTGCCCATGCTGCACCTGATTGCCAGCAGCTGTGTGTGAGCCAGTAGCTGTTTGAGAGCCTGTGTGGAGAGGAGAACAGTGAAGCTCTGCATTTGAAAACCAGCCAAATGGATTCCCAGGGGACTGAAAAGCAGCAGGAGGAAGCAGCAAGGAAGAGGAAACAGAAATTCAGTGAGAGGGAGCTGGAGGTCCTCACACAGGAGGTGGTCAGCAACCATGATCTCCTATTTGGGAAAAGTTCCCTGAGAGTACCTGAGGCCAGAAAGCGCAAGATTTGGAGTGACATCCAAGAGAAAGTGAATGCCATTGGTGTCACACACCGCAGTGTGGAGGACCTACGTAAAAGATGGTATGACATGCGGCAGAGGTCAAAGGAGAGGGTGGCAACAAGACTGGCAGAGGCAAAAAAAAACGGTGGGGGCCCTTCCACTGCAACCGAACCGACGCCCCTGGAGGAGCTGGTGGAGGGCACACTGCAGCCTGAGAGCATGAGTGGAGTGGCTGACCTGGACAGCTCAGAACACACAGACACCAGACAAGGTAAGGTGCATGCCAAAACCCCCTGCTACATCCCCAAACCACCCACATCCCCCAAAAGGCAACCTGACTGCAACTCCAGTAAATGTCACACAGCACACACAGTAATGCATTATGGGAAACGTAGTCACATGCACTGATAACTGTGCCAGTGAGACACAGACAGGTGGAATAGGAAGGACTCCATCATGCAGAGATAGAAAAAGACCGATAGTACCCATGAGATTCTATTGCTTGAAACTAATGCATGACAAATACCACACAGGACACAGTACTAATGTGTGTCATTTAATCCACAGCACCACCACCAACACAGGATAGTGAGGCTGAATGTGAGCCAACAGCTAAGATGGAGGACCAGGCATGCCAGAAGGATCAGGGCGCAGCCACAACTGCCGACACAGCACCATGCAGGCGTCGCATAATTGTCCCACCACTACCACTGTTGGAGACACAGGCACCAGACACAGCAGAGGAGCAACAGCCAGTGCACAGGCAGTGTGCAGGACGGCAACAAACACAGTCCCCTGAACAATCAAGAGTAGGGAGAGGGATGAGATGCAGGGAACGGCCGTCCACCAGCACTGCTCCTGTTGAAGAGGACACGGTGTTCTCGGGCCTGGAGGGCAGCATGCTGAAGCAGCAGCGCCTGCAAGTGAAGGGAATCAGGTCAATACAACGGCAGCTGACAGCACATAACCACAACATGACCGAGTTGCGCGCAGGAGTAATGGCCATGACTGGTGCATTGGAGGGACTGTGCAGGGAGATAGCGAGGGACAGGGCAGCGCGGCGCCGGGACAGACATCGCCTTCACACACGGCTGGACCTATACACAAGGGCTGTGAACCGCCACACAACCGCCACATCCCTGCTGGCCAGAAGATGTGTTGGCATGCAGCACGAGATGGCCCACTGCTGCCAGGACGTGGGCAGTGTCTTGGTGCAGGTCACACATGCGGTGGACCAGATGCGTGCAACCGCCACAGGTGGCATAGGTGCACTTGCAGCCACGGACACTGATGGACAATCGAGCAGGAGCAGCATCACTCCCCCAATACCACAGGAAAGACGCAGGAGTGCACGACAGACCACAGTGGAGGATGAGTCAAGGGAGGGCACAGCGCGCACACAGCGAGGCGCACCAGGCCGTGCACGTAGGAGGTGAAGGGACACAAAGGACTAATGGCCATGTGTGATGCAACACAGTCCATGTAGACTCAGTGTCTGTTGTTATTCTTTGCACTGTGACACAAACAAGTGCATGCAGGGACTTTGACGTCACAACGTGAGATCACTCAATGCCTGATGACACAGAAATAAACATCCCTGTCAGTCACCAATCAGTGTCATTGTGTCATCATTACTCACTTAGAAGTAGTTTTGGGTGATCTCATCACGTCTCATACGTCCGGCAGCTGCACCAGCACCTCCTGCGGGAGCGCGATGTGGTGCTGCTCCATCCTCATCTGATGATTCAGAGTCTGTCAGGTCCACTGGGGTTCCTTTCTTGGTAGCGATGTTGTGTAGCATTGCACAGGCAACCACTATTTTGCAACACGTCTCAGGGCTGTACTGTAGCGCTCCACCACTCTTATGGAGGCATCGAAAACGGCTCTTTAGGATTCCAAAGGTCCTCTCAATGGCACAGCGTGTAGCTCTGTGTGCGCTGTTGTACCCCCTCTCACCTGCAGTTGATGGATTCAGGTACGGTGTGAGGATGTAGTCTCGTACAGCATACGCACTGTCACCTGCGGGGCATAAGCAGATTCAGGGTCAATAGTGTCCTGCCACTGCATCACTCTACTGCCTCTGTGTGTGTTTAACAGGCATTTACCTAGCAGATAGCCCTCTCCAAAATCACCATTTGTGAGTCTGCGATGTAATGCACAGTGGCGAAACATGAATGAGTCGTGTGTGCTTCCAGGGTATTTGGCCACAATATCAGTGATTATGTGTTGGGCATTGCACACTACCTGGATGTTCAGGGAATGATATGACTTTCTGTTGCGAAATACATACTCATTATGTGAGGGGGGTGAAATGGCGATATGTGTCCCATCTATGCTGCCAATGACATGGGGGAATTGTGCAATTTGGTAGAAATCTTGCTTGGTCTGATCCAGTGCCTGTGCTGTGCTAGGAAATTGTATGTGGTGATGCAGCCTCTGTACCATTGCATCCAGGAAAGCGTGGAAGAAGCGCGAAAGTGCACTTTGGGAGACACCTCCTGCTGTGGCAATGACCCCCTGGAAACTACCTGATGCCAGGAGGTGCAGTGAGCACAGCACCTGTACATGGGTGGGAATGGAGTGTGCCCTGCGTGTGGGGTGGTCAAGTATGGGTGTCAGTTCAGCAATTAAATCCAGGATGCTGTCTGGGTGCAGCCTGTAGTTGACATGGATCTCCTCATCGGTCACTTGGAAGAGGGTGATGCGTGCTCTGTAGATCCTTTCCTGGCGTCTCCTTCTCTGTGTGGCATCCCTGATTCGCAGCCTCCTGGCTATCACGTACAGCCCAGCCATGGTGGAAAGGCCATGTGGCATTGTGGGCCTGTTTAAATAGGTTGCAGTTGGTTACCACCTGCTCAGTGTTGATGGTAATTGGGAAGTGCAAAATTGCGAATTTTGCATAATCGCTATTTGCGAATTTTCTGAACATGTCATTTTGCGAAATCGCGATTTGCGAGTTCGGTAACAGCGATTTTCGCAAATACTGGTGCGCAGACTGCGATTACGCTGATTCATTCGCAGACTCCACTTTCTGCAAAATAGCTAATCGCTAAATTAGCGATTCGCACAGCTCTTCTGCGAATACCTTTCCTACATGGCTCAAGTATGTTTTGCGATCGCAAACACCCAGATTCCTGCGAATCGCACTGTTTGCGATCGCAAAACTGTTTCCTACATATGGCCCTAAATGGCTTGTTACTGAAGCTTCTCCTTTTACAACTTTATGGGTCAAAGTTGAACGATCCTTACTTGCCCCTCTTTCTGTTAAGGAAGTTCTTGCCTTTACTGCAGAGGTCAATGTTACCTCTCTTCAGCTGTTTCAACACACTTTTTCATTTTTAAAACCTCACTGTCAATTGGAGATTATCTCTAAGGATACTTTCCTTCAGTCTCCCTTTTTGTACAATCATCTCATTAATTCTGGGGGCTTAAGGAAATTATCAGGGTTCAGGACATGTTTGATGGTTTATCTCTGTGTTCTTTTCCTCAATTTCCGGGTACCTTTAAATGCCCGCGCTCGTTCTGGCGCAAATTTTCAACTCTTATGGGAATAATTATAGATGTTTTTAATACTCTTCTCTCAATTGAGCCTGTACCCCACAGTAGATCCACTTCTCAGATTTTTAGCTGTATATCCGAAAGCATCCCTGATCCATAAACATCTTCTTACCCCAAATGATGTTTATCCTAAATCTAAGATAGAGACTGCTTGGGAGACAGATCTGGGCTGTGTTTGGAGCATCGATTTCTGGGACAAGTTATGGGGTAGGTCTTTAAAGATTTCTAGATCTGCCTCCACTACTCAATCCATGTTCTTTCTTTACCATTGATTATATTTTACTCCCTTGTCCATAGCTAATTTTACACACACTAATAAAAAGGCTTGTTGGTCCTGTCATTTTCCTTTGGCTGATTTGATGCACCTACTATATTTCTTTCCTGCTGTCTCTTCCTTTTGAAAGACTTTTTGAACGCGCCTCTCAGCTATTTTTAACTTGCATACTCCTCTATCAAATACTATTATTTTTACAGGAAGTTTATCAGAGTTGTTGGAATTGGCTTTACATGAAAAAGGTTTAATTGACTTGCTGTTGGCTTTAGCCTTCCAGCAAATTTCACTAAACTGGAAAGGCTCACCCAAACTTTCAGTGAAGTCCTGGTGGAACAATGTTTGTCACTATCACAGACTGGATATTGATTTTGCCTCCTCCGTCAAACCATTTGTAAATAGGGATTTATTTTAGTCATGAATAACCAACTATTTAGCTAAGATTTAAATGTGTGTATTACGTAATCGTTCTAAAACTTTTCAGCCTCCATAAACTTCTATAGTCTCTGCTCTCTCCTCTAAATAATGTTTCTTCTCCCTCTCACTATTGAATTGCATTTTAGATGATTTAATCATTTGTCTTGTTGCAGGGATTCTGCACATATACAGAACTATGTGCAGGAAACCAGGACCTCGGTGTGTAGTGGCGTACCAACAACCCAACTTAGTGCCCGGAACCCTAATCCGACTAGCTATAGTGTCTCATTGATTCTCTGTACTACAGCGAAGCTACCAATGATTAGACATCCTAGAACATGTAACTCAGACTCTCTTAGGAAACACTCTTTCGCGAACTCACTCATACTTGTCCACAATGTTGTGGAAATGTGGATTTTCCTGATCAGTTATGTCCCCTATCTTGGACCCCAACGGTTCTATATGCATGTTACAAGTACATGTATGTTCCCTCCAGTTCCAGTTTCTAAGACGCAAACATATGTGTGTCTACCGTCGACATGTTCTCTGTCAGATCCGCCATCAATGGGCTGGATATTCGATTCCTAAGTATGAAAGGCCACCGACTTTAGATGGCTAAGTTACTCCATTTTTACAGTTCAGGCAAGTAGGCCCGATTCTGTCCTCAAAGCCTTTCCCTGCTCTCTGTCTTTGACAGCTTCAGCTTGAGCTCGCATCTGTATCCATGAACTTTGTCCTACTCCCTGTGCAGCTAACGGTGACTGCCTCGGCCAGTTTTCGCCTGTCTGCCAAGAAGTTGTATTTCACCTTCGAATTATCTATTTTACTCTTCAGCCGATGCATTCCTGTCCAGTGATTTAGGTAAACATTTCCTTTAGCTCACAAGCAAAGGACTCAGCCTTTCCGTCCTCCTGCAAGTGATTCATAGCCCTGTTGCCATGGAAAGTTTTCTGCCCCTCGCATCTCATATAGACACTTAGACGCTTGTACACGCACACAGTCAGTATAGAATAGATTCTGTCCGAGAGTTCTTCCTTGTGGATAACATAGTTCTTTAAACATAGGATGTTAGATATGATTTGGGATTAGGTTGACTTGACCCCAGACTTCTCGTCTCCACATGTAGAGCTAAATGTCAAGTCCCCTTCACCCCCTAGTTGCACGTCAATTACACGTCATGCTGCCGCGCGCGCATCTATGCCAAGTATTATCTTATAGATCCACCTATGTCTGATAATTCTAACCAATCATGTTTCTTTTATTCCTTATTACGCCTAGTTTCGATTATGTCACTGTTTTGTCACTTTTCTTATCAAATGTTACGCCTTCTACATTCGTTTCATTGTAATGCACTTATTATAAAAATACATGTCTGTTAATGAATTATTGTACTTCACTTCCTGAACCCTCGTGGTGACGGAACCTGAGGACCGCGACTCGAGTCGGCCATTTTGAATGGAATAAAGCCCATTAGAAAACCTCTTATACCACGGATTCTGCCTCTTGTTATTTTGAGCTATTTACTTTAATTTAAGATTCCGCATGAAATTCAGTCCGGTAATATTTATTTTTATTTACCACATAATGGCGCCCGAACAGGGACACTTTCTCATCTCACGCGCCGGCGGTGCGTTGCAGGCCCGGTCTCCTGCCACAGCTGGACGGACCATAAACGCGTACCAGCAGGATTTCCTGTAAGCTCCCTCCGGTCAAGCGGGGGCGACTGAGGCTGCGATCAACCCAGACGAGGCGGTGAGAAGTGCGAAGTATCCCGACCAGAGCCTAGCTGAGAGAGCAAGATCCGAGGTATACAGAGGCCCACCAGGTTTTCCGAAATCCCGACGTCCAGAGGGTCCGATGTCCGCAGTTATCGAGTCCTGTCCATTCTCTGAGGCCTTCCGTTTCAAGGAGCTACTCGGTGAGTACCATCGCCGGGGAGGCGTGTTGACGCGCACATAGGTTGTGCCGGTCAAGACGGATTTGGGTACACAAATCCGGTCTGCACTGTTTAGCAGTGTATATGTACTGTTTAGCAGTATATCAAGTATTCCGAAGTATTCAGTTATTGTCAAGAATTCAGCGTGGTGATTAGTTAGGCAGACTGTCATCATTGTCGACCATTGTTATAATGTTTAATGTTTAAAGTTTAAAGTATTCAGAAATGTCTTGCATATTGTGGTATGAATGACTGTTCATTGTTCACTGTTCATTATTGTGTTTCTCGTATTAAGCAAGTTCAAGAGTAAGTATCAGATCAGTTGTGAATATGCCGCTCTTCTCGAAGTTAAGACAGATTACTACCAGAAAAGGGGTGCTTGAAGAAGCAGTTCCTATTCCTCCTAGGGATACTCCAGGGCATTTCATGTACCATAAACATGGCTTAGATGCCATATTGTTTCTTGATCTATGGGTAGATTATACCAAAGGATTACCGGAAAGTCAAAGGTGGCCCATAGCGGGAACCTGGGATGCAGAGTGCATCATGAAAGTGGAGGAAGAGTTATGGAAAAGAAAGGTCAGACAGTCACAGAAAGACGCTGTTGAGTTATGGCGTAAAGAATCTCATAGACGAACAGAAAAAGCACGTAGACAAGAAGAGAGGAGTAAAGAAAGTTCAAATAAAGTTCAAGAAAATCTATTAATTGAGGAAGGTATCCGAGTGAAATCAGAACAAGTGAATAGACAAAGAAATGCTCTTATGAATGGTATGTATCCCCTTCTAGCCGAAGGACTACCTAAGGCTGCTCCAGAGATACCAAAAGACTTGCCACCCCCATTATTTCCAATTAAGGTACATCCAAAGGGGCATCCCAGAACCGCAGAAGATGTTTTTCTTTCCTCATATCTAGACGATGCAGCTCCCGAGTATGCTAACGCCACACCACATAGACCGTCTGGCGGAGGGGTCCAACGTCAGGATCAGGTATCTGTCCCCGTGCAACAGCAAGTCCCGATACAAGCTTCGGCAAGCACATCTGTTTCCGCATCTGTCTCCGCAGTCGACTCTACAGAGGTATCGACACCCATAGTTGCTGTGTCACGTTCAACGAACCCATTCACACCCGACGCCCCAGATAGGGCCACGGGAGGTGCTAGCAGTACTTTTACACCACCTAGAATAAATAAACTTGTCTTTCAAGAGTCAGCGCATTCACGTACACCTAAATTCGTAAGTGAACGTACGCTTAAAGAACTCCTTGTAAATTGTAGATATGACCCAGTGGTTGGTAAAGAGGACGAAATGGTCCTGGCATCATTACGTATCAGGCGAGCCGCAGAATATTTAGCAAGGTTACCAGGGATGACTACGCATCTAGATAACATATATCATTTTGTTCAAACAGGACGAGATCCAGGATGTATTAACAGAGCTATGGAATTCCAGAAAGTAGAGATACAGGGGGAACTGTTACGTTTCCTCATAAACTGTGTAATCAGAAATCAAGATCGTCCGGGGGTAGACCCGAATGCAATGCTTATTCTTACAAGATGGAGTCAGAATATATCAGAAGGGAGACACGATAAGCAAAATTGTATAATAGCCATGTGCCGAAAAATACGTAAAGAAATAGAGCGTATTCATGAAGAGAGATTGGGAACAGACGAGTTTGAGCAAGATGAAGTGTCCGAATCAGGGAATTCCGCAAGACAGTCAGAGACCATAGCTTATGTAGGCAGAGGAAGATCTTGTGAAAATACTAGATGTTTTTCTGATCCCATACACTCCGTATGTCCAAATAATAGCAGAACGTATCCGACGCCTGTAATAAATCTGAAGTCTCCTGAACATTCGTTTCAAGCCGCAGATAAGATACTACGAGAACGAAGAGGTTACCACCTCCTCGATTCTATGGATGAGCAAGAATTAGCCAGATCAGCCGTTCACTAGATTGACAGTCCTGAAAAATACGGTGATGAGACCGTAGCACACACGTTTCTCAACCTCAGTACAGATGAACAACGCTTAGCTGGAATCTATATGATTCAGCAACTTCTCATATTATATAAGAGCCAACATGCTGACCCTGGTCCTTTACCTGATATATTAACGGAACTACTCACAAACAGATGGAGAGGTTCTAGTAATAAGCTAATTAAAGAGATATTAGTGTCACGTAAGCAGTACGTCCTTTTTGTAAGTCCGGATTCTCTCTCGCTGCCCCACAGAGAAAGAACGCCGTACTATATGGATAGACAAAATCCTTTACGAGAAGTGCACCCAATAAAAGGCGAAGACAATGAGTTTCACCGTGTATTTGTTTACACACCCATATCAAAAATGGAATTATTAGAAATGAAGAAAGTAGTACCTAGTCATGACAAAGACCCAGCGGGTTTCCACCGAGAAATTAAAGACATGTTACTGATGGGAGAGTACACCTTTCCTGATATTATGACGATATTAAAGGTGCTTTTGCCTGCTGGCATATATGAAAAACTGAAAGAAAAAGAGTGGGAAGTGGGAGACCAAAAGATAGACTGGACAGCATTAGCAGAGGAAGAAAGGAGCCGAGCTGCAGGTTCAGGGCTCGGGGATAAAGTTAAACTGTTACCAGGTTTACTAGTACAGGTACTGCCACGTTTATTAACTACAAAAAAGGAAGATTGGGGTGCAATCACAGCCTGCAAACAAAAGCAAGATGAAGACACAAGCGATTATTATGCTCGATTTGAAAAATGTTTTGGTATAAATAGTGGTATAAAAGCAAGTAGTGACTCATATCCACATTTATTTGTGACAAAATTGGTGGAAAATGCATTGCCTCCAGTGAAGAATAGAATATTGAAATTCGAGAGTACCTGGCAAAGTAACACTCCGTCGCAAATGCTACAAATGTTACAGTATCATCACAATAGAATTAGGGATGAACAAGAACACGAGCATAGACGCATGAAGGATACAAAAATGAAAATGCTAGTTTCTCAGACAGTACCAGCAGATGGTCACAAAAAGGGTGTGACACATTCTGGTGATTCTGCAGTTCCTGTAAAAAGAACATGCAATTACTGTAAACAACTAGGCCATTATGTACATGATTGTCAAGTCCTGAAACGTAATATAGCTACAGGTATTGCAAAAGAGAGACCACGATTAGTTAGACAAGATCAGAATGAACAAGGAGCTATGCAGCATGGACAGTCCATGCCAGTTCAGCAACAGTCTATGCCAGCCTCACAGCAACCCATACAGTTTGTGCCAGCTGCACCACCGTTGCCTGCTACTACCACACAAACAACGACACGACAAATGTATCAGACTGCACAGTATGAATACCCTGAGTATCAGCGCTATGCATGAACGAGCCTAGAGAGGGAAGTCGACTTACCGCTTATCGAGATTCCTGTAGATCAAGAAGGACCTTATGTACATAGTGAATTATTAGGTCAAGATAGAAAATTCTTACTCGATACAGGGGCAAGTCGAACAACCATAAAACGTAGTGAAGTTCCAAGGGCACCCCTCTCAGGCTCTCAAAATGTTTCCCTTGGTTTTTCAGGAAAACCTATTGTTAATGAAGTATCACAGCCTCTACCACTTACAATAGGACCTTTGACACGAACTACAGATTTATTGCTTACTAAATCATGCCCAGAAAATCTGTTAGGAATTAAGACTCTGAAAGCACTAGGAGCCATAATATGTTGTTCTCCGGAAGGAGTAAGGTTGTTTTTACGTGATTTTAAAGGTCACTATGTGTCTAGAGACATGGATCCCCGACTACAGACTTTACCAGTACATCTATGGGCACAAGGCCCTACGGATGTTGGCTGCATGAACATTACACCCTATCGAGTTACATTGAAAGCAGGAGTGGTACTACCACGAATGCGACAATACAAGTTACCGCATGATGCTGTAGTGGCTTTGTTGAAAATCATTGATGAGCTAATTGCCCAGGGAGTAGTTGTAGAAACAGACTCCAATGTATGTAATTCACCGATAATTCCGATTCTTAAACGAACTGATCCTACTGCTCCGCCAGTATACCGATTGGTTATTGATTTGCGTGAACTAAACAAGTGTATTGTACCACAATTCCCTGTGGTCCCTGATATATCATCATTGTTGACAGCAATTGATTCCGAAGCAACATTCTTTACTGTAATCGATCTCAAGAATGCCTTTTTCAGCGTCCCAATAGATCCGGAAAGCCAATACTTGTTCGGATTCAGTTTAAATGGGCGCAGTTTTAAATTCTCACGCGCTCCCCAAGGATTTACAGAAAGCCCCAGCATCTACAGCCAAGCACTGAAAAGAGAACTTGACAGTATCCACATGCCAGTCAATACTGCACTGCTTCAATATGTCGATGATCTGCTGATCACCGCAAGAAGCGAGTCAGAATGCGAAAAAGCTTCTCTGACAGTTTTACATTTCCTAGCCGACAAGGGGCACAAGGTGTCCCCTTCTAAGCTGCAATTCTGTGTTCAGCGAGTTATTTATCTTGGTCACTCGCTGTCCAAGGAGGGAAGGCAGCTTACACCAGATCGCATTCAGTTAATTGCTAACATGTCAATACCCCAGACACAAAAGGAGGTGCGAGCTTTCATAGGCCTCACTTCATATTGTAGGCAGTGGATCCCTCAGTACGCATTTCTAGCAAAACCACTTATTCAGTTAACCACACAGGAGGCAGCCACATCGACTGTTCTCCCTTGGACTCAGGAACATACACAAGCTTTTGAAAGCCTAAAGGAAGCTTTACGTCAAGCACCTGTTTTAGCAACGCCATGTTATAGCAAACATTTTACACTCTTTGTTACAGAACGCGAAGGTACTGCCTTGTCAGTACTCACTCAGGATCAAGCAGGATCATGCAAGCCATGTGCTTATTTTTCCAGTACATTAGATCCCGTAGCTCAGGCTTTGCCTGCATGCCTGAAATCAGTGGCAGCGACAGCTTTAGCAATCAGACAAAGCGATGCCATAGTATTAGGACACCCATTGACAGTTCAAGTACCACATGCAGTAGAGGTTCTTGTGAACCGAACACAAACACAACACTTGACCATAGCAAGACTTACCGGTTATGAACTGACATTGTTTCAACCACACATAGAGATCCGACGGTGTAATACATTGAATCCTGCTACACTATTACCTGTAATTGGAACAGACCCACTAGCTCATGATTGTGTTGAAATCATTGAAATAAAGACGAAACCTAGACAAGACTTGACAGACGTTCCATTGTTAGATCCAGACCTGACGTTGTATGTAGACGGATCATGCATGAGAGCAAGTACAGGAGATTTAGTGGCCGCGTATGCAGTCACAACAGACACTGAAGTTATTGAAACAAATTGTATAGATACTTTGTCAGCCCAAGCAGCAGAACTCATTGCTCTAACGCAAGCCTGTATTCAAGCCACAAATAAGAAAGTTAATGTATACACTGACTCACGTTATGCATTCGGAGTTGTACACGACTTCGGCGTGCTGTGGCGAGAGAGAGGTTATTTAACGTCCC
Source organism: Triturus cristatus (assembly GCF_964204655.1). NCBI lineage: Eukaryota > Metazoa > Chordata > Amphibia > Caudata > Salamandridae > Triturus > Triturus cristatus. The sequence goes on from NC_140583.1 coordinate 526,598,828, forward strand.
ATGGTGCCCACATTCAGCACGGACCCCTCATTCATGCTTTGTTAGACGCAATACATCTACCCACTGCTATATCGATTATGAAATGTAAAGCACACACGAAGGTTACTGATACCATTTCTCAAGGCAATGATTTAGCTGACAGAACAGCTAAACAGACTGCTCAGAATCGCACATTAGACATGACAAAGCCAATAGTTCAGACACCAACACAGTGTATGACAATTAAGGATCCCGCACTTGATGTAATTGACATACAGACACATGCCACAGCAGAAGAAATAAAGAAGTGGACTGAACTAGGAGGGATCCAGACAGATCAAGGGTGGATGACAAAGGAGAAATCTGTATGGTTTCTCCCTGATTCCATGGTTCAAGCCATTATAGCTACAGTTCACAGCCCAGCACATTTAGGAGAGAAGGCTATGCTAGACAGCATTCAGCACATTTGGTTCAACAAACATTTACGAGCAGCAGCTAAACAAAAAGTTCGTACCTGTATGATATGTTGTCAGTTTAATCCAGGAAAGAGTGTTCCCGTAGAGCAGGGTGGATTTCAGCCTCCTGACCATCCTTTTGAAGTCCTCCAGATGGATTATATTCAGATGGAACGTTGTCGAGGATTCAAATATGTCCTCGTAGTTGTCTGCGCTCTCTCCCGTTGGACAGAGGCGTATCCCGTATCAGATTACACTGCCCCGACTACTGCCAAGCAGCTAGTTCGAGAATTCTTCCCACGGTACGGTTTACCACGTGTTGTATATTCAGATAACGGTCAGCCTTTCTCATCCGAATTAATGAAACATGTCTCACTCTTGTTGGGATATCAGTGGAAATTCCACTGTGTCCGACACCCCGAGGCAGCAGGTCTCGTAGAAAGACATAACCAGACACTGAAAATCAGACTGTCCAAAATATGTAGAGAGAAAGGTGTCGACTGGATAGTAGCATTACCAGTTGCACTCTTTTATATGAGAATGGTAGCACACTCTAGAACAGGGCTATCCCCGTATGAGGTGATCTTTGGTAGACCACCGAATATGTGGGGGACGCCTATACCACGCAAAATAACTGACATTGACTGTAACATGCTGACAGATTACTTGGCTTCCTTGATGTCTGCACTACAATCTTCTCGTTCACAGGTAGCTGCAGCCTTTCCCGACAACACTGAGGCGAAACCCCATGACATTGTTCCGGGTAATCTTGTCTTTGTGAGAAATTTCGACAGGAAAAGTCAATTGGAGCCCAGGTGGAAAGCACCGAAGTTGGTCCTGTTGACCACAAGAACAGCCGTGAAGATCGAGGGACGTAAAGGGTGGATTCATTCAAGTCACGTCAAAAAATTCCATGGACTACCTTCAGATATAGACACTGTGCCCTGCACTCCCTCACAGACTGATTCAAAACTTCCTTTTGTTGAAAAGAATGACTCTCAGTGCTATAAATTAAAGCTTAGGCCCAAACAGTCGAGCAATTTGATTGTTTAAGTCCTCTCCAAGGTGAAGCGGTTGAATTGTCTCCGACATGTATCCCTTGGACCTGAGTAGAGAAAATACCAGAGAAATGTTGAAACGACAGGCGTATTGTAAATCACTGCGTAGCCACTGTATTGTGACTTTATTAATTTTGTTTTTCTTGAGTTTTTTAATAGTTACTGCAAGTATATTGTTGCATATGTATTATCCTGATTCTAAACGTGTTTTCAATATAACTGATGAACACTCTTTTAGTGACCTACCGCCACATGAGTTGTCCTATAGACTTGCGCTGCGTAATAACACATTCATTAGTATGTTACATCATTCCCATCAGACTAGTAATGCCACCAATTGTTGGGTGTGTGGCCGACTCCCTCCCTATCAGAATAACAAAGGAGTTCTGCCTTTCTTTCCACATCCGTTCACACACAATGGCTCCTGTGGAGCATGGTTTAGTTTATTAAATTCCATAGACCCAGACACAGCAGTTTATCAACAACATTGGATATGGGGAAATCTGAATCTAGTTTTATTCAAAGTCTGTCACCCTAATAAGGAGGGTCACCCCAGTAGAACAGGAACTGATTTAGAAAATGAAGTGTATAAATTAGGTAATTTTACGCCTAATCTTATGATTTTGAATGTCAAATCCGAAGTTGAACTAATTCTGCCCACTATGTCAGTATTTCCAGTTAAGGGTGAATTATGTGTAAGAAAAGTTGGTTCCATACACATGGGCCATAGCCAATGCGTTACTACAGTAGAATATAGTGATCAAGGTAAATCTTCATTTAGAGCTTCTCGCCATTCTTACTTTATATGTGGTCAGACGGCATATATGCGTCTGCCTCTAGATTGGGATGGTACCTGTTACATAGCATTCCTTTTGCCACCTGTTTTCCTAGCTCCCCCTGATTATTATCGAAATGTTCATTTAGTACACAATAGAGAGCAAAGAGATCTCCCAGTTGTCGATTATACTGAAACAGCATGGGACAAGTATGTAGATTTCAATAAAGGTATCTTTCCCTATATAGGTACAATATCAAATAGTAAGCTGATACGCAGACTCACCAAGACTCTTGAAGCTGTAGTAAACGAGACTATAGCCGCCCTAGGCAATCTGACAGAGGAACAATCAGTGATGAGAATTGTTGTTCTCCAGAATCGTCTTGTCCTTGACGTCATCCTGGCCGATAGGGGCGGAGCTTGCAGGGTCATCGGATCCAGCTGCTGCATATTCATACCAGAAAATTCGCCATCTGTATATAAAGCTATAACACGCCTTCATAAGATTGTAAGCCAGATACACGAGAATCCAGGCACTTGGACGTGGTCCGGGTGGTTTTGGAGTGTGATATCAGCCTGGGGATGGAGAGTTCTATCCTTCCTAGGTATTGGCCTTCTTATGCTCTTCAGTTGTTGTTTATGCCTACAATGTGGTCCAGCGATTTGTGGTCTGTGTGCCACATCGTGTATTCCACATCAAGGTTTTCGTTCAAAATACCGGAAGAAGAAGGAAGAAGAAATGATGCTCCATGAGCAAATCAATGGAATGATGAAGATTGATGTCTCGTGAAGGGCAAGAAGGGGACAAGGAGGGAATGTGGAAATGTGGATTTTCCTGATCAGTTATGTCCCCTATCTTGGACCCCAACGGTTCTATATGCATGTTACAAGTACATGTATGTTCCCTCCAGTTCCAGTTTCTAAGACGCAAACATATGTGTGTCTACCGTCGACATGTTCTCTGTCAGATCCGCCATCAATGGGCTGGATATTCGATTCCTAAGTATGAAAGGCCACCGACTTTAGATGGCTAAGTTACTCCATTTTTACAGTTCAGGCAAGTAGGCCCGATTCTGTCCTCAAAGCCTTTCCCTGCTCTCTGTCTTTGACAGCTTCAGCTTGAGCTCGCATCTGTATCCATGAACTTTGTCCTACTCCCTGTGCAGCTAACGGTGACTGCCTCGGCCAGTTTTCGCCTGTCTGCCAAGAAGTTGTATTTCACCTTCGAATTATCTATTTTACTCTTCAGCCGATGCATTCCTGTCCAGTGATTTAGGTAAACATTTCCTTTAGCTCACAAGCAAAGGACTCAGCCTTTCCGTCCTCCTGCAAGTGATTCATAGCCCTGTTGCCATGGAAAGTTTTCTGCCCCTCGCATCTCATATAGACACTTAGACGCTTGTACACGCACACAGTCAGTATAGAATAGATTCTGTCCGAGAGTTCTTCCTTGTGGATAACATAGTTCTTTAAACATAGGATGTTAGATATGATTTGGGATTAGGTTGACTTGACCCCAGACTTCTCGTCTCCACATGTAGAGCTAAATGTCAAGTCCCCTTCACCCCCTAGTTGCACGTCAATTACACGTCATGCTGCCGCGCGCGCATCTATGCCAAGTATTATCTTATAGATCCACCTATGTCTGATAATTCTAACCAATCATGTTTCTTTTATTCCTTATTACGCCTAGTTTCGATTATGTCACTGTTTTGTCACTTTTCTTATCAAATGTTACGCCTTCTACATTCGTTTCATTGTAATGCACTTATTATAAAAATACATGTCTGTTAATGAATTATTGTACTTCACTTCCTGAACCCTCGTGGTGACGGAACCTGAGGACCGCGACTCGAGTCGGCCATTTTGAATGGAATAAAGCCCATTAGAAAACCTCTTATACCACGGATTCTGCCTCTTGTTATTTTGAGCTATTTACTTTAATTTAAGATTCCGCATGAAATTCAGTCCGGTAATATTTATTTTTATTTACCACAATGTGAGTAATCAGAGACACTGTATAGTTTAAAATGTTTATTTCAGCTAACGTGCTCTATAATGCAGTGCACAAGCCAATACTAGCAGCAATATGCATAAACTCAATATAGTGAGCATTGTTACAATTCCATAAAATATGAACGGGGATATCATTTTATAAAAACAGAGGAAAAAGGAATACTGTGCCTTACCACCCTCCCCATGCTAAGAACTAGTTTATAATAATCATAGAAGACCTCTGGGCTTTGTCATGGGGGACCCCATACCTCCAGGTTTAGATGCAAAGGTTTACAGCTCCGGACAAACACAGCTCTTCTCTTCGAAAAAGGTTTTCTCTAAGTGCCTAAAATGCATGCAATGCCATATTAAAAGCACTTAGTTTTCAATAGTACAGCTGTATGTGTATTATGTCTAACATGCTTGGGACTGACCAAAGCAAATTAACAAGGAATGTTGTTTTTTGACCTTGAACACGATGTGCAGACGAAACTCACAGGGTACAGCAAGAAACGTGAAAGGTAGACGGTTCTCATGTGAACGAGCACAAGCAGAGGATTTGTGAAAACAAAGTCATGTAGAAATGTGTGCAAAAGCAGCAACATGGCAGCCAAGAATGTACTAACATAGGCTAACTTAGCAATGTCCGCAGTGAATCCCGTATCCTCACTACACCCTTCCCTGGTTAGTCCATGGGATGTAGACATAGGAGGAACACAGAGTTCAAGAAGTACGAGCACAGTTCAAGAGCATCTATATTGATATGCTTGTAAACAGGTGCCAAACAAAAACAGGAAGGAAAAAAAAATGATGACGCCAAAACAAACAAAAACATATATATATGCACAGATGTGCGCCAGCCATGTTAATCCATCAGAGTGTATGAGCAGTATACTGCCACGGGCTCCAATAGGAAATCATTGTCATCAGTAGAAAAAGAGATGCCATCCAATTTAGCAAGCAGAACAAGCATTTGTGATCTTCATAGTTGGGTGCTTCTAGCACAAACGTAGGACAACTTGCATGATATTCAATGTAGCTATGTTGTAGGAGATCCTGGGTAGTCACACAGATATCCCATTGCGCCAACACTCCAAGTGCAGCCACACATGCCATAAAACCAACCCCGGAGCATTCCTGCTCATGGACCACTAAGTGACTCATCAACAGGTCATAATCCGGGTCGGGAGATGATGTATTGGATAGGCAAAGATCCAACACCCATTGAAAGGAGTATTCCAAGCATGAGAAGACGGGTTGCACGCAAGTGTAGTACGCAAAGCGGAAAGATAGTCCATAAGCCACGCTGAGTGTTTCTAGTGGCAATGTACCATAGCATTCAAGCATACGGTCACGGAGCGTTCGTAGCTGATCTGGGTTGTGTAGGGCCACAAGAGGTGCAGCCATTGCGTAGTATGCAAATCAATAGAAGGACTCCAGCGGCTATGGTAACCAACAGAGGTTAGCCTCCAAAGATGCTACAAAAAATAGAATGAATAAAGGCTGGTATCACACCAAATATAGTCTGAAAGAGGTCACAAGGCCAGAGCCAACAACTTTAAAAAAATGTACCAGGCCGTGAGTATCAGACGCATTAAAGATGCGATGAATCAATTCACCGAAATGTAGTGGGAGGTTGGTATTTAAAAGGGCCTGGATTTCAGAATTGGTGCTCGCTATCAGCAGGACAAATGTCTCATGCGCAGAAGTGAGCGGAACATCCTGCTGGAATAATATCGCTTCTATTCTGCTCAACTTATTGAAGTCCGCGTTCAAAGTTGGGATGCAAGGCCAAATCGAGGTATCAAGCTGCTCCTGCGGGGGCGGGAAAAGCACATTTTTACAGCAAACTATGCGCTGTGAAACTGTTACAATGTATGGTATGCCAGCCAGCAAACCGCAACATTCTTCGTTACAAAAGAAGATAGCTACCATTAGAAAGCAGGGTGAAAGTGGGTTTTATAGCTGGTACTGGAATACCTTTTAAAACACATACAAGATTTGGGGTGGTAACACTACAAGCCCCATGTAACTGTATGTTTTTGCAGACAAGGGAACAACTTATTGTAGAATCACAAGATTCCCCTGTAAAGTACACTTCCTTGTCATCTCGCAGACATCTGTACGTGAAAGGCAAGGACCACACTTCATGTAAGAAAGCGCTGCCCAGGGGTTTATAGCGACCTATTGGGTAATGCTTAATGCAGGAACTAAATTTAAACAAAGAAAATGGTAAAGAGATAACCCCGTGCATGAGCCAGACCGCAGAGTCAGTTTCAGCCATGGAGAAGGGTAAAGGGTCTATCTTTTCAATATGTAAAAGAGTGTATGTGGCATCTTTCATGGACATAAACTGCTGTTTCTCCATCAAATAAAAGGCAAAAACAAAGCAGATGCGTTTAACTAGTCCCATGGTACTTTACCCATTTTTAGAGTCTGCAAAGTCCATGCAAACTGCATTACTGAACGCAATTGATTTTGACCATGATATAACGCAGACACATCATCTTTTTTTTTTTTTGTTTTTGAAACCGTTTATTGCAATCTCAAGAATATACAAGTATGGGCCTACAACCTTCCGGCCGGCCGCTAGAATGGCAGGAGCATATGACATACGTTCAAAAAACACTTGGCGTTGCAGAGAAGCAAAATCAGGAGGTATCAACGTCGTGGGCCACATCGCTCTGACCCCACAATACGGTTTCATTTTATACAAACAACACGAAAAAACCACACCCGCAAGGCAACCCGCAATCGAAAGTAACAGCACGTGCTCCCCGAATGGGGAACCCCCGCCATCCACAGGAGTCTAAAGAGGGGAAGGGGACAGATCGAGGACTGGGGGAACTCTGTGCCTGGGGCTAGGGAAAGGAGTCAACTAAGGGGACGGGGCTGGTGAGGCAGCAGGCAGCAGTGGTGGCGCGCAGATACCCCCGCGGTAGGCGTTCCAGGGGCCCCATACTTTCACCCATGCCCCAGGCTTACCCCTCACCACATACACCACCTTTTCTCGGAACATGCACCAATCCATGTGTTCTTTCCAGGCCGGCACCGCCGGGGGCCTCTGGGATCCCCACAATTGAGCAATGTCACGCTTAGCTATCATATATCCCAGAGTCACCCATCGCGTCTGCGGAACCGAGTAGTCAGTTGGTTCCCACACATTCAGCAGGCATCTCCTCGCTTCAGGCAGCAGCGCGACATGCGTAACCACTCGCAGGACCTCATGCACACCACGCCAGAATTGCTCCACCTTCGGGCATTCCCACAAAATATGCAAAAAAGTCGCCAAAGCACCACACCCACGCTTACACAACCCATCCTCAGCATAGCCCATACGCAGAAGCCTTGGCCCCGTCATGTAAACCCGGTGGAGTACCTTAAGCTGGACGAAGCGAAGGCGAGCCGGTATGGCCACCTCCTTCGGAGAGGCCACCGCGGAAATCCAGTCCTCGTCGTCCAACTCCAGCCCATCGGCAACCCAAGCCTCGCGGAGGCCAGTCAGCAAGCCCGAGCGGTCATTAATCAATTTTTTGTAAATAAGGGAGATCGTGCTGTCCGGAACGTGGCCATCCAGCACTCTATCCTCCAGGGGGGAAGACTCCGGGATGGAGGCGACGTCTGAGAAGACGGAGTCCAGTGCGTGACGGACCTGCAAGTACCGAAAGTATTCACTGCCCTGCAGCTGAAACTCCGTCTGCAGCGTCTCGAATGTTTTAAAGCCCCCCCTCGTCCAGAGATCCCCCACTTTACTGATGCCTATCGTGTCCCACTTCTCGAAGCCCTTCGAGGTCCACAGGGGGCCCAATCGCTCAGACGCGTACAGCGGTTATGCCCGGGTCAAACGGTCCTTCCACCCCATAGCTGCATTAGCAGACACATCATCTTGAACAATATCAACAACAGATGAAACAATATTATCTAAGGTGTAAATGAGGGAAGACAGTGTGTTGATCCTATTGTTAACAACAGCAAGTACCTTTTCTAGATTTGCCTGATCTATTTCCCTTAAAAGTGATGCGGGTTCAATTTGAGAAAACTTCCATATTTCATTGTAAGCAGCGTAAATAAATCTTTTTGTTCTAGGACCAGCAGGTCCTTTTATAAAGTCAGCCAAATCAATGTTATTGGACAACAACGATAAATGTTGTTTCACAGACGATAGGGATGAAAGATGTAACCAATTTTGACACAATTTACCCACAGAATACGTGGTAACTGAATGTGTATTTGCAAAACGTGCATCTAGTTGATCCTGTTTGTAACCAAGGACTGTGTTATGGACACGTAATTGGCAGGTATCAGAAGATGTCTGCCAAACCAACAGACCTAGTGGGGCCAAACTTGAGACATTAAGGTGCTGATTCCGATCCGTTAAAAAAAATTACCGTACGACTCGTATCCGTATTTTTTTACGCACGAGTCGGACAAGTCCCATACAAACGGCGAAGTACGATTCGTACCGTAAAAATACATACGAATTGCTTCGGGAAAAGTCTTCGAGACGTCCCCGGACAGATTTACGTATGAGTCGTAAAACTGAAGTCCGAGCGCACAAGTCCGATCCGTACCGGCATCCTGAATACACAAGCATATGGAAAACGTCCCGTACGGAGCGAAGTTTGTACAACCACTACCCCGGGTACACTTGGGCCCGGGGTACGAGTCGTACGGACCCCCCACCCCACCCATGCATGTACGTGCCGTACCCCAGCACCCGCGTATGTACGTGCCGGACCCCCCCACCCATGCACCCGTGCATGTACGCGCCATAGCCCAGCACCCGCGTATGTAAGCGCCGTACCCCCACCACAGCACCCGCGTATGTACGCGCCGTACCCCCCCACCCCAGCACCCGTGCATCTACACGCCGTACCCCCCCACCCCAGCACCCGCGTATTTACGCACTGTACCCCAGCACCCGCGTATGTCCGCGCCGTACCTCCCACCCCAGCACCCGCGTATGTACGTGTCGTACCCCAGCACACACGTATGTCCGCGCCGTACCCCCACCACAGCACCCGCGCATGTACGCGCCGTACCCCAGCACAAGCGTATGTAAGCGCCGTACCCCCACCATAGCACCCACGTATGTATGCCCCATACCCCCCACCCCAGCCCCGTACTTGGACACACCATACCACAACACCGTTCCCCAGCATCGCGTATGTACGAGTCGTACAACACCATTGCACATGTTATCACTGTACAACAACATAGCCATGGACGCACCTTACCTACGCGAAAAAGACTCGTACTGAACCAGGACACTGTAAAACAGCACAAGGACCGTCAATTCGACTCACACAACACCACAAAACACGTCTACAGGACAAAAAACTACGAAAAGACTGACCTGGCACATCCAAACAGTCAAACAGAGGCCCAAACTCACAACCACCTCTTATAACACACCCACCAAAAGTTCAAACACAGCCACACCCACAAATGGACCAATAAAAAGGACCCACAATCACAAACCATGAGCCTTTGCAACAGACCCACTGCTGACAGACATCACACACAAACAACTGCACCCATACACCTTAACTTACACACCTTCACACAACCTCCTTCACACAGACCCCCTCTACACATACACACACACCTACACATTCACACCCACAACCATCCACACCCACACCCCACACCATGCCCACAGACAAGAATCCAAAGTTCACAAGGGAGGAGCTGGACATCCTTGTCAACCAAATCATTAGAGTCGAGCCACAGCTCTTTGGAACATTGGTCGGACAGACCAGCATATCTCAAAAAACTAGCCTGTGGCACAGGATCGTCGATCGGGTGAATGCTGTTGCGCCCATCAGAAGGACCAGGAATGAATGTCAAGCCAGGTGGTACGATCTGCGCAGGGCAGTCAAGCGCAAAATGAACGAGGAATACGCCCAGAGTAACATCACAGGAGGTGGGCTGCCCCACAGACGGGTACATTACCATCCCTGGGAGAAGAAGGTGATGGCCCTGCTTCCGCCGGTGGGAGTACACGGAGTCGAAGGAGTTCGAGAGCCTGGTGAGTACACAAACAACTCACGTAACTTGGGGGAATGGCATCCACACCCCAACCACAACAAATGCACTCACCTACCCCCAAGCCCTCTCCTGACACAACCACACTATAAACAACGCTCAGGCCACTAACATGAGTATGCCCCATTCACAAAGCAAGGCCATGCCATGTCCCAGCCTACACAAACCACAAACCCAAGACAGGATGTCCGGGATGCTGGGAGGGTGGGGATCACTAAACATATTGTACAACTCAGAAACAGGCACCATTGCCCTCAGCCCATATGGACCAGGTACATACCCATGCACCATGCGCAATGCACAGGGACTGGCAAAGTACTGACGAGGTAGCTGACACTTGGCCCTGCTGTAGGCGCACAAGGCCCTCCTGTGACAACTGCACACTCGAACACAAACACAACAAGCTCAGAAATCTAGGGCAGGACTTCACACACACTGACATGGCAGCATGCGCCATGGTGGGACAGATACATCACCTGGGAGACCCACAGCCAAATCACACCACACCCACCAGCAGGCAGCGTAAATCAATCAACAATCGATCAGGGTACTTGTAAGGCGCGCAATTTACCTGTCAGGGTCTCAAGGCGCAGAGGGTGGGGTGTTCCACCAATGCCCGAAGAGGCAGGTCTTGAGGAGTCTCCTGAAGGCAAGTAGGTCTTGGGTCAGTCGTAGGTGGGTTGGAAGGGTCTTCCAGGTCTTGTCGGCGAGGTAGGAGAAGGATCTGCTGCAGGCGGGCGTATGTTGGATGCGGGGGACAGCTGCAAGGGCGAGGATGCCGGAGCAGAGCTGGCAGGTGGGGGTGTAGAAGCTGAGTCTGATGTGCAGGTAGGCTTGTCCGGCAGTGTGGAGTGCCTTCTGTGTGTGGCTGAGGAGCCTACAGGTGATCCTCTTGTCGATGTGGACCCAGTGCAGGTCTCTCAGGAGGGGGGTGATGTGGCAGTGGCGGGGGGCGTTGACGATCAATTGTGCCGAGGCGTTTCAGAAGCGTTGTAGCCGCCGTTGGTGTGTGGATGGGAGTCCTGCATAGAGTGCAGTGGCGTAGTCCAGTCAGCTGACGAGGGCCTGTGTCACTGTTCTACTTGTTTAAGTCGGGATCCACCAGTAGATCTGGCGGAGCGTGCGTAGGGTGTCGTAGCAGGAGGAGGAGACGCCGTTGACCTGCTTGGACATGGAGAGGGAGGATGCGAGGATCAATCCTAGGTTGCGTGCGTGTATGGTGGGTGTCGGTGATGTCCCCACAGCGATCGGCCACCAGGAGTCATCCCAGGGTGAGGGTGTGGGTCCCAGGATGAGGACCTCCGTCTTGACCGAGTTCAGTTTCAGTTGGCTGCTCCGCATCCAGTCCGTGATGGCCCTCAGACCCTCGTGGATGTTTGTCTTGGCGGTGTGAGGGTCCTTGGTGAGGGAGAGGATGAGCTGGGTGTCGTCGGCGTAGGAGATGTCTTAGAGGTTGTGGTGGCGGGCCACTTGTGTGAGGGGGGCCATGTGGATGTTGAACAGCGTCGGGCTGAGGGATGATCACTCACCCCTCACACAAGCACACACCCCCGGGGCAGCCAATGGAGTCAGACACTCTCACAATGGACATTTGACACAAGATCAAGCCAAAGCCAAAAAAGCATCCAAGGCCAAATGCGACATGTCAAAGACCCTGGATAACATTTCAATAAGTCCCCTGCAACATACCCATCCACAAGTGAACATTGATGTGAATGCTAGGCACATACAACTACCTGGAGGAACTGTGGCAACCAGAACATGTATGAAACATGGATGTTGCATGAAACAGCATTAACATTGTCTCTCTCTCACACACAGGGCAACGTCATGGATCTCCCCCCAACACTGGGGGGGAACAATCACAGGCCCAGGCTCGGCAAGGAAGATGATCCCACCGGCAGCGACGACTCTCAGCACTCTGTGGATGAACCCAACCAACCTGGACCCTCTGGTGCCCCAGCCCCTGCAGCACCTGCGTCAGGTACATCTGTGCCAACCACCACCCCCATTCTTCCCACATCCCAGGAGACACCCAGGAGCCCTGCCCGCACAGAACAACTGAGCCAGTCTGACCTGGAGGGACAAGGTTCTCCGGCCACCCAGGAGGAGGCAGACAACCCTGCAAATGCCATCCCTCAGGGGTCCCGTAGACCAGATGTACCGACAACGGCAGTCCAGGCTCGTGTGGGCAGGGGTGGTGGGAGTGGAGACAGGCGGAGGCGCGAACCTGACCAGCCTGCTGAGGGAACCGGTATGTCACACATACGCCACATCTTGGAGACATACGGGCGTGACACCAGGGGCATCAGCCAGGTAGTGGGGACCCTCAACGAGATTAAGAACCAGCAGGCCGAGCAACACGCCAGTCAACAACAACACCAAGGACGGATGGAGGCAAGACTGGCTGAGCTCCTGGCGGTGCAAAAGGACATAAGTCGTTCACTCTGTCGGATAGCCGACAACATGGCCAACCCTCCCTGTGACACCAGGCGAAGTCCGGCACCAGCCACAGGGAGGGAGGAGGAGGAGGATTCGTCCGACGGAGCGTCCCAAGCATCGTCAAGGCCTGCATCTGAAGGTCCCGCAAGGGAGGTGGGTCGTCCACGGAAAAGACCGTGAGAGGCAGCGGACCATCCACATCTCCCAGGTCACCTGGCCTGGCACCTGGCCCTCATGCGCAACAGCAGCACCTCATCCAATGACATTCTCTGCCACATGGACTTGCTGCTCACAGTCTGACCAATGATGACCAACACTGTGGTCTGGACTCTGATGACTTCAACTGACAAGGATGCCATCTCCCCCTGTGAACTTTGGACTCCATGCACACTGTATAGCACCTATTTGTCCACACTAAACAGGCCCCCCCACCGAGAATAAATCTCATTTTCTACAATTACATGTTGCATTCATTTTGCATGAGTACACAACCTATGTGTGGGGAAATGTCAAACTATGCATGAGTGTTGAACTATCTCCAGCCATCCATACCCTGGAATCTGAGTGTGGGACAGGACACACATGGGTCACAATGTATCATACTATACAGACATGGAGCACTATACTCAGCCGTGATGGCCTCAAGCTGCTGAGGGGGGGCATGCATTACTGTGCGGACAGACCAGTTGGGAAGAGTATCCTGAAGGCGTAGAGGTCATGGCTCATGTGGATGTTGCCGGGGAGGGAGTAGCAGGTATGTCTTGCCAGATGGGAAAACTATGTCCTGCATTCTGGAGTACGGTGGATGTGAAGAATGGTGGCCAGGGCAAGGTTGGATGCACGGAGTTGGCACAACGGGGTCTCGGATGACAGACGGCCAAGGTTGGTGTGGGGTCTGGGGTTGTGGCCTGCCTCCTGAGTGTGGGTGAGGAGTCTGAAGGTCATCTTGCAGCACACAGTAATCCATTGCAGCTATCTCTGGTGGACGGTGATGTGGCTGGGGCGCAGGATGTTGAAGCTGAAGTGTGCACATGCAGCCTGGATGTGGACTGGTTTCCCAGGAGTTAGGATGTAGTTGCTCCGTGGAGGGCAGGGCAGTAGTTGACACGGCTGGTGTCATGGGCCTGGGGCATGGTCTGTCTTTCCCTAGAGTGGATCTATCTGTGGATCATGTGCATCATGCAGAGGGTGTTGCACCCTGAGGTACAGATGCTGGTGATTAGCATGGCAAATGTGAGTGACAAATCCATGATGCACACCATCTTGTGTGCGTGGCCACTGGGTGCATGTGCAGGGCTCTTGCAGGTGGGACACAAGCAGTTGACCCACCTGTAAGGGGACAATCCTCCGATGATTACCTAAGTCCTGTACAAGTCCAGCCTCAGGTGTCTGATGTTCAGCCATTCATCAATGGATCTCATGCCTTCTTGAATGTTGGAACTGCCAATGGCTGCGTCTTTGGTGAGGGTGAGGAGCACCTGGCTGTCAATGGCATACGAGCTGATGATGAGGTGCTTTGTGCATGTGATGCCAGCGAGAGGGACCTGGACACATTGAAGATTGACACGCTGAGAGATGATACCTGGGCCATGTGCCAGATGATGCCACTATACTACATGCTGAAGGCTTGAGTCCCACTCCCATGGCCTTGCTGGTGTACGGAGCTGGTGGGGAGTAGGAGGGACATTACCTGGTTGGTGTGACAGGGCCTGGAAGGTGGGGCAGCGCTGTGTAGGCAGTTGGAGTTGCACACTCATCATGCAAAGGTGTTGTGTGTGCGCCTAGGGGATACCTGAGAGCAGGCGGGAGCTCCTTGGATGGACAATGCTTGGAGGGTGGCTGCAACATCAGACTGTAGTGTGATGTGGGTCATGTAAGGACATGAGGGTCGTGCAATGTGCACGTTGCATGCGCTGACGGTCCAGCCTTTGGCACCGCGTGGGCGCAACAGTGGCACAGACAAGCTGATGCCAGCCAAATGAATGGGTGGAGGGAGGAAAGGAGGAGCATCTTTGAGGTGTGTGTGTTGCCAAATCTGTAAATTTTCTGTGCCCTTGCTGCAGGGGCCGCAGCAGCAGACGGCATGTCCTGGAAACTATGCCACTAGTTGCACACAAAGACAAGGATGTCAGAAAGGACTACTGCAACAGGCGTATGTAAAGGAAGGAGTGTCCGGTTTCCCATGGCACACCCGGAGACAATGGATGCACAATCACCAAAGATGACTGACACTGGATCATGAAACTGAAGGACGAGCTGCGCACAGGATACACACCCTCAGCAGGTGTTGACAGTCTGTTGTGGTCGCCAACATTCCCAAATACATACACAACCATGGACATCATAAACAATAGATATTCAAATCCCTGAAGAACTGCATGTATGTTGCTAAACTACACATAGACTCATATGCACAATCTTTGACAACTATGCCAGAGATGCCGCATGCAAAGTGTCAAGAGACCAGCATTGACAGAGATGAGGCACCTTGGAGGGTGAGGAACACCTTTATCACTCAGGTTCACACCTAGGGAAATGCATCAATATGAACAGACTCACAGGTCACGTGGCAGAACATGTGGGACCTACACTGGACACCCCCTTCACAACACAGATGCTGTAAATCCATTGAACTGGCACACAAGTGAAGGGTGTGAGCCAAACACCCCCTTCTGCACACGAAGGGGCTGCAATTCCCCATTTATCCTCTCATGGGGATGTCCCACACTATGTCCACCCGTAGCATCCCGTATGTTTCAGAGGGACGTTGTACACACATTGATGCCTTCATCAGAATCCACAGTCCCATCACAGCTGGCTGTTACGAAGGGTGACTATCAATACATGGGAGTCATGCAACATGTCATGTGCCCCATGGTGAGTCGACATGTATGTATAGTAACACAACATGCACAGGAGCAGTGCCCACACATTCCAAACACCTACCAACACCAAAATGCCGTGCAGCAATCCTTAACCAAAAAGATTTTCACCATGTCCGTGCATGGGACGCTGATTCAGCACACGTTGCAATACTCATGAGGAATAGCGGGAGGCCAATGATGACACGAGCAGTCAGCATGCAAAACTACCTCGGGATGACAGACACACAAGAAGTCAGGGAAAAGATTGTCATCTTTATGCATGGTCATTTACTCTACAGGAATAAGTGTGTCACCATGCTATATTAAAATTGAGTGTCTGAGCTCAAATGTGTGGAAGGACATCATCACTCGAGTGACACATCTGAACACACATCTAAATCACTTAGCATACAATCAGCTGGACACACACATTGCAACACATGCCACACAAGGCTCCAGGCGTGCACACTCAGACCCATGGACTCACCATTATGAGAAGAAGTTGCGTATGAGCTGACTCCGGATGTCGTCCTCCTCCTCATCCTCATCCTCACTTGCCTCATGACCAAGCCCTTCATCCTCCACGGGTGGATGTTCCTGCTCATCCGGATCCAGGATGAGTGGCACAGCCTTCTCCACTGCCATGTTGTGCAGCATGCAGCACACGAGGAAGATCTTGAAGGCCTTCACCGGTGCATATGGGAGGGACCCGCCTGTCTTGTGAAGGCAACGGAATCTGCTCTTCAGGAAGCCAAACGTCCTCTCAATCACTCGCCTGGTCTGCCCATGTGCGTTGTTGTAACGGTGATCTGCAGCTGTTCTGGGGTTGCGAAGGGGCGTCATCAGCCATGGCATGTTGGGATAGCCAGAGTCCCATACATGGAAACATCATGTAAAGAAGTGGGTCAGGAGATGCCGTAAGATACAAAAATTGCGCTAAACAAAGGACAAACAGAGTATACCCACCAACAAGACATGCTCGTTCGTTGTGCAGCCCCAGCATCATTTCTGGCACCCTGCTACGCCTCATGATGTAGGCATCGTGTGCTGACCCTGGAAAATGTGCACAGACATGGGAAATCAGCATGTTAGCAAGACACACCACAAGGGCATTTATAGAGTGGTAATGTTTACGGTTGCGATAGGCCACCTCCTGTGCCTGTGGTGGTACCAAAGCCACATGTGTCCCATCAATAGACCCAATTACATGGGGCATCCCTCCCAGGGCATAGAACTCACCCTTGACACCTGTCAACTGCTCATGAGTTGGAAAATGGATGAATTCAACCAGGTGCTCCAACATGGCTTCTAAAAAATCATGCAGGACACGGCTAAACATGGTCTGTGACATGCCACCCACATCAGCTATGGTGAATTGAAAAGTACCGGTGGCAAAAAAATGTAGGGCTGCCATCACCTTCATCTTGGGGGTCAGCGCAGTAGGATACCTGTGTCGCGATTGGAGGTTTTGTTCAAGCTCTGCGGTCAAGTTCTCAATCAACTGTTACGAGAAGCGGTAACGTCTTATGCAGTCACATTCCCTCATGGCACCCAAGTCTGGCATTGGTCGGGGGAGAGGCGGTGCCCTGCAGAAAATTGGAAGGAATAACAAAGAGTTAGTACATAACAACATCTATGTCAATGAACTGAGCACATGCTCAACTGCTACTACACATCTGCTAAATACAGAGTCAGGTCTGTGCAATACATCCAGGACACGTATGCCAGGTGATACTCCTACGACAAGCCAGCTACACCCGTTGATAGTCCAGTTCTACATGACATAGCCCGAAACTAGCTGTGGGCCAGTGTAAGTGAACAGCCAGAGACATCACAGGAGTGACATACATCCACATATCTGCATTTGAAGGATGTCATCTCATACAGACTGCTGGCGGCAAGCTAGACGCACAGGTCACATGTCATTGGAAATGTACAGATCATACACATAGCGATGAAAGGGTACACGTGAAAAATGAAAACACAGACATGGATACGGCGCAGATATGTCCTCATGTCATAAAATCATCTTTGAAGCATCCAGACACACGTAACGTGTGAATCCACATGTGGCATGGTGTACGTATATGTGTCCCATGCCCATCTACACACAGACACATGTTGGATGCAGCAACAGCAGATGCAGTTGACGGAACACCAACAGCAAGCTCATGGGAACACATGACACACACAGGACATAGTCACATCGGGGCACGCTGGTACTTAGATGTCAAGTGTTAGTGTCCCTGTCCCTGGCATCAGGGGACATTTGTGGGTGTTGGTGACTGTGCCATACCAGTGATGCAGTGCTTGACACGTTTGTACTACATGCACACATGTGCAAAGTGGGAAGGGGAAGTGTGCCACATACTGCCCCATCACACATGACATGTGTACACAGGTCATCACACATCTATTGTGCTAAAACATGAGGAGACATGCACCATATCACTGCCTGACACACCTAGGCCCTGTACATAAAGGACAGCAATGACTATGACTTGATGTACAGCCGTGCACGAGTCTGACACCTCCATTCCATTCGTGTGCGCCTCCTATCACCTGTGTAAGCTGTGAAACGCACCGTACACACGTTCTGAAGGCGTGTGAACGGTCCGTATCATCACATTGGTGTTCCCGCCGGGGTACGGGTGTGTGTACGGACTGTACACACGTACATGTACTACCAGTGTGTACATGTACGTGTACTACGGTCATACACGTATGTGTACTGCAGTCGTACACGTACGTGTATGACCAGTGTGTACACCTGCGTGTACTACGGCAGTGTAAACACTGGTCGTACATGTACGTGTCCACACTGGTCGTACACGTACGTGTACACACTGGTCGTACACATACGTGTCCACACTGGTAGTACACGTAGGTGTACACACTGGTCGTACACATACGGGTACGAGCAGTGTGTACACATACGTGTACGACCAGTGTGGATACGTACGTGTATGACCAGTGTGTACACGTACGTGTACGACCAGTATGTACACGTACGTGTACGAGCAGTGTGGACACGTACGTGTACGACCAGTGTGGACACGTACGTGTACGAGCAGTGTGTACACCTACGTGTACGAGCAGTGTGGACACGTACGCGTACGACCAGTGTGTACACATACGTGTACGACCAGTGTGTACACATACGTGTACGACCAGTGTGTACACCTATGTGTACTACGGCAGTGTACACACTGGTCGTACACGTAGGTGTACACACTGGTTGTACACGTACAGGTACGAGCAGTGTGTACACGTACGTGTACGACCAGTGTGGACACGTACGTGTTCGAGCAGTGTGTACACCTATGTGTACGAGCAGTGCGTACACGTACGTGTAGGACCAGTGTGTGTACACACTGCTCGTACACGTGCGTGTCAAACGCACTGTGCAACTGGTGCGGTAGGGGTACGTCTGAAACGCACCGCACCTGTGTGTGGATGGCTAAATTACATAGGGACACATGAGGGACAAGTATTAGGGCCTAAATGCATGCTGGTTGTCATGGATACCGATTTTCAAGTTCACATTTTCAATCATGTGGCCTGGAAAAGGCAGTTGGCAACTAAATACAATGTTGCAAAGTGGTTGTTGACTTCACATTATGCTGACATTTTGAACCATGCAAAGGCACTCACTGGTGTATGTTTAAAGGGATTGGAGGAAACGTAGGATGCAAATGAGACTGACCAATCACTTTGTACTCCTGTAAATGAAACAACCCAGCAAGGCAGATATAAGTTAGCCAGAACCCATGAGAGGGCACTTGCCTGCACTACCTTTCACTCGACACCACTGCTGCTGCTTGTGCTTCCTCTGGCACCATGTCAAGGTCTGTGGAGAGGGCCCAGCCTTTCACCCATGAGGAGAATGAGGCATTACTTGATGTCATCCTCCCACAGTACCCCAGCCTGTATCGGAGACCGGGGGAGAAAGTGAGTGCTGACTCCACTAGCTTTCACTTTGCACCTTTTTTGTGAGTGTCACTTCTGGCATTGTGTTCAGGTGTGACAGACATGCAATGTTGTTTAGAGTGGGTCCCAGGGGGGGAATGGCTTATGTCTCCCATGCAGAGTATGATGTAGTTCCTGTGTATACTCCTCACTTGCATTGTGCTTACTGTGACATTCACTGCATAGTGCATGGCACATTCAGCCTGTCCAATCCTTTGGGCAATTTTTGTCCTATAGTCCTGAGGTGATTCCCTGCCCCCCCCCCCCGGTGTGACAGGTGACTGTACCCACAGATGTGTGTGAGTTGAGTGGAGCTGTGGTGAGAGTGTCCAAATGATGTGTACGCCCCCTGGACATTGATGTGTGTGAATGTTCCTTGTCATGTGGGTGAGTGTCTATGTGAAGTGTTGCACCACAGCTGCATGGAGGAGGCAACAGCTCCATCCATCTGATGTGAGAAGTAAGCTGTGCGGAGTGTCTGACTTGCTGAGCTAGCACCACACCTGTGACACCCCACAGGCAAGTGGCACATGTGCAGAGTGAGGTTTGTATCCGCTGTTGCCAATGGCAGGTGATTGATCTGTGCCTGTGTGTGTCTGTGTACTCTGCTGAGGTTGTGTCAGTGGCCTGGGGCATGTGACTGCTTGGAGGTGCTGTCCATCAGCCTGGTGTTGCTTGTGATGCACAGCGTGTGCTATGATCAGGGAGTGTGTTGCACCCCTCATGCCACCTGTGTACTTTCAATGCCATGTTGTGCATTGGGTCTTCCACAGAGGCTAATGTCTCTATGACAAAGGTGCTATTTGTTGCCAGCACACTATGCCCTGTTCAACATATCAAAGTTGTTCAAATGTGTGTCTCTGTGACATGGAGCGGGTGTAGTGATGTTGTCTCACTTTGTCATCCTCACAGGTAACTGCCTACGCCAAGGGGGAGATATGGAAGCGGGCCGTCAGGGCCGCGAGATCGGTGGAGGGTTTCAGTCGGCACCTAGCCCAGGTGAGGAAACGCTGGCAGGACATCCGGTGCTGGACCCGGAGGATCGCCCGGTGGCAGCTGAAGGACTCACCTCCACGCAAGCATGGCAGGGTCGACGCCTGACCCACCAGATGAAGCGTGTCCTGGCGGTGGTCTTCCCTGACTTGGATAGGCGGTTACAGGAGTTGCAGCAGCAGGAAGGGGGTAGGTACATGTGTGTTTGTTGTGTGTCACCAGCTTTTGGAAGTGCTCAGTCGCCTGGATACACAGCGAGGGTTAATTTGTGCAGTGCATATCCTGTTCCCCAAAGTCAAACGGTGCTGTTCTTCCTCCCTTCCCCTCCTTGACATGTGTTCCCTGGTCTGTGTGTAATCACTATTGCACATGTTCATCTAGGCTGGCAGTTAATCCAAGTGCACATTGCTTTCTGCATCATGTGGGGGGGGGGGTCTGAGACATGTGTTGTTACCTTGCCTGTGCCCTGTCCTGTTCAGTCATTTGGGGGTCCATATTAGTTGCCACTGATGCTGAGTCTCAACATAGGAGTGTGAGTTTTCAAATGAACAGACTTACAGCATGCCTGACCGATGTTGTGGCCTCAGACATGATGTGCATGAGTGGGAGATATGCATAGTGCCGGGACGGTAGCTCATGTTACAGTCAGATAATTCCAGGACCATGGATCAGTGTTCCCACTACAGTCCCCTAAGACACCCTTGCCTCGGAATCATGTGTGTCATCCAACACTGTGCCCATTCTCTGTGTGTTCAGCATAGGTTGGCCTCTGTGGCATTGTTCCCTGCCCTCATTTGTATTTATCTAAAGTGTGCTACATGTGCCCATTGTACAGGCTGACCCCATTTTGCTTGTGCATCCTCACACTGGGCAGTGCCTGTGTGTCTATGTACAACTCTCTGTTGATGGTTGTTTGTCACAAATATGTGTTGGCAGCCTCACAAGGTGATGTGGAGTACATTTAGGAATTCTTGATGCACATTTGAGTAAACCCAGATAAAGAGGTGTACCTTCTTGATCTGTCTCAATAACTTTGTCTCAGGTATGGGGGGCTTTGTGCGGGCAAGGCCTACATGTCCAAACCTTATGTCTCCTTGCCAGGTCTGACCTGTGTGTGATAATTGTCTGGACAGACACTCAACATGCAGTGAGCCAGTCATGTTGTGCTGGGTTTAATGTTTGTGCTTTGCAGCATGTGTCAAAAATGCAAATACATGGCTCATGCTCATCCATTTTTGCCACCAGTGTGTGGTCGAGATGCTACGTAGTTTGGTCTGTGTGTGCTGACATCTGTGTGGACATTCTTGCTTGCCATGAGGGTGTCTCCTCAGTGCAGGTGCTCCTTATCCCGACACATTGAAGGCCCATTAGCTAATGCATTGTCCTGTGTATGGACATGTGTGCCACTCCACATGACAGGCAGTGGGTCAGATGTGTTGCCAACTGTGTCATCATGGTACGGATGGCCATGTGACAGGTGGCATGATTCAAGTTTTTAGTCAAGAAGTATTGTACCTTGGCACTCACTACACTTGTCAACATGTCTCAATTTTTGATATGCTTCATTTTGCTAGTTGGTTGTGAAGGACAATAATGTGCCTGCATGACAGATGTCTCCCAGGGAAGTGCAAAAGAAAGTACTTTTACACTTTCCGTGGACACGCTGGCCCATTTTACTGAAAGGCACAGTTTGATTACCACTTGTTTTCTGATTATACATATCCATGTTCACACAGTGTGTTTGCATGTGTGTAAGTCCTTGGTTGTTGCTGATACCAACTTACGAATGTCAAGTCATCCAGACCACCGTGGTGCCATGTATATGTACTTACTGATACCCCATTTCTTCTTTACAGTGGCTTATTAGAATTCGGCTGGCAGCTCATACAATGACTGTGTAAATGTATTTTTGTGTGCACCTCATTGTGTGACTTCTGTCACACAGGCAGGTGTGTCTTCTGTTCCCTAAGTGGCACATTCACACATTCTAAACATGTACATTGTGTAAAGTGTTGTGAGTCCCAAGGGATCGCAATGTTTTTGGCTATGGTTTCCAAAGTACTCACAGGTCTCAGAGTATGGGGACACCTTCAGCATTGAGGTGTGTTATTTGGCCTTGGGTGCACCAATACTGTTTCGTTCACAGTAAACAAGAGGTGGCATGCCTTCATAGTCTTGCTGTGCTCAACTGTCCCCAGACACTAGCTTCTCAGTATAATTCGATATCAAGTTATTTGCTGTCGTGTCATAATCTCCATTGTTTCCAAGTGGCATGGTGGGTCAACCAACTGGGGAGTGCAGGGTTACATATGTGCGGACTATTCTAGATGTTACTCATGATGCATTTCCTGATATGCACTGTGACATTTTTGATTGGACTCGTGTCTGTTGTATATAGGTGACTGATTATTTTCTGTCTCTTCACCTTGCCCACAGCATCATCGGAGGACACCGAGGGAGACACCTACACGGACGTGGAGGAGGGATCCAGCATCGCTGCCACCACTGCTGCCGAGTCTGCGGGAGCAAGTGGCACGGAGGGCGAGGGGAGTCAGGTGGAGGACCTGTCTAGTGACAACACTGACTACGACGCTGACGGGTCCGAGGCTGAACTCCTCGAGGGGGCGGAGGCTGCTACAACACCTGGCAGCAGCACTACATCTGTCACCGCCCCCTCCATTCCCATCACCGCCCTCCCAGTTGCTCCGGTCCCTTCTGTCCGTGCTAGGCAACACTATGTCTCCTTCGTGCCAGGCACCGCACCCCCTGCCCCTGTCCCCCCTGCTGCCCTCACTGCAGAGTCTGTGGACATTCTGCGGCAGTTGCAGGGTGGCCAGACATCGATGCTGAATGTCCTCCATGGCCACACCCGAATGATGACAAAGATGGTGTCGTACATGGAGGGCATGTCATCAGCGATGTCTGACCAATGGATGTTGCTGAGGTCCATGGACTCTTCACTGACTGCAGCAGTGAGTCTCCTGCAGCGCTTCTTCCCCCCCTACCCCTGCACCATCCACACTTCCCACTCCCAAACCTGTCCCAAGCACACACAGACATTCCCAAGCACGCACCCCACCAGACACAGGCAGCACACCACCACGTAAGGGCAAGCGCACTCCTCCTGGCACGCACACTCAGGGGGATTAAGGCACACCCACTGGGTCTGGGGCACACAGGCATACAGGCAGCCACAGTCCGAGGCCACATGCCGCACTACCCAGTCCCTCCAAAGGCACTCCCCTCGGCTCCCCTACCACACAACCTGACAAGGAGGCCTACTTGGCTGTGCTGGGCCCCAGCCCCTCAGGCTCTCCGGCCCGCAAACGGGAACGGCACTCCACGGGTAGGGGAGTTTAGTCCCCCCCTGTCCCCCCTCCCCCAGTAGCGCTGCACCCCATCACTCCTACCCACCCCCTCCTCCTTTAAGCCTGTATTTTCTTCAGGTGAAGGGGAGACGCTGGACGACCTGGCATCAGTGTGCAGCGCTGAGCTGACCTCCACATTTGGCGCTGCTCCACCCCCTGTGGTGGAGGCGTCCGTCCCTGCACCCACCACACCTACCCTTACACCTTCTGTCCCTGTGGTGCCTGGTCCTTCCCCACATGATGCCACCCCCCAGTTGATGAACCTGAGGGTTCTAATGTGCAGGCAAGTTAGGGGAGATGCGTGGCCATGTGTCCCCCCCAAGGACTTCTGATCTGGACTGGCCATGTGCCTTTGTAAATAGTGTTTTTTTATACATTTTCATTTAATGCTGAATAAAGCATTTTCTTTTCACTTTGAACACAATGGCATTTCAGATATTGATGTGGGTGCTGATGGTCCCAGAGTTGGGGTTGTGGTAATGTGTTATGTTTCAGGAAGAAGTTGTAGTCTGATGCTCATTGGGTGGACCATGGTATCTGCGTGCCATCACAATGTCTCTGCAAAGTATCTTTGCTCGTGTGTGCTATTTGTGTTTGGAGACATTGTCCCAAGGAGTGTTCCTTCCTCTGTGGCACCTGACATCTACCCTGCAGGGAGTTGCACTTTTGTTGTGCTGACCTGGGTCTACATTTCCTTTGTTGGTGACGGATCCCTTCAACTATGGCCATGCCTGCTCAGCAATGTCTCCGGCTGCATCGTCTGTGCCATCCTTGCTAGTCTCTGTACTTGTGTATTGAGTATGTTGTCATGCCTTAATGGCAACATTCAGCATTTTCCGCACTATGCATGTGTGTTATACCAGCCTAGCACACAATTGGTACTTGTTCTGCAGGGTATTTGAGCATCTGACTGACAATTGTGGGCATTGTATCTGTGGGAAGTCCACCCTATTCCTTCCATGAGAGGCAACATCTTGGTGCCTGTCCCAGCACCTGTACATTCCTATCAGTCCTGGGATGTGTGTGACAGTGTGTGTTACCTTTGGCTCTCTTAGTGTAGTGGGCATTGACATGAGTATACAGTCTTGTGGCATGATCTCTGTGTGTGTATTGTGCTGCATCTGCCAGGGGTGGGTATGCATGTGTCATTTGTCCTCACACCCACATGTGTTGTGTCATGCAGTGGGGGAAGGACATTCATCCTCATGGAGTGGGACACTGCTGTCAGTGATGTGTTGTTATGGCACTATCAACATAGTCAAACATTAGGGATGCGTACATACACCCATGGAGTTGTGCTCATCTGATCATGATGTACACACCCCCATGACTCTGGCCACTGCTGGTATTCCTCTGCACCTACCCCTCACATGTCTCTGTCCACAGCTGGGAGTGATATGCACCCACCCCCATGTCTCTGTCCACTGCTTTGAGTGATATGCACCCACCCCTCACATGTCTCTGTCCACTGCTGGGAGTGATAGGCACCCACCCCTCACATGTCTCTGTCCACTGCTGGTATTCCTCTGCACCCACCCCTCACATGTCTCTGTTCTCTGCTGGTATTCCTCTGCACCCACCCCTCACATGTCTCTGTCCACTGCTGGGAGTGATATGCACCCACCCCTCACATGTCTCTGTCCACTGCTGGGAGTGATAGGCACCCACCCCTCATATGTCTCTGTCCACTGCTGGTATTCCTCTGCACCCACCTCTCACATGTCTCTGTCCACTGCTGGTATTCCTCTGCACCCACCCCTCGCATGTCTCTCTCCACTGCTGGGAGTGATAGGCACCAACCCCCATGTCTCTGTCCACTGCTGGGAGTGATAGGCACCCACCCCTCACATGTCTCTGTCCACTGCTGGGAGTGATAGGCACCCACCCCTCACATGTCTCTGTCCACTGATGGTATTCCTCTCCACCCACCCCTCACATGTCTTTGTCCACTGCTGGTATTCCTCTGCACCCACCCCTCACATGTATCTGTCCACTGCTGGGAGTGATAGGCACCCACCTCTCACATGTCTCCGTCCACTGCTGGGAGTGATAGGCACCCACCCCATGTCTCTGTCCACTGCTGGGAGTGATATGCACCCACCCCTCACATGTCTCTGTCCACTGCTGGGAGTGATAGGCACCCACCCCTCACATGTCTCTGTACACTGCTGGTATTCCTCTGCACCCACCCCTCACATGTCTCTGTCCACTGCTGGGAGTGATATGCACCCACCCCTCACATGTCTCTGTCCACTGCTGGGAGTGATAGGCACCCACTCCTCACATGTCTCTGTCCACTGCTGGTATTCCTCTGCACCCATCCCTCACATGGCTCTGCCCACTGCTGGGAGTGATATGCACCCACCCCTCACATGTCTCTGTCCACTGCTGGGAGTGATAGGTACCCACCCCTCACATGTCTCTGTCCACTGCTGGGAGTGATATGCACCCACCCCTCACATGTCTCTGTCCACTGCTGGGAGTGATAGGCACCCACCCCTCACATGTCTCTGTCCACTGCTGGTATTCCTCTGCACCCACCCCTCACATGTCTCTGTCCACTGCTGGGAGTGATATGCACCCACCCCTCACATGTCTCTGTCCACTGCTGGGAGTGATAGGTACCCACCCCTCACATGTCTCTATCCACTGCTGGTATTCCTCTGCACCCACCCCTCACATGTCTCTGTCGACTGCTGGGAGTGATATGCACCCACCCCTCACATGTCTCTGTCTACTGCTGGGAGTGATAGGCACCCACCCCTCACATGTCTCTGTCCACTGCTGGTATTCCTCTGCACCCACCCCTCACATGTCTCTGTCCACTGCTGGTATTCCTCTGCACCCATCCCTCACATGTCTCTGTCCACTGCTGGGAGTGATAGGCAACCACCCCCATGTCTCTGTCCACTGCTGGGAGTGATATGCACCCACCCCTCACATGTCTCTGTCCACTGCTGGGAGTGATAGGCACCCACCCCTCACATGTCTCTGTCCACTGCTGGGACTCCTTGGCAGACATAGAATCACCCACCCGCACCCTTGGTGCTGTACACTGCTGTCCTGGCCATGAACACACCCCAATATACTGGTTATATGCTGCACCAGGCCCTAAGCCAACATTCGTGGCATGTGTATGCCTTGTATCACTAATGTACTGGTGCCCTAGAGGTACGGGTGATGCGGTCCGTACCCCCGCCCTGAGGGCGTGGGTGTGGCCCATACCACCATTGTAGTGGTGATGTAGGGGTACGCGTGGTACGGGTGTGGGTACGGCGCGTACTCCTACATCACCACTATAATGGTGGTACAGGCCATACCCACGCCCTCAGAGCGTGGGTACGGCCCATACCACGTGTACCCATACATCACCACTACAATGGTGGACGGGCCGTACCCACGCCCTCAGAGCGTGGGTACGGCCCGTACCACCATTGTAGTGGTGAAGTAGGAGTATGTGCCGTACCCACGCCCTCAGAGCGTGGGTACGGCCCGTACCACGCGTACCCCTACATCACCACTACAATGGTGGTACGGGCCTTACCCACGCCCTCAGAGTGTGGGTACGGCCCGTACCACGCGTATCCCTACATCACCACTACAATGGTGATACGGGTCATACCCACGCCCTCAGAGCGTGGGTACGGCCTGTACCACGCGTACCCCTACATCACCACTACAATGGTGGTACGGGCCGTACCCACGCTCTGAGGGCATGGGTACGGCCCGTACCACCATTGTAGTGGTGAAGTAGGAGTATGTGCCGTACCCACACCCTCAGAGCGTGGGTACGGCCCGTACGACGCGTACCCCTACATCACCACTAAAATGGTGGTACGGGCCTTACCCACGCCCTCAGAGCGTGGGTACGGCCCGTACCACGCGTACCCCTACATCACCACTACAATGGTGATACGGGTCATACCCACGCCCTCAGAGCGTGGGTACAGCCCGTACCACGCGTACGCCTACATCACCACTGCAATGATGGTATGGGCCGTACCCACGCCCTCAGAGCGTGGGTACGGCCTGTACCACGCGTACCCCTACATCACCACTACAATGGTGGTACAGGCCGTACCCACGCTCTGAGAGTGTGGGTACGGCCCATACCACCATTGTAGTGGTGATGTAGGGGAACGCATGGTACGGGCCGTACCCACGCTCGGAGGGCGTGGTTACTGGCCGTACCACCATTGCACTGGTGATGGGTACGCGGGGATTGGTGGACACACCCCCCGAAGAGACCAGACCCTGGAGGTAATGTATGGGCATTATATGGTATTTTTTAAATTAGGTAGAGGTTATGTTTCCGGCCCCTCGCCCCCCCTTTGCCCCTGGGTGTTGTGCTGACCTTCTGCGGCGTGCGCAGCGGTTTCGGTGCACCAGGTCGTAGGCTAGGAGGGCCGGGATGACACATAGGATGGGGTCCATGGCTGTCCGTCGCGTACCGCTGCTCCTTCTTCGCATCGTCCTCAATTTCCCGGGAGTTTTTGGCTGCCGTAAAAAATGATCCGTGCGGAGTGACGTAGGCACAAATCGTCCTTGCTGGTCCGTAGAACGCTGCCTGACTCCATCCGGACGTCACGTACGCGATGTCCCGGATCGGAATAGTGGGTATTTTTTCGTCGTACGTAGTTTTTTACGATTCGTACGGAAATGGTATTTCTGTACGAATCGTATTTGCTGGTTTGTAAGGTGCATTTCCCGGGTACGAGTCGTACGAAAAATACGCTCCGTACGACCATTCGTACCCGGGTTTTACAGGATCGGAATCAGCACCTAGATGTTATATTCTGAATTAAAGCTTACAGTTCCTCAATGGAATAATCAGTATACATGCTCCAGTTAAGTTATGCAGCCAGAGCAGGAATAGTAAGGACATTCATCTGTTTTGCAGTGGCCAAACCAAAACAGGTAGCCTGATAAATTGAATCCTTTGTGTTGGGATGAGGCACGCACGATGTAAAGTTTCAGTGCCGCGAACCTGCCAGGATCTAGAACCCCAAACAGATTTTAAATCAACGGTGGCCTTCGAGTGTTCATAGCCACCAACTGTCAATTTATGAATAAACAAATTCGAATATAATAATTTCGTGTGAGTTAACATCACTTTGGGAGTAGATGAAATGTTTAATTTAAAATAATAGGACTCCGGGTTGGACCTATAAAAATCTATGAAATATGTATATTTCTTTAACAGGGTTTTGGAACTGCCTTGTAATGGAGTTGGGCAGTGTTCCCATTGAGTGTAATTAAAAACATTTCTAAATGTATTAGCTTTATGCAAGTAATAGTGTCCAAAATGCTGGTAACAATATAAATCGGCATAATTAGCAGTATTTAAATACAAATATTCAGCATCAAAGGCTGCATAATACTTCAAATCTTAAAATAAAGATTGTACTGCTTGCACATCCCAATCATTAGAACGTATGTTCTGTTTCACTACATCACCCATCAATACACGAAGTACATTTGGTACATTAACCCCTTCGATGCTCATGACCGAGCGGTTCCGTCATGAGCATCGGTTGGGCTGTGCTCATGACGGAACCGCTCCGTCATGAGCACAGCCCATGGGGAAAGCGCTGGCGCTCCCCTCCTGGTTTACCGATCTTGCCCCCACAGAGGGGGATGGCAGCGGAAGAGTTTCTGCACCCCCAACCCCCCCACACAATCCCATGACGTCAGCGCGCACAGCCAGCGCCGACTTCATCAGGAAGCGCTGGATGCACTGGAAACCATTTGTTTCCAGCACGTCCAGGAGGAACAGGCAAGTTTGTGTGCTCCGGTGGGGCGGGGGGGATTTTTTTATGTATTGAGGCATCGGGGGAGAGGAAAGACTATTTCATCTTCCCTGATGTCTCAATACAGGGCATTTCTGCAGCACGATCGCGCACAGCGTTGTGATTGTGCTGCAGGAATGCCCCCACTAGGCACCAGGGATGTTATTTTCAAGAAAAGGAAGCGACCCCTTGGACAAGGGTCACTTCCTACAGGGGGCAATTAAATTAAACACCTTTCTGCCCCCCCCCCACCCCCTGGGGCCAGAACGCCTTGGATTTTTGGTGTTTCTGGCCCCAGGGGGGCAGAAAAGCCCACTAGCGCCAGGGATCCTTTTTTTTTTAAAATGGAAGCGGCCGCTAGGGGAAGGGTCGCTTCCAGGACCATTTTTTAAATGTGTATTATGCCCCCCTGGGGGCAGATTGACCCGTGTATTTGGCCTTTCTGCCCCCGGGGGGGGCAGAATACCCCACTAGACACCAGGGAGTCCTTTTTTTATGTAAAGGAAGTGAGCCCTTGGGCAAGGGTCGCTTCCAGGGGGCAGATTTTTAAAATAAATGTGGTTAATGTTTTTTCTGCCCCTCCTGGGGACAGATCTGCCCCTTTTTTTTAACCTTTTTGCCCTAGGTGGGAAGGGGGAGGTAGAAAACCCTACTAGGCACCAGGGATTTATTTATTTTGCAAGGGGGCACATTTATGTGTGCTGTTTTCTGCCCCACCCTCAGACAAGCTCACCCAATCCGTTGGGCAAGTTCACCCCCAATTTTTGCACAGCCCTATTTGAAGGCCCATCTGGCAGATTGACCAATTGGGTAGTGACATAGTGTGTTATAATGTTAATTCTTTGATTTCTTGTGAATTGCAATGCTTTATCTCTCCCTTTTTGCTCTAGTTGAAAGCTTTTGCTCTTTAGACTGTTCCAGGTTGTGGTTGAGATACTTTTTGGGCCCGATTCACAGAACTAACTTAAGACAAAATCCTAAACTTACTACCATTTTGGTATTCACAGAAGGCACTTAATCATTTCGGTATTCACAGAAGTTAGGAGTCCTAACTTTAGGACTCCTAAATGCCTTCTGTGAATACCGAAAGTCTTAAAGTTAGGATTTTTTTCAGTTTAGGAGTAGTAAAGTTAGGAATCCTAATGTTAGGACTCCTAAATGCCTTCTGTGAATACAGAAAGTCTTAAAATTAGGATTTTTCGCAGTTTAGGAGTAGTAAAGTTAGGACTCCTAACTTTAGGACTCCTAAATGCCGTCTGTGAATACCGAAAGTCTTAAAGTTAGGATTTTTCTCAGTTTAGGACTAGTAAAGTTAGGACTCCTAACTTTAGGACTCCTAAATGCCTTCTGCGAATACCGAAAGTCTTAAAATTAGGATTTTTCTCAGTTTAGGAGTAGTAAAGTTAGGACTCCTAACTTTAGGACTCCTAAATGCCTTCTGTGAATACCGAAAGTCTTAAAGTTAGGATTTTTCTCAGTTTAGGAATAGAAAAGTTAGGATTCCTAACTTTAGGACTCCTAAACTGAGAAAAATCGTAACTTTAAGACTTTCAGAATTCACAGAAGGCATTTAGGAGTCCTAAAGTTAGGACTCCTAACTTCTGTAAATACCGAAATGAGTAAGTGCCTTCTGTGAATACCAAAATGAGTAAGTGCCTTCTGTGAATACCAAAATGGTAGTAAGTTTAGGATTTTGTCTTAAGTTAGTTCTGTGAATCGGGCCCTTAGTTCTGCTGTTTGTGTAGTTGCTTGTGTTTGGTAAGAGACTTTTTTTTGTACAATGTAAATGTTTTTCATTTCTCTGCATGGATGTGTTTTTTGCAAATGTGTAATAATTGCAGTATGTTTGGCTTCTGTTTTTTGAGTGTCAAAACCTTTTTGCATTTGTGCTCGATGTGTAATTTGTTGTTTTGTGAGTAATTGGTTTTGTTTTTTTTCTTTCTAGTGGGATATCGTTTTTGCTGTCTGTCTGCAGAGTAGGTGCTGGTGAGTGTAGCGGTCTCTTGCAAGTGAATCGTATAGTTTTTGAGTATATAGATCCTTGTGATAAAGGCACACTTTTTTTTACCTACTTATTTTGCACAGTGTTGGTTGTTGTTGACTGATAATGGCTAGCCGCAGGATTACTGCGCAAGGCTTCCAGTTGGAAGTGATGACCTCTGGGTTGCCCCAGGCGTGGTGCACCCGGCATTGCCAGACTTTACTGGTATTCCAGGGTGTAGAGTGAATACAGAAAACTTTTTGCAGATACATTTTTTTCAGTTGTTTATGGACGATGTGTTTTTGGCAGAGATTGTTGAGCAGACTAATTTGTATGCCAACAGTTTTTGAGGGACAACAGTGCCAGCCTTAAGCCCCATTCTAGAGCTACCTGGTGAACTCCCACAAATCTGGAAGACATGAAGAAGTTCTTGGGTTTAACTTTTTTGATGGACTTGCTAAGGAAGCCATCAATGTCTTCATATTGGTCTACTAGTCCCTTGATGGCAATGGCTATATTTCCGGCAGTCATGAGTCGTGATAGGTATTTGCTTCTCCTTGGAATGCTGCATTTTGTCGATAATGGTTTAGCGTTGCCACGAGATCACCCTGAGTGTGACTGTCTTTTTAAGATTCGGTCTGTCATTGATCACTTTGTAGATCGATTTTCTGAGATCTATGCTCCAGAGAAAGAAATAGCAGTGGATGAGTCTTTGGTCTTGTTCAAGGGCTGCTTGGTTTTTAGGCAATACATACCTAGTAAGAGGGCATGCTATGGAATTAATCTGTATATGCTGTGTGATATTAGGACTGGATATGTCTCTAATTTCAGGGTGTACACTGGTAAGGAATTCAGGATTAACACTCCTGGTTGTCCGTCCACTTTTGGAGTGACTGAGAAAATTGTACGGGAACTTGGTAGAGGACTTTTTAACAAAGGTCACCATTTATATGTAGATAACTTCTACACTGGTGTGCGGTTGTTCAGGGAATTGGCCAAGGTGGACACTGTTGCTTGTGGCACAACCCGCTCTAACCGTAAAGGTTTCCCAAAATAACTTGTTTGTCAAAAGCTTGTGCGGGGACAGTGCAGTGCGTTGCGTTGCGAGGAACTTCTCGTTGTGAAATTTTCAGACAGGAGAGATGTCTACATGCCTACTACCATCCATGATGAAAGCACTTCACCTGTGACTGTTTGGGGTCAGGTTGCCGAAGTGCGCAAACCTGTGTGCATTTTAGACTATAATAGGCACATGGGTGGTGTTGACACAGTAGATCAGAGGTTGAAACCTTACACTGCTCTTCGTAAGGCTTACATTTGGTATAAGAAGTTGGCTATCCATCTTTTCCACTTGGCAAACTTTAATACTTTTTGTTGTTTTCAAGGATTCTCGTCCTGAGTCAAAGATGACTTTTGCTAAGTTTCAGGAGTCTGTAATAGTCAGCCTTGTTTTAGGGGAACAGGCAAGTGTTCCTAGAGTTGGAGTGGTGGAGGATGTGGCTAGATTGAAAGATCACCACTTTCCTGATCACATTCCTCCCACACCCTCAAAAGACTTTCCTAGGAGGAGATGTAGAGCTGTTGGTGAAGAGGTACACGGAAGGAGACTCGTATGTACTGCCCCGAGTGTCCTTCTAACCCTGGGCTGTGTGTGCCTGCTTGTTTTAGAATGTACCACACGCAAAATAATTTTTGGGAGCATCCATGAGTGGTAAAGTGAACTGCCTGGTCTCTATTGTTTAATAAGTTGTGTTCAGTTTCAAGGTTGGCATTTGTGTAGTGTATTTCGTTTCAGATTTAGTGTTAGTAGTGTTGTATCTATTTGCAATTTGTTTGTGTTTTCTTATTTGTATAAAAAAATCCTACATGTGATGGCGGTGTGCGTGGAGTGGCGCTTGGCTGGTGGTGTGCGTGGACTGGCACTTGGCTGGCAGTGTGTTTGGACTGGCGCTTGGCTGATGGTGTGTTGGACTGGCGCATGGCTGACGGTGTGCGTGGACTGGCGCTTGGCTGGCGGTGTCCGCGGACTGGTGCTTGACTGGTGGTGTGCATGGACTGGTGCTTGGCTGGTGGTGTGAGTGGACTGGCGCTTGGCTGGTGGTGTGTTTGGATTGGCACTTGGCTGGCGGTGTGCGTGGACTGACGCTTGGCTGGCGGTGTGTTTGGACTGGCGCTTGGCTGGTGGTGTGCATGGACTGGCGCTTGGTTGGTGGTGTGCATGACTGGCGCTTGGCTGTCGGTGTGTGTTGACTGGCGCATGGCTGGTGGTGTGCATGGACTGGCACTCGGCTGGTGGTGTACATTGACTGGTGCTTGGCTGGCGGTGTGTGAGTAGTGACTAGCTGCTGGTACCTACACACACACTGCTAGCCAAACCCCACTCCACACAATTCATGAGCTGGTGTGGTTGCTGTGTCAGGAATGTGGGCATGTGAAAGTGATGGGCCCTTGAATGACGCTGTTTGCATGTGTGAGAATTGTAATGTGCTGGGCCCGCGGCTGGCGGTGTGAATAGTTTTGAATGTTTCACACGTATGAAAGGTGTATGAATGACCTGTAAAGAGGTTGATGCCTTGTCGTGGCTTTACAGCTCATGAGCTGTGAGTCAATGGTTCAGTTTCTCATCCTTTCAATTATTAACAGTGCATTTCTTTTTTGTGAAATCTCTGGTTCATACAACTATATATACTGAATCATCACTCACCCTTGTGCCAAATCCAACCAGTATGTATGTGTGCTTGAAGAATAGGTGGTTGTGTAAAAATAAATTATTGTCTGTTTTTGTCAAGCAGGGTGTACCTTGTCCCTTTTTGTGAATGTTGTAATGTGTTGGTTTTGTGCCTGGTGGTGTGAATGGTCTTATGTGTTTCATGTGTGAAAGGTGTGTGAATGGCCTCTAAAGAGGTTGGTGCCTTGACGTGGCTTTACAGCTCACAAGCTGAGAGTCATTGGTTCAGTTTTTTGTCCTTTCAATTCTTGACAGTGCATTTCATTTTTGTGAAATCTCTTGTTAATTAAATTTTATATACTGAACCATCACTCGTCCTCGTGCCAAATCCAACCAGTATGTGTGTGTGCTTGAGAAATAGATAGCTGTGCAGTAATCTTTGTCTTTTTTGTCTCTCTGCCAAGGTATACATTTCATCTAAGAATAACCTACCAACTGTAGATTTTGTTGTAAACTAAACACCCATGGGAGTACATGGTGATGTCTCTCTTGTGGATCCCAACAAGTTATCTTACCCACAATCTCCTGCAAACCTCAAAAAGTGACTGACATTTTCCTTGCATTATTGTGCTCAAATTTTCACGCTGCAGAAAGCAACACCAAATTTCCAATCTTGTGTGGGTAGG
Organism: Triturus cristatus; assembly: GCF_964204655.1. Classification (NCBI taxonomy): domain Eukaryota; kingdom Metazoa; phylum Chordata; class Amphibia; order Caudata; family Salamandridae; genus Triturus; species Triturus cristatus. Next base: position 526,633,898 of record NC_140583.1, read on the forward strand.
CATTGTGGCTGCAAAAAGGAAATGGCCTAAATCGTATTGTGGAGACTTCAAAATTACCTATAAGAAAACTACCTGGTTTTGGGGGGGCACCTGAGATTTTGGCCCCGGGCCCAGCGGCCATCTTGGAAAAGTACCAAACCCAAAACTTTCTGAAAACTAGACATCCGGGGGAGTCCAATGAGGTATGGCTTGCGTGGATCCCCCAACGTTTTCCTACCCAGAATGGCAGGCAAACCTAAAATGTTGCTGAAAAAAACACATTTTCCACATATTTTTGTGTGGAATCACCGTGCCGGCACAAATGTCCTACCCCAAGCCATACCTTGCTGGACTCCCCCGGGTGTCTAGTTTCCAGAAATGTGTGGGTTTGGTAGGTTGCCCTAGATGGGCGCCGAGCCCCGGGCCAAAAACACATTGCAAAACCAGGTTGGTTTGTGATAGGTAATTTTGATGTTGCCTCAATAGGTTTTGGGCCCTTGCCTGTCGCGGGTCCTTGACCCACCCACGGAAGTGAGGTACCATTTTTATCGGGAGACCTGTGGGAACGCTGGGTGGGAGGAAATTTGTGGATCCATGCAGATTCCAGAACTTTCCACCACAGAAATGTGAGGAAAATTTCTTTTTTTTACACTTTTTTAGGTTTGCAAGGGATTCTGGGTATTAGACCCTGGTGAAAGCCAGTCAAGTCACCCCATCCTGGATTTCCCAGGGTGTCCCTGGGTGTCTAGTTTTCAGAAATGTATAGGTTTGCTAGGTTTCCCTAGGTGCCGTCAGAGCTAGGGTTAAAAAACTACAGCTAGGCACTTTGCCAAAAAAGGGTCAATTTTCACTGTGAAATTGTGGTGTGTCCACATTGCGTTTTGCGCAGTTTCCTATCGCGGGCACTAGGCCTACCCACGCAAGTAAGGTACCATTTTTCTCGGAAGACTTTGGGGAATGCGGGGTGGGTGGATATTTGTGTATCCACGCAGATTCCAGAACTTTCCACCACAGAAATGTGAGAAATGTGTTTTTTTACACTTTTTAGGTTTGCAAGGGATTCTGGGTATTAGAACCTGGTGGGAGCCAGTCAAGTCACCCCATCATGGATTTTCCTGGGTGTCTAGTTTTCCGAAATGTATAGGTTTGCTAGGTTTCCCTAGGTGCCGGCAGAGCTAGGGTTAAAAAACTACAGCTAGGCACTTTGCCAAAAAGGGTCATTTTTCACTGTGAAATTGAGCTGTGTCCACGTTGCGTTTTGCGCCATTGCCTGTCGCGGGCAGTAGGCTTACCCACGCAAGTGAGGTACCATTTTTCTTGGAAGACTTTGGGGAACGCAGGGTGGGTGGAAATTTGTGGATCCACGCAGATTCCAGAACTTTCCACCACAGAAATGTGAGAAAAACAGGGTAACAGAACCTGGTGAAAGCCAGACAAGTCACCCCATCCTGGATTCCCCTGGGTGTTTAGTTTTCAAAAATGTATAGGTTTGCTAGGTTTCCCTAGGTGCCGGCAGAGCTAGGGTTCAAAAACTACAGCTAGGCACTTTGCCAAAAAAGGGTCATTTTTCACTGTGAAGTTGTGGTGTGTCCACGTTGCATTTTGCGCCATTTCCTGTCACGGGCACTAGGCCTACCCACGCCAGTGTGGTACCATTTTTCTTGAAAGACTTTGGGGAACGCAGGGTGGGTGGAAATTTGTGGATCCATGCAGAATCCAGAACTTTCCACCACAGAAATATGAGGAAAATGTTTTTTGGGACAATTCTTTAGGTTTGCAAGGGATTCTGGGTAACAGAACCTGGTGGGAGCCAGTCAACTCACCCCATCCCGAATTTCCCTGGTTGTCTAGTTTTCAAAAATGTACCGGTTTGCTAGGTTTGCCTAGGTCCTGGCAGAGCTAGGTTAAAAAACTACAGCTAGGCACTTTCCCCCAAAAAAGGGGTACATTTTCACTGTGAAATTGTGGTGTGTCCACGTTGCATTTTGCGCTGTTTCATGTCGCCGGCACTAGGCCTACCCACGCAAGTGAGGTACCATTTTTCTCGGAAAACTTTGGGAAATGCGGGTTGGGTGGAAATGTGTGGATCCACGCAGATTCCAGAACTTTCCACCACATAAATATGAGGAAAATGTGGGGATTTTTTATAATGTTTTAGGTCTGCAAGGGATTCTGGGTAACAGAACCTGGTGGGAACCAATCAAGTCACCCCATCCTGGATTTCCCTGGGTGTCTAGTTTTCAAAAATGTATAGGTTTGCTAGGTTTGCCTAGGTGCCAGCAGAGCTAGGGTTAAAACATTACAGCTAGGCACTCTGCCAAAAAAAAGGGTCAATTTTCACTGTGAAATTGTGGTGTGTCCACGTTGCATTTTGCACCGTTTCATGTCGCGAGCACTAGGCCTACCCATGCAAGTGAGGTACCATTTTTCTCGGAAGACTTTGGGAAACGCGGGGTGGGTGGAAATTTGTTGATCCACACAGATTCCAGAACTTCCCACCAGAGAAATATGAGGAAAATGTGTTTGTTTTTTTACAATGTTTTAGGTCTGCAAGGGATTCTGGGTAACAGAACCCTGTGGGAACCAGTCAAGTCACCCCTTCCTGGATTTCCCTGGGTGTCTAGTTTTCAGAAATATATAGTCTTGCTAGGTTTCCCTAGGTGCCGGCAGAGCTAGGGGTCAAAAACTACAGCTAGGCATTTTACCAAAAAAGAGTCATTTTTCACTGTGAAATTGTGGTGTGTCCACATTGCGTTTCGCGCCGTTTCATGTCACGGTCACTAGGCCTACCAGCATAAGTGAGGTTCCATTTTTCTTGGAAGACTTTGGGGAACGCAGGGTTGGTGGAAATTTGGGGATCCACGCAGAATCCAGAACTATCCATCACAGAAATGTGAGGAAAATGTGGGTTTTTTGACAATTTTTTAGGTTTGCAAGGGATTCTGAGTAACAGAACTGGAGGGAGCCAGTCAAGTCACCCCATCCCAGATTCCCCTGGGAGTCTAGTTTTCAAAAATATATAGGTTTGCTAGGTTTGCCTAGGTCCTGGCAGAGCTAGGGTTAAAAAACTACAGCTAGGCACTTTGCCAAAAACGGGTCAATTTTCACTCTGAAATTGTGGTGTGTCCACGTTGCATTTTGCGCCGTTTCATGTCACGAGCACTAGGTCTACCAGCGCAAGTGAGGTACCACTTTTCTTGGAAGACTTTGGGGAATGCAGGGATGGTGGAAATTTGGGGATCCACGCAGAATCCAGAACTATCCACCACAGAAATGTGAGGAAAATTTGGGTTTTTTGACAATTTTTTCGATTTGCAAGGGATTCTGAGTAACAGAACCTGGAGGGAGCCAGTCAAGTCACCCCATCCCAGATTCCCCTGGGAGTCTAGTTTTTAAAAATATATAGGTTTGCTAGGTTTGCCTAGGTCCTGGCAGAGCTAGGGTTCAAAAACTACAGCTAGGCACGTTGCCAAAAACGGGTCAATTTTCACTGTGAAAATGTGGTGTGTCCACGTTGCATTTTGCACCGTTTCATGTCGCGAGCACTAGGCCTACCCATGCAAGTGAGGTACCATTTTTCTCGGAAGACTTTGGGAAACGCGGGGTGGGTGGAAATTTGTTGATCCACACAGATTCCAGAACTTTCCACCACAGAAATATGAGGAAAATGTTTTGTTTTTTTTTACAATGTTTTAGGGCTGCAAGGGATTCTGGGTAACAGAACCCTGTGGGAACCAGTCAAGTCACCCCATCCTGGATATTCCTGGGTGTCTAATTTTCAGAAATATATAGTTTTGCTAGGTTTCCCTAGGTGCCGGCAGAGCTAGGGGTCAAAAACTACAGCTAGGCATTTTACCAAAAAGGGGTCATTTTTCACTGTGAAATTGTGGTGTGTCCACGTTGCGTTTTGCGCCGTTTCATGTCATGGTCACTAGGCCTACCAGCGCAAGTGAGGTACCATTTTTCTTGGAAGACCTTGGGGAATGCAGGGTTGGTAGAAATTTGGGGATCCACGCAGAATCCAGAACTATCCACCACAGAAATGTGAGGAAAATGTGTTTTTTTTTTACAATGTTTTAGGTCTGCAAGGGATTCTGGGTAACAGAACCCTGTGGGAACCAGTCAAGTCACCCCATCCTGGATTTCCCTGGGTGTCTAGTTTTCAGAAATATATAGTTTTGCTAGGTTTCCCTAGGTGCCGGCAGAGCTAGGGGTCAAAAACTACAGCTAGGCATTTTACCAAAAAGGGGTCATTTCTCACTGTGAAATTGTGGTGTGTCCACGTTGCATTTTGCGCCGTTTCATGTCGCGGGCACTAGAGCTACCCACGCAAGTGAAGTACCATTTTTCTCGGAAGACTTTGGGAAACGCGGGGGGCGTGGAAATTTGTGGATCCACGCAGATTCCAGGACTTTCCACCACAGAAATATGAGCAAAATTTGTTTTTTTTTACAATGTTTTAGGTCTGCAAGGGATTCTGGGTAACAGAACCTGGTGGAAGCCAGTCAAGTCACCCCATCCTAGATTTCCCTGGGTGTCTAGTTTTCAAAAATATATAGGTTGGCTAGGTTTCCGTAGGTGCCAGCAGAGCTAGGGTTTAAAACTACAGTTAGGGACTTTGACAAAAAAGGGTCATTTTTCACTGTGTAATTGAGGTGTGCCCACGTTGCATTTAGCGTCGTTTCCTGTCACGGGCACTAGGCCTACCCATGCAAGTGAGGTACAATTTTTCTTGGAAGACTTTGGGGAATGCGGGGTGGGTGGAAATTCGTGGATCCACGCAGATTCAAAAACACTTCACCACAGAAATGTGAGGAAAATGTGGTTTTTAAAACTTTTTTTTAGGTTTGCAAGGGATTCTGGGTAACAGAACCTGGTTTGAGCCAGTCAAGTCTCTCGATCCTGGATTCCCCTGGGTGTCTAGCTTTCAAAAATGTATAGGTTTCCCTTGGTGCCGGAAGAGCTAGGGTTAAAAAACCACACCTTGGCACTTTGCAAAAAAAAGGTAATTTTTCATTGTGAAAATGTGATGTGTTCACGTTGCGTTTTGAGCCGTTTCCTGTCGTGGGCACAATGCCTACCCACACAAGTGAGGTGCCATTTTATCGGGAGACTTAGGGTAATTCAGATTTGTAAAGTAACTGTTATTACCTATTGACTTTCAATGCATTTCTGCCTTCCAAATGGAAGTCAATGTGTAAAAAAGAAGTCATTTTGAAAAATGACCGATAATTCTCATGCTAGTATGAGTATTCCCAATTTCGGAAATGTGCAAATATCTACTGTTTCTAAACTGTATATTTTGTTCCCATTTCAGAAATACATAGGTGTCTTTCATACCGATTTTTCCATGCACACATTTTCCCAGAATAATTGCTATATACCCGGTACACAATAAAAAACCATTGCAAGTCGCTGCTCAGTTTTTAGCTCTGGGTTCGTCGGGTTCTTGGTGAACCTACAAGTCCTATATATCCCCACAACCTGTAAGGTCCCATGGATGTAACGGTATATTGCTTTCAAAGAGCTGTCATAATTAGAAGAAGTTACATGTGAAAACATTGACACAAAATGGTGTTTTTTTCAACTAATTTAATATTTTTCTTATATTTAACTGTTAGTTTCTACAAAGAAACCTTGAAGGATCTACACAAATGACCCCTTGCTGAATTCAGAATTCTCTCTACTTATCTGAAATGTGTAGCTTTCCAGGATCCCTTATTGCTTTCATACCCATTTCTACCATTAACTGGAAGGAGGTTGAAAGCACAAAAAAGTGCAAGAATAGGCTATGTTCCAGAAAAATGGCAACACTGTGTAAAAAAGTTTGGTTTTCTGACAAAAGTCTGTCATTCCCTAAAAGCTGGAGAAATGGTGATTTCAGCCCCACAAGCCCTTTTTTGATACCATTTGCAGGGAAAAACCCAGATGCTTTTATTTGCAGCACTTTTTTCCCATTTTTCCCCAAAAACCAAAATGTAGCTGTATTTTGGCTAATTTCTGGGTCCCCTCCAGGGGAATCCACAAACCCTGGGTACTTTTAGAATCCCCATGATGTTGGAAGAAAAGGACGCAAATTTGGCATGGATACCTTATGTGGTCAAAAAATTACAGGGGTCTAGGCGCAAACTACCCCAAATAGCCAAAAAAAGGCTTAGCACAAGGATGGGGGAGGCCTAGCAGCAAAGGGGTTAATAATCTATGTTGGACCATGAATTTAGAAATCTACAGCATCTTAGACTATGCCATCCACGACTGGAAAGGCGGATATGTTAACACAGGTCTGGTCTCTTTTCATGACGAGTGTGGAGCCAAAGTTCCATCAAACAGTTTGACAATAGAGCGTTCTGGTAGGTAGTGGCCATTGATAAGAAGGAAAAAAAGTGTTACAAACCCAATGGACATGAACAGGAAAATTAGGATCAGCACCAACCAGATGTATGCCCAAGGAGGGACCAAATAAGTCTGTTTAAACCAGGAGACAAAAATACTCAATTTTGAAGGGCCAAATGATGAGTTGGAAGCTGAGTCAAAAGAAAAGCGTGACTCTGTAAGTGCAGTTGTATGCAATCCAGGCAAAGACTTGCTTGTGGGATAAGCATATTCAATTTCCTCATTACAGGGGGAAGCTGGCGGGATCAGCAAGAGGTTAGTAACAGAGTCCATCTTGATGGCCGTGTCGTTTTGCGCGCTGTCAGATGCCAATCACAGGATTCCTTGAAATTGCTGGACATGATGCAGCTGGTGTTATACTATTCAGAATCGGCCAGATGTTGTAGCTTGACATTGTCCACTCAGATGTATCTGTTGTCTTTTCGATGAGGAAGTGGTGGTAAAATGACTGTACGAGTACCCTTCACGTCAAGCACTGGAACCGGTGCACGATAAGAGGGCCAAATTCTCTTTTGTTCTCCACTTTCTCTCGGACCAGATCTCCAACTTTGGGTAGCCAGCCAAGTACCGGAATCTGTAGTGCATCAGTGGCAGAGGGTAAATGTTCTTTTGGAAGACTGTCACGGGTCTCTTGTAAGTCCTGTAACATAGTAACATAGTAGAATGATTATCTACGTCAAAGGGTGCAGCTACTGCTGCCATGTCTAGACCATCAAGGTCTGGAACAAATGTTTTTATGCCAAAGAGCATTTCGTATGGGGTCCGCCCACCCAGAGATCATCTAGGGAGATTATTTAGTGCACATTACACGCTGTATAAGTGGGCTAGCTAGTTTCTGCCAGTACCTAAGACTCTAGCTGTCAAGGATTGCTTTAAGTCACGGTTCATTCGCTCCACAACTGAGTTGCCCTCAGGCCTGTATGGAGACGAAAATTTTACCAGCACCCCCAAAGACTTCATCGCATCCTTGTACGCCTCAGAGGCGAACGCTGGACCTTGGTCAGAATGGAAGGTGCCACACGGAAAAATTCCCACAAAGACATGCAAATCCCTGATGACATTTCAAGCGTCAGCACTCCGTTGTGGCCAAACCCACACGATACGTGTGCACGAATCAACTGCAACTAAGATGTATTTATAAGCAGTATCTGAAGCTAATGGACCGCAGTGATCAAGATTTACACAGCCAAAAGGCCTATTAGAAATGCAGGGCTGTGTCTGTGGTGGACGAGAAACCGTAGAGGGTTTAATCTGCTGACAAATGTCACAAGAAAGTACATAATTACGGGTCTGTTTATATAAACCACGCCACCAATAACGTTGCTGCAAAATAGAAACTGTCGCAGACACGCCAGCATGTGCCGAAGCCATGCCTTCATGTGCGGCTGTTATCAAAGAAAGTCTGCGGTCTGCGTTGGGAATCAACCTGTCAACAACGTTATTTATTCTTACATAAGGAACTCGGTTGGGACTTAAATGATAAGTGTAATTTGAAGGGAACCCTTGAGGGTAATTTCCACCCTTCTCTGTAGCAACAATAGCTGCCAAGATTTCATTATCACTCTGAGCCATGGATCTTGTAACGGCTGCAACTGAGCACGTGGCTACTGCTGATTTGGCTACTTCATCAGTCAAACTGTTACCGACAGCGTGCGCTCCCGCACGTTGGTGGACATGAATGTGAGAGGCAGACGTTCTTTAAGATCTGCCTCTTGAACCCAAAGCATCTTATGCTTAATTGCGCTGCCTTTGGAATCGCGATAGTCATTCTGAGACCAAAAGAACAAGTTGTCATTGAAAGACTGAACACAGTAATAAGAATCACTAACAATTAGAGTAGTCACATTAGGATCTGCAAACTCAAGAGCAAGCACCAAAGCGCGCAGCTCAGCTAATTAAGCGGTACAGTCACCTAGCGCCTGCGTATGAACAACAGCGGACTTGAACTCACCATTCACCATGGTACCTGCCACAATATCACAGGCCACTGAATAAGCATGCTTAGATCCGGTAGCCAGTTGCACCGAACCATCCGTGTACATGATACAATCGTACTCCTCTAGCGGGCGCATAGACAGAGGAGGAGAATGAACAAATTCATACTGCAAGAACTCCTGTGTATGAAGAGAGGAGTCAAAGATAAAGGTGACATCCGGAGATGTCAAAGAAAGAGCCCATTGTATCCAACGGGGATGCAAGGACTTAGAGTTTGGTACACTTGCCTTTGTCACTGCCTCTTGTATAGGGTATGGCATTACGACCAACATGCGTTTCCCCTGTACAAGTGCGAGTTCCTTTAGGATCGCCATCTGCACAGCTGTCGAGGAATTTTCAACACTGGAAAACCACAAATCGGCAGAAGTATATAAATGTGATTTGTAAGCAATAGGTACTGTGTCACCTTCATTAAACGTGAATTAAGTTAAACCCACTGCGCCTGGCACGATTCTTATCACCAGGTTTGTGTGGTTATCACGTGTTAACAAGTATTTAGATTCAAGAAGATCAGACTGCAAAGATTGCAGGATAGCTGAATGTTCCAGAAGCCAGTAAGCTTTTGAAAATGTTGGTTATATCAAAGCATAAAGAGGCTTGATACGCTAGGATATTCGGGAATGTAAGTATGCCTGTAGTTCAAAAACCCCAGCCGAGACTGTAGTTTTTTCAGGGTTGTTGGAGGTCGCAAATTTGCACATTTTGCCAGTAAGTGAGGCGCCAAGCCTCTACCTTCAATATTGAGCTCATAGCCCAAAAATAACACTTTGTACTCAGCAATATGTGATTTTGCAAAGTTAAATTTGCAACCGTAGTCCGCAAACAAAATAATGATTCAGTTGACTTGGCGGAGATGCAGACATAATTCATCATCCGTGAGATAAATATCATCAAAGTACGAATAAGCATCTGGGTCTATGCTGTCTAGCAAAGAGACAACACGGGCGGCGAAAACACCAGGGCTGTTTTTTTGGCCCATAGCTAATCGCCTAAATTGTTTTCCACTGGCAGTGAATGCGGTCCATTGACTGCATGCTGGGGATTGTGACTGAAAAAAGCCATTGGAAATGTCAAGTGTAGTTTTATATTTTTTATGAACAAGACTGTCTACAAGAGCAGAACTATGGGTATTCTGTACCGCAAAAATGCGACAATGAGTGTTCAAATACCGGTAATCCGAAACTATGCGGTACGACCCATCGGGTTTGGTAACGGTAAAAAGAGGGTTATTCATCGGTGACACACATGTCTCAATCACTCCTTGATACTCTAACCGTGTCAGAATCTCAGAAACTGGACCTTTTGCTTCCCGTCGGAGGGGGTATTGGGGTTGATGCTGAGGCATAGACTGCAATGGTATCTCATGAGGTGGAGAGTCTTTATCCCAGCCCACATGAGTGCGGACAAGCATCAAAGCCCACTCTTCTGCAAAAGCCTCTGCATGCTCCTTGGAGACATTACCTGAAAAACTCGAAAGTATCACCTCCTTCCCCTTTGGAGCAGCAAGAACAAATGGTGGGGGCCAATCTGCCTCTGCCAGCAAAATGTCGTAAGAAGACGTCAGATAGTCTGTGGGGGGAACCACTCGAGTGTCAGCTGTTTCGACTGTAATAAAAGTGTCAGTTGCTGTCGCCTCCAGAAATGGACGCAGTGCCTGTCGCACTATGGTAACTTCCGCTGTGCTGTCGAGCAGAGTCACGGCCCATATTAATTTCAGGAGTCGGATCCTCACCGTCTGTGGCATATCGTGCTGTTAAAGCCACAACTTTCTTTTTCTGAAACTGTGGGCACTGACGAGGAAAATCGTCTTGTTTCCCCTTGCCTTCAGTCTGACGAGGTTGCTCACGTCCTTATGGGGCACCTCGACCTCTGCCGCGATCCTGGCGTTCACCTCAACCGGCTTGCGAGCCCGATGTTTCCTGTGAAGAATGAGGAGAATGCAGATCAGGAACCTGAAACCTAACAGGAGACCTAATTCTCGCGCAGTCACGCAAATCATAGGTGTACTCAGAAGACTAGGGCATTGGTGACGCAGCACGCGACCCCTGTTTCTGTTGTTGCTTTCCCTGTTTCTTAGTTCTCCAATTTTTTTAGTAAAGATTGGACGCTCATCTTTCTCAGACTGAGACTTCTGTTGTGTTTACTGTTGAGCCTGTGTTTTAGCGAAAGGCTTAACACCCAAACTATTGCGGCCAAAGGTCTTATAAGCCGGGGCAATAATCTTCGGCAATTCGCGTGGCCTGTCGTGTTCGGGGACAAGAGCCAAAGCATTAACTACTTGAAAGTTTACCGCATCTCACTTAACATTTGCAAGGATTAGAACACCCTGACCAACCTCATCCCCAATTCAACAGCTGCTTCTGGCTTGTGCTCATCTTGAACACGCTTAATCACGGAGGGGAGTACGGTCATTGAGGGAGTGCCGAAACACTACGCATATACTGCAGCGAACATCTTACTCCAATTGTTACAATTGGTTAACTCAGGAATTAAGTCTTTCTGCAAACTAATAGTCAAAATCCTGTGTTTTTCCACAGAAGTATTCAGAAATACTGCCTCTAGCTGGTCAAATTTTTCAGCAAGCCAATAAGGTATATCATCCTGATTGGGGGGTCGCTTGCCCAATACTGAATTAACCATAACGGGACTGATAGCCGCACCACCAGGACCAGCTGGTTGCGCAGCAACTCCAGGTGGACCCACCTGAACGTAGCTTGGGACATATTGTATAACATCCCTATGCACCCGTATTAAGGAGGTGTGCAACACGCGGAGCTCCGCTATAGGAACTGTCAGATGCCGAGGATGTGGTGTGTACCTAGCCAAAACGAGCCAAGTGGCCCCATCTATTGATAAAGGGCCTAAACGGATCGGAGTCACTGGGTGGGTGAGGGTGCCATCAAAGCAAATTTAGTGTTGCTATGCTGACAACGGAACTACAAGAGTTCTATAAGGCTGATATAAATGAGGAAGGGCCGAAGGAGTGTATACATAGAACAAATTATCGGTTCCATCCACTGCTGGAAAAGTGACCCAAGAATAAATCACCTCAAAGTGGTAAGCCGGATCAGCTCCAACCACAAAGATAAGGGTGACACCCGTGTCTGGCACTCCATAATCGGTCAGATGACGATGAAGCGCAGCACGGCTATGCGCCGGAATATCAACTTCAGCCATGAAGACAAAGAAAAGTATAACAACCTAATGCGTGGCAGCGCAATAAAGGGTTAACAATGAAAAGTAAGCACCTTTTAATAATATCAAGCTTGAAAAAACCTATAAAAACATCAATATAGGAGGTTACACCGTCACAGCTGTTTCCGGAAACAGAAGAGAGGGGATTGTGGACAAGCACAAGCACTACTCAAGCATCTCACAGATAAGAACCAGACCAAACGTTAGGTGCGCCATGTTGCAGGCATTCTGCACATATACAGAACTACGCGCAGGAAACCAGGACCTCAGTGTATAGTGGTGAACCAAAAACACACCTTAGTGCCCGGAACCCCAATCCAACTAGCTATAGTGTCTCATTCATTTTCCGTACTACAGCGAAGCTACCAATGATTAGACATCCTAGAACATGTAACTCACACTCTCAGGAATCGCAGGAGCAAGAACACTCTTTCGCTCACTCACTCATACCTGTCCACAACGCGAGTAATCAGAGACACTGTATAGTTTAAAATGTTTATTTCAACAAACGTGCTCTATAATGCAGTACACAAGCCAATACTAGCAGCCATATTCATAAACTCAATATAGTGAGCATTGTTACGAATACATAAAATATGAACGGGGCTATCATTTTATAAAAACAGTGGAAAAAGGACTACTGTACCTTACCACCCTCCCTGCGCTAGGAGCTAGTTTATAATAATTATAGACGACCTCTGGGCTTTGTCATGGGGGACCCCATACCTCCAGGTTTAGATGCAAAGGTTTACATCTCCAGACAAACACAGCTCTTCTCTTTGGAAAGGTTTTCTCCAAGTGCCTAACATGCATGCAATGCCATATTAAAAGCACTTGGTTTTCAGTAGTGAATCTGTGTGTGTATTATGTCTAACATGCGTGAGACTGACCAAAGCAGATTAACAAGGGACGTTGTTTTTCGACCTTGAACACAATGTGCAGTCGAAACCCACAGAGTACAGCAAGAAATGTGAAAGGTAGACGGTTCACATGTGAACGAGCACAAGCAGAGGATTTGTGAAAACAAAGTCATGTAGAAACGTGTGCAAAAACGGCAACATGGCAGCCAAGCGTGCACTAATATAGGCTAAATTAGCAATGTCCGCAGTGAATCCTGTATCCTCACTACAGTCTACTCCTTCAATAGATTTATTTTTGTTTTATGATCTTCAAATTGTTGAGTTATATTCAATTCCCCTTTCTTTTTCCTCCCTCCCTTCCTTCCAATGTTATTGTTAAAATGAAAATAGCGTTCTGCTCTCCTTTATTGCCTGTTTTTCCATTTCTATTACATCACATAACATTTCATGGCCTATTTTTTATGTAGTTGTTATTTACTTATAAAGCTTATTAAACACAAAAAAAGAGTTACTGCCACACAATTTAGAGAAGCAAACTGCCAAAGAATTCTTCTCACCTCAAACATATGTTAACTTAATGTAAATTCGAATACCTGAAGCACAAGATGTAGATAACTGGCTTAAAATCATGTGTCCAAGAGAGTACATAGGGATTTACAAATTCAGTAACCCAGTTAAAGTCATTACATGCTGTTACAAGGGAGGATTACAACATTTGGAATTTAGGGAGAATTGTTTGTTGTGTTCCATCTAATGAGGATACCAAAATAGCTGAGTGTCCTTCTTTTTATTCTCCAACTCTGTAAAAAGGAAGAATATTTGTGTATAAAGAAAATCTTCATAACACAATGCTTATTAGTGGCGCTCAATGCTATTATGTTTTGTGTGTTTTTTGTTGTTATTTTGGGGGGGGAAGATGTGTGGTATTCTACGAATGGGCTGGAGTGAAAGTTCTGAGTATCAGTTGTTCACCCACGCAGTACACATTTTTTAAACTGCACTTGAAGGCAATTGCAAAACATTAAATGCTGAATAAATTATGCCAACTGATCTTTCAAGTTTCTGGTATATTTGTGACAGGTAAATAAATGTGATGAAGTTCCTCTGTAGTATAATTTGCACTAATTACCCTTGGAGATATAGAAAGATATTCCAAATTATATTGATGGTAAGGAGCAGCAGGAGTAGAGAAGATGACTCCTGTAGGCAATCCAGTAAAGACACGTACAGAATTTATTTGAGACCAATCCAAGAAACCTCATCCACCACGCATTGGCTGTGACTCTTTGTCAGTTCAGCCCAGCACTCCACCTACATACTCAGAACCTTCATTCCAGTCCGTTCTTAGAATACCACACCCTCCATTTGGATCTTGAGCAAGAGCTGAGCCAGAGAGTTGATAGCAAAAAGGGGTGACAAGCATTTTTTGAGAAGAGCACGAAGGGTTTCCCACTCTGGTGTTATAGATTTGTATATTAGGTGTGGCCCATCTCTGGAATCAGAGCTTCTGCGAGGCAATGTGGATGAATACAGAGTGGGGTGTCCCCAACAGGTATAAATGGACACCACCCTCTACTAAAGACATAACCTATAGCCCTAGACCCTTGGTTCTATAGGAACACCATGTATACCAATGAATATAAAAAAAAACACAAAAATTAATTTCATGGGAATGAAGGGAAGGATAAAATTATACAGCAGGTAAACATTAAATAACCATGTACACCATGACAATGGTCCTAATGCACTGAGGCCTACCCTGGACTGCACTGTTATCCAAATGTTTAGGTTTAGTGGTGCAGATTTGTGACAATGAGTGCAAATGATGAGGGACTGGGAGATTGTAGAGCGATTCGTCCTCAAAGCGGCAGAATGAGACAAGGAAGTCTGGATAGTTGAGGGGACTCGAACAAAATATTGAGTAAAAATATTAAGATGCAGAAATATCCACAAATATCGCGATGCAGGAATATAATCTTGACAAAAAAAAGTGCCATGCCTAGCACCACTGATCGTGTTCAGCTAAACTCCCTACTGGACTGTGCATAGGCCCGCATCTAGGAAAGCACTTAACATCACTGTCTTCTCCTTAAATCTTTGGTCTGTCTTAGATTGTTGAAGTCACAACTCTATGCACCCCAAGCTACCCCACTCACCTCTCCTACACCACACTTCTGTCCATTACAACCCTGGTACTCCTTTCTCCCCCAATAAATCAGACACCCTGACCTCCCCAAAGAACATCCAGAGATAAATGTCAAGAACAAAACTGTCTCCCCACTCCCTCTGCATGTGCCCAGGAGTACTCCTAATATGTTGCCTAAAGATCCCTTGACAGTGGGCGCCTAACTCGCACCCAAGTACCTCTTTCACTTGCCCATCATTCCAGCATACGTCTCCCCAGTTCCCTGGCCCGCGGTGCATAACCCCAAAACAGCTTGCCCATGAAGACAATCCTCGCCAGTTTCCCTGTAATCGTAATCCGAGATAACCCCTTTTCGATCAACGCCAGGATAAATTGCACAACATCCTCTTTCCTGGCCCAAACTTCCAAGCTCTGCCTCACCCCACTGGCTAGAAACTCCTGCCAAGCCTGCACATACAATTTCTTAGTGGATTCCGCCAGAGACCCTAACAACAACTGCAGTATTCGTTTTCACCTATTGTCCACAAGCCCTCCGACAAAGGTGCCTTGACCTCATCCGCCTCCGTGGCCAGCAAATGAAACCTCTCCCACTGTGAATGAGACAAAGCATCTGCAATGTCATTGTCCTCCCTTGGCACATGCCTGGCATTAAAAGCAGACCATTATCAATACACGCAGCAGTTTAAGCACCTGTGAATTCCTTGCTCACTATTTGTTCACCACATGTACCACTGACATGTTGTCTACTCTAAAAAGAACCTTCCTTTGTGCCAGTTCCTGCCCCCAGAGCATGACTGCTACCACTAGAGGGAAAAACTATAGGAAGGCAATGCTCCCGTCCCGTATTTCCATTTTCCCAGCCACTCTTCCGCACACACCCTGCCCCGCCAGTACAATTTGAAACTGATGCCCCCTGTGGCATCAGAATATATCTGCACATCCCATTCGCACTCTTTTGGGGCCATTATTGGGATGCAATTGAAATCCTGCAGGAACCTGCGCCACATGCGTAAATCCTCTTTCGTGCCCACCGAAAAGCGCATTTGATTGTGAGGCAGCGAGAGTCCTGCCAAAGACAGGCTCAGTCAACTACAAAATGTCCTCCCTTTCCTCACTACCCTGGATGCAAAGTTCAAGTGCCCAACAGCACCTTGGACTTCCTTCACCGTCACTTTTGGCTTTGCATACACAATGTCGACCATCATCTGCATGTGCAGTTTCATGTCTACCAGGAGGTGTGCCTCCATGGCCACTGAATCCAGTTTGATACCCAAAAATGACAACACCGAGCTTTGACTTAGTATTTCTCTGGCACTAGTGGCATTCCTAGTTCACCTATGAGATCGTGAAAACTTGCCAACTGTGGTTGACAGTCCGTTGAACCGGATTGACCCACTAGGAAGAAGTCGTCAAGGTGGTGGGTCGCCGTATCCTTGCACATCTGCCATGTGAACACCAACTGTAGGAAACACTCAAACGTGGCACAAGAGATGGAACACTCCATGGGTATTGCTTTATCGATGAATCACTGTCTGTCAAACTGCATCCCCAACAAATGAAAGTCTCCTAAATGTACTTGCAACAGCCTAAAAGCTGATTCTATGTTGCATTTTACCTTCTGTGCCCTGATTCCAACCTATTCTACCAGCGCCCTGGCAAAGTCTACTGATAAATATGAAACTGAAGTCACTTTCTCAGATATTAAATCATTGACGTAAGTTCCCTCCGTCCAAGATAACTGTTGTATGAGTCAGATTTGACCCATCTCCTTCTTTGGTACTACCACAATGAATGAGATGATCAGATCTGGCATTGGCCATGCATTAAATGGCCCTGCCATCCTGTACTTCCTTTAGCAGTTTCCCCCGCAACTCCCGTTTATGAGATTGGCCTGACCTTATGTTCTCTGCACCGTGGTCCCTTGTACCCTAGCCTGAAACCCTCCCGAAAACCTTTTCTCAACAATTATATATCCTCTCTGATGGGGTATTGTACCAACCATGCGTCTAAATAGTGTATATTGATTTGTGTATGAGCCCTTGCCCATATTTCCATATGCACCATGTCCTCCCCTGCCCTCTGCTATCTGATTCCCTTGCTGTCCACCGTACGTGTTGTTGTTGCAGTTCCATTGCCCTGTCGGTTGACCATAACCACTAGTCCCCGCTCCAAAGCTCTGTACAAGGAGATGTCTTCCTGCGCACTTAGACCACTCCTGCCAGAATCTACAATATTCTCTTATGCGGATACCTTTGTTAAAATCCCAGCATGTCCCTTGCACTCCTCCCTGGTTCATCTGCCCGGTTGACTTCTCTCACAGGTGGGATGGGTTTGAAAGGGCCGGTAGGCTAATTCCAGGCCTTCTGCAGTAAATGTGGTTCTTCCTGAACTTAACTGAACCCATTGTCTGTTGATAAACATAAGTAGCAATCTCCCCCCATTTTTCTTCTGGGTCACATGCTAAGCACACCTGGAATTTCTCATCATAGTGTGACCAAGCGTAACCCTCGTATGTGATCTGAACTTATCTGATCACATACATGTATTTGAACAAGGGAAAACACCTCTCTGGTTATTTTTCACAGTATACACTACCAAAAATTAGGAAAGCGTGTGTCCAATATTCTATTGTCGTCGGCACTCTAGGCCATTTAGACAATTTGAATTCTCCCTCCTTCAACCCTTCGTTCACCCGTAATTCTCTATGTAGTAATGTTAACATCTCCACATACTTCCTTTTCCATATTTTATCTTTGGTTGCCAATATTAAGTGTGCTCCCAAGGGCTTTGTCACCCCCATATACAGTAACTCCCTTTTCCATATTTTATCTTTCGATGCCAATATTAAGTGTGCTCCCAAGGGCTTTATCACCCCCATATACAGCAATGTATTAACTTTAAGTTCCTTATTTTTTTTGACCCGTCCACTTGCAACCCTGCCTTGACCCTTTCCACTACCATTTTCTTCTATCTTTTCTTGCTGTGCCCTGTCACCTTGTGCCTGCATCCCTGCTTTCTCCCCAAGGTGTCTGTTCCCCAACTTCCTGTATCTGTGATTTAGCCACCTCTGTCTCTTTTACCGCCGTCTGTGTCTCTGTACCCACCACTGTGCCTTTTACATACAAACCTTTCCTTAGGCTTATATCTCCACTGTCCCGGTTCAGCCTGTCTGCAAAGCAATTCTTGGTCATCAATTTTTATTCATTTTTTAGTGAGCACAGAAAAGCAACATCGGGTGATGGGACGGGGAGATATAATGCCTCTCACACTGTCCCCTGTCCTGATTAAGACCCGCAAGTGGAGGCTGTTGGTTAAACCTTTACGCATTAAGCCGGGTCAAAACATAGATACATTCACCCAATTCTGGGCCTCTACTACATTACATCTCCCCATCCCATTACCTGATGATGCATGTCTGTGCTCATTAAAAAATGAATAAAAAATTACGACTAAGAATTGCTTTGTAGACAGGCTGAACCACACTGTTGTACTTTCCATTACCAGCCAGTGTTGATTGTAAATTTTTGAAACCACCTCCTTTAAATTGCCTCTTACTTTGATTTCTTTTTCCTGATTTCCTCCACACATGAGCACCTTCTCTTTGCACCCTTTCTTTTGAGCAACCTCCGATTCTGATGTATTGTTATATATGATAATGTCTTTACCACTTTGTTAACAAGAGTCCAAAAAATGAAGTGCTCTACTTAATACTATGTGGTTGTTTCTTCTTTCTGCCTGGTGCGTACCTACGAGTATTTATTTTTCTCATGTATTAATTAGCCTGTGCTGAACATTTAAGCAACCTAGCATATTTTATTAGAGAGGTTTAACACACATTTTTTCCATGGCTTGTCTGGGAAATACATTTGGGACACTTGTTGATTGGGTTACCCTATTAGTCTATAATGGTTTCCATGTCGGTAAGCCCAGCATAAAAAACCTGCCGGAAACCAAGCATAGAATCCGGATGCCTCAAAATGCTGTCCATAGGGATTACAGGCCGGTCTCCAATTCGGAATCCAGCTGGAATAACCGACTGGTTTCACTTCCGACCGCCTGAATTGTAATTAGGCGGTCAGAAATGAAACTAGCATCTCGGTTGGAAAGCCTCCAACCTAAGGTCGGAGGTTTTTGGACTGAGATTGGTACAAGTACGTGGTGTTTGAAGTTAACTGTTTTTTACTGTTTCCCAATGTCCTTTCCAAATTTAACATGACTACTGAATAAAAAGGTTGTTTGTCATTTGTCTATGAGAGACACATGGTCAGTTTGAATGGATAACATATATCTATGATCAAGACTCCTGTGAGGGCTAAAACGCGCAAGGATAAAAGTGAACTGCTGCATATCTTTATGGTTAAATAAAAGCACTTGAAAATGTGTGTATATATATGTGTGTTTGTGTGGGTGTGTGTGTGTGTAAATTAAAAAACCATTATAAAAATGTAAGATAAAATTATTATTTGTTTTAATAATTTTTTATTATATAAATATCGATAAACATACACACTTTCATATATGTGTGTGTTTGTTTAAAATGGTAAATATTTATATATTTTTTAAATAGTATTTAAACATATACAATTTACATTATATTAATGTTATATGTTAAAATATTTAAGTTTTGCTAATTTAAACTATATACAGAGTAAAAAACTATATTTGTGTATATATTCTCGATAGCAGTGTAAAACACTATATTTTTTTCAATATTTTTTTACTTACTCATATCTTTAGAAAAACAATATTTTTGTGATCAATATTTTTGACACAATATTTTAGTATCACGATATGTATGATTTCGATGCTGTGTCAGTGATACCAGATGGGTGCTGGTGAGGAGGCTTGGGCTCAAGCTTGGATAATGGATTGTTGCTAGGGAGCCTGGGGCTCAGTGATGGAAAGGATGGGCAGGCTGGCATCCACATATTGAAAGAAAAAGACTGCAAATGGGATTTTTGCCGTAGGCAGAAATCCAAGATGCAAAGGGAATGGAGTGGCACAGACAGAAACAGTGGCAATAATAATCATCATAAAAGGAAACGTTTGGCAGTCACTCGGTTCCAAGAACCCATGTCATGGTGATCGCCTTATCACCCATGTATAAGATAGTGACTGATCCCCCCATAGCCCCTTACTGGAGCACAAGCAAAATCAGAAGCTGTTATAGTTTCTGGTAGTTTGCACCAGATACATGATTGGTTTGCAGGGCAGAATGAAGAACAGCGGAGATGTTGCATGAGGAAAGCTTTCAGGCTTCAGGAATTCCAATTTATTGGGAAGCTCTGTTAATCATTCCACTGTAGACTGAGGTAGGTCCATTCCTCCCGTTTAAAAAAAAACACGTGACTCTACCTGAAGCTCAATAGCTTGAGCAGGCAGTTGTATACTCATTTTTGGGCTTTTCAGGTTTTTACCCTGGTTAGCACAGTTACAGGAACAGCAAAGCACTACCAAAAGGGATTATTTGTATCCCATATTAACTTGAACACTAGACTCTTAAACTGTGAAGGAAAAGTATGCTCTCAAACCTCTCAGACTCTCTGTGTAAACAAAAATAAAGGCTTAGAGCAGAGGAGGTTCTATAGGGTTGTAATGGAGGTACAGTACGACACAAATATGAGTTGTGTGTCTTTATAAATACACAACATTGTAATAACATCTCAACATGTATAAATATGCTTGGAGAAGAAATTGGGATCAAATTGTAAAAACTCAAAAAACAAAGTACACAATGAAAACTGTAGTGCATCACAAATTGATAGAAGTAGGGCCCAGACTAGAAATTCTATATACCTTTCACATTTACTAAATAATTGTCGACACCAAAACATTCCTCAAAATGAGAAGACAAAACACACTGCCAATGCAGTAATAATGGACTACTTGAATCAATGCCTGCAAAGACGTGTTTTTGGAATTGCAAAATGATTGTGAACAAAATACTGTAAAAGTGAAGGACTGCAATCTTCCCACTAAATCTGAGTTACTTTATTATAGTTTGCTCACCTTCACAGTTCTCGGTTTTACTGATTAAGAGGACTGAAAACAAAATGGAACAAAAGGGAACACCGTGATACTGGAAATACATTGTAACAGCAACAGGATGAGTTATGAAATAATATGTGTTTCATAGTTCAGGGGAATGAGCTACAGCCCATAAACATAAACCTTTCTTCAGGGATTGTGCTATTTGGTGCTGGCCACTTAAAATGAGGATATCTTAGGACCTTGGAGCTTGAAAATCTCTGGGTCAGTAGATTCCTCATGAGACAGAGTGTAACTAGTATGATGAAAGGGCAGACTGTAGTCTGACCCACAGCAATGGCATGGAAGCACAAAGAACAAATGACACAATTGGCTCATTCAGGCCTCTTTCAATATGCCAAGCACAGCACATAGGTCAACCTGGTGGTTGACTGACATCCAAGCAGCAGGGTCAATAAAGAACAAAAAAATAAAAGTAGACACAGACAGAAACTGTGCTTTCCAGGCAGAATTATCACGTGAGTCCCTTGCTCATTGCACCATCAGGATTCAGGCAAGCCGGGCCGACGAAGGCTGTGATGCCAGAAACCGGTCCCCGGAAGCTTGTTTCCTTCCCAGTATAAGAATTGGCTTGGTAGTTTGGTTTGCCCTGTTCCCATCATGCACTGGGACAGGTACAGACTAATTTGCATGTAGCCAGGTTCTGAGCTGGGATGTTGCAGTGAGCTAAAAAACGGTGATGGATTAAAACCATGATCTCTTGACTTGGTAAGAGTATTCTGCATCATTCAGAAACTCTGTCCATCACCACCCCCTTTTTCCCAAATAGAATTATCACTCAGCTCATCTACACTTGTAGAAGTCAAATCTTGGGGCAACCCTCCTACAATCTATGGTGAGAGGTAGAAATGGCTTCAAAGCGCCTTGTCTACACCACTGCACTGTTTATACTGTCTGTGAATTCCAAACAGACAAGGACAGAGAGAGATAGAGAGACAGAGAACTAGACCTGGGCATTTTTAATGGAGGTCTGCTCTGTGGAGCTCCGGGAAGTGCTGAAAAACTCTGCCTCGCTCCGTGGGGTTCTGCAATCAGCAGAATGGGGTAAGTTGCGCTGCTCGCACTGATTTTTAGTGCCTGGAGTTTCTCCCATGCTGTAAAATCACAATAAACTGCACTATGTGTTGTGCCAGAGGCACAGCTTTATTCTGCCACTCAAGTAAACATTTTACTCGAGCGGCAGCTTGATCATTGAGAGCGACAGATTTCTCAATGTTGAAAAATGTCACTGGGAGAAGGTCTAGCGTGCGATTTTTGTCACTCTTGCTCGCCAAATTAATAAATTTGCGAGCTGAGTGAGAGAAAAACATCCACTCTGCATCACATCCAGTGGCGGCTCGCATAGGGCGTGCTGCGGGGTAGTGGACAGGGTGGAGGAAGTGCAGGGTGGGGGGTTAGCAAACACAGACATACGACGGAATGAAGGAAAGTAATTATTAGGTTTCTCCGTTCCTTCATACGTCTGAGTTTTCTACCCCCGTGCCCTTCCCCACCCACCACCCAGCAGCACGCCCTATGCGAGCCGCCACTGGTCACATTGCGTAGTTTGTTGGAACTTAGGGCTCCGCGTGGAGTGGGCAAATTTCAGTGCACTCTGCCAACAGAGCAGAATTTTTCACCCACCCCTACAGAGAACCTGTGTACCTTTCTCATTAAGTCTGGTCAAGCACTGGATTATGGATCTTTGCTGATTCAGAAAGTCAAAGATAGGTATTCATGGATCATCCCAGAAGGACCGGAGGTAAAGGAACAAATGTTAGACAGCAGTTGTTTCAGACACTAAATATTGGAGTATTGGACCTTGTTTTATATGGGAGTCAAGGATGGACTCCACCTCATACTTCTGTGATCTGTCTAAAATCACCGGGGGGTGGGGAGATTGCTTAACTAGACCCAGGCAGAAATGGTTTTACTCTGAAAACATGCACCACTGGGTATACCCTCCAATGAGATGGTAAGGAATGTTGAAAGGATAAGGACCCACCTACTGGAGAATCTTGAAGGCACCCACAAACCTGATACTGAACTTACAGCGAGGCCTGTGTTAGGACAGAAATATTACGGAAAGTTAGGCTTTGTTTCCAGCATTATAAGGAGAAGTAGACCAGTGGTGCTCTTTGAAGAAACATTTCTCCTGTACCTTTGCCTATAGGAGATACTGATGGGCTGACTAACTACCTGATATGATCCTTTGTAATAAGCTTGTCACATAAGGTATAATTGTGAGAGATAGGACCTGAGGCAAAATATGTGGATGTAAGCAGTATGTGCTGAAAAAGGGTGAACACCTTAAAAAGCCAGGCAAGGAATTGTTGCGTGGAGATTTAGCTGGACCTATTCACTGTGCGCTATCCCCTTGAAGGTTTATGAGAAAACATCAGAGATATTGTTCAATGGCTTAATTTAAGCCATTTGTCTGTACATCTGTTTATGGATGACAACTGATGGAATTGAAGATTACAGTTCCTTTCCAAACAAATGTTCAAAAACTCTGATGTAAACCAAGTAACTCTGTCCGTGACTATTATTTCCAGGAGACTATGAAGTTTGAAAATATTGTTCCTAGAGAGTCTTGCAAGATCAGGGGCTGTAAGTTAGAATGTGACCCAGTTTTGTGAAATAATCTACTACAATATAACAATGTATGATACGCTTGAGATTTGGTAGCCGAACAATGAAATCCGTAGAATTCATGGAATATACCTTTGCAGGCATTGGTAGAGGTTTCTAAAAAAACCTGTAGGTACATTCTGCTCTAAATTGTCAGTGTTACATTAATCCACTCACTGTCCTCTACAGTTGTCTGCAGTTCAGCTATCTGTTGCAGATATTGTTGCAGCTCTTCTGATTGTTTTGACACCGTGAAGAGAAAGAAACTATAGAGCAGGAGGAGGGACTTCTAAACATTCTGTTGTAAGCTCCATTTTATTTGGCGCGGAGCTGTGGGGTCACGAGGACATCAGACCCATGGTTACCGCCCAAAATAAATTTATGAGGGCGTTAACGGGTCTGCCACAATCTGCCCTTATTTTTGGATCTGGGATGTCATCACATTGAGGATCTAGTTCGTTTTAGGCCTATAGCCCTGTGGAGAAGGCTATGTGCCACCCCCGAGCTCTTACTATATGCTAAAGCCCTTCTGGATTTCAGGGGGGCGGGGACCCTAAGTAAGATCAGATGGCTCCAGTATATAAAAGAAACCTTAATAGAAATGGGGATGGGTAATTTGTGGGAGAATCCAGAATCGACCCCCTTCCCCTCAAAAAAAGAGCTTAAGGTTCTCTATATGGATCTGGTGAAGATGAAGCGCTTTTCTTCCATCAAAGGACCTGCCCTCTCCAGGGACTTTTTATTGATAAAACACGAGCTTGGGTTTGAACCCTATTGGGATCTTATTTTAAAACCAATGGACAGAAAGCTCTATCACCAGTTCAGGGCAGGTTCACTGCCAATTATAGCGTTTACCAGTAGATGGGACAAGCCCACAACAGAATTGTGTCCCTTGTGTTTGGTCCAGTCAGAATCCATCCCCCATATTCTATTTGTTTGCCTGGCCTATCGATCACCAAGGAGGAAATGGCTCAAACCTATCTGTGCTAATCTTGGCACAAGAGCCGCCATTGAGGCCTTGAGAATTCTACAGACAAGTACCCAGGAATCCATTGTTATTGCTATTGCAAAATTCTTGAGTTGGATATGGGTGATTCGGGCTAACAAACTTAAGGCACACTGACTTCACTTGCTTAAAAATGTCTGTGGGATGTGGGGTAGTTTGATTCTGATATATTTTCTTTTGTATAAAGGGGTAGATGCCGTATGGTTTACCCTATTTTATATCCTGCATCTTTCTACAACAATTATTTTATAACATAAGACTAAGATTAATCATGGTTTAATACTTATTTTAATTGTATCATTGTGTCTGCTACATCAATGTTACTTTGCTAGGACTCAATCATTTTAACTAAAGAATTCTTTTTTTAACTGCTAAATTTTAATAGATGCAATGTCTTTTATGGTTTTATAATCGAAATAAAGACTTTATGAACGATTGTTTTGGCAGGGCATCAGCTGAGCTGTTTTGATCACCAGTTCAACAGGTGATATATTTAAATTAAGACAAAAATAAGATCCATTTGGTATGACAAGAATTTACACTCTTCATGGTATGAAGAAAGAGAATATTTTAATGGTCTTTCCAAACTGTGATCACATGCTTTGCCAAAAAGAGAAGACTTATTTGTTTGGCAGCAACTCACAGCCATAGGTAGTGTAATTTGTTTCTGCCACAGAGAATGTCCTTGAGTAACATGCACCGGTTTGTAACACTTTAGTGATCCAATGAGTTTGCAACAGTATTGTCCATATGGCTAAAGAGGAGTCATCAGCTTCTACAGAAAAGTCTCATAATATCTGGATGAAGAGAATGGTAGCAGTTGTTAATGTTACTTTCAGTGATTGGAAAGCCTTCCCTTGAGCCACAATCCTATGAAATAGGACCCCCTTTTTAGTTACATGAATAATTAGTTGGGCAATGGATG
This sequence comes from Triturus cristatus, assembly GCF_964204655.1. Taxonomy (NCBI): domain Eukaryota; kingdom Metazoa; phylum Chordata; class Amphibia; order Caudata; family Salamandridae; genus Triturus; species Triturus cristatus. The sequence goes on from NC_140583.1 coordinate 526,659,055, forward strand.
TAAAATTCTAGCAAACACAACAAGATGATGGATGGAGTGCAGTGACCTTTCAACCACTCACCCCCAGTCAAGAGATCTGGGTTGAATCCATCGTTCTTTTGCTCACTATGCCACCCCGGTTTGGAACTAGCCATATGCAAATCAATCTTATCCCTGCTCCTCATATGAACAGTCCAGACTGAGCTGCCAGGACAGGGAATCCCGGACAGGAAATAAGGATCATGGGACCGGTTTCGGGTTATCATCCCTCACCAGCCAGGCTAGCATGACTCAAGTGTCACCCTGAGCAAGCAGTGAAATCCTAGAAACATGGTGACAAAAGTTAGAGAAGAAAATTAAACATTGTATTCCATTGATGCTTTCAGTTGAGACCACTCTGGCACTGCCCTAACATTTTCCTCATTTATACTGATACCAGCTGCAGACGTATTGAAACTAAAAAATGAAATTCTGGAAGCTTTAAAGGGGCACCTTGTAACTTTAGTGCAGAGCGAATGTTTTTGTAGCTTCATCAAGAATTCTCAAACATGTATCTGGTGATAGTAGTCATCTAGGTATACAGTTAGGTATACAAGTCATCTAGGTATATAATTAGATAGTTAACTAGTAGATGCCTACAAACATCATTTATAATGTGCTAACATGCCTGTGGAGCATTATACAAGATAAAAGGCATCGCCAGATATTCAAGGTGAGTAGATCTGTAATAAATGAAGACTTTCACTCGTTGTCCTTCCAGATTTAAACTAAATTACAGGTTTCTCTGTTTCTGATCTGATCTAATAAAATGGAGCTCAGTGGTAATGGATGGCTATTTCTTACTGTATTCATAATCTTCTCTATGTAGTTCACACAGGGCATCCCCCATTAGGTTCAGAAAGAAAGAAAATTGGAACCCCTGCAGCAATGTGCAATGTTTTATAAATCCTTTTTCTAAACATTTGTTTATAAACTTGTTTGAAATAATCATCTTTTGTGTGGTATTCCCTCCAATTCTTTGCCTTGTGTTGCTTAACCCATTTGATTTGGTCATAGGACTCTGTGTAATTTACCCCAGCTAAACAGTGGTAATGTGCTTTGGTCCTCCCTTTCACACATGTTAAAATTGGTATACACCAGATTTGCACATTTAATTTTCTTGTAAGTTCCTAGTATATGGTACCACCTGTACCCAGGGCCTACAAATTAAACACTACTAGTAGGCTGCAACACTCATTGAAACATGTCTCGAGGTTGGCCACTGTAGCCTGGGTGTGTGGTTTTCAACTGCCATTTCACCCTGGCCAGATAAACCTAGTTCCAGGCATTAAACATAATTTTTTAGCACTTATACGTCACCTCTAAATTAGGCCTTAAAAGCCCATATGGCAGGGTGCACAGTATTTAAAAGTAAGACATGTATATTTAATGTTTTACATGTTCTGGCAGTGAAAAATCTCAAAAGTTATTTTTAACTGTGGCAAGGCTAACTCTTCCAGGGGTTAATACTATTACATTTAATAGGTGCCAAATTCAGTTCGCGATAGCTACAAAAATGTTTCAAGCACACAATTTATTAGCAATTTAAAATCTATTTTACTAGCCAAGTTGGAATTTATATTACTTTTTCAGAAGTTGTGCTTTAAAAAGGTGCAATTTTTCTGTCTAAAACTAAACGTCTTTCCTGGCAGTGTCCAGCTGTCTCCTTCCTGGAGGTGGATAAAGGATTGCCCTCCACCTACAAGCATAAATGTGTAACCCAAAGACCTCTTCTCTGAACCCTCCTGGACCTGTGAAGAATCAGCAGAACAACTACCCTGATATCTGAAGATCCTAAAGGTAAACTGGACCTGCTTGCCTTGAATGCAGGACCTCAGAAGTAACTCCAATGGTCAGTTGGTTGAAGTTTTGAGTGACAGGGACAAGCTTCCAGAGGCCTCTCTTCCCCTTCAATTGCCCAGCTGATCAGTTCCACCTGGATCTGCATTGGACCCGGCATCTGGAGCGAGTCCTAACACCCAACTGATAATTTGCAGATCCTGTACCCCTGTGCTGGTATTAAGGTATAGTCCTCCTGACAATAAGTAAGACGTAAATTTGTTTTGCCACCTTGCTGGATTGCCACACTGAATGAAATCTGTCTTCCTTAAGATAGAGGGCTTCTTCAGTGAGCAGCATTCAACTGGCATTGAGGCCTTCCTGAGCAGACTTCACCTGCTCAGAGTTTTCCTGCCTTCAGTGACGACTGTGTCGAGACCCGGCTCTTCAACAACCCTCCATCGCACTTCTTTGGATCCAGCTTGTAGCTTGCCTCGCCGTTGATTTCCTCTAAAAACGTTTCTAGGTCAGAAGGTGAACATTCTACCAGGACGAACCAGGTCCCTGTATCTGACTGATGGTGTGACACAGTCAGTCTTAACTTTTGACTTCGACCCACCTAGCACGATTAGATACCCGAGGTTGAACCTTGTGCTTTTTGGTATTGAATTCAAGCTTCAAATATTCATTCCTCCGGTTCTACTCATTGGATGTTTGTTGTTTTAGTGTCATTTTATTCTTTGAATATTCTCTATTTTCTTCTAAATTGATTTGGGATTTTTCTTGTGTTATATTTGCTTTTTATTACTGTTTGAGTGCTGCATATTTAATCGATGCATTGCCTGACTGCTTTGTGCTAAAGCTACTAGAGGGTTAAACGCAGGTTTATTTAGTGGCTCCAGTGGCTCACCCTGATACATATTGTGATTATTAAATGCGGTGGGTTGTCAACCCCCTCAACTAATATGCTAATTGTTTACAGTATTGTTTCTAGACTTCATCTTTCGTGACCATAACAGGGTAAATTTGACTGTTGGGAATGTGTGCTCCAGGTAATAAATCAAAAACACAAACTTTGGGATGACGTGGAGGTACCTTATTTGCTTCCTTCTTGCTAAAGACATCTGTATATTCATTTTATGCTTTGGGTAAGTCTTCATCTTTGAACAATATCAACATACTTATTTATGATCACAAGCACTTCAGTTCTTGTGTTTTACTAGTCATATGAGGGAAAAGCAAGACTTTTAACGCAGACTTTATAAATATGGCAAATGCCAGAGCACCACTGATATTAAAGGTAATCTTTTTCATGTGATCTTAGGTAATTTGATAGCCTCAGGATTAGATTTAGTATTGATTTGATGCTAGGCATAGGATTTAGAAGACTTTCACGGCTTGACCCTTCTTTGTTTCTTGAGGCTGAGACTACTTGTTTTGTGTCGAATGAGGATATGAGTGAACAAAGCCTTTCATTGACAGTAAAAACAAAGATGCTCATTACGATGGCGGAAAGACCGCCACCACCGGGCCAGCGGTGGTGGTCTCACCACCATCTGTCTCCCATTTCCCCCACCACATTAGGAAGGCGGGGGGAATCGTGCCACAAGCATGGTGGGTGCAAAGATCGCCCGCCACGTTTCTGCCACAGGCAATCGTTGCGATTGCCTGGCGGAGCGGATCTGGCTGGGGTTATGGTGGCACCGCCCGATCACAATGCTGGCGTCAGCCAGCCTTTCTATGGTGGTTGCACCGCAATGGAAAGGCTGGCAGAGGCTGGCTTTGGGGGGCCCGTTACGGGCCCCCTCTGGGTGGCTGGGGGGGCAGTTGTGCACTGGGGGGGCACCCCTTACAATTTCATGCACAAGGTGGCAGGCACCACGCGGTGCCTGCCATGTTGTGCAGGGAAATGCACAACATGGCCATTTAACATTGGGGCGAGTGCTGCAGCCAGCAGCACCCACCGCAATGTTAAATTGCCAGATGTGACCGACGAGGTGGGGGTCGCATCATAATTAGGGGTGCAGGACCACCACATGACAGGAGGGTGGTCCCGATCCCTTTACGATGGCAGGCGGACTCAAGTCCGCCCGCCATCGTAATTAGCCCCAAAGACCCAATTTTTGCAGTCTATTCTTCTCTTCCTTAGTGATAGTTCTCTTTCTTTTAGGGATCTACATGGCTTCTTCCTTTAAATTCTCTGTTCCCTCTGCCACAATGTGTAACCGAACCATGTGTGGATAAGTTCTTTTTTCAACTTTCTGACTATGTTGTAGGGTGTCACTTTGCAAAGTAACCTCAATCAAAGATGTAGTCATAGCTGTGCAATACAACCAGAACAAGAGCTTCTTTGAGTTCTTTGTGCGGACCATTTGAGGTTCTGGACTTTTAAGAGTCCAGAGGTGTCAGGGAAACAACACCCGAAGACCCCTGAGTTCCTTCCTGTCTCGGTGCACAAATAAACAGAGACGCGGGTTTCTCGATGGTGGCGTCAAAGACCAAGATTTATTCACTGCAGGGACACAGAAGTCATAGGAACCACACAGAGGCAGAATCTACGAGACTGTTCAAATTGCCTTAAGTGGGTTGTTCTTTAAATACACGCAAAATGTCTTTAGGCAACATTACACGAATATTTCTCATGCCCAACCCGGTATCCCAAACAAAACAGTAAATAGATATCAAACAATAATTAGTCGTAGGTTTTCGGTATTCGATCAGGTCCCCTTGTCAGTTTTCCATTCTTTGCCCGATCCTCCCCATCATAAAAATCGTAACCTCCCCATTGTAAAAGCCCAGAAGGAGAGGAGCAGAGCCAGGTGCAAAGGATGAAAAAGTAGGATAAGAGGTGTTTATGGATCATAAACGGGCATGGCTACCGTCTTCGGCCTTTCAGTAAGGACAACGGACACGAGAACCAGTATAGCAGGACTGGCCTCAGGCAAGGGAGGCAGCTTGATTCTGCCTAGTCATGCAGCGTCAGCCTTTCTCGGGGCTCGAGCTTACGTGTCCTTAACAAGATGGCTCTGCCGGGGTCATCGTCCGTTCATTGACTATGTGAGGGCAAGAGACAAAATGGATGCCGTAACTAAAATGGATGCCATGACTTTACAACAGAATGCCCTATTTCTCAGTAAATTCATGCTAGTTGCGTAGCGAAAACACTGTCATGCATATAATGGATCATTTGCGGTTCATTGGTACCGAAATCGTGTCAGTACTACGATACCGAATTCACGGGTTCGGACCACTACAGAACCTCAGACCGTCCTTTTGCCCTTGCATAGGCAATAACGTACTCTATATCAGAGTCCATTTCTATGTTCATCAGGTCACTGATATGTTGTTGAAGCATTACTCTATCCCGTGGCGTATCTCTAAAAACAGGTGGTCTTCTTACGCATGTTGAAACGCAGAGATTACATAAGGCAGGACCACACTGAACAATGAGACAGCACGAAAATAAAAATACCAATGCAACACCAGTGACTATCAGAACCTTCCATCCCCACGCAGATAACAGGCTCCAGAACCATCCCATTAATGACCAGTCACCTTCCTCTACATGAATAGAGTCAGAGATTTTGTGTAACTTAGAGATGGCCTTATATACCGTTGGCGCATTATCTGGGATAAAAACACAGCAGCTCGATTGGATCATCTTACATACTCCACCTCGATCTGCAAGTAACACATCAAGGACCATACGGTTCTGTAACGTCATGAGGCGATCCGCTTGAAGCTCAGCTGTCAGGTTACTAAGGGCACCTGCAGTTTCGGTGATAGTAGATTCAACTACCCGTGTTAGTTGACGTAAGTTTCTACTGTTAACCATAGGCCCCCAGAATGGAAGGAAACCTTTGAAGAAGTCTCCTGCTTCTTGGCCAGCAGTATCTTCTTTACTGAAAACACCTCTCACAATTCTAGTTTTGTGATAGTCCGGTGCAGCAGTGTATGTCGGAGGTAACAGTTGAGCGATATAACATGAGCCTGAGAAGTCAGCAGGCAGCCATGTGTATGCTCTGTCTTGGCAAACAAAATAGGTACCCTTAGCAGCTAAGAATGCAGGGGAAGACTGTGACGGGAAAACATGTTTCGATACAGTCACTCTTCCCTAGTCGAGCTTTCGGATTCCTCCCATTTCCTTGCAAACAGACCTGACCTTGGTGGGGTACAACCCAAATCGGAGTCGAGCTTTTACGTTTGTTCTCACCCAGAGTAATGCCATATTCCGTAACATTCCAACCCATGTAAACTCGCAATTCATCCTTGGGAATGAACGGAGTGTTGTTGACATCTCAAACCATGTCAGTGATTCCCTTTACCAAGGCTCTATTAGCAGAGTTATACCTAGTGGAACGCGGCGGTCGTGGGGGATAGGTCTCTAGGGCATAAGCGAACATTGTCTGAAATGCCCAGAATGATCCATTATAACTAAAGGGCAGAACCAGATAAGGGATGCCCTTGTCCATGGTATGTGGTATCAAGCCACACACCCAGCAGTTTGTTGTGTTAACCACTAGTTGATGTTGATGCAAGAGCTGAATGAAAGTGTTATTTATAAACTCAGAGCGTCGAGCTTGCTCGTGGGCAGGAAAAGGATGAAAAGAATGAAGAGAAACAACAGTCGGAGAAACAGGAACATGGGGTGATACCGTAGATGTAACAGGTGCAAAGATCAACTGAATACCAAAAATAATTCCGCCTACCAAAGTTATCAAACAATCAGAAGTGTCAGAGTACATTGCATTAGAAAACTTTTGCTATATAATCTGTCATATAGTTTTGTCTTGTGCACATTTATGACATTAACCCGTCGCAGTTCAGGAAGCTCCATCTTCTACAACCGTTCGCTACGGATGGTTTGTACCTGTTAGAAATTTGCCTCTGTTTACCCTGGGAGTTCCCAAGATAGACAGAAGAAACCGACCTTGTGTCTGGTTCCCTGCAAATTAAAACAAGGCACACGTTACGACCCTACGGTAACCCAGACGGCAAGGTGAGAGAAACAACAAAAATAAAAAGATAAAAATTTAGAGCAAACTTCCTGACTGGATGGAATGCAATAAGATCAAAACAGTTTTCAAACAGAAAGGTAATTATGCAATGTCATTAGTTCATAACATGAGAACGTAGATTATATCTGTACTTTCCGGGTCTTGTCTGATCTTGAAATAGCTGGTCTACAGGTGCGGAGATGTTCGACTCCACAGGTGGCAAATGTTCACTTTGTACAATACTCGGTCCAGGATTCAATAGAGCGGTTCCTGCTGAGGTGTCAAAGTTCTGTGTTTCAGTTCGTGGGTGGTCCGTTATGTACTCTGCATCACTGAAAGGGATGTGCCTAGGAACAGGTTCTGTTTCGGATACACCAAATCCCTGTTTAACCCAGTTGTCATAGGGAAGTGGGAGAGGGACACGTTTCGTATGGCTAGCGTGCACCCAATTCTTCCTTCCAGCTAGGCGTACAGCAGTTCTCGTTGTGAGGAGTACCTGGAACGGACCCACGAATCTTGGCTGGATGTTCCGAGTTCGTTCAAAATTCCGTACTACCACTTGGTCGCCTGGTTTCAACGTGTGGCCTGGACTCTCCGGCAGTTTAGGCAAGGATTCAAATACCTGTTGACGAATAAGGCTGAGTTTAGCAGTCAGGTCATAAAGATAATCAATCAACATTGGGTATTCGATCTGTTTGAATTCCTTTGGCCTAGGGACTCCCCAAACATTAGCAGGACGACCGAACACAATCTCGTATGGGCTAAGCCCTACTCGAGAGTGTACAGTCGCTCTGGTGGACAATAGAGCTAAAGGCAGTGCATCTGGCCAAGATAGACCAGTGGAAGCTTGAATTTTAGCAAGTTTCAGCTTCAGGGTGCCATTGTACCCTTCAACCAAACCCGCTGACTGTGGGTGATTCGCACTGTGAAATTTTTGGGTAATACCCAGACCCGTACACACACTCTTGATAACTTTCCCTACAAACTCACTTCCATTGTCCGACCAAACAATCCGTGGCATACCATACCTGGGGAAGTATTCTTTGAGGAGGATTTTGGCAGTGGACATAGCAGTGTTATCCTTTAACGGATATGCCTCAATCCATCTTGAAAAGGCACAGACTACCACTAGGACATATTTAAGATTGTTACACCTGTCCATGTGGATAAAATCCAACTGAATCACTTCAAAGGGACAAGAAGGGGGAGCAAAATGACCAGTTGGGGTTGGGGTTCCCTTGCCAGGATTATGCATCAGGCATATCATGCAGTTTTTCACCACTCTTTCCGCACACTTAGTAATTCCATCATTCTTCCATACTGGAGCTAACATTTTACAGATCCCTTTCGAACTGATGTGCGCCGCTCCATGCGCCATCGTGACTACTGCGAGCACATACGCGTCAGGTAGCATCCAACGTTGCTGCTCAGACAAATCAACCCAACATCCACTTGAATCCTTTTTACCCGTTTTCTCCTTCCATTCATTCTTCTCATTTTCAGTTGCTTCATTCTGGATTGCCTTCACACTTTCAATCGTATTCTCACACATCCCTGATTCAGCAATCCATCTTGCAGACGTTGCAACGTACATTCGGCTCGTCATGTTCTTGGCCGTTTCTTTAGCGACCTCATCAGCAAACGCATTCCCACGGCCAACATCATCCGTAATCTTTCGATGTGCACTGCACTTTACAATTGCAACTTCATTCGGTAGGGTCAGGGATTCTAATAGATCGCTGACTAACTGTCCATGTTGGATCTTAGTCCCATGGGATGTGAGAAAACTCTTTCTTTCCAGAGACGTCCAAAGCTATGTGCTACGCCGAAGGCGTATTGGCTATCAGTAAACACATTCACTCTCTTTCCCTCAGCTAAAACACACGCTCTTGTTAATGCAATTAATTCTGCAGCTTGGGCAGAATTCTGACTTACTCTTGCAGTCTCAAAAATCGTACTCAAAGTCGTAACTGCATACGCGGCCGTCACATCACCATTCTGTAGTTTAAAACACGACCCATCGACAAATAAAGTGCCGTCTGGATCTAGTAACGGAGTATCTTTTAAATCAATCCTACCTTTTGTCTCTTCCTCAGTTCTAAAACAGCAATCATGGGGCTCTGAATCACTCGACTCTTGAGTAGTCGGCAACAGCGTTGCTGGATTCAATATGTTGCATCGTTTAATCTGAATGTGACTTGCCAAAAGTGTCAGCTCATAGCCTGATAGTCTAGCACTGGTGAGGTGCTGAGTTTTCGTTTGATTCATGAGTGTATCCACAGCATGTGGAATCATGACTACTAACATGTTGTTCATGACTAGTCCAGCAGACTGTCGGATAGACACTGCAGCTGCTGCTGTAGCTCTCAAACAACTTGGCAATGCTCTGGCTACCGGATCTAATGTGGATGAGAAATATGCACAAGGCCGCTGTTTGTCACCAAATTGTTGCGTTAATACACTCAACGCACAACCTTCTCTTTCATGGACATACAAAGTAAACGGCTTACTGTAGTCAGGAGTACCCAATACAGGAGCTGAACACAGCGCATCACGTAAGTCGGAGAAGCTCTGTTGACATTCATCAGACCATGGCAAAGGACTCGGAACACCTTTTCCAGTCAGGGCTACCAATGGTTTTGCCATGAGAGAAAAATTTGGGATCCATTGCCTGCAGTATGACGTAATACCCAAAAACGCACGCACTTCTCTCTGTGTGCTTGGTACAGTCATCTGCGAAATTGCTCTGATTCTCTCTGGGGTCAACCTTCTTCCCTCCTTTGACAAAAGATGACCTAAATAGGTCACTTCTTGGCAACAATATTGCAGTTTAGAAGGTGACACCTTGTGATGTAAGTCTGACAAATGTTGTAATAGAGAAATTGTAGCTGCTTTGCAAGTTTCCTTGTCATCAGCAGCCAGTGAAAGATCATCTACGTATTGGATCAGAGCAACACCAGGAGGAAGTACAAGAGCATCTAATTGACTCTTCAATGCTTGGCTGTAAATTGAAGGACTCTCACAATAACCTTGTGGAGCGCGTTTGAATCTGAAACTGCGACCTCCTAGGGAGAAACCAAAAATGTCTCTACTTTCCTCGGCTATCGGAATGCTGAAAAAGGCATTCTTCAAATCGATCACTGTAAACCACAAAGCGGAGGCAGGAATCAACGTCAGTAATGCAGTGATATCTGGTACCACAGGAAACTGCGGAATTACTATTTTGTTAACTTCTCTGAGGTCAATCACAAATCTGTAGATTGGAGGTTTGGAAGGGTCAGTGCGTTTCAAAATCGGCAGAACAGGACTATTGCAGACATTTCCTCTAGTTTCCTCTATCACATCTTTCTGTATTAAGTCTTTCACAATCAGAAAGAGTGCACGTTCACCTTCATTCGAAATCCGATACTGTGGGATTCGTGGGAATTTAACATTCGCTTTCAGACTTACCACATAAGGGGGAATTTCCAAGAGGCCTACATCGTTAGGACCAGTCGCCCAAAGAGTATCAGGGAGAGAACGCAGCTCCGGTGGGAGCTTATCCATCGACACATACATTGGAGAGATGACTCTTTTGCCTAATGTGAGCTGTACTCCCGAAGGAGAACAGTACAGTGTCGCATGCAGGCGTTTCAACAGATCTAAACCAAGCAGATTTTCATTACAACCGGTTGTTAGAATAAGGGGTGCTTCTAGTTCGCATGGCCCAACAGATATTGGCAAAGGACTAGAAACAGGATTGTGAACAGGGGCGCCTGAGAAACCTACTGAAGTGTTCGTTAAGCCAGACAAAGGTGCACCAGGGAGTTTCGCATGCATAATTGAACTTTTCGCCGCACCAGTATCCAACAGAAACGGTTCGACCACGCCTGATGTAACTACTGCGACATAAGGTCCACTCTGATCAACTGGAACTGATACTACTCCCTCTCTTTGCCTGTGGCTGTCCTAGTACTCGCTTCTCTTCATTATGATCATAATAATCTTCAACATGATACTGTGGAGATCTACCTGGTTGCGCAGATTGTGCATTTCGCTGATCGAAATAATTCGATTGGCGATCAGTCTGTGGTGTCTTTGTACCACGTCCTCTGCCTCTAGGGTTTTGCATAAACCCGGCATTACCTCTCTGAGCTGGGACACCACTAGTCTGTGCGTGCAGTACTGGACACTCATTCTTATAATGACCCTCCTTTTTACAATAGGCACACTGATTCCATGCTAACTGTTGTCGGGGAAAACCATAATTAAATCTTTGGGACGTCCCTTGCTGGAATTGTGGCTGTTGCTGAAACTGGGGTCGCTGCTGTGAATCTGACTGATTCGAGCGAGGCGGGTATGCCTGTTGCAAAAGAACTTTAGTCTTTAAATCTTTTGTTTTCTTTTCTGACTTTTACTTCTCTTCTTTCTCTCTATTCTCGTAATACTGAGCAGTTGCAAGTATCTGTGCTGTTGTCGACACTGCCCATGCACTTTCAGAATCCTTTAACTTGTTACTAAGCTCAGGTAGTAAATTAAACACGAACTTGTCGACAAACAACCTCTGGCCTCCCTCAGTACTCATATCTTGCCCACTGTGGTCTACGAAGGTCTCTTCAAATCTAGTGAAAAAGTCAGAGACGCTTTCGTCCTTCTTTTGCTTGCATGCTGATAGTTTATCCCAATTAACTCGTAACGCTGGCATCAGCGTTTTCATCAGATTAATTATTCTGCCAGGCAAGGCAGCAATCAGAGGTTCAGGTTTAGCACCGCCAACTTGTTGCCCATCTGCTGCTACAATAGTAGGCCAATCACCTCCTAAGGCGACTGGGTGGTTCTCTTGTCGAATCTTGGCCCATATAGGCTGTGGCTCTACATTACCAAATAACATTTCAATGTCTGCCAAATTCATGACACACGCTTGGACTGTCTGCGTTAACTCTTTGTAATAACCAGCAGGATTTTTACGCGGGTCTGGCAATGCCTGTTTTACTGCTAATACTTCGGCCCGTTTCCAAGGGATGTGTATCCACACTCTCTGGAATTGCGCCGGGGCAGCTGCAATGCCCTGAGCTGCATCAGCTTGAACTGCATCACGCCATATCGGTGGAACTTCCCTCATCGGGTATTGACCTCGTCTTTTCTTAGTAGTAATCGGTGAACCATCAGGGTCCCTTGTCGCTCGAAGAGGGGAATTTTCCCTATATGCTAAAATCAGTTCTATCGCTCCTCTTACTTCTGAACCTATCACCATTCCTGCGGCGATTTTCTGCTGAATATTTATCAGATCAGAGGGGATGGAATCTAGGTCATCATCTTCCCATTCTTCACGCACAAGAGAACACATTACGTCAAAAACATAACGTTGAGTTGGTTCATTCCATTGCATAAAGGTATCTAACACTCTTTGTGCATCATACTTCACAGCTTTCGACATCCACCTAAGAGCTGTCGAATCTAACATTTCTCGTTCCTGTGGACCAGGAAGCTGGCTACGTCTCTGTATAGAGTCAGAAACGGGGGTCCCAATTAAAGACCTGTAGAGAGGAGTTAAAATATTAGTGACAGAGTCGGTTATTTTCCGACGAACGGAAAGCGGAGTCAGAATGTTCACAGGGTTTGGGGACAGGGCGGCTGAAGCAGATGAAATAGTAAAGGTGGGAGTAGCAGGTAAAGCAGTTTGCGAAACGACAGGCAAAGGCAGAACAGGCGACCCAGGAAGAGGGGGTGCCGAAGGAACATTAACCACAGGAAGGACAGGAGCTGGAATCAAAGGAAGTGGAGCAACTATTCCAGGCTGACCAGCAGCTGGCTGTACAACAGGTAATAACTGTGGTGCTATAATACCCTGTGCATACGGTGGAGGTGAATTCAACAGGTAAGACAACAGAGGATCCTTTTCATGATCCTCCATCGGCTTAGTAGGACAAGATGGCAATACAGGGTAACATTTATCAATTGCCAAATTATATTTTCTATTCGCCATCTCCATTGCTTTCTCAGTCTCGTTGACATGCAACTGTCTAGCAGACTCCATTAAAGTCAACCCTTTCTCTTTCTGTTCTTTCTTCGTCTTCCTAATTTCTCTCTGTTTGGCTTCTGTGCGCCATACGCGGAAAGAATCAAACATTGCCAGCCGGGCTTTTCTCTTAAACAACTTCATTTCTAGATTGTCTAGTATTTCAGTTTCGAAGCTACCATGCGGTGGCCAACTAAGGACACCATCTTTTCTGGTATAACGGACCCATACTTCATTATACGTAATAGGACCCACACCATGTTTACAATAGAGCTCATATGTAGGAGTTCCAATCGGAGGAACCGAACATGAATCCTCCAACCGGGAATCCCCGTTGCAACGTAACCAGGACAGGAAACAATTACTACTGGTAGTCATGACAAACAAAGACAAATTCCAACCAAAATGCGCAGAGAACTTAGGCCTATCAAATGAACTAATACCAGAACAAAGATTATCTAAACAAGAGCAACCAATGATAATCTACGAATTAAACCAGAACAACTAAACTGAGCGTAACCCACTTAATACTTAACTGAAATGTGGAAGACGTCACCAAGGAGAACCCGTCTACGTCTCGCCGTACTAAGGTCTGCACCTCGGGTCCAAGACAGGGCGACAGTCAGGGCAGCGGTCCTCTGTAGCCGTCTGGGAACGGGAACCCTCGTGGAAGAGATCGTCGGGCCACTTTTACGACATGCAGGGATCAATGAAGCGGGGTACCCCCCTCCGGAATCTTCACACGAAACTTCTCGAACTTTTCAGGCTTTGGACCGGTACCGGATGACGTCGCCCGACGTTGGGCGCCAATTTGAGGTTCTGGACTTTTAAGAGTCCAGAGGTGTCAGGGAAACAACACCCGAAGACCCCTGAGTTCCTTCCTGTCTCGGTGCACAAATAAACAGAGACGCGGGTTTCTCGATGGTGGCGTCAAAGACCAATATTTATTCACTGCAGGGACACAGAAGTCATAGGAACCACACAGAGGCAGAATCTACGAGACTGTTCAAATTGCATTAAGTGGGTTGTTCTTTAAATACACGCAAAATGTCTTTAGACAACATTACACGAATATTTCTCATGCCCAACCCGGTATCCCAAACAAAACAGTAAATAGACATCAAACAATAATTAGTGGTAGGTTTTCGGTATTCGATCAGGTCCCCTTGTCAGTTTTCCATTCTTTGCCCGATCCTCCCCATCATAAAAATCGTAACCTCCCCATTGTAAAAGCCCAGAAGGAGAGGAGCAGAGCCAGGTGCAAAGGATGAAAAAGTAGGATAAGAGGTGTTTATGGATCATAAACGGGCATGGCTACCGTCTTCGGCCTTTCAGTAAGGACAACGGACACGAGAACCAGTATAGCAGGACTGGCCTCAGGCAAGGGAGGCAGCTTGATTCTGCCTAGTCATGCAGCGTCAGCCTTTCTCGGGGCTCGAGCTTACGTGTCCTTAACAAGATGGCTCTGCCGGCGTCATCGTCCGTTCATTGACTATGTGAGGGCAAGAGACAAAATGGATGCCGTAACTAAAATGGATGCCATGACTTTACAACAGAATGCCCTATTTCTCAGTGAATTCATGCTAGTTGCGTAGCGAAAACACTGTCATGCATATAATGGATCATTTGCGGTTCATTGGTACCGAAATCGTGTCAGTACTACGATACCGAATTCACGGGTTCGGACCACTACAGAACCTCACTTGTTAAAAAAAACTGCATTATCTGCCCACCCTGCATCATTGTAAAGTTACTGTAACATGTTGTTATAGGAAACTAGTACCTTTTTCCCTTTTTTTAAGGGTAAGGAATCCTGTGGGGCCATTCTGCTTGATTTTAATCCATCCCTAAATGTCCCGAAACTTGGAAATAAAAATATAAAAAAGTTACAAGGCCATACACTTTGATTTAAGATGTGTAGAGCTTCCCAAGACAGATTCTCCTTGCTTCCATATGACAGAGTGAAAGTTATCTTATTAGGAAATGTTATAAACTGTCTAGCCAAAAAATTGAGCTATTGTTGGGCTAGGAATGCTTGAAAGTGATGTGGGTCTTCTGCAAATTAATCAGGATACATCAAAGGTGTGACAATGTTATCATATTCCCCACTGAAGATATTTAAACTGGTTGGTTTTATCTTGGGTTTACTTTCTGATCTTGTGGTTGAGTTACTTGATTGATATGGGTCATCAAGAAGCCTCTTTTCAATTGTGCAATATTAATATCCATTTGAAACTTCTTTATGGTGTGGGGTTTTGCCTGCACAGGGCTCCCATCAGCATCCATGGTGGGCCTCTCAAACTGCAATGGGTTCACTGATCTGATATCGAAGATAGTCCATACCTTCCCAGCACACCTGCTCTGATGCAGTAAGAACATGAACGGCAGAGTTAGGATGTGAGGGAAGTTTGAGCTGAGTCAGAGAGAGATTGACAGACAGTGTTATCTTTCCTTCCATCTCGGATATTCCTTCACTGACTCAGATAATCATTATTAGGAATAATTGGATCCCCTCAAAAGTTCTGTAGGTAAAAGAACACAGGTTCAGCAACAAGAATGTTTTCAGACGTGTCACAGTCTACAACACACAGACAAAATACCTTTCCTCTTTCCACTGTAGCAACAGTGATTACAAGCCAACAGAGATGACCTTGATACTGACCCTAGAGTTGGAGAACCTGGATTCTGAAGAGGGAGGCAGGATTAAGCACAGACAGGATACGCTGAAGCTTTGAGAGTGATGGATCACAAGCACCTTTAGAAACTTGAGCTGAAGAGAGTACAAAGAAGGGGCAACAGAGGAAAAAAAAAAAAATTGAATGAAAAACAGTGTGCAATATTGGTTGGAAGCGAAATGCCAGACAACCAGGAAATACTGCTGCGTTTTTAGCTCGAGGTTTTCTTATACTGCTTCTGCAGGTCTTGTACTGGATGGTCTGTAACATTGCTCTTTTCTCTGCAATCAGTTAAACATTACCGTAACACTAGGTCTACTGAATAGTGATTGCAAATTAGCCCCCTCTACACACATGTCCTGTTGTTTATTATTATTATTGCAAAAAACAATATCACAATGCTTGCTAGTACTTCAAATACACATCAAATGAACAAAAACAAACCCGTCTACACCAATCCTCTGGACTTGGGGGCAGAGGGTTTCCTCAGGATCAATGTCACCACAAAACTTTGAAGAAGAGCAAAAGAACAGGGAATTTTTCACTTAACAAATGAAATATGATGTGTATGACACACCAGCACAGGTTGTCAGGTACATTCATCCTTAAAGGATTAACCTCAAAGCTTCTCCTGGATTTGCATTTCCTTGAGCGATGTAAACATCTGGTGGGTGCATTAATACCCGGCCATCTGAAAAGCGCAAGGCCAAGGAAAGACCCGTGGCGTTCCACATGTTCAGGGGAAGTATATGAGCTATGGGAAAGGTTCACAAAGACAGAAGTGACAGAGATAAGAAGGTACCCTGGTCAGAAAGTAAGTAACATCCTGGGATTATCCAGTGGCAACACTTACGTAGCACACTCATTCACCGCTCTTGAATCGTAGGTGTGAGCAGGCTTGTAGAGGTTGAGTTACCATGGATTGAGCTATAAGTGGTCTCCCTATCTTCCTGTCTAATTTGTGAATATATTCGCCTTACAGAGAAAGTTAGGGGTGACCCTACTGTCCGTCCCAATCCTTCTTCTTCAATATAACCAGCATTATAGCGGGCCAAAGTCACTTCAATTGAGATATAGTATATTAATGGGGCTATCAACATCACCTGGTGCCCTTTTGATCCATGCCCCACAAGCATGGTAAAGTAAATTGCAATAGATCTGGTTTCTGCTATAGAAAGGTATATTCCAAACTATCTGAAGAGATCATGTCTGAGACTGTTGCTTAAAAATCTATCCTTGGTTCCCATAGAACCAAGCAGTTGTAGACCAATAACTAGAACCCCCTTCCTTGTAACACCGTTGGAGAAAGTCGTGACCTTGCTACTTACTTCGCATTTTGTGCAACATAGTGTCCAGTATCAGGCCTGATAAAGGCACACAAACAGAACATCTGGATGTAAGGGAAAAGATACTCATGGCAGTTGAAAAGAGGGCAGCTGCACTATTTTAGTGCTCCTTGACCACACTGCTGTTTTCGCAGTCTTTGACACTGCAATCCTTTTACACCGGCTCCAATAAATGGCTTTGGTTACATCAGCATCTTTCAAATGGTTTAAGGCTCGGCACTCAAACAGATTTCTTGAAGGTTGTGAGAGACAGACAGTATACACAAGCTATTCGGTCCTCTTGCTCAATTCCTCTGGGTTCTCTACATAACAGGGCCAGTTGAAATAAGAGGGCCTGTATTACCCTTGAGTAGTGATCTGCTAATGATATGAGCAAAAATGACTGGATTATTGTTGCTGTATTTTTATTGGAGCACCCAAGAAGGTACCTATCAAGTTTTTAAAAAAAATCTAAATACTACAGCAAGGGTACTTCAGTTCTTAGATGCTGGGAGCACATTAGTGAAAACAGCATTGTTGGCTAAACTGATTTCCAAATGGAATATTGGTACAGACTATTGGGACAAAGTCGTGGCATGACCTCCTTTCAAAGTGAAGGACAGTGTCATGTATATATTTCCTTGAGTTTAGTCACCTTACAAATTTGCCTGATTTGAATTGACTACCATATACCTGGGCTAGATGTAGCTCAGAGAGAATGGTAATATTTGGCTTGATTTTCTGCCTGTACACCAAACACAACTGTATCCTTTCCCCCTCCTCTCCTTGTGTCACATTGCTTTACCCTGCTTATATCTGCTTATATCTCTATGCATTACTTTCTGCCACCTCTTCACATCACATCCTTTCTCCTTTCCCGCAAGCATCAGTGTGCTCATTTCCTTCATATTAACGTCTGCCAAACAAAGTCGTTTGACTTTGTTTGCTATCTTATGAATGGATTTTGACAACTCATTCTTCAATTGTTCACCTGCAAAGATGGTGTGTACGTAACACCAGTCTATAATGTATTAGCTGTCCCATCATATTGCTTACGTTCATTTAGATAAGCATTAAATGACATCACCAGGAGACTTGAGCTGTTGACATTAAAGATACCATATTTAAATAGAAAAGCAATCGACATACCATACAAGCCATTAGAATATTACAGAGTGTAGAATAAGGGGCGAAAAACCCAAAGTGAATTAGCTATTTATCAATAAAAACAACAATATTGTAATAAAAATGTCTATTAATTTCTCAATTGCAGGACTCAAGAGTCTGGCTGAAACTTCAATGATCTTTTTAAGAAGTCACTTTGCCAACCTATGATGGTCTCACTAGTCTGGAGAGTAATTCCCCAAAACACTACCAATTCTAAAGGTAAAAAGACAGTGGTGTAAAAACCTCCAATCAAAAATGACAATGACAGTAGCACACAAAACAAACAAGTAACACCAGGACCTCACAGACAAACCTAAGATATGCGGAAAAGGTCAGATACAGGAACTGAAACTCAGGTGTAATATAAAACCTGGTCTCTGTATGACCCTTGCCCACCCAGGGTTGCAATCTTGGCAGCTGAGACCATTGCGTATGAACTGACAGACATTTTTTCATTCAATTTGCAGATTGGGCTTATTTATCTCAGTCTGCAAGATGGCCTCAGTATTCCCTTTAATTAAGAAGCCCTCTCTCGACCCATGGGATCCAAATAGCTACCACCCCATCTCTTGCTTACCCCTGCAAGTGAAGCTCATTGAAAAAGTCGATGATAAACAACTAGCCGAGCATAATCAAGTAAATAACTTCTTGGAAAACACTCAGTTCGGTTTCTGTGCCGGTTATAGAATGGAGACTGCACTAATCAAAGCTGCTGAGGAATTTAGGCTGTCTCTTGACCGGGGTGAAAGAGCTGTCCTTATCCTGGTCAATCTATCAGCAGCCTTTGATGCTGTTAATCATGAGCACTTGATGGAATGTCTGGGCAGAATTGGGGTTACGGTAGGAGTTTGGGATTTGCCTAATTCTTTTCTCAGTGGCTGAGAACAGTCTGTTCATCTGGATGAATTTACTTCACTACTCTTTACCTTGCTTCGTCCCCTTGGGGCCCTCACTTAGCCCGACAATGTTCAATATCTATGTTACTCCATTGGCAAAACTAATAAAATCTTTCATTTTTCCCTGAACGCCTATGCAGACGAGATACAAATTGTCTGTTTGGCCACTGAGGTGTCAGGGATTAGGACGAGGTTCTGCAACTGCATGCAGGTGGTCAGTTTATGACTGTCCAGTAACTGCCTGAAACTTTAATTCGGGAAAGACTGGGGGCTTTCTCTTTGGTTCCCAGTCTTCCTTTTGGTCCCCAGCATTGTGGCCACCAAACTTAGGCATTCTTTCTACACCAGTCAGGTTAACCAGGAATTTGGGAATTCTTATCAATGATAAACTGACATATTCAGATCAGGTAGATGTCATTAGCTCTGCCACCTTTTATACTCTCAGGCTGATTAAGAGGGTTTTACCTTTCATCCGAGTTAATCTTCAGAAAGAGGTAGTCACATCTTTGGTTTTGTCCAAGATTGACTACTGCAACGGGCTATACCTTAACACCCATCAGCACGTACTCAACGCAACAGCCCGCGTGCTTCTGAAAGTCCATAAATATCAGTATATCTCCAAGTCTATGAGGAATCTTCACTGGCTCCCCATTAGACAAAGGGTCACTTTTAAGATACTCTGTACTTTATACAAAGCACTGCACGATCAAGGTCCCAATTTTTTGAAGAAGAGTATTATTTGATACACTCTGGATAGGTCTTTATGGTCTGCCTCTGCCAAATTGGCTGTAGTGCCCAAGTTCAAACATGTGGCTTGGGGAGGCAGAAGCTTTGTGTTGGAAGCAACAAAAGCTAAAAATTGCGCTTCGTCTATATATTAAAGACACACCCAACCGCTTTGCTTTCAGGAAAGCATTGAAGACATGGCTGTTTACCTCAAAATAGGTTCACATTTTCTTGTCCTCTTCTGTGCTAACTTTACTAGTGCCAAGGTGCCTTATTGGCAATTGAGTGCTTTAGAAAAATAATTAACATAACTAATGAAAATAAGTCAAAAGAGTAACAAATCAAAGGATAATTCAATGTAGAGCACTGACTTCAACCAGGAAGACTACCAAGAACTGTTGCAATTCAATGTTTGGCAGCTTGCAGTGCTTAAATACTCTCATAACAGGAAAGAGAAACTACTGTAATGGGTTAAGCAAACATACTGGAATCGCAAAGACTGTCAGCCTACGTGGACAGAACAACCAAAGTCCACCTCTGAGTTGCCTCCTCCTCAGCCTGCAATCCCTATCCTGATGCTATACTCCACCTACTGAAGTTGGAATATACCAGTTAGCCACCATGCAGTCAGGAGACGGTGTGCCAAACGCTACCAAAGCATCACCAGAAGTCCTGAAAAGGCAATCACTGCTTTTTCTGTCCTAGCATGTTAAGTGGCTGAGTACTTCAGCTCTCACAGTTGAAGTAGAACTTTAACAAACTAATCATTCTAATAAAATTTGCTTTTAATTGATAAGTTCCAGCAACTCATTAGAAACTAATTAAGGAACAATTTAATTCTAACAGCTACAAATTTGAATTGAGTAGTGGCTATTCAGCATTCAATTTAGCAAGAGCACAAAATTGCACATAAAAGCCATGATTTCACAGACTAATTAAACCAATTTTTACTGGATTGCCCACCTTTTTAAACCTCATAACCTACAATGATTCATCTGCTCAAACACATTTGAATAATATTCCATTCTAGGCATACTCGGAAGAAGCAATAAATGTCAACCTATGGTCTCGCACATCTAGAAACTTCACACGTTTTTTGGGATGTTAATACCAAAGGCACCGTTTGAAAAATCTCCACTAACCTTTCCAAAAAAGTGCTTTGTTTTGCTTAGTTCATGCATGGAAAGTTTCTGGGTGATTCGTCAAGCGAGGTCCAAAAGAAATGGCGGTCCCAAAACACAAAATCCCCATGCATTTTCCATAGACTTCTGTAAGCAGGGCTACAGCAAAAACTGCTGAACGGGATTACACCAAACTTGGTATAAAGCTAGACCTTAATTCGCAGACTGTGCTTTTTGTGATTTGGTCTAAATCCGTTCTGTAGTTTTTTTTAGAACTTAAGGGTCGAAAATATTTGAATATCTGGACGGTTGGGTCCACGAAAGGCAAGAGAGACTCTTGCAGGGTACCTATTTGAAAATAGAGTGTTCTGATTGATATAGGAAGCTATATTTGCCTTGGGCCAATTTGCTCCTGCCTGAATCAAACTCCCACGGGAGCAAGCGCTCTGACTGGCTGCCAGCAACATGAGAAAAATATTGCTGAAAGCCATTACAGGATCCCCGAGGCTGCGTGTTCCCCCTCCCCTTTAAAAAATACACAGCCCTGGTGGATGGGGTCCCCTGAGCCTTTTAATGACATGGGGAGGGGCCCACACAACCCTCTTTCATTCTTTGTAAGTTTTGGCCTCAAGGGTGGGCCCCCATGCCTATTATAGATTGGGGTGGGGGGCCCAGTGACCCCTCTCCTTTTTTTAAAAAAAGGCCCTAGGAGATGGGGTCCCGAGTGCCTAAATAAACTCAGAGAGGGGGGCCACAAAGCCTTCTCCCCTTTAAAATATATATGAGCATGGGGTTCCCTGGGCCATAATAGACTCTTTCTCCCAGGTATATATATATGAAGAAACCACAGTCCTGAAGCATATATGTCTTGCAAAGCAGGTACAGACCACAGCGTATAGTTGAATTATTTGTGCTTTATTGCAATTTTCCACAGCATGACGCGTTTCGACTAGGTCACCCCAGTCTTGATCACATGACTTGCCAGGACACTAAACGTGAATAAATAGTCACTTCCTGGGAGAGTGATCCCTCCCCTTACTCAATAAAGCTCAACAACAGACTATGTATATAGTCTTACCTCTAAAAGAATCCCCATTGATGACAATAATTACTGTACTGTATAAAAGAGTATTTTGTAAGTACAAGTAAAAGTAATTATTTTTAAAAATAATTTTTTTCAAAATTATACTTTCCATGGTAAATCTTGATAATGATACATTCTGCTAAGTACAAGTATCGGCAAGTGCCTACAAAATAATTACTTGTGTGTCAGGAGCCCACGGAATTGTCACCAAACGGAATATATATGTCAAAAGAGCTTAAAGAGCGTCTGCCAGTGACTGTGCAAAAAATCATAAACAAAGTGCAAGTGCAATCAAAGTAATTTGACAATAATATCTCTACTATTATTTCATAGTTTTGTATTATTGCGAATATAAATACATAAACATTGTTATTCGGTCGTGCTGAGCCTATTTCATATTAATGTACGATACATTATTCCATCAAAATATCATATGCATTAATGCATTTTTACCGAACTAGATTTTCATAAATATACAGCATTCTTTCGATGGTGAGTCAGTTTCCAATAGATCAAGTAGTGCAAACTTAACACATTTGATAGTGCAAATACAAAATGCAGAAATCACATATTGTGCAAAACTCGCCGAGTTAAATGTGCAAATACGCAATGGTGCAAATGAGCAGTAGTATTTGGTCATTAACTGAACCTTTTCCAAATTATATAGAGGTGCAAAAAATGCTGTAAGTAAAATCCAAGAATTAATACATCTTAACAAGAAGTCTAGCAGTGCCTAACAACAATTCCAACATTAAAAACCCCCTTAGACACCAAGTTAAAACCGATAAAATCTGGAAAAAACAAGGTAAAATCAGGGATAAAAACAAGACTAAAATCAATCAAATAAAATATATAATTATCAGAAAGATATATAGTAGTTCTATATTGGTCACTGTTTTCGGTTTTTAATTGTAGGAGACAGAGATTGGGTTTAATGTCATATGTGAATACATGAAGAGGGGAGTAGATGCAAATACTTTAAGAATATTTTTATAAAAAATTATGCAAATCTTCCCCCATATTCAAGCCGTTAGGCATCTTGGTATCCAATTGTAAGATATATTGTGTTACTAGTTGCCTTAATTTCTTTTCTCTATTGCCTCCTCTTATTGACCTTGGTACTGCATCAATTACAAAATAGCTGATGTCGTTGAGGTTGTTCTTATGTACAAGTTTGAAATGCCTAGTAACTGGGTAACTGGGGTCGGAATTTACTATTGCTCGTAGATGTTGTAAAATTAGTGTGTATACTTGCAGCTTAGTGCTGCCTACATATTGTAGATGACACGAACATTCCAATACGCAGACTGCAAATTCAGTTTTACAGGTAAACATTCCATTGATCTTAGATGGAATATTTGCAAAGGCATTAGTAAACTCCATTTTATTTACCCCAAAATTGCAAGCTCTACAAGAACTGCACTTAAAAAACCCTTTCCTTTTAGAGAGCCAGGGTGTAGATGTTAAAACTTCAGGGCTAGTCTTGACTAATGCGTCCCTCATGGATGGTGCGCTCCTAAAAGTAATAGAAGGCATTTCAGGGAGTAGAGGAGAAAGAGTAATATCAGTTTTAAGTGTTGGCCAGTTTTTATTGCTAATACTTCTAACTTGCTTCTTGTGTCGGCTGTATGTAGTTATTAATCTGACCACCAATATATATTACACTTTTTCATCGATGAGACGCTATACTGACTGATATTTTAAAGCTTACAAATTACTTTTCTTTTTCTATCATTTCTTTTTTTGAATTTTTTTTTCTTTTCTTTTTCTTTTCATTTTTATTTCATTTTCATGGTGTATCTGTGATACATATAATAAATTAGTAGATGCAATAAATAAAGAGCACTGTGCATATACAATGCAACATTACATATTGAGGATAGTACAATCTACTCAACATCTTAATGATATATTCTCCTCAATGGGGCTTGTGGTCTATTCTACACTTGATGTGAAAAACAGGACATATATTTGATCAACAATATAAATAGATATAAATTTGTTTATGGAGTCATATATATAAATATGCACAAAATGTTTAAGAGTAAAAATAAAAGTGGTCAAATTTTATAAAAATTCCTCCCATAACACCACCTAAAATTTCAATGATCCTTATAAAAATGATTTACAATTTTAAAAGTTCACTGACATATACATTAATACATATATCTAAACATAATTCCTTCAACTTTTCTCAATTGATCAATGACCTGTCTCTTTTTGGTATGATTATGCTGTCCCTTGTATAAAAATATGTTATCATCACTTGCACAATTTCACCCCTATTGTGTATTGCCATGACTATACATATCTACCCTAATGTAGCATTTAAAAACTATTTAATTTTGTACATTTCAGAAGGAGGCCAAATTGTCCAAGACTGATGTGCTGATTATAGGTGTGTGTGCATATCGTCTTCTATGTGGAGGCCCTGTGGGGTTTTTGCATTCATTTCGATGATGTACCTTGAGTCTAATTGTCTGAGCTTACTTTCTCTATCGCCACCTCATATACTTGCTGCATCCAATACAATGTATGTCAATCCCGCCACTTACCCATTATGGTGCTCCTCGAAGTGGTGGGCTAACGTATATGTCCTGTTGTGATTTTTGATGGCTCTAAGGTGTTGCAGAATTCTTTTATGGACTGCTAAAATGGTAATCCCTATGTACACTAGGTGGCCTTGGTACTAAAGCGTATATATGGCATTTTCAGTTTTGCAGTTGCACTGCTCCTTGATGCGTTTGACCTGTTCTGTTAAGGACGAGGTGTATTGTGCAGTATATTTGCCGTGTTGACAGGCTTTACACCTCCCACCGATCTGGCAGCCCTCTTTGCTTGAAAGCCATGTTTGCTTGACCACTTTCCAATTTTCAGGACCACTCATGACTAGTTCCTGTCTCATGGCTCTGGCTCTTCTAAAGATGATGATTGGTCTGTGTGGAGCCACTTTGCCTACTATGGGGTCGCTCTTAATCAAACATCAATATTTTTCCATGATTGCTTTTATCTCGTGTTCTTGCTTGTTGTAGATAGTAATGAGACTAAAGTGTGGATCAATTAAATTGTGTTTCTGTTTATTCCTTCTATTTAATAAAATATGTTCCCTAGAATTAGATTTGGCTTTAGTGACTGCATCCTCAATACTTTCATTTGTTTACCCACTGGCTCTGAATCTGGCTCTGAAATCATTAACTGCCTTCTCTTTCTCTGCTTTCTCACTGCAGTTGCACCTGATTCTCAAACATTTCCCATATGGGAAGCTTCTGATTAAATTGTGTGGGTGGAAGCTTGAGGAATGCAGCACTGTCATTCCTGCTAATGGGTTTCTATATAGTTTTGTTCCAAGCCTATTTGTTTTTATGTAAATCATGAGGTCTAAGAAATGTACTTTATTCTTTCTCTACATGTTCTTGAAAAGTAAATTAAGATCATTGATTTCAATTTACCCAGGAACATTCTGGCAATCTCCTCTGTGCCCTTCCCACTCTGGACAACACTCTGCCATGCACAGGGGGGGTTGCTTTATGTATGGGAAGAAAATATTACTTTTCGTAATATAAAAAAGAAAGTCACTGAAACAACTAGAACTTAAAGTAATGTTATAGTTAAGGTGATAAAAAGATCTTTTAAAAAAAAAACCTTAGAAATTCACTGAAAAAACAAATGTTAAAGTAAGGTTATAGTTAGGTGAATATTTTAGTGACAACGTTAAAGTTTTTAACGAAAACAAAGCACAAACATTCACCAGTAATATTTAGCAGAGTTAACTATAATTTGCACCCCTGTCTTGCACTGCTTTTGACCTCATATATTGCATCACTCATGACATGTTCTATGACATCAGTTATGACATCCCAAATGACATCACTGATGACATTGTCCAAGCTTCTTTTGCACACATTGTTCTATAAACTATTGTGTTTTCAGAGGCATGATATTAATTGCAAAATAGCTCAGCATAACATGAAGCATTATTAATACCATCGCAGATACAACTTCTTTGGGTGCAGCAAGCACGGGTCATGTGCAACACTTCACGGGCAGCCAAGTTCACATTAACAATAAACCACAGATATATGGGAAATGCCTATTGCACACGGTGTTCAATCTGTATATAAGTGCTCAGAGAAAGCCATATCCCTCAAGATACTCAATGTCTCTTCCAAAATTTATAACCTACTATAGACAGCCTTAATCTGTATCAAATGTCTCCCCATTACCGAACCTACATTGAGAATGGAAACTGATACGAGTAGAAAAGTGGGTACTGTAAACAGTGTTTACTCCAAGATGAGATTTTACTCTGTACCAAACTGTTTGCAGACAGTGAAACTCTCATGAGAAATACACCAAAGAGCACTTTAGCAAGTATCTAATAAGAACAGTGTACACTCTGCAAAACTTGTCCAAAGAGACACTATTCGCTTAAATTAACCAAGGTCTGAAGGTGCCAAAAGTCATACTACCTTCGGCCCTCATATTGTGAATGCACAAAAGACTGTGTACACCAGGTACTAACCTATGTTCATGTGCTTGTTTGCTTCAGAACATGGGCTATCGGTAAAGTTTAACATGTATGCTAGAGCTTCTGATTACGTATAAGCAAACTTCTATTGACAAAAAATGTAATTCAGTTATGCTGCTCACCTCTTGAAAAAGCTAACCCTGGTCCAAAGCAGTACTGTCAAATTAACAGTTTGTGGGCAGTCATTAGTTGAATGTCTTTAGAAGGGAGTAAAAAACAATGATCTTTTTTAGAAGAAAGCATCAAACAAGAGATAAGAAAGTCCTATCTGTGCAGAACCTACATTAATATTTTCATATGGGATTCATTCTGATGTATAGATGACTTACAATCCCTAATAATGTCAAGAAGTTTCAGACCCCACAATGCAGATCTGCAGCAGGAGACTGGCATTACATACAAAGATGTAGCATGAGAATGTGTGACATATGAGTAGTAATAGTCATATGGAAACTATACAGTGCTCTTAAATATCCCCAGGCCCAACTGAGTCTCTAATATGGACCACAAGAGAGGGCAAGTGATCAAGTGAAGGGAATAGAAAATATAGTAATTATGGGCTAGTTTCCCAATCACTTTCTAAATGAACACCAGAAACTGTAGTACGCTGTGGGTGAAGATACACTCTCAATCTTTGCCAGTCATTTATTTTCCTTAATGGAAAACGACATGAATGGGTGTCTCTCCCACAACTGTGAATGCCTTTAGTTTCTACACTTATAATTTAGCATGGACCTCTACCTTGCACATTAAATCTGAAACCTGTTTAATTCTGTCGGGCAAGTTTGTCAAATTGTCTCCTTGATCTTATTCCATGGGGGATACTGCTTGCGGTGTTTTTCATGTTTACAGTCACATTGAAATGGTTCTCTGGAAGAGGTTGATTGAAGTGCAAGAATATTGTAGCCTGCCTTTCATTTGTACCCGGGGTCCCTGTATGTGTGGATTGTGTCCCTCTTTATGATTTTGTATATTTCGTTTTTGGTTGTCTAATAATGCTGAGTTTAATACAAATTTACAACGCAGGAAAGAAATAGTTGGGTGGCTTAGAAGAAACTAAGATCTCAGAACCAGTCATTGTGCAGACACACGCAAATGACACTTCCCTTCGTACTTGGTTGGTTAAATGAAGATGCCATATGGCAAGACCAACACCAGCTATTCTAACATGCCTCATACTCCAGCATTGGGAAAACGCTCTTGCTTTGATGCACTAAGGGTAATCACCACCCTTCACAGTCTCCCAAATGTCAATCACATTGGGAAACAAAGGACATGCTCTAGAGAAGGGCAAACCCATTTCACTGCACACATATTTTCATATGCCTCAATATTGGTGATTTTCTTCAAGACACTTTGAACATTTTACTGGGAGTGCTGTTTCCTTTTACCTATTGACCTTTAAATAAGATTCTTAAAATTAAGTATGAAATTAGTGGAAAAGTCATATTTGCCAAGCTGCAGTTCTTCCAATGAAGCAATACTTGATGACTATTTATTTCTTCCATGTAATTTCCTAATTAATTGTTAATTATTCAGAAGATGGACCATATTGACCAGAATGAACTTGGAAGGCTACTGAATTGTTTTCCACTTGAACGTACTAGTGAGTGCCAGTCCTGTTTGAGTGCTGTCAAATGGCGTGTTTTGCTTTTTGCATAAAATGGTTCCCAGGTCTAACGGCTACTGTGGGTGTAGAGCAGAGGTCTTCAAACTTTTGGATGCCGAGACCCCCCTGTCAACATTTTGAGGCGTAAGGACCCCCTCTTGACAAAAATGTCTAAACCTGTTGACTAAATTGCGTGGGATGAAAATGTAAATAAGGTTATGTGATGCCGCGTATTTTGGGATAGCATTGCTTCATTATTTTGATATTTGTTACACACAGTAACGCTGAGGAAAGATTTCACCCAATCAGTACCCATTTATAACCAAAATACAGCAATTATCATCAGAAAGATTTCAAGTCAACCTTTGCCATTCTGTCCTTTCACTGCCCTCATCTCTAACAGTCTCTCACATTTATCTCATGGCCTCTCTGGCCCTGTCACCTCCCGTGCCCCTCAGCACTTCTCATTCACCTCGTCTCTTCATTCAAATTTTTGTCTATTTGTATCTTACACCTCTCCAGTCCCCCCATTCCTCTTTCACATCTCCCCTTTGTTCTAACAGAAGCCCTCACCTTTGGATCACACTCACTTCTTGCGTGTCCACACTTCTCTTCGGCAATTCACATTTCTCCTCATCCCTGACCTCTTCAATCAAATTCTCTCACTCCCTTGCTGTCCTCTCTCATTTTGGGTGCGGATGCAAGTTCAGAATGGGATGAATGAATAAATGATTACTGATGGGCTTGTTTGAGTGAGTTGCATATTGAGTAGTGAGGGGGACAGGTGAGTGAAGTGTCACATGAGTGCAGGATGAGTAGTGTACTCGTGTGACTGCAGGTTGAGGTATAGTGTGAGCAGGACAAGTGCATTTTGAGAGCAGAGTGATCACTGTGAGTGCAGGGTGAGCGGGTGAATGGTGCAAGTTCATGGTGATCAGTGTGAGTGCATTGTGATCGCTGTGAGTGCAAGGTGAGCGGGTGAATGGTGCAAGTGCATGGTGATCAGTGTGAGTGCATTGTGATCACTGTGAGTGCAGGGTGAGTGTGACAATGAAGGGCGAGAATGAGGAATGAGTTGTCTGAATGCAGGGTGCATTCCCAGACCCATGAAGTAACTCAGCATGTTATTGACGGGGCGTAGACTTTAAGATCTAAGTTAAACTATTGCGGCATTAATCGGGGATCGAGGGTGAAGGAAATAAATAATGTGCTGATCCTGCAACAAACTTCCAGTCGTATGGTTAGGGTTGCCAGCAGATTATTTTGGTGGCCCAGTCGGTACAAAAAAAAAAACCAGTCACCTAAAGCGGTATTTTCAGCGCTTATCTGTGCATACTTCCCAGGGCCGGCTTTAGTGCTGGTGGTGCCCTGTGCGACCAGGTTTGTTGGTGCCCCCCACAATGACCACCCCCACCACGGATTCTCTCACTAGCACCCTTTAACAGTGACCAAGTCTCCATAACCCCACACTCTCAGATGAATTGAATTAGTTATATAGTGCCACTCATACCAGTGTAGGGTGTCCGAGCACTTTGCATCACACACACATTACACAGAGACAATCAATCATAAGTGTGTAAATCAGTGTATAGGAAATGTTACATAAGCCAAAGGACTAAAAGTATAGGAGTCACATGTCATCCATACTGGTAGGCAGTATAGTTCAAGAGTGCTTGGTGTGGAGAAGCACAAACTCAGAGTCGAAAAAGAAACAGCATAGTTGGGAGTTTCCTTTAATAATAAGAATTGACTTCTAGCCAAATTAACCCTTTTTGCAACATTAATCAATGGTCTAATAATGTATTCTTTGTAGTGTGCATGCTGTTCTAGGATGAAAGTTAATAGCTCACTATTCTATATTAGGACTTTAAGTTATAAATTGCAAGTAACAAAAGGATGTCTCTCTTGAAAGCAGTAACCTGCTGATCTGTTTACATCATACGCACTCTGTAATCTACTTGGTACACGTTCTTTGCAGCAGGCACATTAACCCTCTGCACTAACTTCACCGAAGTCAAAACCTCAACTATGCAAAACACTGATCTCTCTCCAGGAAGATAATTAATCACACGAGTTATCTTGACATTTATGTGAGGCCTGGTAATTGCCGGGGCAAGAAATGCTGCAGCAGGTGCTTCAAAAGCACAATAAACTTTCACACACGGCGCCCCCAGGAAGCCAACTTTGTATTCCTTTCCATGAAATGCATTCTCACACTACGGCAGTGAATGTAAAATACAAATGCTAGGGGGCCCAGGGGGTACTGGAACCAGCAAAAAAACCTAAGCCTCTGTAACCAGTTTACAAAGGCAGGTTAAAATGCAAATGGTCTTTAAAGACCTGTGAAAAAACACGGGGGTGCCGGAGATAGGAATCCAGACACTGCCCAGCTGAGCCCCCAGCAGCTCAAGTTTCACTGCAGCAGCCCGGGCTGAGACACAGGACGGGGGAAGGGGGGGGGCTGAAGCCCTTGGGCCTGGGCAGAAGTGTGACCGGGAAGGCGCGACCCCCTTTGCATCACTCCACGGCCCCCCTGGGGGTCGCGCCCCACAGTTTGAAGACCCCTGGAGAGGTACCCCTAAAATCCTACACTCTAAATGTCACATCAGTGTCATACCCATGACTGAGTAGATCGGGATCATCTTAAACCTTACTTTACTCATGAGGCAATGTGTCCCAAGAGAAGGTACAGAAAGAGCATATTAAAAATACAGTCAATTGAGGAATTAAGTAAGAGCAGATTCAATAAGTGGGTTTTAGACTGAAATTAGAAAATTTAAAGGATTTAACACAAAAATTCAAAGGGTACAACACAGAATGAATGTGCATAGAAAGATTGCCACGAAGGCTCTCAGTAATAGGGGGATACAAGAAAAAAGGCAAACTCAAAAATTATACTAAGTGCAGAATGAGCAGTAAAATCAATAAGAAATATGACAGCATCCCTAGTGGCATCTGAAAGTATTTCCTAGGATTATAGCTCACCCTCAGATCTGAGGATTTATATTGGAAATCTTCTCATAAAACAGAATAAAAACTGCAGATTCATCATGGTGTGAGCAGACCACTGCAATTTCAGCAAATCAGAGCACACAAAATTAGAGTGCCATACTGCCTTACCACCTGCGCACTAACCCACTAAATGAATGTTGATTCAACCAACTCTATGCTAATGCCATCAGGAGATGTCAGAACAAACTAGTTGCTAAACAACAGTGAACTATTGTGAATGAATGTAAAACAGCTGGCAGGTGGAAGAAATCTTGAAGGTTGCACCATTAATGAGTACATGGTACAGCGACAAGACTGTGTTTGACTGTGAATGGTAGGAACAATATACAGAACATTTCAGGGTGAGCTGTCCCTTTTCAACAAGATGGCGTGAAGGCCTAGTTGAAGCCTAGTTAGCATAGGCCAAGAAATTGCACTTCAACAAGTCATAATAAAAAGGTTTCAAAGACAAAAGCACTATATAAGTGTACACATGTAATTTTGAGTGTAGATCCACATTCTGTACATTGCTAATTATTCACAGTTTTATAAACACACAAAAACGTCTACACTATGCACCCGAGGGAAATACACTTGCGCTATCATGCTGCTTGATTAACAGTGGAGCTGGTCTTTAAATATTATTCTGCAAACAAGATTGGTATTAAGTACCTGCTAGGCTCCACCAAAGAGCTAATTAAGAGTGAAACACATGTCTGGGGCTAAGAAAATGAAAGATTGGAAGAAATGCATAGCTATCAAGCAAAGAAATGAAATGAGAAAATGAAACATTAGAAAAAAATTAATATTTACCAAGCTTTGCTTATCTGCAAGAACTGCAACTTTACAAAAGATAGACCACATTGACCATAATGCATTGAATTGTGTTTCACTTGAAGCCCAAGTTAAAAGTTATTGGTGAGTACCACTCCTGTTTAGAGTGCTGCCAAATTGAGGATTTTGTTGCTTGTATTAAAATTAGTGCATTGCCGCAGAACAAATGTTTTCAAAATAATTATTCTGCCTACATATCTCTAAATATTGAGTAATAATATTGCCAAACTTCTGTCACTACTCAGGCTCTTATTATATTGAGGATGTCAAGGCCAATCCCTTCTACTCCTCCGATGGGTTAACTCAGTCCCTGTGGTGATTTCACGGTCTGAAAAAGCGCTCAAGCTAAGGGTAAAAATGGGTAAGAGGCAGGACAACAGTGACACACTCCTACAGATAATTGTTTAGAAATGTTGGACTAGATTGTTAATTCATAGCATCTTTGACCAAGGTTCAGGGGGCCTGGAATTCTTCACATAGAGCACAGATAGCACAAACCAGTGAAGGGACAACATATAAAAAGGATACAGATAGAGGTATAACAGGAATATATCATGATCTGGACTTAGCCTCTGCAGCATGAAAACAGACTGTAACTGACCACAGGCACACCTGGTGGCCTGCTGAAGAACCGAAGTGAGATCTAACACCCCAGCAGAACCAGGAAGGTGAGAACTTGAGAGTAGCTGGAGAAAACCACCAAACATGATATTGGCAAGTCACAGGAAAAAGATGAGCTGAGGAAGCAACTGAACCAAGACGGGTAAAAACAACGAAGGTGAGAGAACAAATGGGCCGAGTGAGTGCTAAAGCTGACCTGGAAGCAATACTGCTAGGAATGGTCCTAAAGTGGCTAGTGCAGAGCGATTAATCTTTTCGACTGTGTAAACACTTGCTCTTACTATTTGTTTCTGTATTATCCATTAGTCTGTTCTTCTGCAAGTTCTCCAAATGTTATGTCTTCGGGGTCTTTTACAAGCTACAATATTGGTAACCTGACAATGCCTAAGTATTATAAATCTACCATAAGTAATAAAAAATGGGGTAACCTGACAATGCCTAAGTATTATAAATCTGCCATAAGTAATAAAAAATGGGATAAGTTGAATGTGTAATGTTAGAAGGGTGCTCTCCGGGGAGTCAGATGGTGTCGGACTGACCACCCCGAGAGCCACCGTTCCGTAGGAAAGTAGCCGAGCACCGCTGAGAAGCCTCCTGGGCGAGGTCCTTCTCCTATGATCGTACCAGCCAAGCAACCCCACCACCACAAAGGAACACAACAAGGGTATCAATTCTCACAAGTCTTTATCGATATTAAAAGGCAGGTTTCTGTGGCAATACTTACAGGTGGATCGAGGGATCCCAAAGAGTCTCAGGGTCGTTCAGGGACGGGGTAGCGGGACAGTCTCAGTACCAGCCTGGTACAGGAACACCCTGCGCCCAGCTCTCAATCCTCGAGCTGGGAGGTTTCCGGGAGCCGGGACGTCGTCCGCAGGGCTCGGAGGGTTGCCTCGATGAGGTCGAGCCACGACAAGGTCAGCAGGGCTCCGATGGTTACTTCTGTGTGATCGAGCCGCAACGAGGTCAGCAGGGGTCCGATGGTTAGCTCAGCGAGGTCGAGCCGCGACGAGGTCAGCAGGGCTCCGATGGTTTAGCTTCAGCGAGGTCGAGCCGCAACGGGGTCAGCAGGGCTCCGATGGTTAGCTCAGCGAGGTCGAGCCGCGACGAGGTCAGCAGGGCTCCGATGGTTTAGCTTCAGCGAGGTCGAGCCGCGACTGGGTCAGCAGGGCTCCGATGTTCCGTGAGGGTCTTCTTCTCAGCAAGGGGGAGCCGCGACGCAGTCAGCAGGGCTCGAGTTCCAAGTTCCAGGCAATGAGTCTCTCTCCGTAGGGTCAGCCGCGATCCGATCAGCAGGGCTCTCGACTCCAGGATACAACTGCCGTCCTGGTTTTGGGCTGCCCCAGATATAGGTCTGGAGCCCTTTGATGTCCGGACCCTCGCGCCTGGGGGGGTCGGAGGGGCCGAAGGAAGAGCGTCGAGACACCCAGCGGGGGGTGGAGCCAGCGCCCAGGGAGGCCGGAGGGTGATCGCAACCAGGCGTCGGGGGACGGCTGGAGGACCCATCGAAACTCTCCTCCTCCTGAATCTGTGGAGTGGCCACTCGACCCCCTCCGGTCAGGTCTTGGCACCTTGAGGTCAGGACTTCGCGGGGACCGAGGCCGGGGGCGGGTCGCGTCGCAAAGGCTGGAGGGTAGCGGGGTACAATCCAGGGAGACCCCGAAGGGTTTGGGTAGCTCCCGTTTAGTCTGGTAGGAGGGTTCGGGACCACGCCACGAGGCCGGGTCCAACAGGCGTCCCCCCCAGCTGAAGGCAGGGAGAGTCACCCATCGTCTTGGGGGTTCTCCTCGCCGAGGCAGAAGAAGCGGGACAGGCCATCGGCGTTGGCGTGGTCGTTGCCGGGCCGATGGTCTACAGTGAAGTCCATCCCCTGCAGAGAGATGGACCATCGCAACAACTTCGGGTTTTCACCTCTCATCTGCATTAACCACCGCAAGGGTCGGTGGTCGGTTTGGACCCGAAAATGGGTGCCGAAGAGGTAGGGCCGGAGTTTCTTGAGGGCCCACACCACGGCGAAGGCCTCCCGTTCAATGGTGCTCCATCTCTGCTCCCGGGGCAGCAGGCGCCGGCTGATGAAGGCCACCGGCTGGTCAATCCCCTCAGAGTTCACTTGGGACAAGACAGCCCCGACTCCGTACTCCGAGGCATCCGTCTGTACCACAAACTCCTTGCTGTAGTCGGGGGCTTGTAGCACGGGGGTGGTACACATCGCTGTCTTGAGGGTCTCGAAGGCCGCCTGACAGAGGGGTGTCCAGTGCACCTTCTTTGGTTGCTTCTTTGATGTGAGCTCCGTGAGGGGGCCAACAATGCTTCCATAGTTCTGAATGAACCGCCTGTAATAGCCCATGAGTCCCAGGAAGGCCCTCACAGCGGTTTGGGTGGTTGGGGGCTCCCAGGCCACGATGGCGTCGATCTTTGGCTGGAGGGGAGCCAGATGGCCGCTCCCCACTTGATGTCCCAGATAGGTTACGGATCCTTGGCCTATCTGACACTTGCTGGCTTTTACGGTGAGTCCGGCCCTTTGGAGGGCGGTCAGGACCTCCCCGAGGTGCCTCAGGTGCTCGGCCCAGTGGCTGCTGAACACCGCAATATCATCCAGGTAGGCGGCGCTGAACGCTTCTAGGCCGGCCAGTACCTTATTTACCAGTCTTTGGAAGGTCGCCGGGGCATTTTTCATGCCGAAGGGCATCACTCGGAAGTGGTAATGGCCATCGGGGGTGGAGAAAGCAGAACGCTCTTTGGCGCCTGGGGTGAGTCCGATCTGCCAGTATCCGGCGGTGAGGTCAAAGGTGCTAAGGTAGCGGGCTGCTCCTAGGCGGTCGATCAGTTCATCTGCCCGAGGAATGGGATGGGCATCGGTTTTGGTGACGGAATTCAATCCCCAATAGTCCACGCAAAACCGGAGCTCCGGGGTGGTGCCGGGGGCGGCAGCTTTCGGCACCAGGACCACAGGGCTGGCCCAGGGACTGTCGGAGGGTTCGATGACCCCCAGGGCCAACATCTTGGCGACCTCGGCGTGGATGCAGGCCCGCACCCGTTCGGGGACCCGGTAGGCTCGGTGTCGCACGGGGGGGCTGTCCCCGGTGTCGACGTCGTGGACGCACCATCGGGTGACTCCGGGAGTGAGGGAGAAGAGAGCAGCGAAGTGATGCAGCAGTTTTTGACAATCTTGGCGCTGCTCTGGAGTCAGGGTGGCGGAGAGGATGACTCCCTCCACGGAGCCGTCCTTTTCGGAGGTTTTCAGGAGGTCGGGCAGGGGCTCGAAGTCGTCTTCGGCCCCATCGTCTGTAGCCATCAGCAGGCTAAGTTCCGTTCGGGCAAAGTGGGGTTTGAGCCTGTTGGCGTGGAGGACCCGGAGGCGGTTCCTGGGGGACTCCATGTCGACCAGGTAGGTGACGGGGCTCTTCTTCTCGACCACCTTGAAGGGCCCGGTCCACTTGTCTTGGAGGGCACAGGGGTCGACGGGCGACATGACCCAGACCTGCTGGCCTGGCTCGAACTCGATGGAGGAGGCGTTCTGGTCATACCAGCGTTTCATTTCCTCCTGGCTGGCCTCGAGGTTGGCTTCGGCCAGTTTCCTGAATTTCGGGGTTTGGTTTCGCAGGGTCTGGAGGTACCGGTAGACGTCGGGGGGAGCATCTTGGGCGGTGGTCTCCCAGCCTTCTTTGACCAGGCTGAGGGGGCCTCGGACAGGGTGTCTGTGCAAGAGTTCGAAGGGGCTGAACCCCAGAGACTTTTCTGTGACCTCCCGATAGGCAAACAGGAGGCAGGGCAGCAGGACGTCCCATTTGCGTCTCAGGGGCTCCTCCAGGCCTTTGATCATTCCTTTTAACGTCCGGTTGAATCGTTCGACTAGTCCGTTCCCCTGGGGGTGGTACGGGGTGGTGAACTTGTAGGTGACCCCTCATTGTTGCCACAGGGACCGCATATACTTTGAGATAAAGTTTGTGCCTCGGTCGCTCACAACCTCCCGGGGGAAACCTACTCTGGAGAAGATTCCCATCAAGGCCCGGCCCACCACGGGGCCGTCACTGTTCGGAGAGGGATGGCCTCGGGGTATCGGGTGGCATGATCGACCAGGACGAGGATGAAGCGATGTCCTTGGGAGGTTCGGGGGTCCAGGGGCCCCACGATGTCGATCCCCACTCGCTCGAACGGGGTGTTTACTATTGGAAAGGGCTGGAGAGGGGCTTTGACCCTTCCCCCACTCTTCCCGCTGGCTTGGCAGGTCGGGCAGGTTCGACAATGATTGTCCATGTCCTTCCGCATTCGGGGCCAGTAGAAGTGAGTCACCAGGCGGCTGTATATTTTGTCTTGCCCCAGGTGCCCGGCGAGGGGCACATCATGCGCCAGATTGAGGAGGAAGTCCCGGAATCGGAGGGGGACCATAAACACTCGGCTGGCCCCCAATTCTGCGGTCTTCTGCTCGCTGTAGAGGAGGTCATTGTCCCAATAGACCCAGTGGGTCCCCGTCTGGTCTCCGGCGGCCTGGGCGGCTGCTTGCTGTCGGGTCCCTTTGAGGGAGGGGCAGGTCTTCTGTTCTTGGCGGAACTGCTCCCTTGTGGGGCCACCTTATTGGCGCCATTGGGCGAGTTCTGGGAGGTCGCCGAGCGCGGCGACCTCGTCCGGGGCGAGTTCTGGCGGCCCGGCCTCGGCGTCGGCTTCTTCTTCGACGGAGGGAGGTGGTGGCTCGGGCCACTCCGGCTCTTCGGGGGGAGCAGTTACGCTCGGTCGGATGGCCCGGGCGGTCGTGGACCGGGTGGTTGCGCAGACCCACTCGGGCAGTTCCAGCATCCCCAGATGCTCTCGGCGCTCGACGTGGGCCCAGGGGGAACTTTCCAGGTCGTTCCCGAGGAGGCAGTCTACGGGGGCGTTGTCGCGGACGGTCACCTTCAGCATGCCCGACACTCCCCCCCACTCGAAGGGGATCCAGGCCATCTGGCACAAGCTCTCGGTGTTGTCTGCCGACCGGACGGGGCACAGTACATTAGGCATGATCTGTTCGGGGGTCACCAAGTGGCAGCGGATGGCTGTCACGCTGGCCCCGGTGTCTCGGAGGGCTTCGGCCCGGCGTCCATTAATGGTGACCCACTGTTGGTACTTCTGGGTGTTGCTCGGGATGGGAGCCCGGGGCACCATTTCCCGGCTGCCCAGGCATACCAAGGTCATGGCGGCGGGTTCCCACTCGGTTGGCCCGGCATCGTAGTTCTCTTCCTCTTCTCCCCCTTCCCCCAGGGCAGCGGCCGCCAACTGGCGGGGGGGTGGCCCGGTGGTCCCAGCTCGTCGGTTCACGGGGCAGGTTGGGTCACTGGCATAGTGCCCTGGCTGTTGGCAGTTGTAGCACGTTGCCGTCGGTCGAGGTCCTGGTCGGGCTGGGGAGGCCCCTCTTCGGGCGAGGGACGGGGACGTGCGGTTCGAGGGCGGTCCCCGGGGAGGACTCCGGGGTGGCCCTGCTGGAAAGTCTCTGTTCCTGTTCGATCCCCCTCCTCCGCCACGCTGGCGGGGGGGCCCCGTGGTGTTCCGTTGGTACTCCCCCATCGAGTTCCGACGGACCCGGGTGTTCACCCATCGATCGGCCTCAGCGGCGAGCTTCCGCGGCTTGGTCAGCTTGCTGTCGAGGAGGTGCTGTCTCAGCTCGATGAAGCAGTTGTTGGAGAGGTGCTCCCATACAATGAGGTCGAACAGCTGTTCGTAGGAGGTGACCTTGCTGCCCTTGATCCAACCTTCCAGGGCTCTGCTGAAAAAGTCTACGTATTCCACCCAGGTGGTACCGGGGAGCTTCTTGCAGTCCCGGAAGCGCTGGCGGTACATCTCTGAGGTGAGACCATAGCGGGTGAGCAGGGCCTCCTTCATATGGTCATAAGAGGTCATCACCTCGTCTGTGAGCTGAAGCAGGGTGTCTCTGCCTTCGCTGAGGAACCGTCCCCATAGGCCGGCACCCCAATCTTTTCAGGGTACCCGATGGGCGGTCATGGCTACCTCGTAGGCCTTGAACCATTGTTGGATGTCGTCGTTCTTGTAGTACTCTTTGACGACATCCTTGGGGATATGTACTATCGCCTCGGCCGGCGGAGGGGTGTCGCGGTTTCCGGGGGTGCCGGTCTCTCCATTTCTGGACATAATTTCAAGTTCTTTATGGCCCCGCTCATGCTCGAGGGTTAGCCTCCTCTCTTCCAGTTCTCGGTGCCGCTTTTTCTCCTCTATTTCTTCTTGCAGCCGCAGTTGCTCTAGGGCCAATTTCTTTTCGGCTAGTAGGAGTTCGCCGTCCAGGCGGAGTCGGGCGAGCTCCAACTCATGGGTCCTGACCCTCTCCCGTTCTCGTATCTCTTCCGGGGAGAGGCCGGTCTCTATGCTGGTTGTTCTCCCATCTGCCGGGTCTGCGGTTGGTTGCCGGTGCACGTTTGGCACCGGGTTTTCTTCGGTTTGGGGGGAGGCCGCTTCGGACTCTACCCAGGCCTTTAGGGCTTTTTGCAGGTCCTCTTTTGTGTTTAATCCGGTGGTCGCGATGCCTTTGTCTTTACAAAACTGTTTTAGTTCCTTATGGGTATATTCCTCCAACCGTTCTTGTTCGAACTCCGCGGTTGGGGTGGTCTCTTGGTTGCTCATGGTTACTCTGTGTCTGGGTAGGTAGTCGGTGAGTTACTCGCTGTACGATCTGCGTCGGGCTCGGATCGCACCGCTGGCCACCAATGCTAGAAGGGTGCTCTCCGGGGAGTCAGATGGTGTCGGACTGACCACCCCGAGAGCCACCGTTCCGTAGGAAAGTAGCCGAGCGCCACTGAGAAGCCTCCTGGGCGAGGTCCTTCTCCTATGATCGTACCAGCCAAGCAACCCCACCACCACAAAGGGACACAACAAGGGTATCAATTCTCACAAGTCTTTATCGATATTAAAAGGCAGGTTTCTGTGGCAATATTTACAGGTGGATCGAGGGATCCCAAAGAGTCTCAGGGTCGTTCAGGGACGGGGTAGCGGGACAGTCTCAGTACCAGCCTGGTACAGGAACACCCTGCGCCCAGCTCTCAATCCTCGAGCTGGGGGGTTTCCGGGAGCCGGGACGTCGTCCGCAGGGCTCGGAGGGTTGCCTCGATGAGGTCGAGCCGCGACGAGGTCAGCAGGGCTCCGATGGTTACTTCTGCGAGGTCGAGCCGCGACGAGGTCAGCAGGGCTCCGATGGTTAGCTCAGCGAGGTCGAGCCGCGACGAGGTCAGCAAGGCTCCGATGGTTTAGCTTCAGCGAGGTCGAGCCGCGACGGGGTCAGCAGGGCTCCGATGGTTAGCTCAGCGAGGTCGAGCCGCGACGAGGTCAGCAGGGCTCCAATGGTTTAGCTTCAGCGAGGTCGAGCCGCGACGGGGTCAGCAGGGCTCCGATGTTCTGTGAGGGTCTTCTTCTCAGCAAGGGGGAGTCGCGACGCAGTCAGCAGGGCTCGAGTTTCAAGTTCCAGGCAATGAGTCTCTCTCCATAGGGTCAGCCGCGATCCGAGCAGCAGGGCTCTCGACTCCAGGATACAACTGTCGTCCTGGTTTTGGGCTGCCCCAGATATAGGTCTGGAGCCCTTTGATGTCCGAACCCTCGCGCCTGGGGGGGTCGGAGGGGCCGGGAGAAGAGCGTCCAGACACCCAGCGGGGGGTGGAGCCAGCGCCCAGGGAGGACGGAGGGCGATCGCAACCAGGCATCGGGGGACGGCTGGAGGCCCCATCGAAACTCTCCTCCTCCTGAATCTGTGGAGTGGCCACTCGACCCCCTCCGGTCAGGTCTTGGCACCTTGAGGTCAGGGCTTCGCGGGGACCGAGGCCGGGGGCGGGTCGCGTCGCAAAGGCTGGAGGGTAGCGGGGTACAATCCAGGGAGACCCCGAAGGGTTTGGGTAGCCCCCGTTTAGTCTGGTAGGAGGGTTCGGGACCACGCCACGAGGCCGGGTCCATCAGGCGTCCCCCCCAGCTGAAGGCAGGGAGAGTCACCCATCGTCTTGGGGGTTCTCCTCGCCGAGGCAGAAGAAGCGGGACAGGCCGTCGGCGTTGGCGTGGTCGTTGCCGGGCCGATGGTCTACAGTGAAGTCCATCCCCTGCAGAGAGATGGACCATCGCAACAACTTCGGGTTTTCACCTCTCATCTGCATTAACCACCGCAAGGGTCGGTGGTCGGTTTGGACCCGAAAATGGGTGCCGAAGAGGTAGGGCCGGAGTTTCTTGAGGGCCCACACCACGGCGAAGGCCTCCCGTTCAATGGTGCTCCATCTCTGCTCCCGGGGCAGCAGGCGCCGGCTGATGAAGGCCACCGGCTGGTCAATCCCCTCAGAGTTCACTTGGGACAAGACAGCCCCGACTCCGTACTCCGAGGCATCCGTCTGTACCACAAACTCCTTGCTGTAGTCGGGGGCTTGTAGTACGGGGGCGGTACACATCGCTGTCTTGAGGGTCTCGAAGGCCGTCTGACAGAGGGGTGTCCAGTGCACCTTCTTTGGTTGCTTCTTTGATGTGAGCTCTGTGAGGGGGCCAACAATGCTTCCATAGTTCTGAATGAACCGCCTGTAATAGCCCATGAGTCCCAGGAAGGCCCTCACAGCGGTTTGGGTGGTTGGGGGCTCCCAGGCCACGATGGCATCGATCTTTGGCTGGAGTGGAGCCACATGGCCGCTCCCCACTTGATGTCCCAGATAGGTTACGGATCCTTGGCCTATCTGACACTTGCTGGCTTTTACGGTGAGTCCGGCCCTTTGGAGGGCGGTCAGGACCTCCCCGAGGTGCCTCAGGTGCTCGGCCCAGTGGCTGCTGTACACCGCAATATCATCCAGGTAGGCGGCGCTGAACGCTTCTAGGCCGGCCAGTACCTTATTTACCAGTCTTTGGAAGGTCGCCGGGGCATTTTTCATGCCGAAGGGCATCACTCGGAAGTGGTAATGGCCTTCGGGGGTGGAGAAAGCAGAACGCTCTTGGGCGCCTGGGGTGAGTCCGATCTGCCAGTATCCGGCGGTGAGGTCAAAGGTGCTAAGGTAGCGGGCTGCTCCTAGGCGGTCGATCAGTTCATCTGCCCGAGGAATGGGATGGGCATCGGTTTTGGTGACGGAATTCAATCCCCAATAGTCCACGCAAAACCGGAGCTCCGGGGTGGTGCCGGGGGCGGCAGCTTTCGGCACCAGGACCACAGGGCTGGCCCAGGGACTGTCGGAGGGTTCGATGACCCCCAGGGCCAACATCTTGGCGACCTCGGCGTGGATGCAGGCCCGCACCCGTTCGGGGACCCGGTAGGCTCGGTGTCGCACGGGGGGGCTGTCCCCGGTGTCGACGTCGTGGACGCACCATCGGGTGACTCCGGGAGTGAGGGAGAAGAGAGCAGCGAAGTGATGCAGCAGTCCTTGACAATCTTGGCGCTGCTCTGGAGTCAGGGTGGCGGAGAGGATGACTCCCTCCACGGAGCCGTCCTTTTCGGAGGTTTTCAGGAGGTCGGGCAGGGGCTCGAAGTCGTCCTCGGCCCCATCGTCTGTAGCCATCAGCAGGCTAAGTTCCGTTCGGGCAAAGTGGGGTTTGAGCCTGTTGGCGTGGAGGACCCGGAGGGGGTTCCTGGGGTACTCCATGTCGACCAGGTAGGTGATTGGGCTCTTCTTCTCGACCACCTTGAAGGGCCCGGTCCACTTGTCTTGGAGGGCACAGGGGTCGACGGGCGACATGACCCAGACCTGCTGGCCTGGCTCGAACTCGATGGAGGAGGCGTTCTGGTCATACCAGCGTTTCATTTCCTCCTGGCTGGCCTCGAGGATGGCTTCGGCCAGTTTCCTGAATTTCGGGGTTTGGTTTCGCAGGGTCAGGAGGTACCGGTAGACGTCGGGGGGAGCATCTTGGACGGTGGTCTCCCAGCCTTTTTGACCAGGCTGAGGGGGCCTCGGACAGGGTGTCTGTGCAAGAGTTCGAAGGGGCTGAACCCCAGAGACTTTTGTGTGACCTCCCGATAGGCAAACAGGAGGCAGGGCAGCAGGACGTCCCATTTGCGTCTCAGGGGCTCCTCCAGGCCTTTGATCATTCCTTTTAACGTCCGGTTGAATCGTTCGACTAGTCCGTTCCCCTGGGGGTGGTACGGGGTGGTGAACTTGTAGGTGACCCCTCATTGTTGCCACAGGGACCGCATATACTTTGAGATAAAGTTTGTGCCTCGGTCGCTCACAACCTCCCGGGGGAAACCTACTCTGGAGAAGATTCCCATCAAGGCCCGGCCCACCACGGGGCCGTCACTGTTCGGAGAGGGATGGCCTCGGGGTATCGGGTGGCATGATCGACCAGGACGAGGATGAAGCGATGTCCTTGGGAGGTTCGGGGGTCCAGGGGCCCCACGATGTCGATCCCCACTCGCTCGAACGGGGTGTTTACTATTGGAAAGGGCTGGAGAGGGGCTTTGACCCTTCCCCCACTCTTCCCGCTGGCTTGGCAGGTCGGGCAGGTTCGACAATGATTGTCCACGTCCTTCCGCATTCGGGGCCAGTAGAAGTGAGTCACCAGGCGGCTGTATATTTTGTCTTGCCCCAGGTGCCCGGCGAGGGGCACATTATGCGCCAGATTGAGGAGGAAGTCCCGGAATCGGAGGGGGACCATAAACACTCGGCTGGCCCCCAATTCTGCGGTCTTCTGCTCGCTGTAGAGGAGGTCATTGTCCCAATAGACCCAGTGGGTCCCCGTCTGGTCTCCGGCGGCCTGGGCGGCTGCTTGCTGTCGGGTCCCTTCGAGGGAGGGGCAGGTCTTCTGTTCTTGGCGGAACTGCTCCCTTGTGGGGCCACCTTCTTGGCGCCATTGGGCGAGTTCTGGGAGGTCGCCGACCGCGGCGACCTCGTCCGGGGCGAGTTCTGGCGGCCCGGCCTCGGCGTCGGCTTCTTCTTCGACGGAGGGAGGTGGTGGCTCGGGCCACTCCGGCTCTTCGGGGGGAGCAGTTACGCTCGGTCGGATGGCCCGGGCGGTCGTGGACCGGGTGGTTGCGCAGACCCACTCGGGCAGTTCCAGCATCCCCAGATGCTCTCGGCGCTCGACGTGGGCCCAGGGGGAATTTTCCAGGTCGTTCCCGAGGAGGCAGTCTACGGGGGCGTCGTCGCGGACGGTCACCTTCAGCATGCTCGACACTCCCCCCCACTCGAAGGGGATCCAGGCCATCTGGCACAAGCTCTCGGTGTTGTCTGCCGACCGGACGGGGCACAGTACATTAGGCATGATCTGTTCGGGGGTCACCAAGTGGCAGCGGACGGCTGTCACGCTGGCCCCGGTGTCTCGGAGGGCTTCGGCCCGGCGTCCATTAATGGTGACCCACTGTTGGTACTTCTGGGTGTTGCTCGGGATGGGAGCCCGGGGCACCATTTCCCGGCTGCCCAGGCATACCAAGGTCATGGCGGCGGGTTCCCACTCGGTTGGCCCGGCATCGTAGTTCTCTTCCTCTTCTCCCCCTTCCCCCAGGGCAGCGGCCGCCAACTGGCGGGGGGGTGGCCCGGTGGTCCCAGCTCGTCGGTTCACGGGGCAGGTTGGGTCACTGGCATAGTGCCCTGGCTGTTGGCAGTTGTAGCACGTTGCCGTCGGTCGAGGTCCTGGTCGGGCTGGGGAGGCCCCTCTTCAGGCGAGGGTCGGGGACGTGCGGTTCGAGGGCGGTCCCCGGGGAGGACTCCGGGGTGGCCCTGCTGGAAAGTCTCTGTTCCTGTTCGATCCCCCTCCTCCGCCACACTGGCGGGGGGGCCCCGTGGTGTTCCGTTGGTACTCCCCCATCGAGTTCCGACGGACCCGGGGGTTCACCCATCGATCGGCCTCAGCGGCGAGCTTCCGCGGCTTGGTCAGCTTGCTGTCGAGGAGGTGCTGTCTCAGCTCGATGAAGCAGTTGTTGGAGAGGTGCTCCCATACAATGAGGTCGAACAGCTGTTCGTAGGAGGTGACCTTGCTGCCCTTGATCCAACCTTCCAGGGCTCTGCTGAAAAAGTCTACGTATTCCACCCAGGTGGTACCGGGGAGCTTCTTGCAGTCCCGGAAGCGCTGGCGGTACATCCCTGAGGTGAGACCATAGCGGGTGAGCAGGGCCTCCTTCATATGGTCATAAGAGGTCATCACCTCGTCTGTGAGCTGAAGCAGGGTGTCTCTGCCTTCGCTGAGGAACCGT
The DNA here is from genome assembly GCF_964204655.1 of Triturus cristatus. NCBI lineage: Eukaryota > Metazoa > Chordata > Amphibia > Caudata > Salamandridae > Triturus > Triturus cristatus. Next base: position 526,703,536 of record NC_140583.1, read on the forward strand.
CCCCATAGGCCGGCACCCCAATCTTTTCAGGGTACCCGATGGGCGGTCATGGCTACCTCGTAGGCCTTGAACCATTGTTGGATGTCGTCGTTCTTGTAGTACTCTTTGACGACATCCTTGGGGATATGTACTATCGCCTCGGCCGGCGGAGGGGTGTCGCGGTTTCTGGGGGTGCCGGTCTCTCCATTTCTGGACATAATTTCAAGTTCTTTATGGCCCCGCTCATGCTCGAGGGTTAGCATCCTCTCTTCCAGTTCTCGGTGCCGCTTTTTCTCCTCTATTTCTTCTTGCAGCCGCAGTTGCTCCAGGGCCAATTTCTTTTCGGCTAGTAGGTGTTCGCCGTCCAGGCGGAGTCGGGCGAGCTCCAACTCATGGGTCCTGACCCTCTCCCGTTCTCGTATCTCTTCCGGGGAGAGGCCGGTCTCTATGCTGGTTGTTCTCCCATCTGCCGGGTCTGCGGTTGGTTGCCGGTGCACGTTTGGCACCGGGTTTTCTTCGGTTTGGGGGGAGGCCGCTTCGGACTCTACCCAGGCCTTTAGGGCCTTTTGCAGGTCCTCTTTTGTGTTTAATCCGGTGGTCGCGATGCCTTTGTCTTTACAAAACTGTTTTAGTTCCTTATGGGTATATTCCTCCAACCGTTCTTGTTCGAACTCCGCGGTTGGGGTGGTCTCTTGGTTGCTCATGGTTACTCTGTGTCTGGGTAGGTAGTCGGTGAGTTACTCGCTGTACGATCTGCGTCGGGCTCGGTTCGCACCGCTGGCCACCAATGCTAGAAGGGTGCTCTCCGGGGAGTCAGATGGTGTCGGACTGACCACCCCGAGAGCCACCGTTCCGTAGGAAAGTAGCCGAGCGCCACTGAGAAGCCTCCTGGGCGAGGTCCTTCTCCTATGATCGTACCAGCCAAGCAACCCCACCACCACAAAGGGACACAACAAGGGTATCAATTCTCACAAGTCTTTATCGATATTAAAAGGCAGGTTTCTGTGGCAATATTTACAGGTGGATCGAGGGATCCCAAAGAGTCTCAGGGTCGTTCAGGGACAGGGTAGCGGGACAGTCTCAGTACCAGCCTGGTACAGGAACACCCTGCGCCCAGCTCTCAATCCTCGAGCTGGGGGGTTTCCGGGAGCCGGGACGTCGTCCGCAGGGCTCGGAGGGTTGCCTCGATGAGGTCGAGCCGCGACGAGGTCAGCAGGGCTCCGATGGTTACTTCTGCGAGGTCGAGCCGCGACTAGGTCAGCAGGGCTCCGATGGTTAGCTCAGCGAGGTCGAGCCGCGACGAGGTCAGCAAGGCTCCGATGGTTTAGCTTCAGCGAGGTCGAGCCGCGACGGGGTCAGCAGGGCTCCGATGGTTAGCTCAGCGAGGTCGAGCCGCGACGAGGTCAGCAGGGCTCCAATGGTTTAGCTTCAGCGAGGTCGAGCCGCGACGGGGTCAGCAGGGCTCCGATGTTCTGTGAGGGTCTTCTTCTCAGCAAGGGGGAGTCGCGACGCAGTCAGCAGGGCTCGAGTTTCAAGTTCCAGGCAATGAGTCTCTCTCCATAGGGTCAGCCGCGATCCGAGCAGCAGGGCTCTCGACTCCAGGATACAACTGTCGTCCTGGTTTTGGGCTGCCCCAGATATAGGTCTGGAGCCCTTTGATGTCCGAACCCTCGTGCCTGGGGGGGTCGGAGGGGCCGGGAGAAGAGCGTCCAGACACCTAGCGGGGGGTGGAGCCAGCACCCAGGGAGGACGGAGGGCGATCGCAACCAGGCGTCGGGGGACGGCTGGAGGCCCCATCGAAACTCTCCTCCTCCTGAATCTGTGGAGTGGCCACTCGACCCCCTCCGGTCAGGTCTTGGCACCTTGAGGTCAGGGCTTCGCGGGGACCGAGGCCGGGGGCGGGTCGCGTCGCAAAGGCTGGAGGGTAGCGGGGTACAATCCAGGGAGACCCCGAAGGGTTTGGGTAGCCCCCGTTTAGTCTGGTAGGAGGGTTCGGGACCACGCCACGAGGCCGGGTCCATCAGGCGTCCCCCCCAGCTGAAGGCAGGGAGAGTCACCCATCGTCTTGGGGGTTCTCCTCGCCGAGGCAGAAGAAGCGGGACAGGCCGTCGGCGTTGGCATGGTCGTTGCCGGGCCGATGGTCTACAGTGAAGTCCATCCCCTGCAGAGAGATGGACCATCGCAACAACTTCGGGTTTTCACCTCTCATCTGCATTAACCACCGCAAGGGTCGGTGGTCGGTTTGGACCCGAAAATGGGTGCCGAAGAGGTAGGGCCGGAGTTTCTTGAGGGCCCACACCACGGCGAAGGCCTCCCGTTCAATGGTGCTCCATCTCTGCTCCCGGGGCAGCAGGCGCCGGCTGATGAAGGCCACCGGCTGGTCAATCCCCTCAGAGTTCACTTGGGACAAGACAGCCCCGACTCCGTACTCCGAGGCATCCGTCTGTACCACAAACTCCTTGCTGTAGTCGGGGGCTTGTAGCACGGGGGCGGTACACATCGCTGTCTTGAGGGTCTCGAAGGCCGTCTGACAGAGGGGTGTCCAGTGCACCTTCTTTGGTTGCTTCTTTGATGTGAGCTCCGTGAGGGGGCCAACAATGCTTCCATAGTTCTGAATGAACCGCCTGTAATAGCCCATGAGTCCCAGGAAGGCCCTCACAGCGGTTTGGGTGGTTGGGGGCTCCCAGGCCACGATGGCGTCGATCTTTGGCTGGAGGGGAGCCACATGGCCGCTCCCCACTTGATGTCCCAGATAGGTTACGGATCCTTGGCCTATCTGACACTTGCTGGCTTTTACGGTGAGTCCGGCCCTTTGGAGGGCGGTCAGGACCTCCCCGAGGTGCCTCAGGTGCTCGGCCCAGTGGCTGCTGAACACCGCAATATCATCCAGGTAGGCGGCGCTGAACGCTTCTAGGCCGGTCAGTACCTTATTTACCAGTCTTTGGAAGGTCGCCGGGGCATTTTTCATGCCGAAGGGCATCACTCGGAAGTGGTAATGGCCATCGGGGGTGGAGAAAGCAGAACGCTCTTGGGCGCCTGGGGTGAGTCCGATCTGCCAGTATCCGGCGGTGAGGTTAAAGGTGCTAAGGTAGCGGGCTGCTCCTAGGCGGTCGATCAGTTCATCTGCCCGAGGAATGGGATGGGCATCGGTTTTGGTGACGGCATTCAATCCCCAATAGTCCACGCAAAACCGGAGCTCCGGGGTGGTGCCGGGGGCGGCAGCTTTCGGCACCAGGACCACAGGGCTGGCCCAGGGACTGTCGGAGGGTTCGATGACCCCCAGGGCCAACATCTTGGCGACCTCGGCGTGGATGCAGGCCCGCACCCGTTCGGGGACCCGGTAGGCTCGGTGTCGCACGGGGGGGCTGTCCCCGGTGTCGACGTCGTGGACGCACCATCGGGTGACTCCGGGAGTGAGGGAGAAGAGAGCAGCGAAGTGATGCAGCAGTCCTTGACAATCTTGGCGCTGCTCTGGAGTCAGGGTGGCGGAGAGGATGACTCCCTCCACGGAGCCGTCCTTTTCGGAGGTTTTCAGGAGGTCGGGCAGGGGCTCGAAGTCGTCTTCGGCCCCATCGTCTGTAGCCATCAGCAGGCTAAGTTCCGTTCGGGCAAAGTGGGGTTTGAGCCTGTTGGCGTGGAGGACCCGGAGGGGGTTCCTGGGGTACTCCATGTCGACCAGGTAGGTGACGGGGCTCTTCTTCTCGACCACCTTGAAGGGCCCGGTCCACTTGTCTTGGAGGGCACAGGGGTCGACGGGCGACATGACCCAGACCTGCTGGCCTGGCTCGAACTCATTGGAGGAGGCGTTCTGGTCATACCAGCGTTTAATTTCCTCCTGGCTGGCCTCGAGGTTGGCTTCGGCCAGTTTCCTGAATTTCGGGGTTTGGTTTCGCAGGGTCAGGAGGTACCGGTAGACGTCGGGGGGAGCATCTTGGACGGTGGTCTCCCAGCCTTCTTTGACCAGGCTGAGGGGGCCTCGGACAGGGTGTCTGTGCAAGAGTTCGAAGGGGCTGAACCCCAGAGACTTTTGTGTGACCTCCCGATAGGCAAACAGGAGGCAGGGCAGCAGGACGTCCCATTTGCGTCTCAGGGGCTCCTCCAGGCCTTTGATCATTCCTTTTAACGTCCGGTTGAATCGTTCGACTAGTCCGTTCCCCTGGGGGTGGTACGGGGTGGTGAACTTGTAGGTGACCCCTCATTGTTGCCACAGGGACCGCATATACTTTGAGATAAAGTTTGTGCCTCGGTCGCTCACAACCTCCCGGGGGAAACCTACTCTGGAGAAGATTCCCATCAAGGCCCGGCCCACCACGGGGCCGTCACTGTTCGGAGAGGGATGGCCTCGGGGTATCGGGTGGCATGATCGACCAGGACGAGGATGAAGCGATGTCCTTGGGAGGTTCGGGGGTCCAGGGGCCCCACGATGTCGATCCCCACTCGCTCGAACGGGGTGTTTACTATTGGAAAGGGCTGGAGAGGGGCTTTGACCCTTCCCCCACTCTTCCCGCTTGCTTGGCAGGTCGGGCAGGTTCGACAATGATTGTCCACATCCTTCCGCATTCGGGGCCAGTAGAAGTGAGTCACCAGGCGGCTGTATGTTTTGTCTTGCCCCAGGTGCCCGGCGAGGGGCACATCATGCGCCAGATTGAGGAGGAAGTCCCGGAATCGGAGGGGGACCATAAACACTCGGCTGGCCCCCAATTCTGCGGTCTTCTGCTCGCTGTAGAGGAGGTCATTGTCCCAATAGACCCAGTGGGTCCCCGTCTGGTCTCCGGCGGCCTGGGCGGCTGCTTGCTGTCGGGTCCCTTCGAGGGAGGAGCAGGTCTTCTGTTCTTGGCGGAACTGCTCCCTTGTGGGGCCACCTTCTTGGCGCCATTGGGCGAGTTCTGGGAGGTCGCCGAGCGCGGCGACCTCGTCCGGGGCAAGTTCTGGCGGCCCAGCCTCGGCGTCGGCTTCTTCTTCGACGGAGGGAGGTGGTGGCTCGGGCCACTCCGGCTCTTCGGGGGGAGCAGTTACGCTCGGTCGGGTGGACCGGGTGGTTGCGCAGACCCACTCGGGCAGTTCCAGCATCCCCAGATGCTCTCGGTGCTCGACGTGGGCCCAGGGGGAACTTTCCAGGTCGTTCCCGAGGAGGCAGTCTACGGGGGCGTCGTCGCGGACGGTCACCTTCAGCATGCCCGACACTCCCCCCCCACTCGAAGGGGATCCAGGCCATCTGGCACAAGCTCTCGGTGTTGTCTGCCGACCGGACGGGGCACAGTACATTAGGCATGATCTGTTCGGGGGTCACCAAGTGGCAGCGGACGGCTGTCACGCTGGCCCCGGTGTCTCGGAGGGCTTCGGCCCGGCGTCCATTAATGGTGACCCACTGTTGGTACTTCTGGGTGTTGCTCGGGATGGGAGCCCGGGGCACCATTTCCCGGCTGCCCAGGCATACCAAGGTCATGGCGGCGGGTTCCCACTCGGTTGGCCCGGCATCGTAGTTCTCTTCCTCTTCTCCCCCTTCCCCCAGGGCAGCGGCCGCCAACTGGCGGGGGGGTGGCCCGGTGGTCCCAGCTCGTCGGTTCACGGGGCAGGTTGGGTCACTGGCATAGTGCCCTGGCTGTTGGCAGTTGTAGCACGTTACCGTCGGTCGAGGTCCTGGTCGGGCTGGGGAGGCCCCTCTTCGGGCGAGGGACGGGGACGTGCGGTTCGAGGACGGTCCCCGGGGAGGACTCCAGGGTGGCCCTGCTGGAAAGTCTCTGTTCCTGTTCGATCCCCCTCCTCCGCCACGCTGGCGGGGGGGCCCCGTGGTGTTCCGTTGGTACTCCCCCATCGAGTTCCGACGGACCCGGGTGTTCACCCATCGATCGGCCTCAGCGGCGAGCTTCCGCGGCTTGGTCAGCTTGCTGTCGAGGAGGTGCTGTCTCAGCTCGATGAAGCAGTTGTTGGAGAGGTGCTCCCATACAATGAGGTCGAACAGCTGTTCATAGGAGGTGACCTTGCTGCCCTTGATCCAACCTTCCAGGGCTCTGCTGAAAAAGTCTACGTATTCCACCCAGGTGGTACCGGGGAGCTTCTTGCAGTCCCGGAAGCGCTGGCGGTACATCTCTGAGGTGAGACCATAGCGGGTGAGCAGGGCCTCCTTCATATGGTCATAAGAGGTCATCACCTCGTCTGTGAGCTGAAGCAGGGTGTCTCTGCCTTCGCTGAGGAACCGTCCCCATAGGCCGGCACCCCAATCTTTTCAGGGTACCCGATGGGCGGTCATGGCTACCTCGTAGGCCTTGAACCATTGTTGGATGTCGTCGTTCTTGTAGTACTCTTTGACGACATCCTTGGGGATATGTACTATCGCCTCGGCCGGCGGAGGGGTGTCGCGGTTTCCGGGGGTGCCGGTCTCTCCATTTCTGGACTTAATTTCAAGTTCTTTATGGCCCCGCTCATGCTCGAGGGTTAGCCTCCTCTCTTCCAGTTCTCGGTGCCACTTTTTCTCCTCTATTTCTTCTTGCAGCCGCAGTTGCTCTAGGGCCAATTTCTTTTCGGCTAGTAGGAGTTCGCCGTCCAGGCGGAGTCGGGCGAGCTCCAACTCATGGGTCCTGACCCTCTCCCGTTCTCGTATCTCTTCCGGGGAGAGGCCGGTCTCTATGATGGTTGTTCTCCCATCTGCCGGGTCTGCGGTTGGTTGCCGGTGCACGTTTGGCACCGGGTTTTCTTCGGTTTGGGGGGAGGCCGCTTCGGACTCTACCCAGGCCTTTAGGGATTTTTGCAGGTCCTCTTTTGTGTTTAATCCGGTGGTCGCGATGCCTTTGTCTTTACAAAACTGTTTTAGTTCCTTATGGGTATATTCCTCCAACCGTTCTTGTTCGAACTCCGCGGTTGGGGTGGTCTCTTGGTTGCTCATGGTTACTCTGTGTCTGGGTAGGTAGTCGGTGAGTTGCTCGCTGTACGATCTGCGTCGGGCTCGGATCGCACCACTGGCCACCAATGCTAGAAGGGTGCTCTCCGGGGAGTCAGATGGTGTCGGACTGACCACCCCGAGAGCCACCGTTCCGTAGGAAAGTAGCCGAGCGCCACTGAGAAGCCTCCTGGGCGAGGTCCTTCTCCTATGATCGTACCAGCCAAGCAACCCCACCACCACAAAGGGACACAACAAGGGTATCAATTCTCACAAGTCTTTATCGATATTAAAAGGCAGGTTTCTGTGGCAATATTTACAGGTGGATCGAGGGATCACAAAGAGTCTCAGGGTCGTTCAGGGACGGGGTAGCGGGACAGTCTCAGTACCAGCCTGGTACAGGAACACCCTGCGCCCAGCTCTCAATCCTCGAGCTGGGGGGTTTCCGGGAGCCGGGACGTCGTCCGCAGGGCTCGGAGGGTTGCCTCGATGAGGTCGAGCCGCGACGAGGTCAGCAGGGCTCCGATGGTTACTTCTGCGAGGTCGAGCCGCGACGAGGTCAGCAGGGCTCCGATGGTTAGCTCAGCGAGGTCGAGCCGCGACGAGGTCAGCAGGGCTCCGATGGTTTAGCTTCAGCGAGGTCGAGCCGCGACGGGGTCAGCAGGGCTCCGATGGTTAGCTCAGCGAGGTCGAGCCGCGACGAGGTCAGCAGGGCTCCAATGGTTTAGCTTCAGCGAGGTCGAGCCGCGACGGGGTCAGCAGGGCTCCGATGTTCTGTGAGGGTCTTCTTCTCAGCAAGGGGGAGTCGCGACGCAGTCAGCAGGGCTCGAGTTTCAAGTTCCAGGCAATGAGTCTCTCTCCATAGGGTCAGCCGCGATCCGAGCAGCAGGGCTCTCGACTCCAGGATGCAACTGTCGTCCTGGTTTTGGGCTGCCCCAGATATAGGTCTGGAGCCCTTTGATGTCCGAACCCTCGTGCCTGGGGGGGTCGGAGGGGCCGGGAGAAGAGCGTCCAGACACCCAGCGGCGGGTGGAGCCAGCGCCCAGGGAGGACGGAGGGCGATCGCAACCAGGCGTCGGGGGACGGCTGGAGGCCCCATCGAAACTCTCCTCCTCCTGAATCTGTGGAGTGGCCACTCGACCCCCTCTGGTCAGGTCTTGGCGCCTTGAGGTCAGGGCTTCGCGGGGACCGAGGCCGGGGGCAGGTCACGTCGCAAAGCCTGGAGGGTAGCGGGGTACAATCCAGGGGGACCCCGAAGGGTTTGGGTAGCTCCCGTTTAGTCTGGTAGGAGGGTTCTGGACCACGCCACGAGGCCGGGTCCAACATGTAAAAACAGGGTAAACTTACCAGCATCACTACACAAGTTTCTTAGCAAAGGTCGTCTTTTGTAAATGAAAGTGTCAGAAATGTTAGGTGTAGTTCACAAATAAAATAATCGCTCTCCAAAAAGGAATTTTCTAAAGGATAGTTACCCTAGAGCATTCTTTGTTGTCCCGAAGATCCCCTGATGGTCTGTGTGTGTGGCTATTTAAAGGTGTTTTAGTTTGTGTGTGCATTGTTATATGTAATGCTCTGTCTCCATAGGTGCGTACATGTGTGATCTATGTCAATGTGCATATAACGTTTGTAGTTCTCTGAGTAAACAATCTTTTTACAATACATTGCAAAATCTTCCTTTAAAATGTTTTGAGCGTTTTTAATGATACAAAAGTCGCCTTCTTTTCACAATATTCACTTGTGTTTTTATGGGAATTGATAAACGAAGAGACGTGCATCACGTGTAGATTGTTTATTAATTTATTTTGGTGTTTTGTTGAACAGTGTCTATTGCGAATCTGGCCTAGAGGCGGTCATTTTAAGATTCGAATATCTTTTCAAATGTTGATTATCGGATGAGACTATTGTTATGTGGTACTGAGGACTAAGGAAAGCAGTCAGGTGAACTCCAAGAATGCTTACACAGCTGGCTCACGAAGGGGCATATTATCAAGCGCGGCGTTAAACTTATCGCCGCTTTAGCGGCAGGAAACTGCCGCTAAAGCGGCGATAATGGGCTCGATAATATGCCCTTGAGAATTCCAATAGAAGCCCAAGTTCACATCAGAACATGGGCTTCTATTGGAATTCTCAAGAGCATATTATCAAGGCCATTATCACGGTGATCATTTTAACGCCGTGCTTGATAATATGCCCCTAAATCATTACTAGACAAGTGAACTTAAGTGACACAGGCAAAATTCTGCGAAATTTGCATACTTCATGCTACAAGAAGTATGTGAAATATCACAAGATTTTGCAGGTAAGTAATTTCACATAATTTATTCAAATTGTTCACTTATTGGAGAAGGAATAGTGAAAACACAGTTGAGAGACATTTTCTCCTGGAATCAGTCTCTTGTCAGTATTTAACATTAGAATAAAAACAAATATCCAGCCACCTCCAAGCACAAATACACTCTCGACTAGCATTTTAGGAACGCAGAGGAGAGGTTGGAGCTCTAATATTTCATGAAGGAGGAGCAGCAGCTGTAACATTTTCTTGTTCAATTTACTCTAATTCGAACTAGGAGGCCAAATATGTATTTAATAAAGAGCGGGTATGTTTATAATTTGCACTGTCTAGTATTTCTATGTAACAGGGGTCCTTTTTAAATCAGTGCCTCCAATAGGATGGTCCTTGGTCACTCCTGGTTAGACTCCATACTGTATCCTCTTGGTGATTCAGCAGTGCTTTTATGGGGTGGATCTTTAAAGCTCCTGGGTGACTCCTCACACCCTAGTGGACTCAAATGATGCCCATCAAAGGCGGTTTCTGCGTATGATAATGCATACCCTCAAAGTTGGTCATTATCTGAATGCATGTCTGCCTCTATTTCCACGCACTCAGAAGCATGCTATTTTTTGTGTGCAGCCATGTTTGACGAACCGTGCTTCCACAACTGCAAAATCAAACCGCTTAGCACTTTCCAGCCTCACTAGGGAAATGAGGAGCTAGTCAAAAAATCTAATCAGACAACTCAGAAAGTACTTTGGGCCTCAAAATATAATAAAAAACAATAGATATAGCAGTTAATCAATCCAAGGTGACTGCATTACCTGTGAGGAAACTGTAATGTTACTAAACAGGAATAGATGGGACCAATAGGGAAGTACAATATTAAAACAGTAAGATTAAATGCAAGGATGTTTTCTTATTTAGTGCCTAATAATTAATATGCCTTTTTAGCTCCCACCTAAAGACAGCTTTGGTTGTTTGCAGTAGCAGACCGACTGTGAACAATACAATACATAAAGTGGGCTTCAGCACAATTTGATAGTTTTCTTATCTATCTCATGGCTACGCTCCTGATCTAAAGGTTTTTCTCCCTATTCCTGTTTGTCCGGTCCAGGAGAATTCTCTCCTCGCCTTGTATTGATTGCATGTCATGTATCAGTCCACTATTAACGTCACACCATGAATTGTAGTTAATTTTTTTCTATCCCTCTGTTGGCAATGACCATCTTTTGCATGGTATTCTCCCAGAGTTTTGCTTTTCTTTACTGAACCAGTTTTTGCTGGCCATAGAACTCTGGCCACTTTACTCCGGCTAACCAGTAGTAAATCGCTTGTGTTCTCCTCTCTAAACATGTTAAAATCGGTATTCCCCTACTTGACACATTTAATTGACTTGTAAGTACCCAGTATAAGATACCACATCTATCGAGGGCCTGTACATTAAATGCTACCAGTGGGCTGCAGCACTAATTGTGCCACCAATAAAGTAGCTCTGTAAAACTTGTCTCGAGGCCTGCCACTGCAACCTGGGTGTGTAGCCTAAAACTGCCATTTCAATCTAGCAAAATAAAACTTTTGTCAGGCGTCTTCATGGTACTCAAAAAGTAGAGTGTGTACATTTAATGTCTTACATGCCCTTGCAGTGAAAAACATTCAAAGTGGTTTTTCAATGTGGCAAGGATGGCCCTCCTGTAGGCTAACTTCCAGCTACATTGTTACATTTAATAAATGCTAAATTTGGATTGGCAGCAGCTAGAGAAATAATGCAAGGAAATGAGTAGTAATTTAAAATCCAATTGAATTGTCAAGTCATACTTTTATATTGCTATTTTGGAAATGACACTTTTAGATATTTGCCATTTTCCTGCCTAAAGTCAGAAGGACCTTTCTGCTAGTGGCTAGTGTCACATGACTGCTTATGGGTCCCCTGCAGTGAAATATTTATAGTTTCCGGACAGTGGGTAAAGGGCTTTGGTTTGGAGCTTTTTTTTTTTTTCTTCCTTGAGCAGGATGGTCTGGGGGTTGTGCTTAGCCCCTTCCTTAGATTCAAATGATGCCTAACCTGTTACTGGAAGATGTATCTCACACCTAGGCCTACCTTCCCTTTGTCCTCCTATACAGTATGGCCCCAATTCCAATGAGAGGTAGGAGCTGACATAGTACTGGTTTGGAGGGACCACAAGAGAGAGGTTGTCCATTATCATAGCCAGACTTCTGGGTGGCTGAGGTAGCTCTGCATAGGGGAGGAAGTTCTATCAAGTTGGATTCAGGAGGGCAGAGAAGGGCACTGTGTGATAGTTTAAAGTATAACAAACTGCAAGTCTTGCAAATGTTGTCAGCTCACTCCTGAGAACCTTTAACTCATTTTTTGGAGATTAGCCAGGAGCATCCTGTGCCCACAGGCTAGCACTAGGCATACATGTGGTATCCCCAGCACTCACTTCAGATCACTTCTGGCCCTGTGGTTGAAAAGGACAGGACTGGAACTGCTGTCTGTGACCTGAGAAGAACCTTGAAGATTGGACCTGCTACCCCTCTTGTGCCTAGATGTCCCCTGTTTGGCTTACAGGAATACAACAAGCTACAAGAGGTCTTTCCTTGCATTCCCAGCTGACCAGTTCCAACTGGACTTGCCCAGGTCCCTGCTGCTTTCCTCTAGTGGAGTGAGTCTTGACCCCTAAGTGCTGTCCTAAGGTACTGGACCCTTGGCTGGTGTCAAAGTCTACTACTCCGAAGGTGCTCTGAGAACCAAGGTGGGAATAAGACCAACCTGCTAAGCCAATCCGACGAAGGTGCATCACCGCTGGGCTATATTTAGTTGCCCCTACTATGTGCTGCTCCGCAGAAGCAACTCTGATTCAGTGGGACCTTGTGGAAAAGATATCCGGGCTTGTGAAGCCTTCTTCTGCAACAGTCTGCAACCTTGCCCCTCTGGATGAACCTGAGCTCGACAAAAGTGACGGAATCAGAAGATACCAATCTGCACTAGGCACAGGCATGAAAAGTATCTAGCTGGTAATGGACTTTCTTAGGTCATGAAATTCAAATTCCTCCCATTAGGAGCTTTCCCTCCAAAAGTCAATGGCTTCACTGAGATTTCGTGCAGCAGCTATCCAACCACGTGGAGCCCTCTTCGGCCACAGACTGTTACCTTGCCTCGTTGAGGATTTTTAACTTCCATTCCTGAGGTTAGCACCGAAGGTAAAACTTCTCACCAGCTGGAACCTTGGCGCGGTATAGGACTCGTGTTAAATCACAGTCGGACCTAAACCTTACCTATGACCCTGTAAAGCGCAACCAAATGACTGGGGTTTGCACTTAATGCTTTTTGGCACTATTTTGAACCTCATACTATAACTATATACTGTTTAAGTCTGACTGCTTTGTGCCACCCTCAAGGAGGGTTAAGCACAAGTTCCTTTTGTAACTTGTGATTCATCCTGACAAGGATTGTGATTATAATCTGAGGTTGGTTTCCACCCCCTCAACTAATACTCCAATCTCTTACACCCTATCTCTCTCTACATTCTTTTTTCCCTTCCTCACACCACTCTCTTCATTAAAAACATGCCCCTGGAGCCTGCCTACTCACATCAGTCTAGTGGTGGTGCCCTCACTGTATGAAAGGAGGACATCTTAAAATATATTTTACCCATTTCAAGATGGTCCCTGAGCAGGCTAATGCACACATATCCGCTATGGACAACTCAGAATGGATTTTCTCAAAGCATAAAAAAATGACTTAAAAGACGGCTGCCACATGTGTGCACACATAGCGGGCATCTCGGGGAAACAAACAAGTATTAGCAAGTGCAACAGTTTTCCCAGATGAGAAATATTGGCTTTGTCAGTGCTTGTTTAAAATATTATTTTCCATAGCCTCGGTCCTTTACAGTGAGAGCTATCACATGGTGATTATAGTGAACATTTTCCATGGACTGTTACATGATTGCATAAGAGCAACTTCCAAGGACTGTCCTTTGCTGTTCAGGAAACGTTTGAGCTTCATTTCAGAAGCACTTGATTTTGTCTTGACATTAACTTGTTTAAGATCTTTAAACAAAAGCTCTGTGTTTTGATAACAGTTGTGCTGTGAACCTTCATTGAGAGGGTCAATCAGTTAACATTCCTCTGAAAGTCACAAGCATTCAGCTTGCATTTTTCACATATCACCGGCACCCAGTGGAATCTTACAAGGGTGATGAAAAGGGCAGAGCAGTACCAGTGACATGAAAACACAAAGAACTGTGCTCTGGGACAGAGAGTGCGAAAGGGCATTTGTTCACCAGTTCAGTCGAAGTACGTATGTTGTATTACTTTATATCAGAGTGCTGTGTGCTGCTGTTCTTTGTTTGATTGCATCAGAGGACACACAAGAAGAGTGTGAGCAACGATAAAAGGGGTCAAAAATAAATATGTACAAAGTCTCCAATGACTACAAGTACTTTGAGAAACGTGGTACAGGTCACATATTAAGTCAGTCACGCACTTTGATTTAATGGTTAATGCACTTATTTTGAATGGTTAATGCAAATATTATTAATTCCGCTGTCAAGGTCTCTTGGCTCCTTGGGTTATGGAGAAGCACAAAAATCAATCAACTCACCAGCACCCTCTTCATTTTTATGTGCATTTTTGACTCTGGTAAGACATTTTCTACTTATATAGATTGGACAACTCCCGCACAGTTTCATTGCCTGTGCAGTTTTTTTTGTCTGGTGGCAGCATACCAAAAAGGTTTATTGACTAAGCTTGCTACCCAACAATGGACCTCTGTAAAAACCTGGGTTATAGGCGTGGAAGCCCCACTCAGGCAACAGTCACAATCCTTGTCAGGCTGAACTGACACAGTCAATCATTTAACTTGAGCTTAACCCTCTGGTAGCTTTGCACAGCATCGGTCAGGTTTAACTTAGAGGCCATGTGTGAAGTATCCATGTAGCACACAAAGAGTAATAAAGTGGAAACACAAAACAAGAAAAATCCCAAACCAATTTAGAAAAATAGAGTACATTTTAATAAATAAAATGATACCAGAGTAACAAAAATCCAATCAATAGTACCAGAGATATTCAGTTTTCCAGTTGTTAGTGAAAATAGCCCTCACAGACCCACTCACGGTCATCTGGTTGAGCTAGAATGGGCAAAAGTCACAGATCAAGGCCAACCACGAGGGAGTGTGGGTAGGATATAGGGATCAGTTAGTCCCGTTAAAAAGTTACCTTCTCAAGTTCGGCATGAAGAGTTCCAATCACATTGGAGGAGAGTGCAAGGCTGAGTGTCATAGACTGTGGTCACTGCAGTGCAAAGGACAATCATCGCAGTAGCAAAAAGAGCTTGTCGAGTTTTGTTGTGGCTTAACGTTGTGCAGCTGCATGTGCAAGTGGCAAATACACAGCAAAGTGGTGTCCTCGTTGTGCAGACTATGCGTTGCTATATATATTATAGTTAATTGTTTGCGGGAGTTGCTAGAACTATGTGCAACGTGCTGAGTGAAGTGCCTAATCAAAGATGCATGTGATTAATAGTACTACTGATCAGCTAAATCAGCTTGCTGTGTATACATGTAGCACCTGCCTCAGGCGGCCACTATGATGTCGATAGTTATCAATTTACATGATTTAAAATGTATAAATGATATTTCAATGTCTGTGCATTCAAACAAATAAGTGTATTGGAATGAAACTGGTACTCCCCAAATACATGGAATGTGCCTCAGTTTTCTTCCCATTAAGTCTGCCCCCCGGGGGTAGGGGGCGCTAGAGAGCCAACAGCAAGATGGCCGCACTCTAGTGCTGCTCTGCCGGCCGAGTGCAGGGATCCGACAAATATCCTGAAACGGGAGGGCCATCCAGGCATAGAAGTGGGAGACTAGTCCTAGGAATAAGGCAGGATGGAGTATTGCTGATTGTACAGCGGATCAGTCAGTGTACAGAGCCACGACTCAGACTGAATGCGGCGAGAGAAAATGGTAGCTGTCCGGGCTTGAAGACGGTGAGAGATCTGCTGCGAGTGTGCAGCTTGGAGACTACCGAAATCCCGATGGAGCCTCAGCATACCGCTGCAAGATAATAGGAAGGGCGAGGCTGTTACACACTTACCCCATACACCCTTGCAGCCACAGCAGGCGTGCGCCGCAGGGAATAGGAGCGAAGAACAGGGTTGGACCTGGGACTGGTACGCCGCTGCGTACCGAAACCTGGGGGCATGGTGGTTCGGTGAACACTGGAATAGGAACTCGACTCCCCAGAATCCTGTGCGGCGCGTCGTGTGCGCGCACAGGAAGTGACGTCACGTCACAACACTGAAGCTATGAATGCCGGGAGTTAGAGACGATCGGCGCAGATTATTTTGAAGACGCTGCCGTCTTAAGGCTGGTATCCTGAACTCACCCAGGAATTTGTGTGTGGTTTGCTGGGGTTCTCGCTTGGTGCAGTAAGGGTGTCCGAGACACCACCTCCCGTTTCATTCCCAAGGTAGCTGATAGAAAGGGCCAACCACCTATTCACTGTATTCAACAAACCTAGCCTTGTGAATCGGAAGTGCTCATTTTTATGAGGTGCTTAATGCATCACTACGACGAAGAGGTTCAAAAAAGGTCTGGATCGAAATCTGTTTATACTCCCAACCTTGCTACAGAGACATAATAATGTACCAGGTGGTATAAGCGATTACTTGTCGGGACCGGGATGAACCTCGCAAGGGTGAAAAGGTCCATCAGCTAACAAGGTAACGATATTGCCTTCATCCAGATTTCACAGCTTCTGTCCAGGCGGCGCAGAGAGAATTTCTTTCAGTCAAGAAGAAGCTCCAGGCAGAACAGATAAAGTAAGGCATTCTGTATCCAGCCTGGCTGCGCATAGAGGTGGAGGACAAGACCAGGATTTTCAGCACACCTAAAGCAGCAATGGAATGCGCTAAGACTATACTGAGATCTCGGAAGTGCAAAATTGGCCACTAAAAGCAGGAATTTAAACAGAATCCAGATTCAATCCAGAATGATTTTGTACTCCAGATACAGAGTAATGTAAATCAGACCCAGACACGGTCAATGGCCCCAGCCCAACCATCTTCTGTGCAGAATGTGCAAAATCAAGGGCAGTTTCTGATAAATATGCCTACAGCTCTTGTGTTGCAACAAAATATGAGAAACAAATTGCCTTAAAGTGCAGGGTTTCAACAGAATCCATTAATTCTCAATTTCCCTCAGTTTTTTTCAGAGATTGATTCTCAATGACGGTGCCTCAGAGGGAGGAGTATTGCTTACTTGGAGAAGTCCTGGACGTAGACCAAAGTGGCCCAATCAATGATTGTGAAGTCAATGGCCACCATGTGTCTTTTTTAATAGTCACATGAGCTAATGGCTCTACAGTTCGTTCTATAGAGGTTCCAAACCTACCCCTCTCCGAAAGAGAAGTCCAAGTTCAAGGCATTAAAAATACACAGATTATTATTCATGTTACAACAGATGTCCCTGTGAAAATAGGATCAATGGAAAATAATCATAAGTTCATATTACGTGATTCAAGTTCTGTCAATTTCTTGGGCAGAGGCTTGCTTTGCAAGATAAACTGTGTCATTTATTGCACACCAGATGATTCTGTAGTTGAGACTCAAAATGAAAATTCAGTGTTTAAAATAAATTCAGTGGCGTGGCTAAGATGGCGGTGTGGGCGGATGTTTAATCCTGTCCCTCCGGCGCCGCCAAGAACAAGCATTGCAATATCACCCACCTCCCGTGCTATCAGCCACTCGGTTGGGTCGCCGTAGTTCCGCAGTGCTGCTGTGCAACCCGCAACTCGAGATTTTCCAGTGTCGGGCACCGGTTTCTGGCACTCTGGCACGGAGCGAGATGGTGGCCTGGTGAGCGGAGCTGCGGGACGGCCTAGGCATGGAGCGCGAAGGAGCAGGAGCGGCCGTTGGGGGTAGCCCGCTGGAGCCGAGAAGGAAGAAGGCCACAACATCCCGGCAGTTACAGAGGGTGCCGATGTTCCCCTGCGGCTGGCGAGACGGCGAGGGAGCATCGGAGGTGGAAGGTGCCATTTTGCCGTGGTGGCCGGTGACCCGGAGGAGGGGCCGCGGGCCGTGCCTCGGTGCTGGTGGGCCTGTTAGCCGGTGATCTCGTCTGTGCACGTAGGAGGGAGGAGACTGTCCAGAGGTTGATGCGGTGTGGCCGTTAGCCCTGACCTCCCCTGACACCTGAGGGAGCCCGGTAAGCGAATGTAATGCTTGTTGCAGCAGACTCGGTCCGTAGGTCGGCGGACGGCGGGTAGCGGCAGGCCGCCTTTGCTGGTGCACACTGTGTGCTCTGGTCGGCGGAGCTCAACATACTGGAGTGGGGGTGCGGAGGCCGGGGATCCCCCCATGCAGCGAGACCTGCGGTGTCTTTGCGAGGCAGCCTTCAGGGCTAGTGCATGGCTGCCTGCTCCCGCTGGCTGAATCCTAGGTGTGCCATTCCTACTGTGACTGCGCCTTGGTGGGGCCCGTGAGTGGAGGCTGTTGTTGCCAGCCTGGCTTGTAATGCCCGGAGAGAGGTGGGAGCTGCTGGTCCTTACCTGGCTCCCCCATCTCAGTGGCAGCGGTACGGGCGCCTCCTGGTGGAGCACGCCTAAGCTTCTCTTGCCCTGGGTTCTATGGATGGGGATCCTGCGGTTAGTGGAGGGTGCCTCCTGGAGGTGTAGAAGTTGGCGGAGAGACCCCTGGCCCTGAGTTTGCGAGGGTGAGATGGAGGGGTGTTGCCTGAACGGGGGAGTGGAACTGGTGGACCCTGGTGCCCTGACGGGGTACATTAGCGGTCCGCAATCCGGCGGATGGTGGCTCCTGGTGTGGAGCGGTATCCAGAAGGGAGTGCGGCTTGACTGGAGACGGGATGCGGCGGCTAGGACCTGAGGGAGGTGTGTTGGTCCCAGAGAGGCATGGCTACAGCAAAAGCACGCAGGGAGAAACTCTTGAAGGACCTCCTCCTGAAGCACTCTGGTCAGGCAGCGGTGCGGGGAGACAAGGAGGGTGGCGCAGTGGAAGGAGACGATGCCCCGGCTACTAAGGCATTTATGGTGGAGCTCTTTACGGCAATTAAAGAGGATATACAAGAGTTGTGGGCCCAGCTGGCATCAGACTTAAAGGAGGTGCGCCGCGACGTGGATGAAATCGGAGAGTGGGTAGCGACCTTAGATGAGCATGACCTGTCGAGAGACGAAGAGCTCCATCACTTACAGCAGGAAGTGCTCCGCCTCAACAAGCAGAACCTTGATCTTCAGGCCCACACTGAGGAAATGGAAAATCGCTCGTGGCGAAACAACGTTCGCATCAGAGCAGTCCCATGGAAGGCGAAGGGGGAGGACCTGCGATCGTTTGTTACTGAGCTCTTCCAGCAACTCCTCGGCGAAGATGAGACGGCGGACATTCAACTGGACAGGGTCCACCGGGTGGGCCTCCCGCGAGGCAGTAAGGTGCCTCCACCGGACATTCTAGTGTGTGTACATGACTATCAGGTGAAGGAGAGGATACTGTGGAAAACTCATGATGCCCAGCCTATCCACTTCCGTGGCTGCCAACCGACTTTATATCAGGACCTGGAGGCTTCTACCCTCGTCAAAAGGAGGGCGTTCAAACCTGTAACCACACACCTATGCACCTACAAGAGCACAATGTTCCATATGCCTGTGGCCACCCCTTTCGTTTAATTTTTAAACACCAGGACAAGCTGCTCCAAATCAAATCGCCCGAAGAGGCAATGGGGGTCTTGGGCCTAGAGCGCTCCGATGAGGTGGCAATGCCCAAGTTGCAGCGGGTGCGTCGTCCCCCGGGATGGCAGCGAGTGGGCAGGGCCCCCGTGGCTGCAAAACCTGACCAGGCAACACAACTCAGAGAAAAAGAGGCAGTCTTTTCCACCATGGCGCAGACCACGGACCTCTCTGCTACCCCATGAAGATGTACACGGCAGGCATGGGAGTGGGCACATGGAGGGGCGTCGGAGGGAAGGAACGTAGAGACCGGTTACGGTCGATTCCTCATGGATGCGAAGGCTCCGTTCCACTCCTCCCAAGGGAGGGTGGTGGATTACAACCACGAACTTCCAAATGTTATTCGATGTGACGGACTTTGGTCATATTTTGTTCGCCAATGTTTTGTCTATCTGAGTGCTATGGTTTTGATAATTTTGGGGACGGGGATGGGTGGGGCTGTGTGTGGGAACCCCCGCATCTGTTCAGGGATCAGGGGAGAGGGTCATTTTGCGAGGCAGGGCAGGGATGCTGCCGTTTGGGTGGGGCGGCTCAAGTTTTCATGGTGCCTCACCAGGTGGTAGATGGTCAGGGATCTGAAGGTGGTGAGCCTCAATGTCTGGGGGATTGAAAAACCCTGTCAAGCATGCTGCGGTGCTCTCCCGTCTTGAAAATGCTGAGAGTGATATTTGCCTGCTCCAGGAAACGCATTTGCTTTCCAAGGATGTGCTGCGAATGCATGACAGGCAATTCCCACAACAGGCATGGTCTTCGGGACCGTATGAGAAAAACGGGGTGGCTATTCTGATAGGTGCTCATTGTCCTTGGAAGATCATCGCCACAGTGACAGAGATTAAGGGACGGCTCTTGGCCATTAGAGTGCTATGGGGGGGGGACTCACCTTACAATTGGGTCCATTGATGCCCCGAATGAGAAGCAAGAACCCTTTATTTTGTCGGCTCTGGCTTCAGTGCTCACCTCACCGAATGCTGTGGTCCTGGTGGGTGGCGAACTGAATCTGGTGATGGATGCGACCCGGGATAGATCAGGACAGTGGACGCACCAGACGGAGCGCTGTCGGAGGGGGGAAGGGAGTGGCTGGCAGAGAGTGGGATGTGTGACGTTTGGCGTGCGCAGCATCCCAATGCCCAAGACTATACATACTACTCGGCAGCCCATAAAACGCATGCGCGACTTGATCATTTCTTGGTGTCTACGTCACTCATGTCCAGCCTCCTCTCCTCTGACATTGCCCCCCGCTCCCTTTCTGATCACGCTCTCATTACTTTCCTCCTGCCTGCGCAGCGTGCGCGCGCCTTCCCCCCTCGCTGGCAGCTTAGAGAGAGTCTGTTGCATTCCGTGGATGTGGTGAAGCGCATGGTCAACGATACGGGAGGGATGTCTTTGTCATCGGTCTGGGAGGCGTTGAAACTTGTCGCTAGAGGGGAGTTTATTGCGATCGCAGCAGTCTATAATGCTATTTGTAGAGATAAGTGCGCTGCGTTAGAAAAAGAAGTCAGTGAGCTAGAAGTGATTCATAAGCGTACCGTAGCACCGCAGATCTGGAGGGAGTTTGAGAACCGCAGGTGCGCACTGAAGCACTTGGATCTGGACAGAGCGGAGTATGCTCTCCTTAGGTTGAAATACAAATTTTATCTTAGCATTGATAGATGTGGGAAAATGCTGGCGCAGAGGATTCAGGTTAAGACGCAGACCAACGTGATCCAGTCGGTTTGAGGTTATCGCTCAGACCGCGGATGAGCAGATTGTGGAAACCTTTCGCGATTTTTATCACCTTCTCTACTCAGGCAGCGATTCGTTTTCAGTAGACCCGCAGGCGTACTTCGATACGTGCGACATTTCACCTCTCCACACCACGGCCAGAGAGGATCTTGTTGCACTAATACGCATTGAGGAGGTGATCTCTGCGATCTCTAAATTGAAGCCGGCCAAGTCTCTGGGGCCGGACGGATTTACGGCTGCCTTATATAAGGCTTTTTGTGTGGAGCTGGCTCCCTTTTTAACCCGTCTGTTTAATTCTTTTCTTGATACGGGTGCGGTGGCCCCGTCTATGGCGGAAGCAGCCATCTCGGTTATGATCCTGATCAGTCAGGTTTTACTCCGACCAGACAGGAAGGAGATAACACCAAGCGCCTTTTACACCTTATAGATTCTTCACAGAGATCATGGAGGCCGGCCTTCCTCATCTCTATCGATGCTGAAAAAGCATTCGACCGCGTGAGGTGGGACTATTTATTTTCGGTACTGCGCAGGTTTGCGATAGGAGAGAGGTTCCTGCAGTGAATCAGGTGCATCTACCACTCCCCCAGGGCGTTTGTGCGGGTCAATGGGTGCAGATCTGACTTCTTTTCTATTGAACGTGGGACGATGCAAGGCTGCCCTCTATCCCCCCTCTTATTTGCGCTCTACATGGAGCCTTTCGCTCTGCGGATTTGGGCCAATCAGGAGGTCAGGGGGCTACGTTTCTGGGTGGACGTCCATAAGATTAGTCTGTACGCAAACGATGTGATTCTCTTGCTCACGCAGCCTAGGACGACCTTCCCAGCATTATTAGGCGAAATTGCCGAGTTTGGGGCTATCTCGGGTCTTAAGGTTAATTTGGAGAAATCGCTGGTTCTGAACCTGACTGTCCCCACTGAGGAAGTGGAGGCCCTGCAGAGGGATTTCACTTTCCGATGGACGCACGCCGATATAACTTATCTGGGATTTCGTCTGGCCCGACTATTGAGAAGACGGTCTTGCTTAACTATGCCTTACTGCTGCATCACACGACTAAGGTGCTAGACGCCTTGTCGCAACTGCACTTGGCATGGTTTGGAAGGGTGGCGGCGGTAAAGATGACGATACTCCTGCGCATCTTATATCTTTTCCAGCTGTTGCCGATGACCCTGCGTCCGGGCATGCTCAAGAAGTAGCAAGCACTAATCAATAGGTTTGTATGGGGAGGGAAGAAGCCGTGGGTCTCGTTCTCACAAATGATCCGCCCGAAGGCTCAGGGGGGTCTGGGTCTCCCGAGCATAGGCGGCTACTACCAAGCAGCTGTTCTGCACTACATCGTGGAGTGGAACAGGCCTACATCTAGTAAACACTGGAACTTTATGGACCAGTCAGTTGCTGGAGTGAATATCTGGAGGGAGCTTTGGTTACCCTGTAAGCACAGATCATGGGGGCTCTATTCCTCACCGGTCACGTCGCCTACCCTTAGAGTCTGGGACCGAGTAGTGCAGAAAAGAGGGTGGACATCGTTCCCATCACCCCTGACTCCCATTGTTGATAACCCTGACTTTCCCCCGGGGCAGAAATCAGCGGTGTTTCATAGATGGAGGGAAGAGGGGTGCAAGTGGGTTGGATCCCTCTTTGACTTGGACGGGCTGAAACCCTTCGCGCAACTGAGACAGGACTATGACCTTTCGGCTAAGGACGATTTTGTGTATAGGCAGGTATCACGTTGGGTAACGTCCCCTGTTAATCATTCCCGCATGTCGAGACCCTTAACGGCCTTTGAAAAGTGGCTAGTGCGCAAATCGGATGATAAACAACTTATTTCGGAGTTATACTCCAGGCTTATGATGACCCCATCGGGTCAGCGTACCACAGCGCAAGTGCATTGGGAAACAGAATTGGGCAGGCCCTTATCGCCCAAAGAATGGGAACATGTCACTTGCAGAGCGCACCACACTGCACACAGTACTGCAGGGGGGAATCTGCTTTTAAGGTCATCACATATTGGTACTATACTCCTGCTAGAGTTCATAGTTGGGACAAGAACAAAGCGGATCTCTACTGGAGGGGTTGCGGATCTACTGGCACACTAACCCATCTATTATGGCATTGCCCGAAACTGGGGCGTTATTGGTCCCAAATCCTCGATGACATAGATGCTGTTTTCCAGATAGAGCTTCCCTGCGCCCCAGAATACACTCTGCTAGAGCTCTCCCACCCAAAGGTGTTCGCGCTGCATTCTCTTAGAGGTAGGCAAATAGCGCTGGCGCTGTTGGAGACCCGTCAAGTCATTCTAGCCTTATGGGGTACGCCCACTACACCAGATACTCTTGCATGGATTCATCGCTTGTGGCATTTGCTCGCGATGGAGTGTCTATCGCTAGGAGTGGAGGGGAAAGGCAAGAACTTCCAGAAGTTGTGGGCACCCTTTTTACATTTATTGACCAAAGATATGGGAGAAGTGACATGCCCGAAGTACTTACAGATCCTCAGACTCCTACCGCTAGAACGCCACTCAGAACCACAAGGCTGAGCAGGTCTCTACACGCATGTAAGCACGCTAAGCCTGGTATTCAGGGTCGAGGTCATATGAAGGAACTGATGCGGAGGAGGATGGGGGAGGCTGAGGGGTGGGGTTGGGGGGTTTGTTTGTCTGGTTTTTTCTTTGTTTTCTCTTTACTGTTACTGATCTGTTTTTAAAGTGTATTGTATTGTATTGTATAAATTCTTTTATAGCGCTGTCTGCCACCCAACGGGTATCCTGGCGCTGAGAGACTGTAAAAAACCTGGAACAGTAAGAACGAGAGCCGATGGGCCAAGATTGTTGCACTCTATTCTCTACCAAAAAGCCACGTCTTAAGATTTTTTCTGAAATTCAGCAATGATTTGGCTTGTCGTAATTCTTGGGGGATCTGGTTCCAGAGGCGGGCTGCCGCCGTGCTGAATGCCCTGCCTCCCGTCTTGGTGTGTTTTACTCTGGCGACCACTGCCAGACTTTGGCTAGTGGACCGAATAAGTCTCTTTGGTTCATACCATGAGAATCTATCACACAGAGGGGGCCGACCAATATTGTGAAGGGCTCTGTACACCATGATCAGTGATTTAAACTCAATCCTTTTATTGACCGGGAGCCAATGAAGGTCCCTCAGTGCCAATGTTGTTGAGGAGTCACGTTGTCTCCCCAGGGCCAATTTGGCTGCGGCGGACTGTATTCTTTGCAATCCCTGTATAGTATACAGGGGGGCGCCCAGGTACAGTGAATTGCAATAGTCCAGCCTGCTTAGGATCACACTCTGAACTACCAGAGATCTGGTCTCATTAGGGAGAAGTGGGAGAATTTGACGCAGAGCTCTTAATAAGGCAATACAGGTACCTATGGTCTTGTTCGCCTGGGATTGCAACTGGAGATCTTTGTCCATTATAACCCCCAGGTTACGGACTGTTTTTACTGCCAATGTCGGGGCGTCTTCCGGTAGAAGCCGGAACTCACCCAGAGGATGTTTAGGTAGTCTAGCTGCACAGCAATGCAGTAACTCTGTTTTCCCGGCATTCAGCTGTAGTGAGTTGGCTCTCAGCCAGTCTGAGACTTTTCGCATGCATGCCTGGAAAGAAGTCATGGGCACTGCATGCTCTCCCTCCAAGGAGAACATTAGCTGAATGTCATCAGCATAGTTGACCACTTCAATCCCGTAAGATTTTATTAAAGGGATCAGGGGTCTCAGATAGGCATTAAAGAGTATGGGGCTGATAGCTGAGCCCTGGGGTACTCCATGGCGAACCGGAGTCCAGGAGGATACAAAAGGCGTCAGGGTCACTGCCTGTTGACGATCCGTCAAATATGACCGTAGCCATTCCAAGGCGCGACCTGTCACCCCCATATCTTCTAACCTTGCCAACAGCACTGAGTGATTAACCGTGTCGAATGCTGCTGACATGTCCAGCAGCACCAACATGGAGGAGCAGCCACTGTCGGCACGCATTCGAAGTTTGTCCAAAACGGTAATCAATGCAGTTTCCGTCCCGTGCCCAGGCCGGAAGCCAAACTGGTCCCTGTCCAAAATCAGATGTTCTTCCAAAAAATTTGACAAGGATTTGCTGACTAGTTTTTCCAAGATTTTGATTGGAAATGGCAAAAGGGAGATAGGGCGGAAATTGGCTGGCAGTGATGGATCAAGAGAGGGTTTTTTCAATAATGGGGTGACCATTGCCTGCTTCCACCTGCTTGGTACAGTACCTTCGCTCAGGGATTGACAACAGATCTGCCACAAATCTGAGAATAGAATGGGTCCGAGCTCCTTCCAGATCTTATGAGGAAGGGGGTCCAAGGGTGAACCTGATGATATCTCCCGCGCTATCTCATTGAAAGAATCCTCCGTAGGGGGGTTAAAATGGCTCAGTGCAGTGTCTCTCCTGGTATCTACACTAATCTGGGAGGGCTCTATATCGTTCTGATTGAACCCACCCACGATGTTGTTGACCTTCTCAATAAAAAATGTAGCAATTTCATTGCACAAGTTTTGTGATGGCTGGACAGTACTGGCCAGGCAACCCGGGTTACTAAGGTCTCTAACGATGTTGAAGAGTGCCCTAGTTCCATTGGGTGCCTGCAGAATGGAGTTAGCATAGAATTTCGCCTTAGCTTTCCTAATAGCTACCTTGTATTGGAGTTTTAACATTTTTAAGGCTATTCTATCTGCTTCCAGGTACTGTCTACGCCAGCTTCTTTCGGTCTGTCTGCGTACTAAGCGTAGTGCTTTTAACTCCTCGCTAAACCAGGGGGCTGATGGAGTACTACGCATTCTCAGTTTTTTTTCAGGTATGTGGCCTTCCAACACTATAGTGATGGATTTACTATATCTAGTATAGTTTTCTTCCGGTGAGACTTTTGGGTCAAACAGATTAGATCTTGGGAAAATGGAGGATGCTCCTCTCTTGGAAAGTTTAGCCCAGTCTCTTCCCCATCTAAAGTGGGCTTGTTTGTTCCCAGCCAGTTTGTCCTCTTGTGTACGTATCCTGAACTGTATTAGATAGTGGTCAGTCCAATTTAGTGGGGCAATACTGATTACTTCAGTTTCAGAGGGTTTAGCGAATACTAGGTCAAGTGTGTGGCCACCTACATGTGTAGGTTGTTGGACAAGCTGGTGGAGGCCACAGTTCTCGCAAGTATGATTCAGGGCTTGTAAGTGATTTCCAGAGCTCCCCGTTTCCCAAAGATTAAAGTCTCCCAAGAGCAGCATTCTGGAGTGTGTGGAAGCCAAAGCAACAATAATGTCCAATAGCGCCTGATGGTTAGCGTCCAGACCCGGGGGTCTATAGCAAACCATACCCGACAGCACTCTCCCCTTGGTCTCCTGTATAGAGAAGCCCATAATTTCATAACCTGTTATGGCTTCAATAGGTAGTATGACGCAATCCTTCTGTTTCTTGAAGATTAGCCCTACTCCTCCCCCTCTCCCTGTTGCACGAGGTTTCTGGAGGATCTTATATCCAGCGGGACATGCTAGCCCGAGTTCTGCTGAGGAATTCACATGAATCCAGGTCTCAGTTAGGAACAGCAGGTCGAGGTCTAAATCATCCAGCAGGTTATAAATATCTTGATGGTGTTTGATAAGAGACCTGCTGTTGATTAAACCACAAGACAATGCCTGTCATTGTTCCTTCTGTGGCCTGTTACCTAGTTTAAGGAGGATATCTTTGGAGTAGCAGAGCCTGTCACCGCAATTCTGGTCAGCATTCCTGGCGCAAGGCGCGACCGAGGCGCGGACGGGCGCAGACGTGCTTGCCTCTGGCTCGCCTCCGGCGCGCCACCGGCGCGCGCGCTGCGCGCTTGCGTCTCCTGCATTTAAATAGTGCAGGCTGCTAGAGCGCTAACCACAATGGCGTCCGGAAAGTGTCCCTGAGGTGAGGAGTCTCGCAAAAGGCGAGTGATTGAGCTTTTAATATTTTTATAGTGCGGGTGAGTGAACACAGAAAAGCACAGTTCCTATCCGATTGCCCCCAAGTTAAAAGGATAACTCAGCACAAACACCCTCAGATAAAACAATACAACGTACTTGAGCCTCTGCAGCAGAAGCGTTCTACAATCAGGTTAAGTTAAAATATCGTCTCTATGGTGCTGCACGCTTGCGTCTCCTGCATTTAAATAGTGCAGGCTGCTAGAGCGCTAACCACAATGGCGTCCGGAAAGTGTCCCTGAGGTGAGGAGTCTCGCAAAAGGCGAGTGATTGAGCTTTTAATATTTTTATAGTGCGGGTGAGTGAACACAGAAAAGCACAGTTCCTATCCGATTGCCCCCAACTTAAAAGGCACACAAACACCCTCAGATAAAACAATACAACGTACTTGAGCCTCTACAGCAGAAGCGTTCTACAATCAGGTTAAGTTAAAATATCGTCTCTGTGGACATCACTGCATGACTTTGTTGCGGTCCCTGGGTTCCGGGCTACGATTATGCTGACTTTGATCATCGCTCTACCGGCCTTGAGATGTAGGCAGGAAGCTGTGTACTATGCTTTCGTATTCGACGCAATAAAAATGATTGATTCTAAAATAAATTTACATGATTCAAGAGTTCAGTTGTTCCCATTCATGACTTAAGATGAGTGTCACTCATAATACATTCATGGTAATTGGACTAAGTGTGCTAATCACCAGTGTCTGGCTTTTAAGTTAAGGCTACCCCTGTATACCTAGGGTAAGAAGCATTGGACTAGCGACACATAAGAACATGAGCACATGCGGGTGCACATGTATGCTCGCTGCACATGTGAGATTACCGTTGTGCAGAGCCCGGTATCTTCACACAGGTAGCCAGTCGCAGAAGGAATCTGCACAGATTGATACTGACCTGAGGTAGACCATATTATATGAGTGGGCATTCATAGCACAGGTCTCCAGTCCTTACTGGAAAATCTGTGTATAAATATACGCAAAATCTACTCTAAAATAGAATTACTCTTAACTTAGGCAAGGTACCAAAACAGGGTCAAAACATGCACTCAGAGTTTCAATTTGCAGCCTTCAATAATTCATAACCACATCTTCAGCATTTGTCATATTTTTCTAGCTCAACTCATAAGCAGATTCCAGGCCTATTTACACACTGCTGGGCCAAGTTAATTACTCGCCTCCCAAACAGTGGGATAAAAGAGCTAGCCACACAAAAAGGCAATTATAAGCAATTTACTCAGTTCCTTTGAAAGGAAGGGGTTGGAAGGAAATCTGCATCAGATAAATAGCTATTCATAATGCACCTGGGCCAGGACAGCTGAGGACCATTGGACTAAAGGATGAAGATCAGATCTCTGAAGCCAACACAATACGGGCTCGTCTTTGGCATTTTGGTGAGAAGGAATTAGGCAGCTGTGTCAGCTAGGGGTAGAGTGGTGGCCCTCAAAGGAACTCTTACCAAAGAAAACTTGAAGTCACCATCTTGGATTGCCCCAGAATTTTGTGTAGGAGGAGGGATAATGTGGTATCCTAGGATTTGCCACGGGTGCCTTTCCACCCCACTTAATAACCCCTGTACACTTAAGAATTACTGCATGAGGGAGAAACAGATGAGAAGTACTCAGATCTAGAAGTGACAACAGCAGAAAGGATGCCCAGCTGGAAGAAGAAGCCATCTAATGCACTACAAAGATGGACTAACTGGTTCTGTACTATATATATTGTATTACAATTTTACAATTGAAAAAACATGTAATAAATCTGACTTTTGTACATAAATACAGGTATCAGTGTTCAGTGGTAATCTTTAAATGCTGTTTAGTGATATGGATTTTTTCTTTTGACCAAAAGCCATATAGTAGTAATTTTGAACGGAGGATATAAGTCAGTGAATGTATGCTGAGAAAAGGGAGACTTTTTCATTAGCGGGAACTTTCTAAAGTTGCCATTTGTAAAATAGTTACATTAAACTCACCTTCAGCAATCATCGACATTCTAATTTATTCCGTATATTTGCAATATCCCCACCTCTAGAAGGCCTTTTGATCATTTCAATCACCTGCCAAAGTAGAACTATTCCCTGTCAATAGAAAAGGGGTGAGAGCTATTCTAGAATACGGGCAGTTCGTGACTTGACAGTACACAGCATCTAGCTGCTGCTTGCGAGTCCGTGATTTCGCAATCAGGCGTCGCACGTCCTCGTGCACGCCGATGCGAGCCAGTGTATTTAGACACGGGACGCGGAGCACGTCTCAAGACTGCAGAGCAGCAGCCACAATCCAGGGTAAGCGTTCCTGACTTTACTCCGCTAATACTTGCTAATTCGATATCATTAATCCTTAACCTTGGGATTAATCACCCGTTTGATTTTGTTTTCCAGGACTTTTAGCCTGGATTGACTGGAATTACTACTTGTTGGAATTGTCCCCATTTTTTCCTCAAACCAGAGGTAAGACGTGATTACTGGGGTGGCAAGCACGTATTTGCTAGCCTCCACCTAGTGTTTTTGTCACACTAATTACTGCCCCCCTCCTTTTTCTAGGGCACTGGCCATCAAACCTTGTAGGATTTGTCCTGACCTTTTCACCAAGCCACATGTAAGCCTTGTTCACCGATGTGGCTAGCACATATGAGTCAGCCTTTGAATCAGAGGAGTGCATTGACTAAACAATGGCCCCCTCTCTTCTAGGACATTTACCCTATTTATTCATGCTCCCCCGGAAGGGGACGTTATCCCTATGTAATCATTGATGAGATGGTTCTACTTGCATCTTCCCTGCGCTTGCAGGTAAGACCCGTTGTAATCTCTCCACTGTGCGCCTAACCTTTTTTTTAAACTTTCCACCCTCTTCATGAGATCTGTAAATATTCACTGGTCCATTATTTAGATCCATCTGGCGGCCACCATTCTGCGCGGGACGCTTTTCCAAATTTGGGGTGAGTAATGGTCATTAATGGCCCACCTCGTATGATTGGTTTAGTTGTAACACCCCTTCACAATATGTCTCCTTCATTCCAGGCTGTCCCCTTGTCCTGAAGAAGACCCGCCATGACATATCACCCATGCGTTGTCTGGGTTGAAACGTCAACGCTTAACCTTGGTTCAGCTTTAATAGATCTCTGGGTCTCACTATACAGCAACCTTGCCAGTACCAGAGAGATTCATTTTTTTTGCTCTGACCATTCTTGAAATTTGTTAATACTTGGACATAGCTTCACAACTGTATATATACACCTAATCACCAGCACTAAGCACTCATGTCACTCTAAAAACACCTGTCACTGTTATACTTTGTGTTCACTTGGACAGCCCCGTAATATGTCTATGAAAAATTTAAATAACAAAAATTTGGTTGCAAAGTATTTTTGTATATTCTTTTAGTAACGGGGTGTTCAGATACTTGTTTTTGATTGGTTGCATGCGCCAATTTATTTCCACTTACAGTGTTACTTGATTCACCGAGTATGCTTATGAATTTATACCTTGTAATGATTTATTCTTACTAAACAAAGCGATTGGTGCTCCCTGACAGAGCCATTGTAGTTTTACCATATACTCACCCAGGCTCTGAGGGTTTCTGGGTTAACCCATTGTATTATACCCTAAGGTAGATCAGAAGGCGCATGATTGTATTCAATAGAATGAGATACAAGGGGGGCATGTTCTTTCTTGCATCTGATGAGGCCTTTGTGCTGAGACAAACAAACCTTGACTCGCTGAGTGGTTTGCCCCACATAAATTAGCTGGCAGGGGCACCAAATGGCATAGACCACATTTTGTGAATTACAGTTAGCATGGTCACGTAAATCATAGGTAACTGCGCCGTGTATGAACTGTTTGGTGTTAAAAGTAGAGTCACACATGAGGCAGTTCCCAGACCCGTAGTGGCCCACAATCTTATTAGGACCCCATAGTGTGGTCAAATCAAGAGGATCAGTGGTAGGTAAGGCAGCCCGAACCAAGTGGTCACCTATATTCCGTCCTCTCTTAAAAGTGAATAGAGGTTGTTCCTTAATGACACCAGTAGATTGGATCAACGGCCCATGTTTTCTTATGATCTTGGTTATCTTGTTATTCTGTGTGCTGAATGTTGAGGATAAAAATTCCCGTTAATTTTTGTTCTCAGCTCAGGCACCCAAAAGTATAGAGCGCATACCTTGCGTCACAACATTCATCACACATTCCTTTAATGTTGGCAGGTGATTGAAATGATCAAAAGGCTTTCTAGAGGTGGGGACATTGCAAATATACTGAATAAATCGGAATGCCGATGGATCCTCCGAAGCGACAGCATTAACAAAGGTTTGAACAAAGGTTTGAACAAGGAGTGTAATACTAAAATATCTGGATGAGTTCTATCTTTACATTTCCCTTTGTGGCCCTACTATGCTGTGCTGTGACTATTAGGATCTTAGATGGGCACTATATTGCATGTTAAATGTACAAATGTGCATTGTGACCTTCTATATGATCTTTGTGGTCTTTTGTATTTCACAACCATTACGCCAAGTAATTGCTCCCTTTTCCATCATTGTATAAACTTATTCTCTGGAACAGAGTATTGCTGTCCACACAAGTTTCACTATGTGATTTTTATGACCTTTATTATGTTTTTTGTATTTCATAACCATTCTGCCAAATAATTGTTTAGTGGTCTATTATTGTGTGAACTAATTTCAATAGAGCACTGTTGTTGATATAAGTTCGAGGTGCTCCCAATTGACTTCTTTGTTTGTACTGTGAAAGTTCTTTTCAGCCATTCTTTTTATGTGATTGTTTTTGAATATTCAGTAATGGTGGTACTTTTTGACACATAACGTAAACAATTTATGATATTATTGGATTCTCGCATTATGTAATTGACAGGGAATTGTTGGTCTCTGTATTCATGAGTTGTGTACAGTGAATGATTGATTCTATTTCATTGCGTTTTTTATCATATTTTTTATCATTGTTTTCTCTTTTTTACTTAACTTTTCTGGAGGGTGCACCTAAAATTATTTGTCCTTTTTGTTTTATCTTTTTGCCTCTGCTGGTATTCTTCACATTTCTATTACTTTATTTAGTCGTTGTAACCTATACATCCTTTACTATCTCTGTTTCACATTTTTGGTAGTTTTCTTGTTCAGGTCTGAACGATGCGATGTACCCGAACCTACCTTTTGTGCAACACGCGTCCCTTGATATTCATTTTGATATCCCTCTTGAATTGATTTGGCTTCCGCTTGTTTTTGAATTCCTTCCTCTTCCATATAATTCCAAAAAAGAAATAGTTTATATCATTTCTTGAAGGCACTAGTCCCCTTTTTTAGGTCTCGCCTACTCTGCGCACATGCGCTGCATAGGAAAGAGACCTTTAGTCATCGGCACAGCTTTGCGGGCAAAAACGTGCACACGTTGCATTGCTTCCAATGGCAACGTGTGCACGTCTGGTGATTCCCTTGCGGGAGCGAGCGGCGCCATATGGTAGCAATTATCACGCTCGCTCCTGCAAGAGAAATGCTGCCTGCTCTCGGCCGCATTCCTCCCACCCCCTACTTGCGCGCGCTTGTTTTCCTTGGTATTGACAGCCCAGCAGTAGGGCCCTGTCGAAAAGCAATCACGGGCGTCTGTAGTAAATTAATGGGCGTTTTGAAAGATGCATTTGGTGCTCTGTGTTCTCCTCGTCGTCTGCTTCCTTGCTGACAATATGGGCACCATTGCCAAGACCCAGGAGAGGGCCTGATTTGACAAGTGGTTCTCCGGTCCACGAACATGTGCTGTGAAATCATACAGATGGTGCGCCCTATGAATAATAACATTAAAGCAAATAAATCTGTGCTCCTATAATGCTTTCTAATTAGTGAATATGCAAACTAGCCTCCAAAAAAGAGGGGGTGATGAGTTAGGACAAGAGACAGTGGCAGAGTGAAATCTTTAGAGTTGGGGAAAAGACTATTTTTTGCAGCGTTCCCCCACCTGATAAATCATCTAAGTAAACAGTGACGCAGCACTGAGAACACTTCTTTGCCAAGGGGGTAGTAAAGGCTTAAGCACACATTCTAAGAGAGGCCTCTGTAAGTCATGGCCCAGGCTGGGCCATTAGGCAGAAGGCCATCTTGATTAATTCTGCTGACATCCGTGGTTGTTGCTGATTACTTCCAAGGTCTGTTTCACTCTGCCTAAGTGAGCAGATATATGTTACATCCACGGCCTCATTTTCCGCTGAATATTAAGCATCTGGATAGAGTAAGAACTTAAGTAATTACACGGCCACCGGCGGGAGCTGCAACCTGTCATCCGGGACTCCGCCGGTGCAGGTCAGCTGCACGCCGATTGCTGATGTGTCCGTGCGCGAGAGTCATTGGGCATCGAGAGAGCGGAATTATTGAAATGGTCCCGTGTAATTAGGGGCAGTAAATGTGTCCAGGGCACGGCGTGTTGCAAGCCTCTAAATCTTAAATCTTTTTAGAACCATTCCAGCCCGGCCTGCTTGTTTCTTTTATTTCTCTTTTACAAGAGTTAGAACGTAATTATAAAATGGCGATTCCGGGCAAAGTCTACGCTAGGCTTCTTCAGACATAAGGTTTTATTTGTTATCAAAGGACGTTGAGCAGTACATTGTACTAGCACCCTGTCACAGTATATGTCGCATTTCATTATCATATGATTGAAATGATATGGAATGACTGGCCCGCCTCGTGTCATTATACCGGCCCGGTTTCCCGTCCAGCCATCACAATGCCAGTCCAGGCTCAAATAAGACGGAATGGGTCTTTAAAAGAAATCAATTCACTGCCTAAAAATTACCTATTTGGAATTATAATTGGACACTATTTGGATTCAGTGCACTCGGCAGTAATGTTATCTCCAATTTAAGTAGGCTTTGCAAAAACTGTCCCCATTTTGCAGCTCGTGTAGCTGCTATGAGTGCTGCACACTGAGCAGTCTCCCATCTGCTGAGGCCTTTAGCAGAAGCTAATCATTAAGCACAGCTTACTGGCAATTTGCTGGTATCATTAATGATCAATTTTAGCCCAACTTCAGACCAATTTACAGCACATTGTTAATTACACTAATTCGCCATTGATAAATTCACTGGGTTCCCAATGGAGGCGTGAAACAGACGCAGATAAATGCTCCTTTGCGGCAAGTACAGCGAATTCACATGCATGTCTCACAATCAGCAGGTCACCTCCACCGTCCCTTCTAAAGTGTATAATGCGAGCCGTTTAGCCCATCGGGAGTAAGGGGAATGAACATCATGGGGATCATCAAATAAAAAGCACTTTAATTTTGGGTCTGATTTTCCAGACCTATGTCGTACTTGCACCTCGAAAAAGACACAGAACTCTCCTCAGCTTGAGTTTCGCCAAGTTTACAAAGATGTTTGCACAGGTGTATTTTAGGAGAAGAGGTGTAGAAAATATCTCTATTGTGAAAGTTTTCCACACTAGGCCACAACTGTGGGATGTTCCCAGAGTCAAGTTCGAGGAGAGGCCAGATACATCATAAGCAAATATATATAAAAAAACAAGCATTGGCATAGCCAATAGGTCCCGCCTTTGGGACCTTATAAGTATATATATAAGTATATAGACCACAAGAAGACCCCAAGATCAGCCCCGATGAAGTTCTCCTTGCGAGAACGAAACGCGTTGGCTGGAACCTAAAGCTTGTTTATATTGGTTGAAAAATAAAAGAATCTAAAGAAAAACTCTTTTTTCAAAATCTGGACTTTGGTATTCTGTGCACGCCCATTGAATCGTAGTCTATGGATCTGGAGCACAGAGGCATTAATAAATGGTTAATGCCAGGGTTTGTTTGCGCAGAATTTGTATACATACTAGAACTGGCATGATGTGCAAAAATTTATAGTCAACCGTCTGTTCTCTTGTCCTTGTCTTTCTATATTGCTGTTCGGAATTGTTTTTGCTTGTCATGCTGGTGGGACCGGGTGCTTCTAAGAGGGGCAGTAAGTCACGGTTCTTTTTTGTTTCGTTACATTATTTATTTACCTTTTTATGACATTTGTAATTTACCAGTATGGAGCCGGGATCTTAGCCTCCCACTCCCTATCTCTTTGAATATGGGACTCAGTTCCCTCGTTACATTAATATAAAATAATACACAATAATTGGTATACTTACGTATCATCCTCCGGATGAGGCTTTTGCTCCAATATTGTATATCCCACTTCAATTGATTCTAGTGTTAGGAAGTGTGATCTGCACACTCGATACACTTCTTTTAATAATCTCAGGGTCTCAACCTTGGTCATTATAAATCTTTAGGTTATTGTTAGTCTTTGTATTAATTTATAGTTTTTGCATTATCTGATACGGATCTCTGCACACTCTTAGTCTAGGTGAGCCCACTGACCGTGATTCCATATACCAGCTTGGATGTTTAATACTCCATATGAAATACCCTTAAGTAGGTATAGTATGCTTTGCTAATTTCCTTTTGGGTACTACCCTATATTACCTTGGAGGCCCTCAATTTTTATTGTGATTTACTTTGAAGATTTGGACATTGCAGAACAGTCTAACCGGCCCTGTCTCCATTAAATATCCCTCTGAAGCCTTTTAGTGTCTTTCCTGACCCCGTGAATGGTCATGAACCTACGTGGTTGTAAGTATCCAGTTTAGACAGTCTAGTACATTGTGACATTGTTGCCACTTTCTTGGTTACAATGTTGTTTCTCCAGTTTAATTTATTTGAAGAAACGTTTTATTTTGTTACTGGAAGGAGTTTTCACATGGATTTCTCATCTGTATTAGTTTCCGGATTAATTATCAAGTAGGTTCAATTCAGCAATCCTTTGTCTTCTGTACTGGTGTTTGATTAATGTCTGACAGGGTGGTCTAATATTACCCCCCCCCCTATTTTGGTTTGATAGGGGGTGACTTTACCCTTGTGAAGCAAAGTTTGACACTTGCTGTGCATTGCCTTTGTTGGAGACCCCCGAATCAGTTAACAGACTTGTCCTCTTTCTTTCTAAACATACTTCAATCTCTGATTGTATATTTACATTTTTTTCTTTCCTCATGTGGTCTAGTTTTTGCCATGTTAATTTCTTTTTTGCACTAATTTACTGTTTTTATGGTGATGGTCTTTCTGTTCCAACTTACTTTTGACTTTCTTGCCCTTTTGCACATTATTTCTTTTCTGCACAATTCTTTCCTAGGAGTATTTTTCATACTATGTTATTTTTTAATATCTCTGATACCCCTGTACATATTCCTTTTTAGATGTCTTATTGAAAATTCCCTGGAAGCTCTTATGTCTATTGTCTTGTCCTGATGATAACCTTCTAAGTTTATTTTTGGTCAAAACGCTGTCGACACTTAATGTGAGCCTAAATGAAGAGGACGCATTTTTTGTTGTGTGCTGCTTCTGTTTTTATTCTGAACCTCACCTTTGTTCATAGTTCCTCAGCAACTTTGTCTGATTGCACATTGTATTATTTGTATTTCTTGTACTGTTTGTGTAACCCCATTATTGGCTTATGTTTGCTTTTGTTTGTTTAATTTGGGTAATACATTTTCTATTTAAATAAAATAGTTTGTACATGGGTATCCTGTGTCCTAATAACATTGGGCTCTCTCTCTTCTCTTTTCTCTTTCCTTTCTTTCTCCTTTATATCTTATAAATTTCCTCCGTGGGAGGTTACTTTGTATATTTCTGAGTGCTATACTTGACTCCTTCTTTATCCATTGGTGGCATAACCTGTCAGCTATAGGGGCAACTAGCCTGCCTCCGAAACCATCCCATCTCAGCGGATGGTCCATAAACACAGCTGAGCATGTTCCTCAAAAGGACAGCTTAGGCACAGAAATCTGCAATGAGAACCTTCAATTACCAGCAGAAAGAATAACAGCTGTAATAATATAATTGTTTTCACACCAATCTTTCGCTCCAGAGGCCTCCATAATGTTCTGAATAGAGACAACCTTCTAAGGATGATCGGGTCACTCTCCACTCTCAACAAAGTGCTGTCCAATGACCTACTCGAAGTAGGCTTCATTCCATCCATGACCCAAGTGACAATATGCTGGTGGGCAAACAGGACTATTATCAAAGCAGTCCCAGCAAAAGAGTTCAAGCTGTTGAATCCTTGTCACTGAAGGAAAAGGAGGGCTCCACCTCAGCATTTTTGAAACCCTGATAGATGCCAACGCGACCTTGGACAACAATTCCTCCTCAGGTCTGTCCATGGCCCAAAAAGAAGCTTTGACCAACAAAGTCTAGGACTGAGAATTCAAATAAACAACAATATGAATCAGAAACTACATGTGCACCTGCCACTTGCTGCCTACCCAACATCATCTCCATTCCAACTGAACCTCAAGGTGATCATTAAAATTGGGCAATCCAGCAACCCCACAAGGAGCAACTCAAGCTAACCTGAAGCTCTCCTCATAGGATAATTAGCCTGCTAACCTTGAGAAAAATGAGCAGGGCAGAATGATCTGTTATAATATCACTGGCTTGCAACCGAAATTGAAGGAAAAAGAATTGTTCTCTTTTGCTGTTTTCAAGAGACCTAGGTGCTCGGCAATATTGAACTTGAAGGGTTCTCTGCTTATACATTACAGGCAACTAAAAGTAACCTACGTAGGCCTAAAGACATGCTAACAATGTGGGTCTCATTGAGCCTCCAAGCATCAGTGCAAGTGGAAAGCCCTCAGGAAAATGGAAACAATACACAACACCTGAAAATAAGCCATGATTCATGGGTTCTTGACCTATCTAATGTTTACATCCCACCAGGGTAACTGAGCGACTACCCACTAACACTAAATCTACTAAGCTTTTACATCGACAACACATGCAAAGGGAATTGCCTTCAGCTAATCAGTGCTAACAGGAAGCACCACCCTCACACTGTTCTGGTGTACGGGTACTATAATTACAAACCAGATGTATCAATGCTTGACCAAGCTTAGCTGTAAACCCAGAGGACCTTTACTTCACCCTGGTTTCCAAATCTAGGATCCACAGACAGGGACGGGAGCTTAATCCTTTCCTTCGGCTGTACAACCTTGTTCAAATTAATGGCTGTACCCCCTCGGACCATCCCACTCAATGCACTTTGAGATCTGGCATTCAAGAGAGCCTAATGGACTACATCTTGACTAATCAGAAGACACTGTGCCAAATTACTAATATGGCAGTTGCCAGGAGAATTGATAGAGATCACAAGCCACTAATTGTTACCGTTATACATCCTTTCCCAATCATACTTACTGGTAACTGACTCTGTAGAATGGCTCCATGGAGCCTGCAAGTACAACCTAGCATAATTAATATTAGCTGCCATCCTGAACATAGCAAAAAGACCTATTGTCTGGCCACCTGTAACCATTGGCATCAAGTATATAGGGAAATTCTAGATTAGAAGGAAACATCTAACCTACCTACCATCAAGAAATTTGCCACATTGATGAGAGCAAACCCACTTCGCAGGGGAAGTTCAGTCAGGGCCAACAGCGGTGCCTGGCTATTGCCAATGATAATTAAAATAGACTGGCATGAGTTTGAATGCACAAACATGAAGCAAGCTCTAACAATTGCATTCAGAGCTAGACACCATAAGGAAGCCGGGTAATCCGCCTGAGACCATTGAGACAATGAGGCCAGGGTTTTATCAAATACAAAAAGACTCCTGTAAATCTGTGAGCTTGTGCAGCCCTTGAGAAGGCCATAAGAGAGAAGAACAATACAAACTTCTGGAATTTGGTCCACCAGGGCTGTGAGGGCAAAGGTCCACATCTACCGCCTGGGTTAAACATTTTGAAGAAATGTATGAAATTACAGTCCCCAGTAACTCCAACGCAACAATGCTACACCCTGGCCCTACCAAGAATGGCCCTCTTACAGATAGATTTGCATTTACGTCCCCAGTGGCCACAAATGGCAGGAAATTTGTGTCCAAATTCCCAGAAGAACTACACGCAGCTTTTTCATCCAAAAACTGAATAAGGCGCCAGGCCTTAGTGGGGTGACAAATGACACGGTAACTAGACATAATATCGAAAAAAAAATATCGAGTAGCAAGAATATCGAGTTTTTAATATCGAATGGACAGAATATCGACTTGCAAAAATATAGTGGTGAAGAATATCGAAAAACAGGTAAGAAATATCGATTGCAATAATATAGAAGTAAGTAATATCGACAGTCATAATATAGTTGTTAAAAATATCGAATTTTTTATAGTGATTTAACTGTTAGTATATGTGTTAAAAGTATGTATTAATATTGGAATGGATGTTAGAATATTTTAAAATTATTGAATTTTATGTTTTTTTATTTTTTTGTAATTTAATTCCGTAGCGGGTTGTGGGTTTATAGGGGAGTAGGGTGGGAAGTAATTTAATTATAGTACATTAAATAATAATTTATAGGAATTATTAATTATTTTTAATTTAATTTTGCGTTTTACTTCTGTAGCGGGTTGTGGGTTTATAGGGGAATAGGGTGGGAAGTAATTTAATTATAGATTATTAAATAATAATTTATAGGAATTATTAATTATTTTTAATTTAATTTTGCGTTTTACTTCTGTAACGGGTTGTGGGTTTATAGGGGAATAGGGTGGGAAGTAATTTAATTGTTATTAGTTAATTATTAATTGGTATTGCAAATTAATTGGTTGTTGATTAATTATTAATTGGTAAATAATTAGTATTAATTGGTAATTAATTTGTATTAATTGTTTAATTGATAATTATGTTAATTGTATTCATTTAATATTTGTAGCGGGCAGTGTGTTTATAGGGGAATATGGTGGCAAGTAATATAATTGTAAATAAATATTTATTTAATTTATTTGTGTATATTGTTAATTAATATATCTTTAATTTAATTTTGCATTTTACTTCTGTAGTGGGTTGTGGGTTTATAGGGGAATAGGGTGGGAAGTAATTTAATTGTTATTAGTTAATTATTAATTGGTATTGCAAATTAATTGGTTGTTGATTAATTATTAATTTGTAAATAATTAGTATTAATTGGTAATTAATTAGTATTAATAGGTAAATTGATAATTATGTTAATTGTATTCAATTAATATTTGTAGCGGGTATTGTGTTTATACGGGAATATGGTGGGAAGTAATATAATTGGAAAAAAATAATTATTTAAATAATTTGTGTATATCCTTAATTAATATATTATAAATTAATTATTAATTGGTATTATTTGCATTTATTAATGTTTGTTATTGAAAAACAATTGTTTGTTAATTAATTATTACTTGTTAATTAATTAAACAAAAATGTATTGGTATTTATAAATAATCAATTCTTTTGTGATTGGTAATTAATTGTAATACTTGTTTTTGTATTAATAATTCATTAATTTAAAAATAAAAATACATTTATTATTTTCTCTACTATTGCACTTACTTGAGTGGGAATAGTAATTTTTACCCCTATGCTATCCAATGCTTTCCCTATTATTGCACTCTCTGGAGTGTGAATAGTAATTTTTACCCTCCCGCTATCCAACGCTTTCCCTACTGTTGCACTCACTGGAGTGGGAATAGTAATTTTTACCCTCCCGCTATCCAACGCTTTCCCTACTGTTGCACTCTCTGGAGTGGGAATAGTAATTTTTACCCCTACGCTATCCAACGCTTTCCCTACTGTTGCACTCACTGGAGTGGGAATAGTAAATGTTACCCTCCCGCTATCCAACGCTTTCCCTACTGTTGCACTCTCTGGAGTGGTAATAGTAATTTTTACCCCTACGCTATCCAATGTTTTCCCTATTATTGCAGTCTCTGGAGTGGGAATAGTAATTTTTAGCCTCCCGCTATCCAACGCTTTCCCTACTGTTGCACTCTCTGGAGTGGGAATAGTCATTTTTATCCCTACGCTATCCAACGCTTTCCCTACTGTTGCACTCACTGGAGTGGGAATAGTAAATGTTACCCTTCCGCTATCCAACGCTTTCCCTACTGTTGCACTCTCTGGAGTGGGAATAGTAATTTTTACCCCTACGCTATCCAACGCTTTCCCTACTGTTGCACTCACTGGAGTGGGAATAGTAAATGTTACCCTCCCACTATCCAATGCTTTCCCTACTGTTGCACTCTCTGGAGTGGGAATAGTAATTTTTACCCCTACGCTATCCAATGTTTTCCCTATTATTGCACTCTCTTGAGTGGGAATAGTCTTTTTTACCCTCCCGCTATCCAACGCTTTCCCTACTGTTGCATTCTCTGGAGTGGGAATAGTAATTTTTACCCTCCCGCTATCCAACGCTTTCCCTACTATTCCACTTACTGGAGTGGTAATAGTAAATTTTACGCGCCCGCTATCCTACACAGAAAATATTGAATATTTTTAATTAATATCACGTTAAGATATATGTATTAATTTTTTTTTTTACTTACTTTAATTATTCATTAAGTTTACTGTTATTTAAGTATTTATAAGTATGTGTCAGTTAATTATATGTATTATTTCATTTATTTAACATTACTTTTAAAACATTTAAAAAATTCGATATTTTGACTAACTATATTATTTACAACGATATTTTGGATTCGATATTTTTGTAATTTCCTGTTTGGAGATAGGACTTCGATATTTTGGCATTCTATATTTTGGCATCGATATTTTTGTAAGTCTATATTTTTGTAGTCGATATTATGTCAGTGATCCAATGACACGTCGCAATGGTCCACCTCTATGGGCGCCTGCATTAGCATCAGTATTCAGTAAAGAATGGAAAGCCGAGGCCGTCCCGGCATCATGGAAATCAGCAACTATACTCATCCTCTACAAAAAAGGAGCATGAAAGGACCCCACTAACTATTATTCAACTTCCTTGCATGATGGTGCTGGGAAGATATGTTGAAACCCCCCTCACCAGATTGGAAACCTGGTTCAAGGAAAAGAGAACACTGTCATCAATTCAGGCTGGATTCAGGAAAGGCCATAGTACGATCGAACAAGCAATGAGATTATCCAACATATGTCTAAAATACATTCATATAAAAATACAACCCTTTACATGACTTTTATCAAACTTTAAACTTGTTTTGACTCAGTCAACAGATCCATCTTATGGCAAACCCTCCTTGACCTGAGCCTGCCACCCAAAATTGTGCCTGCCATGCAACAACTAGATCATAATAAGGCTGCAGCAGCCATATATGGCTTGAAAGGGGAATTGATGACCAACTTCACCATAAAAAACTGTGCAAAGCAAAGCTGCGTCCTCATGCCTTTCCTATTCAACTTCTTTATAAATTATGTGGGAATACCCTGAGAAACATGAATTTGCCGGGGGAGATAAAATTCCTATTCTGCAGTTCTCCTATCCTGCACTGAACTGTTGATGCAAAAATGACCTAATGGCTTTGAGAACCACCATACAAATAAGATCCTCATAATAAACATGGCAAAACAAAACTTTGCTAGTGAACCACAGGTAACCTTTGAAGTTCACCTTCAAAATATATGGGCAACCCCTCAGCAGAGTCCACTCTTTTGATTTGATTTGATTTTAATTTCTAAAAAGTGACGTTTGTGTGTCTTGGCGCTGCCTATAAACTGAAAAGGATCAGAAAAGAATCTACAGTGGGAGCGTGAAAAGCCAGGATTTGAGAAGCTTTCTGAAAGTCAGAAGATTAGAGGAGTTCCTCAAAGAAACTGGCATTTGATTCCAGAGGAGAGAAGTAGCATGAGAAAACTTCTCCCACCCTAAGAGACTTTGTTAAAACGAGAAAATGACAACGTCATTGAGTTTGTCGAACATAAAGACCTGCTAGGGGGTATACCATGAAAATGTTTTCCTAAGAGACTCAGTGCCTTGGAAATGCACTGCTTTATGAGCAATACAGAGAGCTTTAGAAACTACTCTTTTTTTGTCTGGTAACCAGTGGAGCTCATCTTTAGCTTTGGTCACAGACTCAGACTTTTTATGTTTTTCAAAACCCTGACTGCAGCATTTTGTAGCCTCTGGGGCCTGCTTAGGATATACTGCTGGGCTCCAACCAAGAGTGGATTGCAATAATCTAATTTAGATAAAACCAATGAGAAAACCACAGTTTCTTGTAACTCTACCGGCAAGAAAGAAAAGATTTTCCTTAAGATGTTGAGTGTATAAAAACAAGAGGATGTAAGGTAGTTGGTGTGATCCCTGAAGGTCATCTAAGGCCACCATTAGGATGGCGGGCGGACAAAGTCCGCCCGCCATCCTATTGTAGAATGGGACCACCCGCCATCGGTGCGGGGGTCCCGTT
The DNA here is from genome assembly GCF_964204655.1 of Triturus cristatus. NCBI lineage: Eukaryota > Metazoa > Chordata > Amphibia > Caudata > Salamandridae > Triturus > Triturus cristatus. The sequence goes on from NC_140583.1 coordinate 526,746,325, forward strand.
GGTGACATTAGGATGCGCCCGCCACACTGGCGAGCGCATCCTGCATACTTGACATTGCGGTGGGCGGTGCTCTCAGGACCGCCCGCCACAATGCCAAGAAGGCATGTCGTGCTGTTCCATGCACAACGTGGCAGGCACCGTGCGGTGCCTGCCATGTTGTGCATGGAACTGCAGGGGGGTACTATGATACCCCCCATGTGCACCCCCCACCCCCAGAATCCCTGGGGGCGGCAAGAACCGTCTGCTTTTCTGTGGCGGCGTTGCCGCCACGGAAAGGAATGTCACCACACATATGCTAACATGGATGGCGGTGTCTCCCAGACACCGCCACCATGTTAACAGCTTTTCCGCCCGGTAGGCAATCGGGCGGATTGCCTACAGGTGGAAAACAGGCGGACGGTCTGTCCGTCCGCCGGGGACCCCCCCCGCCATGGTAATGTGGTGGGGGGATGTTGCTATGCGGGTGGTGGTTTTTGGCGGGCGGTGGCAATCCGCCCTCTATCCGAATGACCCTCTAAGTGTCAAAAATGATTCCAAGATTCTTGACATTGGACACTGGGACGGGAAGTGGACCGAGAGCATCCGGCCACCAGGATTGATTCCAGAAGGAGGTATCCCACCCATAGATAAGGACTTCAGTCTTTCCTGCATTTAATTTTAAACAATGGTCGCCCATCCATTCCAAGACGGCACTCATACATTTATTGAAACGCAATGCTACTTGTTCTACGTTTTTGAAAATGGGAACGATAATTTGACTATTGTCCGCATAAGATATTGTGGGGGAACTGAATAATTTTATCAATCCCATGAGAGGGGCCACATAAATATTGAATAAGATGGGGCTTATCGAAGAGCCCTTCTGGACTCCACATCATAAGGAGAAAGATTTTGACTTAAACTCTCCTGTGCCAAGTTTGCTCTCTTCCATCCAGAAAGTCACATAGAAGCTTAAAGGCCATACCTTTAACGTCTATGTCGAGCAGACACTGTTTCAGAATTGCATGACTTACTGTGTCGGAAGCTGCGGATAGGTTCAAAAAGATCACCTCAGCACTGTCTCCACGATCGAGAATTTCCCTGACCTCATTGGCTACTGTAACTAAAGGCATCTCCGTACTATGGGCTTTCCTAAAACAAATTGTGATTTATCCAAGATGTCATGGTGGTCCAGGAACTGTGTGAGACAAACGTTAAGGTGACTTTCTAGCACTTTGGCTAGAAATGGAAGTCTCGATATGGGGCAATAGTTTTGTTCTTCAGGTGGGTCAAGGGATTGTTTCTTTAAGAGAGGCAGAATGGATGCCTTTTTCTATTGTGTGGGGAAGATCTCAGATTTTAGGATGCTGTTAAACATCGAAGAGAGAGGGAGTGAGAGGGCAACTGATTTGGTTTGTTTGAGGAGTTCAATCATGCAGTTGGATGAAATGGCAGGAAACTCATCAAAGCCATGATGTCCTTGGTTAAATTGGGTGGCAACTTGTAATAGGTGGTTTGTGCCATTTTTAAAAATAAGGTCATTATTAAGCGCCTCTACTTTGATTACTTGGGGCTTCATTGTGATAGAAAGCTGACTTGGGCTGCTGCACAATCATGTAAAAATAGAGGGACCCTGCTTCACTGCAGCAATGCGGTGCTTGAATTCTTTTATATTGAGGCCACAGACTTGTCTCATTGGCACTGTGACAGCAGCAAGCACCTTCAACAGTGAACTTTGGCGCTTTACCAATTCAAAGGGCCTCCGCAAGGAAGAAAATAGATTTAAAGAGTCGCATTCTCTGCCAGGGCCTACAGATCTCGTTGTCTGTTATCAGGCTGGAACTGCGCACTGGGCCAATCAAAGTACTTTTAGCCCCCAAGCCAGTAATATATTGGGCGTGAATTCAGACATATTATATTTTGATAAATTGGTCTCGGATATCTTCTTGAGTGAATGTACCATTTATAGACTCTGTGTGTGCAACAAATACTTAACACAGTCTCCTGATAAGCCTAAGCTGCTCGACCTCACTACCGCAAATAGAACACTTGGGATTGTTAAAGTAAGCCCTGTAAACCAATAAGGGTAGTCTGGACTTTTTGCATGGTGTGCCCTTACATTAGCACACTACATAAAAAGACAGCTTCCTGGTTGGTGAAAGACTTGGACTGGACAAATCGTTAAGCATTCACAGCATCATGGCTGTAGAAACACAGAGAGACAGCAATAAGGCAAGTATAGCACCAGATGTAAAATCAATGTACATTAAAACCAGGAAGAAAGAACCAAAATGCTTACCCCATGAAAGAAGGCATTACACTGTTACAAGCCTTGCATGTTGAATATGATTAAAAAAAATACTGAAAAAAATGAAGAAATTAAAGCTTTGGTTAAAACACCTTTATGAATGTTTAAAAAGCCTTAGAAATTCACAGTAAAAGTGTTGTTGTGTTGCAAGTTAAAACCAAAAAGCAATGACAATTGCAAGTTGTTGGGTATGCATTTTTACTCGTATAGATGTCTGTAAGTGGTAGTTAGCAGTCACCTGGCATAACCAATTGCTTCCGTCTGTCTTATGAATGTTTTTGAGTGGCCATTCAGTCCATTCCAAGCTGATTTCTTCATTAAACCACCAGAATAAGGGGTCGATTCCAATCCGGGTCGGATAGCTCTCCGAGAGCGGTTTGTAGCCTTACCGTGCAACCAACACGTACCCATAGCCGGTCCCTCCTGTAGATGAAGTACGATGCGCATAACTGCCAAAAACACGACCGACACGTAGGCTGTGATTCAAGCTCCGAGCAGTAACCACGAACGCCGAAGCAAGTCACCCGGAAGCAGAATCTACAGAAGTTTCCGCCCTGACAAGTACGATGCATACTTCCTACGCGCCGGACGGGTCGGCACGTACGGCACGTCACAGCATCCGGAAAACAAGCATATCAGCTACGATTCGCACCACAACTCAGTCCACGACTGACCAGCTTGCAGCGGGTGCAAGACGGAGCAACAAGCAGCGTGTACGACACAAACACATCATGAATCTCATCGCACTGGTCATACCAGTACTCTACATCTATGACCGGATCAGGAACCAACGCCAATGGCGCAGACGGTAAGTCAGACACCTACCACATCAACAAACGACACGTACCCGCAAAATGGTACACACACACAGGGGATCCACATCTTGGTCACTAACAACAGCCCACCATAGGGGATGCATAGCCAGCACCACTACCACCCCCACCCATAGGGCTTATGTTGCCCATCACCCCTGCCACCCCCACCCATAGGGGACCTGTTGCCTATCACCCCTGCCTCCCCCACTCATAGGGGACCTGTTGCCCATCACCCCTGCCACCCCCACTCATAGGGGACCTGTTGCCCATCACCCCTGCCACCCTCACTCATAGGATATATGTTGCCCATCACCCCTGCCACCCCGACTCATAGGGCTTATGTTGCCCATCACCCCTGCCACCCCCACTCATAGGGCTTATGTTGCCCATCACCCCTGCCACCCCCACTCATAGGGCTTATGTTGCCCATCACCCCTGCCACCCCCACTCATGGGGGACATGTTGCCCATCACCCCTGCCACCCCCACTCATAGGGTGTCACCCCCACTCATAGGGGACCTGCTGCCCATCACCCCTGCCACCCCCACTCATAGGGGACCTGTTGCCCATCACCCCTGCCACCCCCACTCATAGGGCTTATGTTGCCCATCACCCCTGCCACCCCCACCCATAGGGGACCTGTTGCCCATCACCCCTGCCACCCCCACTCATAGGGCTTATGTTGCCCATCACCCCTGCCACCCCCCCTGTAGAGCTTATGTTGCCCATCACCCCTGCCACCCCCACTCTTAGGGGACCTGTTGCCCATCACCCCTGGCACCCTCACTCATAGGGCATATGTTGCCCAACACCCCTGCCACCCCCACCCATAAGGGATCTGTTGCCCATCACCCCTGCCACCCCCACTCATAGGGGACCTGTTGCCCATCACCCCAGCCACCCCCACACATAGGGCTTATGTTGCCCATCACCCTTGCTACCCCCACCCATAGGGGACCTGTTGACCATCACCCCTGCCACCCCCACTCATAGGGCTTATGTTGCCCATCACCCCAGCCAGCCCCACTCATAGGGGACCTGTTGCCCATCCCCCCTGCCACCCCCACTCGTAGGGGACCTGTTGCCCATCACCCCTGCCATCCCCACTCATAGGATGGGTGATGCGCCACACATCCATCATGCTCCAACATTAGGTATGTCAGCAAAATACATCCCCCCTAACATCATGACAACAGTGTGTAGTCTGTGACAAATGCCCACAACAGTGAGTATGACTTCGAACATACAATGTAACTAACAGCACATGTGTGACCAACAAATGAGTGTACACAAGGCAAGCATCACTATAGCACTGTGTCAATGTAAAAAGAACACCCCCTCACTGTGTAGAACAAAAAGTTAAGTGTGGGCTTCCAAACTGCAGCAAATGTCGAGCATTGTGGTGATGGGGTCTAAACTACCCCTCATCACAGTGACCAAAAGGCAAGTGTCATCATGGTCAAAGCTGCAAATAACAAACAGCATGTATGATTCCCGGTCCCAACACATCAAACACTCCTGGGGCAAAGTAGTGGTTGTGTCCCATACCCACAGAGATGTGGTGAGGCTAACAGTGCTGTGAAAACATAACATACTCGGGGCTATGTGCATACAGGCACCACCCATGGGGGATGACAATGCACTCGGTGTACAATGACACAAGAGCAGACGTGACCATCACAAAGCAAACACACATCTCGAAAATAGACAAACTAATCAAAACAACCTGTGGAGACTATAGGTGTCAGGTCACAAACTCCCATTCCATACCAGCAATGGCACCTAACAACCAGGATGAATGTGCACAATGATGTGATATGACTCACAGGGACAGCAGGGCAAATCACAGAAACAGCATCCAGACAATGGCCCACAACAGCAATACCAATGCACTGATGCAGATGCAGTAACACAAACAGGCAACCTCCCACTGCACATCTGACACAACGTGTGTGTGTGTGTCTCAGTGTCCCCAGGCAACTACACAAGACATGAAGGAGGCTGGACCACAGTGACACAGATGTGGACACAGTGCCATACAAAAGTAAACCATCATTGGGACACCCTTAGTGGGCAATCAGGCATTGTGAGATGAGAGGGAGCACAACAGACACATGTGACACAAGCTGGAATGAACACCAACTAACACAGCAAGAGACTGACACACAACAGCACTACCCCCAGGGAACAGACATTGGGGTGACACAAGCATGCATGACACCTCCACTGTGATGACAAAGGTAGATGTCCTACAAACTGGGAAACCCAGACATGTGTCCTGTGCCACACACGTACATCACACATACACAAACACAAATCACTCAGCATGGCCCGTCAACCATGGACAAACGGGAGCTAGGGGCCCATCCATGCAAACATTTACATCAGTCCACCCTCAACACCACACACCCTGAACTGCAACAATGTGCATCTGTGAAGCCCACATGTGACTTTTCACATGCACCCATGACAAACACAGGAATGTTGGGAGGAACTAAGGTGCACAGACTCATCACACAAGGACAGTTTACAACCCTGGTGAATGACAGACATACTGCACAGTATGTGGTACATGCCCAAGATGTCAAAGCTCACGTAACCTTCAGAATACCTGCCACAGTCCCAGGGCAATGCAGAACCCAAGGAGAACCACAAGGCACACATGCTGACACCTGCAAACATTGCCGCCCTGAACCCGACAAGTGGGAGCAGTCACACACACCTACACATGTCCCAATCACTGAAAGGTACCACCTAGGGACAACTACATGATATTGCGAACAAACAAGTGCCTTGGGGACTCCTGACTGTGTCCCATCTGCATCTGACAACATCATCACCACTCAGAACTGACAAATCCCAATGATGAAACACCAATTTACAGTAGTGTGTCATGCACCCACACATCTGGTAGCCCATGGCATCGTTGTGGGATGAACACAGAACCACTCAGCAAGCATCAACAACAGGAACATATCAAGGGAACACTGCCTGTGTATGAAAAGGGATGTGGACACACACACACATGCTCATACAACACACACCATGGGCTCAGGCCATGTCACGGGACAACACACTTACTTGAGGGGACCAAACTTCTGTGGAAGCCCAGCTGTGCCAAACATAGTCACAGCACGTCTCAGTCGTGTCAGCAGAACATTTGGTCAGTCAGCCATCAGTTACCACACAATGAAGGCTCTGGTCACAACAGCCTGGGTACGGGAGTCTTCCCTAAGTCATCTGCACATACTCAAAACATATGTACAGCAAGTTGCACAGAGGACCCAGTTGCTCCTATACCAATGATGCCCACAACTGTAGGTCCAGTGGCGATGCGCACAAAGTCTGCGAAATAGACAAATTGGACAATGGGAAGCACATCATATGTGCATGGGTGCAAGCCAGAAATATGAACATGCAAATGAAATGTTCACAGAGATGTCCACAAAGAGTTGATCATGACACACCCAGGTAGCTGCAAAGGATGACATGGATACCGACCAGAATAGGATACATATCTCATGGACCACATGGAGTACCTCACATCAACACCTCAGTGTTCAACATTGGAAACCAAGGATTACAGGTGCAAAGGCATGTTAAACATCATCAACCTAATGTACAGCTAAATCAAGTTCACAGGGATAAAGAAAAAAGATTTATGCAGCATATTAAAAGTTAAACGTCCGTTCAAACAAAAGGCCAATGGCCAGTCCATTATCAAATGCTAAGGAGTGAACTAGAGTGACAATGTCACACGTTGATTGCCTGCACTGCTAAGGATAGGGGACATCCCCTTGGAGGGGCATACATGGGGGCAGGCCAGGCACTGCAGGGACAGGATCAAGGCGCAGCAGAAGGAGGCAGTGAAGAGGTGGTGGATGCAGGAGAGACACCTGCAACTGCAGTGGAGCTGACTGAAGTGGTGGGTGCAGTCACAAGTGTGGGGCACAAGTCAGATGGGGTGGTTGCCGGCACAACTTCAGTGGGCAGGTCAGATGGAGTGGATTGGGTCCCCACTGCAGTGCCCAAGTCAGACGGGGTGGTCATGGACTCCACTGCAGTGCCTAAATCCATGTGAGCGGAATGGGGTGCAGGTGAGGTCTGCAGGACAGAGGGGGGGACACGGTACCCACATCAGTGTCACTAACCGTCTGACCAGGTGTGGAGGAGCAAGTGGTAGGGGGGAGAGCCTCAGCATTTTGGGGATGGTGTATCTGTGGGTGGGGGAACCCGGGGCAGGGAGTGGCGGGGTAACCTCTGGAGTGGTGGCCTGGGGATGGAGGACGGAGACTTCGCCTTGGAGCTGCAGGCCGGCGGTGGGGTCTTGCTCTTCCGGCTCCAGGGGGACTTGTAGGTGGGGGTCTCAGTCTGACTGCGCCTGGGGGAGGGTGTATGGGTGTGAGGGGCACTCCCCTCTGTGTGTGGGGACTTCCTCTTCCCCTTGTAATCTGGATCTGCTGGGTCAGTGGGGAAGAGTCCAAGGTCACAGAGGAAGAGCTTCTGTGGAGATGGGATTGCAGGTGAGGCAAGGGAAGGGGGCTGGGAGGGAGAGGTTTCGGAGGACTGTAGAGTGGTTGTGGATGACTGTGTGTTTGTCAGCAAACCATCCCCTGTGAGTGTGGTATCAGTCCCCTGCTCTTGCTTGTGTGCACGTCTAGACCTTGGTTTAGGTGTTTGTGTGCTTTGTGGGAATGTGCAGGTGTGTGTGTGCTTGGGACAGGTAGGCTACTAGGAATCGTGGGTGGTGCAGGGGTAGGAGGGGTGCGGGACTGTTGGAGGAGGGACACCGCTGCCGTCAGGGAGGAGGCCACGGACTGATTGGTCCTCTGTAGGGCAGACATGCCAGAGGAAATGCCCTCCATGAACGACACCAGTTGCGTCAACAGACGTGTGTGTGCATGGAGGACCTTCAGCATCGAAGTCTGCCCTACATGGATCTGTCTAAGTAAGTCTACAGACTCCTCACTCAGGGCAGCAGGGGACACAGGGGCAGGGGGTGCGGTGCCTGGCACAAAGGAGACATGCTCCCGAACATGGGAGCCTCCAGGGACCTCTGGGATGGGAGCCGATGGGAGGGTGGTGGTGTGGGTGGTGGCGGGGACAGCCTCACTAGCTGCTGTTTGGTGGCTGCTGACCCCCGCCTCCACAAGGGAGTCATCCTCAGAGCTGCTGTGGCCCTCAGCTGGGGGGATGGTGCTGACGACTTCTCTCTGTGGCTCCACTCGCCCTCTGTGCCACTGGGTCCCTGACACCTCTCCTTCTGTCCCTGTCAGGCTCTGTGGCTCCTCCTGGTCCGTGGAGCTGTCCCCTCCTGAGGCCGTGGATGTATCTGGATAGGAATAGGGAAGTAAGAGAACATCAGTCACCTACACTGACTGCACACACCACAGTGAGTACATCACATCACAGGGCAAGACCTGGCATCATCAGCTGAACACTGCTCAAAGTGCCAACACTGTTTAGAATAAGCCAATTGCCATTCTCAACATCAACCATGGCACACATATCCCTCCTTGACTTGCACACATATGTCTGTGGCATGTTGGATGCTAATACCCCAATGGCCCGACATGCACCACCCACACATCAGTTGGACATGCAAGTGAACATGTAGGAGTATGTCACTATACACACAGTACATCTCTTGCTACTGACTCAGTACAGGTGTCCGGATGAAGGGATGGGCAGAGACTCATCTCACATGCTTGTGATACATGCCAGCAACACACACTATGATGTTCTCATGTCCTGATGGGCAATGCCACTATGGGGTGCATGGTGCACACTTGAACACAATGCAGGATCACTCATAGCAAGTTAAATGCCATGGCACTGGCATGACTGGAAAGTCAGTCAACACTGTCTCCTGTCACAGGGGCAGGGCATCCAGACAACAACAGTATGCACTGTCTCACAATCATAGCTCAGGGGTAAAGCTAACTCTGCAGATGACAGGTGCACTTGCCCATCCCCTGCAAACAACATATACAGGACCCAGAAGACCCCACGTCATGCAAATCAGACATTTGAGTCTCTGCAAGCACAACTCCCTGTACATTAACACATCACAGACCGCCATGCCTGAAGGACACAGTTGCATACACCATTGTGCGCTGTCAGATGATCACACACCTATATGTCACACAGGTCTTGTCTCTCATAGTCACATCTCAGATGTCCTGCTGACCCTCAAACTCATGAACACCCCAGTTGTATGTAACAGGAAGCCACACCACAATGACACAGAGGAAGACACCTGAAGGCACATGTCACGAAGCACAACCTGTAATCTGATAACAGGAGTGGGATTACAGAGTGTTTCTAAATGCCCTTGAGGAGGCATGACTGCCCAGGTCTATGTGAAACAGTGTTTGGCCCTGGACAGTAGTCAGGTGGCTAAGCATGTGTGACATACTTGATATACATACTCCTGAGGCCCCAAAATTGGAGTCCCCTGCTGCATGGGTTTGTTTAGAATACCCCAGCCACATGTAGCGAGTCAGACCAGCAATTGGAACACATCTCAAGTGCACACACAGATCACATGTCAGGTCTCAGGCATTGGGCAAACAATTGAACCACCCATGAAACACACAACAGAGTCACGGGAACAGATGCTGTCCGGTAGCTGAAGCATAGCTGACTGCAGGGACACAGTGCCCTAGTGACACAAGCAACAGACTTTAGGGGCCACACCTGTGGAACAGATGAGTAGGGTGCATCATACAATTGAGGGACCTGAGTATTGGACTACAAGACCTACGTAATGTGGAAGTGTGACCAGGCCAAAAGACTGCAATTAGCAAGTCAAACATAGTACACAGATTAGATATGGACTCACCCCCTTCCTGCTGCTGTCTGGCCTTCAGCTGCCTATCCAGGTCCGGAAAGACCACCGACAGGATCTGGAGCATGTGGGGGGTCAGGGTCCGGTGTCCGCCCCTCCTGGGTGGAGGTGACAGCTTCAGCTGGACTCTAGCTAACCTCCGGGTCTAGCCCTGAAGGTCCTGCCACCTCTTCTGACAGTTGTGGATCCGGCGCTTGTAGACCCCCACCGAACAAACTGCCCGGGCGATGGTCAGCCATATCTCTTGCTTCTGGTGGGCATCAACCTGTGAGGATGACAAAGTTAAAAGTACATTTACACACATGCAGTATATTTGTGCTGCACACATTTGGAGATACATGTCATCATCACAAAGGGAAATGAGTTACACAGGTAGTGCAACCATGGAGAAGGACAAATCACCTGCATGTCTGACATGTTAACAATGCCTGGGAAGTTTAAGCTTGCACTAATGCACTTTAGCAGCAGGACACCCGTTCATTCCATGTACCTACACACTTTGGGGGATGAAAGTAGTCAGTGAGAATGCTTGCCACTGGTGTACATACTGCTAGTACTGCTAGTCAGACAACATGCACAATTAGGAAGGCAGTGGACTGTACACTCACCTGCTCCCCTGGTTTCCCATACAGCTTGCTGTACTGTGGAAGGAGCCCATCCAGCAAGGCCTGGTTCTCCTCCTCAGTGAAGGATGGGGCCCTCTCCAGAGTATGTGCCATAGCAGGAGCCAGAGGATGCAGAGACAGAAGCAGTGGTAGCAGGGATGTGGTCCAGTAGCATGTAGTGCAGGCAAGTGAGCTCCCTGGGGGCCAGCCAGCCTTATATCTCTGCTGCAGAGGCATAATCTGTGCCATGTGTCCCAAGTGATAGGTCCAACACGGTTGCTTCTATGAATCTGGCCAATCCATGGAAAAGTAAGACTCATACACGCTTTCAAATCTTGACCTTCATGAAACACCAGTAATTGCAACATTGTTGTAGGCATTCAACTGAATTTCCAGCGCACAACTCGTGCAAGTTGTGAATCCGCATCCGTCTCCATGACAGTCCAGAGCCAATGGGTGCGCCCGGCTCGGTCAACTGACTGTACAACGCGTATTTTGAAAATACACATGCACCCGTCTCCATTTGATTCAATGGCCAAGGCGTACGCCTGTCTCGGACCATGCCTGCCTGACACGTATGCATGATAGTCACCCACGTCGGACCTCATTGCATTCTATGGCAAAGCGTACGCATGGCTTGGACATGAACCGTGCAATGCGTACGCATTGTCACCCGCGTCGGATCTCATTGCATTCAATGGCAAAGCGTACGCACGGCTCCGTCATGAACCGTGCAATGCATACGCATTGCCACCCGCGTCGGCCCTCATTGCATTCACTGGCAAAGCGTACGGACGGCTCGGTCATGAACCGTGCAATGCGTACGCATTGTCACCCGCGTCGGACCTCATTGCATTCAATGGCAAAGCGTACTCACGGCTCGGTCATGAACCGTGCAATGCGTACGCATTGTCACCCGCGTCGGATCTCATTGCATTCAATGGCAAAGCGTACGCACGGCTCGGTCATGAACCGTACAATGCATACGCATTGCCACCCGCGTCGGCCCTCATTGCATTCACTGGCAAAGCATACGCACGGCTCGGTCATGAACGTGCAATGCGTACACATTGTCACCTCATTGGTGTGACTATTCGATGGATTCAACACATAATTATTTGCCAGGGACACCTGTGCACACCTACCACACTACAGCATTGGCCACACAGTGTCCCATGGCATGTAAGGCTGCATTCCCTGGGTGTTTCGAGGGGGCACATTTAGTTTTTTGGGTGGCACTTTTGTGCAGCCACTCCCAGGCTGTGCAATGTGTACATGGGGGCAGAATCCTTTGTGTGTGGTGCACATTACCACTGTGATGTGCAAATGTACAGTAATGGGCATGAGTCACGGACACAGTTCCATGTTGGATAAGTTTGGGCCATGTCACATACACCCTGAGTCCTGGGGGTCAATCAATCAATCAATCAGTGACACTTGTAAAGCGCGCTACATACCCGTAGGGTCTCAAGGCGCTGGGTGATGGCATGTACGTCACAGTGAGACCTCTAGCCACAATACTGATGTGCACCCACAGTCTGTGTGCATGTTGTGTCTCAGATGTGTCTGATCAAATGTGCCCAATGGGTGACAGTCTCCACATCCATGTGGTATGTGCATCAACCTTGATGGTGTGTGTGTGTCTAAGAGACGTGCATGTAGGGCCTGCAGGGACAACAGTGGTCACTATCTGTAGGACTCACGCTTGCCTTGTGGTGTGTACATGATATGCTATGTTCATGCCAGTGTCGATGTGGCAATACAGGGACCCTGGGTTTCTGCATGGGAAAAATCTGTGATGCCTGGGAGACATCAGGCCTCACTTGTCACTGTGGTGTGTGTTTGGAACGTCACAGCAGTACATAGGTCGGGTGACACAGCCAGATGATTGGCCATTGCACTACATGGGACTCATGTGGACATGTGGAATTGAGATGTGAGGTTATGGTCATGTAAGTGACATATGTGTCCATGCCCAGCAGCACACACCTCAGTACATTGTGTAATGTCATGATCTATCATGTGATATTGAGCCTGGTCATGGCCACATGGGTGGATGAAGCGACAATCTTCCTTTGTTCATCTCTGTTCTGCAGGGCACCAGCTGTCCATCGACCGTTCCCAGACCTTGCAACCATGCAGGAACGCGACTGCATCCGACAGTATCGCTTCACCAGGCAAGTGATTGAGGAGTTGTCGGAGTAGTTGGTGCCACATCTGCTACCTGGCCGGACATACCCTACAGCACTGACCCCAGAGGTGAAGGTGATGGCAGCCCTGCACTTCTTTGCTACTGGTACCTTCCAGTACACTGTGGCTACTGCTGGTGGTATGTCGCAAACTATGTTTAGTCGGGTGCTAACCGATGTCTTGGAGGGGATGTTGCATTTCCTAGACCTGTACATCAAGTTCCCGAGCCCAGCTGAACTCCCTGAAATAAAGGATGCCTTTTATACACTGGGGAGGATGCCAAACGTCATTGAATCCATTGACGGGACACATGTTGCCCTGATACCACCACAGGCACATGAGCAGGCATACCGCAACAGGAAGCACTACCATTCGATCAATGCTCTGGTGGTCTTGCTGACATGTTGATCACACATGTGTGTGCACGGTTCCCTGGTTCGGCGCACGATGCCTACATAATGACGAGTAGTCACATTGCAACGCTGATGTCACAGATGCCAGCTCAGCGTGCCTGGCTTGTCGGTGTGTACTGACTGTTTCTCATTGTGTGTGTTTGTCATTGTTGTATTCCGCACTCCTACCAAACTCATCTAATTGTTCATTTTTGTGTGTGTAGGTGACTCCGGATACCCCAAAATGCCGTGGTTGCTGACACCCCTCAGGAACCCTGTGACACCAGCCGAGCTGCGATACAATAAGGCACATGCTCGGAGCAGGAGGGTGATTGAGCGGACATTCGGCCTCCTGAAAAGCCGCTTTCGCTGCCTGGACAAGACCGGAGGGGCCCTCCCATATGAGCCTGCAAAGGTGTGCAAAATAATACTGGTCTGCTGCATGCTACACAACATGGCGGTGCGGAAGGAGGTGCCTCTCATCCTGGATGAGAATGACGACGACCAACGTCCGGCACCTGTGGAGGATCCCGGCCTGGGCCAAGATGCCAGTGATGATGAAGATGATGGTGACGCCCGCTCCCAGCTCATCAACAACTTCTTCACCTGAAAATGAGTTTCCAGGGTTGTTATGTCAATGTATGGAGGTAGCCAGGAATGTGTTGAGCCAGCTCTGTTGCTGTCTGAGTGTGTCTTTGTGCCACTTGACTGGATGCGTACTGTGATGTGTCCATTCAGGTGGTGTGTACTCCACAATAGGGTAGTACTGCTAACTAGTGTTTGTGTAGGTGTTTTGCAACATGTTTTGTATTTGGAAAACAGAAGGGGCCCCCTGCAAAAAGGATGTGCCCTAGCAAGGAAATCAAGAATTTGGAAAAACAATAAGCACTATCATGTGTATGTGTGTCTCACAACAAAACCAATTCAGATCAAACATCAATTGTTATATATATAAAATTAATATATTTACTATAGCAAAAAACAAAAAGAATATCAATAAAAATATAGATCCACATACATATTTTTCTCATACATTTGTATTATTTCAATTCTTGTGTTACTGGAGTTTCTTAACTTGTTGTTTAATCATTATAGCACTTAGCCTGGTGCTTATTGTTTTTCCAAAATATTGCAACATGGTTTGTGCATGTGTATTGCATTTCTCTCCTGTTCGTCTGTGCTTTTGACTGTATCTTGTCTGTCCTTCCCAGGGTCTTTTGCCTGTTGTGTGGTCAACACTGACCCCCAACACCCAGAAGCCAACACCAGTGTGTAAGTTGACAATTCCCATCAACTGATGTACCACACATCCCTGGACTTCCATTCCCCAAAACATTGTGAGCGTGTGTCCACTGTTACGTAGAATTACCGTGCAACTATTGTGGAATCAACGTGTTGCTGATGTATAATGAACCTGTGCTATGCTTTGTTATGTGTGTTGTCTGTCTTCCCACATCTGAGTGATATCTGCTTACCTCACCTGTGGACTTGTTACCACTGACTGTGCTTGGTGTTGTGTCTGTGCATGCCAATGTGTTTCAGGTCAACATCATTGTGTGTGATGAGTCACATGGCCATGGTGAGTATGTTTTGTGTTGCCATAGTGGTGTGTCTCCCTCACATGTGTCACATCCCCATGACTGACCTTACGTTGGTCACATTGTTGCAGTATTTGGCATGCACTGTGTTGTGTAGCAGATCGGCTTCGCCCTGAACATGACAAATTTGAATCCCAACAGAAGCAAGTATGGTGTACTGGTGAGTTTATTTACAAACATGTGTGAGTGAGGTGCACAGGATGGTGGGTGCTATACAGTGGTTTGGGAATCCAAAGTTCACATTTGAGTTGGAAGTGCTGGTAGATGAAATGTCCAGAGTAAAGTCCACAGTCATCTGATACATTGGCCCAACATGAACCCTCCATGTCATGTGGGCGAGTTGTGTGCGATTGGACAAGGTGAACGGGTTGCGCACAAAGAACATAGTCCAGAACAGGTTTAGCGGCCCTGGGGGATGTGCTGGAACATCTGCCTCTCACATGTCCTTCTTCGGATGACCCCTCTTCTTCCGGGAGGAGGGGATCCTCATGTGCACGCCTCTGCGGTGCAGGGGACTCTCCGCCAGAGTCCTCCTCCCTCCCTTTTGCGCTGGCAGAAGGTGTTGCGACAGATGTTGTGGGCACACAGAGGGGTGGGGACAGGTTGGTGTTGATCTGGCGGAGGCATTGTAGTATGTTCCGATGCACCGCAGTAAGGGCATCCCACTTTGCCTCCATGCGGGCATGGTGGGTGACCTGCTCCTGTTTTATGTCCTTGATGATCCCCACTACCTGGCCAAATCCTCCGGTGCTATCCTGGTACGCATCTCTGATGCGTGCCAGTTGGGGGTCATCATGCAGTATAGACCCCTCTGCAAGGCGTGCCCTGTGCCTCCCAGCACCCCTCTCCACACGGGCAGGACCAGCGGCGGTACGCACAGGTGACTCTGGGACCCCTTGGGTGGTGTTGCTGGTGGTGTTGGCTGTAGCTTTTGGGGGGTCCTGTGTCCCTGTGCTGTGGGTGTTGATTGTCCTTGGTCTGTCCGTGTTGGCGGGGGTGCCCTGTCCGTGTCCAGATGGTGGAGGTGTGGGTACAGGGGGGGCAGATGTTGGTGCTGCTGGTGCTGCATGATGGCTCACACCGGAGGGGCCAGGTTGGTCGTTGTCATCCGAAGAGGACAGTGAGAGAGTCAGACCAGAGAGCTCAGTCTCCAACAGAGTCTGGGACTGGGTATCCTGGTCACTTGTCAGTGGGTGCCCAGCATGTCCTGTGTTTGGAAGAGATACAAAATGTGATTTATGTTTCTACATGCATCGTTGGTTCACAAACATGACATTTTCTACTTTTCTAACAGATGCCTGCCTGTACACTGCTTTTTCCCAGCTTGTCACAGACAGAGTTTGATATTGTTGTTGGCCATTTGCCAGCATGGCCTTGTGCTCCCCACAACCGAGCCCAGTGTCAGACATCTTGTCGGTCCCTTCCCACTCCCTGTGAGGCGAGTATGGTTCAGGTTGATCTTGCTGGGCCATGTGGGTGGGTGTAGGCTGTCTGTGACTGCGAGTCCCATCATACTCTTAGCTACACCCCCCTTCCAATCATGCCCATGCTTCCTCCCTCTTAACTCTGCTTCCCGGTGATGGGGTGTGACAGCAATGGCAAGATGGCTAACTGTGAAATCCTTGTGTTTGTTTGGCTAGCAGTCCCAGCATGGCCTTGTGCTCCCCACAACAGAGCCCAGTTTCAGACATCTTCCTGTGAGGCGAGTATGGTTCAGGTTGATCTTGCTGGGCCATGTGGGTGGGTGTAGGCTGTCTGTGACTGCGAGTCCCATCATACTCTTGGCTACACCCCGCTTCCCAGCATACCCATGCTTCCTCCCTCTTGACTCTGCTTCCCTGTGAGGGGGTATGACAGCAATGGCAAGATGGCTGACTGTGAAATCCTGGTGTTTGTTTGGCTACAAGTCCCAAGTGAGCCCTTGTGCTTCACACAGCAGCACCCAGTACGGGGGATCTATTGCTGATATTTCAATGAGGTGTGTGTCAATGCATTGTACCCAGTGAGTTGTGTGGAGTTTGTGTTGGGGGGGTCTCCCCATGCTGATTTGAATGGTCAGAGCTGTCAGTCCTCCTTCCCATCATGACACCTGCTTCCATTGTAGGGCGTGCAAGTTGTCTTTCAGGATGTCAGTCAGTGGTGTCCTGCTTCTGATTTGCGCATATGCCCTAGCAGGGCCTTGTGCTCCCCACAGCAGGACCCAGTGTCAGCCATCTTGTCAGTCATTTTCCACTCCCTGTGATGTGGGCATGTTTCAGAGAGGTCTTGATGGGCCAATCAGGAGGGGGAGCATTATCTGTGACTACCGGCCCCATCATGCTTTTGTCTACACTCACTTCACCTGCATCCCCACTATTCCTTCCTGACAGTCAGCTGCACTGTGAGGTGGTGTTTTTGTGGTGGCAAACTGTCTAGCTGCATGTATTTGGCTTAGTGCCAGTAGCTTGCTCTATTTGTTTGTAGGTGGGTGCATGTCATGACACAGTTCCCAGTCACTATGAGATGGCAGGTATTGTGTTTGTGTGACTGGCATACACATCTTGGGTTGATTATCTATTGGTTAGTGTAGGTTTGCTTGGGGTGCATGGTTTCACTGTCCCCTTGCCACACAATCTTGGGTTTGTTGTTTGTGTACTCACCAGTCTCTGGGATGTCTGTTAGGCCATGGACGCTCTCTGGTGTTAGGATGACCCGCACCTTCTCCTCCCAGGTCCTGAAGTAGACTGGTTTGGCAGGAGGGCCACCGCCAGTGCGCTGACTCAAGGCGTGATCTTTCTCGATGAGTTTCTTGACACTCCTGCGCACATCATACCACCTGTTCTGGATATCGTCCTTTGTGCGCAACGTTGGTGCTTGTGCGTTCACCTTGTCCACAATCTTCACCCAAATCTTGGTTTTCTGTGAGATGGGGGTCCTTTGAACCAATGTACCAAACAAATGTGGCTCTACTCTGATGATCTCGTCTACCAGCACTTCTAACTCACTATCTGTGAACTTTGGATTCTTCTTTGAAGGCATGGTGATGGGTGGTGGTGGTAAGGGATGTGTGTGTGAGGGTGCAAGTGATCGTGGGTTGGTGTTGGTTTTGCTGTGTGTATGTGTGTGTGCTTTTGTATGAGGTGCTGATGGTGTGTGAGTTGTGTGATGTGTGAGTTGTGAGTGTGTTTGTGGTTGCTGTGTACTGGTGTTTGCTGCTGGCTGTTTCTCCTGTTTGCAAAGGATGATGGTAGTGATTGTAGTCCTTTATATAGTTGTAGTTCTGGGTGTGTCTTTGTCCAATTAATTTGTGTTGGGTATTTATTGGCTTATATTTAAATCAATGTGGAGGGAGATAGAAGGAGCTGTGATCCATTCGGCTTCCAGCTAATCGTTCATATTCAAAAGGGAATGGATCACTGGTACCTGTCACCAGGGTTCAGGTGGTTGTTTCCAAAATTTAATAAAAAACCCTCATTCACGTAGAGCTGTTCAGGGGCGGTATATCTTGATTCTCCGCCTTGATTTAGCTACATGTCAGCATCATCATAGGGTTTTCTCTCATGCTTCCTCCGCCTGGAGGGAACCACTGGATGTTACAGTAGTGATCAGAGACAAAAATTATATTGTAAAAAAACAGAATTGGTGAAGTGGTCTTGTGATGTGAAAAATAGTTATGTTTAAAAAGTCCCTCTTGCTACCTGGTCTCAATTTTATTCCGTGCGGTGCAAGGGAAAAGGGTAAAATCTGGAAATGTGCAGATAGGATATGTAATGAGTCCACTGCACTTTTTTAGTTGGTCGACATGTTTCAGCCCATAGATTGCCCAGAGGGGTCAGGGGGCTTTCTTCAGGACCTCAGAAGGGAGTGATTTGTGAAGGAAATGGTGAATAACCAAATCCTAGGTAGAAGTTCGAGTACTACTCGATTGAACTCTGATAAGGATAATACCTAAAAGGAGAAGGGAGGAGAAAGAAAATAGACAGACGGGTCCTCATTAGTCCAGGGAAACCGCGGTCTTGGTGTGATGAAGCTATGTAGATTATACAAAAGCAAATATAGATGGCAAATCTTTAAATACATTCTTTATCATTTCTTTTTGCAAGTGATGATTCGAACACACAGCAGGTGAGAAGTTTCTAAAGTGAGGTCACCTTAAGCACAAAGAGTAGAAAAAATTCGAGGGGTTAACAAACATACTATTCATAACAGAAATATTAAGAAGGATAATGGAAGGCGCGGCTATGTTAGTTGAGCGCACACAAACTTATGGTCATGTTATAAGCACATTCATAAATCTTAGGGGTGTGTGGTTAGTGACAATGAATCAAGAAAATATTTTTGAAGCAACTAAAACCTTAAGGTGATCTAATATCATACTCAACGGGTGTGTCATGTATGTTGAGAGGGCGTATAAGAACCAAGTCGTAACCCATGAGAAAAAGCGCAGTCAGCATGTTGCGCATTAGTGGTGTCGCTTGTGCCGATGTTTGTCTTTCGGCCAAAAATGGAAGTCGTCTCCGCATGCATAAAGAGAGTGAGAGTGCAGAAAAGCGTATTGTTGCTTAGTGCGGCAGAAAAACAAGATAAAACGAGTGTGCATACCTTACGAAGCTCCAGTTCAAAGCTTCGCTGGGAGGGCAAGGGTGCGTATTACTGTGGGGTAGATGGCAAAAAAATATGAAAAAAGGGGGGACAATGTTTAAGTAATACAAATATAAAGGAAGGGGAGTACAACGTTACGTGTCTTCTCCATTAGCTCCGGGTAGCTGCTTTTTCCTAGCGCAATTCTGTAGCTGGCACGACTTGTGCTGATGCTGTCTTCCTGTTTCCGAGGAAGGCTTTGGGAGGCGGGGTTGAATGTCGGTTTGTGTTCCGAAGACTAGTAATGGGTGCATTACGAAGGATATGTACTCGGGAGAAAAGAGTCCAAACACTTCCAAATTGGAAATCACAAAGGATAAAAATAAAAAAATTAGAAAACTAAACAGGTAATAGAATTAAATACTCAAGTCCGCAGTGGTGCCACTTTATGAGCACTAGATGGGGATTCGAGTTATATCAGTTGTAAATAGAATATCAGTCACACATTGGAGGGGTGATGTTCAAGAAAAAATGTAGATCTGAACACCAGACGTAAAAACTGAATGATAGTCTGTGCAGAGTATACTGCATGTGGAAACATCTGTTGTTCCCAAGGGGAAAGGTGGGGGGGTTAGGGGGCTGGGGAATTGCGGTGGTTGTAGGCGCATGATCGTATTTCATTGTGATATGATGTCAATTTTAGACACTCAGCCATGGAATATCATCATTAAGTCCCTTTTGATTGGTCTTTAGACGGTGCACCCATCTTTGTTCCTTTTCAAAGAGTAACTTCTCTGCCTTAGGTGATGTTGAGGTCAAGGTTTCAAGTATGATCCATTTGAGGTCATTCAGAGTATGTGGGTGGTCGATATAGTGACTACTCATTTTCGTTGTTCCTCGTTTGCACTTGACGTTACTCCTGTGTTCGCAAATTCTTTGCTTGACTTTGCGACAAGTCATGCAGATGTATCTAAGATTACATGGACAGGTAATCATGTAGATAGCGTTGGTCGTATTACAGTTCGTATGTTGTCTCATTGTCCAGATCAATTTGGGTGTTAGTTCAATGGTTTTAGTAATTTCTGTCAGATTACAAACAGAGCAATGTCCACATGGGAAATGACCGACCACTGGAGGTAGAGCCCATAGGGTATTGAGAGCTGGACTGGACCTTGGTTCTGGTGGCCGTGTATGGACCAACATGTCTTTGTAGTTTCTTGTTCTTTTGTTGGCGAACAAAGGTTTTGGCCAATCCAGCGAGCCTGATGTTAATATGCGCCAGTTCTTATTGATGATCTTCTTGACCGTGTTACTAACAATGCTGTATGTAGTAACACAGGTCAATTTGTCAGGTGTTGTGATCTTAGGTGTTGTATCTAGAAGGTTCTCTCTAGGTTGGTTTCTTGCCCTCTTTTGGCATTTGTTGATTGTTCTGTCAGGGTAATCACGTTTGAAAAGTTTGGTATAGAGGTCTTGAGCTTGTCTTTTATATTCTTTGAGTTCACTGCAGTTCCGTTTTAAACGCAGGAACTGACTGTATGGCAGGTTTTCTCTCAGGGGACGGGGCTGGAAACTGTTATAAGAAAGGAGACTGTTTTTGGCAGTTGGTTTGAAAAAGGTTTTGGTTTTAATGATGTTGTTTTCTATATAGATATTCAGGTCCAGGAAGTCTAGTTGTTCTCTGTTGGCATTATAAGCGAACTTAAGACATTGGTCTTGCGTATTCATCCAGTTGTAGAAGTCTTGCAAGTTCTCTTCTGAGCCTTCCCAGAACATGATGACATCATCTATGTATCTTTTCCAGAATCGGATATTGGAAAGAAATGGGTTTCTATCATTTTGTATGTGGGTGTTTTCAAAATTGCTCACATAGAGGCCCGCCACACTGGGAGCAAAGGTACTCCCCATGGAAGTACCGTGGCATTGTTGGTAGAGTGTGCCGTCATATTTAAAATAGTTTTCGGTAAGGGCCAGTCTGCAGCATTCCAACACAAAGTGTCTAGGTGTGTGGTATGGCCAGTCTTGTTCAAAGAGTAATTCTTTAAGTGTATTTAGAGTGGATTCTTTTGGTAGGCTCGTGTACAGACTTTCCCCATCTAATCCCACAAGTAGCATGGTCTCGCTGGTGAAAGTCTGATCCTTCAAAAGATTAAGAAGGTCACGGGTGTCTTTCAAATAGGTAGGCGTACGTTGTACCATTGGTCTCAGGTATTGGTCATCAAACTGAGACAGGGGTTCTAGTACTGACCCAATACCTGATACTATAGGGCGACCTGGTGGAGGATGTCTGGCCTTATGTACCTTCGGGAGGGAGTAGAAGTAAGGTATTCGTGGGGAGTCAGTACGTTGGAAAGAGGCTTCATTCTTGGAGATCCAGCTATTGTTTTCTGCTTCTTCTACCATTAGGTTGATGGTTCTTTGTAGTCTCGATGTAGGGTCTTCTGTTATTACTCTGTAGAATTTCCTGTCAGATAGTAACTCAAGGCATTGTACGTTGTAACTTTCTTTGTTTAGTATAACAATGCCTCCTCCCTTATCTGCAGGTTTAATGATGATGTCTTTATTTGATTTGAGTTCTTCCAGGGCTTTCTTTTCTATGGTGGTAGTATTCCTAAAGGGTTTCTTGACTTGATTCTCTAGGTTGTTAATTTCCTTCATGATTGCTTGTTCGAAGGCCTGGATCTCTACAGGAATTTGGTGGTTCATAGGACAGAAGGTGGACTTAGGTCTCAAAGATGAATCGCCTGTGTTTGGGTTATCTTCTTTGTTTTGGAAGAAGGCCTTTAATTTCAGAGTTCTGCAAAATTGGGCAACTTCACTTTGCAATTTGAAAATATCTAGAGGTGGAGTAAGTACAAAGCCTAGTCCTTTATTGAGGACAGATTCTTGTTCTTTTGAGAGGGTGATGTTGGAGAGGTTAAATATTAACGAGTCATGCTGGTGCTTGGTTTCTCTTTGGTTATGTTGGACATGCTTCTGGTTAGTATTTGTCTCTCTTGGTCTGTCCATGTTACGCCTCTCCTTCTCCCTCTCTGGTTGGGTCGGCCTCTCTCTAAAAAAGGCGGATGTTGTGTATAGGGTCCCATATAAGGTCCTAGTTGTGACGGTACTGTCTGATATGGATTGATCCATCCTTGGTAGTTTGGAGCGAAGGGATGGAAAAGTGGGGGCTGGTGTCCCCCAAAGTGTGGATTTCTCCATGTATTCGGTCTGCGCCTTTGCTGGCGTCTGTTCGAGCCTCTGTACTTGCGTTGTTGTGTTGTGTCTTCCCCACTCCAGTCTGAGTTATTGGAAGAGTTCCCGCTGGAGTCATTATCAGTCTGGCCGTCTGGTATTTCATAATCATCTTTACTGTAGGGATGCATCTTCTCTAGAGAGAAACGTTTGAGATCTTTGCCTAGTTTTTGAATTTTATTCTGTGTTAGATATTCCTTGGTCTCATTCATATCACGATTAATCTCTTCCAGCCTCTTCTTGTACACCGTGATGTGTACCATGTTCTTAAGTCTAGCCTCACTTAGTTGTATCTTGATCGTGAGGGCTTCAGTTAATCTGGTTGCAGTCTTAATTATCAGCACCAGGTAGTCCCTGGTACATTTCCATGAAATAGCTGACCAGTCTTTTCTGAACGCTAGGTCTTGAAGAAAGATCCTTGGGGCATTATGTACCCACAGGCCTTTTGGTGCGGCATTTGCACGGAGGTACTCCATCATGATGACGCCGTGGATAGCGGTTTTGACTTGTTCTTTCTTGTCCTCAGATAATGAGTCCCACTCATTGTTTTGTGCTAAGGTATGTGTAAGGTCTTCATCTTGCAACACAGAAGGAAGGGAAAGGATTGCGTTAATCTCGTCTGTTGAATAACTCAATCCTAAATTCTCAGCCATCTTGAGAAAAAGGTCAGGTCAAAACTGATAGTTATCAGGATTGATCTGTTCTTTGTAAAAAGGTATAGAGATTAGCTTAGTCATTGCTTGTTTGGTCCTTTTTTGGTGTTTTTTCCTTTGTGTTTTGTAGGCATGTAGGAGACGTTCATGTGACGGAAACGGATGCTGCTGTTGTCTCATGCGGGCTTCTCCGCCTCGTTCACGCTGCCTGTCTTCTGTGTTTGGTAGGCGTCGTTCGCAGCGGTCTCTATTGCTTGTGTGCCGGTTTGTCTGTGCATGTCGGTCGTGCGGCTTGGTCTCCGTGCGAGTCGGTCTGGTTTTACACGCATTGCATCGTACTGCGCTAATCGTACATCGCGGGTACGGGTCGGTCGGGTTGATTCTGGGTTCGTGTCGGTCGGTGAAAATCGCGTCGGTTTTCCGGCCGGATCACTATTTTCCCTCCGGCTCAGTCGTACGGCTTGTATTCCATACGTGTCGGTTGTAATTCACTCGCGTTGCATCGTACTGCACGGGTCGTACGGCGCTGGTACGTGTCGGTCGGTATTCGGTCCGGGTCCGTGTCGGTCAGTTCGTTTTGCGGCCGGAATCGGAATCAGCCCCTCAGTGTACCTGCCATGAGAGCGGACAGCCACTGCACATCAGGGATTGGTGACAAGAAAAAGAAACGGGGTGGGGGACTGAGTCATCCTGGCAGTAGACCAACTCCCTGCAGAAGGGACCAGGTAGCATTTCTGCCGCTCTTCAGGCAGATTGGATGGTTTACTTCCAATCTGCCCCTCTGGGTGTCAGAAGGTCCACAACACCCAACAGATTGATGACCACAAAAATGGGTGGAAGACCAACAATGCCCTGTGAACAATAAAAGTATGCATAAAAATGTGTATTCTTCCAAGTTTACCTGAGGAATTTATCTACAGCTCAGTTGATGGCTATGGGTAGCACATGTTTTGAGATTAATATCAAACATTATATATATCAAAATTATATATCATATCAACTAGAAGACACAGATAGATGTTAATTCTATATCACCTCTGTAGATCAACTTTCAAAGCAAACAAATATGGATGAAAATATTGTGGCCTATTTTTATCTTTTTCTGATATACAAAAGACCTTTTACCAAATTTTGAATATTGTCTTTTCTTCAGACATGTTTAGCTTTCTAGGTTCAATCATGAATTTGATGTCATTTTTAGAAAAAAAAAACTTACTTTCCTGCACAGCACTTTTTTGCCATTTTTCTTGAACAAAAAACAAATTTCGCAAACACATGGCACCTTTAGAATCCCCAGCAAGTGGGATAAAGGTAACCAAATTTGGCCTGGATATCTTTATGGGAAAAAAGTAATAAAGGCCTAAGCACTGTCCCAAATATAGAAAAGGTCTCATCACCGGGGGTGGTCGGAGTGCAACGTTTAAAATAGTTCACTGACAGAATATCGACCCCCAAAATATCCCCATACACAAATATCGAGTTTTTAATATCGATGTCAAAATATCAACATCCTATATTTATTATTGTAAGTACAAAAATATCGGGGGGGGGAAATATTGATGTAAAAAATATAGTTGTACAAAATATCGATTTTAATATATATATAAAAAATAAATATACAAAAAATAAAATTGACTTTTAAAAAATGTATATTCAATATACATTTTAATAAATATAACAAATTGAATTAAACATACATATATAAAATCCAGGAAACAGTGTGCCCATGCACAGAAGCGCACTCGAGCCAGCGTTAGGTTGAGGAGACCTTTATTCAGGGAAGACTGCCAATGTCACGAGAAGTCAATAAAGAAAAGTGGCGCCAGATTCACGACGCGTTTCGGGTTCATCCCTTCTTCTTGGTGAGACGCCATTGCAGCTACCTGCACCTGCAAGCATTTAGTCAAATCTGCCCTCCAATGGGCCAATCAGATAAGCGGGCTGCTTCAGATGTATTCTGGGAAATGCAGTGCAGGTAAGTTTTCGTGCCTCAGTATTCATGCTGCAAATAATTCTAACATCTAGCCCTGGATGGGCCTCTCGTGGCAGCAGCAGAAAACAATCACTCCAATCACGCTGCTCCTAGGGAATTGGCAGATTCCAAGCCCCCTGGCCCCCTCCAATCAACGGGGTGGTGCACTTTCTCGCGGCTGGGCGGCCGCGCTAAATATCCAGGAAACAGTGTGCCCATGCACAGAAGCGCACTCGAGCCAGCGTTAGGTTGAGGAGACCTTTATTCAGGGAAGACTGCCAATGTCACGAGAAGTCAATAAAGAAAAGTGGCGCCAGATTCACGACGCGTTTCGGGTTTATCCCTTCTTCTTGGTGAGACGCCATTGCAGCTACCTGCACCTGCAAGCATTTAGTCAAATCTGCCCTCCAATGGGCCAATCAGATAAGCGGGCTGCTTCAGATGTATTCTGGGAAATGCAGTGCAGGTAAGTTTTCGTGCCTCAGTATTCATGCTGCAAATAATTCTAACATCTAGCCCTGGATGGGCCTCTCGTGGCAGCAGCAGAAAACAATCACTCCAATCACGCTGCTCCTAGGAACTTGGCAGATTCCAAGCCCCCTGGCCCCCTACAATCAACGGGGTGGTTCACTTCTCGCGGCTGGGCGGCCGCGCTAAACATCCAGGAAACAGTGTGCCCATGCACAGAAGCGCACTCGAGCCAGCGTTAGGTTGAGGAGACCTTTATTCAGGGAAGACTGCCAATGTCACGAGAAGTCAATAAAGAAAAGTGGTGCCAGATTCACAACGCGTTTCGGGTTTATCCCTTCTTCTTGGTGAGACGCCATTGCAGCTACCTGCACCTGCAAGCATTTAGTCAAATCTGCCCTCCAATGGGCCAATCAGATAAGCGGGCTGCTTCAGATGTATTCTGGGAAATGCAGTGCAGGTAAGTTTTCGTGCCTCAGTATTCATGCTGCAAATAATTCTAACATCTAGCCCTGGATGGGCCTCTCGTGGCAGCAGCAGAAAACAATCACTCCAATCACGCTGCTCCTAGGAACTTGGCAGATTCCAAGCTCCCTGGCCCCCTACAATCAACGGGGTGGTGCACTTCTCGCGGCTGGGCGGCCGCGTTAATCATCCAGGAAACAGTGTGCCCATGCACAGAAGCGCACTCGAGCCAGCGTTAGGTTGAGGAGACCTTTATTCAGGGAAGACTGCCAATGTCACGAGAAGTCAATAAAGAAAAGTGGCGCCAGATTCACGACGCGGTTCGGGTTTATCCCTTCTTCTTGGTGAGACGCCATTGCAGCTACCTGCAACTGCAAGCATTTAGTCAAATCTGCCCTCCAATGGGCCAATCAGATAAGCGGGCTGCTTCAGATGTATTCTGGGAAATGCAGTGCAGGTAAGTTTTCGTGCCTCAGTATTCATGCTGCAAATAATTCTAACATCTAGCCCTGGATGGGCCTCTCGTGGCAGCAGCAGAAAACAATCACTCCAATCACGCTGCTCCTAGGAACTTGGCAGATTCCAAGCCCCCTGGCCCCCTACAATCAAGGGGGTGGTGCACTTTTCGCGGCTGGGCGGCCGCGCTAAACATCCAGGAAACAGTGTGCCCATGCACAGAAGCGCACTCGAGCCAGCGTTAGGTTGAGGAGACCTTTATTCAGGGAAGACTGCCAATGTCACGAGAAGTCAATAAAGAAAAGTGGCGCCAGATTCACGACGCGTTTCGGGTTTATTCCTTCTTCTTGGTGAGACGCCATTGCAGCTACCTGCACCTGCAAGCATTTAGCCAAATCTTCCCTCCAATGGGCCAATCAGATAAGCGGGCTGCTTCAGATGTATTCTGGGAAATGCAGTGCAGGTAAGTTTTCGTGCCTCAGTATTCATGCTGCAAATAATTCTAACATCTAGCCCTGGATGGGCCTCTCGTGGCAGCAACAGAAAACAATCACTCCAATCACGCTGCTCCTAGGAACTTGGCAGATTCCAAGCCCCCTGGCCCCCTACAATCAACGGGGTGGTGCACTTCTCGTGGCTGGGCGGCCGCGCTAAACATCCAGGAAACAGTGTGCCCATGCACAGAAGCGCACTCGAGCCAGCGTTAGGTTGAAGAGACCTTTATTCAGGGAAGACTGCCAATGTCACGAGAAGTCAATAAAGAAAAGTGGCGCCAGATTCACGACGCGTTTCGGGGTTTATCCCTTCTTCTTGGTGAGACGCCATTGCAGCTACCTGCACCTGCAAGCATTTAGTCAAATCTGCCCTCCAATGGGCCAATCAGATAAGCGGGCCTTCAGATGTATTCTGGGAAATGCAGTGCAGGTAAGTTTTCGTGCCTCAGTATTCATGCTGCAAATAATTCTAACATCTAGCCCTGGATGGGCCTCTCGTGGCAGCAGCAGAAAACAATCACTCCAATCACGCTGCTTCCAGGAACTTGGCAGATTCCAAGCCCCCTGGCCCCCTACAGTGCGCTTCTGTGCATGGGCACACTGTTTCCTGGATATATATATATATATATATATATATATATATATATATATATATATATATTACTGAAAACAATTAATGAACTAGAAATAGTTTTTATACAAATGTATAAATAAATTATATATATATATATATTCACTGAAAAAACCATAGGTTTCACACATGTTATAGTTAGCGGAAATTTTACTGATAAAAAACCAATGAAATTCCCCCGTTATAGTTATTGCAGGCAACTATAACTCACGCGACCGCAATCCTCTGCTGATGCTAATACTGTATTTAGACACTTATTTGCCCATGTCTTCTTCCATACATTTTTAGCTATACATATATTACAAATATTTTTTTTTCATAAAGACACATATGTCATCAGCAGAAGATTGCGGTCACGTGAGTTATAGTTGCCTGCACTAACTATAACGGGGGAATTTCATTGGTTTTTTATCAGTAAAATTTCCGCTAACTATAACATGTGTGAAACCTATGGTTTTTTCAGTGAATTTGCAAGGTTTTTTAAATGCTAATTCCTAACTATAACGTGTGTGAAACCTATGGTTTTTTCAGTGAATTTGTACGTTTTTTTAAATGCTAAGTTACTTTACGCCATTCGTGGCGTGCGCGCCCACTTAACGCAGTTCGTTCCGTGCGCGCACGGTGCGCTTCGCGCACCGTGCGCGCACAGTGAGTACGCAGTGAGTACGCAGTTAGTGCCGTGCAGTTAGTGCCGTGCACGCACGGTGGGCACGCGGTGCGCTACGCGCACCGCGTGCCCACGTTACACTATGGGCTAGATGGGCTTCGCGCACCGTGCGCACATGGAGGACATATGATGCACTTCGTTTTGAAAGGTAATATTTTAATTTTTCGTATATTTTATAAGCCATGCACAAATGGTGCCCTTCGGGCACCATTTGCACACGGGGTGGAGAGAGTGTGGATAATTTTTTTTTTTATTATTATTTTTTTTAATATTTTAGTTTATCTCATCGCTATTAAGCCATGCACAATTGGTGCCCTGCGGGCACCAATTGCACACGGGGTGGAGAGAGTGTGGATAATTTTTTTTTTTTTAAATTTTTTACCGTAAGCGTAATCGGCGAAATTACCGAAAAAATAAAAATTCAGTTTTTGGCCTTGGGGGATCTTTGGGGATTCCCTCAATATGCCTATGTGTGTGGGAGCTGTCTAAACAGCCCCTTTACATGTTTTTGGGCTGTATATATTAGATGACACTCTCAATGCGAGAGAGAAAATGGCGGCCGCCGCTTCCTGGTTTCGGCCGATTCGAATGTTTACTAAGATCTAACAGCCAATCAGAATCGCGCACGCCACCGTACGCGTACGGTAAGCGTACCGTAAGCGCACCGTAAGCTGGCTCAGATATATATATTGATTTAAAGGCTATTTTCTCAGAATCTACTGAACAGATTTACACCAAACCTACAAAAGGCACTTCCTTGACCTGAGGACTACCTCTCTGCCAAATTTCTAGTAATTCTGTTCAGCCGTTCGGGCTGTAGCCCTGTCTAAAGGTCCTATGGAAAAATGCATGGGAAAAACGCGTTTTGGGACCCCCCTTTTATCTCAGCCCCCGCTTGACGAATCCCCCCGAGACTTTCAGGGTAGGAGCGGAGCGTAGCGTAGCGTCCCACCTATTTTGAAAAATTCGCGAGGATTCGTCGACCGGCGCCAAAGTTATTCAAAATAGAATGTTGCGGATTTCCTATGGAAACGCGGTCCTAACTATAACTACCTACTGGCGACCGCCAGTAGGTAATATATATATATATATATATATATACACTCACACACCGATAACATAAACTCTAATTTAAAAAAACATTACTTTATAAATTCAAACATTAAACTATTTAAAAGTCTTTAAAATTAAACATCCAACTTCAGTGAATGCAACAGTAGATAAAGTGTTGGATAGCAGAGGAGTAAAAATTACTATTCCCACTCCAGTGAGTGCGACAGTAGGGAAAGTGCTGGATAGCAGAGGGGTAAAAACTACTATTCCCACTCCAGTATGTGCAACAGTAGGGAAACTGCTGGATAGCGGATTGGTAAAAATTTATATTCCCACTCCAGTAAGTACAACAGTACAGAAAGTGTTGGATAGCAGAGGGGTAAAAATTACTATTCCCACTCGAGTGTATGCAACAGTAGGGAAAGTGCTGGATAGTGGAGGGGTAAAAATTACTATCCTCACTCGAGTGAGTGCAACAGTAGGGAGAGTGCTGGATAGCGGACGGGTAAAAATTACTATTCCCACTCCACTACGTGCAATAGTAGGGAAAGTGCTGGATGGCGGGGGGTAACAAAAATGTATTCCCACTCCAGTGTGTGTAACAGTAGGGAAAGTGCTGGATAGCGGAGGGGTAAAAATTACTATTCTCACTCCATAGAATGCAATAGTAGAGAAAGTGTTAGATAGCGGAGGGGTAAAAATTACTATTCCCACTCCAATGAGTGCAACAGTGGGAAAGTGCTGGATGCCGTAGTAGAGAAAATTACTATTCACACTGAAACACTTAAAAATATATTTATATATTAAAAAGTAAAAAATATTTTTAAAAAAATCAATATTTTAAAATTTTAATTACATGTTTAAAGATATAAAAATAACACATATAACAATAGTAATTACATATAACAAAAACTTACGAATACTATATATAATAAAATAATAAATACATTTACCAATACATTTTTATTTTAAAATACAAAATATTTATAAAATGGATGACAAAAAATGTATTTATTTAATTTCCTAACCTATACCACCACACCAGTGAAAAAACCCTTTGCATTTCTTAATTACATTTATTTACATATTTTACATAATTAATAAACAATTAAAAATTATTGATAATAAAAATATTAGAAACATTAATCTACAACACATACTATAATTTGCACAACACAAACTAAATTAAACTATCAAATAATAAAGCACATTTAAAACTTATCTTAAAATTACAATCAATTATTATTAACAACTAATAATTAAGGGGTCTATTAGGATGGCGGTCGGAAAATCTCCCCGACTGCCATGGTAGCAGGAAAAGACTGCCCGCAAGGACCGTGGCATAACTGCCGGTCCTGTTAGGATGCACCGCAATCGAAATCCGACCGCGGCGGTTGGATTCTGGCCATTAACATTGCGGTGGTTGCTGCTGCCAGCAGCTCCGGCGCGGTGTGAAAAGGAGCATGTCATGCATGTCACTGCACTGCGTGGCAGGCACTGCAAAGTGTCTGCCACCTGGTATAGGAACATGTAGGGGGGTACCATGGGGACCCCCCAGTGCACCCACACTCGCCCCCAACACATTGGGAGCCGCAATGGGCCCTCAGAACATGTCTCCGCATGTCTCTCCATGGCGGTTCCACCGCAGCGGAAAGGCTGGCTACCGCCGGCATCATAATCGTGCTTGACCCTGATCCGCAACAATTGTAGTGGTCCATCATGACCACGATGCTAATCGGACCGGCGGTTTTCCGGGTTTCGATGGAAGGGCGAATGGCCGCCGCTGGTCCGGCGGTCGCACTGCCAGACCGGCAGCGGCCATCCGCCCGCCATACTGATAGACCCCTAAATTATTAAAATGTATTTAATGCCCACCATTTAGCCCTTTTGAAAATAAATATAGCAAACAAATATTTAAAAAATACTCTAAATATGTATCTATTAATAAACATTAATTACCAACTATATATTAATTAAACACAAATTACTTCCCACCATTTACACCTATAAACACCACAACACACACCTAAAATTAATAACACAATTACCATAATTACTTAACAACCAATTATTAATTCATAAACTAAAAATAACTTACTTCCGATCATTTACACGTACAAACACCACAACACACACATTCAATTAGACAATTACCCTATCTAATTCACAAATTAATTTAATTTAATTAACAACCAATTAATAAGTCATAAATTAAAATTAAATTACTTCCCACCATTTATACCTACAAACGCCACAACACACCTAAAATTTATTACATAATTATAATTAATAAATAACTAATTTAATTAATTAACAACCAAATAATAATTAATTAATAATACATTAATGTACACATTTACACTATAAAATATCAATAAAACAATTATTAATAAATAAAAATTAATCACTAATTTTAAAATAAATAAATAAATATTCCCCTATAAATCCACAACCCGCTACGGAACTAAAAGCGCAAAATTAAAATATTTTTTTTATAACTACTAAAAATTGAACACGTATATTAAAAATATAAACAATTCTTATACAGAAAAATATATATCACATGCATATAAAATATACACTAAAATACATAACAATAATTTTTTGGGTTAAACTTTGTTTATTGGCATTTTTTCCATGACAACAATATTGCAATTACACGGTGCAGTAGACATAACAATAGCAGTCCATGAACACAGCATTACAGTACACTATTGATTTGAAATACACAGGCCCAGCATATGGCAGCCATCATAGGAATAAGTGGTGGACGAAATAGTACAGCAGCCACATTAGTGGTCGACCTCCTGGCCTTGCGGCCTATCGTTCTCAGTTTGGTGGGTGGTTTGCGATGGTGCAGCCCCATCTTCCGTGTCTGTTGCAGCTATTCTGAGCAGATAACTAGTGAGCGGCTTCCAGATATCACAGGGACGTGAGCGGGGGGGGTAGCAACTCGGCATAAATTTGTTTTGTTCCTGGCAATAAGTAAGATCATTCAACCATTCCTTGAATTTCGGTGCTCTGCCCCTCCCCCATCTGCGAGCAATTCTGTGTTTGGCCACAAGGAAGGCTATCGGCAGAAATTGTTTAATGTGACCTTTGTGTTCTGGGATGTATCCCAGGAGACCCATTTCTGGTGTAAGAGTCAGCGGCGTCTCTATCATGTCTTCCAAGGCAAGTCCCACTTCCGCCCAATATTGTGCTATGGTACTACACTCCCATGCCATGTGTAGGAATCCCACTCCCTCCTGCCTACAGTGGTCACATCTGTTGCTTTCTTGGAGTGGGGGTTTGTGTAGCCTTACCAGGGTATAGTGCATTCTATGGACGAATTTAAAATGGATAATTCTAAACCGGCTGCTGGCAATTATACGTTCAGTTTGCTGGCAGCTATAACCCCAGGCCTCCTCCGTGATCGGATGTCCCAATTCCGCTTCCCACCCCTGTTTTGCTCTCAGTGTATTGTGCATCCCCGCCCTTACGGTGGCCTTATATATGCAGGATACAGCATGTAGTGCCCCCACCTGTATCGTTTGGTTCAACGGGAGCAATGTGGGGGGTTCATCTGAGAATGCGGGGGTAGTAGCTTTGGCAGCTTGTCGTAAGCAGATATATAAGAAGCGGTCCATGGTGGTGGGTGAAGTGTCACCTAAAAATGTGGCCGTAGTTTTGAACTGTCCCTGATTGTACATGTCTCCCCAGGTATGTATGCCGTGTTTGAGTAGCATGCGTTTACAGATCCCTTCCTGCGTAACCAGCAGGTTATGTTGGTCAAGTAGAGGGAGCAATGGGGAATATAGCATGGGGACTTGGGACCTTTTGGTGATGGCACGCCACGCGTTATTTGTACAAACCACAGTGGACCCCCTTACACCGGCCATTTTATCATCCACCCCCAGGAACCCCACAAGAGATAATGGCGCCATAAGCCCCTGTTCTACGGCTAAATGTGTCATAAAGGGTGGAGGGGTGAGCCAATATGCCGCAAAGTGTGCCTGAGCACTGAGATAGTAGAGTTCAGGGTCTGGTGCTTCAAACCCACCCTGAGCGAAAGTTAATGTGAGGGTGCACCATATGTTCCGAGTTTGTTTCCCGCCCCATGCAAGAAGTATGAGTTGACTCTTCAGCCGAGTAAAGAAAGGGCGCCCGGGGAGGAAGGGATATTTGTGAATAAGTATAAAAATGTAGGCATGATGACCATCTTCATTAAGGCTATTCTACCAGCCTAAGAGAGTGGGAGGGTAATCCATCTATTGATCAGGTCCTCTACTCTGGCGAGAGCCACCCCTTAGTTTGCTCGCAGTAGTTCTTCCCTATCTCTGGTGACAGTGATTCCCAGATATCAGACCTCGTCATCACTCCATAACAGTGGATAATCTATTTGGAACGGGGAGGTACAGTTCGTGAGCAGCATGACTTGGGATTTACCCCAGTTGATGGTAATGCCCGAGAAGGCCCCAAATGTTATTACTTCGCATATCATGGCGTTTAATCCATTGACAGGACTTTGCACATATAGCGTGATATTATCCGCATATAGCGATATTAATACAGGCCTTGTGGGGTAGTCTAGCGCATATGGTTTGTGGTGCTGACATAGCATAGCTGCCAACGGTTCCATTGCTACCGTGCATGTCAGGGGTGAGAGGGGGCACCCCTGCTGCGTGCCTCTGGTAATGCAAAAAGCAGGGGAGCGTTCTCTATTCAGCAGCAAGGAAGCGCAGTGTTGGTTGTACAACAATTTGATCCACATTAGAAATCCCGGAAGAAATCCCATGTGTGTTAAGACTGCGAGAAGGTACCCCCATTCCAGGGAGTCAAACGTTTTGGTGGTGTCTAAGAAGACCGCCACCGCCTGTTCCTCCTGGTCGATATCATGCAGGATGGTGAAGAGGGTCCGCAGGTTACGCGAGGTTGATCTGCTGGGTATGAAACCCGCTATATCAGGTCTATCCATCAAAAGTGTGAGCCTATTGGCCAGAACTTTTGCAAAATTTTTGACGTCACAGTTTATCAGTGAAAGTGGTCTATACGAGTCTGTGAAGTCGGGGGGCTTACCGGGCTTCAGTATTGAGACCAACATGGCTTCCCGCATGGTAGGCGGGAGCGTCCCCGTTTGGGCAGCTTCCTCATAAACTGGATGGGATCCAGCGTGTCTATGTAGCTTTTGTAGAATTCTATACCAAGACCGTCTGGTCCCGGGGCTTTGTCGTTATTTATTTGCATTCGTATTTCATCTAATCCCAAGTCAACCGCTAAGAATTCCCTCTGACGATTGCTGAGCCAAGCTAATTCGATCTGCTGCAAATATTGCGGAGTCTCATCTTGTCGCGATGTGTATAGTGTATGGTAGTGTGTGGTAAAAGCCCCCATAATGGCCGTCGTGTGTCTGTGTCACCCCTTCCCTATCTTGGATAACCAGAACATGATTTTCCGTTCTGGGTGGCCGGATGGTCTCAGCAAGCACTTTGCGAGGACGTTCTCCCTCGCCATATCGTCACGCCATGTTATATCTGAAGAGACATTCTCTTTCCGCTTCGGCCTGATACTCTGTGAGGGTCTCCCGTATCTTGGCGTGTGTGGGGCCGGCATGCGTCCCCTGTGCAGTGGTCTCCAATTGCTTAATCAGGCATCCCAGGCGTGAGATCGTCATGTGGATATCCCTGAGAATTATTCCCGCCTTGGCTATGCAGTGACCCCGTACTGTGACCTTCAGCGCCTCCCACACGGTGGCCAGGGACGGCACTGAGTCTATATTAATTCTCAGATATTCTTCTAGTGTTTCCCCTAGTTCAGACTGAATTACTGCATCTAGGAGCACCGCTGGACACAATCGCCACTGTCTAGTTTGGGGTGACATTCCCGGGGGCGTAATGGAGATGAGCACAGGGGAGTGATCCGAATAAGTACGCGTCAAATGTCACAAGTCTGGAGCATGGAGCGCAATATCTTGTGACACTAGCCACATATCTAACCTGGACCAGGTATTGTGTACTGACGAGTGAAACATGCCGTTGCGTTGGGTTGGATGATGGTGGTGCCAGACATACACTAGCAGATTGTCAGTGACTATTTGTTGGAGTTGACGCTGCGCTTTGGAGTAGTGATGTGGCAATGGGTGGGAGCGGTCGTCTGAGAGGTATAGTGTTAGGTTGAAGTCCCCACCCCATATGATGTGGGTCGATCCTATACTGACAATGCGTGCCCATAAGGTAATGTAATAATCTTTGTCATCCACATTAGGGCCATTACTGCACACCATTGTGACGGAAGTTGATGCTAGCCTCCCCCATGTCAAGCAAAATCTCCCCTGTGCGTCCAGTGCGGATCCCTCCTCGATGTATGGTACCATTTTTTTAATAAGAATTGCCGCCCCCCTGGAAAACACAGAGTACGAGAAGTATCTATGTGATGCCCACCTTGTGGCGAACTGGGACTGTTTGTGTGGGAGTGTATGTGTTTCCTGCAGCATAGCTATGCTGACGTGGTACCTATCCAAATAAGCCAAAATGTACTGCTTCTTTCTGGGGTCTCCCAGCCCTCTAACATGCCAAGTGAGGAGGTTCATTCCGTCAATAGTGTTGGTCTTCTGCCCCTCACCCACCATCGCCCAATCCACTATCCATACATGGGTGTATCAATATTGCACTGGTGGCATGTAAGCGATATTTACACAATCTGAGTAATAGGACTATCACAATAAATGCCGATTTGCTAATGTCTACTGTTCTACCCCAACATACCCTCACAACTGCGACCCCAACTTGCCGTGTACTACACCCTCCCTCCGAGCCCCTCCCGATACCCCCCAAAACATTTGTGTCACCATTCTCCTGAGGAAGCACGGCCCTAGCCATGCAATGGAACTTAATATTATCCGTAACATAGGGTGATTCCAATACAATATCAGGCTTATGCAATGCAATAGTAGGTAC
Source organism: Triturus cristatus (assembly GCF_964204655.1). NCBI lineage: Eukaryota > Metazoa > Chordata > Amphibia > Caudata > Salamandridae > Triturus > Triturus cristatus. Next base: position 526,782,650 of record NC_140583.1, read on the forward strand.
AGTAGCAAACAAGTCTTAGAGTCATTGGTCCATGCTGACACTGCCCCCCTAGCAGAACAACAGTGGCAAGCGCAGTACACAAAAACCCCCTCTGTTTAGGTAAAGGGGTGCTCCCTTAGAGACGTGTGTCGCAAGGAGCCTGGTGGCTCCTCGTACACCATGGTGGCGTGTAGAAGGGGGCCCTGGGTTGCTATCATATTAACCGCATCGGTCCCCACCATTGTTCAGGATACAACAGATTTATCACATTTAATGTTACCTGTGTGTTAGGGCAAACGTCCATGCCAACAGTCAGTAGGGATACCTGTCTTCAGCTATGTGTTTGGTTACAGTCGGTTCCCTCAGTCCTCTTCCTGATGCGCCGGACCACCTCCGCTGCTTGCTGTGCGGTGGTGCAGATGTGCTGTTGACCATTGAGGGTGATCTGTAGGCGGAAAGGATAGAGCAATGCATACTACACTCCTTCCTGCTGGAGTTTCTTCCTGATGGGACGAATTTCTTTCGTGCTTCCTGAACATTTGAGATGAGTGCGTGGTGACCGAAAACTGCCAAATCTATTTTTAACTTGTTACTGTTTTAACCAGTTGACAGCCCTTCTCTGCACTGACCTTTTAAACGTTTTATTCCGCTGCTAATCTTTGCTGCTGCTGCACTTTGTCACTTTCAGGGGGCGATAGCTTGGTGGTGTCGGTATTCAGACGGGTCGCAGTCCCCGGTCCGTCACGACATACTAGTGCCGATTGTTGTGGAGGGACAGACGCGACTCCGCCCACTTCCCACATTACTTCCGGTGCGGGGGGTATATGTTGGGCAAGACTCGGCAGCCGCACAGCGGCCGCACGCAGCGGGCGCGCCGCTGGTGCGCCCAAGGCGTGCCCAAGGCAAGCCCGTCTGCGCCCGTCCGCGTCCGGAGCACGGCCAGCGCCAGCCACGCTGCTGGGATTGCTAGAATGAGCCACTTCAGGTGGTCACCAGAGCTACTCCTCAGCCTCCAGGGTGATGTTTGTAGGAGGGCGCATCTGCTCGATCTGGCTCGCTCCCCACTGCCACACTATTGCATAGAATGCGGTCAGACGCTGTTTCAAAGTAAGGTGGACAGAGCGGGGCAATCTTCCCAGGGTTCTTTGTCTGATCAGAAGTCCTTATTCAGTTTAGGTTTAGTTAATTGTAGATCGCTACCTAAACATGCTGAGGAGATTTGGTCAATTTTAATTGAAGAGAATTGGGATGCCCTGTTCCTTACAGAAACCTGGCTGTGCGCTGATGCAATGACATCGATCTCACTAGCTATCCCGCCAGGGTTTAAAATATGTTTTGCTAATCGTGAAGGGGGAAAAAGAGGTAGGGGGGTGGCAATCATCTTCAGAGACTCCTGGGAGCTTGTGTCTTCTGCCTCGCTGCTCCTGCATGGTATTGAAGGCTTACATTTCTGCTTCCAGATTACCCCCGCATTTTCCCTAGCTGGCATTCTCATTTATAGTCCGCCTGCGTGTGCAGCAACCGCCGTGCAGTCTCTATGTGATCTGATTGCCCAAAAATCAGTGGCTTATTCTAATTTTTTGGTTTTGGGTGACTTTAACTTACATGTAGACGACCCAGATTGCGTACAAGCGGCACAACTTGTATCATCTCTAGAGGGGGCTAATCTCCCACAAGGGGTGTTTTTTCCGACACACATTGCGGGTCATACCATAGACCTTATTTTTTCCAATATTAAAAATACTGAAATAGGGTCTCCACTTCCACTGACCTGGTCGGACCACTCCCTAATCCCCTTTTCAATTACCCTCCCGACTGTTAAGTTATTAAAAATTATCCAGACTGTGCAAAAAAGAGACTGGAAGAAACTGTCGGTGGAATCCTGAAGTCCCATATTGAGGAAGAGTCATCCTCAGCTGTCTCAGGACCCCAATCTGGATGCAGTTAGACTGCACCAATGGATTGGGGATGCAATGGAAGCTGTTGCACCTATCAGAATGGGGAAACCCGCTAGATGCTCACCCTCGGCGCCTTGGTTTTCCGCTTCCCTGAAAGAACAAAAAAGTAATTGCAAAAAACTGGAACGCCAATGGAGAGCAGCCTACTGTGATTTAGCCAAAGTGGTTTATAAAAAAGCGATAAAAGAACTTCATAAGGCTCTAAAAGTTGCCAGACGGGATTACCTTGTAGCACGCATTCAGAATGCGGACCACTCCGGCACAGAAGTTTTTAAAGTAGTTCAATCCTTTTTTAAACCTAAGGCTAGTGAATTGGAGGTTACAGCTTCTGTAGAACGATGCGAAAAAATTGCTAATTACTTTGATGACAAAATCTCTAAAGTTTATGACTCCTTTACTCCCTCTGAGGACACTGTAAAATTGGAAACACCTGCATATGGTGGCGTGAGGGCAACACTCTTAAATTTTACCCAGCTCTCGTACCAAGAGGCATTAGCAGAAATACTGAAATGTAGGTCGGGCGCACCAGATGATCCCTGCCCTCCAAAGTTTTGGAAAATGTTAGCTCCATCTTTGACCGAGGGCCTTCGCCATATTTGGAATACCTCCTTAGAGACAGGTATCTTTCCCGACTCCTGGAAACACGCAACTCTCCTCCCTCTGAGGAAGAAAGTTAATGGTGACCCGGGCGACCTTAGCAATTTGAGGCCCATTTCCCTGCTTCCTGCCCCGGGTAAGATGTTAGAGAAAATGGTTCAACGCCAACTGACCTCTTTTTTAGAGCGGAACCGGGCTCTACATGACACTCAATCTGGCTTTCGGGCAGGTTTCAGTACTGAGACCGCTCTTCTTGAGGTGGCAGAGTCGGTAAAATGGACATTGGATTCCTGAGCATCGGCATTGCTGGTGCTCCTGGACCTATCCGCGGCCTTCGATACTGTAGACCATGTCATCTTGGTCCAGAGACTACAAGATGCGGGTCTTGGTGGGATGGTGCTAGCTTGGGTACAATCTTACCTAAGTGGGCGCTGCCAGAAAGTCGCTTTACAATCATTTGCTTCCAGACCTAAGCAAATTAAACGTGGTGTCCCTCAGGGCTCAGCCCTAAGCCCCCTGTTGTTTAATGTCTACCTAGCTCCGCTTTTCACTCTTATCGCCAACTGGGGTGTCAAGGCGATTTCGTACGCTGATGACACCCAGTTGGTTTTTCCATTTAAGGAGCGGTCGGCAGATACTTTTAAGAATTTCAAGGGCTGCCTTCAAGATATAGCATGCTGGATGAATGCTAACAAATTAAAGCTCAATGCCGGAAAAAACGAAGTTTTGTTTTTTGGCAAGGGCTTAGCTCCAGATCCAGCACTGTGGTGGCCATCAGAGATGGGGGCACCGCCAGTACCTGGCTCGTGCACCAGGAATTTGGGTGTGAAATGGGAGGCGAATTTCTCCTTTTCTGCTCAAATCAAGCAGGTGTCTTCTGGCTGTTTTAGCACTTTGAAAAATTTGCGGAAAATCCTGCACTTTTTACCGGAGGATTGTCGGAAATCTATAGTACATGCTACAGTCACGTCCAGGTTAGACTATGCTAATAGTCTTTATCTTGGCCTACCCAAATATGCCATAGGACGTCTCCAGATGATTCAGAATGCGGCTGCGAGACTGGTGCTACGAATACCTTTCAAACATCATGTCTCTCCGTATTTACTGAAGCTCCACTGGTTGAAGGTGGAGAAGCGAATCCAATTTAAAGCCATGATTCTGGCGTATCGGGCCCTAAATGGAAACTGTCCTAATTATCTAAAGCAAAGATTAAGCATATATAAACAAAATCCGGTGTTACGCTCAAACTCTCAGATGCTGCTGCAAGTAGGGGTGGGCGGAATTTGCGAAAAAAATGTTTAAAATTATCGCAAACAAGCGGAAATATCGCGAAGATGCGGAAGTATTTTTCCGGCATGTTCGCGAGATTTTCTGCATGGTTGCGGGTCGCCAACTTACCCAAGTGATTGCTTGCGGGCGCGGCCATCTTGTTTTGAGTTGTCTTGCGGTGCATGATCACGAGAAGAAAGATGTGATCGCGCGACGCATGACGTCACTGCGGGCGTGAACTGTCGCGAGACAGCGCAAATGGCTAAAAACAATACAACATCTCATGGAGAACGCGACCGGATCAAGAAAACTTGTCGGCGAACGCAGGGATTCAGGTAAGGCGATCGCACGCGCGCGAGAATGTATTATTTTACAGCGCGAGCAAGAAACAAATTATCGCCAAGCTGCTGAAACCGGAATTTTTGACATTTTCGCGCTCTCCGCGGAACGCGAAAATGTCAAATTATCGCAATTTCCGCGAACGGAACAAAATTTTCGCCCAGGCCTAGCTGCAAGTCCCTCGTTTTGTGAAGGCTCGCTTGGGAGGGAGGACTTTTACAGTGGGTGCAACATCACTGTGGAACACCCTACCAGAGCCCCTGCGGAAGGTAAATACTGAATCAAGCTTTAGAAAAATACTGAAAACATGGCTCTTTTAGGCCCTGGGCTTTTTTAGGTCGCAACTCAGCTGTCTCTAGCGCCGGGACACCCCTATTTGGGGTAGCCGTGCGCTCTATAAATCGCACTAATAATAATAATTTAAAGTGAAGTCAAGGTAGAGTGAAATGGCATTGTTTTCGAAGACAACATTTTTAAGTTCTCTTGACTTACGCTGTGCTGTGTCATGGTCACGATAGTTTGGCAGTCTCGCGACTTTGGGTCGGGGCGGGCACCCGGCGGGGATCTAGGAGCCAGCGTGCAGTGTGCTCTCTCCACTATGAGCATCTTGGAGAATGCCTCCGGGCCAAAGCATGTAGTAAGTAGCCGCTCCACATAATCTTCAAGCCTACCCGTGTTGGTGGTTTCGGGCACGCCAGTTATGCGTATGTTATTCCGCCACGAGCGGGCTTCAATATCCTCATTTTTGGCTGCGATCACCTTTAGAAGTTTGTCCATGTCTGTGAGCTGCCCCACCGCCTGCATGTGGTCATCCTCCAGGGTAGAGATGCGTGTTTCGGCCTCCTTGATCCTCCCATCTGTGGTAAATAAATTAATTACCAGGTCTGAATTTCTATAAATTATCAATATAAATGAAATAATGAACTGAGGAGTCCGTGGTGTAAGAGTTAAATGGGCCTTTATTCATTAACTCGAGTTAAGGGAGAGCTCCATCACCTCAGCAGGTTCAGGAGTGGTCTGACACTTTATTCACTAAATACAGTTTTTATACATTTCACATTATACATTTCACAATATATTGCAAGTCATTGGGAAGAGCCCTCCTAGTTCGTAGCAGAAAGACGTTGCAATTTAGCATTGCTCAAGGCATATAAGCAAAACACAGATAGACACGTACTTTTCAAGGAAACAGCTTGGGTTTTTGTTTATTAGAGGGTGGGGGAGCCGGTGCGTAGGTTATGAACAGACAACCTTGGAGGGAGCTGAAATATGTGACAATCTGCGGGCCTCAGTGAATGTTAGGCCAGCTGGCTTCGAAGAGATACTAGATAAGCCATGTTTTTCTCTGAAAAGAGAAGGCTGGTGGGCCCTTTTTCAGAATCGGCTTAACCACAAAAATGTGTGGGTGTAACTGACCAAGAACTTGTGCAACCTGAGGAGATACGTGAACTGGCTGATCCTGGGCAAGCTGAAGTGAATTCTAAAATGGATGCTGTATCTAAAATGGATGCTGTATAGAATTGTTATGGAGCAGCAGAGAAAGGAAAGTGTGCGAGGGGACAGAGCCGGGAACGCGATCTTTTAATTTTTATTTTCTCACGTCTTGTTTTTCGATCTTCTGGGTGATCTGGTCCATTCTGGCACACATGGAGTCCATTTTCCCCTCTACGGAGGCAAAGCTTGCCTTCATTGTGTGGAGCAGCGTCCTCATATCCACTTTGTCTGCGTTTTGCGCCTCCTGGCCCGTGTGGTCCTGTTCTGGATCAGGCGGCTGCCCTCTGGTCATCTTGCGGGTGTCAAAATTAATTTTGGGCTGCTTGCCGTCCGGCTTCCCCATTGTCGCGGCTCACCAGGCAGATGGGGGATCTCCGCCACCACACAAGGTCAATCTTCCAACCGCTTGCCCCCCATGCAGTGCAAGAAACTATGCTGTAAGCAGGGACCAGGCGGCACGTGTAGTGTCTCAGACCGGGCGCTCAGCGGAGGGGCAGGAGCAGTGTCTCGGCACTCGTGACACCCAGACTCTGAAGGGCTATACCTTCTGTGGGTCCGATGAGGGCGCTACTCCTGCGTGAGGGGATTGGGACTAGGGCCTGGGCCAGGCCAGGTCTCAGGAGCGTGTTCGTGTATCCATTATTCTGGGGGTGGATACCAGAGCCACTCAGCCCTGGAGGACCAAATAATAGAGCGGGTAATGTGGGTGACCCCCGCCGGGCAGTGTCTGTGCAATTCCCTCAGGCATCCGGTTACCTCTCTGGGCAGGCCAGGTATACCACGTGGTGCAAGGGTGAGTATCGCAATTCAGGCCTTCTCCACTAGCACCAGGCCCACTAGGTATGGGGCGGTTGCAGCTTTGTATGTGGCTAATGAGAATCCCCCTCTAATCGTAGGTCAGGGCAAGGACAGGCAGGATATCCCACCAAAGTGTTGTAGATGTGTTAAAGACTGTCAAGCCAATTATGCAGGAGTGCACAAGACGGGGACAGCCAGCCTCGCGCAGTAGTAAGTCCCCAATGTCAGGCTCCCGTGAAGCCCCCCAGGCAGCACACACTCCCTTTGTTAGTGTCCCCATCAGGTCGGCAGCGGGAGCGAGCTAAGAACACAGGCCAACCGGCCCTCCGTAAATCCAGCTACAGAAATGCAGGCAGTGCAGGCAATCTCTTTCGTATCCCATGCCCGAGATCATCTGGTACGAGGCAATGGCTGTGCTCACAGGGTGGGCCGCGGTTCTCTGCTCCGTGTGCCGTCTTATACAGATCGGGAACGCTGGAGCGGTTGATGGTGACGCCGATATGGCCCATGTTTATTGCTCCCTTGCCCTTCTCTCCTCAGGGTCAGCAGTATAACGCCGGGGGGGCACACCAAGGATCTTCGGGCCCACGCGGTCAGCGCCCACACGCAGCCCCCACTTACTTTCAGCAGGCCGCGATCCTCAGCCCTTCATAGGTGCGGTATCCACCGGGGTGGCCTAGCGGCCAAGGGGAAAGCGTGGCCACAGGTTCCCTCCTCCTCCACGCCACCCCAATCGTCTTGGCAGTCACCCGCCCCTCCAGCGCAACAGTCTCGGCTGGCAGCAGATGCTGGCTTGTCTCAGTCGTGGATGCACAGGCTCCGTCTGCAGCAGATCTGCTCCACCAGCCGCGGCCCAGCCAACCGCAGTGCATCTCACTGGCTCCCAACCGGGATCGGCCTTCCACAGAGCCTCTGCGGTCCTTAGCGTTCCGCTGATGGATCCCTCTGCTTCCGACCGGTATCTTGATTCGGATGGTGCTGGTGATGACTAGGATTACCCTCGGATTCAGGATACGTGGTGGATGTTTCGCCCAGGGCTGACGGAGCCTCACTAGAGTGCAGCCATCTTATCAGCCTGCCCCCTAGCATCTCCCTACATAACAATAATTAAAAACAATATTTTTAACAACTATATTTTTGTAAACGAAATTAAACACTTCGATATTCTTGAAATCGATATTACTTACCTGAAATCAATATTCTTGACATCGATGTTCTTGCTGTCGCTATTTCTGACCAACGATATTTTCAACTCGATATTTGTGCACCTCGACATTTTGTACTCGATATTCTGTCTCTGCACCGCTTAAAATGTTAATGCCTCCTGTGCCCTTTCATTTTAATTTTCTGTTACCCTTCTTGTTTTTTCAGTTTTGTTGCTAAATCATTATCTATTACCTTACTTTCCTCTTCCTTCCTTATGTTTCATCCAATTTTTTTTTACAACATTGTTATCCTGATTTTATTTGTCAATTGATTTAGTTGCATGTGTGGGAACAAAAAGGTGCCCCAAAATTTAGACACCCCACCTCCTTCAGTTCTCCCCGAATTTACTGGATCGGAGATGGTGTTTTAACCTCAATATCATGAGGCAATGTGTACAGATGTTAAGGTAGCTCCCAAAACATCAAATCAGTAGAGTAATACAGTTCTTTAAGTAAGGGGGTCAAATCAATAATTGAGTTCTAGATCAACTGAAAGTTAAAGGATTTTATTACAAAAATTATAATTAGGCGGAACAGAGTAAATGCCATGAAGGCTCTTAGATGCAGAGTTATACAGCACATGTAAAAGTCAGGAAATATTCTAAATCCGAATGAGCAGAAAAAAACAGAAAACAATTAGGCAGAATCACTATCAACATATATGAATCTAGCTCACTCTCAAAATCAAGAAGTTTATTGTCGTGTAGTTCCTATAAGACTTATATAGGATCTGCGCGTTTAGACAACATACACTGCGGGACTAGTGTCCAGACTGATTCCAGACACCCCCACCGGGTATGTTGGCCTGTGTACCAGCTAGCTCTCAATGCCACTATAACCTCCTTTTATCTAGGAGAGAATAGTGCTTGGCAACTATCGAACATGACAACCGTGATCCCTCAGGACCGTGGAAACAGTAATTTACTTTTTGCTCAGTCACTCATGCTCACTTGTTCTCAGAGAGATACGCAGAACAAACGGTTGGGACGTTTTCAATAAGTATTTATTGAACAGTTGTTATTCTATTGTAAAATAAGTGCACTGAAATCACCAGTAGACAGTAGCATATACAAATGAGTAGTAGCACTAAGCAAGTAAACAGATGGTAGGTTTCTACACTTTTGCTAAAACCATAAATATAGACGAGTATATAAAATACATGGCAATAATATGTGTACTCCTACGATGCACCCTAACTAGATGTACTTAAGTGTACCTATCATGTGAGTAGGTGTAAAGCCAATAATCCCTCTAGGATAAAGCCAACCCCATTACCTGATGTGAGACTACAGGACCTCGTTCTGGTCTCGAGTTGGACACCCCGCGAGGGATGTTCAGACCACTGTGAGCTGGAGTGTCTGCATGCAGGAACCTCAGCGTCTTGCGTAAGTCGATCGGCATGGAAGTTGTGATCTCCTCTGACTATTTCAGCGAGATTTGATGTTTATATACCCTAAGGTATCCCCAGGGGATTCTACCTTCCTGTGCCTGTGTCGGACTTAGGATGATGTCGGGAATCAACTTTATACATAGTTATTATGCAGTAGATGATGGCCTTGCTGTGATTCCAAAAAATTAATAATCCTCATGCATAATTTATGGGACCAGTGTTCAGGGAAAAACCTTGCTTACTGTGTATAGTATTGTAACTAGGCAAAAGGTCAGTCCCTCAAATCTGTTATGTATGTAATATAGGAAAGAATGTAGGTGAAGGGTTATGATGTTACCTAGACCTATATGGGGTCCCTATGTGTAATATATCATTATGTACAATTCTTGCACAAAAAAATCTGAATCACTGCACATTCATCATGGTGTGAGCAAATATATAATTTCTTCAGCACATCAGAACATAAGAAAAATAAACTTCATTATCTTCACACATAAGTACTATCACATTTTCGTGAGTAGTTATTCAACACTCTTTATGCTAATGTTCAAATGGAAAGGTCCAGTGAATAAACTGAAAACATAGCTTCAAGTGATAATTTTACATCCGCACCATAAAGATTCATGGTGAGCATAAAAATGTCAACTGTGAAAAATACATTATTATGACTTCAGCTTAACTATGTTTTGTAGAGCCTGTGGAGAGAGGATGTGTGTAAGGGGGAGGTGAAGAACAGGTGTGTGACAGAGATGGCTTCCATCTTGTTTAAGATGTGGCCTAACTAAAACACAGTCCAAAAACAATTCTATACATCCTAGGACAATAATTTCAAATGCAGTTATGTTAATTCTATCTGTATCTGTATATGTATAAAGTGTAACAAATGTAGAGTACACGTTGTTAATGATGCACAAAAATATGCAAATGTCACACTAAAATAAAATTGCTGCTCTTATGAATTCCTTCAGCTGGGATGCTGCTCTCGATTACACCTTCCTCGCATGCAATAAATCAGTGTTTCACTGAAACGTATGTTCCTGCATGTTGAATTATTTGCGTGCTCTGAAAATGTGTGTTATTGTGACTCCTATCAGGAATACTGATGACTGTTTAGTTTCTAAAGCATCAGTTGAATTACTTTATCTATTGAAAGCCTGTGTTAAAAAACCCAAATACATATATTTTCAAAAGATTAAGGTTTGATTTATAATTTAGCGGTCAGGCCGTCCTCTGCCAAGTTGAGGGAGGGAATTACTCCGTCTCTGTAGCAGAGGTCCTAACCACCAAATTTTTAAATGTCCGTTTGGCCAGTGAACATACCAGGCACTGACAGGAACTGCTGTCAACACGTTTCCTGCCAATATATTGTACATTTTCAGTACAGCTCAATCCAACATGACTGGGTCCCTACGCAAAGTAAGATTTTTTTTCCCAAAGCAGGATTTTGTTTTTGAAAAAGTAAAAAAACAATGTCCCTCTTGCCATAGGAGTTATCTCCTCTGCGGGGGGGGGGGGGAGAAGGGGGTGGCATTTAGCAATTTTTACTGGCCCTTACCACCAGGGTATTCCATGTTGTGATAGGCAGTGACAACTGACTTGTATGTCCTCAATCTAAATTAAGTGGGTGAACATACAGATCAGCCTTCGATAGCCCTTACTCCGCTGGACTGTCAGAGAGGTGCAACCACAACAGAGGCAGAATAGTCTCCTCTGTTGTTACAGCAAAGGTCATCCCGCATTTAAATCGGCCAGGCAGAAAATTATGTTGGTGAAAAGGAGATTCCGTCACTGGAGTAATGGAGTACCCGTTCGTCAAACATATAAATTAGGCCCTAATATTAAGAACCATATTACCACTGCTATCATCATTTACAATCAGTAAATGATTATAAAAGTTTATAAACTGCAAATAAAGTTCCTTCTCTAATTGAGTTGACTTGACCTTCAATTGACTACCATGTCCCTATGCAGGGATGAACTATTCCACAATGTTCAACAGTTTGCCAGATTTTGAAGAAGCGTATTTTAACTCTGTAAATGCCTGGAAATAAATTTCTTTCAGCCCTGTACAGAAGTTAATCAGGTTTGTTTCAGGTCCCAATGTGACTCTAAATGAATATCTGGCTCTTCTTAAGGACTTCTATATAAATGTCACTATAATCATTTCTCCCTGTGTTATATGGAGCATAGAATTTTGTATTGTAACATAACTGCTTGAGTGAAAATACAGGAGGCAATGTAAGTCTATAGAAAAATCCATGGGACTCAACATTTAAATGCAAATACATACTCTGTAAACTCTCAATTAATTAATGACATGAAATAAAACATATTGCATTTGCACCACTAGATTCTTAATGAAGCCTTTCTCTGATGAGGGTTACGGATGGCTTCTATTATTCACTGACTCCAAGGTGGTTCTAATGAGGCAAGATCAAAAGAAAAATCAGTGCTGGGCAACAGAGCTTTAGCTGGGCCTTCATCTTTGCTCCCAAGCAGGAGAAAAAAGATAGCAGTCATCTCCACTTCTCGAAGCAACACACCAGAAGGATCAAAGAAGGTCTGGCACTTGGATTGTATTCACTAAACTGGAGGAGATCGCCAAAGTATATTTCTAAGTCCTGGCAGTTGGGCACCAGCCCACAGAAAATTAGACTGCATTCCTTAAAGTATGTAAATCCAATGTAACGGGCTGGGGGAGAGAGATCCTTCTCAGAGAGTCCGTGTGGAAAGGTACACTTGGCTTTTTTCCAAGTTTAACTGTAGTAGCCACTGCCTACCTGTTGTCAGATATGTACATCCATCATTGGGAGGGAACCAGACAGATTCTGCTAATACAGACCTAGGATATGAACACTGCTCAGGTGTTGGGCTGCTCTTATTGACTTCTATGGTAGCATCCATTTCTATCCTGCAGCTTTCATTGATAGTAGCATAAAGTTGTTCAAAATTGGAAAGAGGTATCAATAATGACAGGTGAAGAGCTAATGATCGCAAACGATCTCCTGTGGTGACAAGTTTCATGTCTCCATCATCTAGAGAATCCAGTTTAAGGCACTTACTTTTGTCTTCAGAGCCTTCACGCATAAAGGCTCTCTTTACCTGAGGACAAGGTGTAAGCCTTACCTTCAGTCCAAATCTCTGAGGTCCAACAATCTCAAGTTGCTCCATGTTCACACATACATAAAGCCAGACGAGGCAGGGGTTTGTTCACGTACCTGGCATCAATGTTGTCGAACTCCTTGCCACTCATTCTCAAAACCTTTCTGTTTGATACCTCTCTTATGGTTGTATAATCTTACAGTTCTCCACTCACATTTGTGAGCTTTTCGCTAGCACCGGGACACCTCCTTGGAGGTAGCTATGTGCTCTATAAATGTCATGAATTGAATTGAATTGCTGCACAACCTGTGCACAGCATTTCCATAAATGAAAAAGTTTGAAGGACCAACCATCCACCCCAGTCAACTGAAGTACATTTAGAAGAAGAGTTCATAGAAATGTGCAGTCAGTGCACCCCCAAACATTAATGTTACCATCAGACTGAGGGGGGATAATTGTTGGGAAGGCTAATGATGGGGCTTCGTAATCTCTGACTGTGATCTCTCTGCTGTCTAGTTTAGCAATCCAATGTTCTTTTATCTTTTATTGAGAGTTTTCATTAAAATATTAAATAAAACATATGACGTATCACACTTTGTTAGGTATATGAATAGAAATGTCATAAATAAAAAGAGCAAAAATATTCGAATTCCTATTCATTATCGTCACTCAGCCCCACTCTCTTCAATATCTACATGGCCCCTCTCGCCGCCATCGTCAGACAGCACAGACTCAGCATAGTATCCTATGCTGACAACACCCAGCTCATCCTCTCCCTCACTAAGGACCCCATCACAACCAGACTCAACTTCCAGGAAGGAATGAAATATGTTGCATCCTGGATGAGCAGCAGTTGCCTGAAGCTCAACTCAGAGAAGACAGAGGTCCTCATCCTCGGACCTTCCCCTTCGGCTTGGGACAACACCTTGTGGCCCACCGGCATCCACAGCCCCCCACCCCCCACTACGTCCGAATCCTCGGCATTGTACTCGACTCTCCCTCTCCATGGCCCGACAGGTCAATTCCGTCGCCTCCACCTGCTTCAACACTCTCCGCATCCTCCGCAGGACCATCAAATGGATCCCCCCTGAGTCAAGGAAGACCATCACCCATGCACTCATAACCAGCAGACTGGACTACGTAAACGCCCCCACGCCGGGATCAACAAGTCTCTTCTCCGCAAACTCCAGACCATCCAGAACACAACAGCCAGACTCGTCCTCTGCATCCCTGGACGCGAACACATCACCCAACACCTGCGCAACCTCCACTGCCTACCCGTTGAGAACAGAGTAACTTTCAAGATACCCACGCCTACAAATGGCTCCACAACACCAGACCTCAGTATCTCAATGATAGAATCTCCTTCCACGTACCCAAGAGAAACCTCAGATCCGCTGACCTCACTCTCGACAAACCCCAGCGCATCTGCAGAGCAAGAACAGGTGGAAGAACCTTCTCCTACATCGCGGCCAAGACCTGGAACGAGCTGCCGGTCAAAATCAGACCTGCCCCCACCCTGCATATCTTCAGGAAGTCCCTCAAAACCTGGCTCTTTGACTGACCGGAGCTGCTACCCCCTTCCCCCAGTGCCTTGAGACCTTCACAGGTGAGTAGCACGCTTAATAATTCCCTGATTGATTGATTGATTGAATATGTAGTAATTATATTGTCGCTATGCATAGACACCTCCATCCCAAAACAGAAAAATAAAGGTTGAACCAACAAGAAGTAAGAAATTACAGTCTAATACTTCCCCACCTATCCAGTGCTATTTACAAACCACCTCAAAGAGGAGATCACTTTGCAAAAGAGGTGGGTGCTAGCCTGGAATGTGTGCTCCCAGGGAGAAGGGCATGAGAAGGAGTGCATTGTATGAGGCTGAGAACATATGACAACAGTCAACCATCTACTCTTATGACAATTCTGCACCTACTTTCAGGTCTCAGCACTCTTGGTTCAGCTTTAACAACTTGTCTGCTTTCTTCATTATAAATGTCAGCTGTATCAGTTCCTTCAATCGTGCCACGTATGTTGTCACATTACGGCTATCAAATCAAAATGCTGATATCCTACGTGATACCAGTACATTACTTGCCTATTCCTACGTCTGCTACTGAGTAACGTTTCCCATCATAGAAGTGGATGCAATGCACTAAACAGCATTACTTAGTTTGACATGTTAATGTAAAATCATTTGAATGAAAAGGCTTCCTGTCTTCCTTAACTCATGAATGTATCAAGAGTGACCTGCCTTCTAGACGCATATTCTGCAATGTGTTTCTGGACCAAGATCCCATGCAAGGAGGAAAGAAATGTGTATTAATACAGCATGCCCATGTATCTGCAGGATAACACAGCGGGATCCTTTACAAGTTGATAGACAGCCCCCTTTTGATATTTAGTGCCACCTGTGCCTGTATTTGTATTCATGTGTATCGTAAAGTTCAGATGAACCATCTCCCAACTCTCTAGTGCCACCCAGGAGAGTGTAAACAAAAGGATTTTGGTGCACCACACCTTCACATGGAAAAGAACAAGATTCTGATTGGCCAGCTTTCTTTGATTCCACAACAGATGGAAAGGGCTTCATTTAGGAATCACTATAGCAACTTTGGGACCCATATATATTCTGGTTTTACTGGCTGAGCCGTCGCCTGTTAAGCAGGACGGTTATTACTGGAGGCACCCTGTTATATTGAGCATCATCACGATTCCTTGACTTCCCTATGGATAATTAAGTGGCGCCTATAATTACTGTCAGTGCCTAGGTGCATTTCAGCAGCAAGATCATTTGGTAGCACACTAGAATATTGGTGCTGCATTTTCTTATATGCATAAACTAACACATTTTTCTCATGAGCACATTCATATTTTTGCTTCTGAAGGACAATAATACTCTTAGGCAGGTTAGCGTTTTCGATTAATGTATGGGCTTCCAAACAGAAATGTTTCTAAAACCTTTTGGCCACAGTTTTTTATAATTCTGCTTTAAAACTACATTGTTTGGCCCTATTTTTAGAAATCAAACTGGAGGAACCCCACCAAATACCCATCGCAAAGTGCTGCAGTGTTCTTTGTTTTCACTTGGTATGACTCAAAGGGTCTTTCACACCCTGGGACAGTCTGTCAGCATGTAAACTCAGTGTGGGCTAAGGACTCCACTTCCATGGTGGATGACCGCACACTTTAGTTATTGTGGTGTTCAGGCCTTAGGCTGACCTGCCGCCTCAATAGGATATGCGCAACCACTTGGCTATTCGCTGTGTCAAACCACGGCATTCACCAGGGTACTCGGTGCCATTCATTGTTTGTCATCACTTCACCTAGAACAATACACTGTGTTCAATCACACAGAAAAGATTTGGGTACACCCCTTGCCCACATGGCATGGTGCACGTGACATATCACTGAGGACATTACAGTTAGCGGGGTCTGCCAGCTGACTAAATTCTGGGAGAGCTTTTCCGGACGCGTGGGTCGGCCGCCCTCCAGCCGCCCCCACTGCAGCCGGTCTTTCCGGTGAATCAGGCATGGCTGCCTCGGTTCACACCCCACGCTTCTTCTCTCAGTGGGATGCCCCTGTCGCCCACCTGGCTTCAGCCACTTGCTTTCTTACACGGCCAGCCCACGAGTCAGACACTTGGTTGCTCACGGAGTCTGATCCCGCCTCGTCACCAATGTAACACCTCGGGTCCCGGACAGGGGTGCACAGGCCTAGGCCATATAGCAGAGCACAAACAAGGCACGTCCACACAGATACTTGGTCCGTGCCGTCAGCCTTGTGCGCTGACGTCACCCTGTATTAAGTACTCCCTGGTCCGCGCCCGGCCCAGGGAGGTGCATGCAAAACATTGTATGGTAGTGGCCGGGTGGCTCACCACATCTATGTCACTAGAAGGGCAAGCGTTTAAATGAACCCTTGCATATTAACAAGAAAAGCAAATGTTACGGTTCCAATACGGAGCCAAAACAACCCCTCCTAAACCATACCTTTATTGATGTCCATCCATTGCAAAACGTCTCACTTCAAAAAATCTTCAGGGCAGTACCTAGTCACTTCCCCCTGGGTTTTAATACACTTGTAAATTGAGTGACTCTAATCAGGTGAGTTTTTTAGTCAGACGAAAAGGTAAAAAAAACACTAGAATGTCTGTCCCGGCATCCATATTGCGTATGCTCGAATAGAGGAGACGCATTCGTAGGCAGGTCCAATACTCAATTAAATCACCAAGCTCCACCGCGAGTAAAAAACCCTATCCATGCAGTACCATATTAGTATTATTAAAACTCTATAATTTTTAAAAAAGTATTAAGAATTTAATTTCGACTCTGCCTGTTTACATCTATAAAGTCAGAAGGCTCGAGCCCTGTATTCGTAAAACGAAATCTGCCATGTTTCATCAACTGTGCTATATCGGTTCTTGCTGAGGTGTCATTACCAATTGACCTCTGTATGTAATCCATTTGTATTCTCATGTTTAATTTCAGAGATACATATAATACTAATTCCACCGTCAGAGCCACTTGCTCAAGGTTATTTAAAATAACCAAACCAACACATTTTACAAGTAAAACGGGAAGAAAGAGATTTTCAGACGAGGTCGGGATACGAACCCCGCCAGAGCGAAGTCATAGCCACCCTGTGCAATGCAGAGTGCTATCAGTACACACATATTTGAGCAGACTGTGGGGAGCAATTCAAGTAAAATCAGGAAACAGGTCCTGCTTTAGCATGTTCGTTGCATCCATAATCTGGGCACAGTGCTATCAGTGGCTAGTAGTAAACGATGCTCTTAGATATATAAGACTGCGTGGGTGCTCATTATTCATTGTCCAAAGCAACCCTCATGAAAGTATCCAGGGAACTTATAGATCACTGGTTATGAACATAAATTATGTTTCCCCAATCAGTACAAAGGCACACCAACCGCTTCTCCCATGACCAAAACCACTGGTATATCTCTATATAGCGTTTTCGAGACTACACACACAACACCGGTGCATGGGAACGTCGAGATGACACAGGTTTCAGAAATAGTGGAACACATAAAGCATATACAGAAAAACAAAGAGGGGGTACGAGGGAGCCCAAATCCTGCCAGTTGATATGTTACCTAGCACATTTTATAGAGCTCAGCTAGCGGGACTCTCAAAACTGCCCAGTATGTTATGATTATAATAACCCTCATGTCCCACCAATGATTATAATTCAACCAAACAACTTCTTATTATTGAATGTTGGGACCAAAACATGCAAATATTTCATGTATTCCACGTATACAATTATGTTATTTAGCCCGAATCAACATTAGGAAACAAGAATGATAGCTGGAAGCAGTAAAGTCACAAAGACTCTCTCTTCAGTTAACCATCTCTTTAATCTACAATGTGTAGCACTCAGAATTTGACAGGCATGACATTAGATATCACAGAAGCAATTCAGGCAAAAAAGTCCTCATCTACTAATATTACATCAGATACACTAAAGTCAGAGAAAATGATGCATCTCTGTGTCCAGGTTAAGGCCCTCAGTTATGGCTCTCAGTCCACAAATCCATTTTGCTTCAAGTTGCGTAGGGACAATTCCCTTTCGCCACCTCTCTGCAAAGGGGATACATGGTCAATAGCGTGGAATTTTAAATTAGACCTATTTCTTACTGAAATGCATTCATGGGACACCAATGTATAAGTTACGTCTCCATTAACACACGCTCTTCTGTGTTCTTGAATGCGTGTTTTTAGGGGCCGCAGTATCTCACCTTTCCCTGGGGAAACAACCTTTACAATCCATTGTTTACAACGCATGCATTTACAACACAAGTTCTTACAACAATGCCTTGTTACATCGCATGCTATTACAAAGCAAGTCATTACAACGACTTGCAGTAGGGGGCGGAAGGTGTTGGATTTGTTGGATTTTCAATCTAACACCTTCTCTACTGTTGCACACACTGGAGTTGGAATAGTAAATTATACTATTCCAAATTCCAGCACCCTGACGCGTTGTTGTAATGACTTGCGTTGTAAACTCATGCGCTGTAAAGACTGCTATTCTTCCCTGGCCATCCGTCACTGAGTACAACACGCTTTCTTCCTGTACTTAGCCTTTTGTTAGGGTCAACACTTCTCGCAGTCAACTCTGCTGGTGTTGTATAGTTCCTACCAATCCATATGACCTGCTCATTGTTCGGACAACATAAACTACAGGCTTGGTGTCAAGACTGATTCCAGACACCCCTCCCTGGATATATTAGGCAAATGTGTGCAAACGTTCATCACTGAAATGTAAGAAATAGGCTGCTTCACAACATGGGCCTAACTCAGGAATATAATATTGGCTGAGACCCTTCGGTACCATCACTAGTTGACTGTTTCAGACTCCCCTCAGGCCAAATGTATGCTCTCCCAGCAACTTGCTGGTCTCCAACAGCTTGACTAACCTGCACCCTCTGTCTCTCTCTTACCACCAGCACAGCAGGGACAGGTGCTGTTGTATCATCAAGGGGACATGGGACTCTGCGAGTATGGCAGCATGTACCCAGTCCAGGAGACCTCTGCACTTTACACAGTGTTGGAACCAGGATTACCTGGAAGGTCCATCCCAGCGAGGCTCCAAGCACGATTTTCAAGTGTGCTTCTTTACCAGGACCCATTTGCCAGGATTGAGGTCATGGCACTGCTCCTATTGTGTCACAAGGACAGCTTCTCCAACCTAATGAAACACAGAACGTACCACATCAGCCAAACCTTTACAATAGTCCAAGACCAGGTCATCTATTATGTTGACAAGAGCAATTGCAGGAACAGCTGGCTGTCTCATTACTCACCCCAGTTTCACTTCATGGTGCAACAATCCTGTTCTCCTGTCTGCTGTACTTCACAAGCTCATCAACAAAAGAGGCAATGAATTTAGCCACTTCAAAGACGTAGAAGCGCACACCTTTGCTTATCTGGATTTCAGTGCCCCATTTATTTGTTCAATCAATCCAGAAGCCTCTGGATGGTAACTGCAATGGAGCTTCTGCTCAACCTGTAATGTTGCACATAACAATTTCAGGACCTCATTATTAAAAGGAGTTCCTCGGTTTGACTCGAAAGAAGTCAGAAAGCAGAACCTTGGAATCAACTGCCTTAATAACAATTTTGCAACTGTGAGGCTGTCATTGCTGTGTGTTGGAGAGGATTCCACCTATTTTGAAAAAATGCAAACAACAACCAAGACATATCTCAAACCGTTGCAAAGGGGCATCTCAATAAAGTCCATGTATATCCGGTTGAAAGGACCTACAGATTTACCTAGATGACTCATTGTAACAGGTGTTCTTTTTCCCACATTTTGCTGCTGACACACTATCCATCCCTGCAGTCGCTCTAAATCTGGTGTTAAATCACACTTGTTGAATGAGGTGCATCATTGCATCTCTTCCCACATGTGCAGGACCAGAATAATGTCTACCATAGGTGGTAACAAGCTATCAGGTAATACAAGTCTGCCATCAGTATAAATTCAAACATCATCCTCTCTCTGGGTACAATCTTCCAGCAACCAACATTGCTGTTGTGTTTCTGGCAGTTTCTAGTAGCTGCCTAACCTCATTCCATGTGTCTATTGCAGTTAGCAATAGGCTTTAATTTGTGATGTATGATGTGTCATTAATTAGTTCCCCATTAAAGCTATGGGAATTCATGGCACAATACCTGGCCATCTCATCAGCATTTCTATTGCCAACTGTCACATAATCAGTGCCTTGCCTGTTGGCGATGCACCTGGCAATTGCAATTTGGGGAGGCAATTGTAGGGACCGCAAAAGGTTCCTCATATTATCTTCATTTTGTATTGGCGATTCAGAGGAAGTCATGAACCCTCGCTGTGACCACATTTGACCGAAGTCATGCATACCTCCAGAGCCGTACTGACTATCCATAAATATGGTAACTTTGAGTTGCTCCGAGATGCTGCAAGCTCGCTTCAACATGATCAGCTAATCAACTTGAATACGCTCCTTGCAACCATGATGCTTCCACAATACCTGCAAGAGTGCAAACAGCATTTGGCTCTTTCAAATTTCCATCACTGTCTTGCAAGCAAGAATCATCAACAATCAACACGTGATCTGAATCAGGCAAAGGTTAAACCATTATATCAGGAAAGGGTTTGGTACATTGTTCAATCACATCCAGGCAATCATGTTCAACATCGTGAGTCACAGTTTGATGTCCAAGCAGTGGAAATAGTGTGGATGGATTTAATATTGTGTAAGTGTAATATTCTCTGCACGCAGAAGTATCTGCTAATATTTAGTCAAATGTCTATTGGTTGAATACTGTGTCTGAGCACAGGTCAACAGTATTTTCACTAATTGAGGCATATACACAGTCAGTGGATGTCCCATGACTATGCTATCACAATGCTCAAGCTCACACATGCAGATGCAACCACTTTCAAACATTTGGGTAAAGCAGCAGCCACTAGGGCAAGAGTTACTGAAAAGGTGGCAACAGGCCTGCGATTACTTCTGTGCATCTAGGTCAGTACTAAAAATTGTGCAGCCTCCTCTCTCACTACAAAATAACACAGAGCACTTGTTGTAGTAAGGCATTCCCAGAACCGGTGCCCTACAAAGGCATTCTCACATCTCAGTGAAGGCAGTCATTTCATCCCAGGATACCGGATCAGACACATCCTTGTTTGTCAACCTCTGAAGAGGTTTTGCTGTCAATGAGAAATTTGCCATCCACTGTCAGCAATAGGCCGCCATTCCTATAAAAACGTATTTGGCGGACTCATATTTATATTCATTACAATTCTTTCTTGTGACACTTTCATTGTTCCTTTTTCAATGTGATATCCTAAGTACAGGACTTCAGTTTGGCAAAATTGAATCTTAGTCAGGGATACTTTATGTCCGTTCTCAGCCAGATGATTTAGAAGGGCAATGGCATCAGTCTTGCAAGCTTCCTTTGCATTTGCCGCCACCAGTAGGTTGTAAATATGCTGTACTAGCACTGAGTGATGTGGCATCTCCAGAGACTCATGATTTTTCTTGAGTATCTAATTGAAAATTGAGGGACTTTCCATATTCTCCTTTCTGTGGAGAAGTGTGGCTCAATGATTAGAGCGGCAGACCCTGATGCAGAGGTCTAGCCCGGGACCAGGGTTCAATTCCCTGCCTTGGCGGGTCTTGGGCTCAAAAATTCCATGGACCTGATAATTCTCGCCTCAGTGCCTATTCCAATCATGGAGTCCCACTCTGCAGCTCTGGGCAATAGCTTGCTTAATCTCCACAACAGCCCCCACAACACTAAGGATGCCTGGCCTCCACCTTGGGGGTGCCCAGGAGTTGACGCCTCACAGGGAAAGCCAGGATGGGTTCCACAGCGGTATTCGTACAAGCGCCTTGAGACCCTTGCGGGTGAGTAGTGTGCTATACAAGTATCAAATTTACATATGCCCTTGTGGGACTTGGCACCATGGCAAAACACAATTGCCAAAATGGAAAGCAAAAATATATTTACTATCCTCATGCAAAGGAATGGAAAAGAAAGCTTGGCATTAATCAATAACTAAAAACCATTTAGCTTCACATTATATTTTAAATTGGATCACAACTGGATTTGGTACCACTGTATGATACTTGCCATACGGCTTCAGCAAGCCAATAATGGAACAGTTACATGAACCTCTCATTATCTTCTTCAGGATTCATTGCTCGGTCAGTGAATCGATCACAGAAGTAATTCCTGGAATAGTATCTTGAGTCAAATTGTACTGTGGGATTCTTGGATATTCTGCTGTGGGTTTGACTGTGATTCGGACTGGTTCAACACCTTTGATTTGTCTGATATATTTACCTGTAAAGTCCCAAACTTTAGGCAACACAGTGTCCCGCAGCTCAATGGGTAGATCCTCTTTGGTTTGAAGGGGATACATTTCTATGTCTGGCAAGTTTCAAAACAACAACTTCATCATTATTAAGAAACTCAATACCATTTGTAGTGCAATAGATGGAACTATTTAACTACACAGCAAATCTTGTCCAAGGGGATTCACTGAAAGCAAATCGTACACCACAAATTGAAGTTGATCCTTAAAGGACCCTATTTTAACAGGATCTGGTTCTGAATTTAGGGTGGACAACTGTATTGTCAAAATAATTTTGACCTTTTTGTACTGCTCTGATTAGTGCTTCCATTAATTTTTCCTTTAGATTTTTGGTGTTTCAATTCCAATTCATCGCCACAATATTTGGCATAACGCAAAATCTTATTGATCAGTTTCTTTTTACCAATACAGTAAACGCTGCTGAATCATGGAAGTAATCTCAGGACTCAAACCATTCACAAATATAAAAACAAAATGTCCCATATCTTTCTCTGCCACATTTTTTGTTCTACTATGCTGACTGAAAACCCGAATCAATCTCTAATAAAAAGCATGAACTGATTCTTCAAGTTCTTGGGAAGTTCTGTCAATCTTTTGGCAATCAATTTCTTGAAGGGAAATCTTTGTTTTAATGAATTCAATCACTTGCTGGTATTTCTTTATTACCCGTGGCAATGGGGCACCTATTTTTGGATACCTCTCTTGTTCTCTGTCAGGCTAATCCACATAACCTTTACACTTGGGCCACAAATCTCCAGGAACCACAATGTCAAACAGTGTATTCAAATCTATCCACAGTACTTCTGAGATTTTCACAAACTTTCTGTCTGTACCATTCCACTGGATTGTCTCTCAATTGCAGGAAATCATTTGTAAATTACAACATATCAGCTCTAGTCCATGGCACATGCATGTACCCTCCACCAGGCACCTCCCTCATAGGAAGCATCTGCACTTCACCTAATCCTTCGTCAATCATGACTGGAAGTTTCTGAATTCTGACTTTCTGTACGTCTTTCTTTTTAGTCCATCTACCCTCCAATCTATCTCTGTCATTACATTTCTTTATCATTGTCATCAGTTCTGTAATCTGTAATTTCATGTTTGAAAAATCTTTGTCATTTAAGTCTAATCTGTGTGTTCTTTGTAGGACTTTTGATTTCAGGGTGTCAATGTCATATTTCTGAGCCGATTCAATTACCTACTTGTGTTTGTCACCTGTAGTGTCTTTGCGTAGGAAAAATAGTTACACTTCTTGGTAAGTGTCTAAGCAAGATGTACTAAGAGTTCACATAATTTCTCCTAGCTCTACTTTCAGTTTGGCTACTTCTAGTATTTTTCTCTTTCCTGAAGCTGGAGCTGTGTCAGAGCTTTGATTATTGTTAATTGGGGTACTAAATCCTCTAAACCTATCATCTAAATTTTGTGGAGTGAGTCAAGATATTTCTTTTGAAATGCTTAAATGCAAATCTCCATTACTCAAATCTCCACTCATTCCAGGTTGCATGTCTATTGCAGCTGTATCAGGAACTAAAATTCCCACTTGCTCAGGCGTCCCAGTAGAATGATAGCTTTTGTCATGAGGCGTACCTGCTCTGGGGAAATAAAAAGGTGGCAATCACTGAACCATTCTCCTTCTCTGATCAATTTATGTCTGATTTAAATTAGAATTTGTACTTTTAGTACCAGCAGTATCATTTTAAATCGAAGCCACTGGTGTCTGAAGCAAAGATCATGTTGTCAAATCGAATGGATTACCATGCACAGTACCCATCCCTGTACACTTCGGGAAATCGGGACCTCGGCAGCAGGATCAGCGGACCATGGCGCCCCCTGCGCACCATTCACCTGCACAGCAATTACCCTTCATGCATATGGCAGCTGCTTTTTAAATAAAGACTAGAGAGCTTCCTCCTCCGCCATAATACCAGCCTTTCCCTATGGCCTTGGACATTTGGTGTCTTGTGGATGGGAAGGAGACTCCACAGCGGCCCACACCCTCTTCGTAGACCGAAATTGTTGCTGAGCCTCGAGTTCCCCAGGATATTGTTGTTTAATCCTTGTTTGTGTGTGGACAGCCTATATATACAACGATGTTCTTTCTCTAATAGCAGGCGTAGCGTGTTGGCACTGCTTCTGATCTGTTGAATGACAACAAAGTCTCAATATCCCGTGGAACTCGCTGAACCAAAAATAGGGCCACTCCCTTTCTTGACACGATCCTATATATATTGTTCTACTGTTATCAATGTTATAAGAAACGCTCAAACCCCCTACTAAAACTCAAAAGTGACATCAGATGTTTTATGGGCACTTCTTTACCTCACCTCCTTTACTCCAGGGAGTTTGTTAGGGCTTACTCTTCCTTGCGTTATTTATCTTAGGGCATAGCCCACTGAATAGACAATGACCGCAAGGCCTTTTGGCAGCTCACACCGTTCGCTTTGTGGTTTGTGTTTGTTGGTTTGGTCTAGTAGCCAGCACTACGGGACACAATCTGTATCCGACCACTACTGAGAGGGAATGCATAACGACTTCAATCACACTTGTTCACAAATGTTCACACTTGTGAATATTACTGTCATCAAATAGGTATCCTTGACCTTGTTTGGATGCCCCGGTTGTTCGAATTTAGCGAGATTAAAGTTAGAGATAATTTGAACAGATGGGACCCATAGGGTTAATGCTCTACTAACACGGGGCTAATTAGTAATACGTCATCATGGAAGAGCCACAGCGCGCCTGTACGTCAAAGTTGCATTAGTCTTCAAAAACGCCCGGTTCCTGCTCGTAGTCATTGTCGGGATCCCGGGCAGTGCACAGAATAGGTGCACAACAAGGGCGATTGCGCCTGACAAAGTAAGTTAAAAGGCTGGTCTGGAGCAATGTTTTGCTCTCCTTATTTAATCCACGCGCTGGTCATTTTCTTTCGCTTCTTTATCCCTCCCTTTTGCCTACCTCCAGGGTTTGACTATAGCCAACGCCCCCCAAAGGGATTCATGGGGCAGGATACATCTTTGTTCCGTGTAAGCCGAGGACTCTGAGTCCTCTTCTCCTCTTTGTTTGTCCTCATTGAGACACCACACTCAGGGTATTTCAATCACTTTGCACAGTTTCCAAAGTAGATTTATTAATGGCTATCCTCAATGAATGGATGTTACAGAAGTCACTGTAATGCCCACACTGCATTCATTATGTGTGGCTAAATAGTTTTGTTTGGTTGTCCTTATTGAGACACTACAATCAGGGTTTTTCAATCACTTTGCACAGTTTCCAAAGTAAATTTGTTAATGGCTATTCTCAATGAAGGGATGTTACAGAAGTCACTGTAATGACCACACTGCATTGATTATGTGTGGCTAAATAGTCATATTCCACGGTTTTACAGTTAGACATGTGTGCGTGCACCACGAGTGCACAATATTGTGAATAAAATGCACCACAGTCTGGTATTGTACGGCACGGATGAAAGCACGGTTGTTCGCACCTGTTTGAATCAATACTTTTCAGACTGTGAATTACATTTTACTATTATCTGTTCTTGCTTTCCACAGATAACATTTACTTTTCAGAGAATGCTGAGAAGTTAAAACCGTAAGTGTGCGGTTTCATTGTAACACAGGGACGGGTGCACCTTAGCGTGTGCATACCTCTCGTGTCATTCTTGGTCCTGAAGAAAGCCTCGCGAATATGCAAACTGAGGCTGTAAGATGTAGACCGTAGTTTTGTCACTCATTTCACACATTGGATGTCACGGGGCAAAATATACCTGACAGGACATCCCCCTTGGTTTTAAACTTGCGTTATTGCCCCATTATAAAAATCTTAGGGAGCAATAAAGGCAATTTTAAGTTTTTTTCACCACTATTCGCGTTGCACAAAAAACAGCTCTGCTGTTCTCAGGCGGTGTAGCACACCCAAGCAGCATCCGGCTACTCGGGTGGGGACCCTATGATGAAGCATGTCACCAACTAGGTTGGTGAGTGAGGGTTCTTTTTAAAGAAATTTATATTTCTTTTTTCCTCCTTTCATCCACTGCACTACCCTGTACATCAGGTGGAATAACTCCCTTCATTGTTGACTTCCTCTGGCAGGATAACCATCTGGGCTGTGCCCAGGAACTTGATTAACTTCAAAGAGGCATACTCTGTCACAAACAAATGTTAGTTGACACGTAGGCTAGGCCCTTCTTTGTTCTCCCAGTCAGACAAGCACTAATCCCAGTGAAAGAGGAGTTGCCCCCAGAATTGGTTTAGAGTGATTACAGAGGTTTGGTTGTTTACTTCCCAAGCCACCCCTCTGGAGTGGGCACACTGGCTCTGAACAAAGGGAGAAGAGTCTCACCATGTTCGGTTTGGGCAGAGAGGACCACTGTGGGATTGTTTGCAGTAGGGTACACATGAAGGGCTGCAAACATGGGTGTGGTTGCTGATGGGCACTAATATTCTGTTTGTTAGGGAGGGGCCCGGAGTCACTCCCACCCACGGACTGGTTTAAGGCACAATTATGGCACCTACATTACCCTCTTCAGAATGCTTTCTGGACTTTTTAAAGAACAGAAGAAGACTGTACCTGCTGTCTGTGACCTAAGAAGACCCAAAAGACTGGAACTTTTCTCCCTCATGTACCTATGATAAAGAAGTGGACTCAAATGGTTGTCAGGCTGATCTTCTGTTCAAGCTATAGAGAGACACAGAACCTACAAGAGCCCTTTCCTCAACTGCCCTGCTAACCTGTTCCTCACACATCTTAAAACCTAGTACTTTTTGCTTCAAGAACCTCTGGAGGACGGGGTACAACAAGCCAGGCCAATCCGACAAAGGTGCGTTGCCCTGGGACAAAGATTCAGGTGCTCCCACTTGGAGCTGTTTTGCAGCTGCAAATCTGATTCAGCCAGATCTTATGGAGAAGATATCCAGCCTCATGAAGCCCTTTTTGGCGACAGCCTGTAGCCTTGCCTGACTGGAAGATTCCTTGCTTCAAAAAAGTGGATATGTCCCAACATAAAAATCTTCACTGGATGGATTCCCCAAAAGTATCTGGCTGGCTAGGAACTTTCACTAAGCTAAAAATCCATATTTCTCCCACTAGAGCTTTCCACAAAAAGTCAACAGCTTCACCGAAACCCTGTTTAGTGGCTATCCGATGACATGGAGTCCGCTCAGCCACAGCCTTCTTCCTTGTCCCACTGAGGATTTTTGACATCCATTTCAACTGGGTAGTACCTGGTTTCTGTACCCAAGCCGTGCCGCATTGCAGTTGGCCTTAACCTGTATATACCTTCCAAGAGCAACCAGCTATTTTGAATATTAAATTTTTAGAATTAAAAACTCTAGAATTCCCTGTTCGATTTATGTAGTTTGGTGTTATTTTATTTATTAAAATGTACTCAATTTTTCTAAATTGGTTTGAAAGTTTTTGTGTGTAGGATAGTTTTATCCCCAGTGCTAAAAAAGCTAGCTCCCCCAGGCCCCCAATGTTTGGTTTAACATTACTTGTCATCATTGTGTCTATGAAACATTAATGATCTAAATTCCACCACAGTACACAACTCAATGGAACTTTACAACACTAAACAAATCACAGTTTGAAAGAAAATGTGTTGATTAGTAGTTTCAGTCATAAAACATGATATGGCATATCAGGCAGACAAATAAATGATTTACTCTTTCTTTACAGTCACTCACCATCAGTCAAATTCGTTTTTTCATGAGCTCACTGCGGAGCTCAGTGTCTTCATCTCCATCACTGTCAACTTGCTGACAAATGTCACAAACATCACCCTGGTGTTACAACTGCTGAATGTCATCAGGGGTGAATGGTATGTTTCTCTGTAGAATAATGTTGTGAAGCATACAACATAACACAACAATTTTGCAGACATTGTTAGGTTAGTAGATAAGGTCCAGGCACCTGAATAGAGCCTTCTTGTGCCCTAAGGTCTGTACCACAGGCCCTCTAGTCCACCCAGGGACGGGGTTCAGACGAGAGGCTGATGCAGCAAAGAACGGTCCAACTGCTCACTAGGAGCAAGGTAATACGCAGGCTTTTTTGTACATAGGGGTGGGGGCATACCAATGTCCCCATCCCTGAAACAATTAGCTACAGTCATTGTGCCCCTCTTGGAGGCATATCGGGGCAATAGATCCCGATCTGCCCTACACCCCCAGGGCAACAGAAAGCCCACTAGGGACTGACCTTTTTTTCGCAATGTGCCTATCTGTGGATTTTGGGCCCTAGAGAAGCCGGAACCTAGGCAAACCTAGAAAGCCTGTACATTTGTGAAAACTGGACACCAACAGGAATCCAGGATGAGGTGACTTGTGTGCCTCTCACCAGGTTCTGTTACCCAGAATCCCTTGCAAACCTTCAACTTAGTAAAAAAAAAAAAAAAAATCCTCCCATTTCTTTCATGGATAGTTCTGGAATCTAAGGGAAGCAACAAACCTCCATCAACCCAGCATTCCCCGAGTCTACAGATAAAAATGGAACCTCACTTGTCTGGGTAGACCAAGTACCCGTGACAGGAAAAGGCCCAAAACGCAACGTTGACACATCACATTTTTCCAGTGAAAACTGACCCTTTTTTGCAATGTGCCTATCTGTGGATTTTGGAAACTAGCTCTGCCGGGACTCTAAGTAAACCTAGCAAACCTATACATTTTAGGAAACTAGATACCCAAGGGAATCCAGGATGTGGTGAATTGTGTGGCTCTCACCAGGTTCTGTTACCCCAAATCCCTTGCAAACCTCAAACATTGTCAAAAAAACCATTTTCCTCACATTTCTGTGATGGAAAGTTCTGGAATCTGCATGGATCCACAAACTTCCACCCACCCAGCATTCCCCAAGGTCTCCCAATAAGAATGGTACTTCACTTGTGTAGGAAGGCCCAGTACCCGCTACAGGAAACGGCCCAAAACACAACGTGGACACATCACATTTCTCCAGTGAAAACTGACCCTTTTTTCCTAATGTGCCTAGCTGTGGATTTGTGAACCTGGCTCTGTCGGCACCTAAGGAAACCTAGCAAACCAATATATTTTTTTAAACTAAACAGCCAGGGAAATCCAGGATGGGATGACTTGTGTGGCTTTCACCAGGTTCTGTTACCCAGAATCCCTTTCAGACCGCAAACTTTGTTAAAAACAAACACATTTTCTTCATATTTCTGTGATGGAAAGTTCTGGAATCTAACGGGAGCAACAAACTTCCACCAACCTGGCATTTCCCCAAGTCTCCCAATAAAAATGGTGCTTCACTTGTGTGGGTAGGAAACGGCCCAAAATGTACTGTGGAGAATTCAAAATTCTTAGTTACAAAAAGACTTTGTTTTGCGAGGGAGTCAGCTGCATGTTTGAGCTGGGGCTCGGCAGTCATCTAGAGAAACCTACCAATTCCAGACATTTCTGAAAACAGGACACCCATGGGAGTCCAGAGAGGTGTGGCTTGTGTGGATTCCCCAACGTTTTCCTACCCAGAATCCCATGCAAACCTCAAATTTAGCTGAATAAAATCTAATTTTTCTCACATTTCTGTGTGGGAAAGTGGTAGGCTCACCGGGCTGACACAAATTTCCTAACATCCCGCACTCCCCCAGGTCTCCTGATAAAAATGGTACCTCATTTGTGTGGGTGGGCCAAGTGCCTACGACAGTCAAGGGCCTAAAACATATTGTGGAGACATCAAAATTATCTATCACAAAACTACCTTGTTTTGCAAGGAGGTCACACAAGTCATCTAGGGAAACCTATCAAACCCAGACATTTCCAAAAACTAGACGACCTGAGGAGTCCAGGAAGGTATGGGTTGCATGGATCCCCAACGTTTTCCTACCCAGAATCCCCTGCAAACCTCAAATTCAGTTGAAAAAATCTAAATTTTCTCAATCTTCTGTGTGGGAAAGTTGTGGGATCACCGGGCTGATACAAATTTCCTACCACCCAGCGTTCCCCCAGGTCTCCTGATAAAAATGGTACCTCACTTGTGACTGTGTTTTTGTCACCGGGTTTGCGGCTATCTTTGGAAACCTACCAAAACCCCACTTTTCTAAGAACTAGACACCTGGGGGAGTCCAGGGAGGTGTGAGTTGTGTGGACCCCCTAAAATTCTTCCTACCTCAAATTTAGCTGAAGAAATAAAAGAATTCTCACATATCTGTGTGGGAAAGTTGTGAGATCACCCTGCATTACCCCAGGTCTCCAGAAAGAAATGGTACCTACCTTATGTGGGTGGGCCATGTACTCACAACAGGCAAGGGCCCAAAACCTATTGTGGAGACATAAAAATTACCATTACAAAACTACCTGGTTTTCCAAGGTAGGCACCTGGGTTTTTAGCCCCAATCTCGGCGGCCATCTAGGGAAACCTACTAAACCCATGCATTTCTGAAAACTAGACACCCAGGGGAGTCCAGGGAGGTATGGCTTGCGTGGATCCCCCAACACCCTCCTACCCAGAATCTCCTGCAAAATTTTGCTGAACAAATCACATTTTTCTGAGGTTTGTGTGTGGGACAGTTGTGGGATCCCTGGGCCAACACAAATTTCCTACCACCAACCATTTCCCGAGGTCTCCCATTAAAAATGGAATCTCACTTGTGTGGGTGCGCCAAGTGCCTGTGGCAGAGAAGTCCCCAAAACGTATTGTGGAGACATCAAAATTACCTATCACAGAATGACCTGCTTTTGCAAAGAGGCTCACCTGGAATTTTGGCCCTGCACTCAGCGGCCATCAGGGGAAACTTACCAAACCCAGACATCTTTGAAAATTAGACACGCGGGGGAGTTCAGGAAGGTATGGCTTGTGTGGACCCCCAAATCTTTTCCTACCCAGAATCCCCTTCAAACCTCCAATTTAGCTGAAAAAAACTAAATCTTCTCAAATTTCTGTGTGGGAAAGATGTTGGATCAATGGGCTGATACAAATTTCCCACCACCCAAGTTCCCACAGGTCTCCCGATGAAAATAGTACCTCAGTCATGTGGGTGGGCCAAGTACCCGCGACAGGCAAGGGCCTGAAATGTATTGTAGAGGCATCAAAATTACCTATCACAAAATTAACTCGTTTTACAAGGAGGGTTGCCTGGATTCGGAGTGGGTGTAAGTTTGTGGACCGATGTAGATTCCAGAACTTTCCATCACAGAAATGTGGGGAAAATGTGTTTTTGTTTTACAAGATTTGAGGTTTGCAGGGGATTCTGGGTAACAGCACCTGGCAAGAGCCACATAGGTCACTCCTCCTGGATTCCCATGTGTCTCTAGTTTTCAAAAATGAATAGTTTTGCTAGGTTTCCCTAGGTGCCAGCAGATATAGTGTTCAAAATCCACAGCTAGGCACTTTGCATAAAAGGGTCAGTTTTCAATATAAAAATGTGGTGTGTCCATGTTGCGTTTTGGCCCGTTTCCTCTCGCGGACACCAGGCCTACCCACACAGGGAGGTACCATTTTTATCGGATGGCTTTGAGGAATTGTGGGTGGGTGGAATTTTGTGGATCCACGCAGATTCCAAAACTTTCCATCACAGAAATGTGAGGAAAATACATTTTCTTTTACAAAGTTTGAGGTTTGCAAGGGATTCTGGGTAACCGGTCTGGTGAGAGCCACAAAAGTCACTACCTCCTGGATTTCCCTGGGTGTCTAGTTTTCAAAAATGTATAGGTTTGCTATGTGTCCCTACGTGCCAGCAGAGCTGGGGTTCAAAATCCACAGCTAGGCACTTTGCAAAAAAAGGGTCAGTTTTCACTGTAAAAATGTGGTGTGCCTACGTTGCGTTTTGGCCCGTTTCTGATCGCGAGCACTAGGCCCACCCACACAAGTGATGTACCATTTTTATCAGGAGACTTTGGGAAATTCGGGGTATGGGGAAGTTTGCCGATCCACGCAGATTCCAGAACTTGCCAATACATAAATTTGAGGAAAATGTGTGTTCTTTGACAAAGTTTGTGGTTTGCAAGGGATTCTGGGTAACTGGACCTGGTGAGAGCCACACGCATCACCCCCTCCTGTATTCCTCTGGGTGTATCGGTTTAAAAAATGTATAGGTTTGCTAGATTTCCCTAGGTGCCGGCAGAGCTAGGGTTCAAAATCAACAGCTAGGGACTTTGCAAAAATGGGTCAGTTTTCACTATAAATATGTGGTGTGCCCATGTTGTGTTTTGGCCCGTTTCCTGTATCAGGCACTAGGCCTACCCACACAAGTGAGGTACTGTTTTTATCGGGAGACTTTGGGGAATGAGGGGTGGGTGGAATTTTGTGGACCCACGCAGACTCCAGTACTTTTCATCACAGAAATGTGAGGAGAATGTGTTTATTTTTATAAAGTTTGAGGTTTGCAAGGGAGTCTGGGTAACAGAACCTGGTGAGAGTCACAAAAGTCACTACCTCCTGAAATTCCCTGGGTGTCTGTTTTTCAAAAATGTATAGGTTTGCTAGGTGTCCCTATGTGCCGGCAGAGCTAGGGTCCGAAATCCACAGCTAGGCACTTTGCAGAAAAAAGGGTCAGTCTTCACTGTAAAAATGTGGTGTGTCCACGTTGCGTTTTGGCCCGTTTCTCATCACGGGCACTAGCCCTTCTCACACAAGTGAGGTACCATTTTTAGTGGGAGACTTTGGGAAATTAGAGGTAGGTGAAATTTTGTGGATCCAGGCAGATTCCAGAACTTTCCATTACAGGAATGTGAGTAAAATGTGGTTTTGTTGTACAAAGTTTGAGGTTTACAAGGGATTCTGGGTAACAGATCCCGGTGAGAGCTACATAAGTCACCCCTGCTGGATTCCCCTGGGTGTCTAGTTTTCAAAAATGTATAGGTTTTCTAGGTGTCGCTAGGTGCCGGCAGAGCTAGGGTTCAAAATCCACACCTAGGCACTTTGCAAGAAAAGGGTCAGTTTTCACTGCAAAAATGTAGTGTGTCCACGTTGCGTTTTGGCATGTTTCCTGTCAAGGGCACCAGGCCTATCCACACAAGTGAGGTACCATTTCTATCGGAAGACCTTGAGGAATGCAGGGGTGGAATTTTGTGGATACCACACACATTTCAGATCTTTCCATCTCAGAAATATGAGGAAAATGTGTTTTGTTTGACAAAGTTTGAGGTTTGCAGGGATTCTGGGTACCAGAACCTGGTGGGAGACCCACAACTTACCGCATCCTGGATTCCTCTGGGTGTCTTGATTTAAAAAATGTATAGGTTTGCTACGTTTCCCTAGGTGTTGGCAGAACTAGGGTTCAAAATCTACAGCTACGCACTTTGCAAGAAAAGAGGCAAGTTTTCACAGTATAAATGTGGTGTGTCCCTGTTGCGTTTTGGCCCGTGTCCTGTTGCAGGAACGAGGCCTACCCACAAAAGTGAGGTATCATGTTTATCAGGAGACTTTGGGAAATTCTGTGTAGGTGGAAGTTTGTAGATCCAAGCAGATTCCAGAACTTTCCATCACAGAAATGTGGGGAAAATGTGTTTATGTTTTACAAGTTTGAGGTTTGCAAGGGATTCTGGATAACAGAACCTGGTGAGAGCCACACAGGTCACCCTTTCTGGATTCCCATGTGTGTCTAGATTTAAAAAATGTATAGTTTTTCTAGGTTTCCCTAGTTGCCAGCGGATCTGATTTTCAAAATCCGCAGCTAGGCACTTTGCAAAAAAAGGGTCCGTTTTCACTCTAAAAATGTGGTGTGTCCACGTTGCGTTTTGGCCTGTTTCCTCTTCGAGGCACCAGGCCTACCCACACAAGTGAGGTACCATTTTTATAGCAAGACTTTGAGTAATGAGGGATAGGAGACATTTTGTGGATCCACGCAGATTCCAGAACTTTCCTTCACAGAAATGTGATGAAAATGCATTTTCTTTTAAAAAGTTTGAGGTTTGCAAGGGATTTTGGGTAATAAAACCTGATGAGAGCCACACAAGTCACCCCTCCTGGATTCCCCTGGTGTCGAGTTTTCAAAAATGTATAGGTTTGCTATGTGTCCCTAGGTGTAGGCAGAGCATAGGTTCAAAATCCACAGCTAGGCACTTTGCAAAGAAAGGGTCAGTTTTCACAGTAAAAATGTTATGTGCCCACGTTGCGTTTTGGCACGTTTCCCATCGCAGGCACTAGACTCACCCACACAAATGAGGTACCATTTTTATCGTAAGACTTTGAGGAATGCAGGGTGGGTGGAATTTTGTGGACCCACACAGATTCCAGAACTTGCCATCACAGCAATTTGAGGAAAATGTGTGTTCTTTGACAAAGTTTGAGGTTTACAAGGGATTCCGGGTAACAGAACCTGGTGAGAGCCACATACGTCATCCCCTTCTGTATTCCTCTGGGTGTATCGGTTTCAAAAATGTATAGGTTTTCTAGATTTCCCTAGGTGCCGGCAGAGCTAGGGTTCAAAATCAACTGCTAGGCACTATGCAAAAAAGGGTCAGTTTTCACTGTAAAAATATGGTGTTCCCATGTTGTGTTTTGGCCCGTTTCCTGTCACTGGCACTAGGCCTACCCACACAAGTGAGGTACCGTTTTTAACGGGAGACTTTGGGGAATGAGGGGTGGGTGGAATTATGTGGACCTATACAGACTCCAGTACTTTTTATCACAGAAATGTGAGGAGAATGTGTTTATTTTTGCAAAGTTTGAGGTTTGCAAGGGATTCTGGGTAACAGAACCTGATAAGAGCCACACAATTCACTAGCTCCTGGATTCCCCTGGGTGTCTAGATTTAAAAATTGTATAGGTTTGCTAGGTGTCCCTAGGTGCCGGCAGAGGTAGGATTCAAAATCCACAGCTAGGCAGTTTGCAAGAAAAGGGTCAATTTTCACTGTAAAAATGTAGTGTGTCCATGTTGCATTTTGGCACGTTTCCTGTTGAGGGCACCAGGCCTATCCACACAAGTTGTGAGAAGATGACCTGGTATATGCTGTCCACTAGTTATAGTGGGCACCTTGCTCCAGTCCAAACAACCCCTTAGAGATGATAGGTTAAAGACAACCTTCTTTGAAAGCTATCCTAGTGGTAGCTATGTCTTGGAGGAATGTAAAGCAGCTTGTTTTACCAGTCTATAATCTTGAATGACCAAAGGAAAGAAGAACCACACCAGGTATATATATAAAATATATGTATTTATTACTAAACACACCCTCCTAGTCTCTTTATGAGGCTAGAGGTCAAAGCCCATATGTTACACTTAAGATATCACAGTAAATTAGCACAATATACGATAGGCCCTAGGGGCGAACCAAACCATGTATTAAGAAAGTGGTATAAGAACCATGACTTAACTAGACACAAGGCCTAGAGCCTGTAGAATCGCTGGGACCCCAAGGAACCATCCAAGGTAGTGACACCGGGGACCCACGGGGGACGTGTGCAGTGTGAGAACACAGCCGCGAGCTCTGTTAGCTTCTATGGGGAAAGTCGCAGTTGGAATTTTAAAGTTTATGGACACTTAGAGGTGGACTAGGAACAAACTCTTTTGGACTTAGATGGTTCTAGGGCCAACACCCATGGGAGCATTGGAGTACTCGTGTTACCTCACCCAGGGAAGCCGGGTGCATAGGTGTCAAATGGTGTCGGGTCGCGTCGTCGTTTTCGATGGCAGGATGCTGAAAAGTGTTGTTGCCGGGAAGAAGAGAAGTGTCCGAAGAGATCCAAGCCTGGATCAAAGATGTGAAGAACCTCAAAGCAGACGGGACAGAGTCTGGGTCACTTGCAAGTGACCAGGGGCCCGATAGACGAATGCCCACCGATGTCGGGTGCTTCAGGTGCGAGGAGGGGAAGCTTGACTCTTCATCCACGAGGACCAGGAGGCATCGAGGTTGACCAGGAGGTGGATTCAAGCTGTCCCACAAAGGATGTCGAGTGCTACAGCATTGGTCCCCGGATTGGACACAACAAGCCTTGGCAACAGCAATCCACGCAGGAAGAGGAAAGATGCTTTGGTGTGGACCAGCAAGGTCCTGGGGACTCCCCAAGCAATGGAGAGTCAGGGCACGTCTGAAGCAACCAGGGAAGTCCAATTAAAGTTGAAGTTTCCTTCACAGGGACCCACCAGTTGACGGGCCAGGGATCGCGAAGGTACCTCGAGCAGAAACACAAAGGGCTGGTTCACGGAACACTCATGGAGTGTAGGCTAGCAATCTTCAGTGGAGAAGGTGCTTGGAGTCTGGGCTAGAAGTAACCCAATGCACAGCCTCATGGGACGTCGAGAAGCTAATGCACTTGCAAATGTGCACAGTGTCCAGGGGATCCAGTTCCATGGAAGCCACGAGGGCTATGGGTCTCAGCTTTGCTGGGGACGCGGGTCAGCCTCTGGGAAGTCTGGAAACCCACCTCCTGTATTGCAAATACTTGGGAGTCCGGCAGGAGCTTCAGAGATGCAAACCGGTCAGATGCGTCTTTGGTGCCTGCCTTGCAGGGGAGTAACTCCTTTACTCCAAGGGAGATTCTTCAGTCATCTAGTCATGTAGATCATCATAGTTCCAGGATTTCTGTATCAGAGTTTCGTCCAGGTGTAATCTAAAGTCCTGTAGCCAGGGGTTCCTTTCTTATACCCAAGGAAGGGGTTGGACATACTCTGGGGACCCACCTATGGAAGGGTCAGGAAAGAGGGGGGGCTACACCAATTTCCTTTGTCCAGTTTCACACCAGAGCAGGGGCTGGTAGCCCCTGCAACCGGTTTGAGCTGGACTATGCACAGGGACACCAAATGTGCCCCCAGTGCAGACTTCAAAGCACTCCTGGCGTGCACCCATGCAGCCCTAATCCACAAAGGCCTGTCTGAGAGGTGATAACACCTCCATGTGACAGGAAACCTATTGTCCAGGCCTCTCCTTTCAGAGTTTCGGTCAGCAGCAGGAGGCCAGACTTGTGTCTGTGGCTGGCAGCATCCATTTTGTGATGCCAGGGCTCTGTTAGCTGGTTCGGGGTTTACAGGTGCTGTCATGTCTCTCCCTCTAGAAGTATGGGATCATACTCCCACACCAGTTACTTGTGTGGGGGTATGATTCCAAGGTGTTTGACACCAAACACGACATGTTTCCGTGCAGCCATCCCAAAGTTAGCATTTACCGCGAGGTTATAATGCACTTAAGAGTATATGGTCAGGCTGCATCACAGACAACCCCGGAGAATAGATTCCGAAGGGAGCAGAAGGGCTCTGCTCATGCAGGGGCACCCTCTCACATAAAACCAAGCACCCTGCCTTCAGGATTGATAAAGCCTGCCATAGGGGTGACTGATAGGTTTATATGTGTAGTGATAGAGAGACATATAGTGAACCTATATCTCAGTAAGGGGTGCAGGCACCACCTTACTCAGGCTGCAGTAGCAGACCTGTGGTGTCATTTTGAAGGGCTTCTCAGGGGTGGCATAATAC
The DNA here is from genome assembly GCF_964204655.1 of Triturus cristatus. NCBI lineage: Eukaryota > Metazoa > Chordata > Amphibia > Caudata > Salamandridae > Triturus > Triturus cristatus. The sequence goes on from NC_140583.1 coordinate 526,820,025, forward strand.
ATGCTGCAGCTCCTGGTAGGCCTCTGGGGTACCTATGCCCTGGGTGCATATTATACCATATACTAGGGACTTATAAGGGCACCCCAGAATCCAATCTGTGGTGTACCTAAGGTACATGGAATCAATTTAGAGAGGAAGCAGCTAAGCTGGGGTCCTGAATAGCAGGGCCCCAGCCAGACTAAAGTAAAAAAAACAGTGAAACATCTGCAAAAAGTGGGGGTAACCGTGAGAAGCAGATCCTACTCTCCTACACAACCCCCCCCCCCAAACGCAGGGACATTAAACTAACCTTGAGCAGTTGAGTCTTCAGTCACTCAATTTTGAGCCTCCCCCGTCCAAAACTGACCGGGGCATTGCCTGCTATCCTAAAAATATACAAAACTCAATGCGTCCCGGTTGCCACTTATGGCGCTGAGGTTTGGGGTACTGCCAGTTGCTCAGACATAATTATTGAGGAACATTGATTCTGTAGGAAACTTCTCTGTGTTCCCATTACTTCCCCACATTTTATATGCCATAGGGAATTGGGTTTGCATTGTATAGGGGATTTTATCCGTGCTCGTCCAGCCCTTTTTTGGCTGTCGATCTGGAAAAACCCCGCTGCCAAACTGACTAGGGACATCATTGAGGATTGCCTCCGCTGCGACAGGGGTATGACCATTCCCTGGCTATCAGGAGTGCATAGCATTTTTCGCAGCGTGAACTCTGAAGACATTTTTCTTAAACCCTCTACCACTAAGCACCCCACTAAATGTGAATTTAAAAAAGTACTTTATAAGTCATTTGATGTCGAAAGGGTAATAAGGGAGTCCTTGAAATCTAGTGTTTCTGGTTATTTAGCTTGCAATTTTATAATACATCCCACACCCAGATATTTAACCCTGCCGTTGAGTCATTGGGAGCGAGGCCTTATATTTCGCCTTAGGGCAGGCACCATCAAGCATGCACTTAGCTTCCCTCTATGGAATTTTAATGACCAATGTGTTGAGCCATGCCCTTGTGATTCCCAGAGCAGGCAGACAACTCTACATTTTTTATTCTTCTGTAAATTTTATATGAAGTATATTAAATGGTTTTTAACTCCGTATTTTAAAAAAACAAAACCTATTAGCCTGGAACTTGCATTTTCAATGATTTTGGCCTTGGACGATGATGAACTTGTTTTTCGTGTGAGCTCTTTTTTAAAAACTGCGGTTCGTGCCCGGTCTACTATGTCTTAAAGTTTAGATGGATTATTTCTCATGTGCAAATAGTATTTTAGTTTATTGTACGATTTTATAATTGTCTTTTTGTACTTTTATGGATTCTCAACGATCCGAATAAAGTTTCATTGAATTGAATTGAATTGAGTCTTCATGTTGTAAGTGGAAGTATCTGGAGAGTCCATCTGCATTGGCATGGTTACTCCCAGGTTTATGATCCACTGTATAGTCCATCCCCTGGAGGGAAATTAACCACCTTAAAAGTTTGGGGGTTTCACCCTTCATCTGTTTTAGCTATAAGAGGAGCTTATGGTCTGTGTGAACAATGAAGTGAGTACCAAACAAGTATGGCCTCAACTTCTTCAGAGCCCAAACCACAGCAAAGACCTCCCTCTCAATGGTTGACCAACGTTTCTCTCTGGGGTCAGCCTTCTGCTAATAAAAGCTACTGGCTGATCCTGACCTTCATCATTCAACTGTGACAGTACAGCCCCTAACCCCAACTCAGATGCATCTGTTTGCACAATGAACTTTTTGGAGTAATCAGGACTCCGCAGAATGGGAGCAGTGCACATGGCCTGCTTCAGGTCATCAAATGCCTTTTGACAGCTAACTGTCCACTGAACTTTCTTGGGCATTTTTTTTAGAAGTAAGGTCATTCAATGGAGTCACTATGGATCCATAACATTTTACAAATCTTCTGTAGTACCCAGTCAGGCCCAAGAAAGCTCTGACCTGAGTCTGGGTGGTTGGAGCAACCCAGTCCATTATGGCCTGGATTTTGCTCTGCAATGGTTGAACGTGGCCTCCACCTACAAGGTGGCCCAGGTACACAACCTGACTCTGCCCTATCTGACACATAGAGGCCTTGATAGTTAGGCCTGCTTTTTGCAGGACCTCCAAAAGATTCCTCAGGTGGATCAGGTGATCCTCCCGGGTGGAGCTAAAGACAGCGATATCATCTAGATATGCTCCACTATAGGCTTCCAGGCCTATAAGGACTTTGGAAAGTGGCAGGTGCATTCTTCCAACCAAAGGGCATCACCACAAATTGGTAGTGCCCACTAGGGGTAGAAAATGCTGTCTTTGGCTTTGCATCATCAGCTAGTCTGATCTTCCAGTAGCCAGCTGTCAAGTGAAATGTGCTCAGAAACTTGGCTGAGGACAAAGTAGCTATGAGCTCATCTGCCCCTGGGATGGGCATCAGTCCTAGTGATTGCATTGAGACCCATGTAGTCCACACAAAACCTCATCTCTCTCTTACCATCTTTGGTGTGAGGTTTAGGCACAAGGACTACTGGACTAGCCCTAGGGCTATCTGAGGGTTCAATAACTCCCAAATCCAACATCTTTTGTACTTCTGTCCCGATACAGTCCCTGACATCATCAGATTGCCTGTAAATTTTAACAGGCAGACTGTCCCCATTGTCCACTTCATGAGTGCACCAGGTAGTCTGACTTAGAGTCAGTGAGAACATATGCCTAAACTGGCTGAGAACCTTTCTGCAGTCAGTTTATTGCTGGACAGTGAGGCTGCCTGCCAAGGCTACACCATCTACTGACCCATCATCAGGGTCTGAGACAGCATGTCAGAGAGTGGGTCACTCTCTTCCTCCTGTCCCTCATCAGTTGCCATGAGCAAGCCCATGTCAGCCCTGTCGACATATGGTTTCAGTCTGTTGACATGGAGTACCCTATGGGGACTCCTGGGAGTTCCAAGGTCGACCAAGTAGGTAACTTCTCCTTTCTGTTCAACAATTGTATGGGGGCCACTCCACTTATCTTGGAGGGCTACTGGGGCCACAGGCTCCAACACCCACACCTTCGGCCCTGGCTTGTGGAAGTCAGCACAGCCTTTTAGTCATGCCAGGCCTTTTGTAATTCTTGGCTAGCCTCAAGGTTTTTAGCGGCATTTTTAATATACTCTGCCATCTTGGAGCGGAGACCAAGTACATAGTCCACTATGTCATGTTTAGGGGGTTTGAGAGGTAACTCTCATCCCTCCTTCACCAGACACAACGGACCCCTAACCCTATGTCCAATCAAACGTTCAAAAGGGCTGTAACCAACCCCCTTTTGAGGAACCTCCCTGTAGGCAAACAAAAGGCTGGGCAAAGGGATGTCCCATCTGTGCCTAAGCTTTTCTGGGAGACCTTTAATCATGCCCTTTAAGGTTTTTTTGAACCTTTTAACTAAACCATTGTATTGTGGGTGATAAGGTGTGGTGAATTTGAAATTCACTCCACACTCCTTCCACATTGCAGTCAAGTAACTAGACATGAAGTTTGAATCCCTGTCTGATACTACTTCCTTAGGAAAACCCACCCTGGAGAATACTCCCAAGAGGGCCTTGCCACCACAGGTGCTGTGGTGGTCCTAAGTGGAATTGCTTCTGGGTACCTAGTGGCATGGTCCACCACCACCAGTATAAATCTGCGCCCAGAGGCTGTCTGAGGATCCATGAGACCAACTATATCAATCCCCACTCTCTCAAAGGGAACCCCCAACACATGTAGTGGTATCAGGGGGGCCTTTGTGGTTCCACCTGCCTTCCCCTGGCTTGACAGGTGACTCAGGAGCGACAAAACTCCTTGGTGTCTTCAGACATGTGGGGCCAATGAAAGTGAGGGACAATTCTGTCCCAAGTCTTGTTTTGGCCCAGGTGACCTGCTGGGGGAATATCACGAGCTAGTGTTAATAGGAAGCCCCTAAACTTCAGAGGTATTACCAACTTCCTGGAAGCACCAGGCTTGGGGTCTCTACTCTCTGAGTATAGGAGTCCATCATCCCAATAGACTTTATGGGTTCCACTAGCATTCCCAGCAGCCTCACCAGCAGCTTGCTTTCTGAGGGGTTCGAGAGAGGGGCAGCTCAGCTCAGATCTGCCCTGGAAGGGGCCCCTGTCCCAAACAATTCAACCTGATCAGGCTCAAGCTCCTATGGGACAGTTCCTTCTTCAGGACTAAGATCATCTCCCTCAGGAGGCTTATCTGTACTCTGAGTCAGGGGGGAAGGCACTGCCTTAACCCTACTGCTCCTCCTCTTGGGAGGTACCTGGTCTATTCTTCCAGGATCCAGGGCCTGTCCAGTGTTAGACATTTTGGCCTGTGACCTGGTCACAGCAAATACATGTGCAGGGATTCCTAGCATTTCTGCATGTGTCCTGAGCTCCACTTCTGCCCAAGCTGAAGTTTCTAGATCATTGCCAAGCAAGCATTCAACAGGGAGGTCTGCACTTACCACAACTTTCTTGAGGCTAGTTACCCCTCCCCAGGAGAAATTAATAACTGCCAAGGAATGGTCTGTCCTGACATTGCTAGCATTGGAGACTTGGTACATCTCACCAAGTATAATCTGCTCAGGAGCCACAAGATCTTTTGTCACCATTGTGACACTTGCTCCTGTGTCCCTGAATGCCCAAGCCTCTTTTCCATTTATCAAAGGCTGCAGTCTGTATTTGCCCAAGTTGCTGGTACTCCCAAAGGAGGAAATATCCATGCCTCCATCACAGATCAGGAAAGCCTGAGTTGGAACTCTGACTAGTCCATCTCAGAACCCAGGGTTAACCCTACTACACCCTTATTCTGAGTACCACCAATTGTTGCTGCACTAGGGGGAACAGTTGCCTTAGGGGCAATGGTGGCTGGAGTTGAGTCTTTGGACTTTGTACAGTCACTAGTCCAATGGGTTTTCTGTTTACAGATTTTACACCATGGTTTCTTTTGGCCTCTTCCTTTGTTAGATTGGGACCTCCCCCCAGATGCAGATTTTTGGGGACCTTGAGAAGACTTCTGCTCATTACCTTTTTCCCCACCCTTGTCAGAGTTCTTTGAATCTTTCTTCTTTGGGTCACCACCTTGGTTCTGAACCTTCTACCTCACCCTGGTTCTGACCCATTTGTCTGCCTTCTTTCCCAATTCTTGGGGAGAGGTCAGATCAGAGTCCACCAAGTACTGATGCAACAGCTGATTTTGACAATTATTAAAGATTTGCTCCCTCATAATTAAGTTGTACAATCCTTTGAAATCCCACACCTTACTGCCAAGTAACCAGCCCTCCAGAGCCTTAGTAGCACAATCTACAAAGTTCACCCAGTCTTGATTCTGTGCCTTTTGGGTTTCTCTGAACTTTAACCTGTATTGTTCAGTGGTTAGGCCAAACCCTTCAATCAGTGCACTCTTCAAGACTTGGTAATCATCAGCATCCTCCTCTCTAACAGTGAGGATCTTATCTCTACCTTTGTCTTCAAAGGAGAGCCACAAGATTGCTGCCCACTGCTACTGGGGGACCCTCTGAACTGTACAGGCCCTTTCCAGTGCAGTAATCCATTTGTGGATGTCATCTCCACTCTGGTAGGGAGGGACAATCTTGCTTAGGTTTCTATGGTCATGAGACCTTTCTCTACCACTAGGGATGTTGCTGCCACCATGGGGCTCTAGCCCAGTTTTCTTCTAGTTTTCAGAAGCTCTAGGGGCTCCCTTTCTAAAGCCAACTGCTCTCTTCTGATTCTAAGCTGAGCTTCCTCATACTTGAGCAGTCTCTCTTTCCTCTCATGAGAGGATTCTCTCATATGAGAAGAGACAAAGGTCCCTACAGATGTGTCAGAATGGTTAGACTCCTGAGGAGGAGATCTTGATTCTAGGCACACTGCCAACTCTCCCAGGTGGAGTAAAGAGAGGGCCATCATGGCCATCTTCCTCATCTTCAGGAGGAGTTGTATCTTCCAGGTTAAGATCATTGTCATCTTCCTGGCCAGCATCAGAGGTCAGGTCATGGATATCTTTCCCCCTGGGCCTTTCCTCATCTGCTGCCCCATCCACTCTGCCTACCCCTTCAGACCCTGAGGTCTTTCTGAGATCATCTAAGAGCAGTGCCTCTGTGAGGCGTTGGGTGTTTGCACTTTTCCCTATCTTCAATTTCCTAGTACTACATAATGCTCTCAATTCCAACAATGGGGGTTTGTCATACTTAGATGGCAGAAGCCCACTGGCTTCTGGCAGGGACCCACTGATTCCTGGTCTTGAAGACATCACTAGTGTGGTGTGGTGTATGCACCTACCTACTCTAGTGTAGCCTACTAAAACTCTTTTGAGTTGTAGAAAGGGTGTGCTAAGCCCTTGACACACAACTCCAAGTTCAGTAGAACTTACTGTAATTTAAGCTTGAATTATATGTACCTCAAGTACCTTCAGTGGTTTTCAGTAAGTCACTCACTTGAGATTTTCTGGTAAAACAATGGCAAGCTTTAATCCCAACCGCTGTGAGACGTTGGCCTGGTATATGCTGTCCACTAGTTATAGTGGGCAACTTGCACCAGTCCAAACAACCCCTTAGAGATGATAAGTTAAAGACAACCTTGTTTGAAAGCTATCCTAGTGGTAGCTATGGAGAGCAGCCTTCAGGCTAAGTCTTGGAGGAATGTAAAGCAGTTTGTGTTATCAGTCTATAATCTCTTGAATGACCAAATGAAAGGAGAACCACACCAGGTATATATAAAATATATGTATTTATTACTAAACACAACCTACTAGTCTCTTTATGAGGCTAGAGGTCAAAGCCCATATGTTACACTTAAGATATCACATTAAAGTAGCACAATATACGATACGCCCTAGGGGTGAACCAAACCATATATTAAGAAAGTGGTATAAGAACCACGACTTGACTAGACACAAGGCCTAGAGCCTGTACAATCGCTGGGACCCCAAGGAACGACCCAAGGAAGTGACACAGGGGACCCATGGGGGACGTGTGCAGTGTGGGAACACAGCCGTGAGCTCCGTTAGCTTCTATGGGGAAAATCGCGGATGGAATTTTAAAGTGTAAGGACACTTAGAGGTAGACTAGGAACAAACCCTTTTGGACTTAGATGGTTCTAGGGCCAACACCCACTGGACCGTGGAGTACTCGTGTTACTTCACCCAGGGAAGCCGGGTGCATAGGTGTCAAATGATGTCAGGTCATGTCGTCGTTTTCAATGGCAGAATGCTGAAAAGTGCTGCTGCCGGGAAGAACAGAAGTGTCCGAAGAGATCCAAGCCTGGATCGAAGATGTGAAGAATCTGAAAGCAGGGGGGACAGAGTCTGGGTCATTTGCCATGTAGTGTAGTTCCTATTTCCCTTATAAGCTCTGCGCATTGGAATAATATACACTATAGTTTTTGCATAGGACTTAGGTCAGTATGCTCCTATCGAGTACATTAAACTTAATTACTTGTGTGTGCCAGCTAACTCAGTGGCCACTAGAAACTTCTCGAATGAACAAGAAGGGATTAGTTTCTGACACCCGCATAAACATGACAACTTGGTTTCCCTTAGAATCGGAACGCGTCTCAGAATCGTGGAAACAATAGATAACAGTGTAATTCTATCAATTCTTGTATTTGATTAGGTAATTCCTTATTGCTACAATGTCAGGATGAGGAATGTAACCAGCTAAAATCGGCCATGTTGCTCCTGGTCTACCTAGTGGACCGAGCCTGGTAATGTGATTGTAATGTTTTAGGGCGCCTTTAAACCAGAGCTGATGCTCATTGTATGTGAGTGGAATTTCAACATCCTCAAAGGGAATGTATTCCTCAGGTGGTTCATCTTCTTTGAAGAAGTGAAACATTTTTGTTACTGGATTTGATTCTGGGAATGTAATCCATGAATAGAATACCTCTGCCTGAAAAGATTCATGTGCCTCCATCACAAAAACTGCTCTACAACCTCTTGGTGTTAGGTGATGGTGCTCCGTAAATTTGGATGGATGTTTATAACACCCTCATCGGTTTCATTTAAACCTGTAGTATTAAGGCTTGCTACGACTTGGTCAGCCGCAGCCTCTGTATCAGACATTTTGTTTAATGAAAAATGTAGAACAAGTTTAAAGGAAACAAAGATAAGGTGCACAATATTTTGGAACACTGTATCCTTCAACGTTGAATAAACTGAACAGCTAATACATAGGATTTTTATCCTACTCAGCTATGGCGGATATTATCCCTACCCACTCTAGACGTTTTATTGAGTATTATGAGTAGGGGTTTCTGAGAAAAGCACGACTGAGTTACTTCTCTAGCGTTAAATTAGTGCCTTACCAAATGTTGGGAGCCATGAAGTGTAGTTCCTATTTCCCTTATAGGCTCTGCGCATTGGAATAATATACACAATAGTTTTTGCATAGGACTAAGGTCAGTATCCTCCTATCGAGTACATTAAACTTAATTACTTGTGTGTGCCAGCTAACTCAGAGGTCAATAGAAACTTCTCGAATGAACAAGAAGGGATTAGTTTCTGACAACCGCATAAACATGATAACTTTGTTTCCCTTAGAATCCGAACGCGTTTCAGAATCGTGGAAACAATAGATAACAGTTTCACTCAGTCAATCGTGCATGCTTAGTTTCTCCAGAGGTACACAGAAATAGATAGACGGGTATTTCAATAAAAGGATTTATTGAACAGTCTTGCTTCTCGTGTAAGAGATATGAGCTGTAACAATCATTAGACAGTAAGCAAGATATAATACGCACAGCGTAAGCAGTAAGAAGAAATAATAATACAATAGCGTTCTCTTTTAGCTATGACATATATTCATATATACATACATAAATAACATTGGCTAATAAGTGAATACTCGTCTGATGCTTCTAAATAGTTCTACCCCAGTGTACCTAACCTAAGTGTAGTACGAGGTAAGAAGCAGGTGCTGTTTTCTATAGTATGGTATATACTAAGTTTAGTATTCCAAGAGTCACTCTAGGTTTTAATCAGCTCCATACCTTTAGAATGAGAGAAGTGGGTATCTCTTTCCGGGTCTCAAACTCTAACACCCCGCAAAGGGAGTCAGAACACTGGAAGCTGGATTCTCTGCGAGCAGGGATGACAGCGTCTGGTCAGTGCGTCAGGCCGGGATATGGTCTCTTCCAACTTGCCGTGGCGAACCGTGCAGTCAAGTCGTGCTGAGTTGTGCCGTGGTTTGCCATGGTAAGGAAAGGTATATTTATACCTGGAAGGTGCTTAGGAATGCTAGCATTGACATAAAGTCAGGCAGAGGAAGACGTCATGGGTGAACCCTTAAGGAATAGTAGTTCATGCATAATAGATGAGTTCTTGGAGAAATCAATAAACCTAGCTAGAGAAAGTCCTGTCGGCTTAAGGGTCTGGTTTCTAAGAACTCGTTGTGACGTGGGATGGACGGATGTAGGTGACCATGCCTGTATTTGAATAGCATGGCTAATGCCTAAATAAGGACTGGGATTCTTATGCCTAAATAAGGGCAATACGGATCGTGCCTATATAACGACATGATTCAGGGAAACTTATATAAGGGTATCTAAATCGAAACACAACACCCACTCCATTGATGAATGATTGATATTACTAAATGCTAAACGTGCTAAACATATAAAATTGAGTATCACATGTTCACGAAAAACATTTGTAAAAGCATACTAAAAGAAGTCTTTGTTAAAAAGTTAGCTACACATGAAATGCAAAGGTGCTGTACATATTGAAGCAATGTTTCATTCTAAGCATATATTTACAGTGAATGCTTAAGTGAATGAACAAAATATATACACATATGGAATGAAATGGTCCAGTTTTACAGAAAGAAAAAGTTCAGAGTCATTTCATGTCATGATTACATAAATGTGGAAAAAGGTGACAACGTGTCCCTGGAAGTGTTTCAAAGAAGTCTGTTCTCTATGAATTATTCTACTGTAAGCAGAGCTTTTAGCCATAAAAGAAAAATTCAATATCCACATAAGTGCGATCTTAGGAAAGTTCCAAATTTTGTCTTTTCGTTTTGAAAAAATGAAGGCCGAATTCACAGATTACATGATACACTGTGAGTCAAATCAAAAGTTATTTGAAGATGCTGGGGAAAACATGAAATCCTCTAATCCTGTAGACAAAAAATCGTCTACCGTTGTCGGTGACAGGTCGATTACCTAGTTTAGAAGACTAACTGCACATAGATGTGATGCATCGTCAGTAGCAGTGTTCATTGCTGATGTTACCTGTGTGTCTGTTGATCCATCTCGTACCTTAGCAGCAGCATGTTGCGTCTGTGAGATCTCAATGAATGCCGTCATCAGGATCGGTAGCCTCTGGGGACAACACAGAGCATGGGCCATTATCAGGTCCAGCAGAGTATCGATATCCATTGGCACGACTGATGGGAGTGTTAGACAGATGTCCAGCATGCATTCTTCACCACAAAGCAGGCAGCTAGAACAGGTAAGATGCAAGCTTGCCAGATTGGTCTGAACGGCAGAAACCACGTGGTATTTAGTTCTCGTAGACGAGGTAAACCCAATAGTTGCACTATGCGCTCATGACACCTCCTTTCCAGGAGAGCATTCTCCAGGGTGCTGGTGGATGGGCTTGCCGTAGGAATAAAAATAGGATTCCTGCGATGATTGCTAGAATTAGCGGCAGACCACCAAACACCGAGTGCATCAACTTTGGAATGATTCAGAGGACTGCTTAAAAAGGTGTTAACAGTCCTGAACATACAGTCTTAAATACATGCACAATACCGCTCGTATCAGACATGTTTAAGATACGTCCCAACATTTCTGTGAAGTGTGTAAGGCAATTTGTCCTTAACAGAGCCTGTATCTCAGCCGAAGTCCTTGCGACTTGTAGATCATAGGTTTCTTTGGCCGAGGTCAAAGGCACGGTTTGTTGTAAAAGAATGGCTTTTATTCTGCTTAAAGTATCAATTTGTATAGAAGAGATGTTCAGTGAAAGGCCATAAAGGCGACTCCCTGACTGTGTCTATTTGGGGGAACAAGACTTGCATACAGCAAGTGACCCTGGAAGTAACCGTTACTAGATATGGGATACCTGGCAACATGCCACAACAGCTCTGATCATTCAACATGAGGTAACTCCCATTTGAAAGTTGTCCAAACATTGGATTAATCACAGCGGCCGGTGAACCTTGCAGGTGGCAGAATAAATTTGCAGTGGACCCGCTACAGGCTTCGTGTAGACTAATATCCCGACATATGAGTGAACCGCTCAGTGCATTTTCACAGTGTGTACCGCTAATAAACACTTCACGCACCCCACTCCAACATCCGTGTGTGTAAGGTAAATCCCAGGATGTCCTGATGTATTCTTTACCCAACCTTTCATATTTGCCTACTGGCATGTGTTTAAGGCAATACTGAAAATGGAAAGGTGTAACAGGCAGAGTTATTTTGCCATGTATGATCCATTCTGTAGCTGGTTTTTCTGCTACCGTAAATGGCAATTTTTCCAGTTTTTCAATGCTCAGCACTGTATACTTTGCTCTCCTTTGTGCCAGTTCGATCTGTTAATCAGTGAGATTGTAATCAGAAAACAGAGAAGACGTGTTGATGAAACGCCAAGGCACATAGCCTGCATGCAAGTTTTGTAGCGTCCGCCTAATAACAGAATAGAACGTAATTGAGACTGGCCATGACGCAGCAGGACCACATCTTGTTCCACAATGTCTATAGCAGAGGATACAATGTTGCTCAATGAATATATCCTGGATGACAGAGTCGTTAACCCATTGTCGACTACAGCGAGAGATTTCTCTAAATGAATACGATCAATTTCTCGTATTCTTTTGGCAGCGTTTGCTTGGGTAACCTTCCATATTTTATTATAAGCAGCATAGATGCCGGCATATATGAAATGTTTTTGACGTGGTTTTCTTGGACCTAGCAAGAATTCCCTAAGGTCTGCGTCTTCTTTAAGTAAAGATAAGTGTTGTTTCACATCCTCTAGTGTAGATGTCTGTAGCCAATCAAGGCATAATTTTCCTACACTGTATGTTGTTACTACCCCTGGATGCTGTCTTTGAGCATAGCGTGGGTCTGGCCTATTGATTGTTAAACCTTGTGTTTTGTTCAGGAATCGTTCTTGACAGATGTTTGTGTCTGTGGGCCAGAGCAACCATTTTTTCCATTTGGAATCTGATCTTTTGTTTTGTAAAATAGTATGTACGTCCACCTCTCCCTGTGTAGTGCTATTACTTGCAGGTGTAGGTATGGATGGTGTGTTCATATCTTTGATCTTGGCTAACCCTAGGCAAGACGTTTGTTGGACAGTGTCATTCAAAAACAGTATCTGCTGTGGGATGATGCAGGCTCTAAACAAAGCTTCTATCCCCTGCAGTTGCCAATCTTTTGTACCCCAGAAAGATTTTGTGTCAATTGTGTCTTTCCAAAAGTCGAAACCCTGTCTAGACAGTTGGGCAGCAAAGACTGCAGAATAAATCAGTTTCGTATTGGTTAACATATTTTTCGTTCCTGTTTTGTTCACAGTTTTAAAGTAAAACGTTTCTGGATTGGATGTATTATATCCTGAAAAATATGGAAACTTCATTTCAAACGTTTTTGAGCTACTCCTTGGTAGTGTAGGACAATGTTCCCATTGGTTATGCATAAATACATTTCTAGGTGTTAAAGATTTATGCAAGAAATGATGACCATAGTGGTTGTAACAATAAAGCTGCTCATAGTCTGTTGAACCCTCTAAGTATTCATGATTAGAGAATGCAGCAGACCTTTCTAGATCAGACATCATTAACAGTCTCAAATTCCCAATTATCAGAATAGTTACTGGAGGTAATAAAGTCACTTAATGAAATTTTAAATAAGTGTGGAATCTTCAAACGTTAAGACAGACCGAATATATCATAATCCGTTTTGTCCCAAACTATACCATCTTGTATAGGAACGGCTGTGATGTTCACTGCTGACAAGTCTCTTGCTTCACAATGGGATGATTTGTGTGGTTTCAAAAGTAAGTTCACGTTTTTACTTCCTGTGTCCAAATGAATATATCTTCCATCTATCAACATGCTCAGAGTTATTACTAAAGCTAGCCAAAGTAGGAAGACACATTTTCCAGAAATAATCCATAATTCAATCCATGGTGAAACCAGATAAGTCTTTTTCACGTGATGAAAAAAGTCTTGTGCTTGTTCTTTGAAAGTTCTTTTCGCTGGCGTTGTTTCAGGCTAGCTGGGATCCTCAGAAAACGTATCATAGTTAATGAAATAGCCATAAGCAGTTCTGTCAATGGTTGGAATTGCATCAGGATTTGTTGAATTTGCTGAAACCAGTGGATCACTTGCTACGTTGGTGTAGACTGGTGTATCAGGACGAACTGTTATTTGGGTTTCAAGAGGAATGAGTTCCATCCCATTGTTGCTTAGTCCTTCATTTCTTACTGTTGGAATATCAATGGTAATGAGTCTTTCAGTTTGAACCTCTTGTATAATAGCTAGAGGAGTGCGTCTGCTACTTGGTCGGAGTCCACATGGCCTACTGCTTAGTATCGGCCACATAGTGTGGTTTGATGAGGTCGATGGACACAAATCTTTTCTCCTTTTTACCAGCAAGGGGCGGCAGAAGTACTGTTCTTGATCCGTGGATTGCTAGGACAGGTACCGGTTGTCTGGAAGAAGGCCCACATTCCTTCTTCTCCGCTATCTTCTCTCTGACTAGATCCGCGAGCTTTGGGATCCAGACAGGCCTTGCTGGGATGGCTGGATTTTCCCCAGTGGTGGTTGGTTTTCAGGAAAATGTTGCTTTGTTTCGATCTTAGTTAATTTAAGTCCTGTAAAACAGCCAAATGATCTTTGATATCAAATGGTTTATTTTCCACCACTGTGCCTTTACATTCGAGATCAGGAACCCACATTCTTGTCCCAAATAGGACCTCATATGGAGTGACCCCCCCAGAGAACTTCTTGGCAAATTGTTTAATGAGCGTTAGACCCCATAAAGATGTTTGACCCACCCATCACCCAAACCTAATACCCTAGCTGTTATAGACTGCTTTATGTCCCGGTTTTTCCTTTCCACAAACGAATTTCCCTCAGGATGGAATGGAGAGGAGTACCGCAACGCTACGCCCAAATTGGCCACGGCTTCTTTGTAAACCCGAGAGCTAAACGCAGGGCCCTGGTCAGAGTGTAGCGTGCCTATTGCGTATGTGCCGATAAAGACTCGCAAATCTTTTATAACAGTTCGAGCGTCAGCCGAGCGCTGAGGCCACATCTACAGGAACCTTGACTTAGCGTTTGTTGGATTGCATTCGTCCAAGAGGACGCCTGCACGTAGATAGTCTAATGCTGTCTAACAATGGTGTCTGTACTGGACAGGCTACTTCATAGTCTGGTGTCTGGTGGTGTTCTGTACCGCGATCTCTGTTGCAGTCCATGCAGTTATTGACGAAGAAGTGTATTCATTCCAAGCCACCAGTACATCTTTTTAATGCTCAAATCGTTTTAGAGATCCCCTGATGTGACAGACCCTCTCCCAGATGTGCTTCATAAATCAAAGCTGCTCTACGTTCCATGTTTGGAATTACCCTATCCCCCACTCCAGGGATTCGAGCAAACGGAACGTTGTTTGCATCAATTATATACGAGTATTTGAGTGGACATTTTTTAGGTAACGCTGCAACACTGCCTTTGCTTGAAGCATTGACAGCCAACAATATCTCACTGTCTATTTTCATTTCTGAACGAATGATTGCAGTTATGGAAGCCGTTTGCATAGCCCCCTTTGCGGCTTCGTCAGCCAATGAGTTCCTTGCAACGTGAACACCATCACGTTGATGACTCAGCGTGTGTATCACGTGAGTGTTTTGTAGTCCGTCTCGCAACTGAACTACTTGTTACCAAAGCGTTTTATGCTTGATTGTGCCACCTTTTGCATCTTTGAAACCATTTTGAAGCCAATTCTGTAAATATTAATTGTAGGATTGAACACAGTAGAAAGAATCGCACACTATAAGTGTGGGAAATTCCAGATCCGTATTTTCAAGTGCCAATTTGAATGCTTGTAGTTCAGCTCGCTGAGCTGTACAATCTCCTAGAGATTGTGTTTTAGTGACCATTGGTTGGAATTTACCATTGCGCATATGACCTTTAACGATCGCGCAGGCTGCACTGTAAGCTTACTTACTTTCCGTAGCGTGTTGTCCTGATCCGTCAGTATAAATTATGAATTCATACTGGTCAAGAGGGAGAATCTCAATAGACAGAGGACATTCATGTTCATATTGCAGGAATGCTTGTGTTTTTAAATAAGGATCAAAAACATATTCAACATCTGTTGCAGCAAGAGAATTAACCCATTGTATCCATCTTGGACGTAAAGCTTTTGCATTTGGAATGCTTGCTTTTGTAACTGCCTCTAAGGCTGGTACTGGAGTCACGACAATAATGTGTTTCCCCTGAGCTAGAGCTCTTTCTTTTGCTACAGCGGTTTGAACTGCTGTCAGAATTTTTTATATCGAAGTGAATTGCATTTCCGCTTGTGTGTACAAATGTGATTTGTATGCATTAGGTATTTTTTCACCTTAAATAAAAGTTAAGTAGGTGATTCCGCATTGACCTGAAATTATTCGGATCACTAAATTGTGTGTATTTACGTGTGTTTGTGAGTGATTTGTTGCTAACATGTCAGCTTGAAGTGAACGCAGGATTTCTGTGTGTTCCTGTGTCCTATCTTTGATTTTGAAATCGGGTTTGATTAATTCGTAGAGAGGTTTAACCCTTTCTGCGTAATTTAGAATGTAAGTTCTACCAAAATTCAGGAAACCTAGAATCGACTGTAAGTTTTTCAGCGTTTTTGGAGGTTGGAGCAGCGCACACTTTTCTAAAAAGTTAGCTGCCAGGCTTTTGCCTTCACTTGAAAGTTCATATCCTAGGAAAAGGACATTGAGATGGGCAATTCTTGATTTTTCTTAATTGAATTTGTAGCCCTCAGAGGCAAAGCCCAGTATAATGGTATTTAGCCTGTTCAAGTGCCTATCCAGGTCATCGTCTGTCAGATAGATATCATCGACATATGACAATGCCTTGTCATCATAAATTTGTAGTAACTCTGTCACTCTTGCTGAGAATAACCCTGGGCTGTTCTTGAACCCTTGAGGGAGTCGACAGAAGTGACGCTGGGTCCCCATTATTGAGAAAGCTATCAAGTACCTACTTTCAGGTGCTATGATTTTGACAAAAGAAACCATTTGAAATGTCTAATGTGGTTTTATATTTTTACGCACAATGTTATTCATTAATGCTGTACTGTGTGCATTTTGCACAGCAAATGTCTTAGAACAAGTGTTCAGGTGTCTGTAATCCAAAACTAGACGATATGTGTTGTCTGGTTTGGAAACTGGAAACAAAGGATTGTTCATTGATAAGGTTCATGTTTCAATCATCCCTTGGTATTCAAGTTGATCTAAGATCGGCCTTACCTGTTTTTTAGCTTCTTGCTTAATTGGGTACTGACTTTGTGCAGTAGGTTGACATTTTAATTGTATTTTGTGGTGAGGTGAGTCCTCATCCCATCCTACATGATTTTTGTATAGTGCTGGGGCCTGGGCTACTGCCCATTTCCTGGCATAAGTATATTTTAAATGTATAGGAACATGGTTGAAGAAGGCTGGCATAATGATGTCTTCGCCATGTGGGCACTCCCTGACAAATTCTGGTGGCCAGTTTTTTTCTGCTAGAAGTATGTCATAACTTCATGAAAGTTTTTTCCCAAAAGAGTGCTTTCACTTTTCTTGGTATGTCGCCCTCCATCCGGAGTCTTATTTCATATAACTTTTGTGGAGAACTAACCCTGGTGTCTACAGTTTCAACTGTTATGTACTCATTCAAGTCCACTGTCTCCAGAAGTTCCTTCAGGTTCTGGCAAGCTATTGTTACTTCTGCTGCACTGTCCAGCATTGTCTGAGCCCATTCTCCATTCTTGAGTTGTGTCCTCAGAATTCTCGGCATGTCTCATCTTCAGACAGGCTACCTTTTTCTTAGTGAATTGAGGTTTTGGTTTGTTTTTCTGAATGTGTTCATCATCTCTGGACTTCACGCATTCTTCTTTGTGATCTGACTGTCCTCTTCTTTCGGATGTGTGTGACGATGTCTGAAAGGTATGAGAGGAACGTGTATCAGTATCTTGATACCTATCAGGTTTTTTCAAATTATCCCTATTCCTGAGGTTATACCTCCTGTCAAAGTGCTGCGTTTTTCATGAGACCTACCTCGGGATTGAGAACGTTTCTCTTTTGAATGTTGTTTGTTATTTTCCCACTTCCTTTTAGAAGATGTCGGGTTGTGTTTGAGTTCTTTTCAGGACCTTCAGACAGTTGTGGTTTAACTGTGTAATTCTATCAATTCTTGTATTTGATTAAGTAATTCCTTATCTGACATTGCTTCAATGTCAGGATGAGGTATGTAACCGGCTAAAATCGGCCATGTTGCTCCTGGTCTACCTAGTGGACCGAGCCTGGTAATGTGATTGTAATGTTTTACGGCGCCTTTAAACCAGAACTGATGCTCCTTGTATGTGAGTGGAATTTCAACATCCTCGAAGGGAATGTATTCCTCAAGTGGTTCATCTTCTTTGAAGAAGTGAACCATTTTTGTTACTGGATTTGATTCTGGGAATGTAATCCATGAATAGGATCCCTCTGCCTGAAAAGATTCATGTGCCTCCATCACAAAAACTACTCTGCCACCTCATGGTGTTAGGCCATGTTTTATAAGTTCTAGAGTGATGGCGCTCCATAAATTTGGATGGATGTTTATAACAACCTCATCGGTTTCATTTAAACCTGTAGTATTAAGGCTTGCTACGACTTGGTCAGCCGCAGCCTCTGTATCAGACATTTTGTTTAATGAAAAATGTAGAACAAGTTTAAAGGAAACAAAGATAAGGTGCACAATATTTTGGAACACTGTATCCTTCAACGTTGATTAAACCAAACCGCTAATACATAGGATTTTTTTCCTACTCAGCTATGGCGGATATTATCCCTACCCACTCTAGAAGTCTTATGGAGTATTATGAGTAGGGGTTTCTGAGAAAAGCACGACTGAGTTACTTCACTATCTAGCGTTAAATTAGTGCCTTACCAAACATTGGGCGCAATGAAGTGTAGTTCCTATTTCCCTTATAGGCTCTGCACATTGGAATAATATACTCTATAGTTTTTGCATAGGACTAATGTTAGTATCCTCCTATCGAGTACCTTAAACTTAATTACTTGTGTGTGCCAGCTAACTCAGAGGTCACTAGAAACTTCTCGAATAAACAAGAAGGGATTAATTTCTGACAACCGCATAAACATCACAACTTTGTTTCCCTTAGAATCCGAACGCGTCTCAGAATCATGGAAACAATAGATAACAGTTTCACTCAGTCAATCGTGTATGCTTAGTTTCTCCAGAGGTACACAGAAATAGATAGACATGTGTATCAATAAAAGGATTTATTGAACAGTTTTGTTTCTCGTGTAAGAGATATGAGCTGTTACAATCATTAGACAGTAAGCAAGATATAATACGCACAGCGTAAGCAGTAAGAAGAAATAATACTGCAATAGCATTGTCTTTTAACCATGAAATAAAGTCATATATACATGCATAAATAACAGGCTAAAAAGTGAATACTCGTTTGATGCTTCTAAATAGTTCTACCCCAGTGTACCTAACCTAAGTCTAGTACGAGGTAAGAAGTAGGTGCTGTTTTATATAGTATGGTATATACTAAATTTAGTATGCCAAGAGTCCCTCTAGGTTCTAGTCAGCTCCATACCTTTAGAATGAGAGAGATGGGTGTCTCTTTCCGGGTCTCAAACTCTAACACCCTGCGAAGGGAGTCAGAACACTGGAAGCTGGATTCTCTGCGAGCAGGGATGACAGTGTCTGGTCAGTGCGTCAGGCCGGGATATGGTCTCTTCCAACTTGCAGTGGCGAACCGTGCAGTCAAGTCGTGCTGAGGCGTGCCATGGTAAGGGAAGGTATATTTATACCTGGAAGGTGCTTAGGAATGCTAGCATTGACGTAAAGTCGGACAGAGGAAGACGTCATGGATGAACCCCTAAGGAATAGTAGTTCATGCATAATAGATGAGTTCTTGGAGGAATCAATAATCCTAGATAGGGAAAGTCCCGTTGGCTTAAGGGTCTGGTTTCTAAGAACTCGTTGTGACGTGGGATGGACGGATGTAGGTGACCATGCCTGTATTTGGATAGCATGGCTAATACCTAAATAAGGACCGGGGTTCTCATGCCTATATAAGGGCAATATAAATTGTGCATATATAAGGACATGATTCAGGGAAACCTATATATGGGTATCTAGATCAAAACACAACAGCCAGTGACCAGGGGCACGATAGACGAATGCCCACCGATGTCGGGTGCTTCAGGTGCAAGGAGGGGAAGCTTGACTCTTCAACCACGAGGACCAGGAGGCGTAGAGGATGACCAGGAGCTGGATTCAAGCTGTCACACAAAGGCTGTCGAGTGCTGCAGCATCGGTGCCCGGATTGGACACAACAAGCCTTGGCAACAGCAACCCGTGCAGGAAGAGGAAAGATGCTTCGGTGCAGACCAGCAAGGAAGGTACCTCGAGCAGAAACACAAAGGGCCGGCTCACGGAACACTCGTGGAGTGTAGGCCAGCAATCTTCTTTGGAGAATGTGCTTGGAGTCTGGGCTACAAGTAACCCAATGCACAGCCTCAAGGGACGTCGAGAAGCTAATGCACTTGCAAATGTGCACGGTGTCCAGGGGTTCGGTTCCACGGTACCCACGAGGGCTATGGGTCTCAGCTTTGCTGGGGACTCGGGTAAGCCTCTGGGAAGTCTGGAAACCTACTCCTGTGTTGCAAATACTTCGGAGTCCGGCGGGAGCTTTGGAGATGCAAACCGGTCAGATGCGTCTTTGGTGCCTGCCTTGCAGGGGAGTAACTCCTTTACTCCAAGGGAGATTCTTCAGTCATCTAGTCGTGTAGATCATCGAAGTTCCAGGATTTCTG
Source organism: Triturus cristatus (assembly GCF_964204655.1). NCBI lineage: Eukaryota > Metazoa > Chordata > Amphibia > Caudata > Salamandridae > Triturus > Triturus cristatus. Next base: position 526,840,039 of record NC_140583.1, read on the forward strand.
TATCAGAGTTTCGGCCAGGTGTAATCTAAAGTCCTGTAGCCAGGGGTTCCTTTCTTATACCCAAGGAAGGGGTTGGACATACTCTGGGGACCCACCTATGGGAGGGTCAGGAAAGAGGGGTGGCTTTCCTTTGGCCAGTTTCGCGCCAGAGCAGGGGCTGGTAGCCCCTGCAACCGGACACCAAATGTGCCCCCAGTGCAGACTTCAAAGCACTCCTAGAGTGCACCCACCCAGCCCTAATCCACTAAGGCCTGATAAAACCACCCTGTGACAGGAATCCTATTGTCCAGGCCACCCCTGCCGGAGTTTCGGCCAGCAGCAGGAGGCCAGACTTGTGTCTGTGGCTGGCAGCATCCATTTTGTGATGCCAGGGCTCTGTTAGCTGGTACCGGGTATACCAGAACTGTCATGTCTCGCCCTCTAGAAGTTACTGGTGTGGGGCATGATTCTAAAGTGTTTGACACCAAACACGACATGTTTCCATGCAGCCATCCCAAAGTTAGCATTTACCGCGAGGTTATAATGCACTTAAGAGTATATGGTCAGCCTGCATCACAGACAACCCCGGAGAATAGATTCTGAAGGCTGCAGAGGGGCTCTGCTCATGCAGGGGCACCCTCTCACATAAAACCAAGCACCCTGCCTTCAGGATTGATAAACGCTGCCATAGGGGTGACTGATAGGTTTATATGTGTAGTGATAGAGTGAAATATAGTGAACATATATCTCAGTAAGGGGTGTATGCACCACCTTAATCAGGCTGCAGTAGCAGACCTGTGGTGTCATTTTGGAGGGCTTCCCAGGGGTGGCATAATACATGCTTCATCCCCTGGTAGGCCTCTGGGCTACATATGCCCTGGGTACATAGTATACCATATACTAGGGACTTATAAGGGCATCCCAGAATCCAATCTATGGTGTACCTAAGGTACATGGAATCAATTTAGAGAGGAAGCAGCTAGGCTGGGATCCTGAATAACAGGGCCCCAGCCAGACTAAAGTAAAAAAACAGTGAAACATCAGCAAAAAGTAGGGGTAACCATAAAAAGCAGATCCTACTCTCCTACACAAGTGAGGTGCCATGTTTATCGGAGGACCTTGAGGAATGTGGGGTGGAATTTTGTGGATACCACACACATTTCCGATCTTTCCATCAAAGAAATATGAGGAAATGTGTTTTGTTTGACAAAGTTTGAGGTTTGCAAGGGATCCTGGGTAACAGAACCTGATGAGAGCCACACAGGTTACCCCTCCTGGAGTCCCATGTGTGTCTAGATTTAAAAAATGTATAGTTTTGCTAGGTTTCCCTAGGTGCCAGCGGATCTGGTGTTCAAAATCCGGAGCTAGGCACTTTGCAAAAAAGGGTCAGTTTTCACTGTAAACATTTGGTGTTTCCACGTTGCGTTTTGGCCTGTTTCCTCTCGCGGGCACCTGGCCTAAACACAGAAGTGTGGTACTATTTTTATCTGAAGACTTTGAGGAATGCGGGGAGGGAAACATTTTGTGTATCCATGCAGATTCCAGAACTTTCCTTCACAGAAATGTGAGGAAAATGCATTTTCTTTTACAAAGTTTAAGGTTTGCGAAGGGATTCTGGGTAACAGAACCTGGTGAGAGCCACACAAGTCAGCCCCTCCTAGATTCCTCTGGGTGTCTAGTTTTCAAAAATGTATATGTTTGCTATGTTTCCCTTAGGTGCCGGCAGAGCTAGGGTTCAAAATCCACAGCTAGGCACCTTGAAATAAAATGGCCCGTTTTCACTGTAAAATGTGTGTTCATGCTGCGTTTTGGCCTTTTCCTGTCGTGGGGACTAGGCCTACCCACGCAACTGAGGTACTATTTTTATCGGAAGACTTAAGGGAATGTGGGGTGGGTGGATATTTGTGGATCCACTCAAATTCCAGAACTTTCCATCACAGAATGGTGAGGAAAATGGTTTTGTTTTACAACGTTTGAGGTTTGCAAGGTATTCTGGGTAACAGAATCTGGTGAGAGCCACTCAAGTCTTCTGATCCTGAATTCCTCTGTGTGTCTACTTTTAAAAAATGTATAGGTTGAGATGCCGGCGGAGCTAAGTTCAAAATCCTCAGCTAAGCACATTGCAAAAAAAGGAGTCTGTTTTCACTGTAAAAATGTGGTGTGTCCACGTTGCATTTTGGGCCGTTTAATGTCGCGAGCACTAGGTCTACCCACACAAGTAAGGTACCATTTTTATCGGGAGACTTAGGGGGACACAGAATTGTAGAGCATCATTTATTACCTATTGACTTTCAATGTATTTCTGTCTTCCAAATGTAAGACAATGTGTAAAAAAAAAAGTCACTTTGAAAAATGTCCTCTAATTCACATTTTAGTATAGGCACCCACTATTTCAGAGATGAGCAAATAGCTACTGCTTCTACACTCTATATTTTATTCCCATTTCAGAAATACATAGGTGTCCTCGATACCAATTTTTCCAAATGAATTGATATATACTGGGTACACAATGAAAAACTTTACAAGACGCTTCTCAGTTATGGGTTCTGGGTTCCTCGGGTTCTTGGTGAACTTCAAGTCCTATATATCCCCACAACCAGAAGAGTCCAGCAGATGTAACGGTATATTGTTTTTTAAAATATGTCATACTTAGAAGAAGTTACAGGTGAAAAAGTTGGCACAAATGGCTGTTTTTTCAACTCATTTTCAATTGTTCTTATTTTCAACTATTTTATTTTTTATGAAAAAAAAGCTTGAAGGATCTGCACAAATGACCCTTTGCTGAATTCAGAATTTTGTTTACAATTTAAAAATGTTTAGGATGCCTGTCACATTCTAAACCAGGCCCATAGTATTTATTAGGATTCAAAAACATTTACCTCTAATGAAGTTGAAACACGTGTCAGATTTTCATTTGAATGTCAAACTCCTATAGTGTTCTAATGTGTCTCCTGTTCAGGAAGGACCTCAAGACATCGCTCTTCAGATGATCCCAGCACCCAATGGAGCCGGCACCCACCCCTGCCCCCCCCCCCTTCCCCATCCAGCGCCTTGAGACCCTCACGGGTGAGTAGCTGCGCTTTACAAACCCCTGATTGATTGATTGTACTATTTGTACAGTTTGATGTATACATTTTTAGGTTTATGAATACTTACTTGCATTTTTTTTCCTTGATCAAAGTATTCAAACAGACAGGATATAATCATTAAATACAGAGTACCTTAGTTAGCAATATTAAATTTGGCGGTATTTAATTTGAATTACAGGTTTGAGTAATAATATATGCTATGCATGCGTAAGGCACAGTTTTACGAGAAACGAAAAGTCTGACAACACTTAATTCTTTGTTTACTTAGGTGATGAAGCAGCTTTTAGCTTATTTGTGAAACAATGATCTGTTTTTGACAACTCACGGACTTTCCCACCCGGCCTTCACCTCTAAAAGGTCACAGTCCTGGGCTAATTATCACCAGGGAGCGGAATGACCCTAGGTCAGTCAGTTCACACCATCAGGCGCTGTCTTAGTTGCATGTTCGGCCTGCACCTTTACAGCAGGATATGGTCACGTTCCAATGTAGCCCTCGCCTGGGGCTGGAAGGAGGGGTTCTTTTTCAATTTGAAAGGGGACGCCCTGCATTGGAGGCTGCCAAAAGCTAAAACTCATGTTTGAAGTGCTCAAGCTCCGAGGGAGAGGCAGCTCTTTCTACCGGTGATTCAATCGTTATATATATGAGCTGCAGGGCACTCCACCTCCTTAGCTCTGACAGCTTCTACCTGCATCCCAAAGGAGAGCAGAGTTTCTTGAACCACTGAAGCTCCTTCCTGAGATCTACCCACATGTCCGAAATTAAGGAAAGCTTTTTGGCTGCTAATGTGCAATGTAATTTTCCTTGTCTTTATATTAGAATACTTCATACCATACCTACAGGCACTGACTGTCTTTGCTGTTCTATATTCTGAACATTCTTTCTGTCTTTTCCCGCTTTAATGATTCAGATGATGTACCTATGAAGGTTTGAGAATGGCATAGACTGAACTAGCTGAGAAGCACTGACACCCTCTACTTAAGCGGGCTGTGATAACGAGAAGTACTGAAGAAAGGGGAATCTGAAGTGGTGGAGGGAAAAGCAGCAAGCGTGGTACGTTTCAAAAGAGGGTGAAAGGGTTCTGAGGTGAAGTTACTGGGGGGGGTGGGGCTGGTTAGAAGACGGGTTAGCAGGCTAGTTTGGAATGCACCAGTAGGTGTAAATGGAGTGTGCCCACCCTGTCTGTAACCCCTTTCCTTTCACACAAAATGCTGTTTTCAGGATCTTTGTCTATTAAACGTATTGAACTTGTATTCTCCTTGGTAAGTGTCAAGACCGGACCATTCATTTTGTGTTCAGCCGAATCCTATGGGAATGATGCTGGATCCCATGCGCATGGAAACCTGGGGGCAGATTTATGTTCCCTGGCGCATTCCTGCAAATCAGCATGGATGCGCCAGGGAAGATGCGTCACGAAAGTTTACCCTTGCGCCACAATAGATGCGCCGCATTTACAATGCAGCGCATCGTGGCGCAAGGATAAACAGATGCGTGACGCATCTGATGGCGGAAGGTTGGCGCATTGCTGGAGTTGCGTCGCAAGCGCGACGCAGCTCCAGCAAGGCTCGGGGGTGCCCTATCGTTACAATGCTGCGTCAATCCTTACGCCTGCTTCAAGCAGGCGCAGGGTTTTGACGCACCATGGCCGGAAAAGTGAATAAGTGAAATCTTGTAGATTTCACTCAGCTACTTTTCGGAGGCGTTCCTGCGCCGGAACGCCCCCCCCCCCTGTGCAGGTACGCCCACATGTGGCGCAAGCTTTACAACGTGACGCATCTCCCTAGATGCATCACGTTGTAAATGGGGTGCAACATGGCGCAGGGTTTACGCCGCCGCTGCGTCACAAAAGTGACGCAACGGCGGCGTAAAAGTGGCGCAAGTCCGTTATAAATCTGCCCCCTGATGTCTAAGCACACAAATGAGACAAGTTGGAACGGGGTGAGAGAGTGGAAGAGAGCACTGCCTCCACCAGCGTCTGTAGTCATCTGAGGTTCCTCAGTTAAAGTGGTAATGGCACACCTTTCACTGGTGTGCTTTGATGGCACTCAAAAGCGGATACTTGACCAAGCACTTAAATGCAGATAGAATGCACATATCACAATATATGAACCAACTCTCTCACGCTATGGCTCTTACTTAATACCTACTCATGGGGTGGCCTGGCATCTGTTGTTTTGATGTAGATTCTTGCCATTATGTGGAGAATTTACATCTAATATCAAAACATATTGAAGAAACTTGAAAACTAACAGTTCTACCTTTTGTACGAAATTGTCTCTCTGCTAAGCAATGTTTCTGTTAATTTTTAGAATGGTTTTTCTTGCTCAACTTCTTAATTGTACATGTCTGCGGTTCTACTTCTCGCCTATAATCATTTGCATTATTTTATCCCTGTTAGGTTTGCCACCTCTGCACAGAAGTCAATGGTCCATCGATCCTTCATTTCTACAGTTAAGTTATTTAGCCAGCAGTTGTTGAAAGGTGGCTTATTAATAGGTGCAGGTAGGTACACACAATCAGAAATAAGGTCCAGTCAAGTTTCAATAAATTAATCTTTGCTCAACCCTTGGTAGCTTGGCTCACAAGCAGTCAAGCTTAACTTAGGAGACAAGTGTGTAAAGCATTCAGAAACATAAATAACAGTAAATAAGTAAGACACACAATAAACAAGCATTGGCATAGCCAATAGGTCTCGCCAATGGGACCTTTTAAGTGTTTAGTTATCCAGCACAATATCCTTGGTGCAACAACATCAACTGTTGCATAACTAAACACTTATAAGGCCCCAAAGGCGAGACCTATTGGCTATGCTAATGCTTGTGGTTTTATTTTTAAAGGACAAGCAGTGCTATCAGGCTCCGGCTGCCACTTAGAGGTAGAGAGAGAGGTGTGTAAAGAGAGAGGTGTGTAGAGAGAGGTGTGTAGAGAGAGGTGTGTAGAGAGAGATGTGTAGAGAGAGGTGTGTAGAGAGAGAGGGGTAGAGAGAGAGAGGGGTAGAGAGAGGGGAAGAGAGAGAGGTAGAGCGGTAGAGAGGTAGAGGAAGAGAGGTAGAAGAAGTGAGGGAGAGAGAGAGAGAGGTAGAGAGAGAGAGAGAGAGAGAGAGAGGTAGAGAGAGATAGGTAGAGAGAGGGAGGTAGAGAGAGAGAGGTAGAGAGAGAGAGGTAGAGAGAGAGAGGTAGAGAGAGAGATGTAGAGAGAGAGGCAGAGAGAGAGAAGGAGAGAGAGAGGGAGAGAGAGAGAGGGAGAGAGAGAGGTAGAGGTAGAGAGGTAGAATGAGGTAGAGAGAGAGGGAGAGAGAGAGAGGGAGAGAGAGAGGGAGCGAGAGAGGTAGAGAGGTAGTGGTAGAGAGAGAGAGGTAGAGAGGTAGAGAGAGAGAGGGTGGAGGAAGAGAGATAGAGAGAGAGAGCGGTAGAGAGAGAGAGGGTGGAAGAAGAGAGAGAGAGAGGTAGAGAGAGAGAGGGTGGAGGAAGAGGGAGAGAGGGTGAGGAAGCATGTGTGTGTACGGGTCCACGAAATGGCGTAGGGTCTCACCCAGAGGTAGGAAGTATGTAAAAATTAAGGGTGCCAGGGGTGAGCCACCCAGGTAGTTGCTCGGAGGATCCACTAAGGGATAGTGGATTCTACAAGTAAAGAAGCGCCATGTGAGAATCACTGCATGTAGAAATCGCTTCACAATAAGTAGGTCCACTAATGATTGAGGAAGTGAAATCAATATACGTTAATTATGGGCCATAAAGAAGGAAGAATTAAAATTCACCATATCAAGCTCAATGCACGTAAATATGGGCCACCGTGAAGGAGGAAAACCAAATGAGCATCAAGAATGTGCCATTATGTAGAGAATAGGCTCACTGTTAGTAGCGCAACAAAATTCTATTAGCCATGCAACAGTTTAATGTTTCGTAGTTGCCAAAAGTCCGCCTGTCTGCTTCCTCTCCCCGGGCTGGTTTGTTCCTTGTCACGCCCACGGCACAACCTCCCGGAAGACACCACTAACACCTAAACTGCCCTAATTAGGGCCCTGCAGGCAAGAGGAGTGGTACGGGCATTGAAAAAGGAAACGAAGATAAGAGAGAAAGAAAGGGGCGGATGAAAAGGAATCCCGTTAAAGGGGAGCAGAGAGCAGAGATGAGGGGGAGAAGAGAGGGAAGGGTGGAGAAAGAAATGTGTCCGGAGAAGAGTTAAAGCAGGGTGGGGGGGTGGAGAAAGAAATATGGCTGGGGAAGAGTTAACGCAGGGTGGAGTTGGACCGGAGGTTGCAAAATGGAATATCTGTACAGGAGACAACTCTTGCAGCTGGGCCGGATTGAGCCTTGAGGCTTGAAGACGTAAACAAGTGGGAGGGGTGGGGGGGAATGCACATGCGCACACACAGGAGACAACTCTTGCAGCTGGGCAGGCCTGAGGCTTGAAGAAGTAAACAAGTGGGAGGGGTGGGGGGAATGCACGTGCGCGCGCTAAGCAGCAGCTGTTTGCTCTTTTTCAAAGCACACACTTGTGCTTGTGGCACGCCGCTGTGCACTCCCGCAAGCTGTATGCCGCCACAAGCACGAGTATGTGCTTGGAAAAAGAGCTGTACGACGGCTAAAGGTCTCCTATGCTACGCATGCGCGCTGCGTCGGCGAGACCTAAAAAGAGTACCATTGAGTTGGGAAATAGTAACACCTATTACTTATAGAACAATATGCAAATGCAAGCTATTACAGTTTTGAGGTAGATGTATTACTATGATTATTATCCTCAATATTGTTGTTTACTGATATTATTATTGGAGTTATTCTTGTTTTTTAACATTGAACCACAAGTAGCACTTCATATATCCAAAAACCTGAAACACATACTGGGAGAATAATAAGATGATAACAAGACAGAGGAGAATGACTATTCTTTTTAAATTATTGAATCCATTCCAGTGTTAATGCAATAAGGTGTACAATTATCAGCTCTAATGCTCCACCAGGCAGAGATGTTCGCAGCGGTGGGAGATTAGCACAGCTCCTCCGATGCCAAATTTGAGGCTATTGATCAATAAATCAAATCAGGCCAATCAATTGGCCAATCAGAAGCGTCTAGCCCGTGCATTATTCCTGGCGTAATCTGAAATAAATTTTTTAAAAAAGACTATGTGGCCCTGAACATAATCACCAGCTATGGAAAATGTCCAATTCGACCAAAAAATATAACAACGGGTGAAAATACTGCTAAAGTAAATATCTGCAAGAAAGTTAGGACATAGACCCTAGAGTAACTAACGTGTTTTGGAACTTGCAAAAAATGTACTATAGAGATGCCATAACAATTGATACCAATATGGTATCTTAATAAAAGTGTCAAACTCAATACAAAGATACTGAAAAACAATCACCTCTTCGTAAACAACTTAAACAGATCATGCACTCAGGCGTTTGCATGCTAGTCTACCAAGCCTGGTCTTGCTTGCGACCAGTATTCTTTCCACTGTCCACCAGAACAGTCTGAGTCTGTCCTCTAGTCTCATCCTCTTCTTGAACGCTTTTTAGTCCAAATAACAATACACATGCCTTGTTAATGTATCTATGAGTCAAGGTACAAGCGCCCCAACTAATTTATGCCACCCTGGTCTGACTCACCTCCACGCTCTATTCATCCATGGTCTCCAGCTTGGTACAGAGTGCTCGCACCCTTGGTCTGCCACCGCCGCCACCCTGACCAGTCTCGCCTCTCTTCAGGGCATGCAAATCGCTCGGGTAACGTAGGGTGCCGCAGAAACAGGTGAAAAGCTGGTCTGTCAGGCTGCCCCGCCCAGACATGCAGCGGCCCGGCTCTGCCTCGGTCTGGGTGTCAGCAATGCTCTTCCTCAACGGCTCACCAACATTCTCTCAGATTATGCCGCCATGTTACTGGACCGCTAATTGTACTAGAAACTCGCCCATGTAACCAAGAGTTCAATGTTGCTCCTTGGAGGAGCGTCAACAGATCAATGTCGGCTCCATTTCTGGTGGACACTGGGCTCCCCCTCACCTAACATGGCCGAACCTGCTCTATCCATAGCGCCGTCTCTGGCTCTCTCGCTCTCTGTCACTCTCTCTCGCACGCGCGCTCAGTTCTCACCCCCTCTCTTGTCCTTTCTCTACAGTTAGGGGTTAAGATTTACGGCCTCATCAAGGCAGAGCCAACACCTAAATCTCTCATATGGCGGCCATATTAAAGTGAGAGAGTCACCTGTTTAGCACAGCAGAAAGTACTAACAATAAAAGGCTATTGCACGTTATCGGTTAAGAATCAATAGCCCACTACTGCGCAACTGTCAGGAATAAATTAGTTTCACAGTGATAAGCATCACTTTACGAAACAACGCTACTAATTCTTAGGTTGTGCTTTCCACGCCTAAATAAAGTTTCGACTTATCGATATTAAATAACAACATGCTGGAAAAATTTCATTATGTTAGTATATTTCGATTGAATCCATTCTACAATCCTTTCAAATCCATCTAATGTATGCAGACCAGGGGCTCAAATCACTGTGGACAGACAGCGTTTAGTTTCAAACAATGAGTCTATTTGTCACCATGGAAACGCTTCACTTCGTTCTGCGCCTGCCTGGCTGACACAATTGCAGCCATGCGAAGGTTACAAACTGTCCCTCACTGGGTGTGCGGTGTGCCTCGCAGTAAGTAATGCAGCGAGACCAACATGCTTAAAGTAAACTACAAGCCACACCGAAGTTCCGTAGAAAAGCAAATGTTATTATAGGTCAATAATTGCTTTCCTGCAATGTTTCCTAATTTGACAGACATATCATCTGAAACACTGTGATGTAAAAGACTGTGCAAACCAGAATAAACAAAGTTCTCACTAGGGACCAGCAACCGGATACTATAAATGCTGGAGCGGTCTATATTTAACATATTTGATTTAACTTTTATATAACGTGGAGGGTTGCCATCTGGCTGGTTTTGTGTTCCTTCTAGTACAAACAGCGCGCACGCGCAGGGGGAGGGTAGAGAGGAGGGAGTGTATGCGATTCCCTCGCGGGAGCGAGCAGCAAGGCACGATAATTGAATACATATGGCGCCAGCCGCTCGCTCCCGTGAGTAAATCTCCAGACGTGCACGCGTTGCCATTGGAAGCAATGCAACGCGTGCACGTTTTGCAGGGAAAGCTGTGCCGATGGCTAAAGGTCTCTTTCCTTTGCAGCGCATGCGTGCTGCATAGGCAAGACCTAAAAACCAACAGCGATTTATAAATATAGGAAATATTTGTATGATTAAAATGACACCAAAATGACAAAAGCCAATATAGGGAACCGGAGACAATAATTTTTAAAGATTAAATGTTAAAAGCACCAAATTGAGACATCTATCTGGTCACGCTTGACCGGGACAAAGTCAAGTTTCGGGTAGATTGCGATGGAACACATGTCCAATATGATGTGCAGTAGGTCCTAGTCAGGTTTTTACCTTCTGAATTAGTCACTTTTTTGGAACTTTTACTTTTGACGTCAAGCGAGGCATCTCGGCATGCCGGGTTGCGAGTCGACCACGGCAGCTTGCTTCAGCGGGAAGCCTCAGTGAACTCCTGGAGGTCTTGTCGAGAGCAGAAAGCTATAGATCTTCAGCAGAGCAAACCGGAGTTCAGGCTGAGTCACAGCTAAGCGTTGCTGGCTTGACTCTTGACAATGGGTCGCCAACCTTTGGAGCTGTGCCATGAAAATTCTCTAAATGGTCTCAAACTTCTGGATCTTTTTCCAGAAGGTTCTTTTGGGGTCTTGTGGTGTCCACAACACCAGTCCAAGGTTCCAGAAGGTCTGAGTTGCTCTTCGCGAAGTTGTGACTACAACACCCTCAATGTACCTGGTCAAATCCTTCAAAGTCCAGGTCAGCTGGGTTCTTCCAGGTGGCGATGATGCAGGTGGAGCTCTTTTAGACTGTTGCTCACTTGAAGTCCACTTCTTAAACTGTCAGAGCAAGGCAAAGTCCTTCTTCTGATGAAGCAAAAGTGTGCAGCAGGTGAAGTCCCTAAGAGTGCAGTCCTTGTGATGCAGAGCAGAGGCTCATCAGGGCAGTCCTTCTTCTTGTTTCTTCCAGGCAGGGATCTGAGTTGCTGGGCAGTTCTCCCATATTTATCCAGGTGTCTGGGCGGACAAGCAGGGGACACCACTGAAAATTGCGGTACAGTGTGCCACCCTCTGTGATGACCACTTCTTCTAAAGTGTGGCAATTTTGTATTCCAGGAAGCACTGTTCTGCAAAATTCTAAATGGGGAAAATCTCTCCTGGAGCTTTATGTCTGGCTAAATCTACCCACAGGTGGGGCTAACTTTCCTTACACTTCCCTTCCAGATGCTCTCCTAATTCAATTAGAGGGGCTCCATTCTGGCTGGAGATGCAGGAAGTGTGTGTGTGGGCCTCTCCTCAGTGTCTTTCTCCCTTTCAAGACCAGTTGGGCTTCCCAGACTCCTTTCTGTCCTGGCTTCTACAGACAGCAGATCTCCATCCCCCAGATGTCTCCTTTGTCTCAGCCCAGACTACTTCACACCTAATCAAGAGTGTTATGCTCAGCCTGTCAAAGGCTGGCCAATCAGAAGAGGCTGCTACAGGGCTGAATTGGGTAACTTTACTAAAGCAGTTCTATAACATCTTTCCTACAAATCCTTGGCAAGTTGCTGGATTCCTTGCAACTATTAATTTGACATTTTGAAATAATAATTTAGCTCACTCAAGTAAAAAGTTGGACTTTATGAAAGTTAAATAAAGCCCTCCCATGATAGCCTAATGAGCTAATGTACTAAAATAGAGCTAATGTTCTAATATAGGGAAAAGCAAAATTGGCTGTTTGTCCCTCACCAGGGCATAAAAAACAAATTTTATAATGTCCCTGCTTATTATCAAATAGCACCCTACCCTTGAGGCACCTAGGGCAAACCTTGGAGGTGACCTATATATACAAATAATGTAGTTTAAGACTTTGGAAGTACCTTTAATTCCAAAGTTGAGTTTGGATATAGTTTTGTTTTAAAAGCAGCCTGCAAGGCAAGGCTGGCTTTTGGATTGGCAGAAGGCACTACAGTAGTGCTCACGTGAGTGTATTAAATCTACTGGGCCTCTAAATCTACATGACCTACCATATACTATGGACTTACAGGTTGGTTGTCAGTACCAATCTACAACTAATTACCATGTACCTTTTAAACAGAGCACTGGCCCTGTGCCTGGTTAGCAGGACCCTGAGTACAATCAGAGCAAAAAAACACCACAACTGGGGGGGGAAAATGAAGGAACAGCTGCAAAAAGCCTTGTTCAATATACAAAGCATTAGACAAAGCAAGACTATAATCTCTAAAAGCAAGTTCCAAATGGGTAAGTCGTAACCTGGAAAACTCCAAAAGGCTTGTGCAATGCCTTAAAAAACACTGTTCCTGGTTTTCCTTTCCATATCACCTGATCAAGATCAGGATGGTCAGAGATACATTAATTAACTGGTGCTGCTCCATTAATCCTATGGAGAACAGGACAAGACAAAGTTCTTCACTAGGTAGGGTGGAGAAGACAAGACATTGTTCCTCGCCCAGCAAGGTCCTTGAAGAGTCCTTGATGATAAACAAGGGCTGGTAGCTTCAGTACCCAACTGGCCCAAGATGGTTGCTGGTCTTGCAAAAATCACCAGAGCTACAGCCCTTCCCAAAACACCTGTTTGTGTCATCTGACCTCACCATAACAATAGACTCAAGATCAATCTCAAATGGATCTCTTTCCACTCCCTGACTGTTTCCCTAGACTCTCCCCATCAGATGGAATGTGGTATATGGGATGATGAAGGATTTCTACTGGGAATGAAGGAGACAAATGAGACAAGGACGGCAAACGCTGGTCATGGAGAAGGCCAAGGGCTGACACTCTGACTTGTTAAATTGCCACTGAAGACACAGAATAGGTCGGGAAGTGTGGGCTGGGGATAATGGAAGCAAAGAATAATCTTGGTGACAGTGAGCCTGGCAGTACACCCCTTCCAGAACCCCTTCCTCTGGTTTTGGCTCAGACATTTACCTGTGGTGAAATTGGGGAATCAATTGCGAACCATGTATTTAGCCACCAGTTGCCAGATATGTTCTTTGGGCCTGTTTCCATACAGTCCACCAAATAAATCACAATCATCCATTTTTGATAACAAATGGGGCCTACCTCAAACTCAGTGTTGCCATCTACAGATATAGGTGTGGAAAAATGGGAAGTTGTGTAACCAAGGTAACTGGTTTGAGGAGAGATACATTATAGGCTGGATGCATGAGAAAGATGGTGGGAGATCTAATTTTACTACCACTGGGAATATGCATTTTATCATCTTCTCTGGTCTAATAAAATATGTCAGGAATGCATTCCTTCTTTTCCGAGAGATGATTTTAGTAGACAGCCATACTTGATACTTGCAAGATATTTGGTTACTGGTTGAAGAGCGTGTTAACCCTAATCGAGCAACAACGACAATGCCTGTCCAGGGGTGAGCCACAATAAGTCACTAAATTAACTTGTGCTTATCTCTCTGGTAGCTTGACACAAAGCAGCCAGGCTTATCTTAGAGGTAATGTTTAAAGAATTTATGCAGTACTTCCGAAACTAATAAAGTTAAAATAACTCACAAGAAAATCCCACACCAATTTAGAAAAGTAGACTAAAATGTAATCAATCATTTAACACTAAAACAAAAATCAAAGCAGTAAAACCAGAGATATGCAATCTCAAAGATTTACGTAAATATAGCACCCAAAAGTACAAAGCACCACTAGCGGTTATCTGGTCATGCTAGATCAGGGGAAAGGCATAAGTTCAGGCTGACTATGATGGAGCACAGGCCGGATACCAAGACCAGGTCAGTCCTTCTGAAAAGTTACTTTGTCAAAGTCTTACAGTTCAGTTTGAAGTGGAAAAGGCCACGAAGAGCAGTGACAGAATTGTGGGTGATCTTAGCTGTAGCCCAAAGAGAAGGCCAAGCGCTGTAGACGATTGTCGCTGTAGCACGAAGAGCCCGTTGAGGGTCGTGGTTGGTCATTGATGGAGCTGTGCGCTGGCGGGCACTGCAAGCTGTCCTCGCTGTAGCATAAAATGCAGATCTTGCATTGCTGGTCATCACTATCAGAGGCTGTAGCTTGAAGAGTCAGGTTTACCGGAGTTTTGAATTGATGGTTGTGACGGTCGGCAAGATCTCAGCATTAACAGGCTCATTCATGGTGACAATGAGCCCACAACTTCAGAATTTCTTCCTTTCCTTCAGAGGAGGGCAATCTGTTGCCAACCAAGGGCTCAGTACCGGGATAGACACCTCTTGGGGATCAGGGACTCACTCTAGCAAAGACCAGTAGGGCTCAGGCAGATCTAGTTGCAGGTCCAGGCAGGTCCAGTTGGAGGTTCGGGCAGGTCCAGCGGCAGCAGGCCAGCTAAGTAGTTGCAGGGAAGCCTCTGGAGCTCCTTGTGTCCCTTGGCTCAGACCAGGAGGCCAGCCAGCTGACCTTGGGTGTCACTCTGTCTGGGATGGAGGGAGCAGGTCCAGTCTTCCTTCTTTGGGAGCATGGCAGGCCTGATGCAGGGCAGCCCTCTGGCAGCAGCAGTCCCTCTACGGTGGTATCCACAGGTACGGAGTGTGCTGAAGATTGGGTCTGAGGGTCCTATTTGTTATACTTGGTGTCAGCCTTTAAGTTTCAGAAAACTCTGGAGCTCTCCTCATAAAGTTGGTTCAGAAATGTTCTACCTCCCTGCCCTTAGTTACTGGATGTCTGGGGTGCCAAAGATTAACGTGAATTCATGTGTATGTTTCCTGAGGAACCTCCTCGTAAATGTTAGTGGGGCTGTGCAGTACTCTGCCCCTTCAATTTTGTCAGGATGGCCCACCCTGCCAACATTTATTCCCCTTTGTGTTACTTTCTGGGATGAATACACAAAGGCCAGCTGACACTACAGTTAGTCACGTGACCCAGAGTACAAACTGCAGCCACCAAATGGTTAGCACAAGAAAATACCAACTTTCTAAAAGTGGAGTTTTCAAAACAGTGACTTAAAATCTGACTTGATCATTAAAGAGGATTTTAATTTACAATTCTCAAGACTCCAAACATGATATTTCTACCTATTCCTAAACAAAAGTTATCACTTAATAAATGTAATAAGGTAACCCAGTGTTTTTTACTATCAGGACATGTAAAATGTAAAAGTATATTTCTAACTTTCCAAACACAATGCACCCTGCCCTATGGGCTGTGTAGCGCCTACCCTAGCGGTAACTTAACTGTATTAAAAGGGGAGTTTTAGGCTTGGCAACAAATTTATTTTGTCAAAGTGAATTAGCAGTTTAAACTGTAATGATAAGCCTGAAATATGTTTCATAGGGATACTTTAGTGCTGCAGGCCCACTATTACTGTTTAATTTACCGGCCCTGGGTATAAGGCATACCGCTTTACTAGGGATTCATAAGTAAATTGAATATGACAATCAGGAGTAAGGCACTTTTACTATGTTTTCGATACTTTAGAACTGGTTAACAGTGATAAGGTGCTCAGAGTCATAAGTCCAACAAAAACAAATTCAGTAAAACAGGAGGGGAGAAGGCAAAATGTTTGGAGGGAAGACCACCCTCAGGTTGACAGGTCTAACATGTGTCCCTGCAGCTGAAAGTCAGAAGAATAACCTAACCTCCTGGGAGTTCTCATCACTAAGACAGAAGAACCTGGGCAGACCATCAGCATTCGAGTGGTCGGATCCAGGGCGATGTCCACTGTGAAGTCCATTCCCTGTAGGCAGATGCACCACCTCAACAGTTTGGGATTCTCATCCCTCATTTGTATGAGCCCTCTGAGTGGCCTGTGGTCTGTCTGAACTTGAAATTGAGTCCTAAATAGGAATGGTCTCAGTTTCTTCAGTACTCAGATCACAGCACAAGCTTCTCTTTCAATAGCACTCTACCTTTGTTCCCTGGGAAGTTATCGTCTGCTAAAAAAGGCTACAGGTTGGTCTAGGACCTCCTCGTTTAACAGTGATAGTACAGGCCCCATGCCATGCTCCAAATCATCAGGTTGCACTATAATTTCCTGGGAGAAGTCAGGTTCATTAAGTATAGGTGCTGTACACACGGCATCTTTGAGGATGTCAAAGGCTTTCTGGCAAGCCTCTGTCTAGATCATCTTCTTGGGCTGCTTCTTGAAAGTGAGCTCAGTCAAGGGGGCAACAATGGTGCCATACCCGGGACACTCCTTCTTTAATATCCAGTGAGGCTCCTGAAGGCCCTGTTCCTAGGCTAGGATTGTCTCAGTCTTGGCCTGGAGGGGCTGCACCTTGCCCCGCCCACCGTGTGTCTTAGATACACCTTAGATGCCTGCCCTCTCTGGTACTTGCTGGCCTTGCTACTCAGAACTTGTTACTCAAGCCGATAATGCGGGGACTCTCTTTTGTCCTCTCAGTCAGGGCCATCTGTAAGTACTCTAATGTAAGCTCAAAGGTGCTCAGGTAATTGGCAGCTCCCAGACTGTCAATGAGCACATGAGTTTGGGGATGGAGTGAGCATCATTCTTGGTGAATGAGTTGAGTCCCTTGTAATACACACAGAACCTGAGTTCTGGGGTGTGCCGAGTGGGGCAGCTTTGGGTACCAGCACAACAGGGCTGGAACAGGGAACAATGACGTGATCAATCACCCCCAATTCAAGATTTTTGGAGATGACTTCCTTCATGCTAGCCCTCACCTTGCCTGACAACCTGCACATTTTACTTTTCACAGGCCTACTGTCTCCGGTATCAATGTCATGGGTACACGCCCATGGGTGATGGAGACTAGGGAGGCCAACTGCCCCAAAAACTGGTGATAGCCTCCCTGGTGTTCTGGAGGGAGGGTAGGTGAGAAGTTAATACCCTCCACTGAATCATCTTGCTCCTTGGAGGATAGGAGGTTGATGATCGGTTCACTTCCCTCTTCCACGCCATCATCTGTCAGCAGGAGCATTGTGACTGTAGACCTCTCATAGTGTGGTTTGAAGTGATTTATATGGAGTATTCTCAAAGAGTTTCTAAGGTCCTGAGGTCCACCAGGAAGATGACCTCTTCCTTTCTCTCCTTAACCTCATAAAGGCCTGACCAATGGTCTTTGATGGCCCCGGGCTCCACTGGCTCCATTACCCACAATTTCTGTCCTGGTCGAAACTCTACCAGATTGACTTTCTGGTCATAGCAGAGTTTCATCCCTTTCTGGTTGGCCTCTCTGTTCTCAGAAGCCTTCTATCATAACTCTTGCATCTGGTTCCTAAGAGCCACCTTGTAGCTGACTATATCTCGGAGGGACTTTATTGGAGCGTGCTCTACCCCCTCCTTCACCACTCTTAGAGGTCCCTTAACAGGGTCGCCATAGAGGAGCTCAAATTGGCTAAACCAATATACCTACGTGGCACTTCCCAGTAAGCAAACAACAGGCATGGTAAGAAGACATCTAGCTTCTGCCTCATGGCCTCAGATAGGCCCATACATTTGCTGAGGGTCTGTTGAATCTCTTAACAAGCCCATTTGTCTGACGGCGATAGGGTATGGATACCTTGTATGTTACCCCACACTCGTCCCACATGGACTTCATGTACGCAGACATTAAGCTGGTGTCCCTGTCAGACACTACTGCTTGGAAGAAAACCCTCTGGTAAAAATCCCCATCAGGGCCCTAGACATTGCACGTGCAGTCACCGATCTTAGAGGTTTGGCCTCTAGGTATCTGGTGGCATGGTCCACTAAAGCAGTTTTGGGGACCAGTGGCTCAACAATGTTGATAGCCACCCTTTCAAAGGGGATGCAAATAACACAGGACAAGCATTTTCTCTGTTTTCCCATTGACCTTGCAGGTGAGACAGTACCTGCAGAATGCATTTGAGGATGCCTTCATCTGGGGCCCAGAAAAGTGGATGAGAAGCCTGGCAAAGGTTTGCTCTGCCCCAGATGCCCTGCCAGGGTATGTCATGAGCCTGACCCAGTAGAATGGCTCTGTAGCACTGGGGGACCACTAACACACAGGTTGTCCTAGGATGAGGAACTTAGGTTCCCTGCATTAGAAGGTGTTCTACCAATAAATCAGGTGATCTCCAGGGGTGGAGATCATTCCCCCAGAAAAATCAGGTGATCTCAAGAGGTGTCACCTGCTGACTGGGCCTCAGCTTGCCACCTCAGACCATCTAGAGTTAGGTACTTATTCTGTTTTACGGAATTCCTCCATGGTGAGCCCACTTGCAACTTGTCATCCAGCAAGCTCTGGCAGGTCTCCCAGGGAGGTTATGTCCTCCATGGTGTGCTCAAGGGAGACGCCCTCAGGCATCCCTCCAACTTGGACCGCGGGAGTTTTAGGGACTGGTTTTTCATGCCCCTACACTTCCCTTTGTTGGGAGCTGCCTGGGACATTTTCCAGGCTCCCAGCTTCCTTGTCACCCATCTCGGGCGGCAATGTACCATGTAGTCAGGCACACAAAACTTAGGCAAACTCTAACAACTACAGGTATGACCTGAGCTCCACTTTCTTCCAGATAGTGTGTACCAGATTATTGCCTTACAGGCATTCTCAAGGCATGGCAGGGCGTACACTTACTTTTGGAGAACCCAAGACCCATGCCCCCCACAAAGGGAACCAGAGCCACTGGGTTGTGACTCTCATGTTTGTCTTCCACTACAACTTGGTGGAATGTCTTGAGGACTACTTTCTCCAAGGACACCAGATGACTGTGCCCATCAGAGCCTCCACCCTTTTTCACCCCTCTCCAGATGCCTTTTTGGACACTTTGGAGCTGACCCAGAGATCTGCCTCCTTAGAAAGCTCCCTAGGGTCAGTGAGCTTACTATCAACCAGGTGTCTGTAAAGCAGGTACTAAGCATGTGCTCCTTTGAAATGGGATTGTATCGACCAGTAAAATTGTTTACTTTGCTGCCCCTTACCCAACCACTGAGCGCCTTGCAGCAGTAGTCTAAGAAATTCACCCAAGGTTGGTGTGGTAGTTTCTGACTGTCTCTAAATCCCATAAGATACGTTTCTGGGGTAAGACCAAATTTGGTGACAAGAATGGCCGTCACAGGGACATACTTCATTTGATCCTCCACCTCTAGTGTATGGATAGTGATCCTCTCCACAACCACCCCCCTCTATCCATCTTCCATCTCTGAGACCCTGTGCATCTTCAGTTCTATCACATAAGCAGAAAACAAACTTGTTTGTGTCATCCTCCACCACATTGCGAGGCACCGGGTCTTGTGGCATGCAGATTCTCACTTCTCCAGTGGAGATTGAATATATGTTAGAGCCATTGCTGCTGGATGCTGCTTGTTTGGCTCTGAAGTCCATCTCCTTAAACTCATGAGCCATTCTCCTTTCTTCCATTGCCAACTTTTTTTCTTCAAGGGTACAGGTGGCCTCCTCTGCCTCCCTCTTGGCAGCATCCTCCCCCTTGGCTGCCTCCAGTTTTAGCTTGGATAGATGGAGGCTGAACTCCCTCTCAGCTCTTCTGTCTTCCAGCTTCTCTGGGCATAAGCCACAGGAAGACAAACTGCTCGTGGCCATGACAAGGGGCTCCACTCCTGGTGGTGAGTTGTCCTCTTCCCAGGACCTGTGCCAAGGTCCTCCTCCCGCTCCTCCTCTGCTGTGGCTTGCAACTGATGGCCCTCCTCCCAGAACATGAGGACCTTCTGGATCCCCTGTTTCTTAAAGCCCCTATCTGCTAGAAGCCTTTTTTTCTCTTTGCAGAATGCTCTGAGCTCAGGTTTCCAGGTCGTTGAGCTGAAACTTCATGCATGCAGGTAGAGTAACAGGCACAGACAATCAGGTAGAACAGGAGTGAGTTTGGAAAAAGCAAAAAGGGACAATTAAGGCTAATTTAATAGGATGTTTAATCTGGTATCAAAATATTTATAATTGGATTCTAGAGTTACACCAAATCACTGAATGGAACTGCTCAAACACAAATACTGGATCCCGCCACTGACCACCAATGTGAGAAATGTGGTTATTAGTTGACGGGGATGTTAACCCTATTCAAGCTACAACCACAATCCATGTCAGGGTGAATGTCAAAAAGGCTCTAAATTATCCTGTGCTTAACCCTCTGTTAGCTTGGCACGAAGCAGTCAGGCTTAAATTAGAGGCAATGTATAAGTATTTATGTGTTAAACAGTAATAAAGTAAAAAGACCACACAAGAAAAACCCACACCATTTTAGAAAAATAGGGTAAAAGTGTAATAAATTATTTGATACCAAAACAGCAAAAATCCAATAAGTAGAACCAGAGAAATGGATTTAAATAACTAAGGTGAATATAGCACCCAAAGGCACAAAGTTCCAGTCGCACTTATCTGGTCATGATAGACCAATGGAAAGTCACAAGTCCAGACCAACTGTGATGGAGCATGGGCTGAATACAGGGACAAGGTTAGTTCTGCTGAAAAAGTTTGTGGTGGAGAATGCCACGAGCAGAGCATTGTAGACGGTCATTACTGTAACGCGAAGAGCAAGCCGGGCGTCATGGATGGGCATCGCTGTAGCGCTAAGATCCTTTTAAGCATTGTGGACAATCATTGCTGGAGGTTCATGTTGGCAGTAACTGCCGGCTAACCCTGCTGTAGCGCAAACTCAGATTTTGCATTGCCGATCGTCGTTGGTGGTCACTGTAAAATCAAGAGTTGAGTCCATCAGAGCTTTGCGTTGGTGGTCATCATGGGCTGCAAATGTTTGGTGCAAACAGGCCCATTGGGCGTCCCAAAGAGACCAAAACTTCAAACTTTTCCTCTGAAGACTGCTCTCTGATGCCAAACAAGGGCCAAGGCCTGGGGAAAGTCACTCTTGGTTTCAGGGACTCACTGTTTGCAAGTCCTGACAGGTCCAATTGCAGCAGGCCAGCTGGGCAGTTGCAGGGAGGCTTCTGGCGCTTGTTGTATCCCTGTAGCTCAGAATAGGAGGTCCATCAGCTAACCTTTGGGAGTCACTTTACCTGGGATGAAGGAGAAGGTCCAGTCTTCCTTCTCAGAGAGCAGCGTATGCCCCAAGCAGCAGAGCAGTCCTTCATCTGTAGTGTCCACAGGTCTCAGAGTGTGCTGAAGAGTGGGTATAGGAGTCCTATTTTTATACCAGGTATCACCTTTGAAGTTGAAGAAGCTTCAAGAGATTTCCCCCTACAGGAGTGTCTTGCATTTCCTGCCTCCCAGCCCTGCTCCTAGTCATGTCTACAGGCACAGTAGGCTAGTGTGAAGTCCTTTGTGTGTGAGCTGGGCCAGTGCCTTTGAAGTGCAAGTGTGGTAGGTGACAGCTCTGCCTCCCCATCAAGCGAGGACAGTCCATCATGCCACCACCCATACCCTCTATTATGATACTGTCTGGAAGGAATACACAAAGGCCAACTGGCAACAACACCTAGTCATGTGACGCAGGCTGATGGTACCAAATGGTTAGGACAAAAAAATGCCAACTTTTTAAAAGTGAGATTTTCAAAATTGTGACTTAAAACCCAACTTTTCCTTCAAATAGAGTTTTAAAATATCATTACTCAAACCAAACATGATATTTCTATCTGCTCCAAAACAAACGTTTTCACTTCTTAAATGTAATAAGGTAACCCATGTTTCCCCCCAAAGATGGCTGTGGAATTTCCTTCCTCTCAGCCCAGGTCTCAGCATGTCTGGGGTGACAAAAAGCTAGTGTGAAGTCCTTTCTGAGTGTGCTGAGGCAGCTCCTTTGAAATAAAAGTGGGGATGCGCACAGCTCCGCTCCTCCGATTCTGTCAGGATGGCCCATCCAGCTAACAACTAGTCCCCCTTTCTGTTACTATCTGGTAGGAAGGCACAAAGGCCAACTACAAATTACACCTAGTCTTGTGACCCAGGATACACGCTGCAGACACCACATGGTCAGCAGTAGGCTCTGAAACTGCCAACTTTCTTAAAGTGGCAATTTTAGAATTATGTCTTAAAATTTGCCTTCACTATTAAAGAGAATTTTAAATTATAATTCTCTAGACATCAATCATGACATTTCTTCCTTTTCCAAACAATGTAATAAGATAACCCAGTGTTATGCTATGGAAATAAGTAGGCCTCACACTGGTGAAGAAATACTTTCAAGGAGCTTTTCACTATCAGGACATATACAACATTAAAGAATATGTCCAACTTTTTAAATACAATGTACCCTGCCCTATTGGCTGCTAAGGGCCTACCCTAGCATGACATATGCATTAAATGAAGTATGTCAATCAATTGTAAGCTAATTTTAGTGAGAGCAAATACTTTAGCACTAGTTACCAGCACTACATGACAGATTTGTAATTTATGTAATTACATGCCTTTTTATGTAATTTTCCTGAAACTTTCTGTAAGTACATAAAAACAAATTACACAAATTGGGCACACCCGAAGGAAAACCCCAGTGATACTTGTGCAGCATTTTTGTAGGTAGGCACTGTCAACTGCAATAATGATATCCAATCTTCAGTGTCACACACTAACTGGCAAAAACAATAAAGAATGCAGCTGGAGAATTGCACAGTCCAATAGACATTAATAGGCATTCCTGGTGATGGCCAGATGCCGGTAGGTCCCGTGCTTCGGAGAACCCTCTAGTTGACTTTTTCTTCTCTCACCATATTGCGAGTACCCTGGACGTCACGGCTGGTGCCAATTGACCCCCCCTTCCAGGTGTTTTCCAAAGGTAATGATCACTTTACCTCATTTAAATGTTTTCACTTCCACGCAGGACTACCGCATGAGTCCAGACTGTATGGGACGAGACCTTCACTACATATACCCATACCCTCCCCTTTAGAGTAGATGAGGATCCCCCGGTCCTGATGAAATGCCTAGATCTCTCCCGACGATATAGGGCATGAAACATGTCAACCACTTTCACACCACATACATCACCCTGAGCTCAAGCGGGTATAAAATCCCCTCTTCAGCCACGTCTCTTTAGTCGATTGTTTTTTACTCATAGAACAGGAACCCAGCTAATAAAATTATTTTTGGGGTTTCCAGGAGCTATTTTTAAACCATACTCACCTTTTCCCATCTCTACTCACCACACATACACCCCACTACTTTTTAGCTTAGCGTTGGCAACCAGAGAAGACCTCCAGCAAAGAGCCCCCTTGTGGGGCCCATAGGTTATTCAAGCGCCAGCCCAACGAGGAGCTGCCTGATGATGAAGCATTTAAACAAAGGGTAAACCCAAAAGTCGCTGGGACCTGGGTATCAGACAGTAGAAAGGAAATGGTCCCAGAACAAAAATGCTTTAGAAGCCTGAACAGAATCAGCAGTAATGAATATTACAACAATGAAGTAGCATCCAAGTGTTATTTAATCACACCTAGATGGGAACACATTTATGTTGAAAAAGATTCACAATAATCAATCAGTGCGGGGTGCCACGGGATAGGGGAAGGGGGTGATGGATTGGGTAAGGTCATGGGATAAGTGACATGTAAGTACTTATAATACTTGTACAAATCAATTGATAGGCACGCAATATTGTGCCAAATAATCAGGATGAAATTCATTCACAGAAGAATAGATGATTTGACAAAAACCATATACAAGAACACATTGCACATTGCACTATTGTGGGTACTGGCAAAGTCTTATATCGACGTTTCGACCCCTAAGCATAGGTAGGTTGCTGAAGTCCTTACTGGCGGGGTCTTCCTCAGGACAAACAGAACGGTGGAACAGAAAGGGACGGCACCATATTAGAAACAGGACATCTAGTCACTTGGAACGTTGGCGTCAGAGGGCGCAGGGCCTGGTGGGCTCCAAGGACTGTTAGGGGTGGAGTACACTAATAATGATCAAATCACAGAGGAGGTACTATTTACTCCAACATCACACGCCGTGACAGACATCGGTGTGACACGTGAAATTAATCACGGAGGAAATCGGCCTCTTAGGCGGCTGCCATGACCTGTCGTGCTCCGCCAGTAAGGACTTCAGCAACCTACCTATGCTTAGGGGTCGAAACGTCGACATAAGACTTTGCCAGTACCCACAATAGTGCAATGTGCACTGTGTTCTTTTGATTGTATATGGTTTTTGTCAAATCATCTATTCTTCTGTGAATGAATTTCATCCTGATTATTTGGCACAATATTGCGTGCCTAACAATTGATTTGTATAAGTACTTACATGTCACTTATCCCATGACCTTACCCAATCCATCACCCCCTTCCCCTATCCCGTGGCACCCCGTACTGATTGATTATTGTGAATCTTTTTCAACATAAATGTGTTCCCATCTAGGTGTGATTAAATAACACTTGGATGCTACTTCATTGTTGTAATATTCATTACTGCTGATTCTGTTCAGGCTTCTAAAGCATTTTTGTTCTGGGACCATTTCCTTTCTACTGATGATGAAGCATGACATCATTTGGGGTGTGTGAGGGCTCTTGCTCTTAATTGGAGCTATTCTATCTTCACCTTTTCTTCTCCTTATGAACACCTGGTATTAACAAATAAATTCCCCTTCCACCTCTTCCCCCATAATCCTTAGAAACTGCAAACCCTGGCTTTTTTCATAGCTGCCTGGGGCCTGTATGCTGGACCTACCAAGCCCCTGTCCTTCCTTTTGAGATTAATGTAGCCATTATTTGATCCTAAATGCAGTCTTCCACTTGTCAATCTCTTGGACTCCATAAATATCTAATTTCATATAGCTTGTTGTGTCTTTTAGTTAATCCAATAAAAACAGTATTAAAGGTAAAAGATATCTGTTCTTAACTGTTATTTTGTTTATGGCTTGAGTATTGATGCATGTCCTCAAATCCAATCCCTTCTTGGGAACAAAAATGCAGTAGCGATGTTGGGGACTGAAAGTGATGATTTAAGCCTATCGTCAAGAGTTAAGAAAGGTATCTTCTCAAATACCCATTTTCCTATTCTGTTAATACCAGGAACCTGAGCATCTTGTTGCAGAACAGTTCTACAATCAGACTCTGTAAGTGGGATCAAAATGATTGCCTTTGCCATATAAAACACATCCTAAAAATCAGCTTAGTGTATGGTAAGTTTGAAATCGTTTTCAATCAATCAGGGAAGTTTTAAGCACGCTATTCACCCATGAGGGTCTCAAGGCGCTGGGGGGAGAGCAGCTCCAGTCAGTCGAAGAGCCAGGTCTTGAGGGTCTTCTTGAAGATGTGCAGGGTGGGGGCGCGTCTGATATTGATCAGCAGTTCGTTCCAGAACTTGGCCGCGATGTAGGAGAAGGTTTTTCTACCCGTTCTTGCTCTGCAGATGCGTCGGAGCTCGGCGAGGGACAGCGCCATGGATCGGAGGTTCCTCTTGGGTACATGGAAGGAGAGTCTGTCATTGAGGTATTGGGGTCCAGGGGGGGCGTGGCTAGACACCGATGTGAGGGGAAGCGGACTACGAGCTCCGTCCTTGGCTTCCTTCTGCCCGCAATGACCCTGATATATTAAAGGGGCCCTTTACCGCGAAACTAGCGGCGGAAACCTTGGTCCCGGCAGTGAGCGGCTGCAGAGAGGTGATGGTGCCTTGACGCCGGCAAAAATGCCGATTATACTCCTGAAGGCGCCGGGTGCAGAGCGTTCAAAATGGCGGCCGGGCATTAACGAGGCGACCTTCCCCGCTCACCGACGAGGAGTACTGAGGCTCACTGTGAGTACCACTCGGTGGCAACGAAACCTACTAGCTGGGGGCTGACATCTGTAAGAGTGGAGGCCCATTATACGCGAAAGACAGAGCGCGATCCTCTGAGCTTGGAGACGCATTATACCCACAAAATGGCAGAAGCCGACGGTGATGCTGGGCCCTGACGTTTGTGGCAGTGAGAGGCAGCTTGCGGATGTACAGCGTGGGGGTGTCAGCTGTGGATTGATCCGCTTTCAACTGCCAACCTTAAGAGAGCTGGGGTGAGCACCTTGAGTACTGTGCTGCGGTTCTGGAGCGGTGGAGGGCGGCGCTGTGCTGGGCATGTGGCGTGAGGGACCCTGAACGGGGGCACTGCAGGATGAAGATCGGCTGATAGCGAGAGGTGAGATCTCATGGGATCCGCTTGAGAGCTGATTAAGCGGTGTGCAGAGGGCATCAACTCAGCGCGAAGGTGCTGCTTCACTTGGGAGTTCCTTTGAGGCTGCCCTGTGTGGGTGGCGGTTACTGCAAAGAGGTATTCCTCACGCCGGCGGTCTACGCTGACAGCCTGTGTGCACGGAAGAGGGCTCTGAAGATAGGTCCTGTGGTCTGGAGGTGCGGACTGGCCCGCCCTGCTGCTGAGCTCGACACCGGCACTTGGAGATTATTACTGTCGCAGCTCCGGAGACCCCTGCGAACCTACGCAGTCACTAACAATGGGGAGGGTGTCCAGAAAGAAATGGTTCGCAGTATTGCACGTGGAGGAAACGGAGCCGCACACCGATGAAGAAGACGAGGTGGCGGTGAGGCAGAAGGATGGCGTCTCGGAGGTCCCTACTCTGGTGGATATCATGCAGGCCTTCACTTCTTCGAGAGAAGCTCTGGAGACAAAGATGGATTCCATAGGGGCGGATCTCAACCTGTTGAAGGACGACCATCGCAAGCTCGAGGAACGAGTGAAATTTAATGAGAAGGCCTTGGAGGGGGTCCCATAGGCTGTTACCACACTACAGCGTTCTCTGAAAATAGTGGAAGCCAAGGTCAAGGTGCTAGAAATGAGAGCAGCGAAGGGCGCTCCCGCAGGAACAACCTGTGTATTGTGGGGGTCCCAGAACAAGAGGAAGGGGACGATGCAGTGCATTTAATGGAGAACTGGCTTAAAACTAAAGTGGCCCCGGAGGGGCTCTCCTCCTTCTATGCACTCGAGCGAGCCCACAGGGCCCGGACTAGACCACCCAAACCTGGGGCCCCTTCTCGGCCGATGGTGGTGCAGCCGCTTCACTACCGGGACAGATATCACCTATTGCAACAAGCCTCAGAGAAACAGAACTTGCGGATTGGGAATGCCAGGGTGATGATCTTTCCGGACTTCACTAGGGAGGTACAAAGACAACGTGCTTCCTTCCTGACTCTCAAGCGGAAGTTGTCCAGTTGCAAATTCTCTGTGCCATGTTGTTCCCGGCACGCCTCTGGGTGATTGATAACACAGAGACTCACTTCTTTACTGCTCCGCAGGACGCTTGGCACTGGCTGAAGACATGGCAGACACATGTGGCAGGTGCTTCGCCACCGAGCAGCACATGGCGGACATCGACCACTCCCCCGCAATCTCCGAGGGCTCCTACACCAACGGGGCGCCAATTGGAGAGAGACAGGGCCATGCAGGCCTTTGCGGAGATTAGCCACGGAGAGGCTAGTCCGAACTCGACTAACAGCGACCATGGCATGGACAGATCTGAAAGCTCGTGTCCCCGTAGCACGAACGGAGACTCTGAGATTGAACTACCGGACGTCACACCCCAAACTGCGGACAGCATAGTCTGAGGATCACACGCCAAGATGTATGAGAAGCGGCTGTCGTGACGGTGGGAGCTGAATGTTGGAGAGGCTGCCATGGGGTGGCAGCAGACTATTGGCACCAGAGCAGCTGATAGGGCTGCCAAGAGGTGATTTCCTTCTACATGCCGCTCTGACGGCAGCTATCCGAAAGCATTGGCTGGAGGGGATGGTGGAACCTTAGACCTCCCTGGCCTGTCAATATGTAGTGATGGCAGCTGGTACTTTCAAAGTGGTCACTTGCCTCTACAAGCGTATCAAACAGGGAATGCGTCGACCCCTAACCACACTACGTCTCAAATGGGAGGAGAACCTGAGTGAGGTCATTGATGAGAAACCCTGGGGAGAACTTGTGGAAAGGGCCTGGAAGAGCTCAAGGAATGCGCGCTTCCAGTTGATTCACTTCTATGTTTTGCACAGGGCATACCTTACCCCGGGGAATATTAATAAATACTTCGGAGCCCGGACTGTGTGCCCGAGATGCAACTTAGAGGGTGCGGGGTTTCTCAACATGTTCTGGATTATCCACATATGGAAGAGTTCTGGAGAAGGGTGACAACTGGGTTGGCGGCCACGATGGAGAGAGAGATAGCGTTGACGCCAGGTTGTTGTTTGTTGCCCTTGTTTCCCCACAATGCCAGGAATAAAGGCACTAGTAAGTTCATAGATCTGGGGATGGTGTTGGCTAAAAGCGAACTCACTAGTCATTGGAAAGCGGAAAACGGGCCAAGTGTGCCATGATAGACAAGGGCGCTAGTGAAGTGGGCGGATTGCAAGGGGACCTTCCGACTGCTGATGGCCACCGAACTGGGAACGAAAAAACGCTGGAGATGGCAAGGGCATCGGTGGCATTGGTGGACCTGTTGAAACCCCCGACTGACGATGCTGCTGACAACCCTGTGGGGGTGGACCCTCTAGCAGGAGAGTTATCCCGGGATTACCCTGTTGCCCTGAGTGCGTCCACTTGCTGGGAAAGGCCGGCACGGTAAACAAAACATCCAATTGCACCACTAACCTGAGATCAGGGGCATAGCGCCCACAATGCATTGTTGGACTGACCAATGCCCAAGTACAGATGCTTTGACGAATCAGCGACATGCCTGGAGGGTGGGGAGGGAGGGGGTTTGGAAGGGGTTGGGAGGGCGGGAAGGAGTTTGTTGGGTGTTAATTGCACAGGGACACCAGGTGGGATTTCGGGCTGATAAAGTGCACTGACACACACTGTAGGATATGGAGATGAGGGCTCAAATGTGCATTCCCTTATTTCCCCAACAGATGGACTGGACAATAGATACTGAAGGATTATTCTGCAATTATTGTGTTCAACTGTGTTGAATTTGGTGATGGACCTCATGTCTTTCCACAACAGCCTTCGGGCTGTTTTCTATGTCTTTTTGCGAATTAATAAAATTAGTTTACAAAATAATTGAGGTATTGGGGTCCAGTGTTGTGGAGGCATTTGTAGGCATGGGTGAGTATCTTGAACGATACTCTTTTCTCGACCAGGAGCCAGTGGAGGTTACGCAGGTGCTGGGTGATATGTTTGTGTCCAGGGATGCCGAGGATGAGTCTGGCTACACTGTTATCCGATTAATAAATCGAGCACTGAATAGGTTTGGTACTGCTCATGACAAGTTATTTGCTCATAACAAGATGTTTTTTTGCAAACTCTGGATGTTAGTGTTATGATTTGTGGCAATGAGTACATTGTTGGCTTGTATTGCACTAACCATGGAGTGCACAGGATTGCTAGAAAATTAGGAATTTTGATTAATTAAAAAAAACAAGTTACCTACCTCTGACAACTCAGTTCCTGGTGGATAGTTTATCTAACAGCAGATTTTCCAACTTGTGGCCGAAGGACAGAGCCCAGGATGGGGAGGGGACCCTGAACCCAGCTAAGCCAGGGGAGCCTCCCTGCCCGATAGATCCCAGTACCGGACACCCGGACCCGTGGCAGGCTGCACCCCGGAGCAAAAGCCCAGGTCCTGGTTTGTGCTTCTGACCCCAGCCAAGCAGGGGGAGCCTCCCCAGGCCAGATGGACGCACCCCTGGGCCCACCGGTGCCCAGGCCTGGCCCATGCTTCTGAAGCCAGCCACGCTGGTGAAGCTTCTGTGGGCCCAGAGGGTGCCACGGACCAGGGAACCCTTCACACCCTCTGAAACTGACCTTGCAGGGGCAGCATCCCCTCCCTGATTCCAGGGGCCGGGGAAGGGGCCTGAAGCCCTGGTAGGCTGGTAGGCCCAGGGCTGCTGGCTCCCTGACATTGCCCAGCCCTGTCCTGTCCTGTCCGCTCTAAGTCTTGGAAACCCTCACCGGGGCAACGGCAGTTGTTCCCACATGGGCCCAACCTTCCTGATCGATCAGAATCTGGTCTGGACCTTGCCTGTTCGACAGAGTCCGGCCTGGACTGTCCTGGGGCACGGCCACCCTGTCCGTGGCCACAGAGCCATTTCCCCCTGCCTACCATGCGCTTGGCGACACGGAGCCTGGGCCCTGCCAGAGCTCTGGCCGAAGGGCCCCAGCCACAGCTCCCCTCCCTGCTGGAAGAGAGGGGAAGAGGGCATCCTGGGCTTGCAGCTTCCCCCTTGCCAGGCCCCGCTTGCCCTTGTAAGCCCTGCACCGGGCTTGCCAACCGCACTTCCTCGGCGACGCGGGACATCGACAGTCGTTGCCATTCCAGATCCGGCCCAGGCATCTGCTGAGGGCTTCTCTGAGCTCTCCCGGGCTCCTGTTCAGTGCCCCAGGGGCTGGGCCTTCATGCAGAGCTGATCTCCGCTCCTTGCCCCGGAGCCATCAGGTCAGGGAGCGGAACTGCAGTCGCCCTGCCCTGGCTAATGACTGTCACTGTCATACCTTGGGCTAAGGGTGCTGACTTGAGTGGGTGCCTTTCCGGAGCCCGGGTGGGGGGCGCCAAGGAGGGCTATGCCCAGGCCATGTCCTCTCTCCATCGGCCTGCCTGGGAAGCCCATTTTCCTTGACTATTGAGCCCCCTCATGGTGGGGGCTTATAAAACCCCGGGGGAGAACAAAAGTTGGAGTTAGCTCGGCCGGCAAGCCATCTGGTCATGCAGCCCACCGGCACCATCTGGCTGCCCAGCCAGGCAACCAAATGGCACGGGACGACCAGACCCAGTCGCAGGATAGTCAGTCTGGCAAAGGCAAGAGTGGCCAGGCGCTCCGAGGCCGGTGCTCGGGAGGCTCCTTCCCGGGGGCAGCTTGCCTCCTTGCCACTTGTGCAGGAGCAGTGGGAGGGGGAATGATCCTGGCCTGGCCATCTGATCACCTTGGTAACCCATAAGGGATTGTTTCCCCTGTCCCTGCACCCCAGTGGTGCAGGGCGAGAGCGGGAGGCCCCCATGCTGGTCGGCACGTGGTGGAGGCAGGCTCCCACTGGCCTGCATCCCCCCCTCTGCGTACCTCTCGCCGGCCTGGTGGCAGAGAGACCCACCCTGAGTGTGGTGGAGGAGGGTCTGTGGGTCGCTATGGATGGAGACAAAAGCTTGACTCAGAGAATGACTTTCAATAGATCGCTTTTAGTATCTGCTCTGCTACTAACAACAACCCTAACCCAGAATCGGGTCATCTACAAATGTCTTTGCACCGGGTGGCCCACGAACATGTTGTGCACTAAGGGCGATGGAGACTCTTCCTACCATCCACGCTCTGGTGTCCAAATGAGCGGCTCTACGCACCGGTCCAAGAGGCCGGCTATCCTAGGCCAATCGAAGCTCCATGGCACTGCGGTATCGTTACGGTTTAAGGGGGATTCTGACTTAGAGGTGTTCACTCATAATCCCATAGATAGTAGCTTCGCCCCATTGGCTCCTCAGCCAAGCAGACCAAATGTCTGAACCTGCCCTTTGGAGTATTTGAACCATGAGATATAGTGCTAAATGAAAATTCAAAATCGACGTTTCTTTTCAAAATATCACAAACCAGTAAGCCACAGGGAGTTTAAATTCCACCAGAACGTAAACAGTTTCCCCCTCCCCAATGAGTCACTACATCATTAATTTATGGTACATGTATACATTATGCCTAAAGTAAAAACAGTCAAGGCTAGATGTAAATCCCCTTCCACAATGCAAAGGAGAATGGACAATCCCCAGAATTGCTGTTGGTATATGGTAAAGGGTTTCACCATATGGAACAATATTTTCTCTCTTTCCCCCTGTATGGAATTCTACAATATGGAGATCTCCCTATAATGGAAATAAGATCACGTGCATATTCCTGGGACGGCGCGTGAATTCAAGAAAGAATTAACTCTACACAAGCACAACAGTGTAAATATGTGAATGTACTTTGACTAATTTCTTCTTCATTGCCCCCACTTTACTAAAAAAATGAACACGTACACTGGAAGTGATATCAATGAGACGAATGTTGATATTTGATTTTTCTGCTTTGAAAAGTCCATATTAAAGTTCTGTTTTAGGTACTATGAAACATTGTGAAAAACATCAATCACTACCCTTACGATTCCATTTGAAAATGAAAACAACTCCAAACTAACCCAAGCCGAAATATTGTTGCAATTACAAAAACCTAGACTATTGGTAAAAATAAACATGTCCAGGAGAGACAGGATCTAAGCCCCTAAAAAATCATCACAGGAAAGAAAAAAATACCCTAACATTGGAGCTATCCGTTCACTCTAGAATTCCAATAAGAAGGCAAAATGAGAAGTGCAGGCTCTTTGATTGAAGGAAAGAGATTATCAATGTGAAAGACCATGGAGTGGGGGGATGGATGGAGGCAATCAACAGCCTGCCAAAATGTTGGGAGCAAGGTTGCTTAATCAAGTTTTTCCCATATAGGTGGAAGTTCAAGGAAGTTGGCAATTAATTGTTTAATGGAGAAAGAAATCCCCAGAGAGAAGTTATTTCAACCGTCAGATATGACCCAATCAAAACAACGATATGCAATGCCTCCTCATACTAAGCAGCGCAACAACCTTCCACTCCCTTACATACCTATTAAAGAACATGGTTAAAGTAGTAAGTCTAAATGTTCTAGGACTCAAAATGCCAGCTTAGAGGTTGACAGTATTGAACACACAGAGAGACAGACGCAGCAATATTTGCCTACTCCAAGGAACATATCTGTTTTAAATACAAATTAATTCTGCAAACAACACTTAACTTCTGAGCCTAATAAAAAAGGGAGAGTAGCAATCATCCTGGCCAATTCATTCAGAGAGGAAGAACTAGGAACAATATCATAAAGAGAAGGGAGGCTATTCGTAGGTCTAATAGCACTAAGTGGGTATACTTGTATTTTACCCACGATTTATACCCCGAATGAAGGACAAGAAAGACTTCTGAAAGAAGCCATCTCCAACACAATGGAAACTCCAGATAGAGAAGTAGGGCCTACTTTATAATTTGGTGGATGGTCCATCATTTCGCCAGGGCGACGAGATCAATTATTCCATTTCTATAATGGAGGGACCGCCTGACAAATTTATGAATGACCGCCAAGCAGACAGTCATTTATAATGCATTGACAGGAACCTCAGTCATGTCAGTTCCTGCCAATGGATTTTGGTGTTTGGTGCAGGTCTGCTCCACATGATACAGCCCTGCACCAACAGTTTTCTTCTTTTAATTTCCAAAAAGAACATCCTGAAATGGGATTTTCTTTTTGAAAATAAAAGAGTAATGCTCCCCTCACCATGGAAGTCACCTCCCAAGGCAGGAGGGGAGCATTATATGTATTTTAATGTCCTTCACCACCAGGGTATGCCTGGTGGTGATGAACAGTAAACAAGTTGTTTCATGTCCAAATATTCTGATTGGGTGGATAGACATATAGACATTTCTCCAAAGGTCCTTACTTCATTGACCCATCGGAGAAGTTTGGCTATGAAGGTAACGGAGTACTCACTGCCGTAGCCAAATCTATAGCCCATTCACATTAAAACCGAGCAGGCTGACCATTATGTTGGTTGTAAAGATACTCTGTTGCCATTCCGATGGAGTTTCCTTACCGTTAACATATAAATCAGGGGCCTCATTTACGAGAAGTGGTGCATCGCTGCGTGAAAGCAGTGATACGCCACTTCTTAGTGCATCCTCCTTGCGACACCAATGATGCGTCATATTTAAAATATGACGCATCATGTTGCAAGGAAGGACAGATACGTCAGTATACCTGACGTATCTGTCAGTGCAAAAAGTGGTGCATTGCAGGAGTTGTGTCGGAAGCCTGACGCAACTCCAGCAATGTTCCTTTCACATGGGGCAGTTGTAAGGTTTTGATGCATTGGTGACCTAGAAGTGGCGCAGCGAAATCTCATAGATTTCGCTTCGCCACTCCAACGACCCTTTCTTGCGGGGGTACGCCCACCCTGCATACATTATACCTGGCGCAGGTATAATGTAGCACAGGGGTTTACGAAGTGAAGCATCTACCTAGATGCGTCACTTCGTAAATATGGCACAACATGGCGCATGTTTTACGCCACTGGTGGCGCAAAAGTGACGCAGGGGCTCATAAATGAACCCCCAGGTCCTTAGTGATAGGAGATGACCTAAACATTGTTGTGGATCCAGTTCAGGATAAATTGAAACAATGGGCAACCCAACAGGTGCAATGTTGAAGGAAGGGATCACATGGATGCGGAAAATAGGCCTGACTAATGGACTGTGATCACAAAACCCAGGAACAAAAGCCTATACATATTTTTCAGCCACACACTGAACAACTTTTTAGGAAAATGGCTATTGCAGAGATTGGAAATACTGAGCTAACTTACTGCACATTTTAAATAACACTACAGAGAGCAGATGGAGACTCAGAAATAACGTTATGAAATGCAAACAAAATAAGAGAAAAATACAGGGAGTGATCCAAAACTTTGTCCAGGTGAATGACCAGGACAAAACTAATGTATCCACAATGTATCACATGCTTATGGCAATAGTAATAGGATCATTTATTGCAATGGAAGCCATGTCTAACAAAGATTGGAGAGAGAAGCAGGCACTTGGTGAACTTGTCAAAGGTTTAGAAACTGCCTCTAAACGAACACGAGCCCAATGAATATGACATAAAATACCAGCGGTCAGTGCACAGCTTAAGTTATTAGACGTAGAGCTGAATACACATGTATTCGAGCACAAGAAATACTGAAAAGGGGGCAATAAGGGAGGGTAAAATATTATCCTGTAAACTTTGAGCAGAGATAAATAATGATAGGGACCTCACACTCAGTAACGAAAGTGGGGCAATGGTACAGACTGACAAACATATAGCACAAAGGTCCAGGGAATATTACAGCAAACTCTACACACATGAGAATATGGTTGAATAGTTGATCTAGGTCTATCTCCAAGACTCCTGGAGCATCCAGTAGATACATTACCTAAAACCATAGACAAGGTTATATTGGGCATTGCCAGGTTGCAGATTAGCAAAATGCCTTGACCAAATGGCTTTAAGCCATATCTTAAAAGATCATATGCCAGCCCAAACTCCCATTATCAGCACAACTCTTTAATTCTCATTTAAACAATGGAATGACAATGGATTAACCCATGCAATGAGAGGCTTCGACAACTGTCATCCCCAAACCAGGGAAGGATGTATCAAAATGTGCCTCCTTTCACCTATATACTTATTAAATGCTGACAGCAAACTATTCACAGGAATTTTTGTGTCAAGAATAGTCTCACAACTGCCTGGAATTAAAAAGCCCTGCCCACACTGGGTTTACCCGAAAGAGGTTATAGGAAAAACACTAAGAAAATACTCCGTGTGACAGACAATATTAAGAGAACCAGTAAAACAGCCATACTACCCTCTATCAATGCAGAAAATGCATTTGAACAAGTGCATTAGACTTTGTTTGAAAGGACCAATGTGAAAGTATAAATAGGTCCCAAATTAGGAACGTGGGCTTCTAAAGGAGATAATGCCAAAGTCAGAGTGAATGAGACAGTATCAGAAACCTTCACCATAAGAAGGGGCATAAGACAGGATTTCCCCCTTCACCACTCCATTTTGCTCTTTTCAGAGAGCTCAAGTCTGATAGAATATAAAGCAACCAATACGTCCAGTGTGTAATTAATAGATGAAAATAGCACATAGTGCAGACAATGTCCTAGTGATACTCACAGAGCCCTTCTGGTCAGTTCCTGCCCTACTACACAAACGGAACGCCTCTGGGACAGACACAGGCTTCGAGTTCAATGTACAAAAGTTTCAAAAATACTAAATATCTCCAACCCCAAATATCACCAGAAAGCAGTGCAGTGCAAAATCTCAATAAAATGGTCAGAAAACAATATTCAATATTTGGTTGCTAAATATTGGTATCATTAGATACAGCATCCACACACATTACGTAGATATCCCAAGCTCCACACAGAGGGATATACAGTCCTGGCACATGGGGTGCTTTTCTTGGCTAAGTATATTAGCTGCCGATGATGATCATCCTCCCAAGAATACCACGTGATGCAAACCTTCCCTGTACAACCAGTGAAAATTATGCTCAGTAGGCTATCAGAACTAAGAGTGCTTTGCATAGGCTG
Organism: Triturus cristatus; assembly: GCF_964204655.1. Taxonomy (NCBI): domain Eukaryota; kingdom Metazoa; phylum Chordata; class Amphibia; order Caudata; family Salamandridae; genus Triturus; species Triturus cristatus. The sequence continues at coordinate 526,876,090 of NC_140583.1, forward strand.
GGAAGAAACCAAGAATGGCAAGAAAGCTCAGTTACCATTTACCTAAAGAGGATGGACTGGGAGCCCCTTACTCTTATCAATTACTACCTAATGCCCAGATCAGGTATCTCATAGAATGGAATAGAGAAGAAATAGCACCCAATAGGATTTCCTCGACCATTTAATAGCAGACATACATATTTGAAAAGTAGCATCTTAGCTAGGAAATATAGATTGTGGGTCTCTGCTCATTACCGATCACAAGGGGCCTATTTACAGCCTGGAACAAAGTAGCTCCTTCTCTACTAACACCTATAAGAAGCAACCCAAACGTATCCCCAGTGCTAGAACGAGATTCCAACATTGAGTGGCAAAAAAGCAGGCTGTAAACGAGTCTTGAGACCTTCAAAAATTTATATTAAAATATGGGATTTCAGATGGAGAGAGAATGAGATATCTCCAGATAAGGCATTGGGTAACACACAAAAATAAGCCCACACACCATCAGACCGCTAACAATGTTTGAGAAGATGACAAGCACTTGATGTCATAAATAAATAAAGTCCTCACATGCACCCCATAGGTCAATCAATCACTGTATCAGAAAGGATGGCATGCAAAAGTAGGTTGGACCCTCAAAAGTAAGGAATGGAGTGCTATACTCTAGAGAACCTGGGTTACTGTTGCTAGAGCTTCTGGCAGAGAAATGCTGATACAAAATATCCACCTCTATTGAATAAGCAGATGTCATTGGAAAAACAATCTCATCAGTCCTACATGAAGCAAAAATATCACAGCTTTTTGGGGGATATATTCCATGTGGTAACTACTGGGCATTAACACAAGTCTCAAAGAAATGATCAGTTTGAGAAAATATGGGCCCATGCATTTCGTTTTGGGAATTTTGAAAATTAAAATGTCTTGAGTTCCTAAGAGGACTGTCAATGACCAACCCACAAGGGGCTGTGAGAAAAAATATAAATTGAAGGGAGAAGGCTATAACCACATGGACACTAGAAATGTGGAGGCCGCTGATACACAAGTTGGAGAATCAAAACATAACAAACCAACCCGCTAGGAGAACATATTTAAATTGAGGAAAAGGCTCTAACCACAACGACACTAGAAATGTGGAGGCCACTGGCACACTAGTTGAAGGGCCAAAACATAACAAAGCGATGATGGAGCGGGTAAAATAAAAAAAATTTGGTATACCCAATCCATTTATATAAGTTTATATTAAAACGACTAAAATAATTAATTTTAATGATTAAACAGTATGCTGTGATGAACTAAGCAACCTTATTAATCAAGTGAATACACGTGGGAATGCATTAGCATGGCTAAAATAATAAGTGAACTAAGTTTGTACGCATATTAAATTTATATGTTTAGCTTAAGTAGTGTTTATGTGATTTGCGCTTAAATAAACCAGCATTAATGGCTTTAAATGTCGCATATGGCTAGATAAATGCATACACATAAGGGTATTAGTAAGGGAATAACACTTTTTTAGTCATTTCTATGTATTAATTGTGATTTTGTGTTTCCTTTACCTTAAGTTGACTATATCGGCCTACTAAAAGATGGCTGCCGACTGAATCTTCAGTAAAGTACATGACTTCATGCAATTGACAATGGAGGAAGGCGTCTGCACTGACTACGTAGTGCCATCTCCTTGAACTTCCAAGCCAGGTCCATGAAGACTACTCTGGGCGAGATGCCAATGTCCCCGAACATGGAAGAAATGTTGCCATTTGGGAACCAAAAAGCCACCTATTCACAATAGACTGATACTTTCCTGACCTGGGAACGACTTTCCCATGCGCCTAGTTTATACATCATCCGTATGAGAACTTTTGAAATTGTTTCTTAAAATTTGGAACGGGCTGAATTCAACCAATAAGCAGCCTGGAAATAGAGAAAATGCAACATGTATATGTAAATTTTGGTATAAATATTAGTAGTCTAGAGAGGGAAATTAGGTTACCACCCAATGAGGTCGAGACGCACCCTGATCGATGCTACTCTAAGCGGCACTCCATGCTGACAGCAGAGGACGGGACGGTAGAATCTGTGATGAATATCTGAGGACCAGTTCTGACTTAGAGAAAGACAATTAGCCAGAATAGGTAATTATGACAAAAGATACTATTGCATTTGTTAGGATTTTAACCTGCAATTTAATTAGATAAAGAAAAATTATTGTTTGAAGAACTGTGTCGGGTGGTTATTTTTTTTGTAATGTTTATTTGATTAATATAAGAATTCAAGTGTTTTTCATCAAATTTCTAGAACAACTAAGGGGCATATGTATCAAACTCCTTGTTAGCGAATCTCAATTTGCGATATTTTGCGATTCGCAAATTCATATTCGGTAAACGGGATGTAAAAAATAAATCGCTAATCATTTGCGATTCCTTAAAAATCGCTAATGATTCGCAGACTCCCGTTTTGCGATTTCTTAATAGCGAAATTCGCAAATTAAGAAATCGCAAAAACGGGAATCTGCAAGCCAGGTGCAGCCTGATGACATCACAAACAGGAAACTGGAGTGATTTCCTGCACCTGCTCACCCGAGCCACACCCAGAGGCTGCTTGTGGAGTGTGAGGAGGCATCCCTGGAGAGTGCAACCAGCAATGGATCCCACCCAAAAACAGCAGGGCAAGGAAGCAGAGAAAAGAAAGCGAAAACATAAGTTTTCTGAAAAGGAGCAGGAGGTCCTCATTGAGGAGATGGTCTGCAGCCATGAGCTCCTCTTCGGAAAGAAGGCACTGCGTGTCCCAGAGTCCAGGAAGAGGAAAATCTGGCTAGACATACAGAGCAAGGTGAATGCTTGTGGAGTCACCACACGTACCATCGAGGAGCTGCGCAAGCAGTGGTACGACATGCGCCAGAGGTCCAAAGAAAGGGTGGCAGCCAGACTGAAGGATGCCAATCAGACTGGAGGAGGACCATCCACTGCAGAGCAGCCAACCCCCCATGAGGAGCTCGTGGAGTCTACTCTCCTGCCTGAGAGCGTTGGTGGTGTGGCTGACATAGACAGCTCCGACCCTGCATCCAGCAGCCAAGGTAAGATGCATGCAAAATCATCCCATCCCTTGCACACTTCCCCAATTGTGCATAATAAACTCCCAAAATGTCAATCCAGGCCAGGCCTTACAGCACACCCAGCAATGCATCATGGGACTGGTAGTACTGTGTCTGACTGTGTGTCCATGACACTATCAAACTTAAATGCAACATGTGTGTTTTGGGGATAAGTGAATGAAACTGTGTCAGAGGTTAGCCTTAAACAAAAAGTAACTTTATTGATTGCCACATGCAGACAGTAACACAAACTCATGTAGTCCCCTTTACATCCACAGCACATGGCATGCCACAAGAAGACAGCGCAGAGGGAGAGGAGCCTGCAGACCCTGCAGACTCCAGCGATGACACAGAGCAGCAGCCAATTCAGCGCAGGAAGCGCGCACATGTGCCCCCACTGCCCCCATTTGAGGACGAATTCCCAGCAACAGGGGATGACACCAACAGGAGAGAGGGGAGTCAGGGTGTGACACAAATGCCCTGTCATGACGCACAAACACCAAGGCGAAGGGCACAGGAGACATCCAGATCAAGGCCCAGGAGCAGCACTGCGACAGAAGCAGAAGGGTCCGTGTTCTCCGGCCTGGAAGAGAGCATGCTGCAGGAACAGCGCCTGCAAAGTAAGGCACTGTGGTCAATGAATCGCCAGCTATGCCGCATACATAAGGACCAGAGGAACATGGCAGCGGCAATCCATGAGCTCTGTGCCACTTTGAGGGACACTCAGGCTGCCAATGACAGGGCTGGACGACGTGCCAATGCACGCCTACACAATTATACTAAGGCAGTGAACCGCCTCTGCACCACCACCAGCGTCCTCACACGCAGAAGCGTAACAATGCAGGTAGACATGGCACATTGCTGCCAGGACATTGCCCGAGGGCTTGTGCAGGTAACCACTGCTGTGGAGCAGCTGCAGACAGCCAATGCTGGTGGCAGCGCACTAATGGCCTCTGCTGAGAGTGAGGACACATCAAGTCGCAGCAGCATCACTCCCACCTTGCCTGGGGAAAGACGCCGCAGTGCCAGACAGGGTGCAGGCCAAGGGGACAACATGGGGGGCACTCAGCCTGGACGGCACCGAAGGAGGTGATCATCTGCGGGGACACTGACTGCAACACGGGTGCATTAACCCGAAAATGCTGTTTGCACAATTACTTGTGCCTTATCTGCACTGTGTGCACAACATGTGCTGGGGACAGCTACTATTTCTTGCATGTGAAGTGTGATTAAACACTTGACACATCATCAAGCTTTGTTGTCTCATTTCATCATTACTCACCTAGAAGTAGATTTGTGTGATCTCAGTCCGTCTCTGGCATCCAGCAGCTGCCCCAACTCCTGCTGCTGGTCTGGCAGGGGGAGCAGGGCGCTCGTCATCCGATGTGTCTGTATCGGTCACATCAATTGTGATGCCTTTCCTCATTGCCATGTTATGAAGCATTGCACAGCTTGCCACGATTTTACAGCAGGTCTCAGGGCTGTATTGCAGTGCGCCTCCACATTTATGCAGGCACCTGAAGCAGCTCTTCAGGATTCCAAAGGTTCGCTCAATGAGGCAGCGTGTAGATCTGTGTGCCCTGTTGTAGCTCCTCTCACTTGCATTTGCAGGATCCAGGTATGGGGTCAGGATGAAGTCGCACACTGCATAGGCACTGTCACCTGCATGGAAAAAACACAATAGGTAAGTCAATGTCCCCCCCCTCAAGTGATGTAGTGGATGTATTGATGTGTGCAATGTATTTACCAAGCAGGTACCCCTCCCCAAATTTCTCCAGCACTCAGACGTCTGTGTATTCCACTGTGTCGGAAGATGAAAGAGTCATGTGTACTGCCGGGGTATTTGGGTTCGATGTCTGTGATGAGTTACTTAGCGTTGCACACAATCTGTATGTTGAGAGAATGGTAGCATTTCTGATTCCTGTAGACATATTCAGTTGCTGCTGGGGGTGTGATGGCCACATGGGTCCCGTCAATGCAGCCAATGACGTGGGGGAAACGTGCAATCTGGTAGAAGTCCAGTATTGTTTGCTGTAATACCTGTTGGGTGGTGGGGAAGTAAATGTGATGTGAGAGCCTCTGTAGCATTGCATCTAGGAAGGCATGGAAGAAGCGCGAAAGTGCACTCTGTGACACCCCACCAACCTCCGCTATGACCCGTTGAAAACTCCCTGATGCCAGGAGGTGCAGGGAGCACAGTACCTGCACATGTGTGGGAATTGTTTGTGTCCTGCGTGCAGGGTGCTCCAAGTAGGGTTTCAGCTCCTCAATCAGGTCCATTATGGTCTGTGGGTGCAGTCTGTACTTGTCATAGATGTCCTCTTCAGTGTGCTGGAACAGGGTGATGCGCAGCCTGAATATACGTTCCTGTCTCATTTTCCTGTGAGCAAGGGCCCGAATACGCAGCCTCCTGGCTATCACGTACATTGCTGCCATTGTGGGTGGGTCTATTGCATTGTGAGGTGGTTTATGTACCTTGCACCAGTTTACCACCTGCAAGCAATTGGTGTTAATAGCGATTTCTTAAATTGCGAATTCTGGGAATTCGCAATTTGCGACTTTTTCATACATGCGCTTGCGATTTCTTAGTTTGTGATTTCTTATTTTGCGATTTTCGCTAGGCTAAGAAATCGTAACTTAGGTATTCGCACGATATTTCGCAGTTTTGCTGTGTCGCAGCCTAAGAAATCGCTAATTTAGCGATTTCTTAATTTTCTATGTGGAAGTGTGTCATACATCTGGAATAGCGAATAATCAGTCGCAAACGCTGTTTTTAGCGATTCGCAGCGTTTGCGACTGATTTTTCCTTTCATACATATGCCCCCTGATGATCTAAATCGACCTCCGGATGGAGGAATTGTTAGGGTAATATAAGAGATGTGTGATTTCCTCCATCCAAGGAAATAGAACTGTATTTCGGGATATTTGAGGATCCCTCTGTAGGCACGAATAGATTGATGAGAATGAATGTTGGTGTTATGGGCCCCGCCAGCGTGTGATGTGTGTATGTGTGTATGACTGTGGAATCATTCCGTCCGTGGAAGCAGGAGGAGATTTTGTGTTCAGAACTGCACCAGTATTCTTGGTAGCTAGAGATGGTTCTTATTGTTTTGATTTGATGATTTGGCATGTATATATAGCTTATTGATTATTGATTGGTATTGATGTATGTATTAACACTATATGTTGAAGTCGTATTGAGTTCTATGTAGTCTGTACGGCTTCTGGGATGTAAGAAGCCGGTGACAGTTCCGTAGTAGGACAGAGGTAAGCGCTGTTCTCGGGAAAGACGGGATTGTCGTTGCCCGTAGGTGCACGGGAAAACGCGTACATTTGAAGTTGCGCGTCGCATTGTCTGGGTTCGATTTGGTGACATCGTTGTGTGTTGCCATTAGAGACAATTTCTGTGTGAAAGAAGTGCATATGATAGCAAAGCGTTATTTGTGAAATTTTGGTCTAAAGTACCAGGAAACCAATAGGTATGCCGATAACGCTTTTTACTGAAAAGGTAGCAGGTGTTCTCTGAGCTTGTTAGAAGGACAAAGTAGAGGTAAGCGCTGCTTTGTTAACGTATGTCATAATTCTGTAGTAGGACAGACTGTTCGCTGTTCTCGAGAAAGCAGGATTCTGTGTGAATGAACGGTACTTCTTTGTGTGAAAGTGCGTGAATAATATAGCATTTGAATTAATTGCGGAACTCTGGTTTTATTTCTCAGGAGCATTGCGTTTCCACTTATGTGTTTTAATACCGGAGAAGACAGTTAATTGATGTTTGGAAGACGGGTAAAGTAGAGGGATGTGCTACTTTGCCAACGAATGTAATGATTCTGTAGTAGGGCAGAGGTAAGCGCTGCTCTCGGGAAGCAGAATTCTCGTGGGAAAGATCTTTTACTATTCTGTGGTTAGCAGAGCAGACAATGGAGATGTTTGTATGTTGTAACTAACAAGTATTGTAAAATCGAAACAAAGTCTACCAAGTAGTTTTGTAAAGGAGGGGTAGACTGAGGACAGGAGTCAGGAGCAGAAGCTGCTGCAGCGACTGTAGACGTCAGAAGGACCGTGCAGGGATTGGAAGTTGCGACAACGACGGAGACGCTCCAGGATTGGTGCGTTAGTGTGAGACGCGCAAGGATTGGAGGTTGTGACAGTGACGTAGACGCGCCAGGATTGGTGCGTGAGTAAGAGTCGCGCTACTATTGGATTAGATATCGTACAGTGGTAGAAAAGACTAAAGAGTTCACAAAAGACAGGAAAATTTATTATCATTCACCCGAGAGAAAGAAAAAGTCTGTGTTCAGTAAATTGAAGAATTTGTTTGTGAAGGACAAGAAGATTGTGACTAGGAAAGGACAGTTACTCCCTCCGGCAAAGACCCCCGCATCCTTCATGGTTGCCAAATATGGGTATCATACCTGTATCTGTTTAGACAATTGGGCAAAGTATACAAAGGAAGACGGAGTTCTAGCGTTTCCAGAGGATGGGTCTTTTAATTTGGCAATATTAAGGAACTTACGGGAGAGGATGATGAGCTTAGATCCGCGACCTAGGCCTACACAGTTCGAGGCATTGACAGAGTGGGAAGATGAGATGCATGAGCGAGAAAAGCAGAGAAATGGAACTTGATATAGGTACATGTTTGGACGGCCAAATGATCGGGAAACTCATAGTGATCGAATGAGAAGGTGTCGAGATGCTAGTATGACCGAAGGATTATTTCCTGTTAGAACGGAAGGAGAAAGTGGAGGAAGAAAATGCCTAGAAAAGAGAAATCATGTAGAAACCCGGAGGTATGGGGCTAATGAAACTGATGATGATGTCCTAGATGATATGTTTTACAAGAGCCCGCCTCCGTACAGACAGGAACCAGAAACACCAACCACAGGCACACCAGTAAGGGAGACTCTGAGAATCATTAAAACAGAAGTTATGATCCCAGAAGTGAAAAGAAGAAATTCACTTAAAGAAAAGGGAAATAGGGTCGAAAACGAAAATTCTAGAGAACTAGCAGAAATCACATTAGAATTGACAGAGAAAATAAGAGAATTAACGAAAAATCTAGAAGCAGTTACAGTCCCTGTGACCATAGGTCCTGTTATGCCTATATTTGAGAAGCAGAAAAACAGTGAGCATGGACTAACAGTTCCGTATGTGAACCAAAGACAGGCAGAACAGCCCCTGATGAAAACGAAAGAAAGTTCCTGGGGACATGCTATGGGTAAAGGTGAACTACATGTGTCAAAGAATCCATTTTATTGTTCCGATACTGCTGAGAGAAGCAGAAGGGTAGAAGGATCAATGTTAGAACCACAGAGACTGACAGAACCAGGGAATGCAGAGAAGTCAGTGAGCATAACTACTGAAAATTGAATGACTGGCTAAAAGGTTTGCAGGATAAAGAAAAAGAATCTCGTACCATTGATGTGGCAAAATTGAGGATGGTGTTAGAAGAATTGATAGTAGGGACAATCCCCACAGAAAAATTGAAAAATTACCAGGATGAGGAGTTATTATTCCTGTGTAAAAGCATCATTGGAGAGCCAAAAATTTACATGAGAGATTAGCAGAGATAGCAAGTGAAATGGGAATTGACATGGACAGAGTAAAGGCTTTACAAAAGCCCTACCGAGTGGATTTTACAGAAAAAGACATAGAGAATCTGAACGCTGCAGGGCGGATAGGGCAGATTAGGGACATAATCACAGTATTGGGGAAATGGGGAGATGTGGACAAATGGAAGAGCAGGTGGTATAGGAAGCGGAATGACACTTCGGACAGAACATTTTCAGCATTTCCTGTAAGAGAAAAGGAGAAGGAGGTAATGGAGTTCCCTATGAGAGAGATCCCAGGAGGGGGATATGTGCATGTCCCATGGACCAGACAGGACATTCTGTCATTTACAAATGACTTACCTAGATTACGGTAAAAGCCGGTCGAATGGTACAGACAGGTAGACAGATTTGTGAAATTGTCAAAAGTGCTGTGGATTGATTTGAATAGTCTGTTTGATATAATAGTGCCAGCAGATTTGTGGGCAGAATGTAAGATAGTCATAGACTGGCCCACTCAAGAATACCCGAGAGATCCCAAAACAGGAGCCCCAGACCCGGAGGTCATGAAGAAATATGAACAGGTTATGGCCTTCCTGAAGAACAAAGTGCCTCCAAAAGAAACAGATTGGGTCAAAATAGATCGAACACATCAGGAAGCGAAAGAGTCAGTCCACGCATACTATGAGAGGCTAATTCTGGCTTTCAAACAGTTTAGTGGGGATGACAGTCTGGGAGAAAAGGACCTGAGTCCTTTTGTGTACAGATTTGTGTATGGTCTGCGTCCCGAGATTGGGGACATGATCAAGCAGCACACCGTGGACTGGCAGAGCAAGAAAATAGATGAGATCCTGAAGCATGCTAAATACTTTAGTGATGAAATTGAGGCAAAGCAGCGGAAACTAAAAGAAAAGGCAATGTGGGCTCAAGTGAAGGTTGCAGAGAGACAGGAAGCTCAGCTAATAGATCAAGCAAATAATCCAGGTATAAAATCAAAGTTTGGTCCGGGAAAGGGTAACATAGAAGAAGCCAAGAAAAAGTTTCACTGTCACAACTGTGGCAGATTAGGGCATTGGAAATCCTAGTGTAAAAATCCACCTCTTGCTAATGATGAAAATCCGTCATTAAATCCACAGGTGCAGTGTGAGGGAAGTGGCCCATCGCCGCAACAGCAGAAGGCTGTTAATCTACAGAATCAGGTGCCAAAACCGCCCTTACCACAGAGCCGGAGTACACAGAGATATAGCAAGGGAACGGGATTCTACAATGAAGAACAGGTAAACAAACCGCAACGCGCAAGCGCTGTGTCACAATATTGGATGCAAAATGACGAAAGGGAGCCAGAACAAATTTATTGACGGTGCCGAAAAGAGGAAGCAGGGTGCGTACTTGGCGCATCTCTAGAAATAGATCAGACAGGACCATTTGTAGATGGGAAAGTTAATGATGAAAACATTACTTTTCTAGTAGACACTGGAGCTACACGATCTACTGTCAGATCAGCAGATGTGAAAAATCTTCCTCTTTCGGATGAAACAATCCAAGTAGTTGGTGTGTCCAACACCCAGATTAAAATGTATCTTACTGATCCTGTAAAGGTCAGAATAGGGAAATTTTCAGACATGCATAGATTCGTGGTGTGTGACACCAGTCCTGTGAATTTACTAGGAAGGGATTTATTGTGCAAGATGAATTGCACCATATTCTGTACACCAGACGGAATAGCTTTTGAAACAGCAGATGAGGATGTTCTGTATAAAATGACAATAGCTAACTGAGAGTGTGAGGTTGCTGGAACCTATGCAGTATTCAATCCCGATGAATTACCCCCAGAATTGAAACAGACAGTGAAAGCAGCGGTCTGGGATTTCACTGGGGAAGATGTAGGCCTGATGAGAAATGTAGACCCAGTGAGAATCGCTGTTAAGGAGGGAGCTGTTTACCCAAACATTCCACAATACAGACTGACCCCAGAAATAATAGCAGGGGTAACCCCTTTGATTGAGAAGATGATCCAGCAAGGAGTGTTGAGGGAGATAATGAGCAGTCCATGTAATTCGCCTATCATGGGACTGAAAAAGCCAAGTGGGAAATTCAGGATTGTGCAAGATTTGAGGAAGATTAACAAGATCGTTGTTTCTTGTTGTCCAATTGTTCCAAATCCCTCAGTGATTTTGTATCAGATCCCACACGATGCAGAATGGTACACGGTAATTGATTTGTGTCATGCTTTCTTTTCCATTCCGTTGCATCATGACAGCCAGCCACTTTTTGCATTTCGGTTTGGAAACCGTATTTTGGCATGGTGCCGAATCCCACAGGGGTACACAGAGAGCCCCTCCATTTTCAATCAGTTGTTAAAGAAATCTCTGGAAAGTCTTACTATGCCTGAGAGTTCAGTTTTAGTCCAGTATATTGACGACCTACTGGTGGGGTCAAAGACACGTGAAGCTTGTGAAACCGACACCATAGCTTTGCTAAATCATTTGGCAGATGGAGGGCTTAAGGTATCTCCAACAAAATTGCAATACTGTAAGAAGGAAGTGACATACTTGGGTCATAATATTGAGAAAGGCGTGAGAAAAGTAACCATAGACAGAATTCGAATCATTAGAGGAATGAGAGCTCCAATGACCCAAAGAGAAGTGAGAATGTTCCTAGGAATGGTTGGTTATTGTCGTCAGTGGATAAGTAATTTTTCCCTGATTGCCAAACCATTGGTGAAATTGACAAAAAGGGAGGTAAAGGACCCCCTTGAACGGAACAAAGAAGAATTGGCAGCATTTAAACAGTTGAAGAACAGTCTCTGTGAAGCCCCTGCACTGGGTATGCCAGACTATGAAAAGGAGTTTGAGCTATACTGTAGTGAGCGAAATGGGTGTGCACTTTCAGTGTTGATACAGAAACATGGAAGACAAAGGAGACCAATAGCCTATTTCTCGTCAATGCTAGATCCAGTGGCGATAGGTCTGCCAGGATGTCTGAAAGCCGTAGCGGCTACATGCCGAAGTCTAGAGCAGAGTGACGGAATTGTGATGGGGTATCCAGTAAAAGTGTTTGTACCCCATAGTGTGGTGATCCTTTTAACCAGGAGTCGAACACAATTCATGTCACATAGTCGGCTGACTAAGTATGAAAAAGTCATTCTAGGTGCAAACAATGTGAGTCTGGAAAGATGTGTGAATGTGAATCCAGCTACACTTTTGCCTGATGCAGAGAGAGTCGAGATAAGAGAAGAAGTTGATCATGATTGTCTGGATGTGCTTGATTACTGCACGAAACCTCGTCCTGATATAAGAGATCTACCACTGCCAGAGAGTGATCATGTATTTTTTGTAGATGGATCCTGTTTAAGAACGGAGGAAGGAGTGTTGAGCGCAGCCTATGCACAGTTTCAGCAGTTATAGAGGCATCACCCTTGAAAGGAGTTAGATCCGCTCAAGTAGCAGAAATAGTGGCATTAACCAAGGCATGCAAGATTGGGAGGAATGCGAGAGTAACTGTGATGACTGATAGCCAGTATGGCTTCGGAGTTGTCCACGATTTCGGCCAACTATGGCTGCAAAGAGGCTTCCTGACCTCAAGTGGAACTCCCATAAGGAATGCAGAAGTGGTTGGAAAATTGCTTGAGGCAATACAAATGCCCAAAGAGTTGGCTGTGGTAAAATGTGCTGCTCATGGACAAGGTACTGATTACATCACTACCGGAAACCGGTTCGCCAATGACATGGCTCAGTATTGTGCCCGAAACAAATATTCTATTAATCGGTCAAAGGAAAAGGAAATGTCTTTTTGCTCCATAATGTTTACTAACGTTGTGGGAACATGGGATGAAGTGAGGCAATTGCAGGATGAGGCAGTAGATGAAGAAATGAGGCAGTGGGTAAAAGCAGGATGTGCACCCAGAGAAAAGGATCATGTGTGGGTCTATCGGGATGGAAGACCAGTAATGCCTGATAGCATGATGTCAACCATGGCACGGATGTATCATGGCCAAGGACATCTGGGAAAGGATGCCATGATAAGGGCCTTTAAACAGACCTGGTATAATCCAAAATTCAGGCTGATTGCAGAGAGTCTCTGTCAGAGATGTTTGACATGTCAGCAGTACAATCCTGGAAGAAAAACAGTGGTGAGTCTGGGTACCATAGGTCGGGAGCGAGGACCTTTCACCAGAATGCAAGTAGATTTCATTGAAATGCCCCCTTATGACAAACTGAGGTATGTTTTGGTGGTAGTTTGTCTGTTCTCTAGGTGGGTGGAGGCATACCCGACCAGAAGAAATGATGGAATCACAGTGGCTAAGCTATTGTTGAGGGAATTCATCCCGAGGTACGGGTTCCCAATAACCATAGAATCAGACAGAGGTGGACATTTCTACAACAAGATCATGAAATTGATTTGTGAAGCAATGGGTGTACAACAGAAACTGCATTTTGCCTACCGACCAGAGGCTTCTGGTGTGGTTGAGCAAATGAATGGTACCATCAAAAATAGAATTGGAAAAATGTGTTTGGCCACAGGTTTGAAATGGCCTGATGTCTTGCCTCTGGATTTGATGACCATTAGGTCTACTCCAGATAGAACCACAGGTTTGAGTCCACACAAGATCATCATGGGACGTGCCATGAGACACGTGTTTGTGCCAGTCAACAAGCTGATGACTATAACTGATGACATGATTTTGGATTACTGTAAAGGCCTGGCTGATGCAGTTCATTCTGTGTTTCACCAGGTTGGAGCGGATGCCACCACACTTGCGTTCTGCTGCAGGAGCGTTACGGCGCTGCTGAGCTATTTTAAAATCTCACCTGTTTATTTTCTTTTTAGGTATTGGACTCGCGCTTCACTGCTCCCCTCACTCGCACTGTAATCGTGCCCCTCACCGCCGTTTGGCGGGCTGGTTCCGGGGAGGCGGACATCTTGGGTTGGGGTGGTGAGGATTGGGCTGACAGCGCTCATTGCGCATGCGCCAGCGGGGGAACGCGCATTTAAAGCGAGTCCCCGCCTTTCCCTCCCCCTGACAAGGAGCGTTCTGCTGCAGGAGCGTTACGGCGCTGCTGAGCTATTTTAAAATCTCACCTGTTTATTTTCTTTTTAGGTATTGGACTCGCGCTTCACTGCTCCCCTCACTCACACTGTAATCGTGCCCCTCACCGCCGTTTGGCGGGCTGGTTCCGGGGAGGCGGACATCTTGGGTTGGGGTGGTGAGGATTGGGCTGACAGCGCTCATTGCGCATGCGCCAGCGGGGGAACGCGCATTTAAAGTGAGTCCCCGCCTTTCCCTCCCCCTGACAAGGAGCGTTCTGCTGCAGGAGCGTTACGGCGCTGCTGAGCTATTTTAAAATCTCACCTGTTTATTTTCTTTTTAGGTATTGGACTCGCGCTTCACTGCTCCCCTCACTCGCACTGTAATCGTGCCCCTCACCGCCGTTTGGCGGGCTGGTTCCGGGGAGGCGGACATCTTGGGTTGGGGTGGTGAGGATTGGGCTGACAGCGCTCATTGCGCATGCGCCAGCGGGGGAACGCACATTTAAAGCGAGTCCCCGCCTTTCCCTCCCCCTGACAAGGAGCGTTCTGCTGCAGGAGCGTTACGGCGCTGCTGAGCTATTTTAAAATCTCACCTGTTTATTTTCTTTTTAGGTATTGGACTCGCGCTTCACTGCTCCCCTCACTCGCACTGTAATCGTGCCCCTCACCGCCGTTTGGCGGGCTGGTTCCGGGGAGGCGGACATCTTGGGTTGGGGTGGTGAGGATTGGGCTGACAGCGCTCATTTCGCATGCGCCAGCGGGGGAACGCGCATTTAAAGCGAGTCCCCGCCTTTCCCTCCCCCTGACAAGGAGCGTTCTGCTGCAGGAGCGTTACGGCGCTGCTGAGCTATTTTAAAATTTCACCTGTTTATTTTCTTTTTAGGTATTGGACTCGCGCTTCACTGCTCCCCTCACTCGCACTGTAATCGTGCCCCTCACCGCCGTTTGGCGGGCTGGTTCCGGGGAGGCGGACATCTTGGGTTGGGGTGGTGAGGATTGGGCTGACAGCGCTCATTGCGCATGCGCCAGCGGGGGAACGCGCATTTAAAGCGAGTCCCCGCCTTTCCCTCCCCCTGACAAGGAGCGTTCTGCTGCAGGAGCGTTACGGCGCTGCTGAGCTATTTTAAAATCTCACCTGTTTATTTTCTTTTTAGGTATTGGACTCGCGCTTCACTGCTCCCCTCACTCGCACTGTAATCGTGCCCCTCACCGCCGTTTGGCAGGCTGGTTCCGGGGAGGCGGACATCTTGGGTTGGGGTGGTGAGGATTGGGCTGACAGCGCTCATTGCGCATGCGCCAGCGGGGGAACGCGCATTTAAAGCGAGTCCCCGCCTTTCCCTCCCCCTGACAAGGAGCGTTCTGCTGCAGGAGCGTTACGGCGCTGCTGAGCTATTTTAAAATCTCACCTGTTTATTTTCTTTTTAGGTATTGGACTCGCGCTTCACTGCTCCCCTCACTCGCACTGTAATCGTGCCCCTCACCGCCGTTTGGCGGGCTGGTTCCGGGGAGGCGGACATCTTGGGTTGGGGTGGTGAGGATTGGGCTGACAGCGCTCATTGCGCATGCGCCAGTGGGGGAACGCGCATTTAATGCTCCTCCCCTAGCGCAGCGGGATCGCGCAGCGGGCGTGTCCTCGCGTGGCCGGAGTCGTGCCAGAGTCCTGCCCGTCTGCGCCCGTCCGCGCTAAGGCCGTGCGGGACGTGGCGGGCTCTGGCTCGGGTGCACGAGAGTGTAACAACGTGTCTGTTGCCATGCTGACATATTCTAGGGAGAGCTTGATGTCCATCAATCAGGTGAGTCGCTACTGTGCACGCCCGCCTGTCCATCCTCTCTGTGGTCCGTACCGTTGTCTATGCAATGGCCTGACACTCGACCCCCCTATGCCTCTATCTCGGAAATCTGTTTCTGCTTTTCATCATAGCAGGGTCTCTTCTTCCTCTTTGCGGATAATGAACCTGAATGTGAGGTCGATTTTAAAACATCAGCAAAATCTGTATGATCTCATTGAGGATGAAGCCCCGGACATCCTGGCTATAACTGAAACATGGCTTCAGGAAGCTGACACTGCCATTCTCAATCTGGCATGCCCCTCTGGCTACTCGACGTACACCTTGAACAGAGCATCTAGAGGGGGGGGAATAGCACTGATAGTTAGGTCTTGTTTTCCCTGTGTGTGGAACAGCCTTAAGATCGCTGGCTGTGAAAGTGCCTCCTTCAAAGTCTCTGTCAATCCTGAGTTTACACTGTCTGGGATGGTGGTTTATCGTCCGCCAGGCAGTGATGTGTTGTTTAGAAATGCTTTCTCTGATACGGTCGGTACTTTGATCACTGACTGCGCCAACTTTTCTATACTGGGCGATTTAAATCTGTATTTCGACACACTGTCCAGTTTGACAGCTCGTACTATCGCTTTGGACCTAGAGGCTTTTCAACTGTTCCAGCTGGTTACACAGCCTACGCACATCGGGGGACTTACCTTGGATCCTTTCTTTACCAACTTAATTGAGGCCAAAGTCACTGCAGTTACCCCAGTAGAATGGTCTGACCATCTCCTGGTGTCTATTCAGTGTCCTGTATCAGTGACTCTTTCCATTTCTTCAGCTAGACGGGTATTGAGGAGATCCTGGAACAAACTCAGGTTGGAAGACCTTCATCATCTTTTGTCTGTGGAGCCCTTGGGCCCATTGAACAATGTGGATGAAGGGTACGATCTCTTTTGCTCCTGGCTTACTAGGGCTCTGGATGCTTTGATACCCATTGTATCGGTTAAGATCAACCCTCGCGAGTCTAGTCCCTGGTATGACGGAGCCTTACGTGCCTTGAAGGGAGCCTGTAGACGGGCGTAGAGGGCCTGGCGGAAGACATATGGGGCTGATTTAAAAGCTGCATATGCCGCTTCGGTTAAGCTCTACCACCGAGCCATATGTCGTGCTCGTGCGGCCTTCTATGCCGAAGAATTTCGGAACAGCACCAACCCGTCGAAGGCCATCTTCAAGGCGGTTAAAGATCTTATGGCCAAACGGACTATCTCTTTAGCCGAGAGTTCTGTTTCACATTGTGAATCCCTGGCTTCCTATTTCTTGGGAAAGGTCCAAGCTATCTATCGGACCTTCCCTAGCATTGGGGTTCCGCTGGGAAGTTCCAATGAGGCACTACGTCAGATCGCCCTGCCCTCATTTCCCCCTCTTACCTCTGACGGGTTTGACAAACTTGCTTTGCAAGTTAAATCAGGATCTCCATCTGATCCGGTAAAGCCTGCTCTCTTCCGAGACCAGACTTTTCTGGGGCGCCCTGTGGTGCGCTCCCTTGTCAACCTCTCCCTAGAGTCGGGGGTAGTTCCAGCCAAATGGAAGCAGGCGGTAGTGTCTCCGATCATCAAAAAACCCTCTCTAGACCCGTCTAAGCCTGAAAGTTTTCGCCCCATCTCGCTGCTACCTTGGCCGGCAAAGTTGACAGAGGCCCATGTCAATCTGGCTCTGTCGGAACATCTAGCCCGGACCAACGCCCTGGATCCCACACAGAACGGTTTCCGTGCTGGTCACAGCACGGAGACCGCTCTCCTCGCAATGGTGGAATATCTGCGTGCTAGGTTGGATGCGGGTCAGACGGCGGCGCTGATATTGTTGGATCTCAGCGCCGCCTTCGACACTGTATCTCATGGCATCCTCCTGCATCGGCTTGAGGAGATCGGTGTCAGTGGTCTGGCGTTGCAGTGGTTCCGCTCCTTCCTGGACAATCGTTCCTTCTGTGTGGCCATTCCTCCCTTTTCGTCCAGTTTCCAGCCTCTGGCCATGGGGGTTCCGCAAGGGTCTTCGCTAAGTCCCACGTTGTTTAATCTTTACGTGAGACCGCTGGCTGATGTCGCGAGGCAGTGGGGCCTTACTTTGGTCTCATATGCCGATGACACTCAGCTGGCGGTTACTCTTAGCGGAGATGTCCACCAAGACGCCCCCAGGTTTCAGTCCGGTCTGAAGGCGGTGGCTTGCTGGCTGACAGAAAACTGTCTCCAGCTCAACGCCTCAAAAACAGAGGTAATGGTTGTTGGGAAGAAAGTGGAGCTCTGGGGCGATCAGTGGTGGCCTTCGGAGCTGGGCCCCACTCCGACCCCTGTGTCGGAGGTGAAAAACCTTGGGGTCTGGTTGGACGCTGGCCTTACCTTCATAGGACATACTAAAAAAACGGCAGCCTGTTGTTTTGGTCTATTAAGAGGTCTTAGACCAGTCCTTAAATACTTTGATGCCCCTACCAGACAGCTTGTAGTCCAGGCTACTATCATCTCTCGCCTGGACTACGCTAGCTCTCTTCTGGTCGGGGCCAATCAGGCTGAGTTAACGCGCCTACAGCGGGTTCAAAATGCTGCGGCTAGGGCCATTGTTGGCCTACCCAGATTTTGCCCAGTGGCGAATGTCCTTCGCTCTTTGCATTGGCTCCCTGTTAGGAAGCGTATTCTTTTCAAGGTCCTTTGCTTGACCTTTAAGATATTAAGAGGTATAGGCCCTGAAATCTTGTCCAATCTTGTTTCTTTCTATGTCCCCACTCGTAGCCTCCGTTCTCAGGGCCAGGCCCTTGCTTTGGTCTCTAGATTTAGACTCTGTCGGATGGGGGGTCGTTCCTTCAGCGTGAAAGCTGCACTAATTTGGAACACCCTCCCAGTCGAAATCCGTCAGTTAGACGATCTGCTTTCCTTCCGAAGAGCCATTAAGACCTTTCTGTTTTAGTTGTCTATTTTAGGCGTCCCCGTTTCTGTTGTGTTGTGTTCCTCCTTGTCTGTGCGCCGGGACGCTCCTTCGCTGGAGTAGCTGTGCGCATAATAAATCAATTTAACATAACAATTTAACTTGAAAAGAAACCAGCCCATGATTTGAGCCCAGGGGACTGGGTAAGGATAAAAGTACACAGAAGAAGAAATTGCCTGGTTCCAAGGTGGGGAAGGCCAAGACAGGTCATCTTGACCACAACAACTGCTGTAAAGTGTGCAGGACTGAAAAACTGGATACATGCTAGTCACACACTGAGAGTTCCAAATCCGGCAGACGGCATTGGGAAAGAATACTTTGACGAATCACAATCAAGTGATGAGTCAAGCAATGAGAACATAAAAACAAAAGAAAATCCTGAAAGGGGGGAGAATGAGCCAAAACTAGTTCAGACCCCCAGAGAAGAAATTCTGAGAAAAAGATTGCAGATTTCAGATACTTCAGATTCTGGAGATGAGCAAAACGCTAGTGGTGAACACAGAAAGAAGAAAAGAAAAGAAAAGAACATCCAGTCAGAAGTAACTTTTACACCAGATGAAAGAGTAGAAGACATTCCACCTGAGAAAATACTGGAAGAAGAAGAAGGGACAGTTGCAGAAAGAGAGGGACAGATTACGGAAAATCCCCGAGGAGCTGTAGGGAACTGCAACACCCAGATAGGTGAAGGGACAATTAGTCAGCAAGAAGATTGCGTGCCGGAGACCCGAGGAGGGACAGAAGTAGGGCCAACCCAAGAGGTGGAAAAGGAGACTTCTGAAAAAAAAAATCAAATGAAACAGAATCTGAAGACAGTGAAACAGAGATACCAGAAGGTCGGGTTCTGAGAAAGAGAACTTGGATCGAGGAAAGAAACGGCAAAGACGGCAAAACAAGAAGGAACGCCAAAGGAGATATTTGGCCAAATAAAATTAAGAAACTAAGATACAGATTGACTCGAGCTAAACCCTCAGAGGCTGAACAAGTGAATGAAGTAACCAGTCAGCATCCAGAGAAAGAGGGAGAAGCGGAAGTGTCAGAAGCAAACAAACGAGCAAGAAAGCCAAATCAGAAATATAAGTCACCTGAATGGACATACGTGGCGCTGCCTGAACAAGGAGAAGAGGCAGATAGTCAAGGAAATCCAGAGGAGACTTGGCTGAAACTGATAAAAGAAGAAGAAACTGGGGAAATCCTGAGAGTTATCTTCTCCGACATTGGAGAAGAAGCGGAAGATCAGGAAATCCTGCATGTGGATGACGAGAAAGAAGTGAAAAACGACGAAAGGCCAAGCTGAGTAATTTCAGGCGATCCTTGTAGGAATACACAGGATTGAATAAGAAAATTGTAATATTTGGACAACCTGATAAGTTTTAGCTTTAAAAGCTATAAGAGGCGGAGTAGAAGAGGCTAAGTCAAAAGACACGGTTAGATCTAGCAAGATGGCTAGCATAGATGATAATAAGAGTAGATGTACCTTCATGAGAAGATGGTGCAAGACATGTTGCTGTTGTACAGGACTATTAATGCTTCTTTGGAGCGTACTCGCTCTTTTGATCTCTTTCAAAGTAACTTTAGATACATTAGCAGGACATACTGAGAATATGACTAATATAGTGAAGAACTCACAAAAAGTAATACCGGTTAGAACAAGCACAGAGCATGTGCATCAAGATAGGTCAATAAATGATTTCTCTAGTAATGTGTTTTCAAAATTGTTGTATGAATATGTTAAAACAATGGAAGTAAGGGATTGCTACGTCTGCATGCAATTACCTGCATCTGTTTCAGAAGGGGTGACTTATCATCACCTCCCAGCAACTTATGGAATAACATGTAGCGTCTTAACTAGTATAATTTATCAAGTAGGAAAATTAGAGTACAATTTGTCTAACATAGATAATATTCTTGGATGATTGCCCATGAATAAAGAATTAAATCCAGCTAAAGAAGCTAATACATTAGGAGAAATTTTTATAGAAACTAAAGGACTAACCCTAGAGTATATTTTTAAGAACAATTTAACTTGTAGTTTGAAACCAGAAGAGAAAACATTCTTGATATGGTTGAGGAGAGAAGATTGAAAATACACAAGAATGCAGAAGGACATAAAGAAGGGGAAAACATTTGGGCAATAGATGGGAACCAGGAAACGAAAGGTGATGTTAGACCAACCATAGCTATAGATTCACCACAGAAAGGCAAATCATGCATCATGAGAGAAAGATCTCAATATGATTATATATTCATAGGCAAAAACAACAATTGATGGACAGAATGCAGAACAATGTCATACATTCACCCCAGTACAGAGGTCTGGGCCTAAATCCATCGTTTTTTTGCTCACCATGCCGTTCCAGTTTGAACCCAGCCATATGCAAATCAGTCTTGACCCTGTGCCTCATGGGAACAGTCCAGCCCGAACTGCCAAGCCAGGTCCTCCCTGGACTGGAAACAAGCATCCTAGGACCGGTTTCTGGCATTTCAGCCGTCTTCAGCCAGGCTTGCTTGATTGCCAGTGGCATGGAGAGCAAGGGACCCACGTCTGGGCATACCCTTCCCACTCGGGGTGACAAATGCAAAAACAACAATTGATGGACAGAATGCAGAACAATGTCATACATTCACCCCAGTACAGAGATCTGGGCCTAAATCCATCGTTTTTTTGCTCACCATGCCGTTCCAGTTTGAACCCAGCCATATGCAAATTAGTCTTGACCCTGTGCCTCATGGGAACAGTCCAGCCCGAACTGCCAAGCCAGGTCCTCCCTGGACTGGAAACAAGCATCCTAGGACCGGTTTCTGGCATTTCAGCCGTCTTCAGCCAGGCTTGCTTGATTGCCAGTGGCATGGAGAGCAAGGGACCCACGTCTGGGCATACCCTTCCCACTCGGGGTGACAAATGCAAAAACAACAATTGATGGACAGAATGCAGAACAATGTCATACATTCACCCCAGTACAGAGATCTGGGCCTAAATCCATCGTTTTTTTGCTCACCATGCCGTTCCAGTTTGAACCCAGCCATATGCAAATCAGTCTTGACCCTGTGCCTCATGGGAACAGTCCAGCCCGAACTGCCAAGCCAGGTCCTCCCTGGACTGGAAACAAGCATCCTAGGACCGGTTTCTGGCATTTCAGCCGTCTTCAGCCAGGCTTGCTTGATTGCCAGTGGCATGGAGAGCAAGGGACCCACGTCTGGGCATACCCTTCCCACTCGGGGTGACAAATGCCAAAACAACAATTGATGGACAGAATGCAGAACAATGTCATACATTCACCCCAGTACAGAGATCTGGGCCTAAATCCATCGTTTTTTTGCTCACCATGCCGTTCCAGTTTGAACCCAGCCATATGCAAATCAGTCTTGACCCTGTGCCTCATGGGAACAGTCCAGCCCGAACTGCCAAGCCAGGTCCTCCCTGGACTGGAAACAAGCATCCTAGGACCGGTTTCTGGCATTTCAGCCGTCTTCAGCCAGGCTTGCTTGATTGCCAGTGGCATGGTATATATTCATAGGGACAAGTGAGTGTCATGATACATACTTCATTGCATCTAGATGGGGATTTAGAGGTGGAGAAGACCCAGTTTTTCCTGGATTGTATTATATTTGTGGGAACAAGGCTTATTACAGGTTGCCTGACCATTGGTATGGCACATGTTATGTAGGCCTGGTCTTTCCAAAGATCTTTCACATGGATAGAGTAGAAAATAGTGGATCAAATAACCTACTAATGCGTAGCAGAAGAGAAACTTGGTTAGAAATTGTAGGTGATATTTTTGGAGCCTTGATACCAGCAGTGGGAATATCTTTGAATCCAAATAATATTCTGAAGCTGTCCACCATTGTGGATCGTTTGTCCACAAGCACAGCTGGAGGATTTCTATTGGTAAACACTGAATTGGTTGCCATGCGTGCTATGATTATGCAAAATCGACTTGCCCTTGACATTTTATTGGCAAAAGAGGGTGGAGTCTGTGGAATGCTGAAAGTTCAACATTGTTGCACTTACATTCCTGACGAAAGCAGAGATTTAAAAGTCTATATCAAAAATATTACAAAATTGCATGATGAAATAAAACCACTGGAGGTTGAAAGTATCTGGACTAGAATTAGATGGCTACTATAAAGGCTTTCTTAGGTAAATTAGGTAGTACTATAATAGGGAAAATATTATTTCCATTAACCTGTGTGATTTTCGTGTTATTACTACTTAGATTAGGATGTATATGTTGTAGATATAGAAGAAATAAAAAGAAGGTTAAAAGAGAAATTTACAAAAAGAGGGAAAAGAAACCAGAGAAAGATCTCAATGAAATAGAAATGGAAGCGTGGAAGGAGAGTATGTATGATAAAACCCAGAGAGAAGATGAAAGGGAAACAGAATTTTAATTAAGCAAAAAGACATTTCAAATTTCTGCAAAAGGGGAAATAAATTGAAATTTTGGTGGGTTGTTTGGTGATAAAATCACCAAAGGGAGGATTGATGGAGTGGGTAAAATACATTTTTTTTGGTATACCCAATCCATTTATATAAGTTTATATTAAAACGACTAAAAGAATTAATTTTAATGATTAAACAATATGCTGTGATGAAATAACCAACCTTATTAATCAAGTGAATACACGTGGGAATGCATTAGCATGACTAAAATAATAAGTGAACTAAGTTTGTACGCATATTAAATTTATATGTTTAGCTTAAGTAGTGTTTATGTGATTTGCGCTTAAATAAACCAGCATTAATGGCTTTAAATGTCGCATATGGCTAGATAAATGCATACACATAAGGGTATTAGTAAGGGAATAACACTGTTTTAGTCATGTCTATGTGTTAATTGTGATTTTGTGTTTCCTTTACCTTAAGTTGACTATATCGGCCTACTAAAAGATGGCTGCCGACTGAATCCTCACTAAAGTACATGACTTCATGCAATTGACAATGGAGGAAGGCGTCTGCACTGACTACGTAGTGCCCTCTCCTTGAACTTCCAAGCCAGGTCCATGAAGACTACTCTGGGCGAGATGCCAATGTCCCTGAACATGGAAGAAATGTTGCCATTTGGGAACCAAAAAGCCACCTATTCACAATAGACTGATACTTTCCTGACCTGGGAACGACTTTCCCGTGCGCCTAGTTTATACATCATCCGTATGAGAACTTTTGAAATTGTTTCTTAAAATTTGGGACGGGGCTGAATTCAACCAATAAGCAGCCTGGAAATAGAGAAAATGCAACATGTATATGTAAATTTTGGTATAAATATTAGTAGTCTAGAGAGGGAAATTAGGTTACCACCCAATGAGCTCGAGACGCACCCTGATCGATGCGACTCCATGCGGCACTCCACGCTGATAGCAGAGGACGGGACGGTAGAATCTGTGATGAATTTCTGAGGACCAGTTCTGACTTAGAGAAAGACAATTAGCCAGAATAGGTAATTATGACAAAAGATACTATTGC
Organism: Triturus cristatus; assembly: GCF_964204655.1. NCBI lineage: Eukaryota > Metazoa > Chordata > Amphibia > Caudata > Salamandridae > Triturus > Triturus cristatus. The sequence continues at coordinate 526,899,934 of NC_140583.1, forward strand.
ATTTGTTAGGATTTTAACCTGCAATTTAATTAGATAAAGAAAAATTATTGTTTGAAGAACTGTGTCGGGTGGTTATTTATTTTGTAATGTTTATTTGATTAATATAAGAATTGAAGTGTTTTTCATCAAATTTCTAGAACAACTAAATAATCTAAATCGACCTCCGGATGGAGGAATTGTTAGGGTAATATAAGAGATGTGTGATTTCCTCCATCCAAGGAAATAGAACTGTAGTTCGGGATATTTGAGGATCCCTCTGTAGGCACGGATAGATTGATGAGAATGAATGTTGGTGTTATGGGCCCCACCAGCGTGTGATGTGTGTATGTGTGTATGACTGTGGAATCATTCCGTCCGTGGAAGCAGGAGGAGATTTTGTGTTCAGAACTGCACCAGCGACACTAACTGTACAAGCAATGGTAGGAAGGGTATGTTTTAAATGGTCAATTATATCGTCTGTCCAGTCAGCCACTGGATGAAGGTGGGCGTATATGTTACGAAGAAGTCAATGAAATAGAATTCAAGCACAAAGCATATACAACTACTATGAAATCTTTCAAATTGTCGCACATTAATATATTGGGGAAACGTCATAACTCCATTGTAACTATTTTTGGCTTTGGCTGTTTTTTCAAGAAGCTCAGTTCTTGGCATCCCCTTTGTGATAAATTCCATCTGCTCTGGTATAAATCTCAACGTTTTTCACTTCTTAGGCCCCTAACTTTGAACATCTGCTGTGAACCGAGCTAAACACACTCTGCCACAACATGCTGTTTGTTAAATACATTTCCAATTCACTTTTAACGTGCAGCAATAATCGTAAATAGTAGGCCAGTTTACAAGGCTTACACTGAAAAGTGTCTATAAATTCAGAACTAATATATTTTAAAATGTCTAAATTCTAAATATTGTCCGGAATGCATAACGTTTGCTCAGTTAGATATAAGTCCCATTATGAGGTTAGGTAGTAAAATATGTTATTCCCATAGTATGGAATGATGTTTCTGTGATGTGATAAATCACAGAGGTAATCTGTAGTCTTGTGGAAGTATTATGCATATCTCCAATAGTTCATTAAAGTCTTACATCAACATATTTTAATGCTGGCATAGTAGTTTCATCTTTTGATTGAAGGTTCAGTTTTATTTCCAAAGAGCACATATCTTCAGATTTAGGGGCTGATCTATGGGTTGGTGGACACTACTCCATCTATCAGGTAAACAGAGTATTCTACTTTTATCCCTCTGACAGACAACCATCCACCAAATGTTGGGATCATTGCTGACCCGGCTGCCTCCAGTTTTGATGGCAGTCCACCAAACTTTAACAAACTTTTGGTTTTTCAAAAACAAACTTTGGAAGTTCCCCAAAGTAGAAGATTTTATTTTTGAAAAACAATAAACTAGTGACCCCCGTGCCCATGGAGTTCTTTCCCTGGGCGATGGGCTAATTATTTGTTTTTTTGTCCCTGACCACCAGATTTTACCTTGTTACGATGGACAGATAAAAGGACATCACGCTGTCCACCCAAATTAGGACTGGGAGTTTAATGCCCTTCTCATGCTGACCCTACTCTGTAGGACTGTTGGAAGAAACTTTCAATCCACTGAGCCAACGGAGGCTCCATTGGTGGAAAGCTGGCAGTCCTTCCTACCATAAATAGGGCAGGAGGACCATCAGCTTAGCAGACAGGGTACTCTGTCACATTTGCAAGGAGTACCCTGTCCAACAAACTATTGATCAGGCTCTAGGACTTCAACCGATGGTGCTGAAGACATGATACATTCAATAGTAAAATATAATTCCAGCCATGAGTAAAATCAAAATAATTATTACCTGCCTGAGCTGGCCAGAAGTACCTTAGACCTATTGGGCTTAGTCTGCCAACAGTGGCCGTCAAAGCATTCCTTTAGACTAAATAAAAGAAAGACCATTAAAAACAATGCTATTGGCAGATGGGTGTCGGTGTCTCCTGAAAAAATATTTCGTTCATAAAGATCTGTATGGTGTTCAGTTTACTAGCAGTTGAAGAATGCCTTTGTTCTTTGTGGAGATATGTTAGTAGTGCCTGTTGAGTTTATTTTTCTAGAGTATTTCTGATTAGGAATTATTCTTCTGCTTGCTGTTGTCAGAATAAGAATGCTGGAAAGCAAATCTCACAAATGTTTATAAGGGCGTATTCTTTTTGCTAAGAAATTATTTTACATAAACAAGTTTCCTTATCTATTAGATTGCAAGTATTTTGACATAAAAGATCTGGCTTACCACTTGTTCAAAGTTCAGGTTTTGACACAGGTCAGTTGCCCCACAATTGTATTATGCCAATCTCTTGAACTAGACTATAGGCATATTGAACCTGGGAAAGTTAATTGGACTAACATAACACTTTTGGCTCATGGATGTTTTTAGCTTATCAACTGTCAATGTACCCAGAATAAGCTAATGGCCTGTGCTTGATGTCTAGACATATTTGAGTGTTAGAGTCCTGGAAGGGGATTACTCATTTGTGGATGGTGGACCTGTATTGAGTGGGTTTTGGTATGGAAGCATCTTCCAATAGTCCTTCTAAGTGGACATTTTCATAGCGGACCTGCTTTGTAGATTTGGGAAAAAATGATAGAGGTGAACAGCAATTTAAACCTCAGAACTAGAAATCTTCATGTGCATATCAATGCTGGACTTTGCTGTGAATCATGGCATGACTTTTGACTTGGGATTGCAAGTCTTTATCCTAGATGTTGTTTTATGACCTTGAGCTCCATCAAAAAGAAGCCCTTGAAGCAGTGGTGGCTCCTACGCTAAGGCAGAGGAGCATCGCCCCACTGCTCTCGGAGCAGTGCAAAGGAGAAATAAAAAGATAATTACACAACGCTATCATTATTTTATTTTTAGTGGAGCTTGGAGCCAGGTTAGGGCTGGGCAGGGATGGGCTTGCTGCATCAGAGGGAGGAGGAGTGGTATAATGTGCACCGTAAGTGAGCATGATGGTTTGGCTGGGGGTCTTGTACTGGCCAAACCGTCATGTGCATTTAGCATGTTCTCCACCCGGCTAAATTTCACAGCCGGGGTGGAGAACATGCACAGGCTCCCAGTCCCCATTTGAGCACTGAACCACAGTGCTCAAACCAATCACGACGATGCTGTCATGCTGGTGACATTAGCGTCATAATTGGCTAGGGGAGTCTTTGAGCATGGGTGCTGACAGGAGCAATCAGAACAGCAAGGATGGAGGAGAGGCGGCGGCTGGTGACCAGCAACGAACAGGTAATTGCTCATTTTTTTATTTTCTATTTTTCTAACCACCCCTGTCTCTCCACCACCACTCCCTACCATCCCCTACTGCCTTGAAGGCCAAACCAAGTGGCAGCTTTCATATTTGTTCTAGGCAGGGCTTTTTCAAATAAACATTTTCATGTTGATAAATATCTTGCACTGGAGCTCTATGCAGGGGCGAACTGGTCGTAGCAGACATCCAATGCTTTCCTGGGATGCTGAAAGGGTGGTGGCCAGTTTTGGAGTTGTAGGGGCTGGTTTTGTTATTGGGGGATGGTTTTGCAGCAGTACTGCAATATTGGCCCCCATTAACAAAACCAGCAGTGTTGGGGGCTGGTTTTGTTACTGGGGGTCAGTTTCTGCAGCAGTGCTGCTATATTGCCCCCTAGTAACAAAAGGAGCAGGGGTGTACCTTGGCCGCACGCTATGGAGGATGCATTAGCGAGCTGCTTTGTGCCGGCCCGACCATAATCCTGTTAAACATTCGAGTGATCAAGTTTCCAACCCGCAATTGAATCTGCCCTTCCACTGGAGGGGGCCATGTGGGGGGGTCTGTGAAGGTTTGGGGAGAGGGCCCAAGCCCTGAGAAACGACAACTCGTGACCCGGACCAGAGCTACGCTAACATGGTGGCCGTGGGCGCACAAACTGCGGAGCTGAAAGGAACCCTGAAGATGGATTGAGGCCAGAATAATACATGGTGACAGGGACCAGAGGGAGATTTAGCTGGCAGCCTTGAATTGGTAGATGTCACAGTCAGGGCTGTGCACTGCAGACCCATCATAAAGGGAGGACCTTGCGACAGAGTGTGTGTGCCACACAAGACCGGGCCATCGCTTTGATGTAACCTGGGGGTGGTGTCCTGCACCAATGCCGGCTATAATTGAAGGTAAGCAACAAACAATGTATGGGGGCAGCCGGCAGGGCGAAGGCCCTCAGGGTCTAATTCAAGGCCCGGTGGGAGGCGCAGTACATCGGCCGGTTTGTGAGCAGGCCTGGGGCAAGTGGTTGGCCAGGAAGGAAAAGAGGAAGGACCCAGGGCAATATGAAGAAGCTGCCCCAACCCTGCAAGCCTGATCTGAGAACTCTGAGAGGGGTGAGTGGAGGCAGCCCACACCCTGAAAGCTATCGGAGCCTATCTTGAGGCCCAGCAGAAGGCCCTAACTGTGAGAGGCCTAAGGGCAGCTGGTATGCCTGATCTCAGATGATCTGAAGATAAACCTGGGGAGCTTTTTGAGGGAAACATCCTACACATGTGTGCCTGGTCTTCCCCAGTGGCGAGGGCAGTACTTTGAGTTGGGGGGCCTGTGCTGCAGGATATACTCTGTGCCCAGTTTATGGCCCAGTGGGAAGAGTGGAAAAGGGTGGTGCCTTTTCCCCCTTTGGAGTACCCTGGTCTGACCACTTTCTGTAACCCCCCACACCTGTGTCCATTACTTGGTAAACATTTGGAGCCACATATTAAATGGAGAGTGCCCCCCCAGCAATAGACATTAGCAGAAAACTGGCACACCTGCGACAGAGATATCACCAGTGTTGAGACCTGGGAGAATTTTTCTTGCCCAGTCCAAGGGCTCTGTAGGGGTCGCCTCCTGGTGCCGCCTCTTCCTGAGAAGGCAAAGACCTTGACCCGGGTCGAGGGCCGGGGGATTGCTTGCCCCAAAGTATTGTTGAGATTCAGACCTGCAGGAGTAACTCTAGCACTACTTGTTCACCTTCCACCGAGAAGCAACACGGGGGCAGCACCTTGCCTGCCCCAACTAGCCTGTCCCTGTTGTCAAGATGGGCAAAGTCAAAGCAAAGGTGGAGAGTCGACACCACACCAAGACAATGGCACAGCGGATCCAAGCCATGGGAAAACTGATCAACCGCCTGGGGTAGACCCAGTATAACTGCAGATAACTAAAATACAAGAAGCTATCGTGGACACTAAAGCAACACTCCATCAAGACATTAGCACAGTGTCAGTGGGGTTGGGCCTGCTATGGGCGGAGCACCAGAACTAGACGGAGAGGGTGAAAACAGCAGAGTCCTCAATTGCACACCATCACCCTGTGCAGCAGACACTAACTCTACAGGTTGCTGAGCTCACTGACATTGGTTCGCACTTTGTAACATAAGGCTGAAGATGCAGAAAGCTGCAACCAGAGAAATAACATCAGAGTGCTGGGCCTGCCCAATGGGACAGAAGGCAGAGATATGGTAGCCTTCATTGAACCATGGCTAAGCTCGGTCGTCGCACTGGAGGGGCTGTCTTCCTCCTACTCCCTTGAGAGGGTTCATCGCATGTCGGCATGCCCACCCTCTCCAGGGCGCACCACGCGGCCGGTTGTGGCCTGGCTTCTGCACTACAGGGACAGGGTTGTGATGCTGCAAAAGGCCAGGACTGAGGGCCAGTTTGTCGTAGACAATTGTAATGTTTCTATATTCCCTGATTACACTATTGAAACGCAGCAGCAGTGAACCTACTATCTCGAGCTCAAAAAGGCCCCACGGGAAGCAGGCCTACAGTACGCCCTGATGTTCCCTGCCTGCCTGCCTACAGTGTTGGATGGGAAGACGTATTTTTGTGAGGACCCCAAGATGGCATGGGAATGGCAGGAGGCCTATAAGTCTGGGAAACCGCTCCCTAAAGCAGAGTTCTCGGGGGATCCCCGAGACCACAGAAGAGATCAAGAAGCCGAGCCCAAACTGAGAAAGAGAGGGCGACGGCGCTTCAGGCTGTGGCCGAGATTATGCAGTTGGCTGGAGCTGCATCAGAAGCCGGCTCTAACTCGAGGAAGGGGACGGGGGGTTCAGACTCAGACTCCTCCTGCAGCAACAGTGACCCCAGGGACAGCGGTCAACATCAAATGACAACACATAATGCACAATCACATGTTAGTCTCTCTTCCCGTGCTAAGAGGTGCCTAGAGAACTTTGTGCAGCATGGGCTGAAGGAGAGATTGCTGCTTCCAGAGCCCAGCTTCCCCTCACTAGGATCAACCCCCGGCAGGGTGTTGTTCTTTTCACAGAAATTGAAGTTTTACCCACAGTTTTGGTGGATGGCAGTTGTCAGACTGCTCTGGGATCGGTGAGTTGTTGTTAGCGGGTGTTTTTATCATGGGTGGGTTTATCATTTTAGCAAGGGTGGCAATGCAAGTACTACTGGGGAAAGGTGTAAAGCGGGGGAGGGGGACATGACCTAACTAATTGTGATTTCCATTGCATCCGCACGTAGTACATTGAAACTTTTGACATGGAACATAAGGGAGATGGGTTCGATGGTGAAGAGGCACAACATACATAGATTTTTGAGACACCAAGGCATACAGATTGCTTTGATGAAAGAGACACATCTCCGGTGAGGGAAAGTAGAGAGTCTTCGCAGAAGGCGGAGGAGCAGCTTTTCGTGACCTCTTACTCCTATCATATTCCTGGGGGGTGTTAATCTTGGTGCGGGCTGGGGTACCCTTTGAGCCAGCACACACAATGATAGATCAGGAGGGTAGACGTGTTGGTTAGTGAGAAACTATATGGCAGGGATGTATCTCTCGGTAGTATCTATGCCCCCAATCAAGATGAGATGACTTTGCTCCAGAACCTTTTGCCACATATGGCCACTTTGACCCTTGAGTCTATAATACCAGGAGGGGACTTTAATTGTGTATCGGACACCTTTTTAGATCGCTCATTCCCACCCTTGCTTGGAGCCCAGGCCCACTGCACTGTGGCGGGATTCCAGGATTGGAATAACCATTTGGGAGTATCCGATATTTGGAGAACGCAGCACGCAGATGATAGGGACTACTCCTTTTACTCCCAAATGCATCATCTACATACACGGCTTGATGTTTTCCTATGCTCTACTGGCTTAGTAGTTCAATCACGCATACTGAGTACACTCTTGGATCATAGTCCATTACTAATGCTCCACCAACCACTGGGGACCCGCCCCCCATCTCTTTGTGGAAACTCAGCCCCTCCATGCTAGAGGATGCCACTTTCCAGAAATTCCTTGGCACATTTATTGACACATACTTTCATACAAATGCAAACACAGCGTCAACAGGGCTGGTAAAGTGGAAGGCGTTTAAGGTAGTAGTTCGGGGATATTGCTAGGGGCACTCAATAGGAGTATATAGAGAGTTACATAAGAAACTGGAGGATTTGGAGAGCAAATTGCACAGACTAGATAACACCTATGGGGCAGATGCTGTCTCCCTGACAATCTTACGAGAAGTGCAAGCTCTATATAACGAGACGCCGGAACGGTTGAGATGCCATGGTTATAGGGCATATCTTACTAAAAAGCTGGAAGAGGAGAGTAAACCAGGGTGCTTGTTAGCCTGGCTGATCAGACCCAAAATTCGTGAGGACCCGATTACTCACATCCGGATTGGACTGGGGCTTCTGTTCATGATGCCGGGGAGATAAATTCCTTATTTCTGCCATATTATGAGTTCTATATACTGCTCCGTTACCAGCTGAGCCAGAGGTAGTGGTCCTCCTTACAGCTTCAGGTATTGGATGGACAAGCACGAGAGGTACTGGGAGGCCCTCTGACATTTCAGGAGCTACGGGGGCCTCAAAAACATGGCCACAGGCAAAACACCGGGACCGGATAGACTCCCTGTGGAATTCTATGCCATGTATGACTCTTGATTGGCACCCCGTCTGGTGACCTATATATGCTTAATCCCTGAAGCTCGGCCACCTCCCTTCATCCATGCAGGATGCACTTGTGATCCTGCTCCCTAAGACCACAACTTTGGGTGCCCGAGTCAGGGACTATAGACAGCTTTCCATGCTTAACGTGAATTTTAAGATTCTTAGCAAAGTCCAGGCACTGCTCTTATTGCCATGTATGACCGCTGTATTTTACATAGACCAAAACAGATTTGTCCGGTCCCAGAACACCTCATTTCATTGCAAGCCTTTCCACATGCGCCTATCTTGTCTATTGACCTAGTAAAAGCCATCGACTCTATTGGATGGGAGTTTTTATTCGCTCTGATGGTGCGCATGGGCTTTGGAGAAGGCTGGCTTGAATGGGTAAAAATGCTGTATGACTGCCCCACTGTGCGGGTTAGGACTGGAAAAAACAGTATCTGCCCAATATAAGATTTTTCGGGTTGCAAGGCAGGGCTAACCCCTATCCCCTCTTTTATTTGCTCTGGCTATTGAACCATTGTTCAGACAGGGGGGTGAAGGGCTAAGATTAAGGGTAGATGGGTAAAACCACATAATATCTCCATATGCGGATGATCTACTGATATATCTGGAAGATGCAGGGGGGGCTCCCACACAGCGCTGGCCCTCCTAAGGCAATTTGAGCATCTGTCGGGCCTACGGGTCAACAAAGACAAGACCTATCTGTTTCCCGTGGCTGGAGTCCTGCCACACCCCCATGATCTCCCAGCAGATCTTAACTGGACACCTAATACGTCTAAATACTTAGGGATACATATTTCGCATTCCCTGGAGGATCTCAAGGAAGGAAATTTAGATAGAGCTCTCCATTCCTTAACCCGTTTACCACGGCCGAAAATCTGCCGCGGTGCAGCGCCTTTGAAGAGTGGGAGGGGCCGCGTCGACTAACAGACATGCGCAGCACTACGGAGGTAGTGCTCGCGACGGCCGTTGGCCGACAGAAGCAGCGAACGGGTTAAGGAGTGTGTTCCCTTTTGATGCTCACTACGTGTGCCCCTTATGGCCAGGATTTTCCTGACCAAATGGTCATGCTACCATGCCTATTATACTTTTTTATCAACCTCCCAATTTCTTTACCAACAGGGTAATTTAGACAGCTGGATTCCCGTCTGCAAGATTTAATCTGGGGGAGGGACAATGGAGGGTGTCACTAACAACGTTGCAGTGCCCCATAATAGAGGGCGGATTGTGGGTGCCATATTTTGAATTCTACTTCCTGGCTACCCAGATACAATGGCTAGCACAATGTTTGGAAGGGGTGAACCCGGACAGGACTTACACAATGGCAGCCTCAACACACCCCTACCTATTGTTGGCTAAAATACTTGCTCCAACCGTTACTGTCCTACATAGATCAGAATTACAAACCGCTGCCTTGCAGAATTGGAAACAATGCATGGCTAAAACAGCTAAGATGCCACTCTATACACCGACACTACCATTGATCGGCCTACTTCATGGTAACCCCAGACAGTATTTACCACAGTTCAATTAGCGCCATTGCTAGAGGTACAGGTGGAGACAATGGCGGACTGCTTCCAGGAGAATGTCTGAACTCCATTTGAGGATCTAGTTGAAGGTCATGGCCTTCCACCGGGGCAGTTTTTACAATATGAAGCCCTGGTCTGCACCTTCGGGTGTTGTGGGTAAGGGGTCGGGAAGAACCGGAGACACATATAGTATTACACTCATTACTCATACTAGGTACAGCCGGACATCAGGTGAAATGGTTTCATGCATCACTGCTGGGAGCGTTCCTCAGTTCTAGAGAATTTATCTATGAAACTCAAACGCAATTTGTGTGTGGTACAGGTATCTCTGCATAACTAGGAATACTCTCTACAGATACTGGAGGTAGGATCAGAGAGGACCTCCCCTTTTTGGGTCCCAAGGGGTCCTGATGAATGCCGAGTGACCCTTTCTGTATGGGCACACCTTCCACGGCAGAAACATGTCGACACTTTGGCAGTAAAGGAGAGGTGAGCAAATCCTTAATTTCCTCCCTTCACCTCCATCCTTCAAATTTTTTAATCTAGCCGGATGGCCCTGTAATAAAATTGGCAGTGGGTACACCTCTGAACTAGTTTTAACTTCACTATCTGCACTTTTTCTTCGGTGATTCCAAAATATCTCATTGTTTGTTTTGTGTTCCCCTCCCTGTTGCTCCACCCCAGGCTTTGGTCTGCACGAGTGGTGGGGGGGGGGGGGGGGGGTCTGTAGCACGCCCTATGATGATCCATTGCACAATTTTGTGAGTGAGAGCAGTTTTTTCCATACCACACATGTGACACTGTTTTCTATGTATACACATTGTTGTACACTTCCTCTTTTCCCTACTCCTATGTGTGATATTCAGTGATTAAACGGGGAGGCTGGATTAGGGAGATATCCTCTCCCCCCCTTTCTATTGTGGACATTTTAGCATCCCTCACTCCCCTACAGAAACTGTAGAGATTTTGGGAGACGGTCCTGAGTAGGGAACTAACTGACTCAGAATGGCACTGTAAGGGATCTCCCGCATTACCAGGCTGAAATACGATCAGTTCAATTATGGGCACATAACTTACATGACCCCACATCGGATCCAGGTGACATATGGGGGGAACCACAGGCATGTCCAAGATGTAATCATAATGATGCAGATTTTATACATATGACCTGGGTCTGTGCCAGACCAATTGGATTTGTGTTAATATTCAGGCTCCCTTGAGCTGGTGGGGCTGACGAGCTCATGATTACGCACCTGAGTGCCACGAGCGGTACTGGACCTGAGAACAATTTTTGGCAGCCTACGCAGCAACCCTACACACATCCCTATTCCCTGCTGACGAGAGGTAATAACCTCGAAACACGTGTCCAGGGATGGCCAACGTGACTTTAATTTGCTTAAAACTCTGGCAGAGGCGCACTCGCTGATGCTGACTTCATGGACCATAATGCTTTGGGGTAACACGCTGATAGGACGAGCAGTGTGCAACCAATTGGATTTGGAACCACGGGCATGTCCAAGATGTAATCATAATGATGCAGATTTTATACATATGACCTGGGTCTGTGCCAGACCGCGCCCACTTTGGGATGAGGTCTTACTATTGATAACCACGGCTGTGGGGCATCCACTTGAGGCTTCAATAGACGTTTGATTGCACCTAAAAGAAAGTGGGCATCAGATTCATAGACCTTGTCTTGATATTAGCTAAAAGGAGGATAACCATGTCCTGGAAGTCCTTCACTGGGCCTTCGGTGGGACTCTGGACATGGGATGTCACTCATTGGGCAGGGGTAGAGGGAAGAGTTTTGATCTGGGAGGAGTCAAAAACTCTAAGGTCCCACCCCCTAGCAGAGCAATGGAGGGAAGTGTTGTACAACTGGGAGCGCCCCTCACAGACCCGGGAAGAGGGTGATTGGATAACAAGTCAGAATGATCATCAAGGTGGGGGACGCAGACGCGACTCAATGAATAAATAGTGTATAGGATCTCCCTTTAGGTGGGCAGTAGGCACGAAGCTAAGAACTTCTTGAAATATGGGAGGCAAGTAGGGCAAGGATGAAAGAAAGCAGAGTAAAACCTATTACTATTGGCAAATCCCCTCCACCCACATGTATTAAAAGGCAAGTACAGGTGTGGGGAACTAAACATTAATGTAACAGGGAAGCATAGAACCCTGATCCCCCACGTCCCCCTTTTGCTGACTGAAAGTCATAATAGTAGCAGTGACGACTCCTTGCAAACCCCCTTAAGTTATATTGAGATGATTGAAATATCTGAAGGCAATCCTACACAAAACATAAGTTGTAGAATGCATGTCTGTTACACAGAAGATACAGAAAGTCGACACCAAGAGACAATGTGATGTGTTATAAACTTCAAAGTGCAGACATAGGTTATGTATCAAAAATTCAAATTGCTCTGAATGCATATGTAACGCTGCTGATAATCTAAATTCCAATAAAAATATGTTTGAAAAACTAAAAAGAAATAGTAACAAAAGCAGCAGCACTTCACACTTTCAACCTCCTCCTTCCCCCTGTGGGAGAGGCAGTACAATAAAATTGCCACGGCTGCTTTGGGTTCCCAATACAGCACAGGTGCTATGTGCACGTGAAATCCAATTCTGAAGTCAGTAAGTGGATGTATGTCGTTACAACGCACACTTTTACAACGCATGCACTTACAACGCATTTTTTACAACGCAAAATCCATTACAACGCACTACACTTACAACGCATGACACTACAACGCATTTTTAAAAACTACCTTTACAACGCATACCATTACAACGCATAATAGTAAATTGCATTTAAGGTAAGTATTAGATAGTATAGGGGTAAAAATTACTTTTCTAACTCCAGGGGGTGCAACAGTAGGGTAAGTGTTGGATAGTATAGGGGTAAAAATTACTATTCTAACTCCAGGGTGTGCAAACAGTAGGGTAAGTGTTGGATAGTATAGGGGTAAAAATTACTATTCTAACTCCAGGGGGTGCAACAGTAGGGTAAGTGTTGGATAGTATAGGGGTAAAAATTACTATTCTAACTCCAGGGGGTAACAGTAGGGTAAGTGTTGGATAGTATAGGGGTAAAAATTGCTATTCTAACTCCAGGGGGTGCAACAGTAGAGTAAGTGTTGGATAGTATAGGGGTAAAAAGTGCTATTCTAACTCCAGGGGGTGCAACAGTAGGGTAAGTGTTGGATAGTATAGGGGTAAAAATTACTATTCTAACTCCAGGGGGTGCAACAGTAGGGTAAGTGTTGGATAGTATAGGGGTAAAAATTACTATTCTAACTCAAGGGGGTGCAACAGTAGGGTAAGTGTTGGATAGTATAGGGGTAAAAATTACTATTCTAACTCCAAGGGGTGCAACAGTAGGGTAAGTGTTGGATAGTATAGGGGTAAAAATTACTATTCTAACTCCAGGGGGTGCAACAGTAGGGTTAGTGTTGGATAGTATAGGGGTAAAAATTACTATTCTAACTCCAGGGGGTGCAACAGTAGGGTAAGTGTTGGATAGTATAGGGGTAAAAATTACTATTCTAACTCCAGGGGGTGCAACAGTAGGGTAAGTGTTGGATAGTGTAGTGTAATATTATGCGTTGTAATGGTAGGCGTTGTAATGGAATGCGTTGTAAAGGTAGTTTTTAAAAATGTGTTGTAGTGTCATGCGTTGTAAGTGTAGTGTGTTGTAATGGATTTTGCGTTGTAAAAAATGCGTTGTAAGTGTAGTGCGTTGTAAAAGTTGCGTTGTAAAGGTTGTTCCCCCAGTAAGTTCTTCAGTGGGACAAGCCACTCCCCCTTGATAGACTGTGAGTGTTCAGAAGTCAGTTTTGGAAAGTGGGATCCTGAGGTTTCAGTCAGCTATGTTAAAATCCTAGCATTACCAATTTCATTTTTTCTTTTTCCATTGAAATTTTAATGTATTTTTAAAAAAACTTTTTTCCTGGGCTTATGTTTAATTCCTATATTTGACATTGATTATTTAGAGACTTTTTTTTGTTTTGATCAGTGTTAATGTTTACTACTTTTCTACATTTTTTTCCCCAATGTTTTTAAAATATAATGTGGCTGTTATTATTTTCCTAGCAGGATACTTATTAATTTTGCTTGTTTACTATTGACTTTAATTGGTAATACTTTTACAACTTCTACTCAAAGATTTCAGTGATTTACAAGTGAGTGCAACTACTGGTAGCAATGACACAGTGAGACAAGCTTAGCTTAGAGAAAATCTGTAAAAACATTTATAAGTACCTAAACACTTAAAAAGCCAAAAACATATACAATGAAAATCACACCCTAATTCATAAAGAGATAGAAAAATGTGAAAAGAAAAATTACAATAAAAATATTGAAATCCAATAAAGTGTTATGAATCATAATGTACCCCAATATAGGCATGGGTAGTCACCCAACGTTTAACCTACTTTTCCCCTGCCATTGTACTACATAACTGTTTAGGTGCTGCATAAATGTTTTGTGATTTTCCACGAAAACTAGCCTCATTGATTGTGCATGAGGATTCTCAGAATCACAGCAGGATTACCATCTTCTGCATAGTAACCATGTATAAGGTTTGTTGGACTTGGCCCTTTTTGCAGGGTCAGCCAGGAACATTTTGCCTTCCTCCTGTATTATTTCTAACCTGTTGTTGGTGGTTTCAGGACTCTGGGCACTTTATCACTGCTGTTCAGTGCTAAACTGCATGTGCTCTCTATGGTAAGATTAGTTTACACCTGTTTGGCATATTTAATTTACCTATCAGTCCCTTGTAAAGTTGTATCTCATATACCCAGGGCCAGTAAATTAAATGCTACTGGTGGACTTGCAGCACTGCTTGCGCCACCCACCAATGTAGCCTTTCAAACCTATCTCAGGTCTCTGCCATTGCAGGGCCTGCACTTGCAGTTTTAGTGTCGCTGTGACATAGCACATAAAGTGGGGGACACATCCGTGACTCCCCTTTTAATACATTTCAGTTACCCCTAAGGTAGGCCCTAGCTAGACCTATGGGCAGGGTGCAGTGTAGGTAAAAGGTAGGACATGCGCCTTTACTGTGTGGCATGTCATGGTAACGACAAATGGCCTTTTTGGTTTCTCACTGCTGTGAGGCTGCCCTCTCATATAAATGCATTGGGGATTCCCTGATATGTGCTTAAGTGGTAATTTCTGATCTGCGAGGGGTGGCGTGATCAAGTTTGGAATGTTTGGAATAGTGGTGATAAATGCTGCATAGTGGTGTTCACAGATTTATTATCACTATTTTAGAAATGCCACTTTGAGGTGGGCAATTCTGTGTGCTATGTGTCTTTGTCCTTGCCTGTTGTGTGTATTGCATGTCTGTGTCTGTGGCTGGGGAGGTACAGTGGCTCCAGACGGCCTGGGTAAGTCAGCGCTAGGCTAAATAGGCCTGATCTGCCTTTGGAGTAGTGGGAGGAGTAGCATCTGAACCTGAATAGGACTGTGCCTGCCTTCCACAATGCTGTCTCCACCCCACTGTGGTGTGTCTGGGGCCAAAGCCTACACTGACAATGGGGAGTGTTGTGCACTTGTTCAGTACCCCCCAGAACTGGTGTGGACTGGGTACAAGGCCCTGTGCCAGGGCAGAACAAAGACTAGAGGGAGATAAATATTGGTGCTGTGACTCCATGTATTGCGCTGTGCTTACTTGGGACTTGTGGCCCGCAGGCTGCTGGACTGCTAGGACGAACCGCCATGGGACCCAGTTGCTGCCTGAAGGGTTGGAGGGGCTCCCCTCTGCTAGGAGGCCCTGTGTGCAGGCCTGCCTGTGCCCAGCTATGCCCTTGTGGAGGTATGGCAAAGAGGCGCTGCCTGCTCCCTGTTGGTGACTCCGGGTAGGAGACAGGCTGAGCTTTATTTTTCTCTTGATTTGCCGTCTAAAACCAGCGCGTGGTGAGTGCTTCAGTTCCCATGACCTGAAGTGCCTGGGAGGGGCATTGTGCCTGTAGCAGTGTGGGGAGCGCTCCAGGACTTCTGTGACCTTGGGGTTTGGAGCCCTGGCATGGGCTCGTATGGCATGATTGCCCGGCAGGCGCAGATAGAGAAGTTGCGCTGTGACCAAGAAGCAGACGGAGACCTCGCTCTGTCCTCTTCCCTCCCTCTGACCTTA
Source organism: Triturus cristatus (assembly GCF_964204655.1). Taxonomy (NCBI): domain Eukaryota; kingdom Metazoa; phylum Chordata; class Amphibia; order Caudata; family Salamandridae; genus Triturus; species Triturus cristatus. The sequence continues at coordinate 526,915,524 of NC_140583.1, forward strand.
CAGTCCCATACTCCTCCCCCAACTACCATTTAGCCCAATCACACCCACTCTGCCTGGTGCCTGTCCCCCCACATACACCTTTCATAGCCTACGGTACCTGTACAGCACCTTCTCCTCTCTTCTCCCCATACCTCTGGCCTTTGTTTGACCCCCTCCCTATACAGCCCCTTCTCTTATCATCTCCCCATACCTCTGGCTTTCCTTTTACACCCCTCCTTCCCCTCCCTGTACGGCCTCCTCTCATCTTCCCGTATCTCTGGCCTTCCTTTGACCCTCCTTCTTCCCCCCTCCAACCCACGCCCTCCTTCTCTACTCCTCAATTGTCTCCTCCTACTTATGATCTCTACTCTTCCCCTCTGTTCAACACCAGTAAAAATATTACTGTAACACCATCCACTCCTTTCTACCATCTTCTTTCCCCACCTTCTACCCCTGCACCCCTTTACCCCCTCCATCCCCCACCTCTCCCTGTCCTCCCTCGCCCACTGCACTCCCTCCCTTAACCATCGAGCCACCCTACACTCCGTGCTCTGCCCTCCTCTCCCTGGAAAATAAATGTGATTCTCTCATCTCTTCCATTTCCCAGCTTGAAGCGTCCATCTCACTTTTAAGTGCTAAGATATCCACCTTCCCTAACAACCTTCCGAGGAGTTTCTTGCTCCCGCGCCCCAATAAAGCCAACCACAGTCTGTCCTCCGCAGACATCACCAACTTACTGGCTAGCTACAAGACTACCAACGTCAATCCCCCTCCACTTTCCTCTCCTAATAATTCTACTCAATTCACTATTCAGACCATCTCTTCTGTCAGAACTAACAAGCCTTCTTCTTCTTCCTTGGCACCCTCATACAAGAATCTTATCCCTATCTCCCTTAACAGCCCGAACACCCCCATCACCAAAACAGTTGCGTCAGAGCTGCATTGTTTGATCCACAACTGAAGATCTGCAATCAAACACAAACTGGAAATCTCTGATACTATCACCCACTACAATCTTGACATGCTCTTCCTCACTGAGACCTGGTTTAATGACTCCTCTCATACTTTGTTTAATCTTCTGATACCTACCGACTACTCTATCCTCAGAAACGACAGAACAGACAAAATTGAGGGAGGTGTCGCTATCATCTGCAGATACTCCCTTCAAATTAAAACCTTTTCTACCATTTTCTTCCGGACATTCGAATGCCTATCCCTAGAACTTCAAGTTCATCACGGCTCACCCTTCAGCTTCCATGCCATCTACCACCCACCCGGTAACTGCTCCTCCTTTTTAGAGGAACTTACCGACTTCATCAGTGACCAATATTCCAAAAGTGACAGACAGATCTTTCTTGGTGACTTCAATCTCCAATGGGGCTCTTTGGAAGATAGTGGATAAATTATTAGAACAAGCCCGTTTGTGTAACTGAAGCACAAGGAAATTGTGATTTGGGGGTATATGCTGTGCGGCTGACATCGGGGCATTGTAAATACTATGTAATATCAAAAACGGAGTTAATAACATTGTGGGTGTTACTTGTGAGAACTAGCGGCAGACACTCCATTTGGATCACGATAGACATGAGTACATGACCTCTATACAATGTACGAATTCACTAACCGGAGCTATCTGTCTCTCTAGAGAGGGGGTGTAAGCAACGAATGTGCTTGCACTAAGGAGAGGAAGAAGAATAATCAACTCCAACTCCCTGAACCAATTGAGAGCCGGTATGCGGGCCCGTGGCTCTCATTAGGTAATTGACACCATGGGCTATTCGCCGGTGTTATAAGTGCATTCTTTAATAGTCATGAAGTGGGAGGGATGGTGTCTCTCATGAATTTACCAGCCATATGCGTGTGCTTTTTATCTTTGCATATTTGCAGTCACTCTTCTTTTGAAAAAAGAAAAAGAAAAAGGTCCAGGGAAAGTGAACGCAGACCTTTCATGCCCTGACGAATTTGCCGTAAACTTGATAAGGCAATGAAACATGTTGCCCAGTCCTAAAGGTGGTTATTTGACATGACCGTGCTTTTAATTTTGGGATGACTCACACAATGGAATAAAGAAAATGGAACTGTATATGTGAGCCATACCTAATTTTATTTAAGACTACACGGGTCTTGGTCTGCACAAAAACTATTTATGTTTTAAAAAAAAAATTCACTTTTTCCTTTGTTTGGGATATTATTATTTTCAATGAGAAAGATATTGATGATGAAACAGTGAGCAAACTGGTGAGAACCTACCAGCAGCTCTCTTGGTGTTGCGCACGTGAGATACTTTCTCATTTTTTCTCACTTTTTTCATCCCTTTTTTGTTTATGCACTATAGATATTGGTTGAGTGACATATTTTCACCAATTGGGATTATTAAATATTAAGTTGTATAGGCACCAGGGATATAATGATAGTTCATATTTAGAACTACCAATAGAGGAGTAATAGATGTCTACATTACCCTTTTAATGATCCCATGAAATCAATTTAAAGGTGTGCCTTGTTGTTACCAGGTTTGTTTTGTTGTAGTAGCTCTTTGGAAGACTCGGCTGCCAACAAGCTTGCCACCTTTCTCTCAGCCAATGATCTCTTCCAACACTGCTCAGAAATTACACATTATAATGGCTCAATTTTGGACCTTGTTATATCTAAAGCAGACCTGATTACTATTGCTCCCCCTATCCATGTAAACTGGTCAGACCACTTCCTCACTCCCTTCCATTTTCACCTATCTCACGTTATAACTCTCGGCCAACCTAAAAGGTTCCGCAAACTGAATTCCTCCTCCTATCAACCTCTCTCTCCCTCAGCTGAATTTACTCAACAATAAACCCATCATTGTCGACAGCGCTAAATCCCTAGGTGTCATACTTGACAAAAGACTCAACCTAATCTCCCACATCAACTCCATTGCTAAGAATGCACGTTACCAGCTGTGCCTTCTGATCCTTCTGTGGGGGATTCACTGGTTCTTCCCGGAGAAAGACCTAAAAACATTGGTTCAAACGCTAGTTCTCTCTAGACTGGATTACTGCAATTCTCTTCTGACTGGCCTACCTAAATCTCACCTCTCTCCCCTCAAATCCGTCCTCCATTCAGCAGCTCGCTTTATTACAGGGTCCAAACGAAGTGATCACATCACTTCTATCCCATCGAGGCAAGATCTATTTACAAAACTGCCGGCATCACCCACAAAGTCTTGCACACTTCCTCCCCTCGTTACCTGGCGAATAAACTGAAAATGTCTCGAGGCTCGAGACCTTATCGGAATGCGGAAAAGTTTCTGCTTGAGCCTCCCTCCTTCAAAAGAAAAAGATCGACGGCTCAATCATTCTCAGATAATGCGGTGAGAATCTGGAACTCGCTTTCGCCATTGCTCCGTGCCACCACCTCTAACCGGATCTTCAAAGCTGACCTCAAATCTCTTCTCTTCCAAAGACACTTTCAGAACTAATACCTTCATTCTCAGACGCCTCTAGGAAGGCTGTTCATCATTGTAAATTTGTAATATGTTCTTGTACATTCTTCACCCTTGCTTGCTGTGTTTGGTATTGTGCTATTGCCTTCTATTGTTTTACCCTACCTCTCTTGTTTATTTTTGTAACTTTCTATTTTGTAACATTTCTCTCATGTAAATTAACTGGTTCGGTTGTACAACGCTCTGACACCTTTGGGTAAAGTCCGCGCTATATAAAAATGCATTAAATAAATAAAAATAAATAAATAGTTACCAGAGGGCCAGAAGTCAGGCAGAGGCTCAGCCTGACTGTGGGAGGGGCCCGTTGCAGAAGAAGTGGACATTGAGGGTTAGGACGTGCCTGTAACAGGTACTCAGGAGGCAGTTGTCTGGCTGTGGGCGAGTGTTCTGCTTGGGTTTTCGGATCAGATAGAACCCGCTCATCAGAGCCTCACTAACCCAGCCAGAACGTTACCCCCTCCCTAGGGCCTGTTTACAATAGTGCAACCACATATATCTACCACCTAAGGACAGGGAATTCCTACTATACATACCAAGACCTCTTATAATCGGCGGCCTCGCGATCCCATACGGATCCAGACCTCTCTGCCCATACGACAGTATCACAAGTGGCGGCCTCGCGATCCCATACGAATCCAGACCTCTCTGCCCATACGACAGTATCACAAGTGGCGGCCTCGCGATCCCATACGAATCCAGACCTCTCTACCCAGACGGCAGTCTCAGCACAATCGGCGGCCTCGCGATCCCATACGAATCCAGACCTCTCTGCCCATACGACAGTATCACAAGTGGCGGCCTCGCGATCCCATACGAATCCAGACCTCTCTACCCCGACGGCAGTCTCATACAACAGTTCATCCTATGATCACCATAACATACAAAAAGGGAATCAGTCTCACTATTCATCAGATCACACAAGGACTGCCAGTTCAAGCATAGCCTGTTCTCTGGTTCGAGGGGCTCCTCTTTCCCTTATCCAGTTACCACTTACCTGAACAGGGTTAACATCTGTTCATGTAGCCGCAGCTGACTAGAAGAATAGGCTACCCTCTCATACAAGAACACGCAGCACATGTTGGTTCACTACAAACTGGGTACTTTATTACTCATTACATACGCAATCACATAACATTGCAATATAACACATAACCTGCAAAGAAAAGTGAAAGATTAAGTTGTACACTCTAATAAGAAAGGGTCGACATCACCTTAGTAGTGTGTAGCCTGCACTCAGTGGTCATCTAGGTTCCCTTCTCGTCTGTGCCTCGGCTCGCCTGGAAGTCACACCTCCGCAGTCACGGATACATGTCTGCACCACTATGTGCTGCTCTCTTCACCCTTCTACGAGTCACTGGGACCTCTTCCTTATCGGCTACTCTCTCCTCTCTGGCTATTCTGCTAGGAGAGTATCTGTCTCTCGGTTCTTCTCCGCCTTCAAGATGGCGTCTGTCCTCCCTGGAATAAGTAGTAGCTTTACTGCTAACGGCTAGATGCCGCCTACGGACTGAACATGTAACTGCCTCAGACTTTCACTAATATAGAGGTGCGTTTCCTCATGGAAAATTCCGGCCCGTAACCTGCCGCCCACCAAATTCTTGTACCTCCCCGTACCAAGGACACGTTCCCAGCCGGCCGGCCTGATGTAGTGTCTTCGGCATGAAGAAAAAATACAATCCTTCGATAAGGGCCGGCCTGAACCGGTTCTCTCCAAGCGAATAACACCTCATAACTAAAACATTACATTTGACCTAGAAGCATCCCAAGCTGCCGGAGCAGAAAGAAAGATGGAGTCTCTCCCGTTTGAGGCCTACCAGGCCTGAATTCAGCACGGCTCCATGAAATACCCTCACTACAGGACAGGTTATCCCTAATACTAACAAATCCATCCCCTAGGCTATGTGTGCAAGCCCTGATCTATGGGGAAGAGCACAGGATCATGTCGAAGTGTCTAGTAAATAGGCTCCATTCACTACTCTAACCCTTAGACTTGAATGGTAAGAGACTGAAGTCACATTCCATCACTTTTCCTCACACGAAGGCCGGGAAAATCGAGCAGAACAGCGAGGTGTTCAGCGCACTTTCAATGCGGCTAAAGAGGCCCGGGCTTCTCCACTTCGGGAGTCTGGCCAACGGCGGACTGGGAGATCCTGAAGGATCCTGGACGCGCCGCAACTTTGGGGCAGGAGCTTTTTGGTTGCTCTGCACTGGGGGAAGCATCGCTCCCCCTCGCCCGTAAGGGAGGAACAGCAGGTGTGGAGCAGAATCAGCTTCACCATACGTGGCCAGGGCAGCAGCTGCCCCGAGTAGTAGTGGGCAGCTGCCAGAGTGACTCTTGGCCCCACAGCCCTACTTTAGGGGCAGAGGCCTTGTTGAGGGTCTTGACAATTTGGGGTAACCTTGGCAAAGGCCCCCTACTCCCTACTAAGGAAGGGGTAGCTTAGTAGTCCCCAAGGGGGAAGGAACTACTCCGGACAGGGCTGTCATGTTCAAGAGTTGCCCGAAACTATGTTCTCCTTGGTAAGAGGAGTTCATAGTGGCACTGTGAGCTAACTGGTATAAAGTCAAACATATCTGGTGGGGGTGTCTGGAAAAATTCTAGACACCAGTCTCATAGTTTATGTTGTCTAATTGCGCAGATCCTATATAGATTTATAGGAAATACACAAAAAAAGGTGATCAAAGATATGAGGTTTTACTTATTTAAATGAAAGTTGCACCAAAAAAAGCAAAGCACCAATTGTAATAGTCAATGGTTGCTGTAGACTGGGACATCGGCATGATTTGAGGTCAATCGCACTGCAAATAGGTTGGCCTCACTAATGCCTGGAAGTAGTGAAGTTCAAAAAGGTTTACTAAGTCCAATCTGAAAAGGGACATCTCAGATGAACAGAGACACTTAAATATAAGGCGTCCAATACCAGGAAGCACATTAAGATATTCGGACACGTGACTAAATAGTCTACCTCTCCAGACACAGAAATTATAGGAACCCCTTATGTGTTGGAATTATCACTGGAACTAAGCCCTGAAGAAGTTGTGGGGAAATCCCCTGTAACAGCGACAAAACACATGTTGGCTAAGAAGGCTTGAGATTTTGAATTAAAGACATCTGAAAATACAAAGACAAGCATCATTGTGATATTTTATGAAACTTTATGTATTTACTTTTAAACGTGTGCAGAGGATTTGTATAGGTGATTGGAATTTAGTGACTGTGTTTTTAAGTCAACTCACCACGGGTCTGGATAGGAAGTTTTTGCTATGTAAAACTACAATATGGTCTATTTATTTTGTACAATCTAAGGGGAATGGATCACTTGTACCTGCTACCAGGGTTCATGTGGTTCTTTCCGTCATTTGCTTAAAAACCCCTCATTCACGTAAGCAGGTCAATGGCCATATATCTTGGTTCTCCGCCTGGGTCAAGAATGTGACAGCATCATCATAGGGTTTCTTTCATGCTTCCTCCGCCTGGAGGGAACCACTGGTTATTAAAGCAGTGACCTGCTTACGTGCTAACGGTATCTTTCTGTGTTCTCTAAGTCATAGTCCCTTTTGCAGTTGTCGAAAGAGAGGGGGTCAAAATTGTGAAAAAGGTGTGTCAGGGCTAAGCTTCCTCCCTCCCTTCAAGCATCGAAAGGACCCGTCTGTAAACCTGGGGGGGATGCGCGATTAAAATTGATTGGTGTGAATGGAGAGGGAAAAGAGGTCCACCTATCGTCACCTGCCACTGAGTCCCATGCCTTGAAGGTGGTGCGTGTAGGGGTGCTGATGTAAGTATTCCTAGGTCTGTCTTGTTTAGGGCGCCAGATCAGATCCCTTATAGTTCTTCCTGTCACACTGCGGTCCATATGTAAACAGTGTTTATCGGAATCCCGCCTCGACCACTCCTTCAGGACTCGTATAGTTGAATATCTGGGAGTCCAACCCCACCCTCCGTTCGAGAGCGACGAAGTAGGGAAAAAGAGAAGCGAGCACGTCCCCCTTCCCAGATGAAATGCAAGATCATGGCCTTGAAACGCCGAAAGAAGTATCTCTCCAATTCAATGAGTAAACCTTGAAATAAGTAAAGGAGCTTAGGGAGAAGCATCATCTTTAGAGCGTGTATGCTACCTAGCCAAGTCAAAAAGAGGGGCTTCCATTTGGTGAGCTCTGCTTAGATACGATTAAGAATAGGGGGGAAGTTAGCAGAATAGAATACCTTCTAATCTTGGTGTAAGCTGAACTCCCAAGTATTGTATAGAGGAAGCGGTCCATTGGAGGGGCGTTAGAGATTGGAGCCTACGGAGTTCCACTTGAGCGTAAGGTTGAGGATGTAATACTTGCCTAGATTTATTTAAAGCAAAACACACAAGATGATGGACGGAATGTTGCACATTGGCAAAACATTCACCCCCAGTCACAGATCTGGGTTTAATCTATTGTTATTTTGCTCACCACGCCACCCCAGTTCAGACATGGCCATATGCAAATTAGTCTTGACCCTGTGCCTCATGGGAACAGTCCAGCCTGAACTGCCAAGCCATGTCTTCCCTGGACCAGAATCAAGCATCCAAGGACCGGTTTCGGGGTTTCACCCCTCTTCAGCCAGGATAGCTTGACTCCAGTGGCGTAGTGAGCACGGGACCCACGTCTGGGCATACCCTTCCCACATTGGGCGAACAGCAAATAACACAAGATGATGGACGGAATGTTGCACATTGGCAAAACATTCACCCCCAGTCACAGACGTGGGTCCCGTGCTCTTTATGCCACTGGAATCAAGCTATCCTGGCTGAAGAGGGGTGAAACCCCGAAACCGGTCCTGGGATGCTTGTTTCCAGTCCAGGGAGGGCCTGGCTTGGCAGTTTGGGCTTGACTGTTCCCATGAGGCACAGGGTCAAGACTGATTTGCATACGCCTGGGTTCAAACTGGAAAGGCATGGTGAGCAAAAAAACGATGGATTTAGGCCTAGATCTCTGTACTGGGGTGAATGTATAACATTGTTCTGCATTTTGTCCATCAACTGTTGTTTTTGCATTTGTCACCCTGAGTGGGAAGGGTATGCCCAGACGTGGGTCCCGTGCTCTCCATGCCACTGGAATAAAGCTATCCTGGCTGAAGAGGGGTGAAAACCCGAAACCGGTCCTAGGATGCTTGTTTCCAGTCCAGGGAGGACCTGGCTTGGCAGTTCGGGCTGGACTGTTCCCATGAGTCACACATGGGAGCTGTAGTTTTTTCCCATATTTCCCCTGTGTTAGAACGCGAATGAAAGCGCGTTCAGTGTCACGTCTTGGGGAGTACAAAGTGAGACAGGGTGACAGTAAGGGAATTGGGGGGGGTTGTTACAGATACTGAGTGCGAAGAGCAGAGGTGAAAGGGGGCACCCCTGTCTGGTGCCTCAGGAGTCGAAGAAGGAGGACGAGTGCACACCATTGACCACTACTTTAGAATGGGGCAGAAGGTAGTTAGTCCGGCTCATAGTGAGGAATTTGGGCGCATAACTGAAGGCTGTGAGGGTATGGAAGAGGAATGGCCAGTCTAGCCTGTCGAGGGCCTTTTCAACGTCCAACCCCACCAAGACTGCGGGGATTTGACGTCTGTTGGCCTTCTCGATTAAGTGTATAATTCGGTGGATGTTATCGTGTGTTTGCCGACCCTTAATAAATTCTGACTGGTCTGGGTGTATGAGTTCAGGCATGAGGTCATTCAGTCGCTTAGCAATAATGGAGGAGTATAGTTTCGTATCGAGATTGAGCAAAGCGATGGGCCGGTATGAGGCGCAAACCTGGGGGTCTTTCCCTGGTTTGGGTATGACAGTAATCACTGCCTCCGACATAGAAGCAGAGGTCACTCCCTCTTTAGCCATCTTGTTAAAGAGCCGCGTAAGGTGAGGGGTGATATCGGGAGCAAAAGTTTTATAAAATAGGGCGGTATATCCGTCCGGTCCTGGGACTTTATGGGGCTTAAGAGCCTTAATAGCAATAGTGACATATTCGGCGGTGATGGGGGCGGAAAGTAGATCGTTCCAGTCTGGGGAAACCTGCAGGAGTTGGAGGGAGTGGAGATAATCCCGTTGGGCATCGGGGTCTAATTGGTCTCTGGAGTAGAGTGTTTTATAAAAGGAGCCGAAGATCTCAGCTTTTTCCTCATCTCTGTGGGTGAGGTCCCCTTGGGGCCCCTGAATACCGCCTATGTATTCCCTTTCTCGCTTGTCCTTGAGCTGTCTAGCGAGGTGTTTGCCAATCTTGTTGCCCTGGGAGTAGTAAAATTGACGAAGTTTGAGGAGCGTGAATTCCACCCTGTTATTATATGAAGCTCGGAGTTTCCCCCTAAGCGCTGCCAGATTGCGAAGGGTTTGCCTTGTGGGATTCAGCTTATGGGTTTGTTCAGTGGAGGCAAGTTCCTTCTCCAGCATATCTCTTCCTTTGGTGCGCTGCAAATTCAATGCAGAGTTTAGGGAGATGCATTTCCGTCAGAACACCGCCTTAAACGTGTCCCAGGTGGTAAACTCCGATGTGTCTTCTGGCTTATTAATGTAAAAAAATTCAGTGATGGTTTCTCTTAATTTAGTGCAGGAGTCCTTATCCCGTGTGAGCGCTACCGGGAAGTACCACCTGGGAGAAGCAGAGGCATTTCTGCTCCAGCACATATAGATTGCTAGGAGATTGTGATCTGAGACTGAAAGGGGGAATATTTTGGCCTCTTGTAGGCCGCCCATTAGGGATTGGCTGATAAAAACATAATCAAGACGGGAATAGGTATGGTGGACATGCAAGTAAAAGGTGTAATCTCGGGAGTGGAGATAGGGGGTGCGCCAGGTGTCTAAGAGACACATGTCCTGAAGTTGCTGTCGTGTGTCAGGGGAGAAGGAGCCCATTTCTGAGCGCTGCGGGTGAGTGCTATCTAAGTCTTTTTTGCCAAGGTAAGTTGAAATCACCCGTGAGGACCATCGGCCCTTCCACAAAGTCTAATAGTTTCCCCAAAAGAGTTTTCAAGAAAACTGTATGTCCAGTTTTGGGGGCATATACCGCTACAAAAGTGCAAAGTTTCCCCATTAAACGTCCCTTAACCATAAGCCAGCGGCCATCTTTGTCGCGTTGTACCTCCAGGGGTTGAAATTTTATGGATGAATGGAATAGAAGTGCCACTCCTCTATGTTTCGTTTTTGCAGAGGACCTATAAATTAGTGGGTAGTGCTTGTGTCGGAGACATGTATCCTCAATCCTAGCTAGATGTGTTTCCTGTAGGGCTACTACGTCAAGATGGTGGTCAATGATATACTTCCATACCTTTTGGCATTTTTGAGGGGAGTTAAGGCCCTTGACGTTCCAAGTTCCGAAGGTGAGTGGCATTGTGTCAGGAAAAAAAAACATCTCGTTGATGAGCCCACCCAGCCTGGCATGACCTGTGTCAACGCGTGTCCCCAAGTGTTAGTACACCACTGACTATCACAAACCAGAAGTACAGTTCGAGCAGTACACCTATCTGAACAAAATGTTAAAAAGCCGCCACCATGTCTCACCCACTCCCTCCCTTCAAACCCCGGAAGGAAAAAGGAACTAAATCTAAACAAGAAATACAAAACAGGAATCGCTACCAGATCCCCGCTAGAGGCCATGAAACCCCTCAGGGATACGGGTGGACGACGGGTCCGAAGACCCCGTCCGTGCCCATGCCGGAGCAATGCTCAGAGGAATTAGGGAGAAACATCTTTGCGCAGCTGAGGAAGTGCCGCTGAGACACTTCCCATGTAGTAGGAGTGGTTGCTCTCCTGCGCCGGAACTGGCAATAAAAAGTTTTTCCCTGAGTAAGAGGAAATAGTCAACATACAGATATGGAGCAGATAACACCGCAGACCTGACATTAGTAGAGGAGAAAATCGCAGCTCTCGATCGTAAGGGTGATGCAGGGTGCCGCGCACCCTGAGAATCCGAGAGTGTTGTACGGCCGGGGAAGATGGGGCAGCCGTTAGGAGCGAGTGACTGCCAGTATCCCCAGTGACCCCAAGAATCGCCCAAATCAGCAACAGGTGACTGTGATATTGCCGGACTCAGTTCAGTTGGGGAGCAGAAACAGAACAGTGTCTATGAGGCGCTCACCAACAGTTCATCTACGGCCCCTGCGCGAGCCCTCAGACCATGCAGACGTATTCCACGCCCTTTTACAAAGTTCGCCAGCCCTGTCCTGCGTGGAGTTATTCTCCTCTGTGGGTAGACCCAAAAGATCCATACCTTCTTGTAGGTCAGTGATATGGCGCCGTTTATTGTGGAATTCAAAGCTGAGACCAAATGGAAAGGTCCATCTATATCTGATTTTAGTTTGTAGTTTGGCAGTGATTGGCCTAAACAGTTGCCTCCATGCCAGAGTGGCAGGTGCGAGGTCCTGGTAGATTGCGCATGTGTGGTTTTGAAATTAAATGGTGCCTTTCGACAGGGGCCGCCATGAGGACTGCCTCTTTGACTTTGAAAGAATGAAATTTTGCAAGGATGTCTCAGGGTCTCCTTTTCTCACCAGTCTGCAAGCTTCCCACTCGGTCTACCCTTTCAAGTTTAATTTTGATGGATTGGGGACTCATGATTTTGGCAAATAGCCCCTCCATGAAGGTCCCAGGTCAGGCCCCTCCGCGCCCTCCTCCAGGTCCTTAATGCGTATGTTCTCCCTCCAGGCCCTATTCTCAAGGTCTTCTGACTTGAGCTGCGTCTGGAGTAGCTGGTCACGGAGAGATCGAACATCGTCTCGAAGGTCCGCGGTGAGTTTTTCTTGGTCTTGGTGATGAGCTTCCAGATCTAACACCCTAGTGCCCACAGAATCCACGTCTTGTTGAAGGGAGGTCAACCTTTCGGTCAGGTCTGCCCTTAGTTGTTCCATGGAGGACTGGATGTCCTGACCAAGATCTTTGCGCAGCTCTGTCTTGAAGTCTTTAAGCATGGCCAGGAGATCGGCCTTCATGAGGGCCATGGTGGGTGTCTCGTCGTCTGTGTGCAGCACCAGGCGCTTATCCGTTGCGGTGAAGAAGTCTGAGACCTTAGCGGTAGTCCTGTTCGTCCCCCTCTTTGGCGGCACGCGGACTGGCCCTAGGGGACCCCTGTTGCAACAGTGAAGGCTGCCTAGGATTCCGAGCCCCAGCGTGGGGGGCCATAGGAGCCCAGGTGTAGCGGGGGTGCAAGCCGTTGTGGATCTAGAAATGCGGGCACTCCCACTGTCTGGACTAGAGTTCCCGATTACTGAGCAAGCTGGGTAATTGTGAGGTTGGTGCTGGCGGTTGGTGGATAGCGTCCCCAGAAAGGGTAGAGAGGAGGGACGTGTCAAAGGTGATGTCCCGTGATGAATGTGGCGTAGAGAGGCAGGGGTCTAGGAGCCTTGTTCAGGAAGCAAAAGGAACCAGCCAGGTAAAAGCCACCTCACTTCCAGCCATCGTGGGCCCCCACGGATGTAGGCAGTATCAGGCAGAGACCAGCCGAGAGGTAAGGAAAGGGTGCCATTGCGTGGCCATCAGTGTGCACAGAGGCCGTCCAGCTGGCGGCATGGAGGATCGTGGGGTGTTGGTAAATCTGCCTCCGGGTCGGCAGGGAGACGCAAAATAATGACCCCTCTGAGCGGCGCTTAGCAGGAGGTAGACGGGGGGCAGTGAATCAAGGCAGGCGAACTGCGGCGCCGAAATTGCTAAGGAGCTGCCATTTTGAAGTCAGGCAGGTGGGTTGCGGTGTATAGCGGCGTGGAGTGGGTCTCAGGAGGTGCCAGCGGGAGCGCTCTGGCAATCGCGATGGAACCGAGCCTTGCCTCTGGCAATGATAGGAAGCTTGGAAGCCAGGGCCCCCAAGCAGCACCCCCCATGGGTACCAGAGTTCTTCAGTCAGGCCCGCCTGGAGTCCACCATTTTGGCGCCCGTCTGCTCGGCATCTGCAGAAATGAACCAGGACCGACCCCGTGGGTCTCAAAGCAGGTAAGGGCACCTCATCTGCGCGCTACAACTTCTGCCTCGTTTAGGAGCAGATCTCAGCCCTTGGGGACCCGGGACACCGCTGATAAAAGCTCTGGAACAGCGTGCGGACCGGGAGCCGAGATGGGTTACGTCCGCTCGGCCATCTTGCCATCTTTCCAGCCACGCCCACCCCCATTATTTTTAAAGGTAATCATTTGTAGCCATTCAGTGTTTAAAGGTGCTGTTCTTTTTTTTGCCTTTAATCTTCGAGCTGCTTGCATTCGCACACATAATTTTGAAAACGCATCGTAGAGGGTATCCTTGAATCACAGACCCATTTTTTACTACCAGTTAAAGCCACGAATTGTATTATTTGGAAGCCTGCCATTTTAGGATTGGGAATAGGTGGGTATATTTGCATTGTTTATATAGCAATATCATCACATAAAACTACAAAAAAAAAGATGAGATTGGACTTTCCACTTCTGGCACACATAGCAGCACCAGAAAAATAGAAGAAGCTTGGGCCTTGCTAAGGGCTGCCTTCACGGATAAATAAAAAACTTAAATGATTACTGTTTTTGTTTTTGTAGTAAAAAGAATCGGAAAAAAGTGAGTACAACATCCTATCAGCATTATCAAAGATCATAAAATGTAAAGGATTGCTACCAACTACAAAATTACAGCACAGATGGAAGGGAAATAAAAATGTTAAGCATATCTGTCAACATGTTGAAACGTGTCCCTTTGTAAAGTGTTTCTACTACAAGCCTGTCACTGAAGAACATAAATTGTCGTTTGTTCGAAATAGTCGAGTTGGCAGAAAGCAAAATGCAGTTGTTCACAAAGCACCTTCCGTTTTAGAGAGATGGTCAAGACTCTTTGGGCTGATGTGACGTGGTCAGAGCTCCAGCTGACTGCACTTAAACAGGAGCATAAACACATAGGGCCCGATTCACAGAACTAACTTAAGACAAAATCCTAAACTTACTACCATTTTGATATTCACAGAAGGCACTTACTCATTTTGGTATTCACAGAAGGCACTTAGTCATTTCGGTATTCACAGAAGTTAGGAGTCCTAACTTTAGGACTCCTAAATGCCTTCTGTGAATACCGAAAGTTTTAAAATTAGGATTTTTCTCAATTTAGTAGTAGTAAAGTTAGGACTCCTAACTTTAGGACTCCCAAATGCCTTCTGTGAATACCAAAAGCCTTAAAATTAGGATGTTTCTCAGTTTAGTAGTAGTAAAGTTAGGAGTCCTAACTTTAGGACTCCTAAACTGAGAAAAATCCTAATTTTAAGACTTTCGGTATTCACAGAAGGCATTTAGGAGTCCTAAAGTTAGGACTCCTAACTTCTGTGAATACCGAAGTGAGTAAGTGTCTTCTGTGAATACCAAAATGAGTAAGTGCCTTCTGTGAATACGAAAATGGTAGTAAGTTTAGGATTTTGTCTTAAGTTAGTTCTGTGAATCGGGCCCATACAGTACCAAGGCATCAGAGCAGCTGTGTGGAAATAAATTTACTTTGTAAATAGAGACCTCCCAGCTCCCCCCTCCAAACCTCCAAAAGTGTTACACCACACCAAAGGCTCGCTCCTAAACTGTTAAGGTAGTTTAGAGACTTATGTCCAAGGCGGCATGGATCTGAAAATAAAAATAAATCCAAAATTATTATGGTGGTGTTCATGTTTACTGCTTGGCTGATCGATTGGTTATTTGTTTTCGTGTAATTTATGGATGATTTTAAAAGGGGAAAAATTGAAAGGTTCTGAAGCAACCACCTGTTTCTTAGCAGATCTAGAGCCTGCCATCATGAGTAAGAGAGCACATACATACCTAGCATACCCTGATGTGGTACATGGTGTGAGGCCTCCAATTTTGCTAAGTTTGGTATGGGGGTAAGATTTGCCATCTGGATTTCATCTCTAGACTTTGACACGGTTTATACTCTAAGCATGTATTTGGTATTACCTGGATAGGTCTTTGAAGCCTTCAGTTGTGAGTTGCGTTTTTTGGGACAGATGAGTGGGGAGCGGATTCTATACTTTATATGTAGTAGTGGTTAACAGATCCGTTTAAACGTGTGTCACTGGTTTTATCTGCCATCGTGTCAGTTTCGTTATCAACCCTTGTGCCCAGCGGCAGGTGCCAATCCTATCTATCCCAGCTGCACAAGCCTGCTTCTTACCGTGAGGTGTGGGACACTCTTGCTTCCCTGGTGAGACATATTTCTTTTGGTGACAAGCAATTCAATGCAAGGGCAAGAGATGGAAAGTTCCCTTTCAAATGGGCATCAGCCTTGTGTGGATTCTGATGCCACCTATTGTGGAAGCAGCGGTGGGAGCAGGTGGGGCGGGGGCACCTCTTCACAGAGTCGGCCGGGGCTTTGTCTGGAAGCGGTAGCTCTCTCCAGTGGCAGTCTGAAGTGCGTTCTGCTTCCAGTGCACATGGGCCAACTCTGCCTGTTGTGTGCAGAGCAGGGACGTGATTTTTAAGGTGTTTGCCTAATTTGGGTTTAGTGGTCTGTTATGCAGATTTGTAGAGCTCACTATCACCTAGGAGGGTAGCCTGGTTTAACCCCTTGCATGCTCATGATGAGCTAGAGTCCAGCTCGTCATGAAACATCGCCCTTGAAATTCCCATTATGCCAAAAGAGCCTCGGGAGCTGGGGAAGAGCTTCCCCAGCTCCCGAGCCCCCCCCCCCCCCCAGGTTTCCCTGAAATGACGATCGGCGCGCACGTCGCGCTGACGTAATTCAGGGGAACCAAAACTGAAATGAGCCAAGAGGCTCATTTCAGGTTCCCTTTCTACGTGCTCAGGGGGCTATCTCAGCCCCCTGAGCATGTAGAAAGACGGGAGAGATATCGTTGGAAACGGGAGAATCTCCCCTTTTCAATGGTACCCCATGGTCCTCCTGTGGCGATCCCCAAGCAGGGATCCACCCACTAGACACCAGGGAGGGGGGAGTGGCCCCTTGGGCAAGGGCCTTTGCTCCCACCAATTTATTTTGGCACAATTTAGTCTTTTTGCCCCCCCTGGGGGGCAGATGGGAGGAGTAGCCCCCATCTGCCCCCCCAGGGGGGCAAAAAGCACACTAGACACCAGGGATTTTTTTAGAAGCTAAAAATAAGGGTGGGGGCAGCCCAAAACAGGCATGCCCATGCCCCCACCCCTCGCAATTATTACAGTCTTTCTGCCCCCCCGGGGGCAGATGGGGCATTGGCCCCTAATCTGCCCCTTCAGGGGGGCGGAAAGCCCACTTGACGACGGGGATTTGTTTCATGCAATTTTATTTAGGGTGGTGGCTGCCCAAAATGGGCACACCAATTCCCCCACCCCCACCACCATTACAGCCTTTCTGCCCCCCTGGGGGGCAGATGGGACAGTAGCCCCCAATCTGCCCCCCCCGAGGGAGCAGAAAACCCACACAATGCCAGGGATTTTATTTTGCATAATTTGTTTTAGGGTGGGGGCTGCCCAAAATGGGCATGCCTATGCCCCCCACCTTCCGCCACATTTCAGCCTTAGATGAGGACAGTAGCCCCAAATCTGCTCCCGGGGGAGGGGAGAAAGCCCACTTGACACCAGGGATTTTTTTTGCGCATTTGTTTTTAGGGTTGGGGCTGCCTGAAATGGGCACCCCAATGCCCCCACCCCCGCCACCATTACAGCCTTTCTGCCCCCCAAAGAGGGGCAGAAAGTCCACTATACACCAGGGATTTCCTTTTGCGCAACTGTTTTTAGGGTGTGGGCTGCCCGAAACGGGCACGCCAATGCCCCCCCACCCCCCCACAAAAATGACAGTCTTTCTGCCCCCAGGAGGCAGATGGGAGCTGTAGCCCCCAATCTGGCCCCCCCGGGAGGCACAGAAAGCCCACTAGAAACCATGGATTTTTTTGTTTTATTAGTGTAGGGGTAGGGGCTGCCCAAAATGGGCATGACAATACCCCCACCCCACCCCCAAAGAAATTCCAGTCTTTCTGCCCTCCGGGAGGGCAGATGGTGGAGGTGGCCCCAGATCTGCCCCTGGGGGGGCAGAAATCCCACTAGGCGCCGGCGAGTACGCAGGATTCTTTATGCGTGGGGGTGGGGGCTGCCCAAAATGGTCATACCAATGCCCCCACCCCCACAAAAAATAGCCACAATCTTTCTGCCCCCTTTGGGGTCATATCAGGATGAAACCCCCTCCCCGATTCCCCCCAGAGCGGCAGAAAGCCCACTAGGCTCTGACTTTTTTTTTAGCAATGTGCCTACCTGTAGATTTTTAACCCTAGCTCTGCCGGCACCTAGGGAAACCTAGTAAAACGTACACATTTTTGAAAACTAGACACCCAGGGGAATCCAGGATAGGGTGACTTGACGGGCTCTCACCAGGTTCTGTTACCCAGAATCCCTTATGAAAACATTATGAAACGTTGGGGGATCCACGTAAGCCATACCTCCCTTGAATCACCCGGGTTTCTAGTTTTCAGAAATGTGTGGGTTTGGGAGGTTTCCCTAGGAGGCCACCGAGCACCGGGCCAAAAACCCAGGGTACCCCCTTTGCAAAACCAGGTCGTTTTGTGATAGGCAATTTTGATGTTGCCTCACCACGTTTTGGGCCCTTGTCTGTCGCGGGTACTTGTGCCTCCCACACGTGTGAGGCACCGTTTTTATCGGGAGACCTGTGGGAATGCTGGGTGGTAGGAAATTTGTGTCAGCCCGGTGATACCACAACTTTCCCACACAAAAATATATGAAAAAGAATGATTTTTTCAGTTAAAATTGAGGTTTGCAAGGGATTTTGGGTAAGGAAACATTGGGGGATCCACGGAAGCCATACCTCCTGGAATCCCCCGTGTGTCTAGTTTTCAGAAATGGGTGGGTTTAGTAGGTTTCCCTAGGTGGCCCCCGAGCACCGGGCCAAAAACCCAGGGTACCCCCTTTGCAAAACCATGTCGTTTTGTGATAGGCAATTTTTATGTTGCCTCACTACGTTTTGGGCCCTTGCCTGTCGCGGGTACTTGTGCCTCCCACACGTGTGAGGCACCGTTTTTATCGGGAGACCCGTGGGAACGCTGGGTGTTAGGAAATTTGTGTCAGCCCAGTGAAGCCACAACTTTCCCACACAAAAATTTGTGAAAAAAAGTGTTTTTTTCAGCTAAAATTGAGGTTTGCAGGGGATTCTGGGTAAGGAAAAGTTGGGGGATCCACGCAAGCCATACCTCACTGGAATTCCCCGGGTGTCTAGTTTTCAAAAATGTGTGGGTTTGGTAGGTTTCCCTAGGTGGCCGCCGAGCACCGGGCCAAAAACCCAGGGTAGCCCTTTGCAAAACCAGGTCGTTTTGTGATAGGCAATTTTGATGTCGCCTCACTATGTTTTGGGCCCTTGCCTGTCGCGGGTACTTGTGCCTTCCACACGTGTGAGGCACCATTTTTATTGGGAGACCCGGGGGAATGCTGGGTGGTAGGAAATTTGTGTCAGCCTGGTGATGCCACAACTTTCCCACACAAAAATTTGTGAAAATAGTGATTTTTTTCAGCTAAAATTGAGTTTTGCAGGAAATTCTGGGTAAGAAAACATTGGGGAATCCACGCAAGCCACACCTCCCTGGAATCCCACGGGTGTCTAGTTTTCATAAATGTGTGGGTTTGGTAGGTTTCCCAAGCTGGCCGCAGAGTACGGGGCCAAAACCCAGGTGACCCCCGTGTAAAACCAGGTCGTTTGGTGATAGGCAATTTTGATGTCGCCTCACTATGTTTTGGGCCTTTGCCTGTCGCGGGTACTTGTGCCTCCCACACGTGTGAGGCACCGTTTTTATTGGGAGACCCAGGGGAACGCGGGGTGGTAGTAAATTTGTGTCAGCCCGGGGATGCCACAACTTTCCCACACAAAAATGTGTGAAAAAAGTGCATTTTTCAGCTAAAATTGAGGTTTGCAGGGGATTCTAGGTAAAGAAACGTTGGGGGATCCATGCAAGCCATACCTCCCTAGAATTCCCTGGGTGTCTAGTTTTCAGAAATGTGTGGGTTTGGTAGGTTTCCTATGGTGCCAGCAGAGCTAGGGTTCAAAAACTACAGCTAGGCACTTTGCCAAAAAAGGGTCATTTTTCACTGCGAAATTGAGGTGTGTCCACGTTGCATTTTGTGCCGTTTCCTGTCGCGGGCACTAGGCCGACCCACACAAGTGAGGTACCATTTTTCTCGAAAGACTTTGGGGAACGCGGGGTGGGTGGAAATTTGTGGATCCACGCAGATTCCAGAACTTTCCACCACAGAAATGTGGGGAAAATGTGTTTTTTTTGCCAATTTTTTAGGTTTGCAAGGGATTCTGGGTAACAGAACCTGGTGGGAGGCAGTCAAGTCACCCCATCCTGGATTCCCCTGGGTGTCTAGTTTATTAAAAATGTATAGGTTTGCTAGGTTTCCCTAGGTGTCAGAAGAGCTAGGGTTAAAAAACTACAGCTAGGCACCTTGACAAAAAAGGGTCATTTTTCACAGTGAAATTAAGGTGTGACCACGTTGCGTTTTGCGCCATTTCCTGTCGCGGGCACTAGGCCGACCCACACAAGTGAGGTACCATTTTTCTGGGAAGACTTTGGGGGACGCGGGGTGAGTGGAAATTTATGGATCCACGCAGATTCTAGAACTTTCCACCACAGAAATGTGGGGAAAATGTGTTTTTTTTGCCAATTTTTTATGTGTGCAAGGGATTCTGGGTAACAGAACCTGGTGGGAGGCAGTTAAGTCACCCCATCCTGTTTTACCCTGGGTGTCTAGTTTTCAGAAATGTATAGGTTTGCTAGGTTTCTCTAGGTGCCGGCAGAGTTATGGTTCAAAAACTACAGCTAGGCACTTTGCCAAAAAAAGGTCATTTTTCACTGCGAAATTGAGGTATGACCACGCTCAGTCAATCAATCAATCACTGCATTTGTAAAGCGCGCTACATACCCGTGAGGGTCTCAAGGCGCTGGGGGGGGGGGATGCTACGGATCGAAGAGCCAGGTCTTGAGGAGTCTGCTGAAGGCCAGCAGGTCCTGAGTCTGTCGTAGGCTGGTAGGGAGAGTGTTCCAGGTCTTGGCGGCGAGGTAGGAGATGGATCTGCCGCCGGCGGTGGTTTTCCGGATGCAAGGGACTATGGCGAGGGCGATGTTGGCTGAGCGGAGGCTTCAGGTGGGGGTGTGGCAGCTGAGTCGGTTGTTGAGGTAAGTGGATCTAGTGTTGTGTAGTGTTTTGTGAGCGTGGATGAGGATGAGGAGTTTGAAGGTGATCCATTTGTTGACGGGGAGCCAGTGCAGGCCTCTCAGGTGGGGTGTGATGTGGCTGCGGCTGGGGACATTGAGGATGAGTCGGGCCGAGGCGTTCTGGATTCGTTGTAGTCGTCTCAGGAGCTTGTTTGTTGTTCCTGAGTAGAGGGCATTCCCGTAGTCTAGTCTGTTGGTGATGAGGGCCTGGGTGACGGTTTTTCTCGTGTCGAGGGGGATCCATTTGAAGATCCTGCGGAGCATACGAGGGTGTTGAAGCAGGACGCGGAGACGGCGTTGACTTTCCTGGTCATGGAGAGAGTGAAGTCAAGGATGACCCCCAGGTTGCGTGCGTGGTCCGTGGGCCACCAAGAGTCGTCCCAGGCTGATGGGGTGGGTCCAAGAATGAAGACCTCCGTCTTGTCTGAGTTCAGCTTCAGTCTGCTGTCCTTCATCCAGTCGGCTACGGCCTTCATTCCTCTGTGGAGGTTGGCTTTGACGGTGTGGGGGTCTTCGGTGAGGGATATGATCAGCTGGGTGTCGTCGGCGTAGGAGATGATGTTGAGGTTATGTTGTTGTGCGATGTGGGCGAGAGGTGCCATGTAGATATTGAACAGCGTTGGGCTGAGGGAGGATCCCTGTGGGACGCCGCAGATGATCTCGGTGGTTTTTGAGCGGAAGGGTGGGAGGCAGACGCTCTGGGTTCTGCCGGAGAGGAATGATGTGGTCCAGGCCAGGGCCTTCTCTTGGATACCGGCGTCATGGAGGCATGCTGATAGGGTGCGGTGGCAGACTGTGTCAAAGGCTGCTGATAGGTCCAGGAGGATGAGGGCGGCTGTTTGTCCTTTGTCCACCAGGGTCCTGATGTCGTCAGTGGCGGCGATGAGGGTGGTCTCGGTGCTGTGGTTGCTGCGAAAACTGGATTGGGAAGGGTCCAGGATGTTGTTGTCTTTGAGGTAGCGGGTCAGCTGTTTGTTGACAATCTTCTCAGTCACTTTTGCCGGGAATGGGAGCAGCGAGATGGGCCGGAAGTTCTTGAGGTCCTTGGGGTCTGCCTTGGGCTTCTTCAGAAGGGCGTTGATCTCGGCGTGCTTCCAACTTTCTGGGAAAGTTGCTGTCTCGAAGGAACAGTTGATTGTTTTCCAGAGATGGGGCGTGATGGTTGTGCTGGCTTTGTTGAAGACGTGGTGAGGGCAGGGGTCCGATGGGGATCCGGAGTGGATGGAGTTCATGGTTTTGATGGTGTCTTCGTTGCTGACGCTGGACCAGGCGGTCAGGCGACTGGTGCGGGTGGTAGTCGCAGGGGTGGTGGACTCGGTGGTGGGTGCGGGAGGGTCGGAGTTGAAGCTGTCGTGGATGTCGGTGATCTTGCGGTGAAAGAAGGTGGCCAGGGAGTCGCACAGGTCTTGTGATGGCGGGATGTCGTTGGTGTTGGAGCTGGGGTTGGAGAGTTCTTTCACGATGCTGAAGAGCTCTTTGGTGTTGTGTGCGTTGTTGTCTAGGCGGACCTTGAAGGCGGTCTTCTTGGCGGTCCTGATGAGTTGGTGGTGTCTGCGGGTGGCGTTCTTGAGGGCTGTGTGGTTGTCTGGTGTTCGGTCGTGGAGCCATTTCTTCTCCAGCTTCCGACAGGTGTGCTTGGAGATCCGGAGGTCTTTGGTGAACCAGGCGGCTTTCTTGTTGGTGTGGTTGGTTGTGGGGGTCTTGAGAGGGGCGAGGGTGTTGGCACACTCGTTGATCCACTGTGTGAGGCTGGTCGCGGCGGTGTCTGGGTCAGTGGGGTCAGTGGGTGGTCTCAGGGCGAGGGCGGTAGTCAGTTGGTCCTCGGTGACCTTGCCCCAGTAGCGGCGCGGTAGCTGTTGGGTGCGGTGGTGTGTGGTGGGTTTCCTGAAGGTGAAGTGGACGCATCTGTGGTCGGTCCAGTGGGGTTCGGTGGTGTGGTTGAAGGAGACGTGGGAGATTGCGGAGAAGATGGGGTCGAGCGTGTGTCCAGCGGCGTGGGTGGGTGTCGACATGAGCTGTTTGAGTCCGAGGTTGGCGAGGTTGTCAATCAGGGTGGTGGAGTTGGCATCGTTGTTGTTCTCGAGGTGGAAGTTCAGGTCCCCGAGGAGGATGTAGTCCGTGGAGGCGAGGGCGTGGGTGCTGATGAGGGCGGCGATGGTGTCGCTGAACTGTGGATGGGGTCCGGGAGGTCTGTAGATAAGTGTTCCTCTGAGGGTGGTGTTTGGGTCGGTGTGGATCTGGAAGTGCATGTGCTCGGCGGTGGTGAGGGTGTCGTCGGTGTTAGTTGAGATTCTGATGGAGTCTTTGTGGATGATGGCGATTCCTCCTCCCACTCCGTTGGTGCGGTCTCTGCAGGAGATCTTGTAGCCTTGTGGGATGGCTATGGCGATGTCTGGTGCTGAGGTGGCGTTCAGCCAGGTCTCCGTCAGGAAGGCGACGTCGGGGCGGTGGAGTCTAGGAGGTCCCAGAGTTCGATGGCGTGCTTGCGAGTGGAGCGGGTGTTGAGGAGGATGCAGCGGAGGTGGTTGGGTTCTCTTGCTGGTGGTTTGGAGGGTTGGATGCTGGTGAATCTGCAGTTCCGGCAGGTGAAGGGCCCTTGGGTGCGCTTCGGGGTGGCCCGGTAGCAGGGGTGGTCTCGTTCGGTGTTGAGTGCGTGGAGGGTGCTGGCGTCGTAGTGCAGTCTGGCATTGCGGGGGCGCGTGGTCCAGGGGTTCTGGCGCTGGGCGCGGTCCAGCCACGGACGGGCGCAGACGGGCTTGCCTTTGGCACGCCTTCGTTGCGTTTTGCGCTGTTTCCTGTTGCGGGCACTAGGCTGACCCACACAAGTGAGGTACCATTTTGATCGGGAGACTTAGGGTAATTCAGATTTGTAAAGCAACTGCTATTTCCTATTGACTGTCATTGCATTTCTGCCTTCCAAATGAAAGACATTGTGTAAAAACAAGTCATTTTGAAAAATTACCGATTATTCTCATGCTAGTATGAGTATTCCCAATTTCGAAAATGTGCAAATTTCTACTGTTTCTAAACTCTATAATTTGTTCCCATTTCAGAAATACATAGGTGTCTTTCATACCGATTTTTCCATGTATACATTTTCCCACAATAGTTGATATATACCTGGTACATAATAAAAAGCCATTGCAAATTGCTGCTCAGTTTTTGACTCTGGGTTCGTCGGGTTCTTGGTGAACCTACAAGTCCTATATATCCCCACAACCAGAAAGGTCCAGCGTATGTAACGGTATATTGCTTTCAAAGAGCTGTCATAATTAAAAAAAGTTACAAGTGAAAACGTTGACACAAAAGACTGTGTTTTTTCAACTAATTTTCAATTTTTCCTACATTTACCTGTTAGTTTCTATAAAGAAACCTTGATGGATCTACACAAATGAACCCTTGCTTAATTCAGAATTTTGTCTACTTTTCTAAAATGTATAGCTTTCCAGGATCAATTATTGCTTTCATACCCATTTCTCCCATTAACTGGAAGGAGGTTGAAAGCACAAAAAATAGCAAAAATAGGCTACGTCCCAGAAAAATGCCAAAACTGTATAAAGAATGTTGGTTTTCTGACAAAAGTCTGTCATTCCCTAAAAGCTGGGAAATGGTGATTTCAGCCCCACAAACGCTTTTTTGATACCATTTGCAGGGAAAAACCCAGACGCTTTCATTTGCAGCCTTTTTTCCCATATTTCCCAAATAAAACAAAATGTAGCTGTATCTTGGCTAATTTCTGGGACCCCTCCAAGGAAATCCACAAACCCTGGGTACATTTACAATCCCCATGATGTTGGAAGAAAAGGACGCAAATTTGGCGTGGATACCTTATGTGGTCAAAATGTTACAGGGGTCTATGCGTGCACTACCCCAAATAGCCAAAAAAAGGCTTAGCACAGGGAGGGGGGAAAGGCCTAGCAGCGAAGGGGTTAATGACATCACTAATTTTAAACATTCATCCATACAAATGTCATGTCTGGACGATTGATCAATGTCCGGATATTTATTTTATCATTGTTGTTTTATCACTTTATCATATTCTTTTCCTTACGTCTCTTTTGCTAAATAAAAGCATGCATGTAGCATACTGTCCCCTCCCCTTCGTATCACCTCCTATAATGATGGCTCGTGGCCCTGACAATGATTCCATACTATTACCTAGGTAAACGGGGTGTCTTCAATAATCCTCCGAATGATGAATATCATATCTAGGCCCTGCAGGATTAGGACCGGTGACCAGCAGGTCAGGCACTGACCTCAGCAGCAAGCGTGTCATATCACGTGACAGGGGTGACAGCAGCGGGCGGTACCAGAGCATAACCAGCTGATATGTGATGCTAGATCAAACATCTCACTCAGGCTGCTTTTTTTAAATTTAAAACATTCGGTTTCACCCCTGCATCATGAACACATGTGCACATATAAACAAGCAGGCCCTGTCAAATAAAGACTGAGGACACAGGTGCGTCCAGGCCCTGCAGTGCCCCAGGAGAGAGCTCCCCATGTGTTTATCACCAGCAAATCTCCTGTTTTAATAATTCTACAATAAAACCTCTGGCAATAAATAATACAAACAAAGCTGGTTCCATTGTTTCTCACAGCGACCTCCAATAAAGGTTACCACGGTGATCGGGCATCTCCAGATAAATGCTGGCTCCTTAGATCACGTGGAACTGTGGCCAATCGTAAGGTACGCTTCCTCTTTTAGGGCCACACACGGTGCCCGTTAGGTTCACAATGGGCTCCACGCAGTCTCTACCTTCATGCGGCAGCGGCACCTCCCACTGCCTCCACGCGCCCAGCTGCTAAAAAAAATTAACTTTATAACGGATGGTCTCTGCCCACAACAGCAGGCACACAGAGCTGAGCAGTACCGTGACTCTGTCTGAGACAGTACAGTACACATTAGGCGTGACTCTACAGTCAAGTCTGTCAGTGCGGTGAAGGGAGCTGCAGTGCCTGGGGAACTGCCAAGGCTTTAAGCGCCCTCTTGCGCAGTGAGATGTTCATGACCGGACTGCCAGTAAGAGCCTGGGGTAACAATAAATGTAAAGGCCACATTTCCAGGGGCCCACTCCCAGGGCTCTGCTCAAGTCACTGCAGTATGCAAACACACCCTCAATGAATGCTCAGTCAATGGTCTGAGAGGCCCCACTCACTCTGCCTGCGGCCACAGGCACACCATAACACAAGAACAAAGTTGTGCCCGCCAGCTTGCCAGGTCAATTGGCCAATAATATAATCACTGACTTGTTATTGAGGACACAATGGTGGTACCATGCATGATACAACAAACCAAGGCAGCTCTTCTTCTAAGATGCAGTTACACAGGCCCGGGGTAGTAAGGACATTTGGAGCCCTGACCCACTGGCAGCTTGCCTACAGACACTGCTTCCCTGAACAGTTTTTCACGCCTGTAAGTAAGGCTCTACATACGGATATATTATACAGAGGAAGGGAGAAGCTGAGATCCATTCGACTTCCATAGGCAATCATATCAATCAAAAGAGAATGAATAACGTGTCTAGTAGTACCAGGGACTGTAGGTCCTTAAAAAACCTCATGCACAGCGTGCAGGACCTAGAAAGTATTGGATGGGCTTTAGAGGCGCATGATGTAGAAGGCTTGTTTTTATGCATGGGGCTAGTCCAGCATGGTAGAGACTGCATCAGATAAATTCGACGAGCATGGACTCAGACCTGGCTGACTGTGCAGACCTGCCACGGCTCTGCCCCAGCCCTGCCTGCCCTACCTTTCACTCTGATAGTGAGTCTCAGACACTGCACTGCTGCAGTGCGACCACGGTACCTACCTGCTTTAGTTCACCCAAGCTTAGCGTGCGCAGCTCGTCAAGGTGTTAAAAATGTGTTATAATGCATTTTAATGCTGTAAGGTAGACCAGATTAAAATGCGTTAGTCTAACGCCTGATGTGTGGCACTTGGCAGGGCTGTAACTAAAAAGGCAAACTTAATGGCACCCTTTAAAGACACTAATCCGAACATATCTTGTGTACTTGTAAAAAGCGAATAGGATTTAGAACTGACCAACATTTTAGAACTGACTGAAACCACGTCACTCACCTGTACGCTAGTTTCCTCCTATGAATTATGGAACAATTGAGTGCTCTTTCTCCCTAATGCATTATAAATTACCATGGAGTACCAGGTCCCTTCAGCCTTGCTCCTGTGGCCCAGGTCTGATGGCACTATAGACTTATGCTTCCACTGCAGGGATATTTGTTTGACCTCATGGTCGTAGGTTCAAATGCTGGCAGGTCCACTTAACCTTTTTTTTAGGTCGAGCCTAGCGTTGCAGCACATGCGCTGCTCACTTTGTGAAGCATGCAGTATTCAGTATAGCGTGGAAGCTTTGTGAAGCTCCGCCTACTCCTGCCCATCTTTTTCATTGGCTTAGGTCCTAAATGCTGCCTTCTGATTGGTTTTAGGCTTGTTAGTCCCTCCCCAAGACGGCCATATTGTCATTTGTATCCTTCCATGGTTACTGGCCCCTTTACTCCGAACACTGTTTACTTCCCTGTCTCCCCCTGCCCCTTCCGGCAGTCCATGACTTCTCACCCCACCCTGCCACCCCACTCCCGTTCGGGACTTTTCCCCGCCCACACTCACATTTCCAACGTAATATGTCTCACGTAAATGCAAGTCCTATTGCATTGCAAAAGCTTTTTTTCAAATTGTGAGCACTATTTTCTTCTGTGCCTTCTCCTCCTCCTCTCCCCTCCCCCGTAGTCCATGACTTCTCACCTCCCCCAGGCCCCCCACTCCCGTTGCAAATACTTGTTTCATCCGACTGAAACCCCTGGAAGATAGTCTGACGGACAGATAGAGCACACATTATCACGGTAATACCACTTTGAAAAATCATTAAATCTCTATAAAAAAACAGATTATGGTCAGAAATTTCAAAAACACTGGCAAATACCAGGCCTCGCAACAAATCGACTTCTGCCTCCATATAATAAGAAGATGTCTTTCAAGCCAAAAGTCAACTGCATGAATAACAAACCTGCTTTAAGTACTGTTGAATCTGCCAGAGTTCGCTGATTATAAAATGATTGGAAAAAAAAAGTCATTCCAAGATGGCAGCCCGTTAAACGCAGTGTGAATGATTGAGTTTCTTTGTCTTACACCACTTTAAAGAAGGACTACAAGAGCCATCATCTTACTTCAGTTCTTGGAATACTATATTACCCTGTACCAGAGTCACCTAGACTCAATGGTGTTAGAAGGCGAGGGATTTTTAGAGGATATTGAGCTTCCTCAAATCGATGCAGACGCAGCGGCGACCCTAGGAGGGGATATAAAACTAGGTGAGATCAGGGGGGCCATCAAACACATGGCCAGAAACAAAACCCCTGGTACGGACGGGCTACGGGTCGAGTTCTACTCCGCATATGTAGATGCCTTAGCTCCTCGCCTGCTGGCCTTGTACAATAGATCGAAATGGGATGGGTGCTTCCCCGTGACAATGAGGGAAGCAGTAATTATACCGCTCTTAAAACCGGATAAGCCGGCCTGGGATCGCACTGCGTACCACCCCCTCGCCATGCTCAACCTCGATTATAAGATATTGAGCCTGATCTTAGCTAGCCGCCTAATGATTCACATGACGGCGCTTGTGCACGCAGATCAGGCGGGTTTTATTCCATCCCGGAACACGGCTATCAATATAAGACTCCTGCTCCGGCTGTTGAACGCCTCCACCCATGACAGCGGTGAGGCATGTATCCTATCGATTGATATCGAGAAAGCCTTCGACAGTCTTGAATGGCCATATCTTTTTAGAGTTTTGAGGGCCTTTGGCTTAGGAGATGGATTTGTGGCCTGGACGGCAATATAGTATAAGAACTCTACTGCTAGAGTGCGCACGGGAGGTGTGATCTCAGAGGCCTGCGCTGTGGCGAGAGGAACGAGACAGGGATGTCCGCTGTCTCCCCTCTTGTTCGCGCTGGCAGTGGATCCTTTGGCAGTTCATGCGCGATCGGGGCGGTATTACCGGGGATTGGACGGGATTGGCCAATCTCAATTCATTGCATTATATGCAGATGACCTACTCATGTTCCTCGCCAACTCTGCAGACGATCTACAAGGTGCCAAGAACCTACTGACCAGGCTGGGGAGGATGGCGGGCCTCAAGGTCAACTGGAGCAAGACGTGCCTCTTCCCTGTTTTAAGTGGAAGGAGGGACCCACCGGATGGCCTCGACGTAGTATGGGAAAGCAGATGTATGACTTATCTGAGAGTACGTATTAATCACAGCTGCCGACTTTATGGAAGGTACTGTCGGACGAGCGATACGAGCTACCAAGAAAAACTTTGACTTTTGGGGGACTCTTCCGCTTTCAGTGGCAGGATGGGTGGCACTGCTAAAGATGGTCACATTACCGCATTTGCTCTATTATTTTGACTCGTTACTACAATGGATCCCGCAAAGGTTCTTTACCCAACTTAACACCATGATCACAGGATTTTTGTGGGGCTCCGGGAGACGCAGAGTAGCGCTTGCCACCATGATGAGACCTAGACGGGAGGGGGGTTTTGCAGTGCCCAATTTTGAGGCCTACTATCACGCGACTCAATTGCAGTGGTTAACAAAATGGATGTCGGGAAGACTTCGCAATGGGGAGGACCATGGGGGTACGGACCCAGACCTGAGACAGCTCTCTTCAGTGCTGCTATGGCTCCCCTTGAGCGAAAGAGAAGCTCTGGGGGACCTGTGGGCGATGCGCCAATGTTGGAACCGGGCCAATAGGAGAACCCAGCAGGGACCCCCCTAAGCGCCTGAGATTCCGCTGCTGGTTTGGGAAGCACTACCCCATGGGGGTAACTGGCAGGGATTGTGAGCTTGGGAAGAGGGCGGGGATCTCCACTATCGGAGACCTCTATGAGTACAATACCCTGTTGCCCTTTAATGATTTAATAGTGCGTTACGAGCTTCCCAGGAGGGACTTTCTCTTGCATGCCGCCCTGACGGCAGCCATCCGTAAGCATTGGAAGAAGGGGATGGTGGAACCGCCGATCTCTTTGCCATGCCAGTATGTAGTATCGGCAGTCGAATGATCAAGGAAGTCACATGCCTCTATAGGTGGCTCACCCAGGAGATAAGAGGCCCCTTGGAGAGCCTCCGTCTTAAATGGGAGATAGACCTCGGGACGCCCATAGATGTGAATCCATGGGAGACACTAGTAGAAAGAGCATGGAAAAGCTCCAGAAATGCGCGAATCCAGCTAATCTATTTTTTGTCCTCCTCAGAGCATATCTCACCCCGCACAAAATTAATGAGTATTTTGGGGTCCGATCGGCCTGTCTGCGGTGTAACTTAGACAATGCCAAATTCTTACATATGTTTTGGGAGTGTCCTTTGCTAGAGGGGTACTGGAGGGAGATATTGACTACACTGGGTGAGGTAACGGAAAGGGACAACACACTGACTCCGGGATATTGCCTGTTACACTGGTTTCCTCACACTGCCAGGAATAAAGTTACCAGCAAATTTATAGTCCTGAGGTTAGTGCTGGCTAGGCGAGAAATTACCAGTCACTGGAAGGCGGCCAGTGCCCCTAGTGTCTCGCGGTGGCAGCGGGAATTTATCAAATGGGCGGATTGTGAGGGGATTCTTAGGCTGCAAATGGCCTAAACACTGGGTAATGAAGAAATGCTAGACACAGCGAGAGCATGGGTGGCGTTGGTAGAGTTGCTCAAGTGCCCGCCTGATTATGCCTAACCTCCCCCTGTGTGAGTGGACCTGGGTATGGGGGTTGCAACGTTGCCCTGTCTGGACATGTAGGCTGTGGGACTGAAAGCATATAGCACATTCCTGTTCCCTTTATCGGATCCCTTCCTACTGGCATCACTGTGTCTGTTGTCTTGTAGGACTGAATACAATTCTCCAAAGAGGTATAGATGATTGAGCGACATGCCTGGGGGGGCGGGGGTGAGGGGAGTTGCATAAAGGGGGAGGAGGGGGGTAGAGAGGATTTTATTAATTTGATTGTTTGTCGTAGTATTTGTGAACTCGGATTGGGACGGACTGATGAGATGTCGATCTCGTATCATAAGGATACGGAGCATAGCTTCCCTGGGAACCCTGGATTGACCGACACATTTGGGGTGCAATTTATACATGGACTACACATGGTGAGATTCTACACCGGATAATATGAGACCATCAGATATATGTGTTGATATCTGTTATCGGACGCAAGATGTACGCTCTAAATTCCCACTGTATTGCTTCTGTGACCCTTGAATACTGATGAATAAAATCAGTTTACAAAAAAAAAGAGCCGTGATCTCACTTCCGTTGTTTCTTCTTCCGTCTGTGGTGGGATGCAGTCAGAACCGGAGGGGTGGCGGAGGGGTGAGTATTGCGGACCAGCAGGGAGCAGGGCACTGCACAGGGCTCGGCTGGGACCGCTGGCTGTGGAGTTGGGGCAGGAAGCAGAGGGGCCAAGGACAGGGCTGACCATGAAGTGGGGTGCAGGCAGCAGAGCACTCTAGAAGGTCTCTGGGAGCTCAGGGTCTATGGCGGGGAATAGGGCGCATGTGCTCTTAACTTGGGGTGACATCTGTAGGGCGAGCTGTACAATGGTGATCAACAGGTATTACTGGCTTTATGAATGAGACTGTGGGTTCGCAGGGTCCTGAGTGGAGGCAGGGAGCAGAGCGCCATGGAGAGGGGTGTCCAGGATCACACGGTGTAAAGTAGAATGCAGGGAGCAGAGCGCTGTAAAATATATCTAGGTGCACAGGTAGTTTCTAATGTCAGACGTGGACACTAGAACTGAGAGTAGACAGAATACAACCTCGCGGTTGCAGGGCTGTCTGTAGGGTGTACAGGCTTCAGGGGTGAGAGAACGATTCACAATTCCAATTTTGCACCGAAGGTACACTTGGATGCGTAACTAGTTAGCTTTCCTGGTGTTAATTCATGCGTGGTATAGGCAAAACACAAATGTACAAGCATAAAGTGGTTTACTTATTGATAATATTACACCAGTCTTTTGTAACGCACGGATGGGATGTAGGTGTTCGAAGGTAGGGATTCCTGGGAAAGGAGACTTAATGTATTGCATTTTAGAGAGGCATTCCTTTCTTTTTAGGTAGTCAAGCTCTGTCTGATTTCACGTTGTCACTAAAATCCTTTGTTAGTGAGTTTACATCAACCTGCTCTCCGAGTTTAACAACTATCAACAAATGTCTTCTTGTTTGTCATTGCAAATCTGTAATTAGAGCGGCCGAATCATCCTGCTTTGATGACGGCAACTCTTTACAATGTATGCTTTTATATACATAGAATATTCATTGCCACTGATTCAGAATGCTGTAGGCCCATTCACTCTTAATCTTCCTCACTGGGACACTGCTATCCATTGGACCTCTCTCTACTGGCTCCTTCTACCCAAAATAACCAATTTCAAAAGACTCTGTCTTAATCTGACTTTCCATGGCCTTGCTTTACATGATAGCAGCATGAAATACACCAGCCTATATATGCTGCCTTCACTCTGCGTCGTACAAAAGCTGGAGGGCATTCCCATTTCCGGACTCTACATTTTGGAATATTCTTCTAGGTACCCCATGAAATTTGACTAATTCTTGAATTTCCAAAAAACAAAAAAGTTTGGCTGTTAACCTACAATACTCTGTATAGCTAGCCTTCTAGTTGGCCACTTCCATTTTGGTAACATAACACCATGGTACATCCCAGGGTCACTGTTCACGCTTTAAAAATTCCATTCCTTTAGAAGTGAAATTCTATGAAGTTCTACACATTTCCATACATTTGTTCTGTGGGTGAACATGTGTCACTGTCTTCCTGTAGGCCTCTAGTACATCTATTTTTCCTCTTGTCAGCTCTGTTATGTTATATAGTTGTAGAGCGCACTATCACACGCTTTCAGATCCAGGATACCCTCACTGGTGAGTCTAGCCACACCTAAGGCCTCGTGGAACTACTCAAAAATCCACATCTTCAGCTTCTTGCAAAATTCAAGTTAGAAGAGGCTCTTATGTGCTTACTTTCCATCCATGTTATAGAACAGTAGATGTTTCAGCACCCAGGCTAATGTGCTGCATAGCTAAATACATATAAGGTCCCAAAGGCGAGACCAATTGCATTGCAAATGCTTGTTTTGTTTTTGAAGGGGGGCCACTACTCTCTTCTTCACTCATTTTTTTAAATGTGTGTATTTCCCCCACCTCCATTCTTCTGCAATTATCACTATGAGAAGCGAAAAAGCGCTCTTTCATGGGGACAACGGACTCTGTGCGTGGGTTTAAGCGTAGACTGCCCTTTTTGCAGCCCCAGCAAGTAGCCTGAGCATGATAGCCACATGCCAGAGCTCCCTATTGCGTCTCCAGTGCTCTACTGCTGATTTGGCAGCAGGGGTACTCTAATAGATTGGCAAAACCAAAAGAAATTAAAGTGGGTGCCGTGCTCACACATAAAGCACAGCGCCCGTGCACATACTGTGCACATAAAAGTTATGAGCAAGGCAGCCTGTGAAGCGGCCACAATGGTATATAAAAAAAACACAAGAAAGCGGGCGCCACACTCAAACATAAAGTGCGGCAGCAGCGTTTCAAATATGAAAGTGGCACCAAAATGGAGGCTGGAAAGAGTGGTCTGCCGCACTAGAAGTGTGTGCCGCTATTTGAAAACAAAAACAAATAATGAAAATGGAGGGCAGGGGGAATGGGAGGGGGAAGAAAATATAGTACCTTATAAATGAGGACGCCCACTAATAAATGGAAATTAATGTGTACTTGAACGGTGCTCCTGACCAAGAAAACAGAAGTGATGTTTTGAGTTACAAACCAACTAGCAGGCTTTAAAGAACAGTGATGCTGCAATCAACCTATGGTATCAGCAGGCGGGATTACAGTCCTGTATTGAATACAAAAGAACTTGCAGACAGCGCATGCGTGCTCACGCTCGACCTAAAAAGGAAATAAACTGAAATACTGAAACACAATGAACTCTGATTTTGAACTGATATGTTTCAATTTAAAGTGTAAAGATAAGCTCCTTATAGACAAAATTGGAATTTGCACTTGTAAAAGTATTTTATCATTTAAAATATTACACCAGTCTACTGCTTCCTGTGCCTTCCTTTGCGGAATTCGCTTTTGCTGGCTTTTGGGACAATGTGCGCTTTTTCTATGCAAGCCAGTGGTAAAGTGTTTGTGCTCTCTCCCTGAAAACATTATAAAATTAGCCTACACCTGATGATTACATTTAATGTACTTGTAATGCCCCAGTAAATGGTACTACACGTACCTAGGGCCTGTAAGTTAAATGCTTCTTTTGGGTCTGCAGTGCTCCTCGAGCCACCCAATAAAGTGGTCTTTTAAAACATGTCTTAAGCCTGCCCCTACAGCCTGTAGTGCAGTTTTTCAACGGCCACTTCGACCTGGAAAAATATACCTTTTGCCAAGCCTAAACCGTGCTTTTTAATACCTATAAGTCCCCCCTTAGGTAGTCCCTAAAGGCTTGTAGGCAAGGTGCATGGTGTCTATATAGTAGCACTTGTGTGTTTAAGATTTCATGTGCTGACAATAAAAAACTCCTAAAGTTGTTTTTCAAAGTTGTAAGGCTTATCTTTTCTGTAGACTAGCACTGAGCTGCCTTATTACAATTAATAGGTGTTAACTTTCGATTGGGAGCAGATAAAAAATGTATGTTTACACTCATATTAATTTTCTTTGTGGAAGTCGGATATTAGATTATAATTTTGAAAATTCCCCTTTTCCTGCCCAGTTTCTGAGGCCTCTTAATGGTTTCCCCATCAGGAATGCGTATTTGGACCAGACAGTAAACAATTGGTCATGGGTGTAGTTGGTAGTAGGTGTTCCTGGCAGGGTGACTGAGAATGAGCTGTATACTGCCCTGGTTACATTTCGAAGGACGTTGCCCAGAGAGCACACACAGTAACCTGACAACAGGCCAGCCCTTGCCTTTGTACCGCTAGACAGTTTGGAGCCAGGACCAGGGAAAAGGGGAGGAACAATTGCAATTTGTATCTGTAAATATTCCTCATGTCAGGTACACGGCGCAAATGCTACTACAACTCAGACCCATTCCTTCCCCGAATTGTTCCAGAAATTCTTGGACTTGCCCCGAGGCCCCTTTTTCCTGCGTTAATTGCAAATTTCAAACTTCTTTTACAACACCCGGTTCTGAGAAGTCAAACAATAGGGAACATAGTCCATCCATCGGGACTGAGGGAACTAAATGCCTTCTCTTAAATGTTCGCTCCCTACCTAAGCATCAATTAGAGGTATGGGATTTAATACATTCTGCCCAACCCGACCTCTGCTTCCTAACGGAAACCTGGCTGAAACCCCACACTGTTCCTGCTATTGCTGTGGGGATTCCCTCTGGCTATAAGCTTGTGCATTTCGATCGGCCAGTAAAAACAGGTGGTGGCCTGGCCATAGTGCATAATGAACATTTGAAAATTACCACACTAGAGCAGAGGCATAACCCCCTCTTTGAAATATTGATCTTTAAAATGCAATATGCCTCAAATAGATTCTGGAAAGGTGCCCTAGTATATCGTCCCCCGGTGCCCTCTACTGGCTTATCCCTGGCTTTATTAGAAATGCTGGCCCCACATTTCAAAGCAAAAGAAGATTTCCTTCTTCTTGGTGACTTTAATGTCCATGCTGACAATCCCACACTCCCTGAAACAATCTCCTTGGTCTCTGAACTATCCTCCCTTGGTTTGACTCTGCAAAACCATGAGCCCACCCATAGGTGGCCACCTCCTTGATTTAGTGCTCACCAACTTTCCCAATACACAATGCCTCTCCCCGGCTCAATTAACTTGGTCCGACCATTTTGTGGTGGAATTTTTAATACCTAAGGCGGATAAACCCTCCAATAAAAACCCTCTTCCACCCATTTGGCGCCGACAATGGCATAAAGTCACCGTTGAGGAATTACAAAAGGAATGGAGGCAGCCCATTCCCACAGAGACGGACAGTACAGAAACTTTGTTAATTAAATTTAATAATTCTCTTAGAGAAGCTATTGATAAAATAGCACCTCTAAAATTGCATAAGCAATACCCTGTCACTAAACGGGAATCATGGTACACTGAGGAGCTCAGAACAGAAAAACAAAAATGTAGGAGGTTGGAAAAAAAATGGAGGAAAACACGCACTGAAGAAAATAAGAAAGCATATCAGGAGGCTCAGACTAAATATCACAAAAACATTAAACTTGCCTGCAAGAACAGTATCTCCCAACAACTGGAAGAAGCGGGAAACCGTTCCAAGGAGTTATTTAAAATTCTTCAGGACTTTGTAAAACCCACTGCATGTAAAAGCCCTGATGAATTCTCTCAACAACTATGTGATGAAATCTCCCTGTTCTTCGAAAGCAAAATTAATCTGATATATGATAATATCTTATCAGCTGTCACTGAAAATAATATTAGCCTCTCTTCCCCCTCTACCCTTTCCACACGTAATCAAGACACATTTATGACATTTCCTGCAGTGAGTGACTCGGATCTCACCTCCCTTATGAGCCATATTAAATCTGGCTCCCCAGATGACTTTCTATCCGCTACTATCACTGCGTCTCTGAAGCCTCTGCTCGGGCCCCACATTCAATCATTGATTAACCACTCCCTTAGGACAGGATTTGTACCCACGGAATGGAAAAAAGCAGTAGTGAATCCCATTCGAAAGAATGCTGCGATTCCATGGACCGATCTTTCAAATCTTCGACCCATCTCCCTCTTACCCTTTCTCGGCAAGATGACTGAGAGACACGTAAACATTCATTTATCTAAATACATCGAGGAAACGGAGGGCCTAGACTTTTCTCAATCTGGATTCAGGCCCAATCACAGCACTGAATCTGCCCTCCTCTCAGTGACTAACAACATCAAAATGTCACTGGATGGAGGTAATTCAATGATTCTAGTGCTGTTAGATCTCTCCGCGGCCTTCGACACTGTGTCTCATGAGATACTCCTTGATCGTCTAAGGGAAAGAGGTATAGAGGGTGTGGCTCTTTCCTGGCTGGAAAGCTTTCTTTCAGAACGCCAACAAGAGGTGAGATTGGGCTCCCACCATTCTATCTCAAGGGAGCTCACCAAGGGAGTACCACAAGGCTCATGTCTAAGCCCCACACTGTGTAATGTGTATGTAGCCCCCCTGGCGGATATCGTAAGATCTTATGGATTCACTCCTGTTTCGTATGCTGACGACACTCAGCTTCTGTTCCCCTTTAAAAACCTGACGCCCGCAATCCAAAAATCTTTTGCGGACGGAATGAGGGCAATATCCCACTGGATGGCCGCCAATCGCCTCCAGTGTAATGTTGGGAAGACAGAGGTAATGCTGTTTGGGGATGCCACACTCTTGTGGTCTCCGGACTGGTGGCCACTTGATCTAGGACCTACTCCAACTCCTAAACAGACTGTTAAAAATCTTGGTGTGCGTCTAGACAAATCCCTTCTGTTTAAAGAGCACACAAATCAAGTAGCAGGCTTATGCTTTCAGACCATTGGGCTGCTCCGGCGAGTCTTCCCTTTTCTATCAGACTCCTATAGGAAGACTCTTGTCCAAGCCTTGATTATCAGTCGACTTGACTATTGTAACGGCTTGCTGGTTGCGGCTAATGAAGAACAGTTTCAAAGACTACAGGTAGTCCAAAACACGTCTGCGAGACTAGTTCTCAACGCCCAGCCTAGATCTCCGTCAATCCCCCTTTTGGCAAAACTTCATTGGCTTCCAATCAAACAGCGGGTAAAATTTAAAATCTGCTGTATTATTCACAGTTGTTTATTCCGCCATGGACCAAAATACCTAAAAGAACTTTTCAAACCTTACACGCCTAGTCGTACCCTGCGTTCCAGCAGTCAGCAACAACTTATAGTTCCCAGGATAAAAAAAGCCAGACAGGGAGGACGTGCTTTGTCCTACAAAGGACCAATCATTTGGAACTCATTGCCCTCTGCTCTTAAAAACGTTACTAACCTTCCAATCTTTAAAAAATCTTTGAAAACGTTCCTATTTGCCGGCTGTTAGGCTCCTGTTAGGTACACTTCCTGCATAAGATAAGATCTGTGCTCTTTGGTAACCATAAGCGCGGAGATACCCCTTCGGGGGTCGAGTTCCTGCGCTATATAAGAGTATAAATAAATAAATAAATAAACTAACAATTTCCCCACACAAAGGCTGGCACCAGGTTTAAAAGTAGGATCTTCAGAACCTCTCATCAGAAAACTCCTGATCCTGTGGAAGATTTAGAACAGTGTTTCCCAAACTGGGGTCCGAGGACCCCCAGGGGTCCGTGACACATTCCCAGGGGGTCCGCAAGCAGCTGTTTTAAAAGCACTGCAAAGTTCCTTGTAAAATTAGCAGTTTTCGAGCAACTATAAAAGTATCAAGAAAATGCCAGTGATTATTGTACCTGCTGGAGAGAGATGAGAGTTTTGTCTAGTGGCAGCTTTGACTTATCTAATGTGACACAGAGGGTTAATATGCCTACTGCAAAGAACGTGTACAATTCATTTTAAAAAACAGTATTTTATGTGCATAGGTCAGTGGGCTACTGATTTTGTCGCAGAGATTCTTTTGTCACTGTGCAATTCATAAGGGAAAATCTTAATCTAGCACAGTGTCCTATAAACTGTCAAAGAGCTGCTTGCAAACTGCATGGTAAAAGTTAGCCACATATGTTTATTCCCAGTCTATCATTATCCTGATGCTGCTATGTTCCCACTTCCTGCACATGAACAATTTTGTAATACCTTTTTGCCACTTCTATGTGTGCTGCCTAATGCAGCACACATGGAAGTTACAAAACGTAATTTTTTATTAAAGGTTGTTTATGTGCAGGAAGGGTCACCATCCTGAACATAAACAATCAAAGATGTTTTGCTTTTTTTGTTGGAAAAAGCAAAAACGAGGAGAAATAAGGCATTTCTCCTCATTTCGCCAAGTTAAGACCAGGTTTTTCATGGTCTTAATTCTGGTGCTGTCTCCTATTTAAGCTGACCTTGTAAATAGAGGGCAGCATCAAAATCAATGGGTGTTGGAGTGAAACGCCCACTGCAACACCCACTGCCCACCTTTTTCACGCTAAGCATTGCGTGAAAGGGGTCCTTATTTACAAGGCAGCGCTAAGCCACAATAAGTGGCTTAACGCTGCCTTGTAAATAAGGCAAAGCCCCTATTGCTACAGGAACATCGCAAAAAGTGACATTCTCATGGCGATAGGGACTTGTAAATATGCCCCTAAAATCCTTAGTAATTTGAGTATTTGTTTTGTGTGCACACGTTTGTTTATTTTTTTTAGAATTACTTTTTTAATGTTTGAAATTTAAATCCTACAAATTGCTTGGGGGTCCCCGGTGTCCAGTGGTGACTCAATGGGGGTCCTCAGGGGTCAAAAGTTTGGGAACCACTGATTTAGAAGAAGAACTACCCTACTGCTTAAAGGACTGCTTTGATGTCGAAAGAAGGTGGTTTGGACCTGCTTGACTTGATCCCAGGCTACCCAGAGTGTCTCCAAGTGTCAGTTGGCCAACCTCTTGAGTGAGCTACATGGACCCAACAAGCTTCCAGAGGCCTCCCTGCAACTGACCAGCTGCAACTCGACCTGCCTGGACCTGCCTGAGCCCTGCTGCTTACCTCTGCTGAAGTGAGTTCTGATCCTTAAGAGGTCCCCTCCTTCGTTCTGGAGCCTTGGCTGACATCAGTGAGAAGCTCCTACTGAAGAAAAAGGTGAAAATCCTAAACTTTGTCCAGTGACCACATGCAACACGGTTATGAGGGCTAGTAGTAGAAACGGGGAATGTGGAATGGGAGGAGAAAGAACACTAAGGGGCATATTATCAAGAAAAGGCGTTAAAATTATCTCCGCTTTAGCGGCAGAAAACTGCTGCTAAAGCGGCGATAATGGGCTTGATAATATGTCTTTGTGAATTCCCATAGAAGCCCATGTTTTGGTGTCAACATGGGCTTCTATGGGAATTCTCAAGGGCATATTATCACGCCCATTATCGCCACTTTAGCAGCAGTTTTCTGCCACTAAAGCGGCGATAATTTTATCGCCGTGCTTGATAATATGCCCCAGAGTTACCTGATACTACCACTTTGATCCATCACTTCTGCTGGTCATTGATATCTGCAGGTTGCAGCTGGAATTTAAAAACAATGAAAGTTGTCTAATATCCTTCCATGAGAGTTATGCATCTAGCTGTAACTGGGATAGGATATTTGATAGCTATGTCTCTGTGTAACCAAATGTCATTGTTCTGGTGTGTAACTAGTTATTCCTAAAACTAAAACATATATGTTATTAATGACTTAAATATGTGTGCATCAACGTTTGTCCCTGTTAGTAAGATCACTACCATAAGCTTTGTAACTATTCATTCTCTGTTTGAAGATTAACTTAATAACAACTGAACTCTCTGTGGCACTGGAAAAGGAATTGCGATTATTTTGTAGTTCCTATTTTATCAACTAAGAATACTTAATACCTTAATACTTTATACATAAGCGTATGTACCTAACAAGAGTAGCATTGTCCTATCATGAAAATTCTTCCTCTTCCATCATAAGATTCATACCAAGTTAAGTGCAACAATGTTTACAGTCTTTTAAAGGTCATAATTAACTGTTCAAAACATAGTTAAATGCTTGTTTTCACAACACAATTTGATTGCAGACTCCATCTCTGTGTTCCAAAAT
Organism: Triturus cristatus; assembly: GCF_964204655.1. Classification (NCBI taxonomy): domain Eukaryota; kingdom Metazoa; phylum Chordata; class Amphibia; order Caudata; family Salamandridae; genus Triturus; species Triturus cristatus. The sequence continues at coordinate 526,955,857 of NC_140583.1, forward strand.
GTACTCCATAAAAACCACTGGGATCAACAGTACTTTGCAAATAGAAAAACTGACTTTCTGTAGTCGTCCTGGCTGCTGCAACATTACACAATGATTGCCTAGCAAGATTACCCAATATTTCAAGATGTACTCCTTCAAACAACTTGAGAGTTCAAAGACTGCTGGGAAATGTAGGTCGTTCTCAGAGTGCTGTTGTATAGAGTGCTCTTTAAAACACTAAGCGTCAAACCGGAAAGTGCCAAAACTCTGGGAGGACTGCCAGCCTTCCCTTCTGTTCTATGAGACGAAATCAACCAAGTGAGTTTGAGTACTCACTCCTTAACACCCGCTGAGCCATAAACAGTAAGCCTACCTCCTAAAATTCCTCTTCACACTCTTCTACATTTATGCATGTGAAAATGCTTACTCAGGTAAGCAACTTGGATTTCAAAAAATAATTTCGGAAATATTCTTAGGAATCTGTACTCTTGGAATACAAATTGAAAATAGAGTTGGAAAGCAATGCACAACAATGATGTGTAAGAACATCAATTCACGTAAAACCATCTCAACAACCTTTGAAGATGCTTACCAGAGAAAAGACAGGCTATGTCTGGACTATTAACTCACTTCTAATTCCAAGTGAGTGAACTACTCCATCAAGTGGTGTACCGTCGAGTAATGGCCTTCACTCGATGGTACTGCTCACCTAGCCAGAAGACCAAAATACCCTATTCCTGACATTTGCAATACTATCTGGGACATAAATAACAACTCTATGGATCACAATACCGATTAGAACCTAATCAAGAAAACACCAATACTTTAAGAGACCTGAAGAACGGCCAGTGGAAGAAAACGAGTTAGCTGTGGTTATGTTATGGATGTTTCTGAAGAACTGAATTAGGAATCACTTTAAAGAAAATTGGATACTGTAGAAATATTCAATTATACAAATTGAGAAACATCTACCAGGATGTTACCCATGAAATCCACTTTGGGAGTACCTGTTTCTGTGATACTCTAGAACAATAAAGAGAGCCTATCTTACTCTTTAAGTAGTGATTTATGTGTGGATTTTTGTGATGGTTGGCCGAGGAAGGTAGGCACCAGTTACACAGAGTAGTTTGTAAATCATCTCTAAGGGATGAAGAAATGCTTTAAAACCTTTCTAGTACTATTTTATGAGTGCATCTTCAAAGATGAAATAGATCACCTAACATGCAAAACATATGGTTGCTCTCTGACACAAACACTATTTTGTTTTGCTCTCTGTTCCTTTTAACACCCTAGGAAACTCTTTAAGGCAGACATCCTGAACAATGGAATAACTGTGACATCCTACATGAGCATATGATATGCAGTGTTCTTTTTTATCCAGCTATTAGAACAAAATAAAAACTCTTAGGTTAACAATAGCTTGTCTTTTAGCACCTCACAATAACATAAAAGAACCTATTCAGCTATCCTCTTCACCAGTCACCAGTCCACGTTCTGACTCAAACTCAAATAAAACTTTTGGGTAGGATGTCTGCTATATCCATACAGATAGTAACAAGCCTGCAGGAACAATATCACCATCCTATGAGCTGTGATGGAACACCCTATATCATATGAATCTCCTTGAACAGAGAGCTGCTAATTTACATTATCCCTACTTAAATTATTTTAGAGAAAACGCCCAAAAGTGAAGAAAAGTGAAGAAATCTAGTTGATGATCCAGTAAAAGCTAAACAAATCTCTAAGATTCTCTAGCTTCATTGTAATTCATAGGCTTATGTGTTGCTTTTTTCTAAATGCATTATACTACAGATTTACTATGCTTCTGCCTGGCTTGAAACTCTTCTTGATCGACCTGTACATTCAGAAACTCACACCACATGATCTATAATGTTCTTCTTGAAGTGTGAGAGCTCACCCCCTTCAAATGCTTGTGAACAGTATTTCTTGATAATTGTCCAACTAAAGAAGCTATTGTTTCACCACATCTCTAAAAACACATTTTGAATCGGTAAGGACTGCTGCGGTTGCTGTTCCTGCACACTAAACTTAACTAACATAGTATTGGCAGTTCTTTGATTGTTTTCCATGTTTTGTAATATTTCTGTGTTTTTACAAATTTAATACTGCACACTGCTTAGCCTTTCGTTGCCATTGTATCAGGGGCTTGTGTGCCGTTACCTGGGTCTCAGCCCTGGTCCGTAGCGGCAAGTGCCGTTTGAGCGCAGGGCGTTTCCCTAGGCTCCCAGACTTTTCCTCACTTCCGGGGCGATTAGTTACTTCCGGGCAGGGCGCGGGCTAGTCTTTCAAGCCGCACACCCTACAAAGTCCGATGATAGAGCTGAAGCGCAGCCAGAATCAGTAAGGACAGCTGCAGTTGCTGTCCCTGCACGCTAAACTTAACATAGTATATTGGCAGTTTCTTGATTGTTTTTACGTGCTTTTTTAATATTTCTGTGTTTTTACAAATGTTAATACTTCACACTGCTTAGCCTTTCGTTGCCATTGTATCAGGGGCTCATGTGCCGTTACCTGGGTCTCTGTCGGGTTCCCCGTCCTGGTTATGTTTTGCAGCCGTGTTCCCCAACTCCTCGTTACCGCCCTGGTCTGACGCAGCAAGTGCCGTTTGAGCGGGGGGAGTTTCCCTAGGCTCCCAGACCGTTCCTCGCTTCCGGGATGATTAGTTACTTTCGGGCAGGGAGTGGGCTAGTCTTTCAAGCCGCACACTCTACAAAGCCCAATGATAGAGCGGATGCGCAGCCAGAATCAGTAAGGACTGCTGCGGTTGCTGTCCCTGCACTCTAAACTTAACTAACATAGTATATTGGCATTTTCCTGATTGTTTTTACGTGTTTTTTAATATTTCTGTGTTTTTACGAATTTTAATACGGCACACTGCTCAGCCTTTCATTGCCATTGTATCAGCGGCTCGTGTGCCGTTACCTGGGTCTCAGTCGGGTTCCCCGTCCTGGTTAAATTTTGCAGCCTTGTTCCACGTCTCCTTGTTACTGCCCTGGACCGACGCTGCAAGTGCTGTTTGAGCGAGGGCGTTTCCCTAGGCTCCCAGACCTTACCTCACTTCCGGGGTGATTAGTTACTTCTGGGCAGGGAGCGGGCTAGTCTTTCAAACCGCACACCCTACAAAGCCCGATGATAGAGTGGATGAGCAGCCAGAATCGGTGAGGACTGCTGCAGTTGCTGTCCCTGCACGCTAAACGTACCTAACATAGTATATTGGCAGTTTCTCGATTGTTTTCACGTGTTTTTTAATACTTCTGTGTTTTTAAAATTTTTAATACTACACACTGTTTAGCCTTTCGTTGCCATTGTATCAGGGGCTCATGTGCCGTTACCTGGGTTTCTGTTGGGTTCCCTGTCCTGGTTATATTTTGCAGCCTTTTTCCCCAACTCCTCGTTAACGCCCTGGTTCGACTCGGCAAGTGCTGTTTGAGCGGAGGGCGTTTCCCTATGCTCCAAGACCTTTCCTCACTTCCAGGGTGATTAGTTACTTCCGGCAGGGAGCGGGTTAGTCTTTCAAGCCGCATACCCTAAAAAGCCCGATGATAGAGCGGATGCGCCGCCGGCGCACCAAAGGCAAGCCCGTCTGTGACCATCCACACCTGGACTGCGCCCAGTGCCAGAACCCCTGCTCGTTTTCCCTACGAAGCAAAAAGTATAACTTGCACAAGAGAGAAAATGTTCAGGTTAAATACTAAGTATACTAACGCCTGTTGCCCTCGACTAGGCCCCCAGAAGGAGCCCAAGCAGTGCCAGTACTGAAACTACAGTTCAACTTCACCAAGTTAGGGCTCTTACACCACAACAAAAACTATCATATAAAAAGTCAACTAAAGTCTTTCAGGCAATGCTGATCAACACGCGGTCACTGCCGAAGCACAACACCGAGGTTGCAGAATTTATAGGCGCACACAAACTTGACCTGCCATTTATTACAGATTCCTGGGCAAATGAGTCGTCAGAACCGGACCTTGTGTTAGCGCTACCACCAGGATACACCATTATTAGAGCAGATAGAGCTAACAAATGGGAGGAGGATTAGCTATCATCCTTAGAGAAGACTTGTATGTGACTGGATCCTCAGCTGGAAGCTCACAGGATTGTGAAACTTTAACATTCCAGATCGCACTTAGTAATAATCACACATTCAAAGGCCTTCTCTTATAGAGGCTCCCAGAAGCATGGACCTCTTTTTTTAATTATATCAGCCCCTTCCTTGTATCTAGTCTAGAGGCATCTGATTTCACTATACTAGGAGACTTTAACTATCACCTAGAAAAGCTGGCAGATCATGATACACCCTCACTAGTTAATGCAATAGCTAATTTCTCATTAACACAGATTGTCAAGCAGGACACCCATGCTGTTGGACACCCCTTGGATGAGATTTTCACCTCATATCCGTCGCTCAAACTATCAGAAGTAATTCCTGTACCCTGGTCAGACCATAAAGCTATATTGTTTTCCCTAAGCGCAGTTCAGCATTCTCCGATCTTCATAAAGACACCTGTCTCTGTCACTCGGCGACATTGGGACAACATTAACCCTCCTACCCTACAAGCTTTATTATTAAGTACTAAACCAGACCTCCAGACAGACATCAACACCTCTCTCCATAGGGTATCCTCATGGTTCAAATCAGTGGTTGACATCTTAGCCCCCTCAAAGATTTGCCTCTTCCAGCGGAAAAGTATTTCTGAACTGTGGTTTACTGGTAATCAGAGAGCACAAAAACAAATGTGTAGAAGGGCAGAAAGAAAGTGGAGAGTAAACTATGATTTGGATGAAAAAACTAAGTATGCACAAGCATTGGCAGCCTACAAGAAAATTATTGTGGAGGAAAAAAGTAAATACTTTACTGCAATGATCCGCGAGGCAATGCACTCTTGCAGGGAGCTCTTCTGGAATGGCTCGAATGGAGATCAGCGCAGAATTCTGCAATCTACTGGGTCAGTCGTTCCTAGATAAAGTTGAGATGGTGTATAATTCCTCTAGGGACAGTGTTAGCGCAGTCGCCAATATCACTCCGACAGCCTCAGATCCCACTGACCCCATTTCATCTTCACCTTCTCTCCCCCCACACTAGAACAAATTATTCAGGTGGTAAAAACATCCAAATCAGGAGCCCCATACAGATCCCTGCTGTCCTAAAGTACTATGGGGCAGATTTATGTTCCCTGGCGCATCCCTGCAAATCAGCATGGATGCGCCAGGGAAGATGCGTCACGCAAGATTGCCCTTGCGCCACCGCAGATGCGCCGCATTTACAATGTGGTGAATCGTGGCGCAAGGACAAGCAGAAACGTGACACATCTGCCGGCGTATGGTTGGCGCAGTGCTGAAGTTGCGTCGCAAGCACAACGCAACTCCAGCACTGTTCCAACCTACCCTATCCCTAACATGGTGCATCAAGCCTTACGCCTGCTTCAAGCAGGCGCAGGGTTTTGACGCATCAGCGTTGGGAAAGGGACTCAGTGAAATCTTATAGATTGCACTGAGTCACTTTTCAGGGGCGTTCCTGCGACGGAACGCCACCCCCCCTGTGTCGAAACGCCCACGTGAAACCTGACGCAGGTTTCACGTGGAGCAGGGCTTTACACCGTGACGCATCTCCATAGATGCGTCACGATGTAAATGGGGCGCAACTTGGCGCAGGCTTTACGCCGCCGCTGCGTCACAAAAGTGATGCAACGGCAGCGTAAAAGGGGCGCAAGTCCCTCATAAATCTCCCCCTTCATCTGTTACCGGAAATACTAAGTGAACACCTAAGTTTGGTGTTCAATAAGGTTATCCAATCAGGCATCTTCCCAGATCCTTGGAAGATAGCCTCACTTCTTCCTCTTTTAAAAAAACCGAACCTTGACCCTAAGGACCCCAGCAGCTATTGTCCATTTCCGGCAAAAGTACTCGAGAAACTTCTCAATGTACAACTCACTGCACACATCTCGTCCAGGAACCTCCTAGATCATTCACAATACGGGTTTCGAGAAGGACATGGAACGGAGACAGCTATGGTCATGGCGGCTGAGGAACTTAGGTCAAGTCAAGTCAAGTCAAGGAAAGCTTTCTTCAACTGTTATTTTTTAACAATCATAAAAACATTAAAATAATACATTTTCCAATAAAATCCATTAATTAAAAAACAAAAACAGGTGGTCCGTTTATATTTGGAATTCATCATTAATAAAACTTTTTCTTAATCGAAGCACTCTCTTTAAAAACATGGCTAGCCTCCATGCTACATGTTTATTCTCCAGGAACTGAAGTTTTATCAGAGCAGGGCGACATTGCCTCAGCCCCTGAGATTTTAAAAGTGGAATTAACCCCACTTTCCTTAACTCTGAGTAAAATTTACAAAAAAGGACTAAATGTATAGTGGATTGAGAGGATTGATTGTCACAAATACACAGTGGTAACTGCCGCGACCAGTCATTCATTTTAGGCAGTGTCACTAGTCTGTGGACATTATTGAACCTAAACCTAGTCAATAACATTCTATCATAGGTACCTGGCACAAATGACAAATACGGCTCCATTCTTAGTGTAGTTAATATTAATTGATGTTGACTAACTCTAGGCTACAAAAAGTTCTCCTGACAGTCTAACAGTTTCCAACAAGCGTAAGCCCTCCTTTTTAAAGACTTTTCTAGGGACTGCCTGCAGGGTCATGGGGTCGGTAAAGTATTCTGGGTGATCTCAGTCAGTCATAAAGTTACGCACAAACCTGACCCAAGAAATCTTTAAAGCCCCGTCTAATTTAAGACAGTCCTGCAATATCTCCCTGTTTAGCTGTGTCTGTTCCTTTGACCAGATACTGTGCCACAACAGTATTGGTTCTATTTTAATAAGCAAGCACAAAAAAAGTATGATAGGGTCTAAGGGAAAGTTTAATGACCTGCCTCAGTTCTAATCCCCTAATCCTATAATTGAAAAACAAATAAAGGAACTGGGGGTCTAGTGAAATCCTGCAAATTGAGCGGAAATGTGAAATAGAGGGCTAATTAGTCCCACATAGCAGAGGAGGGAGTAAAAGAAAAAGAAAGAGACAACCAAATGCAATCTAAGAGGACCTTAGAGCGGAATTTTGGATACCCATCAATTGTCTGTTTGATCAATCTTATCATCTGGTCATCCAATTCAAAATAAGATGCTTCTCTTGATCATAGAGAGCATCTAAATGGAAGTGATTTCACTCAAGGGTGGTCCAAGGTTGTCAACAGATTGGAGTAAGAAGACCAACCATAATCAGATGATAGAACAATCGAAAGGAGTGCAGTGCTAACAAAAGAAAATAGAGTGGTGTGTTAAAATAGAATTGTGAGAAAAAACTACTAATTTAATATGTGTCTCGCATTCTAAGTAAAACAACAGTGCAAAAAGCAGTGTTAAACAAATAACTGCTATATAGAGAGGTCGACATGTTTCAGCCTAATGAGATACATTTACCCCTGCGGCTTTCATCAGGACCCTTGTTGTTAAATTTTCGCTACTGCAAACATGTGAAGAATAAAATGTATAGTGAAGAAAAGGAAAAATGAAAATGTGAATTTTTCTCACTATCATATAAAAGTGGCAAAATGTACCACCTTAGGTAGATCCTCCGCCTCAAAAGGATGCAGCGTGCATCCGTAATGATCGAGGAACGGACCTCACCTCGCCTGGATCCTGGCTCAGGACTAGGAGGCCCCGCTCTATCCGTCGTTGCCTCGTTGCGGCTGCAGAGTCAGGAGAGATCAAGAGAAGCATCTTATTTTGGATTGGATGACCAGATGATAAGATTGATCACACAGACAATTGATGGGTATCCAAAATTCCGCTCTAAGGTCCTCTTAGATTGCATTTGGTTGTCTCTTTCTTTTTCTTCTATTTTAATAAGGTCAGAGATAAAAGGAAGACCCAACTCCTCGTGGCATACATAAGAGGGGGTACTTGGTGGAGCTGAAAGAATGAATCTTAAAAATGAGTTTTCAACTTGTTGCAGCAACATAGTGTTAGCTAGGCCCCACGCCCCTGCTCCATACATAACAGAAGTAATGCATTTTGCTTTGTATATTTGTAGGAGGTCCACTGGGGGTTTCCTTCCTAATTTCATTGAAAATGTTGCGAGGGCGGTGGATGACTGAATGAACAACACTTTTTTCATAGATATGGTTTGAGCCCATGAGTCATTGTGATTAAATTGTACTCCAAAGTATGAGAAACTCTTATTTGAAACTAGCTTCTGACCATCCACAAATATATATTTTGGTCTCATGGTCCCTTGACCGCATCTCATTACAAACGTCTTAGATATATTGGTACTAAGACCAAGGTCCTTCATAAAAACTGAGAAACAGTCAAGGACCCTTTGAAGACCAATTTGGGTTCGTGCCCTTAAAACTGCTTCATCCGCATAAAGAAGAACCGGAATGAGTCGACCTGCAACTTAAGGTAAATCTTGTGCACTACTGACTAATGCATCGCCCAGTCAATTAATGTACAAGTTAAAAAGGAATGGGACAGCACGCAGCCCTGCCTAACCCCCCTCCTGACGGCAAAGGCAGCCAGGCGCTCACCCCCTGCGCCAAAACACACACTGGCTGATGCACCGTTATAAAGGTTTCTTAAAAAGACAATATTGTGTGGGTCAACCCTCATGGCCTCGAGGTCCTCCCATAGTCTGTCGTGCCTAACTGAATCAAAAGCCGCGGTTAGGTACACGAAGACCGGGAACAGTCTACCCTTTTTCGCCCTTGTGTATTTCCCTATTAGCATGGCCAAATTTAGACACTGCTTCATTGTACCCAACCCCTCACGGAAATGATATTGTAAATCTGATAAAACCTGAGTTTCTTCTGCCTAGGCTTGCAGACGCTCCAAAATCACTCGCCCTGCCACTTTAACCATTGTGTCAAGCAAGGAGATCGGTCTGTAACAACCCGGGTTTTGGCGATCCCCTGTTTTTAAAATGGGGACACTTATTGACTCCCCCCAGGTCTTTGGAAGTCAAGTTTGGAAGCTGGCATTAATAACCTGCATTATAATTGGCCCCAATAGAGTGATTTTAGATTTAAACATGTCCACAGGAACGCCATCTGGACCAGGGGCTTTGCCAACCTGACTTAGTGCTCTATTTACTTCTTCTAAAGTGAATTTCCAATCAACATTAACATAAGTACTCCCTTCGCTGACACTGGTTGAAGGAGAGGAATTATCTAGGCCATTGTATACCTGTGAGAAGTGCCAGATCCAGTCCTCCTCCGAGATGGCAATTTCTATTGTTGGGCCATCTCTAGAAATTAGAAATGGTGCCCTCACTGCCCTCCAAAATGCTGCACTGTCTTTCAACATTGCTGCTGAATGAAGGGATTCCCATGCTTCATCTCTAATGACTCTCTTTCTTTCCTTAATAGGCTGCCTCTATTCCAATCTTGCCATCCTGACGTTATTCAGAATTCTAGGCTGCCTATGTAATTCAAGATTCAAGATGGAATACGTTTGTGTGCACCTTGTATTGAACCAGCCCGTATCTTTAGCTTTCTTACGGTGTTGGGCTGACCATAATTTCCTGACTCATTGGATATTTCAATATAAGATGCTACAATCCTATCATTAGAAGCCAGTTCACTTAGGCAAGTATCAATGGCAGATTTACAGTTAGTCACTAAACATTTTGTCATTGCCAAATGGTCCACCATCGACCATTTTATGGTATAGCCGTTAGTCTTATCAAGTTCGATTTCACCTATGCCCTGTGTGGTATTCTTGCTTCTTCTTGGTTTGTTTAGTGGCAAGTTGCCCATTAAGCATAAAGGGTAGTGATCGCTCAGGGGATTATCACCAACCTCAAAAGAGAGTAAACTAGATGCAAGATTGCATGAGACTAAAATATAATCTATTGTAGAAGCCATCCCCCTTCCATTAAAAGTGTAAGGCATTGGTCCTGGTGTTGAAACAAGCTCATTCACAAATCCCAGTTCAGTGCAAGCGAGAAATTCGTTAAACAACTCCCCCACTGCTGTATGACAAAATTGGGTGTTACTAAGGCCTTCTTCTTACAAAAGGCCACATATTCTATTAGCGTCAAAGGGACACAATGCACAGTTTAAATCTCCCATCATAATTATCATAACTTCTATTGAGTTTGTATTACAAATCAAGCTCAGGTCACCACCCAGGTTTTTCAACACCTGATCGAGTTCTTTTGGAGCAGTGTTGTTATAACAATTGACTAGAACGGTGAACAACCTTTACAACAAAACTTTTACAACGCACTACCATTACAACGAAACTGTTACAACGCAAATGCATTGACAACGCATGCCATTACAACGCAAGTCTTTACATCGACTTGCACTAGATGGCGTGCTAACATTAAAAATAGTGTAGTTTACTATCCAAACACCTTCCCTACTGTTACGTGGACTGGAGTTAGAATAGTAAATTACACTTTTTTAATGTTAGCACGCCATCTAGTGCAAGTCGATGTAAAGACTTGCGTTGTAAAGACTTGCGTTGTCACTGCATTTGCGTTGTAAAAATTTCGTTGTAACAGCATGCGTTGTAAAAGCATGCGTAGAAACATCATACATCCGACTAGAACTACACATTGATTGACCCTAACAAACAGTTTAACTATCTGGTAGAATCTGTCCCCCGGGGAGGACTCTATTTTGTTATTTGCCAGCTCATTAGAGATGTACGTGCAAAGACCACCCTTAAGTCTACCCCTAAACCCTTCACAGCGTGAGTATCGAAGGTTTTAAAACCATTAATGTGGATTGGTTCACTAGACCAGGTTTCCTGTAAGCAAAGTATGTCACAACTCTGGATGTAATTACACCATTCTGGGTTATTTATCTTTGACCGTAGTCCTGAGATGTTCCATGCGCAGATTACAAGACCGGATTTCAATTGAGCTATAGCCCATCTGCCATGTTTATCGGCCAATGTACGACTAGGATCGCCAATTATAAACTTTGTAAGAATAGCAACCCCTTGTGTTTTAGATGTTTGTGAGGTGGCTATAATAACATTATACCCTGGAATATTTAACAGTTCTTTATCACAATCTACAATGTGCGTCTCCTGTAAGCATAGGATATCAACAGGGTCCTGCCGTAATAGTTGAAATAATTGTGCCCTTTTATTTCTGTCATTAAGACCCGCGATATTCCAACTACAAAGTTTTACTCTCCCCATCTAAGAAAACAAAAAAAATTCCCCAACCTGAACGTCAAAAAACAGAAAGCTATATAAGAAGCAAAACAGAGTTCATACTCTGGTTCTCTCTTATTGCTGCAATGTATTATATATTCAATATACAAAAAACTTGACATTAACTTATTTGCACGAAATTGCTCATTTTTATGCTTTTCCCTCCCTCCCCTCCCCCCTGTCCCCCCCTCCCCAGACACCAACCACCAGGGCATTTAGACTCCGGAGGAGTCTGTGGTGATGGAGAGATATTCCCTAACCAGCACCAACAAAAATACACACAACAAAAGTAGGTGCAAACATAGTGCAGAAGAGCAAAAAGATAAAAGAAGAGAAGAAAAAAAAAAGCAAGCAGCCTAACCCATTCTTCACTCCTAAGCTCAGCATTTACTGATATATAATTATTCAATTACTAGCAAAAAAGAGAACAAAAACGCTTAAAGCTTCAGGGCAGGCTATCTAGAAATTCCTTGGCTTTAATTTCTGAGGAGAAAAATTTAGCCTGACCATTATGGATGACTTAAGCTTAGCAGGATTGTTGAGATACACCTGAGCTTTTTTTTCCTGAAAAGGTTTGATCAATTGGCGGAGACGCCATCTCCTCTCCACAGTAGTGTGGCAAAAATCAGGCCTCACAAAGTAAGAGATAGCGCCTCTGCTGCGCCGAGCTTCAGGTCTTGCTTTCTCAGCAATAGCCTGACGGAGTAGAGAATTTCCAAAAAAAAAAAAAACTGCACGAGGGTATCCCCCTTGTGATGAGGTCTTTAAAGTAAATGGGATTCTGTGAGCGCGTTAAACTTCCAAATCCCAATTCCAGGATACAAGCTCGGGGAGTGTGTCCTTGAACAGTTGAATTATGAAGGAGCGTATATCGTCGCCCTCGATTTTTTCCGGTATTCCGAGTACGCGGAGAATATTGCGACGAAGGCGGTTTTCCATTTCCTCCAGCTTCCACCTAACGTCTTTCAACTCGGCTCCGTGAGCTTCCACTTTTTCCTGAATCACCGTGGCTTCGGCTTCGTTCGTCACTATTCAATCTTCGATCTCCGTCAGTCTCATATTGGAAGCTGCAACTGTTTTTGAAAGTTTTCGGACAACACCCTGAACTTTATGAAGGGCTAATTGTGCTAGATATTCCTAGGTTCAAATCAGTCACCCACGGTTTAAGAGCCCTCCACTGGCTCACAGTGAAAAAGAGGATTGAGTTTAAATCCCAATGTCTGGCCTTCAAAGCCTTACATGTTACTGGGCCGCAATTCTTGAGGACGCACTTGAAATGGTATGCGCCAGCCAGAAGTTTGAGATCTGCCCACGCAAAACTTCTGCAGACACCCAAGTTTAAGAAGGCCCGCTGGGGTGGAAGAAGCTTCCTGTTGGGAACAGTGAAGATCTGGAACCAGCTGCCCACCGCCATAAAGGTCAGCTCATCACTTTTGTCCTTCAGAAAGGCGCTAAAAACCTGGCTCTTTAACAACTGATCCATCCTGTATATCCCGCCAGCACTGCTCAGATCTTCCGATTCTAGCACCAAGACACCCTCGGGCATTTGTTTGCTCTACAAATATGCGAATCAAATCAAATCAAAGGTTTATCATGAACATGATGGTATGCTAGCAATGATGCACAGGTACCTTAGAACTAAGGGTAATTAATTGTAGAACAGGTCGGTAGAATTGTTTTCATTCAATGTTGATATGTGATTATATCATGATGAGGTTATCATGGCTGTGTTAATATATGAACCTGTGTTTTGCAATTTAAAAAAATTAAAAACAAAATAATGGAAATTAAATGTACTGCAAATTTAGACGTGATTTTTGGGGAGCTTGGGGTTCTTAGTTTGGTGAAACAAGAAAAACATTTTTATCAACTGCCAAAGTAATATTGTATAAAGAAGAAAAACAGACAGAAACTCGTGATCAGTTATGGATTACATTCGTTCAAAATCTGATTGGTAAAAGCAAATGGATGCAGTTTCCACAATTACTAAATCTGTCTTTTTAATGAATGCTAAACAGTTGCAAATGCAATGTTTTCACTATGTTTAAAAACACATCAATGTTAGCTTGACATTAGTAGGCCTTGGCCTAGTCGTTTTATGCAGATTGCACATTTCAAATGCATGTGAGGCTCAGTGCCTGATACTAATTTGTTTTCTCTCTCCCTGTCTTTGCATCCAGATCCTCAAATGTGACCTTCATAACGTGTTCAGTTGTTTGAAATTTAGTTTGCTGTGTGGTCTTGGTCTTGTTTGCACTGTAACATTATTAAAATGTATTATTTCCTGTTCTTGATGATCCTGTAGAGGACAGAATTACAACTGTTTACCACTTCTATAGACCGAACAGAGGTGTTGTGTATATTTTTGAGTGTGCTTTTGTTTTATTTTGCATAATAAATGATTATTCAACAGATGTAGAGTAAAAGTCTTATACCACGTGATGTGCATTCTGTTATTGGATGACTTGATATTAATTTTGTACTTTTTAAATGTGCTACAATCGCTCTAAACTTGAACTGTTCATTTAGTGTTTGCCTGTCTTGCATCTCGTTTCAGTCCTATGGGAATACTCACTATTGAGGGTGCCACACAACATAAAATTAGGGGTGGGTGGAATTTGCAAAATTAACTTTTGCAAATTATCGTGAAAATGCTAAAAATCTCCGCAAACATGCCAGAAATATCGCGAAGATGAAGAAGTTTTTTCCCCGCCTGTTCGCGGTATTTTTTGCGTGATCACGGGTTGCCAACTTACCCATGCGGTTGCTCACGGCCGCGGCCATCTTGTTTTCACTTGTCCCGCCCTCTCGCGATGCTTACTTCCTGTTCCAGGTCGCGCAATGCATGTTTGCGCCCGTTCGCGGTAGATATTTCCTGTTTGCGACCGCTTTTACTTGATCGCGTTGCTTTTTGCTTGCTCGGGGAGAAAATATTGCGCGAACTTGCGCACGTGGTCGCAATGGGCGCGGCCATCTTGTTTTTCACTCTATTGCATGGTTCTGGGGCCTGATTTTGAATCCTCCCTACATCTTTTCAATCCTTTGTTTAAACCCACTTTTTTTTTATCTTTCTTATTTATTATTTCTCTAACTATTTTCCTGCTTCTATATTTTTGGTTTTTGTCTCCTTTTTTTTGTTTTTTAGCTACTTTTTCTCTTTCTATTGCCTGCTATTATTTATTTCCTTTACTTCTTTAAATTTATTATCTTTTCTTGCCCCAGAACCATGTCTAAGGGTAGGGCTGGTTGCCGTCGCAGCCAGAGCCGCGACTGCCTTCCTTGCGGAAGGCGGCGCCCACAATGGGTGCAGGCACTGGCCTTATTTGGAAGGTGCGCCGGGCAGTGTCGCGCTTCTCTGGGGTCCGGCGCACCCAGGCGCAGCTGACGCACCGGTGGTCCGACATCCTGGACCGTGAGCAGGACCTGCTGGACCTGCTAGGAGTGGAGGTCCCGGGGCTTGGTGAGTAACTATTTAATTATTACTACTTTGTGTCTGTTCTTCTGCTCTGTGTTATATATTGCGAATATCTTTTTTTTCTTCCAACCAGTTAGAATGTTGCTGCTTACATTCCAGGTTAATTACGTGTAAAAGTCTTCTGTGATAATGACACAGGTGCTCTTCTGCGCTACTACTAATCTACTTGTTTGCAACTTTGCGTTTGCGCTCGCTTACCGTGATTCTGTGCGAGTTTATTTTAGAGAAATTAAGTTACGTAATGCTACAGTGACTCTAGTCCACTCCTTACTTTGTCCTGTCACTAATAGATAGGGGCGGATTGATACTTAGGTTTAGGTACTTTGTATGAGTTTCTAATTTGTTAGTGGTATGCGTGATGCCCCCTCAGTTACGTGACGTGCTGCTAGTACAGCAGTCTTTATTAGAACCTTTTCTAGTTTGTTCAATGGGTGGTGGTAATTGGCTTAGCACTAGCAGAACATCAGCATCAATCAACCCAAAATTTGGTTTATACAAAAAATGTAGTCATGTGTCCTCCATTTGACCATATGCATTGTTGAGGAATAAAAGAAGTGGAAATGCATACTTAATGTACAATGGCATGCCTGGAATAGGTGGGCTAGGTTGGGTGGTAGGTCGTACTTAGGCTTAGTTGTAATTTAGTATTCTGGAATCAGAATGGAAGACTGGATTACTGTTAATAAATAGTAACTTAAGTAGTCGATCCATGAATCCCCCGATACTACTTGTTGACCAGATGAGATCGGTCAATTTAGTTATTGCAATTGTTGTTTACATGAGTATTTTTTGACCGTTGTTGAAAAATATTGTATTTGTTTGACACCATCCATCAATGTTTGTCTCTTTCTTATATCTTTCCTGTTCATCAGCACCCAGGGGCAGACAGACAGGGAGTGGGGAGTCGGCGGGACAACAGTCCGAACAGCACCACCAGGAGGACACCAATGAGGGCTCCTCTGCTGGCCCCAGTAAGTCTTCTTGTTTTTAATAATATTTCTTATTCCATAACTTTTACTGCACCATATTTTTCACCAACTATTGTTTCAGTTTCCAACAATTATCCTTCGATCTGTACGGTTTCAAAAATCTTATCCCTGCCTCTGCTATGATGACTCTCAGTACTACCACTACTATAAGTCTGTCTGTACTGTAGTAGCTAAGCTTGCCCAGTTGGCCAGTGCCACTCTTTATGTGAAAGGTTGTAATATAAAACTCATATTCACCAGTAGCTCTGGCCATTGAGTCCAATCCTTTGGGTCGTCCTCTTGTACTACTTCTAGTCTTATTGATCTTGAGTCTTTGGTAATCTTGAGGTTTTGAAAATTCACAGCAACAAAAGCCCAACCAGATTTATTACTATTTTGATAGGATAGCCTATAGGACATACTACTATTGTTGTAGGGATCTTGCACATAAAATAGGATGTTGGTGATGGTAGGTTGGACCTTCCTCACACACCTCAATCAGAAATTCAGAACCCACCACAATCCCCTACTCGACTATAGTACTGTCTTGTCATAACTATTAGGTCTCCGAACCCTCCCCCCAAGATACCCAACATGTAGACAACCCAGAACATAACACACCCAACCTCTCAGTCGTGGATGCAATGCACATGCACACCCTTACTTTAATTTGCTCACACGTGTAAGTTAGTCCACACCAAATACCACCAAGTCTATGTAAGTTCAAAATGTTTATTTTGAATTGAGAAGCTCTGTACATTAATCTATTATAAAATGCAGCACCAACCGGAAAATCAATAACATTAAAACAATAAACATTGTTACACTTACTTACAGTTGGGAATTAAATCATGATAACTGAACAGTGGTGGAAGGCAGCACCACCATCCCCTAGGAATTTAGTTTATATAAATTTATAAATGAAGATGTGAGTGAAGGGACCCCTCACCTTAGAAGAACCTAGTACTGGTAGTTGTTGCATCATTCAGAAGCTCTGCAAAGCTCTGGTTCGTAGAAGGGAATCTTCCGTCTGTAATGCGAAAAATGAAATGGTGCGCGTTAGTATGTTGCAACTTGCAAGCATTTCTCAGCCGTGCCAAAAAGTGTAGCATTATAGATAAGCAATATGGACTAACAGTACACCAGTACTTCCTAAAAAAGTGGCTTGTTAATGTTTTTGTTGACCGCTTGTACGCAGCGCGTAAACTAGACAGTAGCAGAGTGGGGCAGGTCATGTGGGCTCAAAGGTGTCTTATACAAAAAGCTGCAAGGTAATGTCACATGTGCAAAAATAAAAGAGACAAAGGTAAAATGGTTGCATGGCTCGGGCTAACTAAGCAAAGGCTAGAATGACCATATATAACTATTAGTGTCTACTCTACTACTACCTAATTTGTACTAGTGATGTATGTTAGTATTAACTCATTTTTCAACGTTACTACTGATCAATAGGGGGGAGGTGTATATGACGCATAATAAATGTGTAATGTTTTCTAGGCGCACTACCGACCACCATTGCCGGGGCCAGCGAAGGCGGCGCGGAGGGAGAGGATGCGGCAGTTGCTGCAGATACCAACGGAGCAGTGGGGGGAGTGGCAGCACCAGTGACGGGCGGTGGTAAGTTAGATTCATAATCCTTAACAATTGTTGAACTTGACAGTACACTCACTGCAAGGGTGTACTGTATGTATATGTATACTGTACTGTTGAGACTTAGGGCCCCGCCGACACCGCAGGGGCAAACCTCCCGCCATCCCTGTAGAAAAGAGTCAGACCCCCACATGTCGACCAGGCGGAAAAGGGTTTAATATGGCGGTGGTGTCTCTCTGAACACACCACTAGCCATATAATCTGCATTTTGGAATGCCTTTTGCGTGGCGGCATTGCCGTCCGCCATGTAAAGGCATGCAGACATTGCAGAGTATGCTTGGGGGCCCCCATGGAGGATACCTACCTATGCTATGGTACCCCCCCTGCCTTTCAAAGCAAAACGAGACAGGCTCCGTGCGGGGCCCATCATGTTGTGCTTGGAAAAGCAGCGCAACATGTATTTTTAGCATTGCTTTCGGCACCGCCAACCAGAATGTAAAAAAAACAGGATGCGCCCGCCACTGTGCCGGGCGCATCATCCTAATTAATTGTCCCCACGGGACCCCCACCCTTTTTAGCGTGAGGATGGCGACGGACAAAGTCCGCCCGCCATCCGAAGTCGTAAGTAAGTATGAGTTGTTGTGAACGTTTGAAGAGTGAACTAGAAGACTCGAATCCCTTTAATTGGCATAGGAGCAGGAGTATTGAGTAACCAATGGCCTCATCTATCTGATTTCAACTCCGCTTTGAAAGTTTTATGGAGAAGAGCACCTGGTTCACTGTTCAACTAAAAAGTGAAAGACGGGTGGAAGGAAGAAGGATGGGCGAGATTTAAAATGTTATGCACTACTGTGCTTTATAGTGCTACTCTACCATGCCACTATGTGTATAAATAATTAACTTGTCTTACTGTTTTTCTAAGAGTATATTTTACAATTGTCTTGTTTTTTTCTTTTTGATACACAGCTATTCCTAAACTCAACCGAAAGGAGTTGGCCGCCAAGGCACGGCGCCTGAAGCTGGAGGCAATCCAGCGGGAATACCGGCGGCTGGTGGTCTTAGCAGAGGAGGAGGAGGAGACTGCGGCAGCAATTGAAGCCTCCTCCAGTGCCCCGGGCCCCAGCCACCGCCCTCCAGCGGTACAGCACCACCGTCTGGCGGCTGCCCGCCACCACCGCAGTGCCATCTCTCGTGCCCCCCCTACTGTGGCTGCAACTGCCGCGCCCTCAGACGCCGCGTCGCCCGTTTAGAGGAGCAGATGCGTGTCCTCCTTGAGTCCCGCCCCACAACTTAGTCCCTGTCATCAGGGCGTTGCCCCTTTTTTAATTCTTGTTTGGGTGGGTGGGAACTGGTTTGGGCGTTGGGTTTGGATTTTGCTTTATGGACTTTTTCTCCTGGACTTTCCTATGGACATTGGTTGGGGTTAGGGAGGGGGGTGGGTCAGCTTTTGTGGGTTTAGTTTATTTTTGTTAGGGTAAATTAAATATATTTTTCTATGTTACATGCAATGTTGTTAATGTTTTGTAGGTGGGGTAACTGTTTTACATCACACTGTTTCCTTGCTGGTGCAGGGCCGCCCATAGCCTGTATTTGATTTAAATAATTGGCTGACTGAGTAAGACACAAACAGATAGATGCGACACACCTCACTGATTGACTTGTCCTTCTAGTACTTTCAGTCTGTCCTCTAGTCTATGCATTCTTTATCTGGACTGGTGTGTGAAATTGAAATCATTGACAACATGTCCATTATTAATTCTGCCTCCCCCAAACTTCTCTCTTAACTGTGCTTGATGTTTATGTTTAGCTTTGGCACAGCAATGGCTGCATGGTGGAGATGGTTTCCTTTTTCTAACATGCCATGATTGGGGTGGTGATGGTGGTAGTATAGTAGTAGTAGTAGACACTGGCAGGGCGGTTGCATTTGCAAAAAAAGAAAAGGAGACAGTCAATCGCCTTTGAGAAACTGTTAGAGGAGTAGTAGAATGAAGTACAGTACAGAACTTACAGAGCGACAATAATATGCTAAAATATTTTACAACAAAACATAATGGTGGTTGGGATAGCCTACTAGACAGAGTTACAAACTATAGTTGTGTCGAGTCACTTGACTAGGCCTACAGCCTAATAGTTAGTGCTGTATATGAGGAATGACAACAAACAAATCCAATCAATACCGGCAATTAATGCTGAGGTATATGTTCCTTTGATAAATAAAATAACCTCTAAAATATCCTACTCATGGGTGGGCAAGCAGAAGAAGATCATCGCTCTGCCTTGAAATTGAAGTACTGTTGCTTTCGCCACATCCGCCCCAGCAAGTGTGTGATTAAGTATTGGTGTACATTTAATTTAGTCACACCTCGACAATAAGTCACACAGCCCGGGGGAAGAGGGTTAGGGTTTGTTGAATGGATGGGAAGGGGGTTTTTGGGAAAGGTTTGACATAGAAAAACAGTATGCATGGACAAACAAACGACAATCATTGAAGACTACCATATCCATATGTTAAGGGAGAAAAAGGAAATGCGTGCATGATGATGAGAGACCCGGATTACATACACTTCTAGTTCTTATTCTGTTGTTCCGGCCTTAATACTTTTACAGATAGCAAATAGAAATTTTAAATATTGGTAGGGAAGAATCGTAAACAGAGAGCAAACCTAATGATGATAATAACAACTCCAAGAACACACTGTTGTAAAAATTGTATACAAAATATTAATCAAATTATTTAAAAGAAGATAAAAGTGGATACTGTTACTGTGTTATCCTGGTAAAAAATGTGGACTGGATTTGCATCTCGGCATTCTTCTTGGTTCTCTCGTCCATGTTATGTTATGTTATGTTATGTTAAAATGGGTCTTATATAGCGCACGGCTACTCTACAGAGTGTCCTGGCGCTTTTATTAAAGACCCGCCTAGAGACAGCAGACACAGTGAGGCAAACAGAAAACAGAAACACAACATAAAAGAAAACTGCCAAACTAAAGAGTAAAAAGCCAGGTTTTAAGGCCTTACCTAAAGGCCAACAGGTTGGCGGTGCAGCGCAAGGCCAGGGGCAACGCATTCCAGCGCTGCGGTGCCAAAAACCTGAAAGAACGCCCACCGATGCGAGCTTTCTTAACACAGGGGACTACGGCCAAAAAAAGAGACTCGGACCTCAGAGCTCGGGCCGGATGATAGAAGACAAGCCTCTTTTGAAGATATTTCGCACCGGAGGCATAAAGAACCTTGTGCGTAAGCGTCAGGGCCTTGAACACAAGCCAGTGTAGTGACTGTAAGAGGCAAGAGGCATTGGCTCGCCTGTGCAGGCGAAGATCGACCTCGCGGCCGAATTCTGGACTACCTGCAGCCGTTGCAGAAGATACTCCGGTAGGCCCAGATATAAGATGTTAGCATAATCCAGCCTTGAGCCAATCAGGGCCAACACCGTTGTCCTTCTGTGCTCTTCGGAAATAAGAGGAAGAAACTTGCGTAACATTCTCAGGAGGCCGAAACAAGTTCCGGTGAAACCTAGAATCTGGGTTTTTAATGTCAACCCATTGTCAATCTTAATCCCCAGATTCTTAGCGAGCTGAGAAGAGCTCGCTGGAGGAAACATGTTAGGAGGCCACCATTCCCGCCAGTTAGGGTCCGACGAGCAGCCAAAGAAAAGTACCTCTGATTTGTCTGAGTTGCACTTGAGACTGTTACCCTGAAAGCATTCAAAAACAGCCCCAAGGCACTCACTAATGCTCTCCCCATCAAAGTCTTCGCCTTTCCTGCATGTGAAGAGGAGCTGAGTGTCGTCGGCATAGGAAACGATCTGAGCTCCCCGAGACGCCGCCAGGGCCGCCAAAGGGGTCATAAAGATGTTGAAAAGAGTAGGGCTCAACACAGATCCTTGTGGAACTCCTACTCCCAGAGTCGGCATCGCGGCGGAGCCAGGGGGAACCCAAACCGTTTGCTGACGGCCTTCCAGGAAAGATCTAAACCACCTGAGCACCGTCCCCCTCAGACCGATGTCATATAGCCTGGCGAGGAGACCCTCGTGGGGGACGGTGTCAAAGGCTGCCGACAGGTCTAACATGACAAGCATAGCCTTGCCACCAGCGTCCAGCACCTCTTTTATGGCCTCGGACACTTCCAGAAGCGCCGTCTCCGTACTTAAATTGGGGCGAAAGCCGGATTGTGATGGATGCAAGAGGCTATGAAATTCCAAGAAATTGGAGAGCACAGAGTGAACATGTTTCTCCACAATCTTGGCCAAGGCCGGAAGAAGAGAAATAGGTCTATAGTTGGCCAAGACCTTTGGATCCAGGCCAGGCTTTTTAAGAAGAGGAATCACCAGCGCTTGCTTCCAAGCCCGCGGAACCAGACCCCGACTAAGGGACAAGTTCAGAAGAGGATTAGCCAAAGGATTAACAACTTCCGCCACCTTGGCCAAAAACTTGGTTGGGCACGGATCTAGAGGTGAGCCAGATTTGAGATTGGCCATAAGAGCCAGAGATGATGCAGTCGAAATAGGCGGAAAGGATACCAAAACCGGGCCCGAAGGGGTCCCCGGATCTAGGTCACTCTCAGAACTGGGACAAGGCTTAACGATACTCCACGGAAGAGTATCCTGAATCGATTTAATCTTCTTGACAAAGAAGTCTGCTAGGGCGAAAGCCCATGACTCCGAGGGAGCAGCCACCGTCTCATTTTGGCGCGTGGACGTGAATTCTCTGACAATAGTAAAGATCTCCTTACAGGAGTTAGAGGCGGCCTCAATCCTCTTAGCCAGATAGTCCTTTTTTTCCACGAGAATAGCACGATGGTAAGCTTTAATTGCCAACCTGTACGTCAGCTTGGCAGCAGGATCGTACTTCGACCGCCAGGCCCTCTCGGCTACCTTGCATAAGCGGTGAGACACCAACAGAGCAGCAGAAAACCAGGGGGCCCGAAGCCCGATTAGAAGATAACCGGGGGGCCCTCTCAGGGGCCAGATCGTTCAGGCACCTAGTTAGCCAAACCTGCAAGGATTCGAGGTCACTCTCCAAATCACCCGTAAAGGAGCAGGGATGATCATGAAATGCCCGAGTCAGCATATCGGGGGTCACCTGATAGTATGCTCTAGATGAGCGCGCCTGATATCTAGGACCAGTACTGACAGGTTTCTTCAGGGCTGGTACAGAGAACTTGACCAGCCAGTGGTCAGACCAAATCACCGGAAGAAGTACGAAAGCTTCGATAGGAAGCGTGGAGAAGACCTGGTTCAAGGTGTGGCCTTTATCATGTGTGGGTCCTGTGAGATACGGAGTGAAACCAAGAGGAACCGTAACATCCAAGAGCTTCATCGTATCAGGATCAGATCCATCATCCATATGGAAATTGAAATCCCCCGCCAGAACACAGTGCTGAGCTCTCATAGCAAGCACGGTAATTAGCGACTGGAGCTCATCAAAGAAAGAACCGGCTGGACCAGGAGGTCTATAGACTAACAGTCCTTTTAGGGAATGATTGTGCGCCAGCGCTAAAGAAAACGCAAGGCATTCCGATCCAGTGATGGCCTCAGTAGGGATGATGGAGCATACAACCACTTTACTCACTGCCAGAGCCACCCCCCCACCCCTTCCGCCCGATCTATCCTGACGGTAGATGTTATAATCGGGGGGAATAGCTACCGCTATGTCCGGGTTGGAGAACTCCCCCAACCAGGTCTCAGTCAGCATTAAACAAAGTGGTTTTTCGGTGGCTAAAAGATCGTAGATGTCCTGTGCGTGACGAAGCACGGATCTAGTATTAAGGAGCATGAACAAATGCCTTACAGGATCCACTTCCTCATTGGAGAAATGTACCGCGGACTTAGTAGGGAGCCACCCACAACCAGGGCATCTATTCTTCCCCCTAAACCTCCCAGGAAATACCTTATGACAGCTGCAGGACATCCTCTGTAAAGAGCGTAGTGCATGCGCCGTGTAGCACAGCATAACGCCAGCAACAGGGGTAAACCTTCGGACTGTTCAATGGCCACTACCTATCCTCCGAACGCCTCCGAGATGCGGACGAGCGCAGACGGGCAGGACTCTGACGCGACTCCGGCGCAGAGAAGGCGGCCACCACTGCGCGTCACCGCTGTGCGTGCAAGTGCCCGCCTTAAATGCACCGTCCGCGCATAGGCTGCAGGCCTCCTCCCCCAATATGGCGCCCGGCAATGGCCCACCACTACCCCAAGCAAAGATGGCGTCCAAGCAATCCCCGACGCTTCCCCCCGAGGTCAGGACCCGCCAAACAGCGGTGCTCAACAATTTAAAGTGCAGGTAAGAGGACCACGGCGTACCTAAAAGCATGGATAATAAAGTAAAATAAAACGCAAATATTAAACGGGAAGAATTAAAATCCGACTACAGACAGCGCTGCGCTGGACTGTGCGCTGATATCAAGGCAGGTAGGAATTACCTCCATCAATCTTGGATGTGTCGCCTCGCCACTCGCCACTGCCCGGCTAGAATTTTTTTTGATTTATTGGTAAGGTAAGTGTGCATTGTAATGTTTTCCAAAGTATAGGGCAAGGCCCGGCCTGTAATTGTAGATGGAAAACCAAAGGGGATATTGAGAAACAAAGTTGAAACAAATGCACAAGTTATGGTGTAGTGCAACAAGAACACTTTCCGAGGTGGCATGTATGCATCATCACTACTCTAGTCTGTTTCCAGCATTGACCTTCAACAATAACAGGAGAGAGCAGGCCCACAGTGCTTAGCAGTAGCACATCCTACATTAAGACTTTAGAGTACTTTTTTTTTTTTTAAGAGTTGGACAAAGGCAAAGCACATTATCCATTCCAAACATAGCATTTTACAGTTTAAGTTAGTAAATCAATGCACCGCAGTCATCCCACCGCTACACTCTATTCCACTTCTACACAGACATTTGTGTCTGCTGTGGTTGTTGTTGACGTGTTTACCTTTGGCTTTTAAGTTTTATGCCACTCATGAAACGTCCTCCTGACTTCATCATCATCTCCGATACTTTTACTGACTTACTGTGAAGATCGGCCTGCAGTAGAAGTAAAATTGTTATTACACAACAAGAGTAGAAATATTATTGACTTGAGTCAGTCTTTAGTGTGTACAGAAAGATAGATTACTAGTATACTTTGACTTCACTTTGTGCACAACAAACAAACAACGAAAACACAAAGACCAATCGCTCAGAGTCAGGTGTCCAATGCATGCCATTAATTGTCATTACCTGTTCCTTCTCATCTTAAGCTAACGGGCCGTCTATTTCACCATCATCATGATGGACGATGCTGTTGTGTCAATCATACTCATTGCGCAGATTGAGTGAGTCCCCTTCCTGTATTGAATTAAAAGCAATGTATCACCAAGCTGCAGGAGAAGTACAAATTTCTTATTTGCAAGAAGGGGATAATTGAATTCACCTTGAGTTAAGTTTAGTGTGTTCTGTAGAAAGTTGATTAGTGGCAGTGTACAATTACATAAATTCATGCACAACAAACACAAAAAAATTGTTCAGTCTGCGACTCTGCGTCCAATGCATGGCATCAATCATTACCTGTTCCATCTTATTTTCAGTTAATGGCCAGTCTCTCTCGGCTCTGAAAGGAGGATAGCTATAGTAGTCATCTGATTCATGCTCCTCTTCTTTTGGCACGACTAGGAAAGTTTGAATTTGTTCTTGTAGTATTTTACCATCATCCAATCATCATTCATGAGGGCAATGGATTTGGGCGGGAGATTCAGTATGATGGAGCGGAGGAGCTGGATTCGGAGGACTGTACTGTCAAATTGCAGACACCTGAAAATTGTATATTAAATAAGAAGAGTAGAAGACGGTGGTAATGGATTTGTTGTGATTCACAAGTTTGTATCCGGAACGACAGACACACAAATAAAGGTGGGAAAAAAGGGAGGAAGACAGTAAGTGCAAGCCTAATTGTCAGGGAAGTATAGCTTGTCCTCAAACTCTGGGGGGTCAGCCAGTAGTAGGTAATAATCATCATATGACACACTACTTCCGTCACCTGAGCCACTGTCCTCATCTTCCTCCATTGCTTCATGTATTGTGCAATTCGGTGGCATGAAGTGCTGATTCATTTTGATCATTGTTAACCTCTCCACGTTTTTGGGCGAGAGACTGGTCCTTCTCAATGTTACAATGGAACCAGCAGCACTGAAAACACGTTCGGAAGAGACACTTGTGACAGGGCAAGCCAGATAGCTTATCGCCAGCCTGCTGAGCTGTGGCCATTCAGACCTTTTCCTATACCAATACTGCAATGGGTTTTGATCAATGTACACCTCTGTTGGGTCGTCCAGATAGGCCTGGACCATCCGCTCAATGTTCAGGGTTGCTGCTGGTAAGCTTTTGTGCTCTTTTCTCTGTGCATCAGCACTGTGCTTATTAATGCCTAACTTTACATACCAATCGTGTAATGATTGTACTCGGCCTAATGATCCAGTTATTGTTTCTGTGGTCGATAGTGATGGTGAGTGTTGTGATCCAAACGCACTGCCCTCAGCCGATGAAGTTGCACTTGATCCTGCATGGCCTGCTGCAGTACTTCTTGTGGGTTGATCTTGCGGGCTTTTAATTAGCAGCCGTTCGTTTTCCAATTTACTGGCTGCTTCAGCTATATAAGTTTTGTAGCGGGCAACATCAATCTCGGAAAAAGCAAAGAATGTCTTCAGTCCAAATGTTGCACGTGGATCCAGAATTGTGGCACAAATGTAATATTCTTGTGACAAAATTGTATTTTATATCCTTACATATTCAGCTAAGCGACGGGATAAGCTCTCCACCAAGTCATGGGCTTGCCTTTTGTCCTCTACACCTTTGTATGATTCAGACACATTATTCAGCCGATAATGGGATAGCGTGGCCCATTGTACAGTCCTCCTTGCTGACTTCACGTGTGAAGACCTCAAAAGGACAAAGCATCTCAGTCAGGCATTTAATTAGGCTCCATTGCTCCATCTCAAGGTTCATGCCTTTAACAGTAGCATCCCCTCTTCTTTTCCAGACATATTCATGGAGTGACCTGTACTGCTCATACAGATGATCAAGCATGTAATACGTTGAGTTCCAACGTGTTGCCACCTCCTGGATGAGTGCCTTGACTGGCATCCTATGTTCACGTTGGATGATCCTCAGCTGCTTCTGAGCTTTAAAAGAATGACTGAAATGAGTGCATATTCTTCGGCAGATGGTCAGTAAATTGCTGACTATGGGTTCTTTTTTCAGAAAGTCTTGAACTATAAGGTTTATGCAGTGCGCCAAACACGGAACCCTGAAATAGGAACCAAGTTCCATGGCCTTAAGTAAATTACTGCCATTGTCTGTGGCAACAAAACCAATACCAAGCCCTCTTGGCCGCAGCCATTCCAAAACCTTGCTGCGAATGTTTCAGCCGTATGAGTTTTCTCCAATGCGAACATGGCTACAGTTGCATGTTTCTGAGTACCTTCAAAAATCGCAGCTGTGTCAACAGCACCTCGTGCTGTGCAGATAGCTTATCTCTAACCCCCACAAAAGAGATCCAGTGTGCAGTGATGCACATGTAATCTGTGGCTTGGCAACTGGTCCACATGTCTGTTGTCAGGTGGATATTGTGAACAGCACTCTGCTGCAAAGCTTGTCCAACCAATTCCAGCACATCATGATGTAGTGCCGGAACAGCAATTCTTGCAAAATAGGACCGGCTGGGAACCTTCCATTTAGGGCAGATGGCAGACACAAATTCAAGGAAACCCACCCCTTCCGCAAATGAAAAAGGAAGAAGGTCCAGCGCTAACATTTTAGCCAGCTTCGCATTGTACAACCGTGCCGTTGGGTGGTTGCGTTGGAACTGCCCCTCCAACCTAAACATGCTCTCAATGGTAGACTGGATTACTTTCCTTTGTGGTGCTGTTTTCATTAACCCACTAAGGCTCAGCGACACAGATTGTCTCATTGCGGTACTCTGTCGCCTTGGTGTCTCAGCCTGACTCAGAGTATGGCTCTTACTGCCGTGCCACTCTGATGTTACTGAGGAGGATGTGGGCGTTACCACGGCACTACTGGGGACAGGGCTAGAAATGCCTCCCTCTTCTTCACCTTCCACCGCAATAATATCGCTCCCTGATTCTTCCTGACCAACTTCAATGGGTTGAGTTTTTCTACTTTCTTTTAACTGAAGTAGGTGATGCTCCCACCACACGATAGTGTGGTGTATTCTGAGATGACTTGCTTGTCCTCCGGTACCATAGTTTGTACCAAGCTTACCACGCCGAACACCTTGCCGACAAATTGAGCATATAGCAACGTTCTCATCCTTGGCGCTAACAGAAAAGAAGTCCCAAACTGGGGAGGAGAACTTTCTGGCACTGCTGGATGTGCCACTTCCAATACCAGATGAACTGGAGAGTGTGCTTGAAATGTGACCCTGTGCACCTAGACTGTAACTTTTACTACCCCTACCTACTGAGATGGTTGAGCTGGATGTAGGCCCCTGCCGGGCCTTGGAAAATATGGCAGCTGGCGGTAGTGGTGGTGTAACCTGTGTTGGTGATATCTGTGCTACATCCCGCTCAGTAGCAGCCTTTCTGGATAGGGTGAGAATGTTGGTCTCCAATCCCTTTGGGGCGGGAGTAATGTGCGTGATGACTGGCTCGTCTTCATCAACATCATCACCCCCCTCTTCTACATCTACCTCCATAACTCTAAGTTTTTCTGGGACCTTCCTTTTCAGAAGCATTGTCTTGTGGCGTATATCACTCTCAGACTGAGCTGGTGGGAGCCAAGTGGCATCACGATCATCAGAAGCGGGGCTTGAAGAAGAAGATGATGGACTAAGCCTCCTTTTTCCTTGCTGGTGGTCTGGAAGACAATAGATCTTCTGAAACAGTAGTTTGACTTGGCTCCACTTTGTCTGCAAGAAGTTCGATTTCCTGAAATGCCCCTACGTCAGGAGCAACAACTACCATGGTGGGCTGTTGCGGCCGCTGCTGTTCTTGTTGCGGCCGCTGCTGTTCTTGGTGCGGCCACTGCTGTTCTTGTTCCGGCCGCTGCTGTTCTTGTTCCGGCCACTGCTGTTCTTGTTGCGGCTGCTGCTGTTCTTGTTGCGGCTGCACACTTATCTGCTGAGTTTGCGCCTGCGTTGAACTTGATTGTGTACTACTTTGCGGTAATGACATTTCTTCAACATCGCTGCTCGTTAGTAGACTGGCTACCTCAGCGACACTAAAGCCCTTGGGCCTAGGTTGGTGGGGTTGGACCGTTGTGCTGCTCCCAGCTTGGTTCCCGGACAACGCTGCTGCAGGCGTAACTTTTTGGGTGCCAAAAAAAACATTGACCGGCACACCACCAGTCGTGGTTAATGGCACTTCCTTTTTCTGTTCCTTCTTCTCACCGGCAACTTTCTTGGTACTGGACCTGGCACCTTTCTTTGGGGCCATCTTCTTCAGATATCAGGCAGGATGCAGATGCACAACAAGTTCTGGTCACAGGTGGACGTGATGCGCAGCAGGACTTCTGTCTGGCTGGCAGTACAACGGGTAGCCGGGTGATGCTGATGACACCTCCTCCTCTGTCTTTTGTGCACCTAAAAGCAAATAAGACAGGAGAAGAACATCAGTGAAATGTTGCATTTGTTGTTGTGGTTCAGTTACTTAGTACTGTACTAGTGCAAACAAAAGATATAGTCTAGCCATTTATGACTTTTTTTTAAACAAGGGCTATGTTATACTACTGTGTACAGTCACACATTACACTCTCAGGAAGGATAGGAAAGTTAATAATAACCACCAAAATAAAAATGTAATGGAAGTGGGGTGGACCCTATTTGCCATTAAATTATTTGAGCATCTCAGCATCCTTGGAGCTACTGCTGGCAAAGGGGGTGGATGGATGGAAGCAGTAAGCAAAATAGCCAATAGGAAAACCATCAAGGCCTATGGCAAAAGCAGGATACTAATAACTCCCAGTCCAAACACAAAAAAAGGCCACCAGCCACATGGACACTCACAAATCACAAACAAGCAGGGGGCCTGGGAAACACCAGGAGCTGACAAAAGGCCTATAAAAGCCAGGTAAAGGATGCATGCTAAAGCACACTGCTCTGCCTTTTTAATGCAACAAAATTGAAATACGAACATTCACAGACCCCAAAAAGGTCTGCAGGGTGCATGCATTGCACACCAACACACCAGACACATACAACAAAAGCATGTCTTTAAGACAACCAACATCAGAAAGGCCACCCCACAAAAAACACACTTCCCCAACTCAATCCAATGCATCCATGCCCTAAATGATGTCTAAATTCAACAGACCACACAGAAAACACTTGATTAATAAAGCTGTGGCTACCTGCTCTGATCCTAGTGGATGAAAGCAGGCCTGTTGGAAGACAAGGCCAGGCAAGCTTGCAGGCCTAGGCTTCAAAATGGCCACCAGCCACATGGCCAGGCCCAACAACATCAGAAAGCCCACCCCAAAAAAACAATTCCCCAACTCAATCCAATGCCATCCATGCCCTTAATGATGTCTAAATTAAACAGACCACACAGAAAACACTTGATTAATAAAGCTGTGGCTACCTGCTCTGATCCTTGTGGATGAAAAAACAGGCCTGTTGGCAGACAAGGCCAGGCAAGCTTGCAGGCCTAGGCTTCAAAATGGCCACCAGCCACATGGCCAGGCCCAACAACATCAGAAAGCCCACCCCAAAAAATACACACTTCCCCAACTCAATCTAATGCCATCCATGCCATAAATGATGTCTAAATTCAACAGACCACACAGAAAACACTTGATTAAAAAGCTGTGGCTACCTGCTCTGATCCTAGTGGATGAAAGCAGGCCTGTTGGCAGACAAGGCCAGGCAAGCTTGCAGGCCTCTGCTTCAAAATGGCCACCAGCCACATGGCCAGTCCCAACAACATCAGAAAGGCCACCTGTTGGAGGGAGGACCACCGGGGAGTCGGGGAGACTATTCCGGGGCACCTTCCTACCGCAAAGTTATAGCTGAGCGCCGCTGAGAATCCCCCTTCGGGGAGGTCCTTCTCCTATGATCGTACTAGGCCCAGTAACACCACCACACAGGACTCAATATCAGTTGCTTGACTTGGATCTTTATCAGAAGTAGTACGTTCAATATTTACAGTCGGATCGAGGGATCCAGAAAGAGTCTCAATGTCTGTTAGAGGGATAGGGTAGCGGGACAGTCTTGGTACCAACCAGGTACGGGAGGGCTCTGCGCCAGACCTTGAGTGCTGGTCTCAGAGCGGCTCGGACGGGGAGAGCCGCGACGGCGTCTGCAGGGCTCGGGTGGTAGTTCCGCTTGGGTCGAGCCGCGACACAGTCAGCAGGGCTCCGGTGGTAGGTCCGCTTCGGTCGAGCCGCGACGAGGTCAGCTAGGCTCTGATGGTAAGGTTCAACAAGGTCGGGCCGCGACAGCGTCAGCAGGGCCCCAAAGGTTCGTAAAGGTCTTTAAGCACGGTGGAGCCGCGACGTCGTCAGCAGGGCTCAGAGTGTGGGTTCAGGATGAGTCTTCTTCCGTAGGGTCAGCCGCGATCCGATCAGCAGGGCTCTTGACTCCGGGATACAACTCCTGTCCTGTTGTCGGGTCGCCCCAGATATAGGACTGGAGCCCTTTGATGTCCGGACCCTTGCGCCCGGAGGGGGCGGAGAGGCCGGGTAGGAAGCGGCCAGACGCCCAGCAGGAGAGGCGCCAGGCCCCAGAGAGCTGTGGGGCGATCGCACCTAGGTGTGGAAGGACGGTTGGGGGTCCCATCGATACTGCCCTCCGCCGGGAGTGGGAAGGGTTCACGTGGTATCCCCCGGGCCAGGGGTTGGCGCCTCGATGTCGGGCCTCGCTGGGACAGAGGCCGGGTGAAGCGGGGTCACGCAGGTGGTCACGTGGAGTGACGTATAATCCAAAATGGAGGAGCCCCGAGGTGCATGGGACCTCATGCGGCTTAGCGAGGGGGAACAGGACCACGCCACGAGGCCGGCTCCCACATGCGTCCCCCCCAGCTGAAGGCAGGGAGAGTCACCCATCTCCTTGGGGGTTCTCCTCGCCGAGGCGGAAGAATCTGGACAAGCCGTCAGCATTGGCGTGGTCGTTGCCGGGCCGGTGTTCCACAGTGAAGTCCATCCCTTGCAGCGAGATGGACCATCGCAACAACTTGGGGTTCTCGCCCCGCATTTGCATGAGCCACCGCAAGGGCCGGTGGTCAGTTTGGACCCTGAAGTGGGTGCCGAAAAGGTAGGGCCGGAGCTTCTTGAGAGCCCATACCACGGCGAAGGCCTCCCGCTCGATGGTGCTCCACCTCTGTTCTCGCGGCAGCAGTCGGCGGCTGATAAAGGCCACAGGGCGGTCGAGGCCCTTGGCGTCCATCTGGGAGAGGACCGCCCGACCCCGTACTCCGAGGCATCGGTCTGGACTACAAATTCCTTGCTGTAGTCAGGGGCCTGTAGCACAGGGGCAGCGCACATGGCCGCCTTGAGGGCCTCAAAAATGGTCTGACATCGGGGCGTCCAGTGCACCGCCTTGGGCTGTTTCTTGGAAGTGAGCTCCGTAAGGGGGCCCACAATGCTGCCATAATCCTTGATGAATCGTCGGTAGTAGCCTGTGAGGCCTAGGAAGGCCCGGACAGCGGTTTGGGTTGCGGGGGGCTCCCACGCCTGGATGGCGTCGACCTTTAACTGGAGGGGCGCCACCTGGCCACTCCCCACCTGGTGGCCCAGATAGGTCACAGATCCTTGACCGATCTGGCATTTACTGGCCTTAATGGTGAGCCCGGCTCTTTGGAGAGCGGCCAGGACTTCCCCGAGGTGTCCTAGGTGCGCGGCCCAGTGGTCGGTGAAGACTGCAATGTCGTCGAGGTAGGCCGCGCTGAAGGCTTCTAGTCCGGCCAGGACCTTGTTCACTAGCCTCTGAAAGGTCGCTGGGGCATTCTTCATACCGAAGGGCATTACCCGAAAGTGGTAGTGCCCATCGGGGGGTGGAAAAGGCGGATCGTTCCTGGGCGCCGGGAGTGAGCTTGATCTGCCAGTACCCAGCAGTGAGATCAAAGGTGCTTAGGTAGCGGGCGGCCCCTAAGCGATCGATCAGCTCGTCTCCTCTTGGCAAGGGGTGGGCATCGGCCTTGGTGACTGCGTTCAGGCCCCGGTAGTCGACACAAAATCTGAGTTCCGGGGCAGTGCCGGGGGTGGCGGCCTTCGGCACCAAGACTACCGGGCTGGCCCACGGGCTGTCGGAAGGCTCGATGACTCCGAGGGCGAGCATCTTGGCGACCTCGGTCTGTATGCAGGCTCGGACTCGGTCAGGTACTCTGTAAGCGCGGTGTCGCACAGGGGGGCTGTCCCCAGTATCCATGTCGTGGACGCACCGGGGGGTCACCCCGGGCGTGAGAGAGAAGAGGGCAGCGAAGGGTTGCAGCAGCTTCTGGCAGTCATGGCGCTGTTCTGGTGTCAGGGTGGCGGAGAGGCAGACGCCCTCCAAGGAGCCGTCTTGGCCCGAGGACCCCAGGAGGTCGGGTAGGGGCTCTGAGTCACTTTCGCCCCCATCGTCGGTAGCCAGCAGCAGGCTTAGTTCAGTTCGGGCAAAGTGGGGCTTGAGCCGGTTGGCGTGCAGGACCCGGAGGGGGTTCCTCGGGGACTCCATGTCGACCAGGTACGTGACGGGGCTCTTCCTCTCAACTACCTTGAAGGGCCCGGTCCACTTGTCCTGCAGGGCGCAGGGGTCCACGGGTGACATGACCCAGACTTGCTGGCCCGGCTCGAACTCGATGGCTGAGGCATTTTCGTCATACCAGCGTTTCATGTCTTCTTGGCTGGCTTCGAGGTTGGCTTCTGCCAGGGCCCGGAACTTCCGAGTCTGGTTCCGCAGGGTCAGGAGGTACCGGTAGACGTCGGGAGGGGCATCTTGGACTTGTGCCTCCCAGCCCTCTTTGACCAGGCTGAGGGCCCCTCGGACGGGGTGCCCGTACAATAGTTCGAAGGGGCTGAATCCCAGGGATTTCTGGGGTACCTCCCGATAGGCGAACAGGAGGCAGGGCAGCAGGACATCCCATCTACTCCTCAGGGGCTCTTCCAGGCCCTTGATCATCCCCCTTCAGGGTTCTGTTGAACCGCTCGACCAGTCCGTTCCCCTGGGGGTGGTAAGGGGTGGTGAATTTATAGGTGACCCCCCATTGTTGCCAGAGGGATCTCATGTACCTTGAAATAAAGTTCGTACCCCTGTCGCTCACCACTTCTCGGGGGAACCCCACCCTGGAGAAGATGCCCATCAGGGCCCGACCCACCACTGGAGCTGTCACGGTGCGGAGTGGGATGGCCTCGGGGTATCGGGTGGCGTGGTCGACCAGTACCAGGATGAAGCGGTGTCCCAGGGCGGTTCGGGGGTCGAGGGGCCCCACGATGTCGATCCCCACTCGTTCGAACGGAGTGTTGACGGTTGGAAATGGTTGTAGGAGTGCTTTCACTCAACCCCCAGTCTTCCCGCTAGCTTGGCAGGTCGGGCAGGACCGGCAGTGATGGTCCACATCTCTTCTCATTCGGGGCCAATAGAAATGGGTCACTAGGCGGCTGTAAGTTTTGTCCCGCCCGAGGTGTCCGGCGAGGGGCACGTCATGCGCCAGGTTCAGGAGGAACTCTCGAAATCGGAGGGGGACCACCAACACCCGGCCGGCCCCTAGTTCGGCGACTTTCTGCTCGCTATACAATAAGTCATTGTCCCAATAGACCCAGTGGGTTCCCGTGGGGTCCCCCGCAGCCTGGGCGGCCGCTTGCTGTCGGGCCCCCTCGAGGGACGGGCAGGCCTTCTGCTCTTGCTATAATTGTTTGCGGGTGGGGCCCCCGTCGTGGCGCCACTGGGCCAGCTCGGGGATCTCGCTGAGGGAGGCGGCCTCGTCGGGAGAAATTTCGGAAGGCCCGGCCTCCTCGTCAGGTTCCTCCGTGCCGGAGGAGGGTGATAGTTCAAGGCCCGTCGGCTTGTCGGGGGCCGTGGCAGCGGCTGGTTGGGCGGTCATGGACCGGGTGGTGGCGCAGGCCCACTCGGGCAGTCCTAGCATCCCCAGATGCTCTCGGCGTTCCACCTGGGCCCAGGGGGAGCCCAGGTGGTCCGCGTCGTCGCGGACAGTTACTTTTAGGGTGCCGGACACTCCTCCCCACTCGAAGGGGATCCTGGCCATCCGGCACATGCTCTCGGTGTTGTCCGTGGTCCGGACAGGGCATAGGACATGCGGCAGGATTTGTTCGGGGGTCACCAGGTGGCAGCGGACAGCGGTCACACTGGCCCCAGTGTCTCAGAGGGCCTCGGCCCGTCGTCCATTGATGGTGACCCACTGTTGGTACTTCTGGGTGTTGCTTGGGATGGCAGCTCGGGGCACCATTTCTCGGGAGTCCAGACATACAAGCGACATGGCAGCTGGTTCCCACTCGGGGGACCCGCCGTCGTGGTTTTCCTCCTCGTCTTCTCCCTCCCCCAGGGCTGCGGCGGCTATTTGCCGGGGAGGGGGCCCAGCGGTCCCGTTCCGTCGGTTCACGGGGCAGGCCGGGTCGCTCGCATAGTGGCTGGTCTGCTGGCAGCCGAAGCAGGGCACTGTCGGTTGTGGTCCAGGCTGTGCGATAGGGGTCCCCCTTCAGCCCAGGGTCGGGGACGTGTGGTTGGTGGCTTGGCCTTGTGGCGGGTTTCTGGGCGGCCCGTCCGGGAATTCTCAACTGCGGTGGGACCCCCCTCCTCCGCCTCGCTGGCGGGGAGGTCCCGTGGTACTCCGTTGGTAGTCCCCCACTGGGTTCCGGGGGACCCGGGTGTTGACCCATCGGTCTGCTTCGGCGGCGAGCTTCCGGGGCTCGGTCAGTTTACTGTCCAGGAGGTGTTGCCTTAGTTCAACAAAGCAGTTGTTGGCGAGGTGCTCCCAGACAATGAGGTTGAACAGTTCATTGTATGAGGTGACCTTGCTTCCTTTTATCCATCCTTCCAATGCTCGGCTGAAGAAGTCCACGTATTCGACCCACATGGTACCGGGGAGCTTCTTGCAGTCCCGGAAGCACTGCCGGTACATCTCGGCTGATAGTCCGTAGCGTGTGAGTAGGGCTTCTTTCATGTGGTCGTATGATGTCATCACCGTGTCGGGGAGTTGCAGCAGGGTATCCCGGCCCTCGCTGAGGAACCTCCCCCATAGGCCGGCACCCCAATCCTTCCGGGGTACCCGATGGGAGGTCATGGCTACTTCGTACGCTCGGAACCATTGCTGGATGTCGTCATTTTTATAGTACTCCTTGACGACATCCTTGGGGATGTGAACCTTTGGCTCAGTCAGTGGCAGAGCGTCCCGGGCTCCAGGGGTGCTGGTCTCCCCCGTTTTAGATTTTAGTTCAAGTTCCTTGAGGCTCCTCTCGTGCTCGAGGGTTAGCCGTCTCTCCTCTAGTTCCCGATGCCGTTTCTTTTCCTCGATTTCCTCTTGCAGCCGTAGTTGCTCCAAGGCTATTTTCTTCTCCGCCAGTAGGAGCTCACCGTCCAGCCGGAGTCGGGCGAGGTCCATTTCGTGTGTCCGGACCCTCTCCCGTTCTCGCATTTCTTCGTGGGAAAGGCTGGTTTCTGGGACGGTTCGCCCCCCATCTGTCGGGGGTTGGGGTCGGCAGGTTTCCATCCCGGGCCGAGGTCCCTTCGGCTCAGGGTGGAGTGGTCTCGGGTTCTGTCCAGGCTTTCAGGGCTTTCTGCATTTCTTCCTTGGTGCCCAA